>NC_090922.1:1446387620-1447702203 GCF_040938575.1 Ambystoma mexicanum | reverse complement strand
GCACAGATGCACGCCAAGATGGATGAAGAATCAAGAGGCACTAAGAAGGATGAAAGCTGGTTCTCATATCTATGGTCATGGATGCCGTTCTGGCTGTCAGATGTCCTCAAAATACTAGCAGGGGGGTCTAATACTGGGACTGGCATCACTCCTGGGAATAAAAGCGTGCATGTCAAAATCCAAAACACCTGCCAAGAACTGATTTGGATGAAATTAATATTACCTGCGGAGGGCGACCAATAAAGAGACATAATACACATGGAAAGAGAGAGATTGCGACAACAGCTAATGAAATCAGACATGTACCCTCCATCGATGAAGCTAGAGAATCCAAGAAATCCCAAGATTTACGTGGGGAAATGGGTCTATTGCAAGCCTGGCAGAGGATGCGTTTATAGGTATTGGTCATTTGAAGATCATGTGAACCACTACGGACACCTTGTGGGAATAATGAAGGTATGGTGCCTGAGAGATGACAAGAGGAGCAATAATTTTGTGGTCGACAAGTCGACCAGGGGGGTGACTGAAGAGGGAAGCCCGGAATGTCCCTTCCCTCTAGAAGAAACACTCTCGACATAATAACGGCCAACCAAGTGAAACTGCTCATGGCCCCACCGCAACCCCATGCCAGTCCACATTACACACAGCGCTCAGACATCCAACCACTTAACACCACGATGGCTCAGGTCTTAGCCGACTTAAGCACCAATAATCAAGATCGAGCTGGAAGCGACTATATGGATCAGCTCGACTAAGTGTCCCACGTTTAGCCATGCTACAAGTCATTAGAGACTCCATGATGACGTGCCCACGTTAGACAGGAAGCACACGTGCAACTTGCACACTCAGAGATTTGTCACCAGTCCTATCTTGATTCATCCAGACACGTCAAAACCATTTTTTGTGGAGGGGATGCATCCAATGTGGCAATGGGAGCAGTACTGTCGCAGAGACACAATGTGACGGGGCAATTACATCCAGTAGTCTATTTTTCTAAGAGGTTTTCACCGGCAGAAGAAAATTACACCATTTCAGACCGTGAACATTTAGCTATTAAATCTGCATTTGAAGAATGGCGAAATTTTTTCAAAGGAGCATGTCACACTGTAAAGGTAATAACTGACCATCGGAATTTACTCTTCTTGAAGACTGCAAGAACTTTGACGCCTCGACAACTCGGGTGGTCTTTATTCTTAGCTGATGATGGCTTTGTGGTTACTTTCAAGCCGGGAAATTAGAATTGGAAAGCGGATGCCTTGTCTAAGCAGTTCCTGGAAAGTGAGTTTAAGTCTGTGTGTGAGCCAACGCCTTTAATCGCTCCTAAACGTTTCGTCCTAGCTGCAATCGAAAAGGAGAGTGAAGTTTTAAAGAAGGTACGAGAATGCATGACTGAGTAACAACTTGAAGAACGGGCTCGTTTGGATCCAGCTCGCAAGGTTAAAGATGGTTTGTTTTATCTGGATAACAGGCTTTATTTACCATCTTTTGAATTGAGGGAAAACATTTTGAAGGAGTGTCACAAGTCTGTTTTGTCAGGACATCCTGAGTATCGAAAGACCTTGGAGTTGGTTAGAAGAAGTTTTTGGTGGGATAAGATTCGACAAGACACACTTAATTTCGTTAAGACATGTGAAGTCTGTGCACAAGCGAAGAGCCTCGTCGGAAAGCTGTCTGTGTTATTGGAGCTATTACCAGTTCCACCACAGCCTTGGTACTCAGTGTCTTTGGATTTCATCACAGATCTTTCTCAAGATAAAGGTTGTACGTCAGTGTTGGTTGTGGTGGATTTGCTCACTAAAGAAGCACATTTAATACCGATGGAGGGAGAAGTTACCGCAGATTGTCTAGCTCGCAGTTCTTTGCAAGAGTTTGTTAGGATACATGGACTTAGTCAGGTTATCTTGAAAAGGGGTCCCAATTTATTTCCTAATTTTGGAGGGCTTTTTGTAAGAGATTGGCAGTGGAGGTATGTCGATCTTCAGGTTACCATCCAGAAACTAATGGCCAAGTGGAGAGAATAAATCAAGAGTTGGAGAAGTATTTGAGATGCTATCTGCAGGCAGGTGAAGAGTGGGTTGATTTGATTTGGGTTGCAGAATTTGCATATAACAACTGTAGTAAAGATGCCAAGTCTATGTCCCCTTTTTTTATTTTTTATTAATTAACCTCGTTTTTTAAGTATGGAGGTTAACAGTGATTCGTAAAGTCCAGAGGTGGAAGAAAGACTAGAGGTAATGAGAAGAAATTTGGAGAAGGCTAAAGGTGTGTTGGTGGAAAGTAAGCAGAAATACAAAAGGTTTGCTGACCTTAAAAGAAAGGCTGGTCCCAGTATTGTAAGGGAGATTTGGTGTGGTTGTCAAACAAGTTTTTGAGAATAAAAGGAAGAAATAGGTTTTTTCCTCGTTTCGTAGGACCGTTCATAGTTGAAAAAGTGATAAATCCTGTTGCAGTTCATTTTAAGTTACCAGGATATATGAAAACTCATCCAACTTTCCGTGTCAGCTTGTTAAAACCATTGGTTAAGGGAACTAGGTTAACATCTTCTCCTTCGTCAATGGTGGTAGAGGGTGACTCTTCTGAGGAATTTTTGGTAAAGAGAATTTTAGATTCTAGAAGAGTGAGAGGAAAGTTACAATATCTCATTGATTGGGAAGGTTTTGGACCGGTGGAGCGCACTTGGGAAGAAGCTAGGGATGTGCATGCCCCTCGTTTGATAGAAACATTTCATAAGAAATTTCCTTTTAAAAGTGGCCCAGGGACTGGGCGTTAGGAGGGGGTACTGTCAGCTTAGCATAACGTATACATGGAGTCAGGTATAGCATTTACATTGAATTGGAGGGGTTCGGTGAGGTTATGATTGTTTTTTACATAGGTTACAAAGGTTTGGCCTTAACCTTGATTGCAGCCTTTGGAAAGTGCCCCAAGCCAAGATGGAGGTGTCTAGCTTAAGTTCTGATTGGCTGGTGTTTGTTTAGTGAAATGACAGTGAACATTCTAAACTGCCTTTCATCGTCGTTGCCAAGCTGAGAGGACACATGTTGAAGCTGCTCCTGCTTAACTTGATCAGGGGCTTCAAGTTTCAAGCGGTCGAGCAGCTATTTCTGGGAAATTAACTGGTGTAGTGTCTGGAGTTATTTGGGATACAGGACAGGAGAAAGAAGATCCAAAATACGTCAAGGGAGAATCTATCAAGACTTTTTCAGGAGATAAGTGACTTGCTTAATACTCAACTTAAGTGTAAATATTTCTTGCAATGCTTACCCATATTTTTAAAACTTTAAAATTCAAGATACAGAACTTATGAATAGTTATATTTCTGAGAAGTGATAATCCCCCCGGGTGCGTGTTCTTCATAGCTACGTAAATCTTCAGGACGTGACCGCGGACTTCATCTATGCACGTTTAATAGGCGCTGGTTTGTGTTCCTTCTGCGTGTGTGTGTGTGCACGTTTCTACAGGTTTTTCCCTTGGAACTTACCTTCCTACAAGATTTTCTTTAGAAGTCTTGTGTCTCAGTTTTCATGGAGAACAGAATCTAAATTGAGACACTCATTTAATGGAAGTTAAGGAGTCGCAGGAAAAGGATTGCAAATTCATTCTAGGACCTAACTGAGTGGCAGAATGAACAATACGTTTCCTGTCATCTAGTAAGGAAGCTTCAAGTATAACTTCTCACAGTATATTCAAGAGAAGTACCAGGTATGGACTTTTAACTATTTAGTTAAGGATATAGTTTCTGAAGTCAGTTATCCGGTGAGTAATCAAGGTGGTTGTATTTGCTTAAGTTCCATCTACAGGTTTTGAGCCAGCTAGTCAATAAGCCTCCAGCCTGGTGTTTATTATTTTATCCACTTCTCCCTTTCCCTTTGGAGTGTGGTAAACTGAGCTGTTAAACAAACCAAAGCTCTGAGTGCTATATTTCAGGGGGATTGTTGGAGGTTCAGCAGCTTCCGCAGACACAAGTTCAGAACCTCAGCCTGACAACATACTGTCACATAGTCACATCTTACGGGTACACATTGTGTGAAGGCAGGTGTCTTGCGGGCTGGGAACTACGGCAATCCCATGCTTGGGGGCCCGTGGCCTGATCAATCAGGACACTGGGGGACAGGGGCTGGTGGCTGGACTCCTCAGCCAATCATCACGATTCCTAATGTCACCTCTTGTAAGTAACAATTATTAGGGACGATCCAAGCTCACCACCTGACCCAGCAGCCGCCAATAACAAGGTGTTCTATATG
Organism: Ambystoma mexicanum; assembly: GCF_040938575.1. Classification (NCBI taxonomy): domain Eukaryota; kingdom Metazoa; phylum Chordata; class Amphibia; order Caudata; family Ambystomatidae; genus Ambystoma; species Ambystoma mexicanum. Next base: position 1,447,697,962 of record NC_090922.1, on the reverse strand, counting down.
TTTCTATGCTGGACATACCACTTGTGGAACCAACCCAGACTGGCGCTAGGTTTTGGGGATGGAGTTTGATAACTGATGTAACTGTGATGTCACCATAACTTAAAAAGGGCCTGCAAGCCCAAAATTGATGAGAAGTGCCTGGACCTGATCGTGTTTCATGCATGTTATCCCTGCCTGTTTGATCTAATAAACGGCAGTATCTTTGCTCTTTGTGTGGACCCCGACTTCTTTGGTATTTGGAAGGAGTTAGGGCCTTCTGTGAGCTGGAGGTCCATGGACCCGTGGTACAGCTCTGCTGTCCCCAGAATTTACCCTTACACATTGGGATCTACGAGATCCGACCGTGGCTGATTTTCCCGGGACGGAAAAGTTTGCATGTGAAATGTACGAACCACAATAGGTTTGTACATTTCCCATGTGAACACGCATTCAAAGCCCCTACACAACCAAACCCCCACCCACACCCACAACACACCCACAACCACACCCCCACCTACAACCCCCCACCCACACCCCCAACATAAACAAATCCTACTTATCTTTTTTTACACGCTGAGTCCCTGCGGCGCCAGTTCCCTTTCTCTTCCGTGATCGGGAACCTGCGCTGCAGGTTCCTTTTCTTTTTTTTTATGGACTGCTGCAGGAGTTTCCCCCGCAACACCCCGCTCACTATACTGTACATTATAGTGAGCGGCGTGCTGTGGGGGACACAACCTGCAGCCCCCATTTCTTTTTTTTTTCTTTCCCGGGTGTGCTGCAGGGGTGTCCCCGCAACACCCTGCTCACTATACCACACAGTATAGTGAGCGGGGTGTTGGGGAGGACACACCCGCAGCCCCTGTTTCTTTTTTTTTAATGCCGGGTGTGCAGCGGGGGTGTCCCCTCCAACCCCCACCCACTATACTGTATAGTATGGTGAGCAGGGTGTTAAGGGGGACACACCCACAGCCCGCGCAGTCTTTTTTTTTTTTAACTTACCTTCAATGCATGCTACCACCAAAGGTTCAAACTTTTGGCGTTCAAACCTTTGGTGGTAGCATTTTTCAGACTTTTTGTGCATTCTGACTTTTTTTCCGGTCCAATTCCACACATTGCACTGCCCCCGGACATTGACCCTGGAGATGAAGAGGATGGGGATGACGACAATGATGGGATGGCAGTGCGACCCCGGTGGGATGTCTTGGATGGTCAACATGCATGGGATGCACTTATTAAAAACATTTTTTTAACGATCCTCACAAGCACATGGTGCACAATTTCTGACACGTAATTTATAATACTTTGATTAAATAATTAATACTCACACAGAAAAAGAATGTCCACTTGTGATTGAGATGCACAACACAGTGTATTATAATCAAGACAAATGAAAACAGGTGCAACAGTAAAACCCTCCCAAGCGTACACTCCCACCTGCCAGGCCCAATCTATCTATCCCAACTATGGACCCCCCCTGACCCACCCAAACGTACCCTCCCACCTCCCAGTTCCCAACAATCTATCCCAACTATGGACTCCACTCTCCCCGCCCCAAAAGTACCCTCCTACCTCCCAGGCCCCAACTATCTGTCCCAACTATGGACCCTCCCTCCCAAACATACCCTCCCACCTCCCAGGCCTAAAATATTAACATGTGGAGCAAGTGGCAATGTTTCGGCACTACTTCCTGCCATGCTTGACGGCATGTTTGTCCCTCTGAGATGAGCCAGACAGGTGCATTGATCTTCTCCTGGGGCTGCCTGCCTGGGAGCTTGAAGGCGTGGTGCTGGTGGAGGGCACTGGTGTGTTTTCAGGTGGTAGTCGTTAGATGATAGGCTGTAGGGCCAGTGCCATTGTCTCTGCAATGTTAGGTTGCAGACTATTGCCCTCACGGACCCTTTGAGACATGTGGGATATTTTTACCCATTCCGATATGCCCCCTGCATCACTTTACCAAGGTGGAAAGAAACAGCCAAAAATGGATGCGAGTTTTTTACATGAGCTTTTCCTCTGCAGCACCCACATTCACCCAGGTGAATCTTAAAGTAACCCAGTTTGGAATTTAATATTTAATTCAATTCTGACTTGACAGTACCCAGCCCGGGAAAGATGACATTTCAGGTTGACACCTTGCTGCTACAGGAAGGCTTAATTGCTGCTGGGAGGTTCTCGCATACTTGAACAAAGACCTCATCAGACTTTCGTCTGTGGCTCAAGCAAAGACAATGGCAGCCTTCAACACTCACCTCCACAAGGGAGGGGCAGAACACTTTCCTCTGGACCCCCACCCTGATCAAAGGAATTTGACAGCTGTTGCCAGTTGAAAGACAAGTAATAAAAACTGCCAAGAACATTTGTTGTTTAAATGCCTATTTGTGATTAAGTTTTGAAAACCTTTAACTTTGCCCCATGAAGGAGGACAAATCTAAAAAGTGTTAGTTGTAAATCTAATTTTATGCTCTTTCTGTGAAGATGTGAGTGAACCCTGTACTACATAAGAAACCAAAGTTACACTAAAAGAATAATTGTGTCAAAACTATTGATGCTGCAAATATAATATTGTATACCTGTGTACTAGGGGTAATTGCCCAGATATGTACTGAATTAGGAATTGTTAGACCAAACAGTTATGATGAAAATTGACAAAATCCCACAGAATGACAAAGCTAGCTCTCACTGAGAAAGGGGTTAGATGTCAGGATAACCCACAAAATATGTAATGTATGTGTCTATTTTTATTAGAGGGCATAATTATAGAAATGTGCATTTGTTGGAATGTTAAATTGTGGTTCAAATCAATGTGGGAGTTCCCAAATCACATCATAAAATATGACAGCTCTTTCTGGCTTCCAACCAGAAAAAGGCAAGTACATCTGACCACTCACAGCCTTGGGGGTATGGTTTGTAATTCTGACCCTACCATAAACTTAGCAATGTCACTTGGCATGATAAATATAGGAACTTCATCACACACACAGACAGACTGATTCCTGACTACATCCTGATTTCCGCACAGCGTTTTGTTCCAGAATTCTGCATCCTGATCCAGAACTTTTCATCTTGTCCTGGTTCCAGGCTACTTTGCAAAACCCAGGCCCAGCAATTGCAGAACTCTTTTTCAGCTAGGCCCAAATCCTGAACCATCCTAAACTTCAGGAAAGAATAATTCTGATCCAGTCTGGCTTGCTACCATTCAAGCTTGCCTGTTGAACTTGCTACACTGCTAATCTACAGTGTCCAGTGACCAGAAGGGCTGATCCAATCCAAATCCAATTTGAGGTGCAGTCCAATTGACCAGAACCACCCAGCTGACCATCCCGCTAGAGGTGCCCTGCTGCCTGTAGAAGCGACCCGTGATGACCAGAACCCTGACGGTCCAATCTTAATTTACAGTGGACTGTAAGTATCAACAGGAATCATAGTAACCCGTAGTATATTTGCTGTGTCGTATCCCAATCTCCACCCATCCTCTCTTTAATTTAAGAACTTGTAATAGTGCCACACCAGTATTGAAACCTTGCTTTGATTTCTTGTGCTAGTGATAATTTCTGGAAAATCCTTTTGTCTTGTGAAAATCCCAAACCCTTAAAAATCATCCCATGGGTAATCCGACTGAGTCCTCCAAGGCAGACACGGAGGTGCTGACCACTCTGGGGCTTACTGTGTTTCAAACTGGTAACCAGCCTGAATACCGTAGTTTAGAGCATAATTGTCATTGTAAAAACTGATTTCTGTTTTCATTTTCACGTCTTTATTTTCAAAAACGCCTCTCAGTCAAACTTGCATAACTTCTTCAATTCTATATAGATAGAAACTTAATTTCAACTCTCAGTTAAACCTGAGACCTGTACATCCACAACCAAAAACCGCATAAACAGTATATTTGACATGTTTTTATTAAAAGTCGCATAGCGGAAATTAGGCGCAAATTCACATTTGTATACGTGTCTTTTCCCCTTCAAAGTGTTTCTTAACTGCCCTTCTGATTTAAAGTGTGTTCTGTAGCTCATATTGTAGTTTATGTTTGCTAGGACCTGTTTAGTGTTGCCCCCATAGGATTTATTATCAATGTAAGCATTTTTGCACATTTTTCCTTGTTTCACAAAACCATTTCCAACTGTCATTTAAAAGTGTCAAAGTTCCAAAAACATTTTTCTCTCTTGTGTGGGAGGGAAGATTATATTCAAACACTGTATTCTGTTGTTCATTCCTGAATACCTGCTGCTCACTTACATCTGTGTAGAACTGCTCAATTGTGAATTAAGAACTTTGCAGGGGGAAATATTAACCTAAATGCTATTTTTTCACAAACCAAAACTGTCTTTTCCCTGTGTTTTATCTTCTGTGCTGCTCAAAAGTAAATTCAATTGCTTACCTATTTTTCTGATTTGTATTTGTCACCACATTGGTGATTGCTGCCCCATATATATTAAAACTTATATTTGATTTGAAATGTAAATAATAAATAAATATTTACCTTTACCAACCAGCCTGATTCCTGGTTCAGTGTAACCTGGGGGGTATTTTGAGACAGGTGTGATATGAGTGGTATATCGCTCAGAATATTGAACCTATAGACACAATAAATAAGTATTTCATTTGTGTATTACATGGTAGGTTGAGACCAGGGTCTATTGCCTGATTGAAATCCTTAACAGACATGAGGACAGTGGCACAGACCGAACGCCCAATGGCACGGGCAAACCGGCATCCAATTGCCTGATTGTTCTCCCTCTGAAGGTGTGACTCCTCTAAGTGCTACTGCACCAGTGGGGTCAGTCTGTCCTGGTGCTCCTCCATCCATTGGAGACGCGCAGACAGCTCCTATAGTGAGGGGTTGGGCGACCACACAGTACTTCTGGGGCTCATGGGGCTGAATGTGCCCAGAATATCTGGGGTGTGCTCTGTGTCCTCGCAGGTGTTTCCGCCTGCCTCAACAGCCCCATCTCCAGCACTGCTGTCTGTGCCATAAGACTTGGCCTGGTGGGGTACTGGTGCTGCATGACCCAGTGGAAATGCACATGTGGCTGCCTGTGTCATGGGGGCAGCAGGTGGAACAGGCAGAGGGGCTGCCTGTGTCATGGGGGCAGCAGGTGGAACAGGCAGAGGGGCTGCCTGTGTGACAGGGCAGCAGGGGTGTCTGCCGGCTCTGCCTGGTGTACCATTGCAGTTGTCAATGCCCTGATGGCCGAGGTGCTTGTACCAGAGGTTGAGGGACGTTGTGCAGTGGCCCTTGCATGTCTGCTGTCCCTTGATGTGTGAGCTTGGCTGCTGTCCGTGTCAGATGATGTTCCTGTGGGTGAAAGAATGGCATGCTGTTAGGGGACTGGCTGAGTATTGTACAATTACATGCAAGCTGTTCATCTTGCTATATTACATTGTGGGGGTAGGCAATGCTGCATGGTATTTCTAACTCATGCATTGGTTGCGTTGTGCAGAAGGCACATGTGACACAGCTGTGGTGGGTATGCTCACATGTACACCCACAATGGGCTGTGGGTACTGCCATGTGTCTCTGCCCGTGTGCAGATATTTGTGATGTGTTGCAAAGGTTGTTGGGGTTTGGGGGTACATGCCTGGAGTCCATGTGTGACCTGGTTGTATGGCCAGGATGTGTGTGGTGTTTTCCTGGTAGGGCTGCCAGGGTCATATGAGGAATATGCATTCCACAATCAGTGTGTGACCATGTGTCCGTGCAGACGAGGGCGCACCAGTGTTGTCATGTGCTGGCAGTGGCAGCATGGCAGACACACATGCAATACTTGTGAACAGGATGCACGGTGTCTCCTTCGTGGATTATGTTTTCTTCTATTGTCAGTTGAGCCTGCAGAAGAGTTCTTCATCAGTGTTTACATGTGCTGGTTGGGATGGGGGCGCCTGGATGCTGGGCCTACACCGTAGCCATGCTGTGCATGCAGCTGTGTATGGGTGTCCCTGCATGGGTGTGTGTGCTGCAGTGTGCAGGTGACACTGTGCCTCATTATTGGTCCTGTATTAACCATGCCAGTGGCACCGGCAGCTTGCTGCTGGAGTCATTGACAATGTACATGTGCTGACTTAACAGTGCAACTGGACTAATCAAAGTCCAGGAATTCAGGCGGTAGTATGTTCTTCATTCACGTTCGCATTGAGTCCCATACGGTACCATGTGAGTGGGTAGGCAGGAGCAGTGCTTCCATGGCAACTCAGCATGCCAGGACTGCAGCACCCGCCACAGACAGGCATGTTGGGCACTGCAGCCCTGGCAGCCACTGTAATGGGGCATCATCATGTGTTTGCTGGACCTGTCACATGTGTGGCGGTCTACTTACAGGAACCATAATGTCAGTTCACCCGCAGTCGTGTGTGGTGCATAGTTATGTGGTTGCGTATGGGTCATGCTTGGGAGCAGGGCATGCGACTTGCTTTGCACTACATTCATTGGGTGGGCATGGGAGTGCTGTGTGTGGTCAGCGTGATGTGGCCAATGCTATGGGAATTTATGTGCATTGATGGTAGGGGGGCAGGATATGCTTGTGTGAGCTTTATATTTGTGCAGTTTCTCTACTGACCACCCTCAACAGGTGTCCCAGCTCCTGCCTCTGCTGCACCGACTCCCTCTATGCCCTCCAGATGCAGCACACTGTTGAACTAATCCTCCAACGGAAATAGCTTCAGGGATGAGGGTGGTCTGCCACCTGTGGCTGTGCATTTGCAGCGGTGTGCAGCCGGAAGGTTGTGCACCCTTAGCCGAAGGTCTTTGCACTGCTTGTGGCAGTCTTTAATGCTCTGTGCTGTCACCCCCACAGCTGTCACCTTTCGGGCTGCTTCTGCCCAGATTGCCTTGTGCTGGAGCTGCATGCTGCGGTGCTGGTCTGTGGAAAATAGTTCCCCAGCATTGTCCACTATATGCTCCTCCAGCATGGCGAGCTCTGCTTCACTGAAGCATGGCTTCCGCTGACTGGTTTGAGGAATCCTCAGTGATATGTCCCTGGATGTTTTGTGGCACTCACTAAGGCTGGATGGCTTCAGGAACAAGGAGATTGCAGTGGATTGTGATTTTTGCAATGGCTGCTGGGCTCTTTCCAGTCCCAGCAATCACTTTATTTCCAGTTCCGGTGTTTCTGGCTCTGTGTATGCAGTGTCGCTAGGTCTGACATGCACACGCCGGATGCACCGCCTACACTGGTGATGGTATATCCATCTATACCGGTGTTACCGTGATGACAGTGTCACCGTTTCTGTGGATAAGGGATGCACGTGGCCGACAAGCTGTAATTCTACCTGATTTCTGGCACCACGCAGTGGCACACCCGGTAGGACCACCATCGCGGTACACCAGATTTTTACCGCAAGACTCGTAATGAGGCCCAGTACGGTGTTTCAGTAAAGAGAGTAAACAACAACCCCCTGCTGTGGGCGAGTACACTCATTGATCAGCACATGAGAGGCTTACCAATGTGACATTATATTTTATTGCTAGTCCACTGCTCTCATACCTTGCCGTAACCCTTTGAATGCGTATTTAAGACAAGCACCATTTATAACATATCAATAGACAATAGATCAATTAGATGCCCCACACTTAATGTTCATGTACAAATGCTTTAGACAAACATCTCAGTAATGAACACTCAATGAATGCTTCTTACGCTCTCATGTATAAAGTAAATCTTGTAATTATGAGAAATAAGTAATAAATAAACATTCCTATTAGTATTGTCACAACACACTTAAAAATGAAAAACGTAGTTAATGAATAAGCAACAATCATTGTCATTGCCCTACTCAAGACTAAGACTGATCAATCTTCTCCAAGATATCATAGTCACCTCAAAACCTCCTACCTGCCTCACCAGGTCACATTAGGCATCCTCACAAATCTTGCTAGGCAATCTTCAAAGAATCGCTTGCCCCAAATCTTACTAGGCAATCTTCAAAGTATCACTTCCCTTTCAATACTTCTACACCATTCTCAATCTGATGTCAATGATGAGTAAAACAAAACCTCTCATACTCATTATCTCTAGAAGGTATGGAGATGAGGGCTAAAGAGGGCTGGATGCCTGGAGCGGTTTGCACAATTCCAGAAAAATGCCAAAAAATATTCAATAAATCAACAATAAGAAACACCATGGCTTTTTCATTAAAAAACATGGAAAATAGGAAAAATGATACCTAAAAAAGAGACTATGTCAATTCTGATTAACCATGAGGCCACCATCAGAAAATTAGAATAGATGTTGTGAGCTTGTTTGCCTTGGGATGAAAAGTTAACATTATTTCCTATTCAGCACAGTCTAAAAGTCATAGTTCTGCTCAAAGGTCAATGGGCAGAGGCCTTTGGGAACTCAAATGCTTCAGAAAAGCCAGCATTTTGATTTAGTGACTTTTAAATTCAGCAAGGAAAAAACAAGGGACTTGACCCCTCCTTTCTTCATAGAGTTTCCAATGCTTCTTTTATGTTATCTTTATTTATAAAGCGTGCATACGCCAAAGCATCATGGTGCTGTAAAGAGTACAACAGGAGTTTTTAAGGCAAATGTCGTGATGCTAGAACAAAAAGGTCTTTGGAGCGTGCCAAAAGATTACTTGTGGCACTGAGGTTGGACGGGATGGAATTCCATAATTTGGCTGCTGCTACTGAGAAGGATCGACCACCAACCCGCTCAAAATGATAGCGAGGTACCGAAAGAAGGCAAGCGTACTTAGAGCGAAACATATGGGACGGTTGGTCGGGGTGGAATTTCTCCTGCAGATATTCTGCTCCTAGGCCATAAAAGGCCCTGTGAACTATAGAGAGTGACTTAAACTGTACCCGTTGCAGTATGGGTAGCCAGTGAAGTGAGCTGAGAAACAGTGAGATATGAGAGCTATATGGAGTACCTGTGCTGATCAGGGTGGCAAAGTTCTGAAGTAGTTGCAGTTGGTGAGATAAATATAGGGACTGAGCAAGAAATAGAGAATTACAAAAGTCTAGCCGGCTGAGGACCAGGGAAGCTGTCACCACGGGACAAACATGAACCGGAAGGAATGGTAGGACTTTACATAGGATTCTGAGTTGAAAGAAGCCAGCTTTACAAATAGGACCTACCTGGGTGCAGGTGGATAGAGAAGAGGAGGATTTGAATCCCAAATTCCTTACCTCAAGCACAGTTTTAAGGCAGAGACCAAGCTCAGCGGGCCAAAAACCGAGGACCAAGCTGGGTCGGAGGATGATAAAGTAGAAAGTGGACTGTAAGGTTGGGATACACCACCAGAGCCTCCGTTTTATCCCTTTTGAGTTTCAGCCAGTTGTTGCCCATCCACTTACTCACCACTGCCAGGCAGCTCCTAAACTGCAATGCTATGTCCAGCTGGACGAAGTCCAGCCGGATGATGATTTGAGTGTCCTCAGCATCGGAGTAACACCTGAAGCCGTGGGAGCAGAGGAGCAAGACAAGAGGCGGAATGTAGATGTTAAACAATGCTGGGGACAAGGCGGAGCCCTGGGGGATCCCACAGAGTAAAGAGATAGACGCAGAAGAAAAGGAGGAGAGTGTCAGTGTCTAGCTTCAGTCCGTCAGAAAGGAGGCAAACCAGGAGATTTTTCCCTTCTTTGGTCAGTGGGGATTGAGTTCCAGATTCTGGGTGCTGCTGTACAGAACGCACCTTCATTGGCTTGAGCCAACTTTGCTCAAGTTACAACCAGCATTTTGTTATTATCTGATCTCAGATTTTTTACAGGTACAATCAGTCAATTCCTTGCACACTGAAGTTTTGGGCCCATCTTTGAACATCTTTCCATACCTTTCCTGGTGGTCTTTCAGATATGGAGGGAGTCCCCCAAGCGCAATACTGCCACTTCAGGCCAGGCGTCCATACTTTTCAAAGAAGGGGAGCCACAGTTCTTCAATGTTTGATTTGGACTCGTCTATAAGGTGTGTTAGGAACTCCATATTGTAAATGGCCCAAACTTTAATAACCCATTCTTTTTCACCTGGCATACGTGGATTTTTCCGATTTGGGCCAAACAACACCTGGCCATCACCAGCATGACCTGCAGCATGTGACCTTGGGTGTCCTCGTGGTCTTTCCACACATTGATTCCGAAGAGGAGGAACCAGGGGCACAGGGTCCTCTCCACTCCATCAACCCCTTTAATCCAGGATAATACCTCTCCCCAGTATGTCTAGACTACCGGGCATCTCCACCACATATGTATATAGTCGCCTTTTACCGTTCTGCATTTCCAACAGTGCAGGTTATATCTCACCCTCATCCTCGCTATCCTCTGCGGGGGTTAGTGCCTTCTATGCAGTACCTTCAGAGCCTGGTGCCGAAATTGGAGCAAGGCCGTTGAGCAGTTGGCTCGTCTGCACATTTTAGACGACCTTTCATCATCAATTGACTCCCCTAGGTCATTTTCCCATTGCAACCGCGCTGGCGGAGGGTCCCCTGGAGCCAAGAGCAGGAGAAGCTTGTAGAGACGGGATATAACCCCCTTAGAGACCCGGGTAGAGATGAGCAGTCTCTCAAAGTCTGTCAAGTCCCTCCTGAGAGTGTCCTCCCATGAGGTTTCCGTGAGAACTCACTTAAGCTGGAAATAGCGGAACGGGGACAGGGTGCTCAACCGCAAAGCCTCCTCCAGATCCTTCAGGGGTATAAAGGAGCCCCCCACCCAGAGCTGACCAGCCCTGCTGAGACCGGCTTCGTACCATTGTTGAAATGCAGCTGGCTTGGCTACCGTGTCTATGAACGGGGGCCCAAATGCAACTCAACGGGGAAGGCCAGTTTGTAAGCCGTTGATAGTAGCCCCCTTCCCTCCACACTGACCACAAGATCTTCAGCACCGGGTGGTGCAGGACACCTCTTGAAATGCGCGCCCTGGGAAACCACAGCCACTCGTCTAACGTGAAAGTGGCGAGGACCTTGTTGTCCATTACTACCCACTGCTTTTCTGTCCCCGGGGTAAAATGATCGATCAACACCCTTATAATATGTCTCCAAATCCGGGTATCCCACCACACCGTCTTCCTTGGGCCTAGTTAGTACCTCATTCGAAATCCTATATTTTTTACCCGCCCAAAGAAATCTCAAGAGGACTTGTTTTGTTTCCATTAGGAATGTCTTGGGTACCTGCACAGGGAGCATTTGGAATTGGTATGAGAACTTGGGGAGAATCACCATTTTCACCAGGTTGAGACGCGCCATCCAGGAGAGTCCTGATCTTGCCCATCTTCCTATGTCCCTCTTGATTTCTGACCAGAGTGGGAGAAAGTTACCAGGGGAAAAGGTCATCAGGGTCGTGTGTCACTTGGACACTCAAGTATCGAAACCCGTCCCTCTGTAGTCGGAAGGGGAGCCCTCCCACGTAGTCTGTCTCTGGGTCTGATAGATTTCCCCCAATGAACGCCACCGACTTCCCAAAATTCACCTTAAACCCGGAGAGTTTTCCATAGTGCGCCAGGCCCTGGAGGACCCTGGGGAACGTCTGGGATGGTCTCATGATATAGAGTAGTGTGTCATCGGCAAACAGGCTGATCTTGCAGTGTGTGTCCCCTATCCGTACAAATTAACAAGGGGGGTCCTGGGAGTCCCTCTGCCAGACATTAGTCCTGGTTACGCGAGACTTACCCAGAGTCTTTAGCTCACTATCTTTCACAGAGAAGAAATATCCCAAACAGATCAGTCTTTGTCCTGCCCTGGGGCAGTCCAGCACCGAAATGCTAGGCAATTCTCCTCTGAACAAGAGTACTAACAGCAACCCCAGAACCGTGTTTCGGTCTGGTTGGACCTCATCAGTAGGGTGGAGCTGTGCCCCTCTAAGAATAGTGAGCCAGGGGTCCACGTCTGGATTCCCCTAGTAATTTAGGGTGAGACCCAAAGTTGCTTAAACATGCAAATTAACAAGGGGGTTCCTGGGAGTCCTTCTGCCAGACATTAGTCCTGGTTACGAGAGACTTACCCAGAGTCTTTAGCTCACTATCTTTCACAGAGAAGAAATATCACAAACATATCAGTATTTGGCCAGCCCTGGGGCAGTCCAGCACCGAACCCCAGACGTGGACCCCTTGCTCACTATTCTTGGAGAGGCACAGCTACACCCTAGTGAGGAGCTTCAACCAGACCGAAACACGTGTCTGGGGTTGCTGTTGGTACTCTTGTTCAGAGGATAATTGCCTTACATTTCGGTGCTGCACTGCCCCAGGGCAGGACAAAGACTGATATGTTTGAGATATTTCTTCTCTGTGAAAGATAGTGAGCTAAAGACTCTGGGTAAGGCTCTTGTAACCAGGACTCATGTCTGGCAGAGACTCTCCCAGGACTCCCCTTGTTATCCTCTATCCATACTCCATTGATTGCCTCATCTTTACGGACAGAGTTCTCCCAGGTCTTCATGACCATTGCATATATTAGGGGGGATAGAGGATATCCCTGCCTTGTGCCCCTCCCCAGGGGAAAGGTCTTTGATTCAGTCCCGTTTGCAATCACCTTAGCTGAGGGAGTGGAATATAAAGCCGACATCCAGCCTAGCAACCTCGAACCCATCCCAAGAGAAGAAAAAAACTCCCCATGAAAGCCCAGCTGACCCTGTCAAAGGCTTTCTCCGCATCGAGGGCCTGCAAGAGGGCCTCCTCTTTGCGGACCACCTTGGAGCTAAGCAACTGAAGGGTCTTTTGCATATTATCGGAGCCTTGTCTATTTAGGACGAATCCCACCTGATCCGGGTGGATTAGGCAGGGAGGCATCTCTCTAGTCTAGTCACCAGGATTCTGGTGAAGATCTTAGCATCTAGGTTCAAAAGGGAGATGGGCCTATATGAACCACAGTCTGCCTGGTCCTTGCCTGGTTTGGGTATTACGGTAATTAGGGCCTGTAGGAATGTCGGTGGGATTGAATCTTGGTTTCTAATTTGGTTGAACAACTTGGCCAGTGGCTTCACCAAGATGGATTGACACTGTTTATAGAAATCCGCTGTGTAGCCATCTCCCCCGGGGGCTTTTCCCGCTTTCAACTTCTTAATTGCATACTCCACCTCTTCATCTGATATTTCCCCCTCTAAGGCCTCAAGCTCAGCCTCGGTCAGTTGGGGTAAGGGGTGATCGTTTAGGTAAGCCCAAATCTCTTCCAATGACTCGCCCCCCTGTTTGGTGCAAAGTTCCCTGTAGAAGTCGGCAAATCATTCCACTATTTCTTCCTTTTTTCTACACACATTGCCCCCTTTGTCTCTAAGGAAACCTACCCTTCTTTCCATTGTACATCCCCTTGCCCTGTGTGCCAAGAGAGTCCCCACCCTATCCCCCCGTTCATAGTATCTTTGTCTCGTGTATATCACCTTTTTAATCATCTCCCCTATGAGGACTGTGTGTAATGCCTGCCTTTTTTCTTTCATTTACACCAGGAGGGCTTCCCGATCCTCCCCATCGAGGCTGGTGCCTAGCTCTCAGTGCCCTCAACTCCATCCGGATCTTGTTCTCAATAAGGCCTCTTTCCCGCTTACGTCTGGAACCCTCCGCTATCAGGAGAACCCTGAAAGTGGCTTTCGTGGCTTCCCACACCATCACCATGTCCGTCTCCCCATTATCGTTTGTTTCAAAGTAGGCTGTCATGTCTTTCCTTAGAAACTCCCCGAAGACCGGGTCCCTTAAGAGCGCATTGTTACAGCGCCACTGGGTGGACCTCAGGGAGATAGGGAGCGACCAGTTTGCCACCAGTAACTTGTGATCTGACCACGTTATTGCTTCCACTTTGGGGAACTCAGCCACCCCTCCCCCCTCCTCGGAGATCAGTAGCAAGTTAATTCTTGTATATGTCTGGAGTGGGGGTGAAAAGAAGGTGTATCCCCCTGGGGCTGGCCACGCTCTACGCCATACATCTACCCAGTAGTGTTCCTTTAGACGAGTCTGTATTGCCAAATTGTCCTTGGTGCTTCCCTTTGTCCCTGCACCCTTAGCTGACCACCAGTCCAGTTGAGGGTCCATTATGAGGTTGAAATCACCACCAAGAATCATGGTCCCCTCCGCCCATTCATCCATTACCCTGAAAATTTGAGTTATGAACCGTATCTGGCCTCAGTTAGGTGCATATAGGCTAGCAAATGTAATCCGTTCACCCTCGCAAGTGCCTTTAACCCCCAAGAATCGCCCCCGAAACCCCTCTTGTTTTCTGTTTCCGTAAGGTGGAGTGTTTTGCTTAATAGAATGCCCACCCTCTCCTTCTTAGATCTTCTATGAGAGGCCCAGAAATTACTTCCAATTTCCTTCCCCTTTATCATCAATTCCTTCCCCTGTTTGTAGTCGGTTTCCTGTAGGAAAAGGACCATCAGCCTTTGTTTGCGGAACATGTTGCTAGTCAGAGATCTCTTGTTCTGAGAGTTTAAGCCTTTAACATTCAGTGTGCCTATCCTTCCTTCAACCATTGTCGTCCTTAATCTCATTCTCTTTGTGCCGCTCTCTGAGTTCCCGATGGAGAGCCCATTGTAAGCAAAAGGCCATGGCTCAATCTGGCTATTTCCCTTCCCCTTAATCCCAACAATTTTCTTACCCCCCTCTTTACCTTTTCCGCCCCATCCCGATCCCTTGTTCCCTCCCTTCCATTCCCATTTTCAAGGCGTTCGTTCCAGTCTCCCAATGCCAACACCTGTTGGGGCTAGTCAACGAACCACCAGGGACTCTGCCCCAGCCCAAGATAATTCAGTTAAAGGGATTTCCATCTCTGTCTTCATGTTGGAACTTTTTTCCCCACTTTACTCTTGATATTGGGGTCCACGTAGAGATCTTTCAATTCTACCCTATTCCCTCCGCCCATGTTATTGAACTTGCCCCCTGGCCGTGGGCCCATCAACAACTTTACAACCGGTAAAAATCAACAACTGGCCCCTCAACCTCAGAGGCAAACCTGGCACCAACATGGCGCTCGGCCATACTGCCTTGGGGCCTCGGACCTCGGCATCTTCAGTGCCCTCATGCGAGGCCACCAAACCCAGGGGATAATTTCCCAATTCTTAGGAAATCATTTCTGAGTCACTTAAGGTGTACCTCGGATGCCGATGAGGGGTGTTTAGTTTTTTTAAACTTGCGGGTCCCCTTTACCTTTGCTTTACCTCTGAACATGTCCGGGCCACTTTGGCATGGACAGGGTTCCGAGTGTCTCCTTCATGGCCGCCTGAGGAGCCGGCCCGATCACTCACCAGGTCCTCCGTGGCCCTCTGAATGTCTTCCTCGGACACCAGATGATGCTTCTCCCCTTTCCATTCAAACGCCAGGTAGAAAGGGTACCCCCAGCGATACCCGACCCCTTCTCCTGGAGCCATTTGGTGAGATTACCACACTTTTTCCTCTTCAGCATGGTAAGAGTCAAGAGATCCTGAAAAATGGCTACCTTGGAATCCCCATATTGTATGCTCCCAAGAGTCTTGGCTTTCTCCAGGATTTTAGCCTTATCCTTGTAGTAATGTAGTCGTGCCAACACCGAGCGAGGGCCCTTGCCTCCCCCTCCCGCGTGGTGATCTCTGTCCAGTTTGATCTCTCCATCCGCATCTGCCCCCAAAACTATCCTTATGATGTCGTTCACCTTGCCTTCTAGGCCTAGCTGGCTTTCACCCTCAGGTTCCACCAGGCCAAAGATGCGTAAGTTGTTTCTCCTCTCCCTGTTTTCCATGTCGTCTACCTTGAATCGTAATTCCGCCTAACGACATTGCACCTCCATGAACCTTGCCTCCATTTGAGTTTCCAGGAGCACTGTGGAGAGTTTTCGACTCCCTCCATGTGGTCCTCTAGGGTAGATACTTTCGTTGTGAGGTCTGCAAGCTTGGCTCCCATATCCGTTCTCATTCCGCGGATTTCCTCTATGATCATCTTGATGTTGTTTTGGATAGCACCCAGATCAGAGGCTGGGGTGGAAGGGCCCCCAGAGGTCATCTCACCCTCGCCAGCATGGAATTGGTATTTGGAAAGAGCGTCTTTCCAACTCATGGAGGTCGTGCCGGGGTTGGATGTGGTAGGTACTCTGTGTCCAGTAAGCAGTGATGAGAGTGCCGCCTTCAGGGTTGTGGTTGTCTCCTCAGTGGTGCTCCCACAGTGTCACCGGATCTGTGGGTGTTAGCTCATGGAGTTGGTTGGATACATGGGGGACTAGTGGGTACCCTCTGGGTGCCAATCTTTGGGCCCCGCGGACGGGTCCCGGTCACTTTCTAGACCTGAGGTGGCGACGGGTGGGAGAGATGGACAGCCTGGGGACGTAGAGGTTCTTGTGTGGGGGTATGTTGTCCCAGTCCAGAGCAGGTGAGGGCACCTTTAACAGTGTGCCCTGGGGCAGGGTTATCCCTTGTCCAAGTGACGCTCCCTTTTGGGCCAAATCCAACTGAGCCAGCTTGTCAGATGTTGGCCTGCCTTGGAGCCCCTCCCGTCGGCCCCCCCACCTGCGTTGCGGCTCTATGTGTGTCCCCCCAGCCAGATATGATGACGGCACGCTGCCGTGTAGGCCCAAGCTGGGGGAACCTCGCTGGGGATGTGGGCCCCACTGGCAAAGATTAAGGATGCAAGCCCAGTAGTGGCCCCTGCCGCTCTTCGGTTGTCCCAGGTGTGTGCCTCTTCCTCCCAGGTAGAAGCAGGTTACTGGTGGTCTAGTGGACCCCCACGTGTGGGCAGTGGGGACCACAGGTGTTCAAACTCGCCCTGGGGGGGTTATCCTTTGTCTAGGTGAAGCTCCCTTTTGGGTCCAATCCAACTGGGCCAGATTGTCAGATATTGGCCTGCCTGAGGACCCCTCCCGTTGACCCCCTCACCTGATTTGCGGCTCTGTGTGTGTCCCCCCCAGCCAGCTGTGGTGAGGGCGCACTCCCACGTCGGCACAAGCTGGGGGAGCCTCGCTGGGGATGTGGGCCTCACTGCCAAGGAATAAGAGTGCAGGCCCCGTAGTGGCCCCCTCGCTCTCTGGCTGTCCCAGGTGTGTACCTCCTCCTCCCAGGCAACCGGAAGTCACTGGTGGTCTAGTGGACCCCCACGTGTGCACAGCGGGGGCCACCAATGTTCAGACTCGCCCTGGGAGGTGGGAGGGCCGCCTCCAACAGCCTCCTCACCTTGCTATTGTTCCTTTCGATGTCCGTCCCCTTTGTGTGCAGCCAGCGGGGCACGCTCCCACTGCGGCCCAGGACAATGGTTGTGTGAGTGGGGGGGGTCATTCCCATGGCTGGTTCCCAGGGGCACCCCTCGGCGTGGGGAGAGCAGTGAGGGATGCCTCTTCTGACGCGCCTCTTCCGTTCCAGCTCCGGCACCTTGCTGCTGCTTTATGTGCGGTCGCAAGCCTGGAGGTTGCACTTCCTCCCGTGACTCGCGTCGCACATGTCTTAGAGGGGAGCCCACAGGGTCCAGGCTGCTCCACCAGGCTCTGGAAGTCACTCCGAGTGCCGCTTGGCAGCCTCAGTTGCGCGTCCTGGATGTGGGCGTTTCAGGGCTTGGCGGATGAAATGTCCCGGCGCTCCTCCTCTGTGGCCCGGGTTGCGAGCGGCTTCACTGTCTTCTCTGGGTGCTCGGCCCATGGCCCTCTGGGAGGGGCGCCCAGGGTCTACGGCGATGTTTCTCGACTCCAGGGGCACCTCCAGACTGGTGGGTTGGACCCTTCAGTGGTTGCTGTGTTGCGACTGCTTTTTCATGCATCCATTTGTGAGATGGTGCCCTTTCTCCGCTTTAACTCCACAAGTTCTCCAGGGCTGAGTGAGGAGCTCACGGCTCAGGAAGCCATCTTGCCTGCGCCCCCTGGTGGCCTCTCCGACTATAGTTCTAGTGCCACTGTTCTGTATGGAGGCTTGCAATTATCCTTTGTTGACTCGGGTCAAAAGGCTACTGCAATAGTCTATCTTAGAACCTATAATCACTCTGGCAATAGTCTCACTGCTCTGGAGAGATATGGACGTATACGACACAGTTTTATATAGTAGAAGGATGTAGAAACAAGACTATTAATTTAAGTTTGCATGGTAAGGTTGTGATCGAAGAAAACTCCAAGCATTTTAATCTTCTTTTTTGTCAGAATTATATACCCTGCTATTTTAAACTCCAGATAATCAGCTCCTAATCTAGAAATTCTGGGACTCGTCCTTATGATCATAACTGCCGTTTTCTCATTATTTAGCGCAAGCCCATTCTCCCTCATCCACTGTTGGATGAGATCAAATATCGCATTGATAGCAAGTGTATCATCCCTGTAATTACCGGATAAGGGGATGATACATTGCGTAATATCTGCGTAGTTGGAGAAACGGATGCTCTTACTCTCTCGAATTTGACTCAAGGGAGCAGTAAAAATATTGTACAGGGAGGGCGACAAACAGGCTTCTTGTGGTACACCCTAAGGCAAAGGAACTGCGCAAGCCTCTGCAGACCTTAACAGATCTGCCCTCCAAGAAGGAGAGTCCCCAAGTCACTGCATCTTCACTGAAATTTGCCACTTCCTTCAATCTATGGAACAAAAGTGGATGATCCACCAAATTAAAAGTGGCTGAAAGTTCTAATACGATCAGCAACATGTTTTGACTAATATGCATATTGCGCAACATGTTAGTCTTCAAGTCTAGGAGAGCCAGTTCAGTGCTAAAACCTGGTCGCAAACCTGCCTTCCACTTATTAAGGACAATGGGCCTCATCCCAAGTTGGGCGTTATCCTTGCACTAATTGTGCTGGGATACCTCACAAAGCAATTGGCGTTACCGCAACCTGGTCCGCCGCAATTTGCGCCGGAACTCGAATTGCGCTGGGTTGGGCCATTTAAGTCCCCATTCCAATTGGGTCCATTGGACACAACGGGATTGGGATGGCGCTAATAGCGCCGGCGCAATTAGCGCTACGCTAATAGCACCAGAAAACGGGCAGAAAGGGGCCCTTTTTACCTCCAGCAAAAAAAAAAGCTTCATCCACAGCCTTTCTCTGGCACCCATGGACAAGACATTGCCAACCCATATGGGTCTCTGAGCCAACAGCCCATTATCAATGGACGGAAACCGTGAAGCCCAGGGAGTTTTTCCTCTGATGTGGAGGAGAGAGGCACACTTTCAGAACTTGCAACAACTCTGAGGACTTTAGCAAAGTTGCAGAGCGATTTGCAGAACTCAGAACCTCTGGCAACAGCCAGTACTAAGGTGCTGAAGAACTAGCACCTTATTAACAGTAGTTCCACCAAGAAGCCATGCCGACCACCCAGTCTGTATCCCCAGCTGCTCCCACTACACAGGTGGTTGGGGCAATGCCCAAGACTGTGGCTAAGAACAGTTCTGCCACCTCTACCCTGTTGTCTGTGCCATCTCTGTGCATTACAATCAAAGCCAGCCCAAATGTGGATCTCTTCAAAGTTCGGCTAAACTTCACTTACTTGCTAAAGAGGGAGTTACCTCATCCTCCCTACCTGACCCCTGCACTCCTTTTAGGGACTCTTAATGTAATTTTGTATATTGATATAGTACTCCTCTTTAGTATGAAGCACTTGCCCCCTAAGGTTAATGCCACCTTTGCAAGTCACCCATTTTCTTATAGACAATATTATTCTGTTTATTTCTTTTTTGTCCATGGTATATGTCTCACTTTTTTTATGCGCTCAAAAACGGGCTCACCACCTGTTCTTATCTTTGTGAAACCCGCGGGGGAAAGGGCACCGGGGCTTGCTCCCGCAGGCGCAGGAGGGCACATGAGCTTTCAAGGAGCAGGCTGCTCCCGCATGGAAGCCCCGTCCACCCTCAACAGCATTACTTTATGTCCTCCTGTCACCCCCCACAAGGGCATGGGAGTTTTCTCCCGCAGGGGCAGGAGAGCTCGGGTGCTTTCAGGAGCAGGCTGCCGCTGTATAGAAGCTGCGCCCATCCTCCACAGCATTACTTTAAATCCTCCCGTCACCACCCACGAGGGTGAAGCCTGCGGGGAAACGAGGCGGGCGGGTTGCTCCTACAGGATGTTCGATCCCAACCTGCCCGAATGATTTTTCCACTAGCGTCTCGTCTACAGAGTGACTTGAGCACCTGTTCCTGGTCCCAGATTCTCCAACTATTTCTCAACTATCCACAACTATCCAATTGGGACGCGCTTCCTCTAATCCAGACCTTCCAACACGTTTATCGCCTATTCAGGTGAGAGGCCAAGGGGGTTGGTGGCTGGCTGGTTGGGGACTGTTTTGAGCACGTGACTGTACTCCTGCACCCTCGTCTGACTGTTCACCCAAGAGCCAAGCCAAGTCAAGCTAAATTATTTCTACAATACGCACAACTACCCCTGTGTCAACCCCGCTCCAGCCGTGTCCACCATGGTCCGCCATCTCTGGAGGATAGCTCAGGGGCAACGTGCTCGCCTTGCAAGCAAAACGACACAGAGCAACACAGGATGGTTCCCCAGGTCTGCGGTTAGAAACCTCTGGGTATTAAGCGTGTTATGAATAACCTGTCATATCACATCATATATCATGCAAGATCACGCAATGACTAAACAGAAAATACTGACCGACAATTGGCAAATGGTGACAAAACCCCCACTATATGGTGCTACTATTGGGTATGTTAGGAAAAAAGCTCTATAAAATTCACCGGAGGGGCATACTGCCTGATTAAAGAAATTCACCAGTTTCTCTGCAACAACCAGAATGCCTGGGGGGATTCAGCAAACACATCAAGGGATAAACCAAACACCCCCAGTAGAGGTGGAGCAGCCATCCATACCCCCAAACATCAGGCCAGAGTCAACTCGGCAAATACTGTTATTATACACCCCCCACTTGATCCATCACTGACTGAGAATCCGTCTGGCACCCTAGGTGGACACAACCCATGTGAAGGGGGGGCAGAGGGTGGACATGGATCAATAATCCATCAATGAGTCCAGTCATCACCCCTATCAACATCCCCCCTGCTTTGGACAGTAACTAACCAGGTTTTATGCCTGTGTTAGTGCCCGCAAGCACATGTCAGAACCCAACATTTAACCCATCCCCATACTGGATACTGGAGGGGAAAGCCAACCACAAAAAGGCCAAGGAGAGACCATAAGGAGAAGTATTCCCCAATTCTATAGGGACCCAATTCCGATTCCAAGAAGATGGCATTGCCCCCATCCCTGAAATGACCGGTTGCACCCAGGACTCAAATGGAACCAATGGATGTGGAGGGTAAACAGCACCCTCCCCCTGGACGCAGTTCTTGAATTTGATCCCCCCTTTATAGGCACATCCCTGAATAAAAATTATCCTGACGTGTGCCTTGAGAGAAGCCCCCCGTTTTGTTTCTGCCCCACGAGTCCCACAAGCACCATCTGGCCCACACACCGGGCACACTGCTGTCTCCACCATCGAGGGGGCATCCGCGGACTGTGGATGTAAATGCAGCCTCATCCTATCGGAGCGAATAGATCTAAAGAGGCTCCTCCTGGCCCTCCTTGAAGGACGGGGGAGGGGTGGTATGGGGGGCCGTCAACAGGATCGGTAGACGCCAACGGGGTTAACCAACCACTTAGGGAGGTTGTCTACAGTAATTCCGAGGCCCTCATAAGTACAAACACAAAAAGCACTAGCATGATGGGGTTGGGCACATTTGCGTAAACAAAGGAATCACCAGCCCTAATAAGGCTTTGGCCAATCAGGCGCTACAGGCTCCTATCCATTCTGGTCGTACTGTGCAAATTCCAAGATCATTGAACCAAGTCGCACAATTATCGCAGCAGTCTATGCCCCGGCGGGCAGATCATGCATCTAGCGGCAATATAAAGAATGATAATCCTGCTAGTAGTTGTGGTTATGAAGCACAAAACCATGGGCCTCATTACGAGGCTGGCGTTCCCGTAATGAATGGTGCCGGGACGGGACCGGCACCCTTCATTACGGGACGCCCAATTACTAGGTTCCCTTGCGGGACCTGGTAAGGACGCCTGGTAAATCTAGGCGTCCTTAGCAGGTCCCGCGAGGGGACCAGGGCGCTAATAACGTGCCCGTTATTATCAGGCCCGTTATTAGATCCCTCCCTCTTTGGGCCCCCTTCACCTTACTGATAGTCATGTACTCCCGGGCTGCGATCTAAAAACCTTGGGCTGGGCATCGTTAGAGACATGGGCCCTCATTACGAGTATGGAGGCAGCTATGCCCTTAATAAGGGCATGGCTGCCTCCATATCGGGTTCCAGTACCGGGTTCCTCCAATGAGGACTTACCAGGACATTTCAAGCTTGGAGGACCCGGCAAGTGCTCATTGGCAAACCCATTGCCATTTACATTTGAGCCCCCATAGGGGCACTAATAGCGCCATGGTTCACCGCCATCCGTTTAATGAGGCCCAATGTGGTTGTTTTTCTCTGCATTTCTACAGTGGTTCCTTCTGTGAATTCTGGGTGCTCATTGAAATGCAGAGTAGCGCTCCCTTATTTGTGAACAGGGTGCAAACGGCTGCACACGTTCTTATGCCTTTTATGAATAGGGCTTTCAAACACCATAGGAGTAGTTGGTCCTGGTAACGTATTTGACACCAGTGGAATTATATAAACTCATGAAACTGGGATGTCAAATGGGATAAATGATCGTTATCAATGTTATCGTTGATTATTTGTACAAATGATTACACTGTGTTCATGCCTGTAGTTCTATAACACACATATACATATTCAGATTACATTTGTTTACAGAAAATATATTTCATCCAATAAAAGATTCCCCTGAGTCAAAATGTCATGTCTAATTAAAGTCAACCACATTTGTTTCTTGAATACAAAGACACATAAAAACAAGACAGAAAAAACAAAAATAAAAATAAACCATTTGCACAACATAATAGTGCATTCATCTACAAATTGTACGTCTAAAAGCAAATACATTACTAACATCAAAACAAGTGAAACAAATTAATTTCATTGAATCACTAGGGCAATCACCATTGTTGTTAGTACAGAGCGATGGTCAACTCTCTGAGGATGTAGTCTTTTATATATGGGCGGCTCGGTCTGCCTCACTATGGTCTAGTGATTTAGGTCCTAATTGGCACAAGCAGGAATGTAGCTGCTACACCCCCCCCCATGCTCGTCTATGCTTTTCCTTCAATGCCATACACACACACAAACCATTTTTTTGCGTTCTCTCTAAATTTCTTTCTTGTATTATTCCGCTGCCCTGTCTTTGTCCCTTCCCCCTTTGCTCCTTACCTTCCGTTGTTCCTACATCCTCTCCAACTTACCCATTTTCCTTGCCTTTCCTCCCAAATTCTTTTTTGTCCTTATCCTAGTCTTTCCCCATTCCTTCTTCACCTCAGTTTATTTCCCTGTTCCTCCCTTCTTCTCTGCCTTTCCTAATTTCTTATGTTTTCCTTTGTTCTTTCATTTATGTGTTCTTCACTCTAGTCTGTCCACCCCAACTCCTCCCCTCTTGTTCACCCAGCGCTCTGGGTCACCAATGACAGCACAGCTTTGTAGCCTGTCTGTGCCATTGCCGTAAGGGAGAAGCCTTATAAACATCTTCCTCCCCGTGCAAAGTCTCCGAGCTCGCTTTAACAATAGTTTACCACCGAGCTCCTTAATACCAACAGGGAAAAAAGGGCTTTGGAAAGGAAGTGGATGGCAGATAAATCTGAGGAAAATAAGGCCAAATGGAAAAACATGGACAAGAAGTACAGAGATTTCTTAGGACTGCGAAGAAGAATTTCTTCAATGTGGAAATTGAAAATGCAGCTAATAAAACTAACAAACTCTTCGACATCTTGAAGAGTATTGAAAAACCTAAGAATCTCACTCCTCCGTTTCTGCCTACAGAGGCTGATTGCAACACTGTACAGAAGGCCTTTCTAGCCAAGACAGATAAAGCTAGGCAAAACATAATCAAAGCTAGAGAATCCTTGAACCAGTCAACGTCTCCAGTGGAAGATGTTATCAGCTTCGGAGTTGAGCTTTTCAAGTTTGAGACAGTCACGGAAGCTGAGTTGTTAGAAGCACTGAGCCGCATGAAACCAACATCCTGTGCAGAAAACATATTACCATCTAGCATTATTCTGCAACATAAAGAACTCATTGCACCTATTCTATTGGAAATAGGGAATGCCTCCTTTAGGGAGGGCTCAGTTCCGATGGAACTTAAAAAGGTTACCATTACACCTTTAGTAAAAAAAGGCGGGCTTGGATCTCATGGATCCGGATAATCTTCGCCCTATGACGAACTCTAATTTTGTCCTCAAAGTCCTGGACAAACTAGCCACCCAGCAACTACAACTGTATGTAGAGAACAACTCAGCTCTACACCAGCAACAATCAGGCTTTAGAGCCACCCACAGCACGGAGACAGCGATGCTGGATCTCCAGAACCACATGCTGAGCATGGTGGACTGAAACAAAGTAGGGTTACTGATGCTCTTGGATCTAAGCGCAGCTTTCGATCTCGTAGATCATCAGCTCCTTATCAAAGCTCTTAGGGATTTTCTCCGAAAAAGCGATAGAGTGGCTGGTATGTTTCTTATCCGATCGCCAGGCAAGAGTTCATTGAGGAAGTAGTTTCTCCGACTCGTGCTCTATTCTTTTCGGTGTCCCTCAGGGTGCCAGTTTGCCACCTATGCTTTTTAATATATACATGAGGGCTCTGTGTAGTATTCTTGTGAAAGTCAAAGTGTTTTTCACGAACTACGCTGATGACACACAGCTAATTCTAGAACTCAAGGGAAATCATGATGCTGATAGAGTCATAATAGGTAAAGTCCATAGGATGATAGACGAGTGGATGCAGGCTAATTGGATGTGTCTTAACGACTCTAAAACTGAATTGCTGATTTTCGGTTCAAGTCATCAGTTAGCCAAACTTGGGGGGGGGCGGGATATAAGTCCTTTCAGATAAAGGACGCTAAGATTCAAGTATCCTCCCAAATCAAAACCCTTGGCATGATGGTTAACTCAGTGGTTAACTCTGATGCGCAGACCAATTACTTACAAAAGAACACGGCTTACTATCTCAGGCTTATTAAAGGCATAAAGCCTTTCCTGAACGAAAGAAATCTGGCCAATATAGCCAGAGCCATCGTCTTGTCTAGGCTAGACTACGGAATGCCCTCTTGATAGGGGCTTCGGTTATGGACCTGGCTAGATGCCAAGTTATTCAGAATGACGCTGTTAGGCTAGTCAAAAATTTGAAAAGAAGGGACATGTAACGAACGAAAGAGTATCCCTTCACTGGCTCAGAGTAGAGGAACGGATAAAATTTAAAACTCTCACTCTGGTGCATAAGTGCCTATATGGCAAAGCCCCAGGTTACTTAAAGAACAGCATAGTGCCCTACGCTCCCCATAGACGGCTACGATCGGAAGGCAAATGCCTTCTGGCTGTTCCTAAATTCAGACTGAAATCAGGGTTTGTATTTGTATTTGTTTATTTATAACGCGCAGACCATCAGGCCCGGGGGCATCAGGGCGCAATTTGTACAGGGTTGCAAGAACATACAGGCAGATAGATTACAATAAAAGTATACCAATACAACATAATAACAATCTTGATAATTACATATATTACACATGGTACAGTGTCCCTAGGGTAGCTCCTTTGTGGTCTTGGCTCCACAACAGTGGAACAACCTTCCGGAGGCTCTGTGAGCAGAAAATAACCACCTAGCGTTTAGGAAACGTCTCAAGACACATCTCTTTAAATAAGTAATGTTGTCTTTTATCCTCCAATGCGAGCACAGGGTTAGGAAATGGCGAGGCTCTGTCTCACTATACATGTATTGTTTTGTCTAAGCGCTCTGATGCCTGCGGGCTACCGGCGCTATACAAGCATACATACATACATACATACATTTAATCCAGCTTAAGCATCAAACTTTGTGCTCCAACTGCCTGCCGATGTTTATTCAAAACGGCCATGTGCAAGTTATTGGCTTAATTTGCAGTTGTAAACCTGCTATTGGTGTAATAAAACCAGGTCGGCTTCAGACACTCAATTTATGAGCACTGTGTGTCCTTCTCTGGAGTCTTGTTGAGAAACGCCAATAGTTTTGGCTAGTGTAAAAGTATTAGGCATTTGGCAGGTTACAAAAGCCCAAACTATTGGCATTGCCAATGATTGTTTATAAAAGGAGCTCCTATGCGTAATACAAGTAACAACCCCGTGGGTGTAATGCTCTAATGAGAGATTTAGGGGCCGATTCATGGAACAAATGTGCGCCGAAAATCTTCGCGCAAGCCGGCGCAAGCAGGCGCAAGCAGGCGCAAGCGGAAAAAAACAGGCGCACGCGCACGCGTGCGATACATGGAAGTCCCTGCGCGTGTCTTCCTCGGGATGTGCGCCAAACCCGTGCATGGCGCACACGTCACTGCAACATCCCGAAAGACGTGCGCGACGCGCACAGTGAAAGCGCACAACCTCTGTGCATACACTAGAAAGTGGGCGGAACACGGGGCGTAACGCGCGGAATGGGGAACAACTTGCGAAAACAAGGGCGTAACTGGGGATGTACTGCAGGGAAGCAGAGGGAACGCCCACACGCACCCGAACCACACATATTCATGGAACCGAATAGGGCAAAGCCACGCACAGCGAAAGACACGCACAAGCCGATACACGTCCGCCACACGAAGGCAGGCGGTAGCGTCCCTGCGCATTACAAAAGTGGCAACATACAGCAATTGTGCGAGCGGGGCACGTGTATTTTGGGGGTTTGCGTGAACTTCTTCACGCGATCGGGCCTGGGGGAGCGTGCTACGTGTATTTCAGGGGTGCGCACCCCTGAAATACACGCGCCCAGGCTATTCGCGTGTAAAACTTCACGCGCACCACTGAAATACACGTAGCACGCTCCCCCAGGCCCGATCGCGTGAGAAAGTTCACGCGAACCCCTGAAATACACGTAGCACGCTCCCCCAGGCCCGATCGCGTGAGGAACTTCACGCGAACCCCTGAAATACACGTAGCACGCTCCCCCAGGCCCGATCGCGTGAGGAACTTCACGTGAACCCCTGAAATACACGTAGCCCGCTTGCCGTGCTGGTACAGGGTTAGCGCAGCCCTTTGCGCTGGATTGGGGATTTTGATGGCTTTTCCCTGCGCGGAAGGCGTTCTTGGGGGCGTAACTGGCGCTGCTGGAAGGTCGCTGCGCCACTGTGCGCCACGGCTGGTTTTGGTGGCTGGAATCCATGAATACGCTGTGCGCGGAAATGGGTTTTGGCGCACGCGGCTGGCGCAGGGATTCACACGCGCACACTGTGCGCCAGCCGCGTGCGCCACTTGTGCGCTGAATTCTATGAATTACCCCCTTAAAGACAAGAAGGATACACATTAGCCCCTAGAAAGAGGAGCCAGCCAATCATGAGGCATGGAAGACGTTTATTAGAAATCCGAAAGGGCTTTCTACTGTTGTAGTTTTTTTGGGGTCTCAGATAGACGTTAGAGACATACAAAAATTAAGTTTTACGCTGGCTCTCACTACCACACGAAGTGCAGTGATACACTGGCGATAGAACACCACATTGCTATGATGAGGCATCGCTCATGTAGGATTGTGTTAATTGTGAGTTCATCTAAAAGTAAGGATGACTTCCTGGACACTAACAACGAATAAGGACTCTATAAATACCGAAGAGCTGCATGTATAGCAAAGAGCTGCAGTAGGTAAATTCATTGATTGTTGCTGTATTGTGATTCAATATATGCAAATTATTCATGGGTATACGGACACCCAGCTGCACGAGCGCACTCTCTTTCTCTCAAAAGTTTCAACCTGTTATGGAGCTCGCCCAAAAAACTACTACTGATGATTGTCTGTATGTCTAAATGTTGTTTTGTTATTTGTACACATGTTATCATTTTAAAGGTTTGAAAATACCAATAAAATAAAATATATATATATATATATATGCAAATTATTCATGGGTATATGGTCATCCAGCTGCGCGAGCACGCTCTCTCTCTCTCAAAAGTTTCAACCTGTAATGGATTTTAATCGCTGATTCTTGAACGACCTGTGAAACCGTGCAGCATAGATACGTTGCCTACAAATGCGCTTTTTAGTTGTGTATAGCTTACGTGTTTTACAAAAGGCGAGCAAGGGACTGCATTACGATGGAGCTTGCCAGAAATTGGGGAAGCATCTTAAATTGATAGAACCAAAAGAGGGCAGGAATGTAAACACATTATAGCCACTACTTTCTTAACTACGCATTTGCCCAGCTATTCACCTAGCTGCGACAATTTGTTAGTTAACTAAAGTCTAATCTCTAAAGTAACCTGTGAATGGAAACATCAAGATTTGGAATCGAACACTCAGTAACCAAAGCAATTTTTAAAAACGTCAGATTCTCAAAGCCCTTTATGGCACAAGCGATGAGATGCGCTTGAACCAACTCTTCACTTGTGGCAAAAAAGGAGCAGGCCCATTCGCAAATGGCATCTGTATGCTCCTCCCCGCGCCACTTTTGCACAATCAAGGGGGTGTTTTTGCACATTTAAAAGCACATCACGAATTCACCAACGGGATGAGCTTTTAAATGCGCAAAAAATCAGGGTCACCCAGCTACACAAACAGGTTTATGGGTAGCTTCAAATCAGGGCAGGGTCATTTTTGACAGCCGCTGTTTAAAGCACAGCTGTCACACTTGCATTTCCATTCAGCAGTTTTTCCCTGATCATTTCTCTGTGCATTGCGCTCGCAGCACTCACGTGGTTGGTGGGAGCCTGTCATACATTAGTGTCTGGAGTGCTCACAACACTAATGCATGCAAGGGGGCGGGACAGTGCATTTTTACACCACTGTCCAACCCCTCCTGAAATACGCAGGTCACCTTTGAGAATACGCTGGGTAACTTTTGGGATCCTGGGGTTGAGGGTAACATCCGAGAACACCATTTCTGGCTACTGCAGAATGTTTCCATCTCTCGGACAATTATCACGCGTTTTGCTTCCCTTTGGGATCTCCTCTTGGTTAGCCGGGTCCAGCAATGCCCTTAATTTGAGCCGCTCTTACAATTTAAAACCTCTGACAAGGAAAATAATCTTAAGGAACTCAAATCTCTTCTACGTTCACCCATACTGGTTTATCTCCCTTGAAGCAGTTATTCTTCATTATGATGTGAACGTCAGGCGGAAGGTGGTCTCTACTTTTGATCTCTTGCAGGAGGTTGTGCTCCTGATCTTCTCTGATCTCTTGTCGGGCTACCTCCTTAGCTACCTTGAGAGGTAGACAATTCCAGTCTTGCATCTGTCTCCTCTTGACAGGGACATAAGGCTCCATCTCTTTCATCTCGCTGTCATATTGTATCTCAAACACTCTCCTCCGAGGCATTGTGGGAAAGAGTACTACCAGGGGGCGGCTAGTGATATTATATGATATGATATGGCATTTATAACGCGCCTATGCACAAGTGTTTCAAGGCGCGACGAGACATGGGAGGGAGAAAAAGGCAAGACAGACAACAATCTTACTAGGCCAGGTGACATTGAGATTGCGCACATGCAGGGGAGGGGGAAATGTGCAAGGGGAAGGGGAGTGGGCAGTGCAGTACATGGGATCACACAGTAGAACAAATTAAACATATAAATACAAATAAATAAAAAGGGAGGCCAGCTGGTGGCAAGGGTAAGTGCAGACATCAAGTGTCAAGTGCTGGTAGGAGACTGAGTGAAACCGGTGGGGTGGGAACCTGTGCCCGAGATCAGAGGGTACCCAGGTGGCCAGTGCAGTTTCAATTTCAACTAGATGTTCAGCAGGGGAGAGGAAGAGAGAAAGCAGAAGCAAAGAGGAAGGTCTTGAGGTGCTTCTGGAACCGGAGATGGTTTGCCTCAAGTTTCAGAGAGGCAGGGAGGCTGTTCCAGAGGGAGGCCCCAACCTCTGCGGAGTCTGACATACCGCTACTTTGGAGAGCTAGATTAGTCGCTGATAGAATGGACCTTCTGATAGAGCATGCAAGTGCGGAAGAGGGAGAAGGGCAACCAATCCTGGAGCTCAATGCTCAGCTGGCTTCCAGGTAGCAATACTGGCCAACATAGAGCATGCACTGGAAAGAAACAAGGAGTGCACCCCGAATGGGGTGTGCAACGAGAGGTGGTGGTTGAGGGGGCAGGGATTACCAGGTGTTATGTGCAGGGCAGATGCCATAGTTGCCTCCTTCATTTACATTTTCATTGCAACTACCTGAGCTTCCCCTCACACATTTGGTCAGCTCTATCGTTTGCCCATCCATGGGTGTGCAGACCATGGTTTGACCACCATAGTCCTTCTGTCTGATCTCCTATGTGAACCCCTTTTTGCTTTACTTTACATCAGAGGTGGACTGGGTTTGCAGCATATTTGGCTCTGTGTTTCTTACAAGTGAATCGTTGGCTTTGGGAATCTTCATAGGCAAGGCTTGGACGAGGACGAGAGGACATGGTGGTAATGCCAGATTACTTACTGCTAATCTTCATTACACAGATTCCTGCTCTTCTTGATGCGCTGCTTTCCCTTCCTGGGTACTCATTTGCCACATTCTCCTTGTGTAGCGGTACATGAAGATGCTGCGTAAGGCTGTCGTTTTACATACTTTAATGAGTAGGAGTGGTGGGGGTTAAAATGAGAAAAAAAGACACTGTTTTCTGGAAGAGGCTGGGGGAAGACGGACATCCTTCATAAATTAGGACTGTAGCAAGGAAGAGCAGGTATAGGTGGAAAGAAGATTACCATTAAGTAACCCAGTCATGTTAAGCCATTGACACCATGGTATTGGTGTCCTACTAGGAGTAGAGACAAATTGCATTAGTGCTGGATCACTTTGAATTATACTATATTATTATGTTATTGGGATTTGCACTGTGCACTGCTGTCATTTGCATGGACGGCAGGAGCTCTGGAAGAGAGGGTGTTGGTTTGGTTAGTTGGGAGTAGATGGAAGAAGCTTTGTGTTGATGGTGCCGAAAGAAGGGATTCTGTGCTGTGTGTGACAACCGTCTAGGTGAGATGTGTTTGGCTGATTGAGACATCCGAGAGAGGTAACTTCATGCTAGCAGTGTGTGCTTGCATTGGCCAGGGATGGGTGTGTCAGTTGGTGTTAGAGTTGTGTTGTTTGGTGTCTGGGAAGAAGGTCTTTAAAAATCCATGTGCAGTTGGCTAGTCTGAGTTTGTGCAAGTAAGGTTTAGAAAACTAAGGTATAAGGTGGCTGGCTGGTCCTGCAGGATTTCCTTATCAGGTTTAAGAACATGACCTCACTGTTGGTTGCATTGTCGTGAAAGGTGGTGTGTTTCCTCATGGTTATATAGTGAGCGAGCTGATATCCTCTGTTTTAGTATTGATCTGAAAGAAGAATCGGGAGGTGTATTCTTAGGGCCCGATTCACAGAAGTTATTGCATGCTGAAAAGTGACTTTTACGCACCTTTTGCACGCAAAACTCCTTTCACCGATTCATGCATTGGACTATGCGTGACTTTTGGGGACTATGCGTGGGTCCGTCACGACTCTTCCTGCAGTCAAGCACTTTGCTTTGATAGAAGATGCAAAGTACAATGCGCAAATGATCCAACACATATAAAGCACACAATGCACACCATTTAAACGTTGCTCAGCCAGGAGGGACATGATTTTCCTACCATGCACTTGAGAACAGTCGCTACACCCACCCATACATTTTCTCAGGGGCATTCTCCAGTGGTGCAAGGCCACCAGTCAGTGCAACAGACAGGAAGGTCAGCAGGGGAGAGAGAGAGAAAGCAGAGTCAAAATAGAAAGTCTTGAGCTGCTTCCGGAACTGCAGGTGGTCCGGCTCAAGTTTGAGAGGGGCATGGAGGCCATTGCAGAGGGAGGTAACTGCAGAGAAGAGAGGTCTGCCACCCACTCTCTGCCTGTAGAAGCCTCTGACCCTCACAGAGTTAGAGGTCGCTGAGTGAAGGGCTCGATAGGGAAGGTGTTTAGGGAGAGAGAGTTGGACGTAGTGCATTCCCCGGCCCCAGAAAGCCTTGTGGCCAATGCAGAGGGTCTTGAACTTGATCCTTGCATCCACCGGGAGCAATTGGAGGGTTTTCAGGGCTGGAGAGATATGGTCCCAGGGCTTGAGGCCAAGGGCAAGTCTTGCAGTTCTGTTTTGGATGAGTTGCAGAGGGCAGAGAGTAGAGGAAGGCAGATTGAGAAAGAGGCTGTTGCAGTAGTCCAGCCTAGAGAGAACCAGGCTCTGGAGACAGTGAGCTTCTGGGGGAAAGTCCGAAAAGGAAGAATACCTCTGAGGAGGTGCAGCTAGTAGGGGGCCCTCTTGGCAAGGTTTGTGATGTGAGGAGAGAAGGAGAGAGTGGAGTCAAAGATGACACCAAGGTTTTTTGACCCATAGGAAGGTAAAGGAAGAGGGTTCAATAAAGGCGACCAGAGTGAGAGAGGGAAAGCGGGAGCATGGGTCCCAATGAGATGGATCTCACTGTTAATGGCATTAAGGCAGAGATCGTTGAAGGCACACCAATACTGAATCACGGATACACAGTTAGGAATGAGCGAGAGAGTAGAGGAGGCTGAGGGGAGCCTGAAACAGAGCTGAGTGTCATCCGCCTAGCACTGAAAGTTAGAGGACAAGGTAGAGATTAGGTGGGCCAAAGGGGCCTTTGACATTGAAGAGCGAGAGTGGGAGGTTGGAGCCCTGGGGTACACCACATGGGGAGAGAGAGGTGGTGGAGAGAAAGGACCCAAGTTGGACCTGGGAGGGTAGGTCCAGGAGGAAGGAGGACAACCACTAAATGGCTTGTTCCGTGATGT
Source organism: Ambystoma mexicanum (assembly GCF_040938575.1). Classification (NCBI taxonomy): domain Eukaryota; kingdom Metazoa; phylum Chordata; class Amphibia; order Caudata; family Ambystomatidae; genus Ambystoma; species Ambystoma mexicanum. Next base: position 1,447,665,339 of record NC_090922.1, on the reverse strand, counting down.
CCAGGTTCTCCCGGAGTCAATTGATCAGGATGGCTTGGCTGACTGTGTCAAAAGCAGCAGAAAGGTCAAGGAGGATGAGGACAGAAGGAAGGCTGGAGTATACCTCTGTAAAGCGCTCTGTTGCTTCTCAAAGATAGGTCTGCACTTAATAAATACCACAACAATAATAATAATAATAAAAAAATGATAACAGCCCATGCGATCTATGCAGAGTACGATCTATGCAGAAGTGACCAAAACATCTAGATTCACCAAAACAGATAGTGAACCTGTATCCCACTCTGAGTCTACCCACTCTGCACTGCAGTCTTCTGGAAACAAATGACGACCTAACCCACTATGAAAGTACATTAACCCAAGTGATCTTCATTATCGAGTCATCCCGCTCATCTCTGGTCCTGCTGCTGTCGTCTTGGACCAGATACTTTTTCAAGACCCATTATACACTCTTTGCCCTCCAACATAGTCACAGACACTCCAGACCCTTCCGGATCAGTACTTGTGGCAGAGACTGCATCCAAACTCCAGGGTGAGCCCCTCCTGCTACTGACTTTACCAGCCCACGCTGCAGCAAAGTATCTTCATTCTAACTTGACTCAAAGGGAGGGCCATAATTGTTCCATACTCATTCCTGTGGGGCTGATCAGCCCACAAGCCACCATGACTGTAATTGAGGATGGGAACATGACCAGATCTCTGCTGGACAGGGGGTCTCAGATAACCATTCTCTATGAGCCCTACCACCTGACACACCTGAATCACAAACCCGCTGGAACTACTATTCGGACTGAGGTTACTTGGCCTAGAGGATTGTTAGGGCCATTACTCTTAAGTACATTCCCATCTGAATTAGACTGGCACAGGACGTTGCAGGTGTGGAGACAACCCTGGACATGCTGGCCCTAATCAACAAACATCACAATCGTAATACAGATGATCATCAGAACAAATACCTCCATTTGAAATTCTGGTCAACCAGTGCAACCTTCGGGCTGTTATGTTATGTTATGTTAACGACATTTATGTAAGCGCACGTACACCCATAGGCATCTTGGCGCTGAGCAAACAGAGAGTGAGGCAAGATCATGTAGGGCCACTAAAAAAGCAGAGTTTTCAATCTGCGCCGAAAGGCCAGATGGTCAGAGATATCTCGCAAAGTGATGGGAAGGCGATTCCATGCTTCAGCGGCAGCAACAGAGAAGGCACGGCCACCCCTAGGGGCTAACCTGAACTGAGCAACCGTTAGCCGGCGGGCGGTAAGAGATCGAAGGGTGCGAGTTGGTTGATAGGGAGTGAATTTGATTTGCAAATATTCTGCCCCTTTTCCATAAAAGGCTCGGTGGGCCATGCACATAGATTTGAACAGTATCCCTTGGGCAACAGGAAGCCAATGAAGTTGTCTCAGTATGGGTGTCATATGGGCACCAAATGAAGGACGGATAATGAAGCGAGTCACGGCATTCTGGAGTACCTGCATGCGCCCAATAAGATAACTGGGTTGGGCCAGGTATAATGAGTTTCAGTAGTCCAGGATGCTTAGGACCAAAGCTCCAACTACCGGCGCCTGGCTGGCCGTAGGAATGAAGGGAAGGACTTTCCGAAGGACCCTGAGTTTGAAATGGCCTTATTTACAAACTGCTCCCACCTGTTCATCCATGGTCAGGGTTGCTGAGAAACATACTCCCAGATTCCTGACGGATAGAACGTTATCAGGAGGGGACCTAAAGTGGATGGCCAGAAGTCGGCCATCCAGAACAATTGTGGAGTGGCTGTACCCACAACCAGAACTTCGGTTTTGGAACCATTCAATTTAAGCCAATTCAACGACATCCAGATACCCAGCTCTTCCAGGCACTTTTTTAGCCTCTTTGCTGTTTCTGGTTTAGTCAGGTCCAAACAGACCAATATCTGGGTGTCATCCGCGTAAGAATAGAAATGGAACCCATGAGATTCAATCAGAAACAGTAAATATCTTATATAGATATTAAATAAAATGGGGGAAAGAGCCGATCCCTGGGGGACACCACAGGATAGAAGGACCGGGGCAGAGCAGAACGGAGGCAGCGACACTGATTGCGAGCAGCCGGTCAAGAAGGTTGTGAACCATTCCAGAACCTGGCCAGATATATCGGCTTCAAAAAGGCGGGAGATCAGAAGTGCGTGATCGACGGTGTTGAAAGCAGCTGACAGATCTAACAGCAGGACTGCTCCGACACCGCCCTGATCAACAAGGCACATAAGGTCATCCATCACTGAGTTAAGCACAGATTCAGTGCCTCTGCCCGGCCGAAAGCCTGATTGAAATACATCAAGGAACTGAGTGGATTGCAGAAAGGTGGAAAGCACAGGGGATACCAACGCCTCCAAAACCTTCATCAGAAAAGGCAGGAGGGAAATCAGGCGATAATTAGATAGCACTTCAGGATCCAAAGAGGGTTTCTTAAGTAAGGGGATTACCAATGCATGTTTTAGGGAGTCCGGGATGGTACCTGTGGTAAATGAATGATTGACAGCTGACGTAATATGATCAATTAAGTTGGTGGATATTTCTTGCAGAAGAGCCAGTGGTATTGCAATGGGCTGTGACCCACTACACCAGCTGCCTGCCCATTCACCCACTGTGTAAGGATGCCTGCACCTGTAACGAACTTCAGTCAAGCTCTAAACCTGATGACCCAGTGGGGGAGGTACAAACCCTTGCACCATTGATGAACATCCAAGCCCTCCCTATTATGATACCCGGACGTGTTCGGCTCACCTCCAGCCACAAACCCCTGGAAATGGAGGCCCTCGAGAAAGAGTCACTTCTTGGGGCAAGTTTCATTTGGTAGCCACCACGATAGAAGGATTATGGCCTGTTAAAGATGAAATACATGTTGTAGAAGATAGTGTTTTCAGAGGAGACTGAATGATACCTACTGTGGGTGTGAGAGAGCAGATAATAGATCTAGGAATAACAACAACTAAACAGTGGTTTAGGACTGACTTTTGGTGGCCAGGATGTGATTTGCAGGTTGAGAGAAAGGTCAGAAACTGCATGCTATGCGACGAGAGCGAGAAGGCCTTATCTACATGAGAAATTCCATTTACTAAAAGACAGTACCACAGATACCATGAGAAGCGGTAGGTATGGATATCGTGGGCCCAGCATATAGTCTAGCGGCAACATATTTTGAATACTTTTGATAGACCTTTTATCAGGAGGGTGAAATTTACACGAAATATGAGTATGGTAATACAACTTTTAAATGATGTATTCTAACTAAAGGTTACTGATATTAATTAATGGAAACTGTGTATAGTTTAGGTCAACAGAAATCAAACATTTCCTCATAAATATAGCATTGAACATCGTTTTAGCTCTGTTTATCATCTTCAAACTAATGTGTCAGTAGAGAGAATTAATAAAATAATCAAGGATTGTATAAGGTGGGTTTGGATGAATAATCAGGACATGCAGAAATTGGTTTTAGAAAAGGTAGTAGCTCACAGATCTCACCCCAATCCACCATGCGGGTTTCCCTACTTGAGATGAGCAGAAGGAGGAAACCCAATACTAAAGTGTGTCCCCCGTGGATGGAGAGGGCAGGTTTGACTCTGTGGGATGTATTTACCCATGCATCCGAGCCCTACCTCAAAACTGTGCAGTATTGACATGGAAAACATCATGATGGCCAGAGCTTCCCAGAAAATGCACAGGGAAATGCATGAAGAATAGGCTGCCACTCATTTTTGCCGATGTTATGGGCACAGAAGGACACTGCCTAAAACCCCCAGTGGACTACCCACACAGTAGTCTGAAACCATTGGGAAGGGCAATGCTGATTGCCAAAAGCAAACCCATAACTGTTGGGAATTCATTTTCTTAAATCCCAAAAAGGGGTGCAGTACCAGTACTCACCACTATCAAAAAGCCGGCGTTTTAAAACAACACCAGATTTTACTTTTTTGTAGAAAACTGAATAAATGAACCCAAAAATGTGTTTAACCTGCCAATCATTCCTGAATCATTGCTAGGGTGAGCCTGGACTAATATTAACTTGATACCACTCACCCTGAACCTCTAGAGGGAATTAAAAGCATTTTAGCATATTTTTCAATTCATTGCCAGCACATATAAAAGCATTTTGGGCCTGTGTTTCTAACTTCTGTAGTCTAAGCTTGCTGGGGTGAACTGAATTACATTTGATTGCATTTCTGAGAACTGTGTGCTTTCCTTCCATTTCCTTGCGTTGCATAAAAGGGGGGAGGGAATTGCCAGAGAAAAGTGATTACATTGTTTTGTTGAAATCATATTGAGTATTTTCTGTACTGCATTTTCATTCCACCTTGCATCCATTTGAAACCATAAAGTATTGTTGCTATCTTATCCATCCTATAACCACTCATCATTGATTATAAAGAAGTGTGCTAGTGCCAGACTATCCATTATTGATTACTGATCAGATTAAGTGTGATATTCAATTATTAATTTATTATAAAGCGTGATATATATATACATTGTTTAAATTCTCAAATAAACCTTTAACTTGCAAAACAGAACTACTTCTTGGCTCAGTGGGGTCAGGAGGATTCCAAGAGAGGGGTGTTATATAGGGGTAGTCATCCAGAACGCATGAACTGGACATAAAGATATATCAATAAGGGTTTCCATTCAGTATCCCAGACTAGGCATTGACTTAGCTGCAGTGTTGAATTGAATCCTCTTACAAATTGGGGGCTCGTGCCGGACGTTTGGGTTAGATCTATCACTTGTGCAGATTAATACAGCGTGCCAGCTGTCCAGATACCCATATTCGGTCGGATCACCACGCTGTGTTACGCTGTAAAGCACTCCTCAAAGGAACGCTCTAAGAAAAAGGTCTGTTTTGCAAAAATAAAATACTAATTTCTGTAAGTCAGGACAGAGACCAATCTCTAGAATGACGACCTTAGTAGACATGAAAATAGCCAGAGAGCACTTCTTACATAAGTTATTTGTGAGAGGTGAGTGGACTCACCAGGACCAAACAGTCTGGTTGCAGGCCATCACGCAACAGGTCACGGAAACAGGGTCAGATATATGGAGAGATCAGGGTCCCTTACATGTGGCCCTGAGTGAACTATATATATCCTCTAAGGCCAAGGATGAGCACAACAAGATTGCCAGGGTAGCGGCATATTTATATTTACATATGGGAGCCATGCAGGACAAATGTGCTGAAGGCCAAGATTTGGCGAGTAGGCAACTGCTGGCATTACAGAAGGCCCAATATGATCTGGACTCTTCTGAGCAGAGGCTGCAGAGGAGCCAGGAGTCAGAAAATGATAGTAGGCAGTATATCATTAAAATAAAAGAGGACATGGATATACTGCAACAGGAAAAGGCTGACCAGGATACCAGATTTCTGGCCTTGCAGAAGGAGTACCAAGAAGGTTTGGACTCCCTACTGCAGAGCCAGAAAAAGCTGGAGCAACAGTTAGATTTCAATAGGGTATGTGCTGAGCAGGTAGTCACCCTGCAAAGCCACCTAGATAGGGAGAAGGCAGAGAGCAATAAACTGATTCTGAAAGACCTGGATACCCAGGCAGAGTTTGATCAGGAGCGCCAAAAAGCTGGTGCCTTTCAACGGCAGAGGGACGACCTGGCAGCACAGATGCAGGCTCTCAGTCAGGAAAGAGACACTTTAGGCCAGGAAGTCTGCCACTTAAAAAAGGAAATTGAAGAAAATCACCTGGCCCTCCAGGGGCTGGGTGACCTCCAAAAAGAAAACCAGAACTTGGTAGAGCACACCAGAAGGGTGGAAGAGGCTCTGGCAAGAAAGGAGCAGGCCAGTAGGGATGGGACTCAGGAGGTAAACCTCCTGCAGCAAAGACTGGCCCAGTTCTCCAGGACCAACGAGGAAGCACAGAGGGAAAATGAGGCCCTCTGTCAACACAATGATAGGCTCCAACAACAGGTAGTGATGCAGGAGAGACTGATAGAGTCTAGTAAGGCCTTAACTGAGGAACTGAAGGCACAAATGCAGGCTCTTGCATTGCAACAGGGAGCAGGGGCGGATAGAGATGAGGTTCGCTGGGAAAGGGAAACTCCGGAGCATAACCTCAGGAGCCCTAGTACCAGAGGCCCTCATACCTCTCAGTCCCTGGACTCTGCCACCCCCATGTCCCCTGGCGCACATGAGCACAGGGCCACAGGGATGGCAGATTACTATCCAGCCAGAAGCATGGGGCTCATAGGCCAGTACCACCCAGGAATGGAGGGGCGGGCATCCGGGTATGGGCACCCAAGCACAGTGCAATTTAATGGGGAACCCCAGGAGAGTAGGCCCATTAAGGGCATCCTGAAAACCTCTGCCCAGTTAGGTCAGTGGAGGGGGTACCCATCAAATCCTGGCAGCCAGGAGGGATCTGAAGACTCCTCTGAGCGGTACAGGACACAGGAGACCAGGTCCCCACATTCTGCCAGCCATTCCCAGGCTCGCAGAATCCGGGAAAACCTGGAAGAACAGACGGGAACCTCTGGGAGCAGTGCCTCTGAGTCAGAAGATGAATGGACCAGGGTTACCCGGACCAAAAAGGCCAATAAGACAAAAAGGGCCTTGCTTAAGGACCCCTTAAAGCAGATTAAGGCAATCAGGAGCGTCATCACGCCGTATCATAAGAATGCCAAGTATTCTGTTTGGGAGCACTAAGAGTTGTTTGAGCAAATGATGGAGACTTTTCATTTGAAGGACAGCCAAAGCTGTATCCAATATGTAAAGTGGACATTCTCCCCAGAGTACTCCAGTTTCTTTGCGGGGCTGGAGTTCCAAAATCATTTAAGATGGTCCACCTATAAGGCGGCCATCCTGAAACATTTTTCTACTCATAGAAATCCTCAAGAGGCAGCCTACAATTTACAATGTGGGGAGGATCATGCCCCACAAGAATTTGTGCAGGAGCTAAAGCGTGCTTTTGCACAGACCACAAGAAGGGTGCGCACGGATAGCAGAGAATTTATTAATACGTTTTTCCATGCCTTGCCCAAATACATAATGACCCAGCTCGTGAGGGACTTTCACGAGAAAAGATCTTTAGACTGGGTCATTGAACAGGCTACCCGGATCTATGAGGTGCAGAAACCGGTAGATAGCAAAAGTAATGCCCAGAAAAACCCCAAAGCCAACAGCACCCCTGCTGCTGCCAAGGTGGCAGAGGTAAAGGTCACCCCCGTTTTGGATTTGGAGATGGGGGGGCCTAAAAACCTACCTGCACCTAATAATGCTAGGCCCAGAAGGTCCTCGGGCCAGTCACAGACAGGGAGCCAGGGAGGCAGCCCCACAAATGGGGTCCCTCGCTCTCCTGATTATGTAAGTCCCCGTTACAAGGGAAGTCGACCCATCCTGGGGTATGTGTGGACTCCTCCAGCCCAAGGGGGGGGATCCAGCCAAGCACCTAACCCAGGGAACTTCCCTCCTAACTTCCCACCGGAGGGCAGAAATTCTCCAAATCCTGGGCAGAACTTTTTCCCCAGGTATCCACCCAATTTCCAACCCCAAAAACATCCATCCTTCTTTCCCCAATTCCCTGAGCCCAGACAACCTAATCCGGGAGAGGGGAGGCCAAGGGTGGAGGGGTACCCAAATCTTCCCAATCCGGGGTACTACCAAAGAAGGGATAGCTACCCTTCCCGGGATCAGCCCAGGGGAGAAAACAGGGCCCCGTATCAGCCTGAGCGGGTTTCCCAATTAGAGCGCCAGGTCCAAAATATGGCACGGGATCTGGGTCAAATACTGAGGGCGCAGCAGAACCCTGAGATGGGCATGCCGGCACAGAATGCCCCAAACTCTGGACCTGGTACTCCAGAACAATGACGGGGGCAGCACCCCGATAACTCACCGGTTCCCAGGGAGGAGGCACAAAGGGAAGGGGGGTGTAAAGCCTTGGAGGAAGCTTCCTTCCTCACTTGTAAACAGCCCCTGGAAACCCAGGAACCGGAAACAAAATCTCTTGCCCCTGAAAGTCTGCCTCCTAAGGAGCAGAGGGGGGGTAGGAGAAACAAAAGACCCAAACAGACTCAGTTTGAGGAGGAGGTACAGATCTTCCAATTTGAGGGAGAGGGATCCTCAGAAGATCCTGGGAAAAGGATCTTCTCCTTCAGAGATGGGGGAACTCCTCCCAAAGAAAAATGGGTCCCTAGGGATGCAAATCCAGACTGGGGAGATGTGGAGACTGAGCTACCGCCGCCCACCATCTCATCCCAGAACCAACAGCAAGAAAATCCCCTGGTTCAAACCCATCCTGGTGACTGCCTCCAAAAAGGGGGGTGCGGCCCAGAACCGGAGCCAGGGGAACCCACAATGGCTCTGATCTCCAGTTGCCAACTTTTTCTTTCAGATTCCCAAGGCTCTCCACAGAATTCTGCCCAAATCTCTTCGCTAGCGATGTCCAAAACCAGAAAGTTAGCCCGCCAGTTGTCCAAAAATGTGCATTATCTGTGCCCCCTTGAGGAGAAGAAGGGAAGATACTATGCCCCGGTACAAGTACAGGGGCAGGGTACAATTTTGGCACTGGTGGACACTGGATCTCAAGCTACCCTTCTGTCCAGAAGGGCCTTTGACGAACTGAATGCAGGAAGGGGAGAGAATTACCAAATTCCTCTCACCTCTCTTCCTGGACAACTGCAGAACTTTGACGGGAAGGAAATTGCCGTTGAGGGGACTGCAGACTTGGACATTAAGATCGGGCGACACAAGTTGAAACACCCGGTCATAGTAGTGACTCCAGAGGGCACCCCTTGTTTACTAGGGAATGACCTCCTGAGGAGGTTGTCACCCTTAATAGATTGCGTAAACAAGGTCCTCTGGACCCAGACTAGCCGACCAATAAAATTAAAACAGAGTGTCAACCATGTTAGTTTAAACGGCACCTGCCACATGGTTGAACAAAAATCTGACCAAGTAGAATTTCACTTCCAGAATAGCCAAATTCCTGACGTGACAGTAATAGCAGTAGGACAACAGACTGGTGATGGAGGGTCCTCTCTATTTCTGAAAATCAACTTTCCTTCCAGTCTAAAATGGTACTCCACGCTGGAAGGAAACACTCTGAGATTCTATACTAATCCACAATCAGAAACTCCCACTCCTATAGTCCAGAAAGATGTGAAATCAGCTCAGAGCCTGGCTGATATTCAGCAAATTGGAGAGCAGTTGTTCATCCCTGTTCAGTTAAGTGATGGGAAGGACTCTGTTCTCGCTCGAGTGTGTGTGAACAACGGTAAGAGCTTCATCAGCGAAGCCATGTTTCGCCAACTCCCAAAAGATCCAGCCATTTCCACCTTCAAACTGATAGACAAATGGGAAATGGACCTGGAAGCACCCAATTCCAAACATCTCCTGCCAAGCAGGTGTATGCTCAAAATCTCCATTGGCAACAAGAGCATAGTCCATAATTGTTGGGTCGTGCGAGACGTCACTGCCGCCTTTTACTTAGGCAGTGACATTCTCAATCGCTTTGCCATTAGTTTGGACCTAATAAACTTCAAAGCTTGGTCCCGATTAGCGGATAATCCCATGGGCTTTGATGATCCAGAAAAAGCATTCAGGTCAGCTCAATTGCTACCTTATGCAGTTGAAATTCAGATCAAAGAGGAAGTCACCATCCCAGAAAGGACCCGACAATTCTCCCTGGAAGTGAAAGTTAAAAGAGGACAACATTTGAAAAACCCTGATGCTTACATACATCTAAACGCTTCTCTCCAACAGCAAGGGTTGGGGGTAAACCCAACACCATTAGTCAACATAGAACATGACACCATTCCAATAGAGGTGGATAACAGCGACTTAAAGAGTATTACTCTAGCCGCAGGCACCATTATTGGAATGGCGGTTGATGACCGACATTTTTCCATAGACTTAGGTAATGAACTGTTAGGGCCAATCCCCAAGGACTGCTTTGACAGTGACAGTGACGACAATACAACACCAGACAGGATTTTTACCCGGCATGGGGGGAACTTCCTGGTGTACACTTCTTGCCCTTATGGTAAGGAAGACGTGACTTGTGACTTCAGGAGGGATGAGGTGATTTTCCAGGTCCATGAGGGCTGCCTTTCCCACCTGAAGCCTCCAGTCCAAATCAGCACTCTGACCAGGGACTTCTCCACCCAGCTGGAGGAGGCCGCGGAGATAGCCAAACCAGAAGTCTTTCCAGGCTTCAGGCAGATGGTGGAAGAGAGAGTCAATCTAGCTGATGCCTGTGTGACTCTGGAACAAAAGCAAAAGTTGAAACAAGTTTTCTTGGATTTCCAATATCTCTTTGCGGTAGACTCATATGACTGTGGTCGCACTGACATCCACACAACAACAATCCCCACGGACCCTGGCATGACTCCTGTGTTTGTGAAGCAATATCGCTTGCCTCTCGCATCAATGGAGTCCCTTACTGAAATAATTAAGAACCTTGAATCCAGGGGAATAATCCGTCCCATCCACAGCACCTTCAATAATCCGGTGCTGGGAATATTAAAGCCAAACGGCCAGTGGAGACTCTGCGCTGACCTTAGGGAGCTCAACAAACGGGTCCATACTTCCCTATGGCCTCTTCCCTACATTGACCAAGGGCTGGCCCAGATTCAGGGGTCACAGGTATTCACTGCAATAGACCTGACCAATGGATACTGTACCGTGCCTGTCAGTAGGGAGGACCAATACAAGCTGGCTTTTACCTTTGGGGGCCAGCAGTATACATGGAACCGGACTCCTTCGGATACCTTAACTCCGGTAATGAGTTCAATATTTTCCTACATAAGGCCATGCCCGACCTGGGTGCGAGGGGTAACCTGGTTTATGTAGATGATGTCCTCATCAAAAGTTCATCTGTGGAGGAACACATAGCGGAGATCCGTTATGTTCTGACCCAGTTGAGGGCCGCCGGAGCAAAACTTTCCTTTCAGAAAGCACAGTGGTGTAGAACCCGTGTTAATTTCTTGGGGCATGAGATTAGTCCTCAGGGTCTCTGTCCCCAGGAAAAGAAAGTGGAAGCACTTCAGAAACTGAAAGACCCCACAACTCTGCGGGAACTAAGGAGCCTCCTTGGACTGACTAATTACAGCAGAAAGTTCATTGAGGGCTACGCAGAGATCACCAGACCCCTGATTCATCTCCTGAAGGGGGGGGTCAAGTGGGAATAGGGTCCAGAACAAGCCGAGGCGGTAAAACAACTCAAAAGAAGCCTCTCACAAGCGCCTTGCCTAGCTTACCCTGTCAGAAACAAGGAGTTCTTCCTGGAGACGGGGTTCTCTAATACGTGCTTGACGGCGGTATTATACCAAAAGCATGACAAGGTCAATAAAGTAATCTCCTATGCGAGCAAAACTTTATCCTCTGTGGAGGAAAAATTCAACGATTGTGAGAAGGCACTCCTGGCAACGGTGTGGGCATTGAAGAATTACCGCCCGTTTATCCAGGGGGAACACATCATAGTGGAGACTCCACACCAGCCTCTGCAATATCACCAAAGTGATAGAATCCGGGCCGGAAATGTGAGTAATTCCCGAATTACTTCCTGGATTCTGTCAATGCAAGGCTTTCCTGTGGAGGTCAGATATGGCCAAAACAAGAAGAGTCCCCTCGCGCAAGGTCTGGCTGACTTGCATGATTGTGCCAGAGAAAGCTGTCTCGAGGACGAAAGTCTAAAAATCAAGGACAACATGGAGGCATACCTTAATTCCCCACACAAAGTCTTTGAAGAGGACAAGTGTGAGGGAATGCCCACTGTCTATGTGGATGGATGCTCTTACCATGTTGACAACGACGGGGAGAAAGAACGGGTGGCCGGCGTAGGGAATGCATGGGTGAATGAGTCCCCAGAACCCTCCGCTGGATACAAAATTGGTCCCCGAAGTAGTCAGGTGGCAGAATTGATGGCTGTGCATCAGGCCATCCTCACTGCTGTCCAGCATCAACTCCACGAACTGGTCATAATCACAGATTCGGATTATGTACGGAACGGGTTCGTGGAGCACCTGGTTAATTGGAAAACCAGAGGCATGTTATGTGCTAACAACAAACCCTTGAAACATGGGAAGTTGATCCAAAACATTGATGATCTGGTCACCTCGAATGAGATGACCATCTATTGGAAAAAGATCAAGGGTCATTCCAAAGTAGAGGGACCAGACAAAACTGGAAATGACTTAGCTGATCAGCTGGCCAAAACCGGGGCCATCCAAGGGGATCTAATTGAGATTGAGTCCCTGTTGGGGGAAATCCAGGTCACTGCTATCACTAGGTCCCAGACAAATGCTCACAATGATCTTTCAATTGCACAATGGAGCAAGGAGACCCCTGATGCTGATTTGATTACCGCTCAGAAGGGGGATCCAATAATTGGTAAGTTTTACCAACACCTTGAGGACCCTGAGAACTTCCCCCTGACGGATACCGATTACATTGGGAAAGAGGACCTAAGAGTGTTGATGAAATGTCCAAAAATGTTCCGAATCCAAGACGGTTTGCTGGTAAGGAAATCCAAAGCTGGCCACGATCAGTGGGTGGTTCCTACCTCATTCCGAAGCCTGATGTTAAGTCACGCCCATGATGCGGCCACTGCCGGTCACAGGGGGTTTCACACAACATTGGAAATCTTAAGGGAGGTTGCATACTGGCCACACATGGGGCAGAACCTCGACCAATACTTGAAGGGGTGTCTTGTGTGTGCACAATTTCAGCCATCGTCCCTCGCACACCGCGCGCCTCTCCAAAAGCGGGGGATGACACTGCCATGGTCAGATTTACAAATCGACTTTGTAGGCCCCGTGATTCGCTCTGCTAGGGGGAATAAATACATGTTGACTGTGACATGCTTGTTTACCAAGTGGGTGGAATGTCTCCCAGCCCCAAATTGCAAGGCAGAAACTGCAGCTGCCCTGATGATTAACCACATATTTTCCCGTTTTGGTCTACCTCAAAGGATTGAGTCAGACAGGGGTAGCCACTTCACCAGTGAAGTAATGACAAAGATGTGGGAGATACTGGGGGTCAAAAGGAAGTTGCATATTGCTTACAGGCCAGCTTCTTCTGGGGCAGTAGAGAGATATAACCGGACAATTGTGAGCATCTTAAAAAAGTTTGTGGCAGATTCTGGGCCAAGTTGGGATATCCGATTACCTCTGGTCCTAATGGCCATCAGATCTACCCCTTCATCTGCAACCAAAATGTCACCATTTGAGTTGATGACTGGGCGCAAGATGGTGCTTCCGCAGCATTTGCTCTACAGGACCCAAGAGCAGACACTGATAAATGCCTCCACAACTCATGAGTATGTGGAGAATTTAAGGAAACACCTTCAACATGCTTTTGCTTACGCTCAGCGGAATCTAGAAAGATCGGCTGATAGCATGAAGACCCACTATGACCTGAAAACTTCCAGGAAGGAATATCAGGTGGGGGACCGGGTCTATCTATACAATTTCCAAAGGAACCAGGCAAACAGCGGAAATTCTTGCCTACATGGAAGGGACCCTTTGAGATCATCGACAAGATCTCCCCTGTGGCCTACAAGATCCGCATCCCCAAAGGCGGTTTGGCAGAGGGGGAAGACAAGTGGGTCCACATAAACCAGTTGAAATGTTGCCATCCCAGGCACACTCTGCAACAACTGGAGGAATCCTCTGGAATCCTAGCGGGTACTGTCTCAGACTAATTCAGTTCCAACCATAAAACATACCACATCTAGTCTCTAAAATATTGTGATTTGCATGAAACGGTCTCTTAGTTATACTGTTTTTTTTTCAAAATAAGAATGTAATGTTTCGTTATGATGAAATGCATATGCTTCCCCACTATCTCAACAGTAGTGGAAAAATGTCCATGAATAGGTATTGCCGCTCTTCCTTTGTCGTCCTAGGAGAAAGAAAACCTGGAGACGGGACAAGGAGGACGATCCGGAGACCGGGAGCAGAGACGCGACGGGCCCGGGGTACCGCCCAATACTCCCATCAGGACCGGCGAGGAGAACCGATCGATCCGACCGGATGGAGGAAAAGATGCTGAACTGTGCCATCTATTGGAAGAAGATGAGGAAACATCCCAGGTCTTGCGAGTCCCATCAGTGAAACAGAATGGCCATCGCAAGAGGGGGGCTTGTGGGATGTATTTACCCATGCATCCGAGCCCTACCTCAAAACTGTGCAGTATTGACATGGAAAACATCATGATGGCCAGGGCTTCCCAGAAAATGCACAGGGAAATGCATGAAGAATAGGCTGCCACTCATTTTTGCCGATGTTATGGGCACAGAAGGACACTGCCTAAAACCACCAGTGGACTACCCACACAGTAGTCTGAAACCATTGGGAAGGGCAATGCTGATTGCCAAAAGCAAACCCATAACTGTTGGGAATTCATTTTCTTAAATCCCAAAAAGGGGTGCAGTACCAGTACTCACCACTATCAAAAAACCGGCGTTTTAAAACAACACCAGATTTTACTTTTTTGTAGAAAACTGAATAAATGAACCCAAAACATGCCAAAGAAAGACTTACTGAGAGGTGGATACAATGTAAAGTTATATTCTGAAGTGACTTGAAGGTTTATAACAAGACTGGCTGAGCTGTGGATTTCAGCAGTTTAAGTAAATTTGGACTGAAAGACACTAAAAATCTAAATGTTTAAAAGAAATGAGTGACCTACTTTGAGTGTCACATAGGTTGCAATTGTTTAAATGTCATAGTTTTGAACTTAGAATCAGCATTCTAGCTGCATATGTAAACATTGTCTTGACTTAAACTGGGGAACAAAAAGTGACATTTTATATGAAACCTGGCTTAAGGAACTGAATTCTGCCTGGCAACTACCCCCCATCAGGAGTGAAACTTGAGTCACAGCTGTGTTCCCAGGCCTATCTGCCTTTTGCTGGCCACACTAAGGATATGCCATCTCTCTGATAATTGAATTAAGGGGAGCCCCCACAGAATACGAGAGCTCTGAACAAAGCCCTGTCCTGACTCAGGCAAATGGTTTATTGCAGATGTCGTAAATGGAGCTTCCTCCTGGAAGGACAGGGGAGGGGCACTGCCTGTGAGAGCAAGCTGGCTTGGCAGAACTGGAAAAACCAGAAATTCAACCTTGTGCTGGGGGGAAACCACACCCCTTTGGGGCCAGAACATAACTCTGAAAAGATGAATAACTCATAGTACGGACTTGTGAAAATTATTTTATTATTTTCTGCCCACATTTTAAGACGTGTTAGGACCCGGTGGTATGTTCAGGGGGGTTTTAGCGGAAAAGAGGATATTACTCAAAATGTGGGCATGTGAAAAATCTGACACTTCATCAACTAATGTCCATACTCCTTGCGCACATGTGTGTAAATTTGGGTTAATGTCCGAAATTGCAAAATCAGAGAAAAAGTGAAATATGTGCCATTTCTGAATGCAAGCCCCCAGGAAGAGCAGAGTTTGAACAGGGGATACCTCCTGTGATATGTGAGGGGTGCATGTAATTTTAAACAAATGTGTACCTGTGCAAATATGTCTTTTTGAGCAAATATAGATTGTGTGTAAAGTTGACAGGGGTGGGTTCTCTGTATCATAAACAGACCTCATCATGATGACACTTCATTTCATTCCCCCAATCAAGTGGAAGCGGATGAAGTGGCCAATGACAAGTGGAGAGGGGTAGAGCCTAGTGATGCTGCACACACACCCATTTTAAAAACACATAAAAGCAGACAGGCAGGACAGATAGGGACCTTCAAATCCATTTGCAGCTGGAAGCTCTGCCGGGAAAATCCATACTTTACCTCCCTCAACCTTCAGAGAGCAGACATAGAGACTTCAAATCTATCAAATTTCCAGAACCAGAGAGAGAGCAGAGCTGACCCAGATCACTGTTAGCAGAACCAGAGAGAGCTGACCCAGATCACTGTGAAGTGCAGAGACCAGAGTCCAGTCTAAAACCTGACCAGATCCCTGGCGAGGCCCATCTATTTCAAAAATAGATTGTGAGTACCCAGCAGAACTGTGTAGAACCAATCTCTTAGTTAAAATAATATAATTCAATCTATTTTAATCTAAGTAGAACTGCCTGCTAACTGTCACCTGTCATTTGTAAAGCGGTCACCTGTCATTTTCTAGTTGCAAGCTGCACTTGTCTTTTTGAACTTTAAAATTCCAAATCCGAAAAACTACCTTTATTTAATCGCTCATATCTCCGTGACCGTTTGTCCTAGAGACTTGCAGTAACTTTCATCTGGAAGCTGAGGTCCTAGGCTTTCCTAGGACCCCAAAACAATAGTGATAGTCCTTGTAGTTCCTCTGTAATCGCGCCCGGCGCATTCGCAAATTTTGCCGCGATTTGACATTTTGCCGTGATTTGCAAATTTCTTCACGTGTAAAAATCTGCTGCTGCTTGCCTTCCGTTAAAGAAAAAATTTGTTTAACCTGCCAATCATTCCTGAATCATTGCTAGGGTGAGCCTGGACTAATATTATCTTGATACCACTCACCCTGAACCTCTAGAGGGAATTAAAAGCATTTTAGCATATTTTTCACTTCATTGCCAGCACATATAAAAGCATTTTGGGCCTGTGTTTCTAACTTCTGTAGTCTAAGCTTGCTGGGGTGAACTGAATTACATTTGATTGCATTTCTGAGAACTGTGTGCTTTCCTTCCATTTCCTTGCATTGCATAAAAGGGGGGAGGGAATTGCCAGAGAAAAGTGATTACATTGTTTTGTTGAAATCATATTGAGTATTTTCTGTACTGCATTTTCATTCCACCTTGCATCCATTTGAAACCATAAAGTATTGTTGCTATCTTATCCATCCTATAACCACTCATCATTGATTATAAAGAAGTGTGCTAGTGCCAGACTATCCATTATTGATTACTGATCAGATTAAGTGTGATATTCAATTATTAATTTATTATAAAGCGTGATATATATATATACATTGTTTAAATTCTCAAATAAACCTTTAACTTGCAAAACAGAACTACTTCTTGGCTCAGTGGGGTCAGGAGGATTCCAAGAGAGGGGTGTTATATAGGGGTAGTCATCCAGAACGCATGAACTGGACATAAAGATATATCAATAAGGGTTTCCATTCAGTATCCCAGACTAGGCATTGACTTAGCTGTAGTGTTGAATTGAATCCTCTTACAACTCATTGGGTACTAGAATCTATAAAGCATAGATAGTATCAAGACTAGACAGGAAGAAAACACATTGCAATATGAAGTGAGGATAGGGGCAAAGGAAAGATTCTTAGGAATGTAGTGGCTATCAAGGCAAGGGAGGTAGGAGGTTTGAACAGGAGAGCCATCAGACAAGCCAAGCGTCTGTAATTTTGAATGATTATTTTGTTGATGGTTAAAGGGGAAATGTGTGGTATGTATAATTAGTCCCAATTCAGATAGTGGAATGAGAGCCTGAGTGAATGCAGAGTCCAGTCACTCAAAGTGGACCTCATTACAGCTCCCTTATTTCTTTTCTTGATAACATGGAACACAAAGAAAGTGCTTCTGCTGATAGCATAATGGTCTTCATGTAAAGGATTACATGGGGACCAGGGAGTATGGAACTCAAGTTCCATTGAGCCGTATCGGGTTATAGGTCAAAGTATCGACTCAAAAGGGTCGAATGACAAAAGGGTCGAGTCAATTTGACCAAAAAAAAGGATCAAATTATTTATTTATTTATTTGGGGGGTCCCCCCCAAACCTCTGTTTTTGGTGTAAAAACACCTTTTTTTAGCTAAACGATAGCAAAACAAAAATATACATTTAAAAAAATAATTTGATCGTCTTGTTTTCGGTCGAATGCACTCTCACCTTTGGCATTCGATCCTTTTGATTTAGGTACTTTAACTGGACACCGCCGTAACGTAAATAAAAAACGTAACAGCCTTGAGTAAGGCTTTTAACGCCTTCCATTCACACTCTGGCACATTTC
Organism: Ambystoma mexicanum; assembly: GCF_040938575.1. NCBI lineage: Eukaryota > Metazoa > Chordata > Amphibia > Caudata > Ambystomatidae > Ambystoma > Ambystoma mexicanum. Next base: position 1,447,647,418 of record NC_090922.1, on the reverse strand, counting down.
CAATCATATGTATGGTGGAGCGGAAGGTTGGAATGCAACTTGTGTTTCTGCCACCTCCCTTCATCTCCACTGTGAAAATGCTCCTGTATTTGTACTGGCATGCCTTTTCAGCCCATGCAAATGTTGGCGATCCTTATTGGGTCTGCCGACTTTATGGATAAAGAAGGCAGACCCCATAAGGATCCATTGTGCTCACATGGCATCAGCAGGTTCAATTAAACCCTCCCGGAAATATTGACGGAGTGCAAAAGTAAAGGGCAGAAGGCGGCGTACACACGTTTATGTCACTTTCTGCACTGCACTTTTTCCCCCACTGTTCAACTGAACAATTTTATTTTTTAGTTTGGGATATTCGGTGGCTCTGAAAGTGCTACCTTAAAAGCTAATATTATTGTCATTAACATAAGAACTTCAAATATTGGCTTTGAATGAGTGTCTGTAATGGTTTTTCAATGGAGGTGACATTTGAGGAGGGATACACAGTTGTAATCTCTCCCATTCCCTGCCCCTAATCAATGTAATTTCTATGGCTAATCCCACCCATTCCTGCCCATCTCAGAACTCTTTGATTTTGTGTGAGCTCTTCCATGGAAGCCGCCATCTTGGATGACTGTCTCCAAGGAAGCTCTCTGGAAACAAGCCAGCCACCTTTGAATGGTAAATATACCATGCATCTTCCTGTACAGTGGGACGCAAAGGCCAAAACTGTTGGCTTTACCAATGCTTTTTTTTTAGCTCGTGACACTTTGTATCCTTGTGCTATAGGTTTCACTTCTACCTAGAACCTCCCCTTTACCACTACGCAAAGTTAAGTGGACAAAAAGGCAGGATTAGACCAAATTAACGCCTTATAAATGACAAAAATGAAACTTTAGATTTAAAAAACAGTCAGTCTCAGTAAGGGGTGCTGTTTCAACGGTGCCAAGGCCACAGAAGCAGATGCGCACTTTCAGTGAACTGAGGCTAATCAGGTGTTCCAAGAACTTCAGCTACCCATGCAGAGCATGTTCCCTCTAGTCCTTTGTCACTTTCAAATGTACGATGCTCCTCCATTCCCATGTGACGCGTTAAACACAAAACATGTCAACTAAATTGCTATTACAATAAGACAATATAAAATGCAACGGATAATTATTTCTGATACTAATTCAATACAATGGGCCTCATTATAAGGTTGACGGTACGGTGTCGGTACGGCACCGGCACCGTTGGCACCGTACCACAAAACTACAAGTTTTGTTCGCGGGTGCCTGTCAGCCCACCAGGTCTAAACCCGCTGATGCACCGGCACTGTTGTTAATGGTGCCGGTGCATCCATGCTCCCCATCCCCATTGAGCCCTATGGGGCAGAATGGGGATGGGAGCGCAGCATTACCGCCACCCGTGAATGGGCAATTACCAGGCCGCCAAATTCGTAATGGCCCGGTAATTGCCCATTCGTGGGTGTGGGCTCCGGATGCGAGTTTGGCAGTAGCCACGCCTGTTTTACAGGTACGGCTACCGCCAAACTTTTAATGAGGCCTAATGTGTGTAATTACAGTGAATTCTCTATGAAATTCAATTCCTTTAGGTATTTAAACAAAGCAATAGACAGAGGGATATCCTTGCCAGGTGAAATCCTATACAAAAGGTCCTGGGTAGACACCCAACTGGATCATGAACAAAAGGTGAAAAATATTTAAAAAGTGAAAGCACATGAAATAACCAAGTGTCTCAGTTCTTGTACCAACCCTTCACCAGACAATGTACAGAGGGGTCTAAGTGTAACCATGGCTGCTGTGTTTCACTTGTTTTTATGAGAGTGAGCTCTCCAGACCGGATTCAGAAAACATCCTATATGTGGAAGAACATACTTACTGGGTAAATGACTAATGGAAGCTGGAGTACTGCTCCAATCTGTTCGCATCAGTGCACATTTAACCATATCAGGGTGTTCTATTAAGATAGAGTTAGAGCATTCACAGTTGGATAAGACTGATTCTGCTTCATAATGTAGACTTTTCAAATATGAGTTCCTATGCTCAAACAGAGAGGCATGAATATCCTCGTACAACAAATGTTCTTTAGGAATAAGAATTAATTTATATAGGGCGCAAACCTTCCAGTTTTGTGTATTATTGAGAGTAGGGTAAAGCCAAACCAATGAAAGCTTTTGAGGTGTGTCTGAGGCCATAGGACCAGTACCAAAAAGATAAAAGGGTAGTTCTTTTTCGGCTCTGTGACTTTTTAAGGATGAGTATGTACATCCTTTTTAAGGGTTTTTTTAAGGATGCCTGTAGTTTAACAGTAACGAAATATTTAAGCATACACAACTATGCAGTGTTCACTACTCTTCTTTTTGCTTCTGCTTTTGGCCCAGAAAAGAAAGAACCAGATGTATGAGAACCTGTGAGTTTTTACTTTCTTTTTTCTTGCTCAAACTGAGTCTCCTCTCCCTTTTCCCACTATGCACATGCGTTACTTTTAGAGTACGTGCCAATGAGGCTGAGCGTTTTTACACTGCTCCTGCCCAGATGTGCACCTGCTGTATCTCTTCCACATTTCTGGCCTAACCTGTAATGCAGATGCCTATATTACCTACCGGTAGGGACGGGTTCAGGGCCGTTCAACAATTTTAGGTGAAATGGGCCTTGTGGTGATAGGAGCACGGTACCACCTTGGGTGCGTGTCGCGTCACTGTGACGATAAAAGGGGATGGCTGTGCATGGCTTGTAACTTGGCTAGTACTCTCCCGTGTGGTGTCTAGCCTTGCACGGCGCTCCTCAACTATACATGCCCCAAACACTTGGCGACAAGGTGGAGGGGCAGCGACATGGGCATTGGCTGCCACCTGGCCTACCCCACTTGACGCCCACCAGAACCCGCTCTTCCACATGAAGCCGCTTCCGGTCAGCTCTTTCCATCTTCCAACTGACCAGTTTCCAGGGTGAACAATTCCACCTTAGAACTCCACATCCTAATGTTCCATGGTCTAAGCATGCACAATACAACAACACCCAGATCTTAGTCCGCCTGGATTTGGCGATACCAGAGACGGCGGTCGGGCTTAGGACATGCTTGGAGGCCGTGGAGGAATGGAAGTCCTCAAACTGGCTGAAACTGAACGGGGAGAAGGCAGAGCTATTGATGGTGGGTCCTCCTGATGCTGCTGCCTCTTGGTTTTCCCTCTTTTGGCCTTCTTCACTGGGCTCCCTACTCCTGCGCCTATTGCCAGAGATCTGGGGGTGAAAATTGCCTCTGCTCTCTCCTTGGTGCTCGGGTCAGTTCTGTCTGTCAGGCGGGGCATCTTAAGGTTAAGATACGGTGGAAAGTCTTTCCCCCACACTTTCGGGAACTGGTGGTCTCTTCGCTAGTGCTTTCATCTCTTCATTATTGAAATGCACTGCTCTTGGCACAGCCAACTTATTATTTGCCTGACTGTCGGTCCGATGGACCTCTCCTCATTAAATCCCATTCTTGTTGCCTTAGGCTCAAGTGCCTTGGTTACCTCCTCGCATTATAGACACTTCCTAATGGCCTCCACTTCCCATTTTCCACTACTGATGAAGGTGCAGAAGACAAGGAAGGGGAGGATGAAGAAGAAGAAGAAGTCAGGGCCTTTTTGCCACTTTGCTTCCTTTCCTTGGCTTTATCTTTTGAGACCTATTCCTCCTGCAAAGTCGCTGGTGAGATCTTTCAACCTCACCTCAAACCTGCACCTGTGAGTCATGTCAGATCTCTTTGCAGGAGGAGAGTCACACCATTTGTGACTCTCAGACAGAATCAGACAGAATTCACCAGGCTCCAACTAACAGACCAAAACGTGAGCAATACTGCCACCTACTTTCAGTCCCAGCATTCAACAGAGCTAAAGCGGGAGGCACAAGCTTTGAAGTACTAGCCCCTAAAGCTTGGAATGCTCTCCCACTCGGCTTAAGAAACGAAAACTCCCTCACAGTATTCAGAAAGACTCTAAAAGCAAAACTATTCAACTAGACCACTCATCAACACAGCACAGTCCCTGACTGTGTTCCTTTGCTACCTCGGAACATCTATCCAACACTGTCATCTAAACCTGTCCATGAACATGTATAATGCCTAGGAAACTACCTGAACTCATTTGTATGCACCACTTATGTAATGTCGGTAATAACATGTATTCATACTTTGTAAGAAGCAAACTCTCTGTAACAGCACCATGGGGCCTCCGGGCTGCTGGGCGCTTTATAAATTCATATAAATAAATAAATAAATAAATAAATAAATAAATAAAATAAATTTGGAGGAGGATCAGATCCACTTGTGCCTTCTCTTCGCTTTGCTTTTCCTCATTTAGCCACATAACCTGGGCTGAGAACAATGAATGCAGCCAGGAACTGGTTGCAGCGTCTGCAACAATGTATCTGGCCCAACAACACAGTTACACCCTCTGCCCGCCTTTCTATGCAGAAACTATGCAGTTCATCTACGAGTGTGCAAGTCCAGGCACAGCGGGCTCAGACCTTGGACTCCACGACGTTATAAGGGCATACGGAATAGATGAACGAGACAGAGTTATTTTTGGAAGGTCACAGAACTCTGAGGTGACTTGCAATATTCTTTTTACGTATTGTATGCTATATCTTATTCCCCATAGTACATGGCCATACGCACAGCGGCACACACCCATAGGGCTGTAGGGCAATGCCTGAAGTTCCGCCTCAACATGCCAGTCTAGGCACGTTTTTTTTTATATCAAAGTGGGCCAGATGTTTGGCCAAAGTGGGTCAGATGTTTGGCCAAAGTGGGCAGGTTAATGAGTTACTTCACTGTCAACTGGTAATTTTGACCAGAGTTACTGAACACTCTTTAAAATGCGCACTATGCAATGCATGTAATCAAACAAACTCCCTCTTGTTTACTACTATAACAGGTATCAGTGATTCCCTCGAATACAAAGCATCAAATGCAAAAGCATCGAAGGCAAAAGCCTCGAAAAAAATGCATTTATTTTGTAGGTAAAGTTTTATTAAAATGGGTTTTAAGGGGTAAAAATCAGGGGTTGGGGGAGAACCCCCCATTAAAAAAAATGGTGAAAAAAATTCATTTTTTCGATGCATTTCTTTTCAAGGCTTTTGCATTCGATGCTTTGGATATCGAGGCTATCACCAGGAACCCTATAACAGTCTGTAACAAAATGAATATAATTGCCATTTGCGACTGTGGGCTACTTTTTCATTTGCGCCCAAGCCATTTTTATGCCCGAGTCCAACCTTAGCAACACACTGTCATGCCTTTTAATATATGGCCTCGTTATTAATGTATTGTAAGAGATCCTACAGTTACTGATATGTATATATTTTTTAAACGTGTTTTAAATGTGTTTGGCTAAAGCAAGCTTCAACCTTTACAACATTAAACAATTTGCATACAATGCACTGTTACAAAATGTCCGACTCAAGAATTGCTTAAAAAGAAAAATCATAACACAATAATAAAACTTCTGTAAATCATGTAAAGTCTCAGAGATCATATTCATTGACCCGATTCATGGAAAAGAGTGCATTGCTCCCGCAATTGCTGCATGACGAGAACAACACTGCACGAGCCGACGCTCAGAATGAAAAATGTGCGCCACGCGTATTCATGGAATTTACTGCGCAAAGTAACTATTCGCAAGTCATGCCCAGGACACCCCCGACAAGCCCCCATGTAAAGCATAAACAGCCAGAACAGCTACCTTTGCGTGCTCCCCCGGGCGTGAATATACACAGCCTGCAAACAGTGCGTGGGGTCGCCTGCAAGCAGGCTTGCATATCGGGGACCCTGCCCAGGGTCCCCAGTAACTGCTGCTGGCACCCCGACAACATGCGCATGATACTCTGTAACTCAGGCTAAACTCAGAAAATCTGCGTGCGAAACTCCCTAAACCGTTTCTACACCTTGCTACACTGCTAACACACACCCCTAAGTTAAATCGGAACCCCGGTTGCGTACACGCAACCCTAAATCTGACATCCATACCCACCTCTGTGCTGCAAATCCTATGCACACGTGTCCTTATGCCTGCCTTCGGGTGGTGCAGTGATCAAGGGATGTACATGTCCATTTCTATGCCGACAGGCTGCGCGGGTGAACATGTGTCGTTTGGCAAAAATGGGGGCGTGCGAGGGACTGCCTGCAGGCCATCCCTCATAATGCCCACTTTTTTGCATGTTCTTCCCCATTTTCAGTGTTCGCCCTCCTTCACAGTCCTCTGCACAAGTCATGCCCACACTCTGTGTGGTGCCTCGCACATGTTGCTCGATGGCTCGCAGAGATGTGCCAAGCCTGTGTGAACTCCACGCAAGTCCTCGTAAAGTCCTGCGCATTTGATTCCATGAATTGACTAACAGGATTTTGCACACAGTTTGGTGCACAAGTTCTCTCTTTACCACGCAAATAATTCAATGAATCGGGCCCTTAGTGTGTAAGTGGAATTGGAGTGCCTGCTTGGGTGGTTAATTTTAAATTTCTAACACATCTAGTGACTGGAATCCCCACAGATGTGGGATAACCACCCAAGCACCTCTGCCAAATTGCATCAACATCATTTAAAACTTCCCCCTGAATCAATTTTTCAAAATACAAAGTGCGTTGTGCGTGCAATGCAGTGCAGTCCACCATAAGATGTTGCAGTGTCTCGACCTGGTTCTATTTCCCACAAAATCAGCAGAAGGAATTCTCCTTAGATATTTGCTTCCTTCTCAACAATATCTGCTGGATGAAAAGATATTCCACCTGAACCTCATCATGTCTTCTCGCTGGTAACAATTTGGAAAAATATTCATGTAAGGGGCAACCACTCAATATTTTTTATGCTTCAGCTGTAGATGAAGAAGAGACAGGACTTGTGGAATCTATCAACAACAGAACACCAGTCGGCCGAAAGTGCAAATATCATGGATCCTGGCCGTTCCTGGAGTTCATCGCTAGTTTTCCCAATTTTAGAAAGTAAACATTCACTCTGATCTTTCATGGATATGTATCTATAATCAGCACTTAATTGAAGCTGTGACCAGGTTTACAAATTCCTTTCTTGTCAAATCCCTTTCTGTAAACTTTACAGTCATTATGTGATCAGGAACTGTTTCTGTAGCATGTTTATTTTGGAAAAAAATGAAAAAAGAACTGGGTGAAACTACCCAGTAAACCAGATTTTCAGACTGCTTTTATAAAGGAAGTTGCAGTAGGTATTTAAAAAATATTCATTAAAGTTCTGCTTCGTTGTCCTTCTTCTCTTGACAAAACGTAGTGTAGTGAAAATAATGTCCAGTGTTTAAGAAAGATTAGTCTTACAGAAAGATATTTAATCAAACAAAGTAAATAAAAATGGAGGCAAAAAGCTTCCTTAGCGGCATGGGCTCATAGCCTATGTATTTCGGAGTAAAACTCCATCTAAATTATATGCATGGGTGAAGTCAAGAGGGTACATTTACATCGATATTAATCAAATCATATCAAAAGAATCCAACATTCAAAGATTAAATACATACCAAATTAATTAATGTGGCGTGTGGATAACCATAGAGGAGAGAGAAAAGTGAAAGTGAAAGTGAAATGGAGAGTGTGGCTGCAAGTCATGGCGAGTTAGTCATTTGCAAGATAATTTTAGAAAGCACAGTACCTTAATGGATGGAACTTTGCGTCTGTGAATTGTAACAGGGTGCTTGTTAGATTTATAAAAGATCAGATAGGTGCGCGTACAAGGTGCATCTGAGGTAAATACCTTTGAATGTATAGAGTGATCCTGGCAGGCTGTTGCAGTAAGATCTGTGAAAGATCCAAGCATAAGTCTAAGTCACTTCCTGTAAACGCCACGCTGGCTTATCCAGCGGCCATGGGCCTGTAACTCACCTTCAATAGCAGGCGTTCGGCTCACAATGGTGGTGATATTCTAAGTGACTCTAGTTGTTATGGGTCACTGAGGGGGTACCATGATATTAAAAATAAACATCAAAATAAAAAATAACCATAACTGGTTATTATTATACTCCGCGACCAAAAGGTGCCTCAACCAAAGAGGTTTAGTATGAATAATAAAAGAAGAAAGGAACAAAAAAAAAGTGTTGTTGGGTGTGAGGGTTCCGAGGTGATCAATACAGAAGGTTTCCCTGCGATCTGAGGCTTTTGTTCATATTTTTGTGTAGGTTGTACCTTGCCACAACTTCAAGGGTTTGGAATCTTATCTGGGATAAGTTATGTTGTTTTTTTTCCAGCCAATGCCTCATCACGACTTTGGCGGTAACACTTAAATCCGGCGGTAGCGCTATTACTGCCAGATTTAAGGGTCCGCCAAATCAGGACTTCGGCAGATTTCGCCCCAGCTCTGACCTGGGGTGAAATCCGCCGAAAATTTGTGCTCATACCTCCGGAATGGGCTCAATGGGGAATGGGGATTAACATTACCGCCGGGGAGTTCGGCGGTAGTGCAGATAGCGCCGGCGCTAATAGCGCCGGCGTTACCGCCCAAGTCGTGATGAGGCCCATGTCTGGCTTCTGCAGAGTTCAGGTTTTGGTTCCTGATGCACGACTTGTGTTCATTCCACCTGAGTTTAGCTGACCTCTTGGATTTCCCGACGTAGTACAGTCCGCAGGGGCATTTAATTGAGTAGATGATGTTCGGGGTATCGCACGTGGCATAAACTCTTAATTTAATCTTTTCTCCTGTTCAGGGATGGTTAATTGTGTTCCCTTTGTTGATGTACCCACAGTTACTGCAGTGGAGGCAGGGGAATGTTCCTTTCTGGATGGTACTGGGTCCTTGTATAGGAGGTCTGGTAGAGACCAGTTAGTCTCTAAAGTCCCTGCTTCTCTGGTAGGCAAACACAAGAGGCTCCTTATTTATGTTGTCCCCTGCTGGAGTTTAACACATGAGGGAAATAATCTGCATCTTACTGCTTACTCCTTATTTTAATGCACAAAATGCAAACGTTTTTAGATGCATTTTATTAAACTGTTTTCTACAAAACCTTAGTAGTTGCATGTCGTATTTTTTTTATAATCCAGTAAATCTCTGTATTGCATATATGTGTTAACAACTAGTAGATCTCTTACAATATATCAAGGCCCAATTAATGGAATATTGCAAAGAGATCCCACAAATCCCATGTGCCGAGCATGAAACTGCACAAGCGGATGCGCAGAGGCTATTCTGCACGCTCTGCTTCTTCATGGATTTGTTCGCACAAAGTAACCGTATACGCAAGTCACGGCCGGAATGCCCCCAACAAACCCCCACACAAAGCAAAAACAGCCAGAAACAACTACCTTTGCATGCTTCCTGGGCGTGAATACATGCAGCCTGAAAACAGTACGGGTATGAATCTAGGGGACCTTGCAGGTGGTCCTCCGACTGTTACCAGCACCCAGATAAAATACGTACGATTTTTCGCAACGGTCAGAAAACTCTGCAAATATACATGCAAACCCCTGTAAACCATTCCTGCACCCCTCTACAATGCATACGGGCACCCCTAAGTTAGATTGGCACCCCGGCAGAGTGCACACACCACTAAATCTGACACCCGATATAACTTCTGCATGATGATTCCTATGCGCAAGTGTCTGTATGCCTGCTTTCTTGTGGTGGATAGTATGAGGGCTTTGCATGGCCATTTCCCTGCCGTGAGGTTGCGCGGTCAGATCCCTGAATACAAATTGTTCTGCGCAATAGTGGGCGTGCGATGGGCTGCCTGCGGGCCGTCCCTCGTAACGCCCACATTTTCCCTTGTTCTTCCTCATTTTCAGAGTTCCGCCCCCTTCCCTGCCCTCTGCGCAAGCCACGCCAACGCTCTGCGTTGTGTCTCACGTAAGGCACTAGAATGCTTGCAGAGATGTGCTGGGCCTGCGCGTGTTCCTGGAAAAGTCCTGCACACTCGGTTCTGTGAATTGACAAACAGGGATTTGCGTGCTGATTATTCCATGTTTCGGGCCCTAAGAGGCCAGGCATTAAAGGGGATGATAGGTTATGACCATGGGCCTTATTGAGACCCTGACGGATGGACCATGGTGCTAATAGCTAATAGCACCATGGTCCATGCCGGTAACTCTCCGACTCCGCCATGGCCGAATGGGGAATTACCACCCCATTCCAGGGTTGGCGGAGTGGTAATTTCCCCTTCCGCCATGGCCCTTCCCCATTTCCATTTTTGCCCCATAGGGCATAATGGGAATGGGGAAGGCGCTAAGTACGGTGCTGCATATTGCGGCACCGTACTTAGCACCAAGGTCCCTTTGAGGCATGGTTTTTAACGCCTGCAAAAAGCAGGCGTTAAAATCACCATCCCGCAAAGGGACCTTGTAATCAGGCGTTAAGGGTCGGCGCCATTTACGACGCCGTAAAACCCTTAACGCCTGACTCGTAATGATGCCCAGTGTCTTCGAAACGCTGTGTAGCTGAAACAGCATTCTGCCAGGACTGCAACAACTTTCTCTGTTCCCTGGAGTGCTTATATCTAGGCTTCCCTAGCTGTCTAACCATTTCAGTGATTGCAGTCCAATTGCTGGACGAACTCCATGTGTCAATGTCATGTATGACAGAGCTCCACATTGCATGTTTAATCATTGACGGACGTAGATTCCAAATAAAGATTGCAAAGGTTACTCAGGTGTTTTGTGAAGCCCAATCTCTATAAGGACCTACACTGGATCCAAATGACCTTTTATTGTACATTTTGGGTTGTATACTCATTTCATAATGCTAACATATCTGAATCATATGTGGCATGACTACTACTACTAAGCATGGCTTTATTCACTTTCTTTTCATCCCAGAACTTGCCTTCTTGTGCTTCCTGATCTGGATAAAATAATATGTTGTTCTTGCTGCAGGTTGCTTAAAAATGGTTATAATTTGAAAAGAAACATACTAAGGCTAGGTAACCTACATGCTAGGTGTAAAGTGCCATCGCCATGCACTTACCTAGCAGCACCTGAATCTGTTCGCAGGTTGTCTCCAAAGGGACGGATTCTCACCAGGAGTCTTCTGAAATGTTAGCATAAAATATATCAAATGCAACAGTGTTTGCGGACCAATTTTAGGCGTCATCATTTGATGGTGCAACAAAATGATACTCACCTTTTCATGAGGTCCCAGGGTTGTATAGGGAAACTGTGCTTTAAATTCAGGAGGTGAACTTGAAAATTGAATTGCATAATGTTGCCAGTGATTCGTGTTAATCCACTATAGTGGGATGTTTCTAAAAGAAAATGTGTCATAGCACCTAACGGAACGGACATGCCCTCGACTCTTCCATGGTCAACTTCAGGATTTATCAGAAGTCCTTGGCTAAATGCCTCAAGTCTAGCCCTTAATGTGTCCATATAAACGTCTGAAACAGGGACAATAGAGAGAAACCATGTTTATGTCTAACACGGATAGTGTACGCCCACCGCAATTTGTATGCTAGATCATATGGTCTGCATTTACCTACACCCGCATCAAGAAAGTGGGTGAATGTGGGTGAATGCTTATAGTTGCATGACTTCTATCCTGCACACCCTTCTCATGTAGTGAATGTGGGTAGGCTGATAAATGGATGTGATGCTGGTGGTGTTGAACATTTTCCAGTAGTCATTACAATTTTAGAAATGACGAGGCTCATCCACATCATGAAACAAAATCGATCTAGTCCCTAAAAATATTTCCCATCCCCTGTTCTGAACTGTTTTACCGGTGGTTAAAATCTGGTGTCTTTGTCTGGTTCTGAACAAGTCTCTTTTACCGTGTCGCTCAGACAGCCAAAATTGGATGATTATTCTTTATTCACCTTCATCATTAATTCCTCCCTTCAATCTATCGTCTTCTGTCCAGGCTGTCGGGAAGAAAAGAGTTATCTTTCAAAAGCTTAATACCTAATACCATGCACTGGTTGCCTGTATTGAGAACCAAATGTGTCGGCATCGTGCAATCTTTCAAACTTCACTGCTCTTACAGTAGAGTATATGAACATTTTCATCAGGTCTAAGTAGCCTGGACTACCTCTAGAAACTGGTGATTTAAAAACAGATTGAAATTACAGATGAGAGGATAGGTCCAAGTAACTCAGATAAAGACATAGGGCCTCATTAGGACCCTGGCGGTCCCGTAATGAACGGTGCCGGTATGGGACCGGCACCGTTCATTACGGGATGCCCTATTACGAAGACTGCTGCAGGACCCGCTAAGAAACGCCTGGTCGGACCAGGCACGTCCTTAGCGGGTCCCGCAAGCAGCCCAGGATGCTAACAAAGGATGCAAAAGGGATTTAATGGGCACTCCAAGGTCGGAATGGCCCGGTAGGTCCCCTTTTGCGGGACCCGGACCTGGAAACCGGTATGGAGGCAGCCATGACACTTTTAGCGGCATGGCTACCTCCATACTCGTAATGAGGCCCATAATCATATGGCATTCTGTCTTTATCAAAAAAGACAGGTTAGTGACCTTAATCCGATATTTTAAAGTGTATGAATGTTGGATAGGGAGTGTCTCCGTGCTATCCCTTTTTGATAGGCAGTGCACCATCTGCTTTCTAGGGAGAGATTCATGTAGATAGGGGCAGGGTGTTCTTCCCTGAGGGACAGCTTGCATATGTGTTGCTATACTTTACTAAGATGATTGATATGACTATCAATTAATTGTGTTTCTCCTATACCGTTCTCATGTGTTACGCTACCCAATTCTACCCAGTTACCTCCAGAGGAAAGTATGCATTTCTATCAGGAATCGTTTAATAAACTCATTCACTCTCCCAAAATCCATTGGACTCTGGTCGAAACGTGCTTGAGAATTGTAAGATTCATCCCCAGCATGAATGGGGTCCTCCTAAGACTTTGCCTGAAAAGGCTGGACCATTGTCAGATTGAGGTGTTTTAGGTGTGGTCATAACTACTAGAGATGGTAAATTATTTATGACTTCCAAAATCATAATAACCTGCACTGGTTCCCTTTACTTCGAACCAAACGTGTCTGCATCATGCAGTTTTACAAAAACCGAGGTACCCGCTTTAATTATGCTCTTTTCAGCAATGCGCTCTTTCTACACCTTCAAAGTATCTCTCGGTAATGTGGTGACAAGCAGTTGTTCTAGCCTGGTGAGGGAACTGGAAGTCAGGCATTTACTTTGGCTTGACATACAGAATTTCAAATGGTGTGTTACTGTCACATTGTGATTTGGGTAGTGCATTATTTATACTTCTCATTACTAAAGACAAGTGATCTACCCTGTTACCCTCAGAGGAAAGGATGCATTTCAATGAGAAATTAGCTAATTCACTCACCCAAGATCCCACTACACTGTGGTCAAAACAGGCTTGAGAATTTTAGGATATATCCCCAGCATGACAGGGATCCTCTTAAGACTTTGCCTGGAAAGGCTGGTCCCTTGTCAGCTTGATGTGCTTTAGGGGTGGTTATAGTATAGGGTAACTTTGCCCTCTTGCTGCTACTATATCTGTCTGCAGCATTTAACTTAGTTGACCACAGCATACTCTGCCGACCCCTCACTCAAGCAGCATCCTTCTTGCCAGAAGCAACGTCATGGATCGCCTCCTTCCTAGAAGGTAGCAAAATGAAAGTCTTCTCAGAGAATGCAAGTGCAACACCCTCACATTTAACTACGGAGTCCCCAAGGCTTCTGCATCTAACCAACCCTCTATAACATCTTCACGAAGCCCCTCTCCGACCTCCTAGACTGTCTCGATATTGCATACACAAACTATGAAGACCACACAAATTCTCCTCCCATTCTCTGACACATATACAGAAGACGCTGCCATGCTAAACTCTACCTATGCCATAATTCAAAATGGGTGGCCTCCCATAGCCTCTGCCTGAATGATGACAAAATTGAGCTGCTTATCATAATACACCCAACAGCACTAAATAAACGGAACCCCGAATACGCAACCTTTGTCATCAACGGCATCCCAATCCCCGTCTAGCCTTCTGTCAAAACCCTTGGAGTCTATCTGGATGCTTCACTAACACTAACCAGACAAGTAAACGCCATCGCTTCCTCAGCAGCATACTCCACCAAACTCTTAAATGCCTCAAGATCCTTCCTATCGCCAGACAGCTGCCTGACGATCGGTCACATCATCGTGGGCTCAAGGCTAGAATACTGCAACGCTCTATTTGCCAGCAACTCAGCCCATAACCTAAAAAAACTGCAAACCATCCAAAATAACACCCTACAAGCTGCCCTCAACTCCCCAGATCTGAACACATATCAGCTGCCCGCAAGGCGGTACACTGGCTCCCCATGCGGGAAAGATTACTCTTCAAGACCCTAACCATCACTCATAGATGTATTTCCCTACCTTTCCCAAATATTCTCCAAATCACACTCAACCAGGCCCTTTAGAACACCATACACACAAAGACTAGTTCAACCGAAATTCAAACGTGCTAAAGCTGGTGGCTCAAGCTTCCCAGTTATAGCAGCGAAGCAATGGAACTCCCTCCCACTCAAACTCAGATCAGAAGACTCCTACCGGGCTTTACGCAAGGCCCTAAAAACATAGCTCTTCAATTAACCCTCCCTGATTCATGCATCCGATTGCTTCCTGACTCTGTAGCCTCATGCATGTACTCCTATGACTGTAACACATTTACTTCTATGACTGTATGTAACATTGTAACTATGTATACTACCTATTGTGCCTAAGGGCCTCTTGTAACCAGTTCACACAAGTGCCCCGATGACTGAGGGCTTGTGCGCACTATATAAAATAAAAAATAAATAGCTACTAAAGATTGTAAATCATTTATGAGTTCCTTATGGTCACCTTTTCTCTGGGTAATAGTCCATGTGAATCTAGCACACAGGACTGCTACAATTCACAAGATTTTTTCTTTGTTTACCACTACTAAGGGGACCACGGTGTCCATTAAAAGGTTTATTATAATTAATCATAGTTATAATTGTTCTTGTATAAAGCACTTAATACCAGTGAGTGGTTTCTGAGTGCAGGATCGGGATTGAAACCTTTGTTGCTCTGCGTCGTCTTGTTTCTGTTGCTCTCAGTAGAGGAGCTTCTTTTGCCTTACTGATATGATCTACAATGGTTTGCAAACATTTTGCAAAGTTAATACACGGTGTTATATCTTTTCTCATCTCTGGCAAACTGTATACGTACATTAAAAGCTGAGCTGCTCTTAATATTCCAAAGTGGGCATTGGACATTCCTGTGTGTCGGGGGATGCCTCGTAGAACTCACCAAAACATTACAAAATTTGTCAAAAAGGAGTGTACGCTGGTGCAAGAAGTGAAGCAATTTTATTCAGGGACACAGACGCAGCTGGGAGGGCAAATTCAAACAGAACACGGAACAGAACTGCGTGAAAAGAATTGCCCTCAAAATGAAAACTTGTATGGAAAGCAAAATAATTAGCATTTGTGATCATGTGAAATAGAATAAATCTCCCCACACAGGAATTATTGGTCCTCGCACTTTGGACCCATATAGAACTCCATACATTGTGGCCGCCCATTCTGGGCCCTCTTCCGGCTCCTTCCTGTGAGGCTAAGAAACTTGGTGTCATCTTCGACTCCACCCTCTCCTTCTCTCTTCACATCTCTGATGTCTCTAAGAAGTTAAACTATCAGCTTTCCCCCAGACGCTCACATTCTCCAGAACTCTGGTCCTCTCTAGGCTGGACTATTGCAACAGCCTATTTCTAAATCTTCCTGCCTCTACTCTTCGATCTTTACAACGTATCCAGAACAGGACTGCAAGCCTTGTCCTTGGCCTCAAGCCCAGGAATCGTATCTCTCCAGCTCTGAAATCTCTTCACTGGCTCCTTGAGGCTGCAAGGATCATGTTCAGGACCCTCTGTATCGCCCACAAGGCTTTCCGGGGCCTGGGACACTCTACCTCCAACTTTCTCTTCCAAAACATCTTCCTTCTCGAGCTCTCCGCTCATCCACCTCCAACTCTCTAAGGGTCAGATGCTTCTCCAAGCAGAGAGTTGGGGGCAGATCTATCTCCTCGGCTGGGGTCTCCCCCTGGAACAGCATCCCTGCCTCTCTCAAACTTGAGCATAACCACCACCGGAAGCAACTCAAGTCCTTCTTCCTTTTTGCTTCTGCTTTCTCTCTTCCTCTCCCCTGCTGATGCACCTGGCTGCTCCACGCACTGGTCATCCTCTGAACTCAGGCCCAGGCTCCTGCTTGTCCAGTTGCCCTTGCACTGCCTTCAGGCTCCCCAGCATTAAGGGTCTGTATCTGCAACCCTACAGTCCCTTCTCTCTGCACGTATGAGCCACCCACTGGCTGCACTTCCCTCTTCCCCTCCCCTCTGGAACTTCTCCCCTTCCCTCTTCCCAGCACTTGCAGGATCTGAATTACACAAGGCCGTTATTTTGTCCTCACTTTGTTTCCCCCTCCTTGTCTTGTCGCGCCTAGAAACACTTGTGTACAGGTGTGTTATAAATGCCACATCATATCATATCATTGATCATTGGGTCCATGAATCTTCCCACACCACCCTCAATTACAGTAATGTGACGTACAATCCACCTTCAATTCCCACAACACAAAATAATTTGTTTGAAACATTTGAGCTGACCAGCAGAACTTTATTATTCTGCCCTGGTCGCCTATTCCCGACTCTCATGGGAACGGCTACCCACCACAACACCATCAGAGCCTTGACCCACAGACCTACTATTAAATACTTGTTAAAAATTAGGAACATTCTAACCCTCTTCCAAGGGAAAATGGTCTGCAGGCAATTTGAAACTGCCGTGGATCTTGCTGACTTCACTAGAAAATCACATTTCACAAATGATTTTGAATTATAAAATGGTCAGATATTCCTCTTTCACTGGCAGACCCTGTACATCAGTTGAGCAAAAAAAATAACCTCTGTGCTTCTCCGAAAACTTGGCCGGCCATAACATGTCTGTACTAATGCATTGGCTGCAGTGGCCTTTGCCGTGAATAAAATGCTTGCACACGTTTAAAGCAGGAGCAGGATTTTGGGGCCTATTTTCCACGCTTCATTCTACCACTAAGATTGATTATACTTACCTGTGCCCCAGGATATATGGATTAGAGTTATTTAGCTTTTAATTTCACAGATATTAGAAAGAGACTCCATCCCCTTTTATAGTGCTGCTCTCTCAGCTGATAAGTGTGTTCTTTCATGCCGCGCTGGGCTTGCATTCATATTACACCTGCATGAGCAGCAGATGTTAATTTTAATATGTCTTGCTGGTTTAGATGTACCTTTTCACCAGAGCCTCCATACTTTTTGGTAATTGTGACTATTACTGTGCTGTCTTTAATACAATGAGAAACACTTGTGTATAGGCGCGATATAAATGCCATATCTTATCAACGGGTATATGTAAAGGAATCATTTTTGTTTAGTACGCCTGGCTTCAGGGCAGACTTTACTGACCGGATCAATGTGTTCAGTGGAGCATGTACACGCTGCCACAACACATCTTGTTGTCTGCTATACAGCAGACAATTCAGCAAGTGCATTAACCAACACCGTGCACAGAATCTGTTTTGTGTGCCTTAGTGCGCTGTGTTATCAAAACTACAGGGTCTACCTTTTTTATGAAAACATTTTTGTAAACTGACTAGCTACTGTTGGTTTACCTTCATTATAGGTCCAAATTCTATCCCCTAACTCTGTGTTTTGAATCAGAGACTGTAAGTGCAGGACTTCAGTGGAAAAACCTATTGGAGAGCCATTAGAATACCTTGTAGCTCAGCTGTCTGGGCTGATGTGGCTCCCAAATGCTTGCTCTTGATGTCTCAGCATTCAAAGACATGGTTATGGCTGAAATGGCCCTTAATGGAAACACATGCAAATGAGCAAGTCGACATTGAAGAACCATTAGAGAAAATGTATTTTGAAAACATCCAAGTGGGACGTTTGGTACTGCTACTTCTAATTTTGCTTTTGAGGGCCCTTGACGGTCACACATTTGTTTCTACTCTGGTTTGTAATGGTACTACACATCAGGTACAGCCTGAGAAGCAGCCCCTTCAATCCATCAAGTGGGCAGTGCCTTAAGTTCAAGATGCTTGAACGTGTTGCTGCTTCCAGCTGAAATTGTGGAGTATTCCAGAGTGAAGTTTTATTAGATGCTTAAGCACTTGCACTGCTCTAATAATCATCTCATATGGGTGGAACGTTTGCTCGGGTATCAGGAACCAAGTGAACAATTTGATATTGGTTTGGAGTCACCATAACTAAAAAAATGTATATGTACAAGCAGAAATTAATGTTACTTGTAAATCTCCATCAGTGTTCCTGTCTTGCAGAAGAGTACTTTGGGTCATTTTATTGTAATGCAGAATGTTTGTTTTCTGCTTTCCACTCCGATCCAGGGAAATTCAATTTCACTATTTCTTTTTTATTTTAATTGTATAATAGTTCAGAACTGAGCTTTTATAATATTAACATTTACAAATTGTCAGGAAAGGAAGAAGGCAATGGATATGGCAGGGGAAATGTGCACAAAATACACAGTAAACAACCTTGAATCTAACAACGTGCATTCAATACCCAAGACTCGTGTATACCACTATATGAAAAGGAATGTAGGGTAAGCACTTAGAACCTACTTAAGACTGAAAGGAAAGTCGGCAAACTCCTTACCCACTATGCTATTACAGATACTGACAGCGCTAAGCCCACGTAGAGGGCAAGCAGGGACAGAATCTGTGAGCTGACACTCTAGACGGTACTGAATAAAGAATTTGGAAACAGTACTCACGAGGACCGGAATGACCACATGAATGCCAGTACTCACGAAGACCGGAAAGACCACTTGGATGTCCGTACTCACGAGGACCGGAAAGACCACTCAAAAGTCTGTACCAAACCCACAACCCTGTAGATCAAACAAGAACCCAGAAGGCTGCAAAAGCAAAGAGTGAGGATAACTAAATACCTAAACCCAAGTCAAGAGGCAAGAAGGAATAGAACAGTGAGGAAAACAAAAGATATTCAGACAGGAGCTAGTTACAACAGCTTCCCACACCTAATAATAAAATAGGAAATAAATGCAGAAGTGTAAAGGAAAACATGGAATGGATCCCAATAGAAGGTAAGGATCAGGAGCAGTGAAAACGATATCAAAAGGGAAACCTTCCCACCCATCCAAGGTGAAAAGGCAGGAAACTAAACCTGTAAAGGGAAGATTAATGCATCAAGTCTTTCAGTAGCAAAGGACAATTTCTAGGAAACAGTGAACACAGGCAATTGGGCTGCAGCAAAAGGAAAGCTCAGAGAAAGGCTGCCTGCAGACAGAGAAAGAGAGAAAGGGAATTCCAGAAGGCAGAAATCAATTAAGCATAAAAAATACGAATTCCAGGACAAGGAACAAGAAACAGTAACTAGAAACTAGGCACAAAAACTAGGAACCAGGAACAAGGGACCAGTCACGACAGGAACACTGCAACAATGACCAGCGCTGGACTGAAGCAAACTGAGGCTTTTAAAGCTGCTTAACGAGCACACCCCTCAGGTGTTGCCTATCCTCCACCCAGCCTTGTCCTGCAAGGGAGGAGGTGAAGCAGTGAGCCAGGCATTCTGGGAAGCATAGTCATTTGATTAAAGTAGCAGTAGCATGCTGGCTGCCAAAAACCTGGAATGGATCCGGAAGGGAAGTAATTTGGGAAATAAGGTTTTAGCGCTCCCAATTCATCAGGACACTGTAGCATAAGGTTCGGAGGAAATGTCCAGTAGGGAATAAACCCCAAACTATGCCCCCAAGTGGCGGGAACGGGAGCGAAGGGAGCGAGCCGTGACAGTATACCCCCCTCCCACGGCCGACTCCAGGTGACCTTCACCCGCACAAAACATCTTCCTTCCACGACAGGAGCGCTTTGTCTTTGGAGGTAGCACTGATGGAAACGATGACCCGCGGGCAAAAGTAGAAGGACTGGAATGCATAGAATCAGGCCGCAGTCTATAAGAGTCATAGGCAGGAATTCGGTGAGGAAGAGACTCATGGGTCGAAGAAAGGCATGAAGGACTTGCAGGACCCGAAGCAGAGTTGGAAGGTCCAGGAAGCTTAGTCACTGGAAGAGGATATGCATACATCTTTGAGGAGAGAGGCAGGCTGGTGCAACATGCCTTAGACAACGGTAGAAGTTCTGTTAGCCTCACTGCCGAGAGTGGACACACAGGAGGTGAGGAAACAGCAGGTTTCAGGAAATGTTTATGTTCGGAAGAGGAAGGTGGCGGCTGAGGTAGAGGTTCGGATACTCTGTCATCCATCTGGGTGAAGGTTTGTGGTTGAAAGTGGCAAAGATTCGCCTGCATATGTTCCATGCCTTGGAGGTCTGGAGATCCAATGGGTTGTACGAGGCTGGCACTCCCGTTGACAGTCATGTAGCCACCTTGTTGCACGTGGGATACAACCGCAGGAACGTTTGGCATACTGATAGGAGTGTTAGACGCAGTACTCGGAACATCAGGCATACTAGCAGCGGGAGCAAAAACAGGCACATCTTGAACTGCAGCAGACATTCCCCTCCTTTGGCTACTAGCACCCAACTGGCGCTGCAGCTGGGGGGCCGTGCCCGTCCCCTCCCTCAGGCTCATGTGGGATCCGGCAACAAAAGGGTTGTCAAGCGGTTGATCCAAACCGGACTCCAAACGCGGACCGTCCAGCCGGCTATCCTGGTCGGCTACTCGTTCGGTGACCAGGCCGTGGCGGATGGCATCTGTTTCTCTCTCGTAATACTCCAGGCAAGTCCAGCGGCCTCGCATGTAAGGCCCTCCCGAGTCGTGATCCGGCTTGATGTTTCTGAAGAGAGAGCTGGCAGAAGTCTCAGGCTCAGATGTTGCATATTCGGGAGGCGCTGATGCTACAGTCAAGCAGTTGGGAGAATTGTTTTGTGTACAAGGCAGGCATTCTGGTGATCCCCCGGAAGCATAAGAAGGGCAAGATGGACGTTCATCAGTAAATGGTTGGGATTCAGGAGGTATCTCTGAAGTTGAAGAATATGCAGCATGATCAGACAAAGTAGACAGGTACGCCTTCGATATTGGCAGCGAGGCTGAGCAGGATACGGGTCTCTCACGAACCGAAGCCAACCTAGCAGTAGGCTCTGGGACCGAAGACATGCACTTAGGACATGCTACCGGAGGCTCCATGGCTGAAGGATAACCCGCTGGATGAGTCACTGTAGCCGAAGACAGGCATGCCAGAGGAAATTCTGAGGCTGAGGGCATGCAAGCTGGAGCCATCTTGTTAGCTGAAGACAAGGTCTTTGGCTCTGACTGCGTACATGGTGAAGGCTCTTGGGTGACTGGCAGACATAGCAATTTTTTATTGATCGAAGATACGTGTGCCAACGATGACTGCAGAGCTGTGGACAGGATTATTGAAGAGTCAATGGTCGTAGGAGGACAGTCTGAAGTTCCAGAAGTCGACAGACACATTTGTGGTTCAGGAATGAAAAGCCCCTTTAGGGCAGTTGACCCCTTGGCACCAGTAACCAAAGTCTGAGCTGTACCCCTGCCGTCCTTCTCCTTAGTGGATGACACAGAGTCTCTTCCTTTGTAGAAGTCAAAATCAACCAGAGGAATCACCATAGTAAAGTCTCTGTTAATCAGGATTTCGTCAATTGACCATTCCTCTGTCTTAGCTTCTGAAAGTGGCTGATTAACAATCAACAGTTCAGGGATCGCCTGCCGGGTTTTTGGTTCAGTAATCTGTGGAATGAGTCCATCAAAACATGAATTCTGCACTGTCTTTGACTGCTCGTAGTGACCGAAATTGGCAAAAGGAAGAGCGAACACAGAGGTAGCATCGTTTTCCACATCAGCTTGAATGTCTACTTCAGTCTCAGCAGCTATATCAAGGGCAGAACCTAAGCCTACAGTTGTGACTGATTCTGTGTATGCCACCATTGTGGATTGTGTTTGGAAATCAGAAGCATGTATGTGTTCAAGCTCAGAGTTATGACAAACTGCTACACAGGAAATCTCAGGTAAAGGAGTGGGTTGTGAATCTTCAGCTAACAGCAATTCCTGACAAACGGTAGGACAGTTGTCAGAACCTGTGCCCTGAATAAGCGCTGTGCTTGAAAAAAGACTTTCACTCCCAATAGATCTTACATATTGACAAGTATCATGATTTACAAAAGTCTCCGCACTCAGGGACTGAACAGTATTCACTTCATCAACGGATAAAGTTGGAGGTGTATTCAGAAAAGACTGTAACATCTTATTCTCCTCTTGTAAGGAAATGTATTCTTGTTTTAACTCCTCAAATTCTGCTTTTAGCATGTCCCGCCTTAACTGTACATCCCTATCAGTAGGCACAGGGGAAGGCATGGTGGCATCAGGGCTGGATCCTGCCCTAGCCATCTGGAAGTGCACTGATTGTATATTGTCATCTACTGCTTGCAGGTCTTGTGATCTATACTCTCTCTTACCGACGTGGTCTGTGTTTCCTTTAAGCAGACTATTGACATCAGACCCCTTGGCATTAGAGACCACAGTAAGAACCTGTGCAGAGGAGTAAGCTGTAGACTGAGGGCAGAAAACAGAAGATATGCAAGGAACCCCTCCATTCATCATGCTTGAATCATGAAACTGTTCAATCTGAGGTAAAGCACATCCGGAGTCATGGGGTTCAATAACAGAGGTACTTGTGTGTATAAATTCTAGCAGTGTGTTGTTTTCCACTGCTAAGGCTTGTGCGGACATAGACTCTGGATCAGAATTAAAGACAGAGCTAGGATCAGGCAATGTAGGATGGGCCACCCAGTGGGAAAAATACTTTGCACGTAAATACCCATTCGTGTCAAGGAGTTCATTTAAGTCAGGAGCAGAGATTCGATTTTCACGGGTAATTGTAAGGGAAGCTTTCTGTATAAACTTGTTAGAGGCCTTGCTGCCTTTCCTTCGTAATCTGGCCATGTTCAAACGGGAACAACGGCTGGTCATTCTGTCAGGAAAGGAAGAAGGCAATGGATATGGCAGGGGAAATGTGCACAAAATACACAGTAAACAACCTTGAATCTAACAACGTGCATTCAATACCCAAGACTCGTGTATACCACTATATGAAAAGGAATGTAGGGTAAGCACTTAGAACCTCCTTATGACTGAAAGGAAAGTCGGCAAACTCCTTACCCACTATGCTATTACAGATACTGACAGCGCTAAGCCCACGTAGAGGGCAAGCAGGGACAGAATCTGTGAGCTGACACTCTAGACGGTACTGAATAAAGAATTTGGAAACAGTACTCACGAGGACCGGAATGACCACATGAATGCCAGTACTCACGAAGACCGGAAAGACCACTTGGATGTCCGTACTCACGAGGACCGGAAAGACCACTCAAAAGTCTGTACTAAACCCACAACCCTGTAGATCAAACAAGAACCCAGAAGGCTGTAAAAGCAAAGAGTGAGGATAACTAAATACCTAAACCCAAGTCAAGAGGCAAGAAGGAATAGAACAGTGAGGAAAACAAAAGATATTCACACAGGAGCTAGTTACAACAGCTTCCCACACCTAATAATAAAATAGGAAATAAATGCAGAAGTGTAAAGGAAAACATGGAATGGATCCCAATAGAAGGTAAGGATCAGGAGCAGTGAAAACGATATCAAAAGGGAAACCTTCCCACCCATCCAAGGTGAAAAGGCAGGAAACTAAACCTGTAAAGGGAAGATTAATGCATCAAGTCTTTCAGTAGCAAAGGACAATTTCTAGGAAACAGTGAACACAGGCAATTGGGCTGCAGCAAAAGGAAAGCTCAGAGAAAGGCTGCCTGCAGACAGAGAAAGAGAGAAAGGGAATTCCAGAAGGCAGAAATCAATTAAGCATACAAAATACGAATTCCAGGACAAGGAACAAGAAACAGTAATAAGAAACTAAGCACAAAAACTAGGAACCAGGAACAAGGGACCAGTCACGACAGGAATGGTGTAACAATGACCAACGCTGGACTGAAGCAAACTAAGGCTTTTAGCGCTTCTAAACGAGATCACCCCTCGGGCGTGCCGCCTGCTGCACCTGCAGCCACAGGTGTTGCCTATCCTCCACCCAGCCTTGTCCTGCAAGGGAGGAGGTGAAGCAGTGAGCCAGGCATTCTGGGAAGCATAGTCATTTGATTAAAGTAGCAGTAGCATGCTGGCTGCCAAAAACCTGGAATGGATCCGGAAGGGAAGTAATTTGGGAAATAAGGTTTTAGCGCTCCCAATTCATCAGGACACTGTAGCATAAGGTTCGGAGGAAATGTCCATTAGGGAATAAACCCCAAACTATGCCCCCAAGTGGCGGGAACGGGAGCGAAGGGAGCGAGCCGTGACACAAATACATTTACAAATACTTAACAAAAATGACACAAATCATGTCGAATTTTCCCAAATGATAAAACATTTTCCAAAACCTAAAAAGAAGAAAATATGGGTTCCACTTAAAATAATAACACATTAAAAGAGGAAAACACAAATAAAACAAGAAAAGGAGCCAGGTCATTTTTCAAATCGTCCTGCATCCCACTAGAAGGCCCCACTGCTTAACTTTATCACAGCGGGCCACCAACCGGAAACACCACAACCTTATTTGGGGCAGCTTAGTCCAGCCATTGCACTATGGTCCTCCAGACCTTGTAGAGGGCCAACAATGCAGTTACTGATGTAATGATTACGCAGAGCACCCAGAACTCGTCACTTTTAATGGTGTCTAAATTATGTACCAGGTGACCGAGTGCCACCATATATATGTGCCACCAGATATAAATAGCCAAATCTAGGACATTGCGTTAGGACATGCCTAGCTGTCTCGAGGTTGGAAACAATTTGGAAGATCCTGCAAAATCTGGCCTTGCAGGGAATATTTTTTTACGTGCACCGCAAATGGATAATACCAGCAGTTGATTCACATGGAGCCGCAGATAGAAATCTTGGGCCGACGGGGCGGGGCAAAGTTTGAGGTAACACTCAGGCTTCAAATATCAGTGTATCACCGGCGCAACCCTCAAGTAACTTTTCAGGGTACTAATGTGATCGTAGTTACATACCCAGTCATGTTTCTGAACCCGGCGCTTGAGGGCACCTTTAAATATTCAAAGTTGTAACAACGATCGTAATCTGGAAACCATCCCACATCTTCACATATCTCTTAAAATAACCAAGCATGTAGAGGACTATTACTGACTCAGAACTTGCTCCCAAGATGCTTAGTAAAGGACTAGGAGTGGGAGGTTCTAGATTTCAGCATCAAACAACCTATTTGTATTAATAACTGGGCTCTAAAGGCAGTAAGTCCCAGTTCCAGATCAATGTATTCCACAGAGGTTGATCTGGGTAGATATAATACAGATCTCCAAAATCTCACTGCCACCCCGTTAACCATTTAAAATCTTTCATCGCTAGGGCCTCAAACCCGTACAATACTGTCAGGCATAACCATTGCTTGTAAGGCATAATAACCCCTGACAATGTGAAGCCTGAGTGGCCCTCAACAAACTTTCTGCAAACTCCAGTAATTTGTCTTGCTCTAACAACCTTAGCAATTCCCAGTCAAGTTTTCCTGCTGTAGCAAGAAATTGTCTTCTCCTCCAAATGTTTTCTTGACTCCATCAATCATCAGGGAGGCTGTGTTTCTTTTCCTTTTCAGGTGTGTCTAGTTACATTTCCTTTTCAGGTGTTTCAGCTTAATTCACATTGATGTCTCTAAGGATTCTGGTACTTGTATTCTCAAACTATTTTCAATTGCAGGTGACTGGGAAACACCTCCATCCAAAGCACAAATCTTACCCTTTATAGGGAAGGGGGAAAACCATGTTTATGGCTCTCCATAGTAAGACATGATGGCCCTGGTGCTGCAGCCTCTTGAGCCCGGGACTCCTGGAACATAGTGTACAAAATGATGACAAGGCGCGCACTCTGGTTCCCAGTCAAGTTTTCCTGCTGAAATGTAACTAGACAGGCCTGAAAAGGAAAAGAAACACAGCCTCCCTGATGATTGATGGAGTCAAGAAAACATTTGGAGGAGAAGACAATTTGTTGCTACAGCAGGAAAACTTGACTGGGAACCAGAGTGCGCGCCTTGTCATCATTCTTAACACTATGTTCCAGGAGTCCTGGGCTCAAGAGGCTGCAGCACCAGGGCCATCATGCCTTACCAAGGAGAGCCATAAACATGGTTTTCCCCCTCCCCCTATCAAGGGTAAGGTTTGTGCTTTGGAGGGAGTTGTTTCCCAGTCACCCGCAATTGACAAAAGTGCAAGAATACAAGTACCAGAATCCTTAGAGACATTAATGTGAATTAACCTGAAACACCTGAAAAGGAAATGTAACTAGACACGGCTGAAAAGGAAAAGAAACACAGCCTCCTTGATGATTGATGGAGTCAAGAAAACGTTTGGAGGAGAAGACAATTTCTTGCTACAGCAGGAAAACTTGACTGGGAACCAGAGTGCGCGCCTTGCCATCATTCTTAACGCCATCTTCATACTGCCACGATTTTCGAATGCCTTCTAGTAGGCTCTGTATTCTACTTGACTATGTTCCTGCACATTTCTTGTAGGCATAAGGAATTCTTTTGAATCAGAAGTATTACCCTGTGAAGGTGACTTCACTGTATATGAAACGCGAAGAGTCTAAGGGTTGTGTGAAGAACCCTTTACCCAAATCGAACACTGTTTTGTATTTGCACCTTTGGATGTTAATCAACAATCCTCTGGATGTTACTCCAAAAACAGAAAATTATTTGAAGGTATGTGGGAGAGATTGTCAAAAACATGTGCATCTCAGTGAGATGCAAAATGGCTCAAAGATACACCAGTGCCATTGCGCTTCTCATTGGACATGGCAAATTCACCAAGAAAACACCAAAAATGTGCAGTGCAAAAAAGTGTGCAATTAATGATGTGCACATGTTTTTGACGCATCTGTCCACTTTTCTATGAGCATCACTTTGCACCAACATGTGCATCTCATCGCAAGCCCTACAAAAGAGTGCATCTAAACTGAAAAAAGACCAGCAAAATATTTCAATTAGCTTAATGTTTATTTTCTTTTGTCTTATGTGCATATTAAATCTGAGAATAAGACATGCATATTGTTTTACTTCAGCTTTGGGGTGAGTTTACTTTGTAAAGTGGATCACTTCCCATGGGAGTAAGTGTATACCATTTAAATGTCTCAGGTGGTAGTTTTGCCATGTAATTCAGGAATGTCGCAGAGCGATGTTTATGATTC
This sequence comes from Ambystoma mexicanum, assembly GCF_040938575.1. NCBI lineage: Eukaryota > Metazoa > Chordata > Amphibia > Caudata > Ambystomatidae > Ambystoma > Ambystoma mexicanum. Next base: position 1,447,620,238 of record NC_090922.1, on the reverse strand, counting down.
TGTTAATGGAGAGTAGGCGTATGTATTTAATTTATGTAACTGTACATACAGGTAGTGTGATTGCTGGACAGCCACAAGGAAAGTGTTCTACTTTCTAATGTTTTCAGATTCTTGTCCCGGTGTTGTATGGCCACAGCGGTATGAGGGCCACATGGGTGAAATCAATAGTAACACAAATGCACAGTACTCAGCTTTGTTGTAAAATGCCATCACTAATCCTGGTACATGTATAATGAGGTATGCCAATATATTCACTGGCATATGCAAGGATTATGTTGAAGATCTTGTGTATGAGCTGTGACTGTGTGGAATATGATATCACCACCATGACTCCATTGGTGGTCTGGAAGGGGTATTTTGAAAAGAAATACAGGGCTGACAGTACCTTGATTAGTGGTGATAGGACATGTGCTTACATTGTAGGTGTGTTAAAGGCCTCTCACTGACTCACTATCTTCAGTATGATATGGGTTGGGAAGTGGCACCTCTGGGTGATCTCTTGATCAGTTGAAATGAGGTGAACCTCACATATATCATCTCCCTCCTTATCAGTCGTTTCAGCAGCAAAATGCCTACTGGATTGACCATTTTGGGAATGTCCACCTGTCTCTCTGTGCTGTGCTTTCGTACTGTGTAGTGTGATTGGAGTGCACCGTGTGTTTCTTTGGTTGTAAAAATCATTTGCACTCTTTTCTGGGCCACTTTCTCTGAGGAATTCGACCATCTGCCTGGGCTTTTTTGATATTTTGTAATGAAAATTAATTGCTCTGAGATTAACCTCCAGAAAATGCGTGGGCCGAATCTGCGCACATTTTCCTATGCTCACCACACAACTAACACATACTCACGTGTACTCTGGGTGGACCCAGCCTACAGGTGCAGTCTTTCTGTCATGTTCAGCTCGAATATGAAAGCCACGGGTACATCAAAGCATCTCAAGAAGGGGCAAGGCAAAACCTTCCTCCTGCCATGGCCAGCCTCATTAACTGACAAAGGCTCCATGGATCCGCCCTACCCTGTGTCCACCCTACTGGTGGCAGCGCATACTGATGAGAAGTTAATTGAAGCAGGCCTGCAAGAGGCTTGGTCACAGGACTGACAAAGGATAGGATACCCAACAGCCTTTTGATGTGCATGTGTGTCAACCTGAAGTCAGCTCCCGCATCTTAGTTTCAAGGGCAGTGAAATGTCATGTCTGGGAGAACTGTTTACAGTGGTCATCGCTGCTGGGGGACCCCATTCAGGAAGGCAAAAATATCAAAACTTTATTTGGCCGTCGGGCCATCAAAGTAAATCCTATCACAAAGTGTGCTTAACAAACATAATCACAGAGAAACAAAACACACCATAACAATTAGCAAAATGAAAACAAGGGACAGCAGTATAGAAAGGCAGCCCTCTTCAAAATACTAAAAACTCCACAGTCCTCACCACATCCCACTCATGGCCAGCCAACCACCATGCACACTACTTCCCAGGATCCCATTTGCCACTCTACAATCCCAAAAAAACAACTTGATATCTAAGGATTTTTGCCTTTACATGTGATTCTGCTACATTCCACCATAGTTTCCCTCCAGACAAAGGCACAACCTCTAACGGTCCTCAGCCAGTGCACGCACATATTTAGGAGGGCATCCCTTGGCTTTAGCCTATTTACTGCCAGTTTGGGTACCCCATGGAGATATACTATAGCGCTGCTATGCCCTCCTTGGGCATACTCCCTCTCTTGCATGAGCTAAAAGTTCTGTTCACCTTACTTCTAAAGCCCTCTATCCCCATAGTACTTAAACCTTGGTCCACCGGTGGGAGGGTCTTTGCCCTGACATTGGGAAACCAACTAATCTCCCTGGACTCAGCATTAAATTAACAGGAGGCAATGGTTGTGTGTGGTCCCCCAGAAGCCAGATTTTGACAGAGTTCTCTTCAACAGTTACTGGGCTCAATAGAAGCTGTTCTATGGGTATTCCTGGAATGGATTCTTGAACTCCTTATCAACAGTTAGGGTGGGCAGGGGCTCCCCCTGTCGTCCTTCACCACCCCTCCCCTGAGCCTGGGCCTCTATCAATTCTAGAAGCAATTTTCTGATGGCCGCCAGCTCGACAAGCACTTGGTTACATCTACACCCCCTGGTGGTATAGGCATCCTCGATGAGTGGGTCGATGGTCATATCAGTGCCCTGGATAGTTACATGATTTGGTGGCTTAGGTGGCTTAACAGCTCGGAGTGGGGTTAGACGAAGAAAAGAGCTAGCCCTACAGCTCATAGACGATGGGTGCTCGCCCCAAGAACTGCGATGAGAGCTAAAGTGGGGTGTATCAATGGTTGCATCATGGATCACTGTGTCCCTCAATACCATGGGGGGTGAAACAGGGGTGGTCAGGCTGAAGCCAGAAAGAGAACCGGTAATGGATGCAAAGTCAGGAACCAAACTGGAAGTCATAGCAGGGCTTGAGGACAGAATATGGCCAGCAACCATGTCCGAGGAGACCGCCTCCCTTGCCACTGGTGACATCTTCGTTAGCCCAGGGGGTATTAGGACAGGGTACGTTTGCAAGGTAGAGCTAGGGTAGTGGCCAGGGTGAGGTCTGGGGATCGCAGTACAAGGTGGGGCTGGCAGAAGTAAGAGGTGTGAAGGCGTTAGATCCCACAGGTCCCTTGACCTTGTCAATCACAATGTCATTGGCAGTGTCCATGAACATGGAATTCTCATCGATGGTGAACCCACGTCCAGTGGTGGTAGGGCATTCCTGGGTCTTCTCATTGCTTCCTACTTCGTGGTGTATGTTGAAAAGACCTTACAAGTTACTATACATTAGCCTCTGGATGTGATCAGCCAACGCTATTGCGGCCCCTCTCAGGACATCTTCACTCCACCCCTCTTTTTTCTTTGCAGGGTACCCACCCCCGCAGGATCAATGGGGTTGTTAACAAGTGTCCCAGTTGCCGCCCCTGAAGTGAAGTCAGTAGTAGCCGCTTGTTGCTGCGCCTCCTCACGACCAGTATCTTGCATTGTGATTTGTGAACTGGCTGGTTTTAGGCATCAATTTGGGGGCAGAAAAGAAGCAGGGGAAAAGGGGAGGTAGGTATACGTTCCTTAGCCGAGACCCAGGGGTTTGGTATTCCAAAAAGGGCCCACCACACTCTTCCACAATGAGCTTGATCTTCTCCCCCCTTTTGACTCCCACCACGCCGAGCACCCCCACAGTGGCAAACACTGTGCCCTTGCCCCGCTGCAGGCTTCACCACTGCAGGTCTACAGCAGCTTCTAAGTGTGCAGGGCGGCATGGCCTCATGCAGAACAGCATCAGAGAGAGTGGATTCAGAAGGCCAGAGTGGCACCAACCGCTGCGCCTTTGCCCCGCCACGGGCTTCACCGCTGCGGGGCTACAGCAGCCTCTAAGTGTCCAGGTGGGCGTGGCCTCATGCAGAACACCACCAGAGAGACTGGATTCAGGAGGCCAGAGCGACGCCAAACACTGTGTCCTTGCCCTGCCACAGGGCAAGCATATGTGCTTTGGCAGATACCATAAGTCTGGTCATAAGTCTGGTATGATGCCACTTCAAGGGAGACCTGACACTTTTAATCAGGAATCACAGAGAGATCATTTAACCAGGGAGACTCTTTGATCCACAACAGACAGGAAGGTGGGTGAAATTTAGAAATACATGTTGTCACCCCTTTACCTTTCCTGGTGCAAAGCACTCTGGTTATGACCTCACGCATAACAGAATGTTGTTGGTGGGGACATGGGATTGGTTCATTAAGGTAGGCTTAGCCTGCACCAATCACTGGGGTTCATGTGGCTTTAAAAGAGGGTCTAGCACCTGTTTTGGTGGATCATCCGACGACTTTGAAAGAGCGCCACAAGACAACGTGGGGAGGTAGCAAGGTAATAGATAATAATGGCAAAAGACAGTAAATATACAGTTGTGGTCCCACTAGGCCGTGTGAGATTAAGAAGTATAAGTGCAGTGAGAGAAATGCAGGAGATAGGGGAGCAGGCAAGGTATAGGCAAGTGCTTGTAGGAGTCGGGAAGGAAGTGCGGAGGGATTCCAGGGGAGGAGGCCGATGGCTAAGTGCTGGGGCAGAATAATCCCCAGGGTGGGATGCACACCACCAGTTAGGGGGCATACAAGGGCAGTGCTGGGGGGAAGCTGCTGGTATCGACTGGGCAGAGGCCTTACACCTGTGAGCTTCATGAAGGTCCACACCGCCAGTCACAGTGGCAGTGTGGTGATAAGCAGGGAAGGGAATGAGGTACAGAAAAGCAGAGTTTTGAGAAGTTTCCGGCTCAAGTCTGAGAGGGGCAGGGAGGCTGTTCAAAAGGGAGGCACCAGCCGAAGAGAGGGACCTGCCTCCCACTTTCTGCTTGGAGAAGCGTTTGACACGCAGAGAGTTGGAGTTAGAGGAGTGAAGGGCTCTAGCAGGGAAGTATTTAGGGAGAGAGATTTGGAGATAGCATGGTCCCAGGCCCCCGAAGTACTTGTGGATGATGCAGAGGGTCTTGAATTTGATCCTCACGGCCCCCTAGGAGCCAGTGAGAGATCTTAAGGCTGGAGAGATACAGTCACTGGGCTTGAAGCCAAGGATAAGACTTGCAGCCCTATTCTAGATATGCTAAAGGGGCGTAGGGAGGAAAGGGGGGAGGTTGAGATAGAGGCCATTGAAGTAGTCCAGCCTAGAGAGGACAAGAGCTCTGGCAACATTGAGCTTCTGGGGAAAGGGAGAAGGTCTCTAACTGGGTGAAGCTGGAAGTGGGCCTTCTTGGCAAGGTCCAAGATGTGAGGGGTAAAGGAGAGAGAAGTGTCAAAGATGACCCCAAGATTTACGGCCTCGTAGGATGGTGAAGGTAGAGGGCCAAAGGAAGGTGGCCAGAGGGAAACAGGGCACAGATGTCCCAGGAAGAAGGATCTGTGTCTTACTGGCATTAAGGGAAAAATATCTAAGGTGAGTCTGATTACCCCTCTTTCCATTGCCCAATGGTTCAAGTGAAGTGGAATTACAAACTAAACAAATAAAGTTTGATATTTTGTCTACAACACATCATCGAACCCATACAGACAGACTGATCAGAGAAACTAGATTTATTATATATTGTATATAACTAAAAGGCACCAGGTGCCACAGGAACAAAGGAATTTCATAGTAACACAAAAACCTTATTACAAACGTTTTTTTAAAAGAGAAATAAGCATTATGTATTATATATACTTCGTAAAGGGGTGTAGGCAAAACAAAATATACACATTTGTAACCACTTTGTTTGCAAAAAATCCCACAAACAATTTATATGGGTATCTTGGATAAATATCGACATGTTTCGGCCTTTTCATATTTTAGACACCATCCCTAGTGTTTTTTGTTCTTACTGGCATCAAGACAGAGGTTGTTAGCTGTACACCATGCCTGGATAGCGGTCAGACATTTGGGAATGAGAGAGGAGGAAGAGGAGGTAGTAGAGGGATGGTTGAATGAAACTGTGCGTCATCAGCATAACACTGGAAATGAGGAGAGAAGGAAAAGATTAGGTGGGTAAAAGAGGCGAGATTGTTATTGAAGAACCATGGCAATAGGATAGAACCCTGGGGGACGCCACAGATAGAGAGTGAGGTGGTGGAGGAAAAATGGCCCAGTTGCAACTGGGAGGGTCAGTTAGTGAGGAAAGAGGTCAGTCAGTCCAGTGCCCGGTCTGTGAGGCTGATGGTATTGCAGAGCCATTTTATGAGGATAGAATGGTTGACCGTGTCAAGGGAGATCGAGGAGAATGAGAACAGCAATCCAGATTGATGGTCATTGCAGCAACCAATGAGTTCAGTATGAAGGCTAAGTTGGTGGAGGACCAACTTCTTCAGGAGTTTGCCCTGGAGGGCGGTGGTAGAGACAGGGCGATAGTTAGCAGGGCAGGAAGAGTCAGCAGATGGCTTTTTTAGGAGAGGGTGCACAAGGGAGTTCTTACAGGACAGAGGAAAAGAGCTAGTGGTGAAAGAGTGGTTACAGAGATTGGCAAGAGCAAGGGCAAGAGAGGAGATGTTGTCCTTAATTGTTCTTGAGGAGCAGGGGTGCACCTGTTTGGATGAGACCTTCCTAGAGCAGACAACTTTAGAGACCTCATCAGGTTCCATAGGCAGGAGGGAGGAGAGTGAGGGGTGTGGGAGTAGGGAGCCAAGGGAGGCAGGGGAGCGGGAATGGAGGTGGGGGTGGTAGAGAGCGGGACCCGGAATGGAGGGGGGGTGGTGGAGAGTGGGGAGCTGGAATGGAGGTGAGGTGGTTGAGAGTGAGCAGAGAATGTCCTGAGTTTTATATGTGAAATTGGAGGCCAAGGCATTGCAGAGAGCCTGGGAAGGAGGGAGAGAGGTGGAGACTGCATTTGGATTGGCCAGTTCCTTGCAGATTTTCAAAAGTTCAGCTGTGCTGTTAGTGGCTCCTGAGATTTGGGCTTGCTGGAAAGTCAGATGTGGGCTTGGATATGGGTCCTCTTCTTGGAGCAGATAGATTTCATTGGTCGAATAATGGAAAAGGAGGCTGGCAGTGCAGGGCAGAGGACCGAGGGGCCCCAAGTGGGAGAAGAGGAGAGAATGGTCAGACCAGGAGAGATAGGGATGTCTCCATAGATGAAGGCATCAGAGTGTGTCTAGCTGAGTGGTGAGGACCAGAAGGAAGAACAGTGAGAAAGAGGGATTCACAGAGGTCTCGAACAGTGAGGTGGCTGTCTCAGAAGAGTCGAGGTGGATATTGAAGTCACTGAGGAGGAGGAGTTTGGAAGAAGAGATCAAGAGGGAGGAGTTGAGGTTGGCCCATTCAAAGAGGAAGAGAGAGATAGGGCTGTGGGGCCTGTAGATGGTAGCAATGGTGAGTGAGAGAGTAGCAGAGACCCTGAGCCTACAGACAAGGCATTCGAAAGAGGGGTCGGATTGAGTATGTATGATGGCAGCACGGACCCACTCAGGGAAAGCCAGGGCCACTCCATGGCCGGGACGATTGGTCCTGGGTTTGGAAAGGATTGTGTAGCCCTCAGGAAGAAGAGTGTCACGAGCAGTGACAGAGCTGGCATTGAACCACGTCTCGGTAAGGGCGAGGATGTTGAGGTCAAAGTCTTCAAGAAGGAGTCTTTGCGAGCAGAACGTGCGTTCAGAGTAGCAAAGGGTACATGGGCATGATACTCCTGTGGTTGGTGGTGGAGAGGTTAGAGGAGAGGAGGAAGGAGGAGTAGCAGGAGAAGGGAGGACGTTTATGAGAGAGGGCAGGCACCGGACGAGGTATAGCACAAAATCTATGGGCCCCCCTGTGAGCCATGTTGAGGGCCACCTACCCCAGCTTGGCAACATTTCAGGGGTCACGCCACACTCTGGCCAACCTAGACTACCACGCCCAGAATTACCTCCACATCCCTTTTCCTTGTCCCAGTGCTTACCTATAAGGTACCTTGCCTCATAGGTAAGTACTGGGGTGAGGAGGAGTGGGACTAGGAGTAATGAAGATTACAGGTAACTAAGCCAAGCATTACCTGGATGTCCCTCTACTTCATTCCAGTACTTGTGTAAGAGGCAAAGTGCTGTATACACATGTACTGGGACAGGAAAGAGTGGGGCTAGGAGTAATGAAGATTACCAATAAGTAATCTATGCAAACAAAAGCACACACACCATTCACCATTCACCATACACTTACACACACACACACACACACACACCTCCCCCACTCGATGACATGGAGGCAACCTGGAGGCTTCCATGTCATGTGGCGGGCAGCGAACTTCGAATATAAATAGTTTCTCTTTGAAGTCATTCTACCTTCATGAAGGAATTATCTCCATTCAGAAAACAATTTTTCATAAAGTTACAGTGACTTCAAAAAGAATCTATTTTTGAAATGCAAGTGCCCCCCCAGGACATGTGGTTGTGGGGTCCCCCTGCACTGCGGGGACTGTGGGGGCCTGCCACTACGCCAACAGGAGGGGAAGAGTAGGTTGAGAACCTTGGGCCATGATAGTGCCATTGTGATAGGCATTAAGGATGATGCACCTAGGGGATGAGAAGTATGCCAAGAGAGCGTCCCATCTAGTAGCGCCATTAATGAGTGAAGAGGAGAAAGGGGAGAGAGTGGAGGCCAGGTGGGGGGTCCAAAGGTCCAGGGAGACGCTGTAAAGAGGATGTGAGTAATAGTCTGCCTGGAAGTAGTATTGGCGTATGTGTCAGCAATAGGCAGGCCTGAATTAGAGGTCAGGAGAGCATTTTTAAGCTTTTTTCTTCCAGACTTTGTTACAGAGAATATAGGTGATTGAGTAGCAGTTAGAATAAATAGGGAGATAGAGTGCTATGAAGCCGGGGGCGGGGGGGGGGGGAGACACTGACAGGGGAGCTGGACAGCGCATGAATAAACTCACCAGGCAGCATAGCAGCCAAGCAATCAAGCAGGCACAGATGAAGGAGGTGCTTTAAAAAAGATATGCACAGGGGAGCTACATTTTAAGTACCCAGACTGGGCGAGTGCTAAAATGTGGCAGATTACAGTCAATGCACAGGTTTAAAGGCACATCTAAATTCAACTTTCCAGCAAAGCACTAAAATGCAGCTGAAGACAGTCAATGCGCAGGTTTAAAGGTACATCTAAATTTAACTTTCCAGCAAAGCACGAACATGCAGCAAGACAATCAATGAGCAGGGCTAGAACACAAAAAGAATCACGTTTTAGGTGGTGCGGAAACAGCAGAAGTAAAAAACAAAAAGACAGAAAGGCTTCACGAATCAGAGCAGACAGTCAGAGCATACAGGGCATTGAATTTTGGCATATAAGATACTAGAAAAGAGGAATAAAGATACATGTGGGGGAGGGAAAGACACAATGAATTAGAAACATCAAGCTGCAAAGGCCAACAGCACAGTGAACGGGGACAACTACATTTGGAATTCTAGCAACGCATTGCAATGCAGTATTTGAGCAGAAACAAGAACAGTATTAGAGACAGTGATGCTACACTCAGACGAGAGCAGCAATTAGGTAGTCCAAAGCACTACTCAGGAGAGCTCTGTGGGGCCGACAAGGATCACTTAATGCAGGGCAGATTGGAAGAAATCGAGATATGGATGGTGGACCAGAAAATGACCAGAGGAAAGCAGAGATTAGACCAGTGGTTGCAGGAGAGTTTGTAGGGAGTTAAAAGTTGCAGGTGCAGTTTGAGTTTGGTGGATGGCAGGCTGCATGTCGTAGGATGACCAGGGAGCAAGGAGAGGGCTGCCAGCACACAGCGACAATCATGGCAGGAAGTGGGAGGAGGTGGGTGGAGGTGGGCAGAAAAACAAGAGTAATAGACAGTCAGGTGCAGAGCTCTTACCTCAACAGTTGCTGGCAGATCACACCACCAAAGAGCGCAGGCGCGGCGAGCGATCCAGCGGCCACAGCCGGACAGGTGCCTAAGTGTGGGCCTTTGAGTGGGCTGGCTCCTTCGCCTGCAGCTCCCTCTATTGGTCCTTTAGTCGGTGACTGCACCAATCAAAGCCCAGGATGTGGGCTCTAGTAGCAGGCCGAGGAGGCAATCCCCTTGCTGTGTACCCATGAGGTAGGAGAGCTGTTAATCCCACACGTGAGATACGACTACTAACCTGTCTCATTCTCTTCTTGAGGAGGCTCTGCGATAGATGGATGGATGGATGGATCCTTTTCATTCGGCTCTCTCCTTCAATTGAAAAAACTCACTCTGAATAGAAACAGCAATTCAGCGAAATTGGGTGGAGGCAGTGAGGGCCTTTCTTAAACAAAGGAATAATCGGACTATGTTTCCAGGAAGCCGGTAAAATACATGTAAAAGTAGCAACATTAAAGGTTTGCACTAAAAAAAGCAACCGCCTTATGCGGGACAAGTTGCAAATATCTGATCTTAAACCATTGGGACCAGCAGCTTTTTCACAATGAAAGACTTAATATAAGAGGAGATCTGGACTTCAGAGGAAGTGACATCACTTACAAAGTACTCAATAGGAAAATGATCACAGCCGACGCAGAATCCAAGAAGAGCTCTTGATAATTTAATATCCACCTGGCCGGGGTAATTAAGCAGTCCACCACCGGTCTGCTGCCCTCGAATCCCCTGGTCAGTAACTTCTGGAAAACTTTATGATTTGCAATCACCGCCTTATCCAGAAACTCGCATTAATCTTGAATAAACACATTCTTTTTTTTATTTTTCTTTGGCTACAAATCTGCCCTGCAGATAGATCGCCATTCCTATCTTCCATGTTCAGTTTCCTCTTAAATACATTGCACTCAAAACCATAGCAAGAGGCATCATTCTGAATACCTTGCCTTCCTTGGAGAGCAACCCTTCTATGTATGAAGAGGGTTTCAGGTGCTAGAGGTGAGGAGGCATGATTGAATGTTTGCACCCATGAAGGGCATATGAAGGCTGCCCTGAAAACATCACTAGAGGGTTTAAAACATTTCCGCAAAGTATGCTGCACCTCATTCTTCGATAAATCAATGATCACAGTATGGACATTGGTTATTGAATTTGATTGAGCAATGTCTATACATGGTGCAATAACCTCCTTTATGACCACAAGGATTTCATTAAGTGGGTCAACCCAGAAATCGTGAAGGTGACAATGTTTAAGCTTAACATCCCCAAATAACCCCAGTTCTCTTATTTGCAAGAGCATCTCTACAAATGGGTATTACCGAACCCAAACATACAATTAGATGCGATATGAACTGAAGTGAAAATCCTAAAAGAAATATGATTACAACCTCAAATCTAGCACAAAGCATTGGATGAGCAACGTTTATATGACTTCTTATTTCCATGTGCCCATCCTTTAAAAGTAAAAATCAGATGTCTCCATCTTCCAAGGGGATCCACACCTGCAGATTCCTAATACAGACGGAGATTCCCACGACCTGAAGGGTCGCTAGTCAGGAGGGCACAGTCGACTATTTGCCACGCGTGGGGTATCTATTGCTGGAAATGGAGATACAACTGGAAGGGTCGAGGCACGAGTCAAGCTAAACCGTCCCTAAAGGCAGAAGCTGGTGCTAAAACGAACCGGAACATAAGATAGATCAGGCACCATGCATTCTCTGACTGAGGCACTCCTGGCATCAAACTTGTAATCAAGCACCGATAGCCCTACCGAGGGACCACTGAGGTGGCTTGGGGCAAAGACCGCTGCGCAGGATTGCCCAACGCTTCTAGCAATTTAGGGAGTATTATGGAGTCAACTTTCGCCCTCACCTTCGTAGCCAGGTCATTGCCAGGTAGCTGGGGTTGAGCCTCTGAACAAAGTTCATGCCTCCTCTGCGTGCTCTCGAGTAAACATGCTGGAAGATTGTGAATAATTCCAAGGCTTTTATTAAGAAGAGTCCGGTCTTGTGGCTTATCTGCGCATGCACATAGTTCAAAGAACGTTGTTAATCTCTTTCATATCTGTATCCAAACCGATGTACCATGCCCAAAAAAGTCAAATAGGCCACTGGAATATGAAAGAAATTTAGTCTGGGTTATAGACTGCTCGCAGATCTAAGCCAGGGGCATAAACTCCAACCAAGGAGGCTAATGAATCCTGGAAGGGACAACCTTAGACATTGGACCATCATATCAGTGGAAGGGGTACAGCTGCATCCTTAATACAAACATGCATAGGTCCATCTGCGATTTCTGAGGGGTTGGCAGGAGGGGTTGCACATTTTGGTTTATTAGAAGAATGTTGAACGTGATCAGGTAAGGGCTCTATAGAGGATATGCCATAGTAAATCAGGCCTCCTGGATCACAATCTCCAGGCAATCCGATGAGCAGTATTTGTGAGGATGCAGGGTTCTGTGATGATTCACGGGATCTCGTCACTTCACCCTGGGGGGGGGAGGCTTTCCTGTGAGGCTAGGGAGGTGAGACCACTACCTAATAGTCCCCACAAAGGTGGCGTAAAGTGGGATCTCACGGGGAGAGATACCCCTCCTGGGATTATGGACTGCTCTTCTGTGAGGGAACTCCATAACCCTTTTTCCCTCACAACCAAGTCAATGCCAGAAACCCCTGATGACACTACTGTCTGTTATGGGAATGTCTCCTCCGTCTTTGATCCACAAAGCAGTATGACCCAGACGAAGAAGAGCCAAACAAACCTGCAGAGTAATAACATGTTACCTTACAATAATACTGAGAAGAGTTTGCCCCAAGGAGGCATAAAGATTATCTCAACAATAGTGAAGAATGACTTTGACTTAATGCTGGGGAGGATCCAGCTACAGGAAATAAAGAGCAGGAAAGGACTGGAAAGTAGAGAGAGCAGCCAGCGTTAAACCAGCCCAGGAAGTTCGAACCTGGGAACCCAAAGCTGCAAGAATGCTGATCCCCAGCAACAGTTGGCGGAGCACCGTGGTCGAAGTCAAACTCCTGGCGAGTGGATGAGTGAGAAGGAAGCCAGGGTGGCATGACCTCAGAGAGGTGAACCATTTGGTCCTGCAACTGTGCAAACTTTGGCCCAGGTTTGTGTGGAACCGCAAGGACAAAGCAGGGAGCGGAATGAAGGAAACAGGAAGCGCTTAAGCAACGTGAGACAACCCACTGCCCCAGGAGGAAGCGGCCATGCAGACCTGACACATTACAGGTAACAGAAACAACACAAAAACCGGTAGGGGTTTGTGCCAGCTCAAGGATCAAGAGAGCCTTGGGAGTAATCAGCCTTGGGAGTAATCTCCCTCGTCGCAGTGGTGACACCTGTAGAATACAGAGTTAAGAAAGCCTCAGGAGTCATCTCCTTCATCACAGTAGTGATACTCAGAGAACCAAGAGACAAGAGAAACGTGGGAGTAATCTACCTCGTTACAGAAGTGATTTTCAGAGAACCAAAAATCAAGAGTGCATCGGGAGGCATATCCTTCATCACAGTAATAATCCAAGTAGGATTAAAGAGGGTATTAAACAACAACAGCTGTCTAGAGGTAATCTTTATGACTTCATAAGACTAGGAAGAATTGCTGGAATTGTAACAGAAGCTTTCGGAAGCCCTTGGGAAGAAGTAAAGATGCTTTTGGGAACTATTGCTAAAGACTTTCAAAAGACAGCCCTCAAGGCTGTGCAAGGTGAGTCAGGAGAAGGGGGTAATTCTCCTGAACCTACTCCTTTTGTTGAATTGGAAGCTAGAGCAAAGTATTGCTGCAAAAGAGATAAAGACTGAGCTAGTTTACGAGGAGAAGGGAGTCATTCCCCTGGTACTATTTTCATTTGGATGCTGAAGCCCTTTTGTAGACTAGTGGTAGGGTTAGAGTAGGTTTTGGACACACACTATTCATTTGGACAAATATCCTGACGATGAGCACCCGAGTTGATATTAGTTTAGGTAGGGATATAAAATGTTGTTGAAACATGACACTCCTTTGTCTGACTCCTTACTCCACCATGCCACAGTTCCTAACCCTATTTTTCACCAATGGACAAGGCTCTTCGCAAATGAAACAGTTTTCTGTGTAAAGCTGAACAATCGAATGCTCAAAGGCCTCCAGCAGTGATTTATCCAAGGGCTTAGACAAAAGAGCAGGAGCAGAAGGGCGAAGATGACCCATTTGAAGCAGCAAATGAGAATTACTCATTGCAGTTGCAACTAAGCTTTCCTGTGGCATAAGACTCTCCTCATGTAGCTTGAGCTTCCCCCAAATATCCGGCTTAGATAGGAACCATAGAGAGGAGGCTGCCACTGAAATATTCTTTACCCCCACCTTCGCCCAAGAGTTCCCCAACAGCGTTATGATTCCGAAGAGAATTTGTATTCGTAACCAATAGTTCAGCGTCCTCTTGGGGGAATCACTTACAGCTGAGGTTTCTGAAACATAGAGAGGAGCTGAAAATCGATTGGTGTTGCATCAAGAAGCACTTTGCCTTGTATCTGTGCTCCTAACGGTGAGGAGCCTTCAGCAAACCTCGTACCATTATAGTCCTTGATAAAAGTGATTTGAATCAAGCTCTGACTGCTCAAAGCCCTCTTATAGATAGCTGATGAAGTCTTCTTCCTGGCAACAGAGCCAGTGATACAGGTGCTGCTTTATTCAGGGTGAAGGCAGCGTCCACAAGCTACCACTTAAAATGTTCCATTGTTAGCAGATACTGCTTCCGTCAGGCACCAGACCGGCATAGGAACTCAGGTTGGACGAGTGACATAATCCGTGTGGAGCCAGAAGACAATAGCAACAGTCTAACCAAGTCTCCCAGGATCGATATTTTAAAGCTGTGAACAAAAGACCGAACTTGCAGATTGTAGGCCGAAATGGCCATCTCCCAGTCCCTTTCGGGGGTCACCCCTGTTCTCCCTTCCACTGCGTGGCACACCCCGTCCCCCTCCTTCATCTCAACTTAACTGATGCAGGCATTGTTCATGAACCCGGTATCCAGTCAATATATCTGAAACATTACATTTCAGATTGGACCATAATACCGAAAAACACAGCAAACATGAATTAAATTAATAAAGGGTAGTGGGGTAAAGGGGTTAAAAATGGTCGGGATGGCATTGGGGTGGTGTAATAAGTGTTAACAAAAACAGGGTGCTTTTAGGGGAGACACCACCAAATAAAAGATTTTTTAAAAATCAGTGTTTTTCGATATTTTGTCCGAGATGAAATGTACCACTCTGTAATTGTGGTTGGTAGGATCACATATAACGCCTGAACCCAGGTGCCTGATAAACAGCACATCACGCTTCTTACTCTTCCACAGCAAATGGACTCCTGAGCTTCCTGAGACATGGTGACCGAAACCAAACGCTGGGCTAGAACGCTGACCCATTGGGACTCTGCTACTGTGGATAGGCATGGTTTAGGGCCATCAAGATGCACAAACAACGAAGTGATATGTGCAAGTCACACCTTTTAGCGGGGACACTTATAAGCACAGAGAATAGGGATACAAGAGGAATGCATGCCTCACTGTCAGGTACAAATCCTAGTGGAACCCAATACTACCCGGTCTGGACGGCTGAATGTATCCGAGTTTGATACTATTGTGGCAGCTCCAGTCATCATCCTCCTCCACCATTGCATACAGGACATTCCTCAGTCATAGCCAATGCAGGACATTGCCATTTATGTTGATGACTAATCAACGGTCACGCAGTGGAGTCATTTCAGATGCTACATCTGAAGAGCCAGCATCACCAACACAACCATTTCTCTGCCCGTCACCCTACTGGGATTGCCACGTTACACTTGTCCAGTATGTCAGTATGAGTGTTACCTCATGTACGTGGTGTGATGAAATCCACTGCCTCGTTCTGGGGACCACCGAGGTGGTAACTGAGGGGGTCAGGCACCATCTGAAGCCAGTATCTATTAGGCGAGAGTTGGTACGGGGAGGAACCCAGGTTCACCCCACTTTGGTACCCATCACTTGGTAAGGGAATAATCATCATTGCTCATCACCGGCCAGTCTCGAGGGTTTGCTCTCTCCTCGCCACACCAGGTCAGTAGAGCAGGCCAGTTTTAATCCTGCCCAAGAACTTGTGAGAACTTGCAGGGCAATACTGGTCAACTCCCTCTGCAAATGAGAGAGCCTAAAGCTATTCCCGAGGTGACCCAAAACCTCAGCACACAAAGGGAAGCATTCCCTTTAAGGGAAATGATCTCAGATTCTGATTGGTCTATAGTACCCGGATCACTAACCCACTCCTCACCTGAATCTGTATGGAGGTCTGATGCAACGTCTGTGTAGAAATCCGATGAGCCGTCGGATGAAATCTCCTTTCTTCTCTCTCTCTCCAGGAATTTTTAGACTTCTTTACAACTGTCTTTCCCTTTTTCTTGAAGAGATAAGGACGGCCTTATCTTTTCTTGTTGGAGAAACGTGTTTATGGTATTGATGAATTTCATCCCTGCCAACAAGAGTTCTTGTTCTTGGTATCCTCCTGAGTCCTGCCCTAAACTTCGAGATAGGGCATTGGCTAGAGTGTTGTCCTTTCCAGGAAGATATGTGATCTCAAAGTCGAATTGTGAAAAAAAATAAGCCCATCTGGAATGTCTTGAGTTGTGACACTCCATTCTTTGCAGTACCTTAAGATTTTGGTGATCAGTGCGAACTAGGAAAGGGACAACAGTGCCTTGGAGAAGATTTCTCCACTCTTCACAGGCTTGCCAGATGGCCAGAAGTTCTTTCTCTAGTACGGAATAATTCCGTTCGCTCTGACTCAAGGTATGGGAGTAATATGCTACCGGATATTCAAGGCCGTCTTCTTCTTTCTGTAGCAGTACCGCCCCAATGGCCCCACTGGAGGCATCAGTTTCCACTATGAAGGGTTGTGATTGATCCGGTTGTCTAAGGACAGGTGCTGTTACAAATGCCCTTTTTAATCTTTGGAAGGCTTGTTCAGTGTTCTGATCCCAAACAAATTTCACTCCTTTCTTGAGAAGGTTGGTGATGGGTAGAATGATGTCTGAAAAGTTAGGGATGAACTTCCGATAGAAATTCGAGAGTCCCAAAAACCTCTGTATGTCCTTAATTGAGGAGGGCACAGGCCAATTGGTGATAGCATTCGTCTTGGCTGGATGCATCTGTATCTTGTCAGCAGAGAGGATAAACTCCAAGTAAGGTACCGTGGATGTCCCAAAAATGCATTTTTCTGGTTTTGCCAATAGACTATTTTGTCTCAATCGGTGTAACACTTCCTTGACCTGAGTGCGATGTTAAGCCAGGGTAGTTGAGTATATGAGTATATCATCCAAATACACAACCACCGATGAAAAGAGCATATCGGCAAAGACATTGTCCATAAACCGCTGAAACTGTGCAGGTGCATTGACTAGTCCAAAAGGCATAACCCTGTATTCATAATGTCCCAGGGGTGTTCTGAATGCCATCTTCCACTCATCCCCTTCGCAGATTCTTAGGAGATGGTAGGCCCCTCTAAGGTCCAGTTTGAAGAAAACCTGGGCATCCTGGACGGCTTCAATAATGTCCTTCATCAATGGCATTGAACACCTGTCACGCACTGTTAAGTTGTTTAGACCCCTGTAGTCTATGCAAGGTCTCAGTTCCGTCGTACCTTTCTTGGATATGAAAAAAAGGGGGGCACCTGCTGATGAAGAGATTCCCTAATGAGACCATTTTGGAGATTGGTGGCAAGATACTCCCTAAGTGCTTCCTTTTCTGGTAGAGACAATGGAAACATCCTTCCAAAGGGGACTACTGCGTCAGGGATTAGGTCTATTTTACAGTCTTCTTTCCAATGGGATGGCAGATTTCGAGGTTGTGTGTCTGTGAACACATCAGTGAATTCCTGATATGGAACAAGAATCATGTTAACGCTAAGGGAATGATGCAGCGTTACTTGTACGGCTGGTGAGTTATCAGCGACCAAACAGTGTTGACTGCAAAACTGAGATCTGAAGTCCACTGTATTCAGACTCCAATCGATGTTGGGATTGTATTTTCTCAACCATGGTATTCCTAGTATCACCAGAAAATGAGA
The DNA here is from genome assembly GCF_040938575.1 of Ambystoma mexicanum. Taxonomy (NCBI): domain Eukaryota; kingdom Metazoa; phylum Chordata; class Amphibia; order Caudata; family Ambystomatidae; genus Ambystoma; species Ambystoma mexicanum. The sequence continues at coordinate 1,447,602,791 of NC_090922.1, read as the reverse complement.
CGCCCTGATAAGATCAAAAGTGAGATATTCCTGATGGTTAGCCACCTTGATTCTTACGTCCTGTGTTTCATGGCTAATAGGACCTGAAGTCGGAGGGGATCCATCCACCCCTTGGTATGGAGCGTATCTTAGGATGTCGAGGAATCTTTTGGCCCCTGGCCCACTTGTCATCCACAAAGTTGCCAGCTGCTCCACAGTCTAACATAGCCAGGCATTCCACTGAGTTTTCTTGATTCCATTCCATCTGGATCTTGATCACCATTAAGCTACAACTATTGGTAACAGAAGGCTGCGTTATGCGACAGGGATTTACGATGCTCACCCCTTCCTTTCACCTGTTTAAGGTTGGGGTCTTTCGTTTCCCTGTCTTCTGGGAGGAACTTCAGGACAGTCACGTAACAGATGTGCATTAGAGCCACAATACATACATAGACCAAGGTCTTTGCGTCTCTTGCGTTCACTGGCTGTGAGAGGGCCTCTTGCTGTTCCTATTTGCATAGGCTCTTCCACCGGTTCTCTTTCAGGTACTGAGGGAGGGTTAGGAATGGGTAGGAAGGTTCGTGGTCTCTTCCTTTCAGCCTTCCTCTCAGCCATGCGGAACTCTATTTGAAGAACCAAGTACTGAAAAGAGGTTGGCCTGGCTACTCTTGCCAGTTCGTCCTTAATATCCTCCTGAAGCCCTCTTCGGAATATCGCCTTTTGAGCTGTCTCTGGCCATCCTGCTTCGGCGGCTATCCTTTGAAACCCTGTGACGTATGTTTGGACGTCAGATGAACCTTGTTGGATGTCTAGGAGATTCTCGAAGGTGGAGTATAATACTTCTGGTCTTTCGAACCTTTATCGAAATCTTTGGATGAAGGTGGCATAATCGTTGAGAACCGCATCGGAACCTGTCACCAGAGGGGTGGCCCATGCAAGAGCGTTTCCTATTAAATTGGATATCAAAACCCCACTTTAGCTCTATCCAAGTCATAGGTCTTTGGACAGAAAGTAAAATGGACCGTGCAGGCATCCAGGAATTCTTTAAATTTCCTAGGACTACCATCGTATTTACCACATGGCAGTGATATGGGCGGTAATTCCCCTCTGTTGTCATCCCGCTGTTGGACCTGTTGTCTCAGAGCAGTATTATATGCTCCTAGTGACTGTACTTCTGCTGTTAAAGCCTGTATGGTGTTGACCATTTCTTGGTATTGTTCTAAAGTGGCCATTTCCTTTTGGCGTTGCAATCTCTCAGATTCTGATTGGTCTATAGTACCCGGATCACTAACCCACTCCTAACCTGAATCTGTATGGAGGTCTGATGGAGCGTCTGTGTGGAAATCCGATGAGTCATTGGCTGAAATCTCCTTTCTTCTCTCTCTCCAGGAATTGTTAGACTTCTTTTTAACTGTCTTTCCCTTTTTCTTGAAGAGATAAGGACGGGCTCCTCCGGAGGCCACTTTGCCAATAAGGCTATTTGCCCGGCAGCGGGGACTCTGGGGAGACCACCCCACACCAGGGAAAAGCCTTGCCAAAAAACCCTGGTAAATTGTTATGTAAGTGATCCTATCTTGGACTTCTGGTCCCAGCATGCAATGCTGAGGAGGAGGTGATGCGGTACCTTCCAAGTCCGTGAACGATTTCAACAAGCAGCAGAGAACAAGTCCAAAGGTACGTATGATGTAAGGGCAACAGAAGTAATGAAGAAGGACACAGAAGGCTTTGTTCGGGAACGAGTAGTTGCACTGTGGCTGCAGGACTCCGAGCGCAGAGTAGGAAAAGGGGCGGGCCAGCGGAGAGAGGATAGGACTCAGTGCCGAAGAGGGACACAGAGGGAACAGGAGGCAAGCGGGCAGGCAGAAGGTAAAGGAAGAGCAAGCAGAAGCTGAAAGCGGGAAAGGGACATACTGCCTGAGAGCGGAACGGAAAACTTACGGAGCACGAACAGGAGCGTTGGTAGGCACTTCCCGAAACACTGGAAGTTGCAACGCAAGCGCGTTAGCAACTTCCGGGTAAATATAGGAGGAGGAAGACTAGAACGCGCGTGGCGTTTGCTGAGGAGAGAATTAGTCCATCCTCCTTTTCTTCCACCTATACCAGAGCTTCCATGGCCAGCAAATTATGACAAATGATTTCTCTTGACTTGACAATGGCGAGTGTTTGGATACAGTTATAGGAACATTAAAGGAGTCATTTCACCAGGTTCATGGGACAACTGGGGAATTCCATGGCTCTGTGGATACAATGGTGCCAATCATCAACTTCCCGAATGTGGAGATCTCATTGGGTAAAAATAAGTTCCTGAATCATTGTTCCCAGGAAGAGATTCTCATACTGTGGATACAATGAGTCTTTGCATCTACCAATATCTTGACACACATGTATCTGTTTGCCTGATATAGCCCCCCCTACCAAGAAGCGCAGCTTTTCCAGACTTTGCATGTACCAATATCTTGACACCCATGCATCCGTTTGCCTGATGTAGCCCCCCTACCATGAGGCGTGGCTTTTCCAGACGTTGCATGTATCAATATCTTGACACCCATGCATCTGTTTGCCTGATGTAGCCCCCCTACCACGAGGCATGGCTTTTCCAGACTTTGCATGTACCAATATCTTGACACCCATGCATCTGTTTGCCTGATGTAGCCACCCTACCACGAGGCGTGGCTTTTCCAGACTTTGCATGTACCAATATCTTGACACCCATGCATCTGTTTGCCTGATGCAGCCCCCCCACCATGAAGTGTGGCTTTTCCAGACTTTGCATGTTCCGATATCTTGACACCCATGTATCGGTTTGCCAGATGTCCCCCTACCACGAAGCGTGGCTTTTCCAGACTTTGCATGTTCCGATATCTTGACACCCATGTATCGGTTTGCCAGATGTAGCCCCCCTACCACGAAGCGTGGCTTTTGCAGACTTTGCATGTACCAATATCTTGACACCCATGCATCTGTTTGCCTGATGTAGCCCTACTACAATGAGGTGCGACTTTTCCAGATGTTGCATGTACCAGTATCTTGACACCCAGGTATCTGTTTGTCTGATGTAGCCCCCCTACCACGAGGCGTGGCTTTTCCAGACTTTGCATGTACCAATATCTTGACACTCATGTACCCGTTTGCTTGATGTAGCCACCCCCCCACCCCGTACCATGAGGCGCGGCTTCTCCAGACCTTGCTCTTCATGACCCACATGTCTGTTGTAATCTGTATAAATAATCTTAAACTCGGAAGTATTTCACTTCACACTTACTGTAACTAGCGCCCTGATACCTAAGGGTTTGGCGCGCTGCTATAAATACAAAAATAAATAAATAATGCACCTAGTTCCACACTCACTGAGCCTGAAAAGAAAAAATATTGTTTTGAAACATACCCAGTGTGTTCCGACCTCTAATTCACACTCTGACCAAAGACTCAACACAGCACAGGCAGGACCAGAGGGTCAGAGTAGGAAGATTAAAATCCAAGGTGGACAGTCCAGTTATAGGTTAGGGGCAGTCTCCTAACCCCAAAGCACTCTCGGGTGCATGCAAGGCCAGAAGCAATCTTAGCTCTCACATAATTACAAGCCACATGCTCAAACCCTGGACTGGACTCTCCTCGCCAGAGAAGGTCAGTAGAGCAGGCCAGTTTTCATCCAGGGGGAGAAGGGGAAATCTGCAGGAGCCAACAACTTGAGGAAGAGGTGGTTTGGAGACAGTAGCAATAGCAGCTGCCAGAGCGATCAAATAAGAATAAGACCAGCCAGTAAGATTGTGGAGAGTGGAAGGAGAGATAAGACCATCTGGATGGGAAGAAAGGAGAGGGGCCAGAGCCTAGATCGATAGGCAGAGCAGGAAACTTCCAATGGGCAAGGTTGGTAGGTACAGACAAGGGGAGGAGGAACAAGACAGGGTCAGGCAGGCCTACTGTGAGATCAGTGGGATCGGGAGAAAGCCCAGGCTAACCCTTTTCTGGCTCTGTCCACTGACCCGTTTACTCATGAGACTTTAAAGCAGGTTGACCCCTGGGACCCCTGGAAAGCCTGTATCTACATCAGACTGAGAAGAAGGGTTCAGGTCACTCTACCCTGGAAAACAAGAAAGGGGTCTGCTACCCTGATTGAATTATACAAACTGGGGCTCTTGCTTCATAGGCCAGGAAGGCCGAGAAACCTGCATCCCATGGGAGAGTCATTGGACAAGGGAGTGGAAACATGACCCGGCCACATAGGAGAGAACCATCCTGTCTACTGTTTGTTGTGGGAAGATACCATTTTCATTTGAGTTGCCCTGTCTTTTAACAAGGGAATCTTATGACAGTGGGCATTTAAGGGCGAGGTAAAAAGTCCCCAGATGACGTGCCCAACTGGTGGCACCTGTCAACAGAAGCCGCACTGCACTGAGTGACCCAATATCAACTAATCTGTGGTGACTTCTCTCCATGACCACAAGACATGTCTCAGTGAAGTACCACACCTGTCCCCCGTAGGAAGGGACGGCCACTGATAATTCCCCGACTCCTCTTCAAATCATGGGACACCGTGAGGATAGCTCAGGTGCAACGTACTCGCCTTTAAAGCAAAACGACACAGAGCACGGGTCGCGCATAGAAACCTCTGGGTATTAAGCGTGTTATAAATAACCTATCATATCATATATCATGCCACCTTTCTTTCTAGCACCCAGGTTACAGGAAGAGCAGAGCCACAACACTTGGAATCCTCCTCTTTCACAGGGTATTGTCATATGCCGCCAAGATTGAGCAGTAGGCAGAAAAGGAATGACAACCGGCAGGAGCGACAGGAAGCAAGATTGTTCTTTACGGCACAGGTCGCACAGCAGGAAGTGGTCTAGAGTGTAGAGCGCACCATCTTGGGCAGGGCAGATGTATAAGCAGGAGCAGGAATGTCAAACCGCAACATGCGCCTAGCAGGTAGATGGCTTAGTGAAAGAGTTGCTTGTAGTATATGGGGGGACAGGAACAAGATTGTTTTTTTTTCTTTTTTTTTATGCAAGCTCCTGGGCTGTGGCAAGCACCATGTGGCTCTTTACTTCTGGAGTGGCTGGCTTTCTTGTTTGGGCCCCTTAAAAAAAAAGAAGAAAAATAAGAACAGGAGTGCCACAAGTCTAACACTTTCAGCACTGACCCTAAATAAGAAGGAATAGGAATACAAAATAATGCGTCTTTCTGGAATTCTATACAAAAATTGCTAGACTCATTAAAGGTTTATTTCAGGCACACTTCAGGGGGTGAGTCAATGATTTAGTCTGTTCTTAAACGCCTCAACTCAGCCTTTCATCCTTCTGAGGTTGATAAATGAGTACCAACATAGGTTGGGTGATATTGGGTGTATATTTTTTCTATATAGAGCGCTTAAGCATAAGTGCTATATAATAACACAACGTTGTCATTTGGCGTTGGACGTCTGCTTGCATTCACAGTAATTTGGTAACATGGGCCTATACACACTGATCTTAACGATACATATTGCGATCCATTCTTGTACATCACATTATAGTGATATTGTAACCATATTTTTCGTAGTGTACAATGCTATGTGATGCCACTTCCTGTTTTGTCAACGGGTGAAAGGTCGTGTTCCATCGCCTCCCTCGATATCACGTCGGAGTCAGGTCAAATGACATCACTTCCTGTGATGTCATCAGGGGGGTCAAGGGTCGTGTGATGTCACTTTCGCTACCCCTCGCTTTTTGGTGAAATGACGTCCCTGGGCACAGGTCGCACAGCAGGAAGTGGTCTAGAGTGTAGAAAGCACCATCTTGGGGAGGGCGATGTTTAAGCAGGAGAAGGAATTGTCAACCGGCAACATGCACCTAGCAGGTAGATGGATAGCTCACAACTCACACGCTTTTGGCGGGTGTCACCCGCATTGTTTGTTTGTTTTATCATTTATAATGCGCATCATACCCGGGGGTAACAGAGCGCAGCAGTTACAAGAATAATCAAAGCTTAGTTACAGAGAAAAGAAATAGAATCTACATACAAGTCATTAATTACAAGGGGGTATATACAGATGATACCTATTTACAGGTGTAAGATATAAGAGGGGTATGTGGAAATGATACAGATATTTTACAGAGGCAATATTTATGTACAAATAATACAGGCATCTTGCAGAAGCAGTATATGCCAGGATTAAGGTATTTGTAACTATAGCCGGGTGGGCGGAGAAACGTACAAGTGTTCTGGCAGTGAGTGGGTGGTTGTAGTTATCACAGGGAAGCAGGCCAAGAGGAGCAGGGAAGGGAACCCTCCATGCAGGCGTATGGTACTGTGTCAGTGAGTGGGTGGCTACTTACTGAGCATGAGTTATCATTACTGGTCATTCGATTTCAGCCACATAATGATGTTAGATCTGAAGTTTTGGTAGGTTTGGTCTATTCTCAGTGTGGGAGGCAGGGAGTTCCACAATTTGGCTGCTTTCACAGGAAAGCTATTGCCTCCGATTGCGACCGTTTGGAGCTAGGTACAGAGAGGAGATCTGTTAGCTGATCTAGGTGGTCTCAGGGAGGTCTGTTTATGGAATCTCTCAGCCAGGTAGATAGGGGCAGCATTGTTGAGAGATTTGTGGGTGAGCGGCAAGGTTTTCAGAAGAATTTTGTCATTAGTTGGAAGCCAGTTGTTCTGTCGGCTGCTCTCGGAAATATGATCTCTTTTGGAAATGCCTAATGCCGCTCTAAGGGCATTGTTTTGCAATGTTTGGATTCTTCTTCTGATAGTAGCTTTTGTAGATCCTAAGTAAAGGGCATTGCAATAGTCTAGACGAGACAGGACGAGGGCTCTGGCTAGGATGGTGCAGCTACTGTCAGAAAGAAATGGCTTGCCAGTGTGAATAAGTTTGCACGTTTAGGCCGTGGAGGATGCTAAAGAATTAACCTGTTTGGCAAATGAGAGGTTTGTGTCAAAATAAAAGCCTACTGTTTTTACCACGTGTTCTACTTTAATGCTATTGCCATCGATTATGAATGCAGAGTAGTCAGATCCTTGTCTTTTTTAGGTTAGAGGGGTGCCCAGGATGAGGAGTTCCGTTTTATCATCGTTCAGGCATAGACCATGTGTGGCCATCCATGCCTGGATGATGATATACACTCTATTCACCAATGCCAAATCCTTTTCATAATCCCCTGAAAGCGGGAGGAGCATCTGGGTATCATCTGCATAGTTAGTGTAGGTGATACCGAGATGATCCAGATCATCGAAAAGGGGCTTAGTGAAAATGTTGTAGAGTGTGGGCGAGACGCAAGATCCCTGAGGCACTTGTAAAGAGCAGACTCACGGGAAGCCTCCTGCACGCGCATTCATTTCAATGGGAATTCACCCGCCAAAAACAAAATTGGTTGTTTTCACCCAACTTTGTGACAGAAATGGTTGAGAGCTATGTAGATGGCTTAGTGCAGTATTTGGGGGGACAGGAACAACGGCTTTAGTTTACAACAGCGACAGGCAGCAAGACTGTTCTTTACGGCATAGGTCATACAGCAAGAAGTGGTCTAGAGTGTAGAGAGCACCATCTTGGGGAGGGCCGATGTATAAGCAGGAGAAGGAATTGTCAAACATGCACCTAGCAGGTAGATGGCTTAGTGAAAGAGGTGCTTGGAGCATTTGGGGGCACAGGAACAAAGGCTTTAGTTTACGACAGCACAGAAAGAGACAGGGAGGGTGGCCGCCACATGTGTTGCGACCAGCTTTTGGCATCTGTGTGTGTGCACAGCTTTATCATGCAACGTTACACCCTGGCCATGCTTTTAGAGTATGTGATGAAACAGCCTTGAGGTGCAGCACTTTTCTCAATACTGTACACGTGGAGCTCGCCCTATGAGAACAAACTGCCATTTCAGGTATGAGAATGCAAGTCAGGAGGATAGCTCAGGGGCAGCAAGACAACGCAAAGCAACTGGGTTCGATCCTGGCCGACTGGTTTCTAGAATTAAGTGCATTATAAAAGATGAACTATGTTTCCAATATTTCTGAACTATCCATTGATAATTAAGGCTGTACGTAACGGTGTTCTTTTTTGAAAGCTCTTTTATTTACTAGTGCATTAATCATTACATAGAAGCACATTCCTCTTGCTTCTGTCGATCAACTGAGAGCACGGACATCCTGAGTGCTCAATAACTGCACAGCACCAAACCTCCACTGTAAACTACTGCATTCCTGGATCATTGTTGATTTATGATTCACTGAATGAATCTGTGTCGGCCAGGTTGATCTCTGTTGTTGCCGTCTCCAGAACTGACTCGTCCTCATCTGCTGGAGAAAGAAAACAGTTCGACTGTGTGTAAATCCGTACGTCATTTTGTGATACACTTGAGCACATCTTGCTTTAGGACAAAAACCGCATCCAGAACAGGGCCAGCCATTATATCATTCAAAGAAGACAAAAGCAGCAAAGCACCTATTAAATGTGCCTCTATTTCTGAGAATTTGTAAGAATTCCTAAGAACGGTGCATAATCTAAGCAATATATAGAGGATCAATGTGGTGCCATATTTAGTGTTTGTTTAAGTGACATCTATACACCATAAGAATTGCATCGGAGTACAGATAAGAAGGAAATGGGATGTAAGGAGGAACACAATGTTTGTAGGTGTTGTTTGGCTATTAACCCACTCATGGTCATTTCCACCCATTACTTGTCCCTCCTCGCCCAAAACCCACCCTCCCGCTATCTCCTTGAGCTAGTTAGCTCTATCAAGCAGTAAAATCAAATGGTGTGTTCTATAGAGCCTGCCAATGTTATTTCTAAGCAGTCTTCTGTGAGTAATGGCTTAATTGAATTTGTAAATACACTCCTGGTGTCACAAAAATATCTCAGTGTGTCTTCACCATTTTATTTATACGCAATATGTGCGACCTTTCATATATTCCTTACACCGAGGTCCTGTTAAAAACAAGCATTGGGGAAGCCAACAGTTTTCGGTTGTGTATAAGTATTAGGGACTTGCCAGGCACTGCTTTCATATGCCTAGGTACTAACACCATTTTCCAGCTGTTGCTGTCCGATGGCCATCTAGTATCCCAGGCTCACACAAAGGACCAAACGGTTGACTTTCCCACGGCTTGTTTTCAGGTTTGCAGGCACCACATTGTCCAGCTTTAATTAATAATTAATAGTTTAATATATCACCTACATAGAGGACAATGTTATAGCTGTTTATAGTGACTTTTTTCGAATGCCATATTTTCGAATGCCATTTTCTCGACACCAATTTTGCCGAAATCTTTTATTTCGAATGGTGTTTTAAAATGTTATATTTGAAATGGGGGGTTTCCCCCCAGCCCCCTGTTTTTTTATTGATACTTTTTTTTTGTAACCAAACAAAAATAAAACATAAAATAAAAAAAATAACCATTCGAAAAAATACATTTCTGCATTTTGTTTTCGAGAAAATGGCATTTCGAAAATATGCTTTTTGAAATATTTACTCGATACCTGTTATAGCATATCACTTCTACATCAATGCTTCAGCACCAGGGTCTGTTTGCATATATTTATAAAAACGATTGGCAGAAAGGAGACCACTCTTCCTGTACGCCCAGGTCTCTCTAATAGGGCAAACAAAACTACTTGGGTTGCATTGGTTGGAAGGCCCCCATACAACATCCTACACATGATAAAGACTGGGAGCATAAAGCCAATCCGCTCAACTCCCAATTCTCTACAGTCACAGCAGAATGCATGCCCTCCTGCTTCTCTGAAAACCCCTGAAAGGAAAGAGGTATTTGGAAATTAGTTTAAAGGTATGGCCTGTATACATGCCCCTAGACTGCTGGAAAATATTTTGTCATGGGGTCAGTGTTGGTGGAAAGTAGTGTGTGGTTCCACAGATTTTTAATGTAATCTCAGCTGGGTTTTGAAATGTTTTTTTGTTTGTTTATTTGTTCATGGTTTGTCATAAACCTTTACAAAATATACACAAAATGGAAAGATTAAAACACAAAAAGAAAAATGAACCATTAAAATTTCACACAATCACAGCATATAGACAATGAAACAGATATCCAAAAACAGAGAATGTCTAACTTAAATCACATACTGTTTTATAAAAGGAAATTACACGAATAAACAACGTCAGTGAACATCCATTTCTAATTCTATACCATATATAATTAGGATCATTGCTAAAACTATTGTCAAATAAGTCTGCAAAATATTCAGTTCTTTGTTTGACCAAATCAGGACATTTCAGCATAATATGTTCTAGAGTCTCGCCTGTTTCACACACCTTACAGAAACGACACCATTTCTTTCTCTCCAACGGATTCCTTATATTTAAAATACAATTGGTATGCATGACATTAAGGGGGTAATTCATAGAATTCAGCGCACAAGTGGCGCACGCGGCTGGCACACAGTGTGCGCGTGCGAATCCCTGCGCCAGCCGCGTGCGCTAAAATCCATTTCTGCGCACAGCGTACTCATGGATTCCAGCCACCAAAACCAGCCATGGCGCACAGTGGCGCAGCGACCCTGCAGCAGCGCCAGTTACGCCCCCAAGAACGCCTCTCACGCAGGGAAAAGCCATCAATGTACCCAATCCAGCGCAAAGGGCTGCGCTAACCCTGTACCAGCACAGCAAGCGGGCTACGTGTATCACTGGGGTGTGCGGGAAGTACCTCACGCGATTGGCCCCGTGCGAGCAGGGTACGCGTATTTCAGGGGTGCGCGGGAAGTTCCACACGCGATTTCCGCAGGGTACGCGTATCTCAGGGGTGCGCGGGAAGTGCCACACGCGATTTCAGCAGGGTACGTGTATTTCAGGGGTGCGCGGGAATTTCCACACGCGATTGGGCCCGTGCGAGCAGGGTACGCGTATCTCTGGGGTGCGCGGGAAGTGCCACACGCGATTTCAGCAGGGTACGTGTATTTCAGGGGTGCGCGGGAATTTCCACATGCGATTGGGGGTACGCGTATCTCAGGGGTGCGCGGGAAGTGCCACACGCGATTTCAGCAGGGTACGTGTATTTCAGGGGTGCGCGGGAAATTCCACACGCGATTTCATCATGGTACGTGTATTTTGGGGTGCGGGGGAAGTTTCACACGCGACATCAGCAGGGCACGTGTATTTCAGGGGTGCGCGGGAAGTTCCACACGCGATCTCATCAGGGTACGTGTATTTCGTGGTGCGGGGGAAGTTTCACACGCGAAATCAGCAGGGTACGTGTATTCCAGGGGTGCACGGGAAGTTCCACACGCGATTCCATCAGGGTACGTGTATTCCAGGGGTGCACGGGAAGTTCCACACGCGATTGGGCCCGTGCGAGCAGGGTATGCGCATTTCAGGGGTGCGCGGGAAGTTCCACACGCGATTCCATCAGGGTACGTGTATTACAGGGGTGCGCGGGGAGCACCACACGTGAATTGCACGTGTGGGTCCTCCCAGGTGTTCCCTCTACACCCTTCACTGCCCCTGCAGGTGGCTCACACCACAGGGGCCTACCCTAAACATGTCCTGCAGGCACACCATCCACCATGGCCATGACCCCCAGCCAACCCACATGTCAACTTGCACTACTGCCCACCAACGCATGTCCCCCTGCACCCCCAGTCACCAGGGTACCCTCCACCAGGCCCCCACCCATGTCTCCCACTACCCCCACCCACCAGCAGTGCAGGGGCACCCACCACCAGGCCCCCACCCATGTCTCCCAGCACCCCCACCCCACCAGCACCAGGGGTACCCACCACCAGGCCCCCACCCATGTCTCCCAGCACCCCCACCCCCCAGCAGTGCAGGGGCAGCCTCCATCAGGCCCCCACCCATGTCCAACTCATGTCTCCCACCACCCCCACCCCCCAGCACTGTGGGGTACCTGCCAGCAGGCCCCCACCCATTTCCAACTCATGTTCCCCACCACCCCCACCCACCAGCACTGTGGGGCACCCACCACCAGGCCCCCACCCATGTCTCCCAGCACCCCCACCCCCCAGCAGTGCAGGGGCAGCCTCCACCAGGCCCCCACCCATGTCTCCCAGTACCCCCACCCCCCGGCCACCAGGGGCAGCCTCCACCAGGCCCCCACCCATGTCTCCCACCACCCCCACCCCCCAGCCACCAGGGGCAGCCACCACCAGGCCCCCACGCATGTCTCCCAGCACCCCCACCCCCCAGCCACCAGGGGCACCCACCACCAGGCCCCCACCCATGTCTCCCAGCACCCCCACCCCCCAGCAGTGTAAGGGCAGCCTCCACCAGGCCCCCACCCATGTCCAACTCATGTCTCCCACCACCCCCACCCGCAAGCACTGTGGGGCACCTGCCAGCAGGCCCCCACCCATGCCCAACTCATGTTCCCCACCACCCCCACCCACCAGCACTGCGGGGCACCCACCACCAGGCCCCCACCCATGTCTCCCAGCACCCCCACCCCCCAGCAGTGCAGGGGCAGCCTCCACCAGGCCCCCACCCATGTCCAACTCATGTCTTCCACCACCCCCACCCCCCAGCACTGTGGGGCACCTGCCAGCAGGCCCCCACCCATGTCCAACTCATGTTCCCCACCATCCCCACCCCCCAGCACTGTGGGGCACCTGCCAGCAGGCCCCCACCCATGTCTCCCAGCACCCCCACTCCCCAGCCACCAGGGGCAGCCTCCACCAGGCCCCCACCCATGTCTGCCACCACCCCCACCCCCCCAGCAGTGCAGGGGCAGCCTCCACCAGGCCCCCACTCATGTCTCCCACCACCCCCCCCCCAGTCACCAGGGGCAGCCTCCACCAGGCCCCCACCCATGTCTCCCAGCACCCCCAACCCCCAGCCACCAGGGGCACCCACCACCAGGCCCCCACCCATGTCTCCCACCACCCCCACCCCCCAGCAGTGCAGGGGCAGCCTCCACCAGGCCCCCACCCATGTCTCCCACCACCCCCACCCCCCCACCAGTGCAGGGGCACCTGCCAGCAGGCCCCCACCAATGTCCAACTCATGTTCCCCACCACCCCCACCACTGTGGGGCACCTGCCAGCAGGCCCCCAACCATGTCCAACTCATGTTCCCCACCACCCCCACCCCCCAGCACTGTGGGGCACCTGCCAGCAGGCCCCCACCCATGTCCAACTCATGTTCCCCACCACCCCCACCCCCCAGCACTAAGGGGCACCTGCCAGCAGGCCCTCACCCATGTCCAACTCATGTTCCCCAGCACCCCCACCCCCCAGCACTGTGGGGCACCTGCCAGCAGGCCCCCACCCATGTCCAACTCATGTTCCCCACCACCCCCACCCCCCAGCACTGTGGGGCACCTGCCAGCAGGCCCCCACCCATGTGCAACTCATGTTCCCCAGCCAACATGTCATCACAATTTAGATCCCTGGTCCCTATGGTCAGCCTCCAAATGCAAAACACCCACCCGAGTATTGCATCCACCCACTCATAATTTGCAATTACATCACAGAACACCAATTGCAAGTTCCGAAACAAACACATTTCGCTCACATACACCCAATGGGTGTCAGTGAATCTCAAAACACATATCATGAAATGCATGAAACCAATGAGATACCACACATTGAAGTTCACCAAAAAAATATATGTATTAAAGATAACATAAATAGAATAAAAAATGAAGAAACAGAAATGTGAATGTACAAAAATTAAAAGAAGCATGTCCGTGAAAAAAAGCAAAACCAAAAATAAAATTCCAAAGTAATGTTGTCCAAAGTCAATGTCCACAAAACAAAATCCAATGGGAAATAAAAAAGAAAGCCATTGCTCCATGGTTAAAAAGTGAAAAAAAAAATACAATCCAACAGTGAACTATGTACATGGGAACAAGCCAGGGTCCATTATCCCAACAAAAGAAAGGAAACCTATCTAACTACACTAACTAATAAAATAAACTATATACAAATATGTGGCCAATGTCCGAAAGGTCCAAATAAAATCAAAACAAAAATGAACCCTAACACTACCTACATAACTATGTACAAGGGCAGCGGGCTAGTTTCACGGCTCACTTGTGGATGTCCCGGGCCAGGGCATCATCGAACTCCTCCTCAATGTCCCGGAGGCGGTCCTCCTCCATGGCCCCGAGCGTCCGCAGGGCCGTCGATGTCTCCACCTCCAAACCCCTGCGGATTGCCTCGAGGCACTCGGCCCGCCTCAGGGCCCTCCGCATGGAGTTCTCCGCCTTGACCATTGTGAGCCGTGCCTCTTCCGCCCGCTGCCGCTCCGCATCTATGGCGTGGCCCAACCGCTGCCACACGGAAGACACTCTCTGTCCTGGGTCCTCCTGCCCTCAGGCCGATGCCTGCCCCTCCGATGTTGAAGGCCCCGAGCCTTCATGGCTCCCACCACGATGCTGCTGCTGCTGTGCCTCTGCCCGTGCACTGCCTCCTGCTGCCTGCACATCCTCCGCTGGCTGGGGTGCAGTCGTAGATGTAGCCACCCCTGCTGGACGTCCGACTCCCGACTGTGGCAGGGATGCCTCCTCCACCAGCCTGGCCGCACCGTCAGAGGCAGCTCCACAGGGCACCCAGGTGACTGATGGGTGGGAAGATGGCACAGAGGACGACTGGCGCGTAGGGGGTCCAGTTGAGGAGGGGGTCGTAGAAGCCCCATCAGACGGAGGAATCCGGCCTGGGTGACCTGTCCCAGCAGGCTGACGTGGTCTACGAGCCATTCGAGATGACGTGCAGTCTTCTCATGAAAAGACTGCAGGTCACCTCGCATGGCCTGTTGACGCAACGCCACACCAGCTAGGACAGGCTCAACCCGGACCTGGATAGCCACGTCCGCAGGCAGAGGAAGGCCAGTTGACGTGAGCTCATCCCCTGCGTGAAAAAGGGTCTGGACGTAGGCATCCCTGCTGGTGCAAGATGATGCAGGGACAGGATCAGGGACAGGATTGCACACAGGCACCTCCGCGGCGGCCTGTGCTGCCTCCTGTCCGTGGTCCTGCACTGCACCACTAGCACCAGTGGGATCCCCACCCCCAGACCCCGTCTCTGGTGCTTGCACGGCCTCCTCCTCCACCAAACCCCCCACCAACCTGGATGACTCCGTGCCATCTTCCCCTGTTGGGCCCTGTGGGGTCCCAGCTGCCCCTTCTGCTGCCGAGGAGTCCAACTCCAACCTCCGCCTCTTGGACCTCCCCCCGGCAGCTGTGGCCTGGGACGCGGCACCGGACTCCTCACTCCCTGACGAGATCACAACATGGGAGGGGAGCCGGGCCTTGCGTCTCCGGCTGGCGGTGGGATCCCCGCCGCTGTGCTCCACAGCACCTTCTCCGCCCTCTTCATCAGTTGATGCTGCAGACAGGGAGAAACAAAACACAGGCATCAGGGCACTGTACAATGGACACATACACACATGACAGTTGTACATGAGTGGCATTGGCAAACCTCAGACATGTCATCACAATCCCCAACACACATGTCATTACAACTCGCACACATGAGCCATACCAAAGCCATATCGCAACTGCCACCACCATCCATATACATACAACAGCATGAGCAGCCAAAGGTGAGCCAGACATCACATGCAACACAGGAAGTGCACCACACATGTACACACACCACCACACTTGCATGCATGTGTAAACCTCTGCCAAGTGTCGCAGTGTTCAGACGGGCATCCATGTCACATCTGCCAATCAGGCTTCCACATACCGCTGTCACATGCATCCATGTTGCATCACTGTTGCACCCTTGTCAAATACACACACATGCACATGTACACAGTGCTGATACATGCAGCCAAAAACAACATACATGCGTGACATCACGGACATGTCTACTTACATACACATTCATCCAAACATGTGTGCCCACACAACTGCATTTGGCATGCAAGCCTACACACACAAGCACCATCCATGTCTCACACATTCCAGCCCTCGCATGTGTTAGCCCCACAGCCCTGTACACCCCCACCCATACTCGACCCCATACAAACAGATGTGCAACATGCACACTACTGAATAATCACCACACGCACTGCTCACAATCAGGATGCATGTACACTCACCGCTCGACTCCAGACGGGTCTGCCTCTCAAGGACCTGGACGTGGAGCGCTGGGGATATGCGTTCCAGGACCCTCATCTGTTCTTCCGACAAGTGGCCCCGGCGCCCCTTGGCATCCGCTGCCTTCAAGAGGCGCCGGGCCTTGTTCAGGGTCCTGGACCTGAAGTCCTCCCAGCGCTTCTTGACATGTTGTAAGTCGCGGACTGCCACCCCCTCCGCGTTGATGGCAGTCACAATGTCAGTCCAGATCCGAATCCGTCCTTCCTTGTCGGCGCGGGAACTTCCGAAGAGGGCATCATACTGCCCCAGGACTTGCTCCACCAGGACACCAACTTCGGTGGCACTGAAGCTGGTGCCCCTCTGCCCGGGGGTTGTCAGTGGTCTCAGATGGTGTTTGCCCCGACATGACAACCCCAGAGGCAGGAGTGGGTGGGCAACTGGGTCCTGGGGCTGGGCTGTGGAGCGATGGAATCCCAGTCGGGAGTCTTCGGTTCCAGCAGGGGTGGTCACAGCAACAGCACCCCTGGCTGATGTGCAGGCAGCAAATGGCAGGGCACGTGGGCAGCAGGCAGTCAGGCAGCAGCAGATGGCAGGTGGGAGCGTGCTCAGGGCTCTGGGGGGCAGTAGTTCGGCCTTCTGGGCAGGAGCGTGGTCTTCCGTGTGCTTACGTGTGGCCAGCTTGATACGGAGTGATTTGGCACGTGAAAAATCTGCACGTCAGCGTGTAATTCGAGGAAAGGCCCTTAGCGCGTAAGCGCGTCTGCACGCATACGCATTTTCATTGGACAGAAGGCCCCTCAAGCGCAAGCGCCCCTGTGACGTGACGCGTACAGACGTGCATGAGCATTTCAGCGCGCGTGAAAAACTGCACGTCCACGTGTAATACGAGGAAAGGGCCCATGCGCGTAAGCGCACGTGGAAAACTGCACGTCCGCGTGCAATACGAGGAAAGGGCCCATGCACGTAAGCGCGCGTGATAAACTGCACGTCCGCGTGTAATACGAGGAAAGGGCCCATGCGTGTAAGTGACGTGACGCGCGTGCGTTTCCCTCAGCACGGGTTAAAGGTGAGCGGGCCCAGCAGTTCGCTGCACGTGCCTTTCGTGGAGACCGACGTGTGTTGCTGCTTCCTGTTGTTTCGCGCGCCATCACAACTTCACAGCTATCAAGGACGTATCTCTTCTTTTGGCGGGGGTATTGGCTACGCATGTTTTTCTGCATCGCGCTAGTCAGGTGGTGAGTCGCACACGCTCTTTTTCCCACTGCGGGTGCCCCTGTGTATCGCACCCATTTTCGATGTCATAGTAGCCTGCGTGTCCCACGCGTACGCGTTATTCGTGTTACTGGGTGCCACCGCGTACTGCGGGAGGTTGAATCCACGCACGTAGGCTGCAGGGTTGCGTGCACGGTTTTGCTGCAGTTTTGGGGTGCCTGAGCGTTGGGTGACCCATCACCGGGGTCACATACAGCCTTGCAGGTGCAGGGGGGCTGTTAACATCTTGCTTCCCACCCCCTTCACCCCAATTGCCCAGGTCAATTGTGGTGTACACCTCCCATTGGCACCACTCCATCTGTGCCAGCACTACTACATCTGTGCCATGGTTGGGAGGCCACCAAAGGTGAGGGGCGCCTCAGCTGGGCGTACTCCTCGTGGCGAGCGTGGTCGGGGACGTGGCCGTGGTGACCAGGGAGTAGGGGGACTCCAGGGTGTCCAGGGCAGCCACAGAGGGGGAAGAGGCAGGGGTGCGCCACTTGAGCACAATGTTGTGCCATGTGTCGGTGCAGCCATGCCACCACCCCCTGTGGTTCCGGGGGATGCAGCTCCTGCATCTGGCACTGGCACCCATATGACCCGGCAGTCCGTTCCATCGACTGCCACGGGCCCAAGGGTAGTGGTAGCTGCAGGTGCAGCTGTGGACACCGCCACCCAGGCTCAGGGTCTGCCAGCGCAGGCTGCGTTGGCACTTGAAGAGCCCTTGGTAGATCTCCAACAGGCCAGAGGGGAAACCATAGGGGCAGGCCGGGCTGCTCAGACCAAGACACGTGTCCCTGGGGCAGTCATGTCATCTGCTGCCCCGAACAGCCGGGTGTTGGCAAGTGCAGGGGCAGATGCACCCAACAGCACCCCGGTTGTGAGTCTGCCAACCAGGACCGTTGCGGTCAATGACCCTGCCACAGCTGATGTTGCTGCGCAGGGTCCATTAGTGGGCACCCAGCTGCCACTGACACAAGTCAGGCCTTTGGTCATCCCTCCACCTGCCACTCCCTTGGCTCAATCCACCGAACCCACTGGCCATACTGGTCAGGGTGGCATTAGCCAGCCAGGGTCTGCGCCACAGTCCAAGAGAAGGAAGGTTGCACCTGCAGCACAGGCTGGGACCCCACACACAGCCACGACCTCCTGCACATCGAGGAAGAAGCCTTTCTGTAAGCAGGAACTGGACTTCCTCGTGGACTACGTGCGGGGCCACAGCCGTGACATGCTAGTGGTTGCCAATAGTCAGACTACGGCTGCCCAACGTGACACCCACTGGAAGCATGTTGCGGAACATGTCAGTTCATTCGGCCATGAGGTGTGCACGGCGCAGGAGTGCAAAAAGCGTTGGAATGACATCAAGCGCAGCACTAAGGCCAAGCGTGCCTCAAATTACAACTTGACTCTGGTGACTGGCGGTGGGCCTGCACCAGAGGAGGAAGAACTCACTCCGCATGAGGCTCTCGTTGCAGAGTTCATACCACCTGAATTGGTCAAAGGAGTGGGAGAGATGCTGGACTTTGATGCCCAGTCCGGTGAGTGTTGATGCGTGTTTGTTGAGGACGTGTGTGTTTCACTTGTGGGATGTGTTGTGCATGATTGCTGCTACATGTGACGTGTACATGGTTCTGATGTGTAAGTAATGCAATGCTACCGTCATGCATGTCTCCTCTGCCTGCATGCGGGACTCCATGTGGGCATGCTCCCTTGCCCCTCCTCCGCCACTCTGCACTCCAGTTCCACCTTTGCACTGGTCTGCTTCAATCTTGCCAATGTGTAGTTTCTTGTTCATGTGTCCTGTGTAGATGCTAACTTCCAGCGTAGAAACTGCCAGACATATGCGGTGTGGTACAGCCTTAGTACTCGATGCAGGGTATCTCACTTGTACTGTGCATGGGTCAGATGTCCCGCAGGGACATGAGTGCCCATTCATGCTTCATGTGCATTGCACGCATGCCCCTATGTGTCCTTGACTGGATAATCACTGTAATATGAGTCCTTGGTTACATACATTGCCTGCCATCTCATCGGCCTCCCCATGTCAACTGTGGCTCAGTCCTGCGTTGCACACATGTTTAGGCCCTGACAATCTGTGTGGCTCACAGGCCTCAGCCTGTTCAATGGCCAATGACTCTGTCCAACTCTTGTGTCTTCTTCACACGTGGGCGGCCTCCGGAGTTTTCATCATGTGTCCTGCCCACTGTCCCAGCATCATTTGCAGTGTTGTAATTTGTAATTTGAATCACATTAAGCTGTTGATGCCAGTCAACACTGCCTGTCAATACACAGGTGTATGGTCAGCCTTTTGATACCATGCTAGGCATCCCTGCTTTGGTACTGGGGTGGAGGGGTGCTTGGCTTCTAGACATGGTACACATTGAATGCACAATGCACGTGATGTCTGAATTTGACATTGCACTGCCTTCACATTTCCTGGCACACACCATGTAGTGCTTGTACATGGCGTACACATTTTCTGCACTGCATAGTCCCACTTCCATGGAAACTGCCACCTTTCAACGGGTCTGATCACAGAAGCTATTCAAAGTAGACCCAGCATGCATGCCAGGTCATATGTTGTGTGTCACATGTCTGCCGGATGCCTTTGCTGTCGGTGTGTGTGTGTGTGTCGTGTGGTTCTGACATGTGTATTGACCTTTTTCTCTCTATTTTTCAGGTGATGACGCAATGGAGGCGGAGGATGGTGTTGTCATGCCAGACACAGGGTTGGTAACACCACATCAACCCGGCACTAGTGGGGGTCGTGGGGTGGTAGGCCACGAAAACCCCCAAGTGCTGCAGTCCATCTTGTCTCTGGCTGCCTATGAGTCCAGCCTTGATGACGACTCTGACGTCCATGTTGAGTTGGATGAGCATCAAGTCCATGTGTCAGGGGTGAGTGATTCTGATGTGGACACTCCTCTGTCTGCGACACCTGCACTGAGGGATCAGACAGTCTTGGTTACTCCGCCCGTGGTGGATCGGGACGCAGGGTCACCCTCCACACCAGTCACTGATGTGCCTGGGACATCACGTCGACGGGGGCATGTAGTTGTGCAGCCGCAGGCGGTGCCAACACAGCGAGGACCCCCGGTCCTTGGGTCCCGCAGGGGTCAAGCCCGGCAACGCGGTCGCCGCGCGCAACCGCTGTATACTGAGTGGGAGCAAGACATGACTGCCAATTCCGAACGGCAGGGGGCAGCAATGGAGAACATCGCTGAGAGCATGGAGCATGTGGCCCGATCTGTGCTCCCCCTGCTAGGCAGGTGCTTCTCCAGCAGCAGGCGGCACGGTCCATGGCCCGCTCGCTCAGGCTGGGCATGGCGGCCTCAGACAGGGCACGCCAGGCTGAAATGTCGTCTCTGCGTCAAGCAATTGCTGCTCACGCAGAGGCGCACATGGATGCCCTGAGGGAGGAGTATGCTTCGCTCAGATCCACTCTGGGTGTCCTTATGATGTCCCAGAGGCAGCAGGCAGAGGAGAGGTTTGCACAGCTTGAGCGTACCATCTCGGCTGAGCTAAAGGCTTGCCGGGAGGTGCAGCGGTTGTCCAGCCAGGCCTTGCAGGAGGAACTCTGTGTTACACGTGCTACCTTGCAAGAGGAAGCATGTGTATCACGTGAGGTTCTGCATGCAGACCTACATCACATCGCCACACAGAACCAAGCTCACCCGTCCGGCAGACTTGCTGCCGACGAGGGGCAAACTGCGGCTAGGCGTGGCCAGGCTACTGTGCCACGTCGTACTTTCCAGGATGAGCCAGACTCGGACGACCATCTATTTCCCACATAGGTCGTGCTGTGCAGGCGTTGAGACCATGGAGGATTTTTTTTTTGGCTCAGCATCATCGCATGTGGATGTTGAGCAGCACCCTGTACCTCCCCCCTCCTGGGTGCCTCCCCTCCCCACCGGGTCGTATGTGGCCATTTTTGATTTTTCTTTTAGTTTAGTTAGTTAAGTTTCTGTTTGATAGTTAGTTTAAATAGGTAATGTAGGTTTTCCATAGTTAGTGTAATTAGTTAATAGTTGAGTTAGTTTAAAATTGCTCGTCTTTTGTGCTTTCATGTGACGGTGCGGTGCTTTGTGGCTTTTGAAGGCATCCACTGCCTGTTCCAGCTGGGCCCTTCATGGTTGTCTTGTGTATGTGTTTGCTGCTTGGGGTCCTTGACTCACATATGCCACTCCTGCCTCCCTCATCCATGGGCTCGCAAGGATGGTTCGGTGTTACAGAATATTACACAAGGGCTTTGGACTGTCATATCTGTGGCATGTCTGGTGCTGTGTGACTTGTGTTGACACCCCTAGTGGGGATGATTTAGGTGTCATTGTCCACTGTTCAGCTTTTGCTAGATGGGGTGTGTCATGATTAATGTGGACATTGATTGCTATGCATTGTGTAGTATGTTTCATATCTTTCCTGTACACGTGCTTGTTGCAATTCATGCTGTAGATAGTGTTCCACACTTTGGAGGTGAAAGACGGACTGATGGTGTGATTTGTGATGTGACTCTCTGACATGGTCAAGTAATGAGATGCCTGATGAGACACACACAGATGACTTTGAAGCATTAATCATGTGTTTCATGCCCTTTCTGCAGGGGGATGAGCCTCCAGAGCACCTTTGCCAGCAGACATGGCCCATTGGACGACGGAATTCTGGACCCGTTTGTTGGTGCCCACATGCACATGTGTGCACAGGCAGAGGCACAGTGATTGCAGACCCACATCCTAGAACTGCTGACATGTTCCAAGGAACTCCAGGCAAGGTGAGCATCACAGGGGGGCCACGGCACAGCAAAGCTTGCACCAGGCGAGTTGCACATGCAGGCTTAGTCACAGCACTGAGGGTGAGCTTAGACAAATATTGGTGTTGAAGCACACAATGCAGCTCAGATGTGTTTGTGGACTGATGGCTGTTGATAGTAGGGTTGTCTGGGACACATGAAGGGGCAGTGGCACATAACCTCCGGTACACCAAGGTCCATTGAGGCACTTGTATCAACCATGTAGCCTTCCGAGACATGGAAAGGGGCAGCTCACAGGGACATACAGCAAGGGACATACTCGGGTGCAGTGCATGTCTTTTCCACATACTTCATGATAAATGCACTGCCAACTTTGTTTCGGTCATGATGGTACGCAACTTGCTCTGTAGTCATGGCTTGCTATATGGGTCTGTCTGCTTACCCAGGGAACATTGCATGTTGTGTGAATTGTGACACATTGGTGTTCCATTTGCCATGCACCCACCAGCGGCTGACTTACTGCATTGACTGTGTATGACCCGTCACAGGGGTGATGTTATATATGGGTATGAAGCATCAAGCACAGATTGTCTGTTTGTAGAGTAGTTTGTTGCTATGGGGCATGTTTGGTGTTGTGTTTTTGTGTAATTGGCACGTACAGGTTGTTGACTGTGGCTCTCTTTGCAGCATTGCAGTGCTCCTGTAACCGGACCTGAGAGTGCGCAGGCAGGAGGCCAGCACTCAAAACCAGAGCTAAGTGTCTTGTTGTTTTTCTTACGAACTGCTCTGCATAGGCTTGCTGGGGAGTGTACTGATGCATGGATGTATGTGTGGTTCAATTTGGTATGTTTTTTCTCCCTAATCACCCGTGATCCTATGCAATTTTGAAACCTGTACCCTCTACCCGGTGTTCCTGCTTCCCGTGCCTATCCAAGCAACGTTCCCTGACCCTCTTTCCCCACTGGGGTTGCGGATGCCTGTGTAAGCCCCGAACTTGCAGGTGCCAAAACCCTAGAGGGGGTGGTTGGTTCGTACCACTCCTGAGCCTGGACTACAGAAGGCAATGACAATGATGTCCAAGTTTGTTTGGATTGTGTATGTGTTCATGCAGGTTGTACATTTTCGTGCATTCCCTAGTTTCATGTGTCATTCCTCCTCCCCTCTCCTGCCACTCATTCCAGTCATCCAGTGTGTCAACACCTGTCCCGACTGCATATCCCTGAACCTCATTCCCCACCAGGGTCTCAGGGGCCTGTGTGAGTTTGACCTTGCAGGCACCCGGGACATGGTGGGGGTGGTTGTTTCGTGACACTCCTGCGCCTGTACAGGGGACCTGTGACAGTACACATCCATTCATGGTGCATCATCCTATGTCATGTACCACACATGTCTCACATCCTGTCGTGACATTGTTTTCCTGTGCTACCTTGGTTGTTGCATCATTGTGGTAGTACTTGGCCTTTGTGAGGTACTGCTACGTCAAGTCATCTACTGGAGGGTGTTCGGGTTCGTTTTTATTCCTTGGATTTTGTGATTTTGGAAATGAGTGTGGATTCTGAGGGTTCAGGCATCTTTTTACACACAAGGTGGGAGATGGTGACAAAGGGTAAAGGTGATCCTGTGGCCAGGTGGAATTGAGGTTTGGAGGCTCCATGACCCAGGTGCAGTTGTTCAGTGGGTCATGGTCATTTGTGAGGGAGGGGGGGGGTTGTTGTTGATAGTTGCCTTGCCCTGCAGTGTGATGGGAACTCTGACATAGTAATGGTGGTATCCTATGTACATGTTGTGTTCTGCTGATCAATGCCTGTTCATGTGTTGTGTTTTCCTTTCAGGTGCGAGGGGATAGTTGTGGTTTGACATGCTGGGGTGTACACATGGTGGATGTTCACATGTGATGTGTAGGGAACACTGATGGTCACTTGAGTGCACATGCATATGTGGAGTGCATGTCCTTGCAGAACCACACACTTGCACTCTGATGCACTACATGTACTCCCACCCTTGCATATCCACGTGTACACTGTTTGCCTTCTGGTGCCCACTGTGTCCCGGCAGCACATGTTCTGCAACCGATTATGGATCCAGTACATGCCTAATTTGATGTTTGATGTGGTCTGTCACTTAGATGTGATGCTCAGGGTGTGCATCACACACAATGGCTGTTCACTGTGCTGTGCGCTGAGCTGTGTGATGCAGGAGTAGGACACTGCACACATGAGCTGCAGTGTTGATTTTGCAATGCATAATGTGCATGTAGACAGGCATTCATTGTGATGTTAGGTCTACGACTGTTGTAATGCATTTGGAAATTACTTATTTTGGGTGGGAGATTTTGTTGGTCTGTCATTTCAACTGATTCTGGGTCAGGCAGCAGTGTCCGATGCCACTGTACATTTAGGACATGGCAATGTGTACCTTATTGTTACTGCGTTGGTGTATGGGTATTGCTTGCCATGTCATGTTGATGTTTGGGAGGGTTTGAGTGACATGACAGTGATGGCCATGGCCTGTTTTGCAGGTGTGTGTGATGCACACCTTGAATGTCCGGGTCATCCGCTTCTCGGAGCAACTAGCTGGGGGTAGAATTCTCTCCGCAGCAGGGCCCTCCCCCTGGAACAGACTTCCGGCCTGACTTGAACTTGAGGAGAACCATCTCCAGTTCTGGAAGCACCTCAAGACCTTCCTCTTTGCTTCTGCTTACTCTCTGCCTCTCCCTTGCAGAATTCTTCACTGGAACTGCACAGGAGCTGCAACTGGGCCACTCTCACCGACCTCGGTCCCTGGCCCAGCCACTCTCCACTTGCACTGCCTCCCTCGCAACCCCTGCACTGCAGTACTGTCTCTCTATCCCTACAGCCCCCCCTTCCCAGCACTTGTCTGCACTTACCTTTGTAGTTGCCACCAGGCGACCTATGTATTATTTTTTTGGGCTACTTCCCCTGTACTGGACTCCCCCCCACCCTTCCCCTTGCACTTTTCCCTTCCCCCTACCCCTGCACTTGCACAATCTCAATGACACCTGGCCTAGTAGTACCGTTCTCTGTGTTCCCTTGTTCCCCCCTCCCTGTCTCATTGCGCCTTGGAATACTTGTGTATGGCCCATATCATGTCATATGTGTGCCTTTTGGTCACACAGGATAGCTTGTGTTTAAGTAGATAGGGATGCAGACGATGTGGCACTTCCATGGCAACTATCTCAGGGTGGTAGGGTTGTGACAGTTGACTGTCTCTTTGTCATCATCGATTGTCACCTGGTATGTGCCAGGCCTGTGTGCACTCCGCAGGGGTGGGAGTTTAGGTGAAAAATGTGGCCACAAGCTGGGTCCGGGCTTCCTCGCCACGTGCCCTGTCCCCTCCCATGGGCAGCGCCTGTGCCTGTGGTTGGGGATGTGGGGGCACCACCATGTCCACCGGGATGCCCTGCCATGTTGCAACATTGTGCAGGACACATGCTGCCACAATGATCCTGCACACTACTGGTGGTGCATAGAGTAGTTGCCCACCAGAGCGGTCAAGGGAGCGGAAACGTGACTTGAGCACTCCGAATGTGCGCTCCACTATGCCCCTGGTTGCAATATGGGCGGCGTTGTATCTTACCTGGGGTGGTGTGGTGGGGTTCCGGATTGGCGTCATCATGTGGTTGCTCAGAGGGTAGGCACTGTCCCCTGGGGAGGTGATAATAGTTGAGATTATTAGGGTTTGGATATTTGTCTGTGTGTGACTTGCATGCATGTGCAAGGGCATTTGTACTGACCTAGGAGCCATGTGTCGCCATGCTGCCCAGCTTCCAGGGCCCGGCTCAGGGCGGACATTCGGTATATGAAACTGTCATGGGTGGAGCCAGGGTAGTTTGCATAGACAGAGGTGATGATTCCCTTTGCATCACATACCACCTGTACATTGATGGAATGCCAGTGCTTGCGGTTTCGGTAGATGTGCTCAATGGCTCTAGGTGGACGTAGGGCCACATGGGTGCAATCTATGGCACCAAGCACTTTGGGGAAGTGTGTCACCCTGAAAAAATCCAGGACAACGGCCTGCCTTTCTGCGGGTGTTCTGGGCATGTATATGTGCCTGCGGACTGAGGGGTGCGCTGTCATGATTGCCAGTACCTGGTGTAGGCAGCGTGACTGCGTGGCCTGTGAGACCCCCCCCACTATGGCAGTGGTCCGCTGAAATGACCCAGTGGCCAAAAAATGCAGGACATTGCGCAGCTTCTCCAAGGGGCTCAATGCTTGGGAGCAAAGGGTGGGGGATGTGAGGTCATCTTCCCACTCCCTGACCAGGTCTAGGATGATATGGGGTGGAAACCTATACCTGCCGTAGACCTGGTCGTCAGGCATCCCAAAAAGGCTTGTCCGTGGTGCGAAAATGCGTGCCCTGGCTATTCTCCTCCTCCTGCGGTGTCCCACGATCAGTGCAGCGACAATGGGGCATTCATCGTAGCTGTATATACGCGTTTGTTGTTTGCGCGCACTTTTATGCTGTGCGCGGGGACGCCTCGGGCTGCCTACGTGTGGGCGGACGCGTTGACGCCTGTGCACGGCTTTTGCCGTGCGCGGGTTACCCGTATTCGGATACGTGGTAAGACTGTAGGTCCGAGTGTCATCGCGTGTGATCGGAGGGGAGTGAGCGTACACGCGATTGGCCTGGGTACGTGTGTTTCGGGGTGCGCGGGAAGTTCCACACGCGATTAGCCTGGGTACGTGTGTTCCGGGGTGCCGGGAACTTTCACACGCGATTGGTGGAAATCCACGTGTGTTCTGTCATCACGTGCAATGAGGGAAACACCCGCGCGCGTCACATCACAGACTCGCTCACGCGCTAAGGGCCTTTGGTCCAATGAAATCGCATATGCGTGCTGCCGTGCATACGCGCTAAGGGCCTTTCCTCGTATTACACGCGGACGTGCAGTTTTCCACGCGCTTTTTGTATAAATTTTGCAGTCCTTTGCGGCTTTGATTTCCTATAATTGGCGATTTCTTACTGTGCAGTAATGAATGATTTATTTGTTACCTGGATGCTGCACCTGTTGAAGTGTATATTGCGGCTGCTGCAATATTAAACAAACAATTCTTTTTAACTGTACACTTGCTTGGAGTGCGCTTCCGGTATTCCTTTTCTGAACTTTAAATCATACAAAGATACATCTTTGATTGGTTATGCACATCTTTGTTTTTTATTTCCTTTCAAACAAACTTTCTTCTTCAAATAACCATATCCCTTTTGTCTCTCAACACATGTTTCTCCACGTTTAACGCACGTGGTTCATCAGGAGAGTTTTCTAATATAAAACAAGAAAAAACATTTTTTTGCTTAGCTATATCAACTCAAATACATTGTTTATATACAACAAATTAGGTGGTAGAGGCAAACCACCAATTTAAATATTCATTTAACATACTCACCAATTTTTTAAAATCCTTTTGTTAAAATTATTTTTTTCCCCCTTTATTGCGAACATTTATCCTTTCTTATCTTCCAGAAAAATTATATGGGATTTCTGTGAAAACCAGAAGTAAAATAAACAAAGTTTTTAAGCTTAGGTTAAGTTTAAATAATCCCTATGGTTTTGGTAACATACAGTATCCCTTAGTCTGCTCTCCTCACCTTATTTATCCCGGTACGATTGCCTTCAATCCTTCTCAGACCATGCTACTGTGAAAGTATTTTGAATCCTCTTATTTATACTTGCGGGCCCGCTACGTGTGACTTCATCACAACGCGCAACGCGATGACGTCATGCGTTACGTTTCGTAATGATGTCACGCGTTTTTCCTACACGGTCGGCGACCATCTTAGTGTTTGAATAAACTATGTTTTTTACTTTATTTCAAAGACACTAATTCAAGATCATGGCACTTTACCAAAAGTAAGTTCCGATTTTACTTTTCACTATATCAGCAATTCTTTTAAATTTAGTTAAACATTTTCACAACCCCCAAACAATTTTTAAATTCCAAACAGAATTTCAAAAAACAAATCATTACAACCAATAACTCATTTCATTGTCTGAATTTAGCCCTGTACTGCAAGTATCCAAAATACAGATCCATTTCGCTTCTCTTCTCCTTAATTGTAGCTCTCTGTTGCCTCCTCTCTCCATGCTTTCAATTTTTTCTATACCCAGAAACTTGATACCCTTAATATCCGTTGCTTTATGTTCTTGATCAAAATGAATTGCCATAGGGTATCTTGTGTCCTTATTTTTAATGGCTCTAATATGTTCTTGTAATCTGATTTTCAGTACTCTGATAGTACTTCCCACGTATTTCTTATTACATATACATGTAATTGTATAAATCACATACTTAGTGTTACAATTAATGAATTGCTTTAGTTTGTGAATTTTTCCATTTGGTAACCTTATCTCTTTTACACCATTTTCCATTTGGTCACAGATTTCACAACTCCCACACTTGTGGGTTCCTGTTGGTGCTGGTACTTGTACAAATTGACTTAGCACTTCGGTTTTTTCTTCTTTCATATGGCTGGGGCTAATTTTTTGCTTTAAAGTTGGTGCCCTTCTATAAATTATCCTGGGTTTAGCTTCTATATACTGTTTCAGCATTTCATCGCTTTGCAAAATGTTCCAATGTTTTGTCAGGAATTTTTTCAAAAGGTGAGCTTCACTATTGAAAGTCGTTATGAAGTCTACCTTTTCTTCACTTTTCTTCACCATTCTTGGTTTGTCCTTTAGTAGTTCAGTTCTAAGTACTTTTTCAGCTTTGTAGATAGCTTTGTCCACATCTTGATTTTTGTAACCTCTCTGGATACATTTTTCTTTGAGCAATTTAACATGATTTTCGTATTTTTCATTTGAACTGCAGTTACGTTTTGTTCTCAGAAATTCACCATATGGTATATTTTTGATTATGTGCTTCACGTGATTGCTTTCAGCATGTAGTACTTTATTTACTGAAGTTGGCTTTATATATAGATCTGTTAGGATCTTTTCCCCATCTGTATAGATTAGCAGATCCAAAAATTCAATTTTCTCAGAACTCATTTTTTCAGTAAATTTGATATTATAATCATTCGCATTCAAATATCTGATGTAGTCAAAAAGTTCTTTTTTATCTCCATTCCATATCATAAGAATATCATCGATATATCTTCCCCAATAGGTTATGTATCCATTCGTAAATGCTGTATGTTGCCATGCATGGTTGATCTCAAAGTGTCCCATGAATAAGTTTGCATAGGACGGTGCAAACTTGGCCCCCATTGCTGTGCCTCGTTCTTGTCTGTAAATTTGTTTATTGAACAAAAAGATAATATTGGTTAAAGCAAAATGCAACATTTCTAAAATCATTGAATTTTGTTGAAAGAACGAAATTGATCTTGTTTTCAAAAAGAACTCTGTTGTTTCAAGCCCTTTTAAATGTTCAATACTGGTATATAAAGATACCACGTCCATAGTTACAAAAAGAAAATTTTCTTCCCAGGGTATTTCTTCCAGTTGTTGTATGACATGTTTACTGTCTCTCAGGTATGATGACAGATTAGTTGTTAAAGGCTGAAGATGTAAATCAATATATTGGGAAACTCTTTCTGTTAATGAACCTATGCCATTGATGATTGGTCTACAGGTTGGAAATTGTTCAAATGTTTTATGAATCTTTGGCAAAAAATATATTATTGGCATAATTGGATGAGTGTTGTTCAGATAATGATATTCATCTTCAGAGAGTAAGCCAATTTCTTCCCAATTTTTGATCATGCTGTGCCATTCCGACTGCAAATCCATAATTGGATTCTTCTGTAGTAGACAATAACAATTCCTATCATTCAATTGTCTGTTTCCTTCAGTAATATAGTCTTTTCTTTGCATCAGGACAATATTGCCTCCTTTATCTGCACTCTTAATTATCCATTGTGTATTTTTTGATAAGGACTCAATAGCCATCGATTCTTTTTGTGAAAGATTGTGTTTCATTTTCGTTTGTTTATTTTTGAGGAAATTTTGTCTTAGATCTGCACTCACCATTTTTTGAAAGACATCAATTACGTTGTTTTCTGCCATTTTAGGAATGAACTTAGATTTTAGTTTTAAGTTTGATTCTTCCGATAAACAAGGATCAATATTTTGTTCATCCGGGAACATTTCTGTAGTATAATTTTCTTCTGTGAGATTCATGATATTTATTGTCTTTTCCACAATTTCTACTGACAGAGGTGAGATATCCTGATTCATCTTCTTTTGTTTCTCGAATATTGATTCGGCAAAGTATTTTTTCAATTTTAATTTTCTACAAAATTTGAATAGATCTACATTAGTGTGGAAATAATCTGCCTTATTTGATGGACTGAAATTTAGTCCTTTATTCAATACCTTGTTAGTTGTTGTGTCGACTTCTTGTCCAGTTAGATTCATGACTAAATTTACTTCATCCTCTTGTCTTGTGATCTGGTTTGCATTCCCCCTTGTCCGCTTCCTTTGTTTTTGCGTTCCTCCTCTTTTTCCTCTCTTGTTTTTGATAAGTTGATTGATATACCTTCGTTTATACCAGGTCTTGTGCCCCTTGTATTGATGGTACTTTGTTGAAAATTCGATTTCGTGATCGACTTGTGCCTTCTGAATTCTGCTAAAAAATTTAATTCACGTGTTTTACCTGATGTACTTGGTTCCATTTCTCTTTCTGCTTCACTAACCGTTTCTGTGTCAGAAGACTGAGTAGTTGAAGATGGTATATTCACATTTTCTGCCTTAGAATAAGGTTTTGAAATAGGAGTAGTTCTTCCTTTAATGTCATATTTTCTCTGATATGTGTATACTCTTCCAATTTTATAATCTATTTCGTCTCTTAGGAATGCTTTTTGTTTTTTAGATTTTAATTCTTCAGTGAATTTATTTAAATAATCATCTAATATTTGATAATTTTTAAACGTTATTTCAGGTAAGTTTAATTTCTCATTTGCTTCTTTTAGTATCTTAATTTCTTCCAATGCTTTCTCATGGGCTATTGCTGAATGGTTGATTATTCTGACCATCATATCTTTTGAAGTTTTTGCGAGGAGAGCCTCCCAATTTTTCAAATCTTCTATATCTTCATCTTCAAAGGAAGGAAAAATACATATTCTAAGTCCTCGTGGAATTCTTTCCATATCCATATACATTCTCAGGGTTTTCATTTCCCACCACTTGGCTAACTCTTTTTTCGAATGTAGTAGTGCTGGCACAGATGGAGTGGTGCCAATGGGAGGTGTACACCACAATTGACCTGGGCAATTGGGGTGAAGGGGGTGGGAAGCAAGATGTTAACAGCCCCCCTGCACCTGCAAGGCTGTATGTGACCCCGGTGATGTGGTGACGGGTCACGCAACGCTCAGGCACCCCAAAACTGCAGTAAAACCGTGCACGCAACCCTGCAGCCTACGTGCGTGGATTCAACCTCCCGCAGTACGCGGTGGCACCCAGTAACACGAATAACGTGTACGCGTGGGACACGCAGGCTACTATGACATCGAAAATGGGTGCGATACACAGGGGCACCCGCAGTGGGAAAAAGAGCGTGTGCGACTCACCGTCTGACTAGCGCGATGCAGAAAAACACGCGTAGCCAATACCCCCGCCAAAAGAAGAGATACGTCCTTGATAGCTGTGAAGTTGTGATGGCGCGCGAAACAACAGGAAGCAGCAACACACGTCGGTCTCCACGAAAGGCACGTGCAGCGAACTGCTGGGCCTGCTCACCTTTAACCCGTGCTGAGGGAAACGCACGCGCGTCACGTCACTTACACGCATAGGCCCTTTCCTCGTATTACACGCGGACGTGCAGTTTTTCATGCGCGCTTACGCGCATGGGCCCTTCCCTCGTATTGCACGCGGAAGTGCAGTTTTCCACGCGCGCTTACGCGCATGGGCCCTTTCCTCGTATTACACGCAGACGTGCAGTTTTTCACACGCGCTGAAATGCCCATGAACGTCTGTACGCGTCACGTCACAGGGGCGCTTGCGCTTGAGGGGCCTCCTGTCCAATGAAAATGCATATGCGTGCAGACGCGCTTACGCGCTAAGGGCCTTTCCTCAAATTACACGCTGACGTGCAGATTTTTCACGTGCCAAATCACTCCGTATCAAGCTGGCCACGCGTAAGCACACAGAACACCACGCTCCTGCCCAGAAGGCCGAACTACTGCCCCCCAGAGCCCTGAGCACGCTCCCACCTGCCATCTGCTGCTGCCTGACTGCCTGCTACCCACGTGCCCTGCCATTTGCTGCCTGCACATCAGCCAGGGGTGCTGTTGCTGTGACCACCCCTGCTGGAACCGAAGACTCCCGACTGGGATTCCATCGCTCCACAGCCCAGCCCCAGGACCCAGTTGCCCACCCACTCCTGCCTCTGGGGTTGTCATGTCGAGGCAAACACCATCTGAGACCACTGACAACCCCCGGCCAGAGAGGCAGAGGGGCACCACCTTCAGTGCCACCGAAGTTGGTGTCCTGGTGGAGCAAGTCCTGGGGCAGTATGATGCCCTCTTCGGAAGTTCCCGCGCCGACAAGGAAGGACGGACTCGGATCTGGACTGACATCGTGACTGCCATCAACGCGGAGGGGGTGGCAGTCCGCGACTTACAACATGTCAAGAAGCGCTGGGAGGACTTCAAGTCCAGGACCCTGAACAAGGCCCAGCGCCTCTTGAAGGCAGCGGATGCCAAGGGGCGCCGGGGCCACTTGTCGGAAGAACAGATGAGGGTCCTGGAACGCATATCCCCAGCGCTCCACGTCCAGGTCCTTGAGAGGCAGACCCGTCTGGAGTCGAGCGGTGAGTGTACATGCATCCTGATTGTGAGCAGTGCGTGTGGTGATTATTCAGTAGTGTGCAGGTTGCACATCTGTTTGTATGGGGTCGAGTATGGGTGGGGGTGTACAGGGCCGTGGGGCTAACACATGCGAGGGCTGGAATGTGTGAGACATGGATGGTGCTTGTGTGTGTAGGCTTGCATGCCAAATGCAGTTGTGTGGGCATGTGTGTGTATTTGACAAGGGTGCAACAGTGACGCAACATGGATGCATGTGACAGCGGTATGGGGAAGCCTGATTGGCAGATGTGACATGGATGCCCGTCTGAACACTGCGACACTTGGCAGAGGTGTACACATGCATGCGAGTGTGGTGGTGTGTGTACATGTGTGGTCCACTTCCTGTGTTGCATGTGATGTCTGGCTCACCTTTGGCTGCTCATGCTGTTGTATGTGTATGGATGGTGGTGGCAGTTGCGATATGGCTGTGGTATGGCTCATGTGTGCGAGTTGTAATGACATGTGTGTTGGGGATTGTGATGACATGTCTGAGGTTTGCCAATGACACTCATGTACAACTGTCATGTGTGTATGTGTCCATTGTACAGTGCCCTGATGCCTGTGTTTTGTTTCTCCCTGTCTGCAGCGTCAACTGATGAAGAGGGCGGAGAAGGTGCTGAGGAGCACAGCGGCGGGGATCCCACCGCCAGCCAGAGACGCAAGGCCCGGCTCCCCTCCCATGTTGTGATCTCGTCGGGGAGTGAGGAGTCCGGTGCCGCGTCCCAGGCCGCAGCTGCCGGGGGGAGGTCCAAGAGGCGGAGGTTGGAGTTGGACTCCTCGGCAGCAGAAGGGGCAGCTGGGACCCCACAGGGCCCAACAGGGGAAGATGGCACGGAGTCATCCAGGTTGGTGGGGGGTTTGGTGGAGGAGGAGGCCGTACAAGCACCAGAGACGGGGTCTGGAGGTGGGGATCCCACTGGTGCTAGTGGTGCAGTGCAGGACCAAGGACAGGAAGCAGCACAGGCCGCCGCAGAGGTGCCTGTGTGCAATCCTGTCCCTGATCCTGTCCCTGCATCATCTTGCACCAGCAGGGATGCCTACCTCCAGACCCGTTTTCAGGCAGGGGATGAGCTCACGTCAACTGGCCTTCCTCTGCCTGCGGACGTGGCTATCCAGGTCCGGGTTGAGCCTGTCCTGGCTGGTGTGGCGTTGCGTCAACGGGCCATGCGAGGTGACCTGCAGTCTTTTCATGAGGAGACTGCACGTCATCTCAAATGGCTCGTTGACCACGTCAGCCTGCTGGGACAGGTCACCCAGGCCGGATCCCTCCGTCTGATGGGACTTGCTACGACCCCCTCCTCAACTGGACCCCCTATGCGCCAGTCGTCCTCTGTGCCATCTTCCCACCCATCAGTCACCTGGGTGCCCTGTGGAGCTGCCTCTGACGGTGCGGCCAGGCTGGTGGAGGAGGCATCCCTGCCACAGTCGGGCGTTGGATGTCCAGCATGGGTGGCCACAACTCCGACTGCACCCCAGCCAGCGGAGGATGTGCAGGCAGCAGGAGGCAGTGCACGGGCAGAGGCACAGCAGCAGCAGCAACGTGGTGGGAGCCATGAAGGCTCGGGGCCTTCAACATCGGAGGGGCAGGCATCGGCCGGAGGGAGGAGGACCCAGGACAGAGAGTGCCTTCCGTGTGGCAGCGGTTGGGCCACGCCATAGATGCGGAGCGGCAGCGGGCGGAAGAGGCACGGCTCACAATGGTCAGGGCCGAGAACTCCATGCCGAGGGCCCTGAGGCAGGCCGAGTGCCTCCAGGCAATCCGCAGGGGTTTGGAGATGGAGACGTCGACGGCCCTGCGGACCCTCGGGGCCATGGAGGAGGACCGGCTCCGGGACATTGAGGAGGAGTTCGATGATGCCCTGGCCCGGGACATCCACAAGTGAGCCGTGAAACTAGCCCGCTGCCCTTGTACAAAGTTATGTAGGTAGTGTTAGGTTTCATTTTTGTTTTGATTTTATTTGGACCTTTCGGACATTGGCCACATTTTTGTATATAGTTTATTTTATTAGTTAGTGTAGTTAGATAGTTTTCCTTTCTTTTGTTGGGATAATGGACCCTGGCTTGTTCCCATGTACCTAGTTCACTGTTGGGTTGTATTTTTTTTTCACTTTTTAACCATGGAGCAATAGCTTTCTTTTTTATTTCCCATTGGATTTTGTTTTGTGGACATTGACTTTGTACAACATGACTTTGGAATTTTATTTTTGGTTTTGCTTTTTTTCACGGACATGCTTCTTTTAATTTTTGTACATTCACATTTCTGTTTCTTCATTTTTTATTCTATTTATGTTTCCTTTAATACATATATTTTTTTGGTGAACTTCAATGTGTGGTATCTCATTGGTTTCATGCATTTCATGATATGTGTTTTGAGATTCACTGACACCCATGTGTTTGTTTCGGAACTTGCAATTGGTGTTCTGTGTGTGCAATACTCGGGTGGGTGTTTTGCATTTGGAGGCTGACCATAGGGACCAGGGATCTAGATTGTGATGACATGTTGGCTGGGGAACATGAGTTGCACATGGGTGGGGGCCTGCTGGCAGGTGCCCCACAGTGCTGGGGGGTGGGTGTGGTGGGGAACATGAGTTGGACATGGGTGGGGGCCTGCTGGCAGGTGCCCCACAGTGCTGGGGGGTGGGGGTGCTGGGGAACATGAGTTGGACATGGGTGGGGGCCTGCTGGCAGGTGCCCCACAGTGCTGGGGGGTGGGGGTGGTGGGGAACATGAGTTGCACATGGGTGGGGGCCTGCTGGCAGGTGCCCCACAGTGCTGGGGGGTGGGTGTGGTGGGGAACATGAGTTGGACATGGGTGGGGGCCTGCTGGCAGGTGCCCCACAGTGCTGGGGGGTGGGGGTGCTGGGGAACATGAGTTGGACATGGGTGGGGGCCTGCTGGCAGGTGCCCCACAGTGCTGGGGGGTGGGGGTGGTGGGGAACATGAGTTGGACATGGGTGGGGGCCTGCTGGCAGGTGCCCCACAGTGCTGGGGGGTGGGGGTGGTGGGGAACATGAGTTGGACATGGGTGGGGGCCTGCTGGCAGGTGCCCCTGCACTGCTGCGGGGGTGGGGGTGGTGGGAGACATGGGTCGGGGCCTGGTGGAGGCTGCCCCTGGTGACTGGGGGGGTGAGGGTGCTGGTAGACATGGGTGGGGGCTTGGTGGAGGCTTCCCCTGGTGACTGGGGGGTGGGGGTGGTGGGAGACATGGGTGGGGGCCTGGTGGAGGCTGCCCCTGGTGGCTGGGGGGTGGGAGTGCTGGGAGACATGGGTGGGGGCCTGGTGGAGGCTGCCCCTGGTGACTGGGGGGTGGGGGTGGTGGGAGACATGGGTGGGGGCCTGGTGGAGGCTGCCCCTGGTGGCTGGGGGGTGTGGGTGCTGGGAGACATGGGTGGGGGCCTGGTGGAGGCTGCCCCTGGTGGCTGGGGGTGCTGGGAGACATGGGTGGGGGCCCGGTGGGGGCTGCCCCTGGTGACTGGGGGGGTGGGGATGGTGGGAGACATGGGTGGGGGCCTGCTGGTGGGTGCCCC
Organism: Ambystoma mexicanum; assembly: GCF_040938575.1. Classification (NCBI taxonomy): domain Eukaryota; kingdom Metazoa; phylum Chordata; class Amphibia; order Caudata; family Ambystomatidae; genus Ambystoma; species Ambystoma mexicanum. The sequence continues at coordinate 1,447,566,494 of NC_090922.1, read as the reverse complement.
TGGTGGCTGGGGTGTGGGGGTGCTGGGAGACATGGGTGGGGGCCTGGTGGAGGCTGCCCCTGGTGACTGGAGGGGTGGGGGTGGTGGGAGACATGGGTGGGGGCCTGGTGGTGGGTGCCCCTGGTGGCTGGGGGGTGGGGGTGCTGGGAGACATGGGTGGGGGCCTGGTGGTGGGTGCCCCTGGTGGCTGGGGGGTGGGGGTGCTGGGAGACATGGGTGGGGGCCTGCTGGCAGGTGCCCCACAGTGCTGGGGGGTGGGGGTGGTGGGGAACATGAGTTGGACATGGGTGGGGGCCTGCTGGCAGGTGCCCCACAGTGCTGGGGGGTGGGGGTGCTGGGGAACATGAGTTGGATTTGGGTGGGGGCCTGCTGGCAGGTGACCCACAGTGCTGGGGGGTGGGGGTGGTGGGGAACATGAGTTGGACATGGGTGGGGGCCTGCTGGCAGGTGCCCCTGCACTGCTGGGGGGGTGGGGGTGATGGGAGACATGGGTGGGGGCCTGGTGGAGGCTGAACCTGGTGACTGGGGGGTGGGGTGCTGGGAGACATGGGTGGGGGCCTGGTGGAGGCTGCCCCTGGTGACTGGGGGGGTGGGGGTGGTGGGAGACATGGGTGGGGGCCTGGTGGAGGCTGCCCCTGGTGGCTGGGGGGTGGGGGTGCTGGGAGACATGGGTGGGGGCCTGGTGGAGGCTGCCCCTGGTGACTGGGGGGGTGGGGGTGGTGGGAGACATGGGTGGGGGCCTGGTGGAGGCTGCCCCTGGTAGCTGGGGGGTGGGGGTGCTGGGAGACATGGGTGGGGGCCTGGTGGAGGCTGCCCCTGGTGACTGGGGGGTGGGGGTGCTGGGAGACATGGGTGGGGGCCTGGTGGAGGCTGCCCCTGGTGACTGGGGTGGTGGGGGTGGTGGGAGACATGGGTGGGGGCCTGGTGGAGACTGCCCCTGGTGACTGGGGGGTTGGGGGTGGTGGGAGACATGGGTGGGGGCCTGGTGGAGGCTGCCCCTGGTGTCTGGGGGGTGTGGGTGCTGGGAGACATGGGTGGGGGCCTGGTGGAGGCTGCCCCTGGTGGCTGGGGGTGGGGGTGCTGGGAGACATGGGTGGGGGCCTAGTGGAGGCTGCCCCTGGTGACTGGGGGTGTGGGGGTGGTGGGAGACATGGGTGGGGGTCTGGTGGTGGGTGCCCCTGGTGGCTGGGGGGTGTGGGTGCTGGGAGACATGGGTGGGGGCCTGGTGGAGGCTGCCCCTGGTGACTGGGGGGTGGGGGTGGTGGGAGACATGGGTGGGGGCCTGGTGGTGGGTGCCCCTGGTGGCTGGGGGGTGGGGGTGCTGGGAGACATGGGTGGGGGCCTGGTGGTGGGTGCCCCTGCACTGCTGGGGGGTGGGGGTCGTGGGGAACATGAGTTGGACATGGGTGGGGGCATGCTGGCAGGTGCCCCACAGTGCTGGGGGGTGGGGGTGGTGGGGGAACATGAGTTGGACATGGGTGGGGGCCTGCTGGCAGGTGCCCCACAGTGCTGGGGGGTGGGGGTGGTGGGGAACATGAGTTGGACATGGGTGGGGGCCTGCTGGCAGGTGCCCCACAGTGCTGGGGGGTGGGGGTGCTGGGGAACATGAGTTGGACATGGGTGGGGGCCTGCTGGCAGGTGCCCCACAGTGCTGGGGGGTGGGGGTGCTGGGGAACATGAGTTGGACATGGGTGGGAGCCTGCTGGCAGGTGCCCCACAGTGCTGGGGGGTGGGGGTGGTGGGGAACATGAGCGGGGCATGGGTGGGGGCCTGCTGGCAGGTGCCCCTGCACTGGTGGGGAGGTGGGGGTGGTGTGAGACATGGGTGGGGGCCTGGTGGTGGGTGCCCCTGCACTGCTGGGGGGTGGGGGTGGTGGGAGACATGGGTGGGGGCCTGGTGGAGGCTGCCCCTGCACTGCTGGGGGGTGGGGGTGGTGGGAGACATGGGTGGGGGCCTGGTGGAGGCTGCCCCTGGTGGCTGGGGGGTGGGGGTGGTGGAATACATGGGTGGGGGCCTGGTGGAGGCTGCCCCTGGTGGCTGGGGGGTGGGGGTGCTGGGAGACATGGGTGGGGGCCTGGTGGAGGCTGCCCCTGCACTGCTGGGGGGCAGAGGGGGTGGGAGACATGGGTGGGGGCCTGGTGGAGGCTGCCCCTGGTGGCTGGGGGGTGGGGGTGCTGGGAGACATGGGTGGGGGCCTGGTGGAGGGTGCCCCACAGTGCTGGGGGGTGGGGGTGCTGGGAGACATGGGTGGGGGCCTGCTGGCAGGTGCCCCACAGTGCTGGGGGGTGGGGGTGGTGGGGAACATGAGTTGGACATGGGTGGGGGCCTGCTGGCAGGTGCCCCACAGTGCTGGGTGGTGGGGGTGGTGGGGAACATGAGTTGGACATGGGTGGGGGCCTGCTGGCAGGTGCCCCTGCACTGCTGGGGGGGTGGGGGTGGTGGGAGACATGGGTGGGGGCCTGGTGGAGGCTGCCCCTGCACTGCTGGGGGGTGGGGGTGGTGGGAGACATGGGTGGGGGCCTGGTGATGGGTGCCCCTGGTGGCTGGGGGGTGGGGGTGCTGGGAGACATGGGTGGGGGCCTGGTGGAGGCTGCTCCTGCACTGCTGGGGGGTGGCGGTGGTGGGAGACATGGGTGGGGGCCTGGTGGAGGCTGCCCCTGCACTGCTGGGGGGTGGGGGTGGTGGGAGACATTGGTGGGGGCCTGGTGATGGGTGCCCCTGGTGGCTGGGGGGTGGGGGTGCTGGGAGACATGGGTGGGGGCCTGGTGGAGGCTGCTCCTGCACTGCTGGGGGGTGGCGGTGGTGGGAGACATGGGTGGGGGCCTGGTGGAGGCTGCCCCTGCACTGCTGGGGGGTGGGGGTGGTGGGAGACATGGGTGGGGGCCTGGTGGAGGGTGCCCCTGGTGGCTGGGGGTGCTGGGAGACATGGGTGGGGGCCTGGTGGAGGCTGCCCCTGCACTGCTGGGGGGTGGGGGTGGTGGGAGACATGGGTGGGGGTCTGGTGGAGGGTGCCCCTGGTGGCTGGGGGTGCAGGGGGACATGCGTTGGTGGGCAGTAGTGCAAGTTGACATGTGGGTTGGCTGGTGGGCATGGCCATGGTGGATGGGGTGCCTGCAGGACATGTGCTGGGTAGGCCCCTGTGGTGTGAGCCACCTGCAGGGGCCGTGGAGGCTGTAGAGGGAACACCTGGGAGGACCCACACGTGCAATTCACGTGTGCTGCTCCCCGCGCACCCCTGTAATACACGTACCCTGATGAGATCGCGTGTGGAACTTCCCGCGCACCCCTGGAATACACGTACCCTGCTGATGTTGCGTGGGATACTTCCCCCGCACCCTGAAATACACGTACCCTGATGAGATCGCGTGTGTGACTTCCCGCAAACCCCCGAAATACACGTACCCCGCTCAATCGCGTGTGTAACTTCCCGCGCACCCCCGAAATACACGTACCCCGCTCAATCGCGTGTGTAACTTCCCGCGCGCCCCCGAAATACACGTACCCCGCTCGATCGCGTGTGTTGCTTCCCGCGCTCCCCCGCAATACACGTGCCCCGCTCGCACAGGCCCAATTGCTGTATGTTGCCACTTTTGTGATGCGCTGGGACTCTACCGCTTGCCTTCGTGTGGCGGACGTGTTTCAGCTTGTGCGTGTCTGTGGCTGTGCGTGGCTTTGCCCTATTCGATTCCATGAATACATGTGGTTCGAGTGCGTGTGGGCGTTCCGTCTGCTTCCCTGCAGTACATCCCCAGTTACGCCCTTATTTTCGCACGTTGTTCCCCATTCCGCGCGTTACGCCCCGTGGCCCGCCCACTTTCTGGTGTATGCGCCGACGTTGTGCGCTTTCACTGTGCGCGTCGCGCATACCTTTCGGGATGTTGCAGTGACTTGTGCGCCATGCATGGGATTGGCGCACATCCCGAGGTGTACACGCGCAGGGCCTTCCATGAATCGCACGCGCCTGTTTTTTTCCGCTTGCGCGAAGATTTTCGGCGCACGTTTGTTCCATGAATCGGCCCCTTAGTCTAAATCTCATATAGGAGTTTCTAAAACTCCTAGATGGGTATTTTGTCAAGTAGAATTCCATAGCCAGAAAAAGTTTCCAAAAAGAATGGACTTGATTGTACAATTTGGAAGCTAACACTTTACTCTTTGTCAGAGACCAATCCATGCCCCTTATAATCTGTTTGCATTTGATGGGTTTGTTCATAACAGTACATTTAGCATTACCAATTTCTTCTAGCATCAGCTCAATTTCATTGTTTAGAGCAACCATAAAGGGGCAAGACACATAAAAGTTGGTGACTCCCAATAATTGGCATTTTCTCCATAACATAAGCCTTTTAGTTGCGACTAAGGAGTGGATGGATTGTAAACCCAATTCGTATCTCAATACTTCGATGGGGATACAATTTGGTAAAAAGAACAAAAGCCCCCTCCAAACAATACCTTCCAATGTTTTCACAAAATCATCAATATCAACTGAAAAGATTTCTAGGCCATAAGTGATCCGCGGGTCCACTTTACTTAGATAAAATTCTCTCATTGGTTTCATCGTAAAACCTCCATATTTTCTTTCCAGCATACGCATCTGTTTTAAAGCCACTTCTGCTTTTGATTTAGGTTGGTTTTTAAACAGCCTGACCGATTCAGTGCCCATAAAGCAATAACCTAGATATTTGAATGCTTTTTGGGGCTTAATTTGTTTGCCTTTACAGAACCATGAGAGAGAGTTCTGCTTCTTATTGGCCCGTCCCATTCGAATTATAATCGTTTTGGAGGGATTCATTTTTAGGTATAGATTACTTATAAACAATTCAAAAGTCTTAATTAGGCGCTGTAAACCCACTTTGGTAATGTCCAAGAGGAGAAAATCATCAGCATAAGCCAACCACGAAATTCCTCTTCCATTCAGTTTGGGTGAAACCAGACCCATGTTCATAAAGGCAAATTGAGCTCCACTGACATATAGGTTAAAAATCGTTGGTGCCAGCATGCATCCTTGTCTTAAGCCATTGTTGATTAAAATTTGGGAGGAGAGATCCCCAACCGTGCTCATTCTTACAACTAGCCTAGTGTCTGTGTAAAGTTCAACAATAATGTTCAATAGATGCATTGGCATTTTTAGAGATTTTAGATTATGCCATAGCATTGGCCTGTCAACAAGGTCAAATGCCTTGCTAAGGTCCATAGATGCCACAAAGGTTTGACTCTTCCCCTTAGCCCACGCTTTGCTTTGGATACATCGCAAGACTAACCCACCACAATCCGTACCGCAGTTTTTCTTGAAACCCACGTGGTTCATGCTAAGTATATGATTATCATCCATCCACCTCTGAACATCAATCAATACCAAGGATGCAAATATTTTAGAGTCTGAGTCCGCGATAGCTATAGGTCTGTAGTTACTGGGCTCCAATCGAGAACCCTTTTTAAACACTGGGATGACAACAGACACCCTCCAAGAATGATTTTAAGTGTACATACGTCTTTGAAAAGTATATATAAGATTCTTGCCCATAAGAGAGGGTCAGCTTTTAGCACCTTATTACTGAGATTGTTTAACCCAGGGGCTCCTGTATTTTTAGATTTTATTATAAGATTCTTTATTATACCTACCTCACATCTTAATGTCCAAGGTAAAGGACTCACTCTATGAGGTGAGTAACATTGGTCATTGGTCTTATACAACTTAGAGAAATGGCCTGCCCAGATGGCTTCAGGGATTGGATTTATCATTATTTTGACTTGAGTCGGGTCCACATTATACATTAGTTGCCAAAAGTTATCCTTAATTTTGGATCTAATGGTGCCGTCAAATTCTTTTACCGAGAACATATGCAAACGTCGTTCCAAATTTCTGTTTTCATATTCAGCGATGAGCGTAGAGGTAAATTTGTGTGTGGAATTAAAGGACCATTTAATCCTATTATTTGCGGTGTTAAGCAAAAGATCCTCCTCATAGCATTGTTTAGCCCTTTCGCAGATTAAAAGTTCAAACTCCATCACAAGCATACAGTGGTCACTTGTCGAGACTTGCTTCACTTCAAAACTTAACAATGAAAAACTCAATTTGGCGGTTAGAAAAATATGTTTTTCTTTTTCATAAAGCTTTTGTGTATGCTCGCCTACTGCCAAAGCCTCCATTTATTCTGATTCTGCTTGGATGTGATTTGATCCAATTTGGTATATTCCCCCTTCTGGGTTCTCTCTCTGTAAGTATCTTGTTCACTCGATAGTCTTATCTACTCTTTGTTATTCCTGGATGTAATGCCATACTTTCTCCATTCTTCACCTTTAAACTCATAGGGTAATTTCCCTTCTTTCACTGATCTTAGTTGCCAGTCATTACAAGTAGGGTGCAAAGGGATACCGGGCACCGGTAATGACACCGGTGCCGGTAATCCCTTTGCGCCCTACAACGAGTTTCCTTTGTGGGTCCTTCCATAATGCCTGCTTTTAGCAGGTGTTAAGGACGGGACCCGCAAAGGGACACCGGGGTCAATAACAGTACCATAATTTACGGTACCGTTATTGCCGCCTTCCCATTGAGCCCTATGGGGGCTCAAATGAGAATGGGGAATGGCCCTAGTGAATGGGGAATTACCGGTCCCTCCGACCTCGGAATGGACCGGTAATTACTCCATTCACCAGGCCAGAGTCGGAACGATTTTGGAGGCAGCCATGCCGCAAATAGCGGCGTGGTTACCTCCAAAGTTGGAATGAGGCCCATCGTGCTTCTCTTTATCTTCTTTGTATACTTCCAGTTAAACAGTTCTGTACTTAATATCTCGTTGCTATCACTGTGATGATATTGCCTCGGCGGCCTCCTGTTAAAAGGATACAATATCAAGCTGTCAGGTAATCTTCAGTCGCTTTATTCAGGTACTTCAGTTCATCAGGTATAACCAGTTCCATTAGGAGATTATTAAGTACAGACAGAGGAACCCACTGGCTCCCACCACCCAGTATCAGTATCACAATGTGATGGTTATCAATATGGATTGCCCTTTCCGGCCTAATTCCAACACGGCCGCCGCTCCGGCACCTAGCGGTAACACAACCCACTGTCTAGTTGGTCGCTCCCACGATGCATCGCGAGTCTCTCCGGTCACTTCCTATTCGCTTGCATATTGCCAAGCAACATCAGAGGAATGACATGTTGCTAATCTCAATGGAGCCTGCAGACGATACGCGAGTTTGTTACTAGGATGTCACTTTCTTTTGACGTCTATTGTTGTCATTATTCTATATTGAGGCTCCGTACAGAATTGAAACCTGCATTGGCCAAAATACTGTCTCCACAGTTAGAACCCTCGATCATTATCCTTCAGGCAAACAACAGGATCCGCAAAAACAGCATCAGAGAGGTTTAGAGCTAATCAGGTAGGCTAAAACTTCTGGTAAAATAACATCCATCTTTGAATGGGACCTCGGTTCTTCCATAGCCTGTTCACTGTATCCTTTTCTATTTTTTTGTACTTTTCTACCTCTGGTACATTCTAAAGGCTACTACCTAGCCTTCTTTGCCTTCATGTGTGTGAGAACCCTGAAATCCAGTTTACGATACTTTTTCTTCCAAGATAGGTCACTAGATATAACTTTCACATATTTTTCCTTTCCATATATTAACAGTCCAGCCCAGGACCAGATACTCTAAGTCTGTCAGAATTCTAGCCAGACCAGCCTTCCACGCCTGGTCATCTCAGGGAGACAACGCACCCCAGCAGCTCTTCCCAGGGTTTTATTCCCCACAAGGGCTTCCCTGGGAGCCTCCTGGTGGTCAAGCACCTGTCCCGGTCTACCTGGGGGTTATCAGGGGGATTTCTAATTACATCTGGAGACTGTTCGAGGTCCTGCATATACCAGGCCAGCTTCCGGAAACAGTCTTTCCTGTTCCTCAAGCCCAAGTAGGTGGTATTGTGAGTCTTTCCTGTTTATATTTGGGACAAATAGTTCTTTAAACATAACAAACAAGCAAAGTCGACACAGACACATCACTAAAGTATAAGACCCAGGAATATTGTGGACGAGCTACAAGAAATAATCAAGGAGATATCCAAGGGCTATTATAGAAGATTGAAACAAACACAAGAAAGAGAGACATTGATATAAAGAGACTGCCAGAAGATAACTGACTACCAGTGAAATGAAGCCATTCTCCTGGCCTTGTGTGAGTTAGTTATATTGGTGCTAGGGTCAGGTAGAATTAGATTTGGACTGAAGTCATTTCGTTCTTTGAGACTTCCTGACGACAGACGAGCACCTTTAGTTCCATTAGATGGCACCCATCCAGCAGTAGGGAAAGATAGGCCTTCTTATAAGTTCATTAAATGCAAGTAGAAAATGCCCTTAATGTTTCCGACTCCTTCTTCTGACCCACTACAGTGCACATAAGCAGTTGATATCATGATGGGTTTGGAGTGTACATTTAAATTTGTTACAACATTAACAAAGTCAATAAAATATTGACTTTTTAGTTTCCACATTAAGCAGGATCACCAACTAAATGATGTCTTTGATGTCCTGGGTGTTAGTGTTAGCAGTGCACGGTGGCCGAGTTATGGTTGCTTATCTTACCATAACTGCCGAATTTCAGGGGTTTTTCGGTTTTACTTTGAACCATAACGTCCCTTTAACAAAGTTTTTTTACTGAATTTGATAGGTTTTTAGTAGCGCAACTTAACCATAACGTCCCTTTTAACAAAGTTTTTTCACTGAATTTCGTAGGTTTTTAGTAGCACAACTTAACCATAATATCCCTGACTTTATATACATGTAACATAGAACATACTGAACCCCTAGCTAGTGATTCGATGTCCGCGGACTACCGCCATGTCCGCGGACATATAGAAAATCTGAGCGTGGTGAATGTAAATTTAAATAGTGTGCCCCATTTCCCCTTTAAGGTTGGCTCTGAAAAGAGCCGTTTTTTGGGGGGGTTTTTTGCAGATGCTTGACAGACACCTGTTATTTTGTATTTTTATTTTTTTATTTTTCTTACTTTACTCCTAAAATCTTCACATAACCTTCTCCAAAGCAACCCTTATATTCCAAAACAGAATGGCATTTCCCATAAAAGATAAGGAAATGCCATCTTCTTTAAAATAAACAGCATTACTGGAATCAATATTCTCATTATTACAGAAGAACATACCAGCACTAAGCATGAAGGCACACATGCCTCGGTTGATTACACACCTAGCATTGTTTTGCTGAGGATAAAAAACTGAACTATTGTCCCATATTGCCCTAGGTACTAATCCAGAAAAAATTACTTTGGCATTTGGAAGGATGTTCATTACTGTTTGAACCAAGTGTTCCAAATCTGCCAACAAAGTAGGGGCACTGACATAGCCCAAATGGAAAGCACCATAGTGCAAAACTACCACATGGGGACTGTTGATCCTGCCCATATCTTCACAAACGTGTACAATTCCCTGTACATTGCAATCAGGCACAGTGCTCCACACCACCTCCACTCCTTTAACATCAAATTCTTTGCAACATGCCTGCATTGAGCATACTGTTGTAAACCATGCACAAACATATCTCCGAGCACCAACAACCTGACTTTCTCCACTTCTGCCATCTTCACTACACACAGTCTCTTTGAACACAAATCCACAACCTCAACATCTGATTGGCTGATCCTTACAGTCTTCTTTCCATGCTGGATTTGCTGGAAAACCCCGGATGTAGCACGCCCTGTCCGCAGACCGCATAACTCTTAGATAGCCCTTCTACCATTTCCACTTCATTCTCTGTGCCATTCCCTCATTGGATACAGCTAAGCAGGCACACAATACGGAGAACGTCCTCAGAACACCCCCATTTTGTCTATTTTTGAACATTTCAGGACACTGCGAGTGTTCTTAGAACACTTTCAGCTTGACAACGAGCAATACAGACAACGTCTTCAGGACACCCCCTGCGAACATTCCAGGACCCCACAAGTCTTCTTAGAACACTTTCAACTTGACACCGAATCCATTCTGTTTATTTACGAACATTTCAGAACAGCTGTGTTGTCCGCAGAAAAATCGAACACAACAAAAGTGCCTAGCACATAAAAAAAACAGAACATTGAACCTATCTCATACTCCCCCACCCTCCACAAACACTCTTACACACCAACACACTCCACTAAATACAATTTTTAATCCAGGTTTCACTGCGCTGTCCCTGGTCGTCCGCGAATGCAATATGGCGGGTGCCACAGAAAATCTGACGCGCTTCACGCCCCACGCTGTCCAATCAGCAAACACGTTGCATGTCCGCGGACATCACGCAAGCCGCTCGGCCAATCAGGGCAGTCTCCGCAGAGCGAACCGGGAAGTCTGTCCGCAGAGCGAACGGAGATATCACTAATTTTTTGCCTTACATTTTGGTCATTTTAGAAAAACTACTGGACGGATTTACACCAAATTTGCAAAAGCACACTTTCGGGACCAAGCCCCCGCTCCTGCCGGTGTAAATCAGTCCAGCGGTTTGGGTTGTAGGCGTGCGCAAAGTTTTTTCCCATTATGTCTATAGGAAAAAACAAAAGATTTAGGACCCCCTCTATAACTTTGCCCCCCCGGACCAAACCTCTCCACACTTTGCAAAAAAATTCAGAGTGGGCCATATACTTTTTTTGCAAAGTTTGGTGAGGATTCGTCCAGAGGGAGCGAAGTTATAAGCCACACAATAAATGCTCTTCCTATGGAAACACCAACTTAACCATAACTACATGGACGCTACCGCGTCCATGTAATATATATATATATATATATATATATATGCATACACAAGTTTGAGTGCACAATACAAATCAAAATACTCCTGCAAAGGAATGAATAGGTAAGTATCATACACAAAAAGGTCCACAGAGATGATCCCTAGCTAAAATTGTCCAACCCGAAGTTGTCTGGGGCCGTGTGCCCTATTGTTCAGGATACAGTTATACAGAATTTAGGATGCAAGAAAAAATGTAGGGTCCAGTGATGGATTCTTAGAATTAGGGTTCAATGTAGACAAGTGCCCAAAATTACCCCCAACAGTCAGAAGTCTTGCCAAGGCAAATAATGGCAAAGCCAATAGTATAGGAAATAGGATTATTATAAGCCCATTGACCTATAATGGGAGTATCGGGTATATTAAAAGCTCTGTAACTTACCCCCCCTTACTCTGAATCTTCCCAAGTCTTTGTAGAACAAAGGTAGGGTGTCCTGGCTTGCTTTTCCCGCCAAAATCTGTGGTTTTTGATTTCCAGGGGCTGCAGGTTCGAGAATGACTCCAGTTGGGGAAAAAGCAAACAATGCAGCACCCCTCTAGGGACTGGACTCGTGCAGAAAAAGCAAGTTTTGGACAGTGCACGCCACGCACAGCGATGTAACAGGACTCAGTAGCCGCGGTCTTTCTCTGGTCCCATTTGGTGCTAGGATGCTGAAATTCCGCAGTGGGTGTTGTTGCAGTGGAAGCTGGGGGTATGCCAAGTTTGAGGTGGAAACTCGGAACGGCGACAAGGTTAACCCGGTAACCCAAAAACAAAGCTGGTCAGGCACAGGACGATTCCCGGGCACTTCCGAAGGTGGTTTTTGTGCTGGGCACCAAGTAGACATCGGGAATGGATGGTCCCTCCTCTCCAGGGGTCATAGCACCTTCGCAGGCCTACTGAAGATCACCAGCAAGACAGTGCTCCACCAGAGCTGCAGCAGAAGTCGGTTGCCAGGCCTCCTTCAGTCAGGTTTCTTTGTGGGTCTTCTCAGCTGGACAGGATACTTGGCTCCTTCAGGTTCTTCCAGGATCTCTGAAAAATGCATGCAGGGGTCCTCTTCTTATCCTAAAAGCAAGGTATGAGTCAAAAATCTCCCACTAGCAAATAGCAGAACTAGCCCACACACACATCCCACAGTGGTCCAATCAGGACCACTGGCGGGAACACTCATGCATACCACTGAGACACACAGAAACCAGGATGTGGATTAGGTTCAGATGACCCAGCCCACATCCTGCCTGTCAAACACACAAAGCCCTCCAGTAGCCCGCCAAAAGCTGCTGCTTTCCCGGTCACTGGAAGTCCTTATAAGGAATTTCCTGGACTCTGAGGCCAGGAAGAAGGCTCAACAACAAGATGCAAAAAAGAATGGGCGCGAAACCTCATCGCATGGCCATGTTTCACCAGTAGCCACAGTCAGTAGCCAAACGCGGTAAATGCAGTAAAGCTAAAACGAAATTCCCCAAAAAGTCACTGCTGCCACCAGCCCATCTTTTAAGCACATCTAGAGTAACCAAAAAATCCTTTGAGTGTTAGTCTAGGGCAAAACAAAAATGCACCGCATTGCACTGCAGTGTAAGCTGCTTTGTGCAATGATAAAAAGTTACCACAAGTGATACAAAAGTAACCACAAGTAGCAACATAGTAACACAACTAAGGGAAACACTGTTTCCCAGTACTGATAGCCTTAAGGACATATCAGTTACCCCATAACATGTGAGCAAAGGCTAGTGCAGTGAAGCTTAAGGCTTCACTGTACTGCAAAAAGTACAGGTTAGATTAAAAAATGAAAGCAAAAGGTTTGGGGGTTTCATAAAGATGGACGGAAAGGTGCAGTAAAGAGAATGTTTCCTAACACTTACCCATACAAATGCGCTCCTATACACAACTAACACAAATCCCTTCCCTTCCAGTCCCTTTACTCACAGAAACCCCTCCTAATCCCACACATCTCCCATGTTTCTCTCTAAACAACATTAGTCAAACAACTCCCCTCCTTCTTCCAGTCCTGATGAACCATGAACATCCTCTTGCCATCCACCTCCTTCACTGACCAGACAATACCAGTTTCACTCCCTTGTTATCCACATAATGGGCCCCATTACAACCTTTCCGGTACGGGAACTACAGTAGTGGTAAGCTTGCCGGTACTGTAGTTCCCGGACCGGCAAACTATGAGTTGTGCTCGCGGGTGCCTTTCTGCCCGCCAGGTCGGATCTGGCAGGCAGAAAGGCACCCGCGAGCACAGCATATCGGATGCACCGGCACCATTATAAACGGAGCCGGTGCATTCAACCTCCCCATTCCCATTTGAGCCCTATTGGGCTCAAATGGGAATGGGGAGTAATGGATTCCGGCCCCTGGCAATGGGGACATACAGGGTCCGCCAAGGTCGGAATGGCCCTGGACATCCCCATTGCCAGGGGCCGGAAAAAATGCAACTCCGGCGCCAGCCATGCCTGCGTGACAAGAATGGCTACCGCCAGGTTTGTAATGAGGCCCAATGTCACCTCATCTCCTACCCCCTCACTTAAGTCACAGACTGTATTTCACTTGCAATTTCTCCTTGATATCATACATACCCAACCATTACACTCATCAGCTCCCTCGGTGAACACAACAGGGATCTACGTGAAAACAATGAAAATAATACTTGAGACCCAAAACATCCCAAAAAAAAACAATCTTCAGATTTTAACATATAACAACAAGAAATAAATGTGAGGGTGCACTCTCCCTCCCGCAACCTCCTTCCACATCCCCCACCTTAAGTAATATCCCAACGCAATCCCCCTCTATATTTTCGTTATTATGTGTTACAACATGTTATGGGATTCACAGGCTTGTTTTGTAGCAATACCCACAAGTGCCAATCAGCTTGCTCCAAACCCTGTCTGAATCTAACCATCCAAACCCAGATTGAAAGCAAGATGGCAACTTCCAATACATGCAATTCCTTTTTAACCTCTTTGACATTATCTACCTGTGCTAATAATTATAGAAGATTCTGAAAACTATATAAGATTAAATTGGCCTAATTCTACTCAATCTCCAGATTTAAATTTAGCATTTGAACCTATTCATTTGGGCAGAGCCTGTTATGTGTTGTGGCACTGATTCTGAGTAGGAAATGGACACCCACTGATACCAACACAACTGTTTGTGCACAGCTATGATTATGGTGCAAAAAGACTATGACCCTCATTATGCGTGAGCCGGTCTGGAAATAAGGTGCCAGTAACAATGGTACTGGCACCTTTAACGTACTGGCTCACTCTGAGTCTGCCGGTAGGGCCTGTGAACTCCCAGGAGGCCTGACCTGCCGGTAGTTCATGCCCCTACTGGAAGATAATTCACTGAAGCACCGGCACCATTACTAACAGTGTCAGTGTTTCAGTTTTCCCATTGAACTCCACGGTAATGGGAACTTACCGTCCCGCCACCCGTAATATCCCAAAATTACGTACAGCCGATCATTTCGATGAATCTCTCATTCGGTGTCATTATTGGGAACAAGGTGAGCGGGGACGTCCCCCACATCCTTGTTCACTATAATCCCATCGGGGGTTGCAGGGGTGTTCACTGCTCCTGATTAAACAAAGATTTTTAAAAAAGAGGACCCTGCAGCGCAGGTTCCCATGCACTTAAGTGGAGCAAACCAGTGTTGCAGAGGGATGCAGCAGACGGTGGCACACAAGGAGGTGTGCCACCAACAGGTAAGTAAGGGAAGTATAGGGGGTACGGGTTACCAGAAATGTTCGGGGGAGTGAAAACCAAAAGTAATTTTTCGTTCAAATGACTCAATTTTTTCTCCCTTGAACATTTCTTATTCAACCGTAAATTACTATGTTGCCCCAAGTGTAGAAGTAGTGGGAATGACCTAACACTGATAGCCTACAGACATCCACCAATTGTTTTATTCCAGTATATGGTTTGATGATGATATACTTGATGAAGAAGATGCAATAATGGAAGAGATTGACTCCCTGATGAATTTTGAAATCTAGATGGTAATTAAGGGGAAAATTAAAAGTCTGGCTGCATAGGCCTGGTTCCCATGAAACCTGCTCTTTTGTAGCAGGGCAAGGAATTACCTCTCAAATATCGATGTTGCTTAAGGTTTTATTGGGTTGCCCTGAAGTGCAAAAGGGGGAGTGTGGGAGACGGGAAAAATGAAATAAAGAAAATATGAAAAAATATCAAATAAACAAACACATGAATACAATTTAAATCTGGATAAAAACCCCATTTAAATCACATTAGCTAAGGGATTATGATATTTCCTTCCTTTTAGCGGATATTGTGTTGCCCCAATGTTTTATTAAAGTTGGCTTAGCCATTGCTTGTTCCTTAGTTGCCTTCTGAGCATGTTTATCAAATAGGGATATACAAAAGTACTGTCTTTTCAGAAATTCCAGCCCAGGATGTTTAGACCAATGTGTCTACACAAACTGTGTACGCCTGGAACAGACAAAGGATTACTCTGGGAACAAGAATGATAACACTATGGGAAGAGTATGAACGCTCCTGGATGGAACTTATCCTAGGAGGACTCATCATGTGACAGGGTAACCGAACTTGATATTGAAAAGGGACTAAATATGAATGAAAGAATGTATTGTATTGGAAGAAGGCAGGATATATCTGCTGGATAATTTCCAGAATGTTCTTAGGTTGTAAATCAGTCAGGAGACTGGTGACCTATAAAGGTAAGAGTCTAGGGACAGGTTAGAATGGTCAGTTCCCTAAAGACGTACACATTGTAACAGGGTAATAATAGTGATTTTATTAAAGTTTAGAAACAACGTGTTTGCCGTTACTCAACTTTAAAAAAACTACAAAATAAGATGGCCGCCATTGGTCAGGGAATATGGAACTACTTGTAGTCCATTCTCTTTTTCCATGGAGGCTATTCGCACCTCAGGGACGTGCCAGGAACTCTACTGCTGCTGCCGCTGTTGAGGGACAGCAGCGCAAGGTAAGTGGGCATATGAGAGAGGGGGGCTAATTATGTTGAAAAGGCGTGTGGGGTGATGGGGACGCAGGGGTACTGGGAAGCACTTACCTGATTATCCAGCAGGGGAAGATGGTGGCCTCCAGCTCTGAGGAGGTTCGGAGCAGGGACTTCACTATGTGGAAAAGCTCCCATTCTGACCCTCCTCATTGCCTGGGAGGCTGAAGCCACACCCCCACCGGGTACCAATTAACAATAACAATCCTTAAACAACTCAGATACACAAGCGGTTTACTGAAACCAAATTGAATCATTCTTCCTTTTACCAACAGATACAAAAAATTAACATGCATGTAGAAACAAGGGAGAGTCATACACTCGCCCTCCTCTAAAACAATTAATAGGAAATGTACAAGCAAGAGAAGAGATTATTCTCACCAAATACACCAACTACCAAAATGGGTCCTATTCCTCTGCCTCCATTAAAAAATATATCCAAACAATTAGCTTCCAAACAATTGCAACAGACATTCGACCCACAACATACACCACAGAGATGGAAACCATATCCTCCAATGTCAATGAACCAAAATGAAATAAAAAAATCCCAAAGAATCACATTTTCTAAAAGTGTTCCATCACGGAGTCTTCACTAATCTCAAATAATCTTACTCACTTTTCAGATTACCAAAGAAAACTTTTTTTAGAAGCAATCATTGACAACTAAAAAGAAAACTTTATGAATCACAAACAAAATACAGCCATTAACTAAATGGGTTAAAAACTAGAAACTAAACTAAGAAACATGCACAATTGTAACACAACTTCTGCAACTTTTGTGAAAGCGTTTGGTCTCACACTATGATCATAAACCTTGCTACCATCAAGATGTCTACTACCAACAACACAAGCATTCAATTGCAATAGATACACATTGAAGAGGATATGATAGTCAAATGAAATATTATGAGAAAAGAAACTTTAATCCAAAATCCTTTCCTAACAAATAATGACCCCAGCACTCCTCCTGTGCAGACATTATATGTCCATTTTACAAATGGTCATGTAGCTCAATATGCAATTTCTGCTCACAGTCATTTAATTATTTATGACTATTTCTATAAAGATTTCTAAAACAAAAAGACAAAAGTAGAATCAAAACTTTTCAAAACATGGATTGCTATCCTGGACATCCTTTGGGCTGTATAGTTCAGAGACATCCCACAAAATTACCGTTCATCGTATAACAATTCTGGCAGCACACCATTCTACAGTGAAATGTCTTGAGCATAAACAGTACAGTGCTAACATTCAAAATCTAGAATGACAAAAAAGAAAATAAACCCTGCTAACAGGGAAACCACACAGACTCTTAAGACAAATAAATGACATACAATATAATTGTGATACTGAACAGGAAAACACAACTATCTTTTAACTAGCAACCAAATGTTTTTGAGCAGTATCTTTATTTGCATTGCATAGCAAACAGAAATAAATTTAAAAGCACCTTTGCTGAAATTCCAGACAAAGTATGTGTCTGCTGTTGTCAACGTTTTGCAACCAGGTACATGAACAGTACACATTTATGAAAGAAATAAGGACTATGAGAAATGCCCTTGCTCCTCACACCTTAAATAGATATGATGTAACAAATCCCTTATTGTTCTGCTCATATTACAATAATAAGCTTGAGCTTGATGGCACTCAAACGCCCTCTCAAGTTATCAATTACAACTTAGAATTATTCATACCTCCCAAAGCTCTACAAACAACTCTACATGTATTAGAGTATTATAATCCTAAGAGCTATAGTATGATTATAACCTAGGACTACCAAATTGCCTCAATCAGAATTACTTGTACATTCATGTGAAGGTTGTATAGGGCGTCCAGTAAATCTATCTTTGCTTGTATTAATGATTGTCGTACCAACAAAAGACAGAAAGATTTGGCAGAACTAGTTGACTTAAACAAAGTAAAAGACATGCTCCTATATCTCAAGGAACATGACAAAAACTACGAAGACAAATATTGAAAACAACATAAAAGGAGCCTCCAAAATATATGATGACACGTTATAAACTGGTCAGTATCAATGTTTTGATCCTAGTTCCATGGATGACTTGTTTGACCACTGCACAATCAAACCACTACATTCAAGAGACACCATGGGAGATACTTTAAAGACACACGCGTCAAGCAAAAGTCTCTCCAATGAAGGTATGGGGAAAGGTTTACAGGGACGCTGTTTTCTACTATTCCCTGTGGGAAAGGAGGTAACAACGACAGGAGACCTTTTAAAATCAGCGCAACAGAGTGTTCCCTCAGATTGCTCTCTGAAGATCCATGATTCCATCAAACCATTGAATACATTTTTCATTTTTTATTTGAAAGTCAACTAACTCCTCTATGCTATGGTGTTGCTGATGCACTAAAAATCAGAACCTATTCTACCAACATGTAAGCTAGTCAAATACTTAAAAAGGGAATATATAGTTGTTAAAAGTATTGAAAAAACTTAGTAAGTATGAATTGCACAAATGATTACTAGTTCCAATGTAATGCCCAGGTTCACTGTATGCAGAGAAACGTCGGTCCCCTCACATAGTTCACTGCACTCAGCTTTGCAGAACACACAAGGTACGCTTAACGGCACTGTTGTTACCAGACCGACAAAGCACAAGTCTGTGGCCTGGTGCCGTTCCGCGCGCCAGTTCTACCCTGGTGGGTGGAACAGCACCCGGTCGCAGACTTTCATGGAAGCACCGCCACCTTTATTAACAGTGCCAGTGCTTCCATGGTCCCCATTCCCATGGGACTCACATGAGAATGGGGATAAACAATTGCCGCCGCCTGACTTACAGGCAGCGGTAATTCATTACGGGTCCGACGGCTACCTGCCGGTTTTACCGGCACGGTTACAGCCAGACTCATAATGAGGCCCACTGTCTTAGAATCTATAGAAAAATACATTGCATGCATCATGTAAACAGAAGAAATAAATGTCTGCACCAAGGCTCATATCAATAGTTTAATATCTGCTGTTAAACACAGCGTCAAAGCAAGTCTTCCGAAAAAGACATATGATTACAAAAGACAGGATGCCTCCAAGTACATAAATAGTTACAATCCCATGATTGCATTCATGTGGAGTGCCAATGTAGACATTCAATACATTGCATACATTTCAACTATGGTCTCAATTTATGTCACAGCCTATCTCACCAAAGCTGAGAACACAGCGTTAAAAAGTTTCTGAGATTACAGTTCATCGGAAAAAACCTCTCCGCAGTTTTTGATTTGGTCAAACACAAAATGTTATGCGACCATCTCAAAACTGCGGTGCACTTCTCTCCGGAAGCCATCAAATGGATTGAATCCTTTTTGTCCAATCGCACAATTAGAGTCTTCTCCACCTCATCAGCAGCCACACCAGCCCCAGTAACATATGGCGCAGCGCAAGGTTCTTGCGTTTCGCCAAAATTGTATAATGCCTTCACAAAGTTGCTATTCGACAAACTAGACAAAATGGGTATTACATATACCAATTACGCGGACGACACTCAAATACTCATACCCATCACAGGTTGCTATGTCACAGACACAGAAAACCTCAACAAAATCTATCTCGTCATCCAGGCCTGGATGGCACAAAATGGATTATGCCTTCACGATGACAAAACAGGGCTAATCCTAGTAGGAAACAAAACTAAGCTAAATAACCTCCCAAAACAATACAATTCTTTCATTTTTGATGGCAATACTATCAATGTCGCCAACAAAATAAAAGCCTTGGGGGTACACATAGAATCTTCTATCACTCTTACTAGGCAGGTTAACGCCATTGTTTCATCAGGAGCCTACACTTCTAAACCTATCAGATTGAGCAGACCTTTCCTATCGACAGACAAATAGCATCACTGTAGCAAGAGCATTAATCCTTTCAAGGCTAGATTACTGCAATTCCCTATTTGCAGGCACTAGCACTAAAAATTAAAATAAACTCCAAATAGTACAAAATAACGCTATTAAGGCTGCCACGAATATACCCAAGAACAAGCATATTTCGGCTACCAGACGACATCCACTGGCTCCGCGTCCAAGACAGGATTACATTTAAAATCCTTACAATCACCCACAAATGCCTTGCCAATAATGCACCAGCTTACCTAAACAATCACATAGTCAAAACTCAGACTAACAAACCAACTCGAGCTTCATATGCTAACCTCATTGCCACACCCACATACAAAAGACAGAAGGCTGGGGGGGGTGGTCCAGTTTCCCTGTAGTAGCAGCGAAACTGTGGAACATATTACCATCCCAACTAAGAAATGACCCATCCCTATGGTCATTCCGAAAATACCTGAAAACTAGACTTTTCAGCCTAGATTCCCAAATTTGATTCTGGAGACATAGCTCAGAGTGTCCCTGAATAAGTGACTGTTCCTTGAATAAGTAACTGTTCCCTATGAACTACTACTGTTCTTTACTTTGTAACTAATAGGCCCAATTACTTACACATCCATCACTACCCTACATCACGCTGTAAACAGTAGACCCACTTACACATCCATCACTGCTGGCAATAAATCTAGTCACTCCTGCCATGCTGATTTTTGAATATCTGCACTTTCGCTCTGTCTTTAATTTGTAAGTCTGTAATAGGTCAAATTTTAAATGTAAATCCCAGGTTTCTCTTAAGTAACCGTTATCTAGATTCGTCTGGGTTATGTGCGCGATACAAATGTAAAATAAATAAATAAAGAGATGCAGAGTTTCTCTGCGAGATAGCTGGGTGATTGAGGGCGTTTCCCTTATAGATGATACTGCAAGACATGAAGGTGATTTGTGCGTGCAGTGGGAGCCAGTGAAGGTCGATGAGGGCCGGGGTGATGGTATTGTATCTGCGTAGACCCTTGATGAGGTGTGCGGCCGCTTGCAGGACACTTCTCAGGGGCACAAGGCAGGAGGATGAGAGGCATTTAGTTTCACATATACTAAAGCTAGCTCTATTCCATTGGAGGCGGGTGAAAGGCCGACTGCCCGTCCTCTAGGCACTGAGATTCCTCCATAAAGTACGGTGGCCATTATGTCTATTATTACCAACAGGAATGGAACACTATTAATAGTCTATAGTTGGAGTGCATTCTCAGATTCAGTGAAGGTGGCTCTATTAATGGAGTAACCGAAGCTTGCTTGAGGACATTCAGAACTTAGTCTTCACTAAAAGAGTTAATACATTTAGTTTTGGTAGGAGCTAGATTAGTGGCACATTCTTTCACCACTGCGGACGGATATGGGTTCCCAGCCTAGTCGGTGTATTTCAACGCATTTATAACTGATATAACCGTATCGCGTAGTTTTGCCGACAGGAACTTCTTCGAGGGAATTTACGTCCAAGGATTTATACTGAAAAACTTCTTTGAATTATATAGGAGGTGGTGGTAAAGGGTTTTAAAACAGAAATGTCAATTCGTTTTTTCCGCATAATTCCTTTAAAGTTAATTACTTCGAAGGAATTCATGTTGATAAAATGACATGAAACCGATATAACATCTTCTGTGGTAATTGGATTAAAAGTAAATAAACCAGAAGATTTACAGTCCACTTTATTAGTGTTTTAGGCCCTGGTTCACAGAGTGTTTTCCAATGGGGTTTTGCCATTATAAAACACTTCTGTGAATTAGGCCATAAGTGCATCACAGTTTTTTTCCGTTGCAGAAATCTTGATGTATTCCATTTTGTCCCTAAGATTTTTGTATTTTTTTTCATTAAATTCAATTGTATCCCACCAACAGTGTACAAGTTTCACTGGCTCACCCTCCATGTTAGGATTATATTCAAACTCCACAAATGGAAAACCAACATTCTTGGCAGACAAACTCCACTCCACTAGTTCTCCTGCCTCACATGGCAAACCTATCAAAAGGTTGGAGCATACTGGCTGGCAAAGAGACGTTTTGCAAGCAGTCCTTCTCCTGCCATGCTACAACCATCCCCAATTCAATCCTGCAAGATGTTCAAAAGGCTCCCACCAACCTCCAGTTCTGCAAAATACTAAAAAGTGGTTCTTCTAAAAATCCCTCTGAAATTCCCTCTGCCCCTCCACCAACAGTACTGCGTTACTGCATAAAATGCCATGCCCAGTGCTGGCACTGTCCTGTTGTAAAGTGCTCTGCTGCTCTTGAGGTAGGTTTGCGCTATTAGCAATAAGCAATAAAATCAAGAAATAAAAATGAAATTCAAATTGAATTTTGTTAAAACAATCGGTCGAAGTGTAAAATCCACGGTTTGTCTAGGAGGTGTAGGATTTTGAAAAGCTCCCTTTTAGAGATTGGAGCTTGGGCAATTTGAATAGCATAATAATTTTTCTTAGCACACATCTCAGCAGTAAACACTGTTCAGAACCTTTCTCCATTTTCTCTAGCCACTTCCTAGTGTAGATTTGAGGCATTTTGGGCCTGAATCACAGAAGCGTTTTACAATGGCACCATCCCATTAGAAACAGCTCTCTGAATCAGGCCCTTAATGTCGGTAGAATGCCACTTATTCTTTTTTAGGTCTCAGTTAATCACTTTATGTTTGAGAAGAGCAATTTTTTAAATGTATTTATTATTTAGTATTTATAAAGCACACATCAGCCCGGGGGCATCGTGCTGATTGACCTGTATATGATGGTCATATGTTTGAACTATGTTTTCTGCTGAGTTCTGTTTTTCAATTATCGAGTGTATTTCTGTAAGGTGAAGTTTTAGTTGTTCCAATTTCATACTGCATCTGTCCCTGTAAAATCAGGATTCCTATATAATAATGATCTCGATGCAGGATAGCATAGTTGTGCCATTACTAAAGAAAAGGTAAGCATTGTGAGCCAAGAAATTACTGCTTACTTGCGATGCTTGATGTGCCAGCAAAAACCTTTGCCAGAGTGCTCCTGAAGGAGCTGGGGGAAGGGTCGGAATCGCTACGCATCATTACCCTCAATCAGACTGGCTTCCGTAAGAACTCAAGCACCACTATCAATACGCTTGCCTTATCAGCCATTATGCAACAGGCAGAGGCGATCAGGACATGGCCAGTCTATGTGACATTTACAGATCTAAGTCCTGCATTCGACACAGTGGATCACAATAGGCTTTGGGGGACACTGTGCCATCTGAAGATTCCTCCCAGCCTGCTTAAGATGATCACACTACTGTATTCTAACACCAGAGTCAAGGTTAGATTGGACCAGTGTGGGGTGGCTTCGTCCTGGTTACTAACGCATAAAGGCCTGAAACAAGGCTGTATCCTAGCCCCCCTGTTCAATTTTTACACGTCTGTCTTGGGGAGTGGGGGGCCCTTACATAATTCGGTCGGCATCCGTCCAAAACTGGGTGAGCTCCAGTTCAATGTCTGGGTTATGCAGATGACCTAGCCATACTGTACATAACACCGGGAGGTCTGCAGGCATCTCTGGATAGGTTGATCGATTATCTTAACATCAACTCGCTAGTCATCATCACTTCTAAATCTAAAATAATGATGTTCAACCAAGGGAGATCGAAGAAAAATGGGTTGAGCTGGGGAATTGAGGGGGTGAGATTTGAGGTGGTCACCACATATAAATACTTGGGGATGCAGTTATATCAGGGACTACAAGGGAACCTATAACTAGACCAGGTCTGGTTGAGATCTTACTCAAAACTGGACGGGATCTGCACCTTTCCACGAAAGGCAGATTCTCGTCTGGCTCGTTAATGCAGTTATACCAAGCTAAGGTTGCCTCCCTCCTACTGTATGGTGTTGAAATCTGGGCACTCGCACAATTGGGGGAGATAAGTAAGCTCGAAAGATCCCTTATGAAAAGCCGAATACACCTCCCAAAACATACTTCCATGGAAATGGTTGTACTGGAGTTCGGAATTCTGCCAATTGAATGTAAAATGTACCTCAGCTGCTTAACGCTCTTTTGGAAATTAATTAATGCCCCGGTGGGCTCTCTTTTGGGTCTAATCTTTGTGGCTCATACAACGAGAGCAGCTTGTATTCCCTCGAGCACTGTCGCAAAGGCATGCGGCATAGCAGAAAAATGGTTGCGATTGGCCCCTGGGCTCCTACTGGCCCTTCCTCTGCAGGGCTTTAAGAAAATCATGAAAGGTATTATATCTGGGTATGGGTCAGAATAATCCTTGGTTAATCTCAGCACAAAAAGGCACACAAAACACATTGTGGCCTATATTCAGAAACGGAACTGCATACCTTCCTATATCCTACACAACATGTATATACCCGAGGGTATGTGCAGACTCTCGTGACATTTAATGACTGTGCTTTTCTTTTGCGATCGCTTTACAAAACAACAAGCTTTTAATTGTTATCAAAATACTCTTTATTATATATTGTACATAGAAAAAAGATGGAAAGACAATGGGCCTCATTACAAGTATGCAAATAGCAGTGCCGGTATAGCCGTACCAGCACCTTCTTCCAGATCGGCGTAGTCCGAGTCGTGATGCCGGTGATGCCGGTAACACAGGCATCGCAAGTGACCCACCGCATCCGGCCGGTATCTGTGGAGACACGCGGCAGCTGTGCGTGAGATAACGGCATGGCGTGAGTAAGTGCACATCCCAAGGTGCACAGACACGCAATCACTGGCATGGACATGCTGGTAACAACGTGAAAAAGATGCCGGAAACACAGCATCGCAGACCAGGGGTTAAGTTGATTCTGGTGTGTAGAAACATGCCACATGTGCTCAAAATCAGCACAGGTGGTCCCAATGGGCTGTACCCCTGCACAAGACGACCACACCCACACCCCACACCCCTTCCAAAACCACAATGCTATCAGTAGCTTTAGCAGTATAGGACCTGGAGGCCTTGCCTGCAGAGCTATTGAAGAGTCAGTGAGACAGAGGATGTAGCGGAGGCGCATGAGGAGAAGGAGGGCCATCATGGTCCAGCAAATACCCAATGTGCAACAGGTTGTACCCCGCAGGCAGCCACCAATCACTTGCCTAAGGGCCACCCCATTCACCCTCTCCCCCGGTCAGATCCACACCCTGTTCTGGCTAGACAGGGACACCATCACCACAATAGTGGACCTAATACATGATGACCTGGTGAGCCTCATTAACATCCGTACAGCCATCCCCCTTGCTGAAGGTAGTGTCTGTGCTACACATTCTTGCCACAGGCACATATCAGCACACAGTTAGGCAGCTGCATGGGATCTCCCAACCCTGTTTCTCCTGTGTGCTCTTCCAGGTGCTTGATGCACTCCTGTGTCATGTACGGGACCACATCAGTTTACCGCAGACTGCTGACGAGGTAAATGCCACAGAAATTGCATCCCATGGCCTCACAGGCATGCCGAATGTCATTGGTGCGGTGGAATGCACACATGTGGAGCTGGTGGCCAGGCATGCTGTGGAGGTAGTGTACTGCAACAGGAAGCTGTACCATTCACTCGACATACAGATGTTGTATGTGATGCCCGCAACCTCATCACCCACTGCTGTGCAAGATTTCCTGGCTCAATACATGACTCCATGGTGCTGCGGAACTCCACGCTGCCTCGGTACATGGCACGACACGCTGGACATCGTAAATGGCTGATCAGTGTTGAAATGGTGGGGGGGCAGTAACCAGTATAGCAGACCTGGCTGCTGGGTGAGTCCAACTACTAGGCCCTGTGCAGTGTTGAATTGGGGGTGGCGGTATCCAGCATAGCACACCTGGCTGCTGGGTAAGTCCAACTACTAGGCACAGTGCAGGTTGAATCATTTCCCAGTGTGACACCCATGACCAGTGGATGTGCACACTGCATGCATTAAACCATCATTACTCCTACTGCAATCTTCTGAATCAAATAGCAAACTTCTGTGAAGGTGCACAGAGGCCACACAGGGCGTTAAATGGGGAAGGTAGACTAAGAATAATAGCAAGTTGAAATCGTACCCACAATTGTCAAACCAGTAAACCTCAAACATTGAGGCACAGGACTCTACTCAGCGTTGAGAGTGCATGAAATGTGCAAGTGTGTAGGTGTAAGTCAAGGAGCAACACACTAATACCATGCCAGAGTGGAAGGCCTTGACATCCGTGCCACCATGTATGAAGAATATACAGTGCATACATAACTACACCTATTCCGTACAGCAAGATCCAAAAAACAACGTCTACCAGAATGCATCACATTATTGTGACTGCAACAACAAGCAAAAACGCAGTCAAGCAAATACACAACTCATGGTGCACAATCACAGAATGCATAGGCTACCACCCCAAAACACCTTCTTGCTGCACACACATGTGACTGGTACATTTTGCTCATTAGTACCGGATACATGTCTTCATTATGGATACTTTACAATTCAATGCAAACTGAAACTTGCAAAATGTAAAATCACTGAACGTTATATCCTCTCCAATATAAGATTGATAGAGGGGTTACCCCCAACCACCACCTCCCACCTCTAAACACCCTGCCCAACCCTTTTGTAGATACTAGACCTCACCACACTCACACATTTCATCAATATGTGTGAGTCACGACACATAGGCATGTCTATATAGAGAATTCGTCATGAAGACCGCATACCCTTCGTACCACTAAATCACACCTGCACATCATGGAAATGCTGAGGGCACCGTGCTACATGGACTTATATTACATTTTCATTTGTGACACCTAACTGACATACATCAATGTTGTTAGACAGAAACCTGTGCAGTTCCCTCTGGGACCACTGCAAAAGATTTAAGGCTACAGGTGTTTGGTAGTAAACCCACTTGGTAGCAGTCTGTACCACCCAGATTTACCTGGTAGCTGTGGCTGAGCAGTCAGACTTCCCTCAAGAAGAGTTAGGCAGTATACAGAGCATACATAATAGGTACAGAGGCACAGTAGTACAAGCAAACACTGACCAGAGCTAGGTGTAAAAGTATATAATTATTTATTTAAAAGACACACTCATAAATTACACTAGCACAGAAAAGGTAAGTAAGTCAAAACACATTCACTATTACTTATATGTACATCCCTAGTTATTTGTTGGACAAGTCTAAGTTAACACCACTTATTTCCAAACAGAGGTGAGCGCTTAACGTTAGATGGCACTCCAACAAGTTAATTAAAAAGGGAGGGAAAAGGCAGAAATAATGAAAACACAAGGGAAAACACTTTTCAGAGATTCACAGTAAGTTTAGCAAGGCAGTCTATTGAGGAGCAAGGAAGTTCGGTTGCCAGGCCCACTCTAGGGAAGGCCAGGCGAAAAGATGCCCAAGATCACACAATGTCACAAGTCTTTACAGGTGAGTAGAAAAGGGTTTTCTCAGTTAAGAAAAGTTTAGTTAGGGTGTCCCAGGCTTACCCAGGGTTGAGAGCCGAGGGTTAAATCTACCCCGTACAATCGGTGGCAAGGGAAGCCGGGCGGAACACGGTACCTTTAAAATGGAAAGGATCCTCCAGCGGTGGCAGTTGTTCCTGGTAGTGGGTGCAAGTCGCGGCGTCGTCCAGAGGAGGAGAAGATCTCGTCGTGGAGGAAAGCTGGAGGTCGTTGCACTACCAGGGAAGAAACCAGCCGTGGAGTTTTTCCGGTTAAAAAGGATGTTACCCCTCTTTCGCGGTTTGAGGTAAAAAGTGGTATCCCGGTTGCCGGGGTGCTTGGCACAGGCAAGGCGGCCACGAGATGCTTCAGGGCGGCGAAAAGAAGGCAGAAACTGGTTGTCCCCACCAGTCAAGGGAAGAAGACTCTCCGGCGGGAGATCTTCTCTGTCGTCGGAAAAAGTGGTGAGACGGTTCCGCAGGGCTCCACCGGTGGTGTCATCTTGGCAGGTCGGCTCGGCTTCTCCCTCTTCGGCTTCTTAGGTCCTGTGGCGACTTCTGAAGAACCAGTCCCAAAAACCCTGCTTTTATGCAGCAAACCCCCATTCATACAGCCTAGCTGTCACTCAAACATGCTAAGTGGTGAGCGGGGTGGCTCACCACCTGGGCCAATCACACCAGAGTGCGACATGAGTTGGCAAGGCAACTCAGTCCAGGGTGCCTAAACCCCCTCCCACACCCCCTGGTGTACCCAGACAGAATGGCACCACTTTGGCGGGCTTCTGTGCAGAAGCCCGCCAAAAGTGGAACAAAGGCTCGACTCGGGTTCAGGGTTACTGAAATGAACCTAGACGCCATTTTGGCGGCGAGTTCTGGCAAAAAATCCCAACCGGTGAATTTATATTAAATAAATAAACCGGCGGTATCTTTAACATTGCACCAAAAAGTGGTGCACTAAAATCAATGGGAAATCCCATTGGGAAATATTCCGGTGGAATATTTCCGTGGTATCCACTGCCACCAGCCAGAAACTCAGCGAGGGGGGACGGGACAGTACCCCCTCGACAACGGACCCAGGGGCAATCTAATTGCCCCTACCAGCACTTCCACAGTATGATGGTTTGTACTGGTTAAATTCCTAAGTTAAGACTAGTAAAGTCAATGGTGACTTTACAGACCCAGGGAGACAGTAGTCAGTCCCAGGGTGTGGAGTCTATGTTTGGGGGTCTCTATGACACCCCTGTGTTACTGCACTGAGGGTGCTGTGTAACACACATTCAAAAACCAATGATAGCCTATGGGAGAAAATGCCCCATAGCCCATAAGCACATAGTAAGTCACAGAAACACTCTCAAGTCATGTCCAAGAGTGAGGGTAAAAGAGTCTCACTCTTGGCAGGAGAAAAAAATAAACCCCAAAAATCCAGCAAAGCTGCTGGGGGACTCACTAGGTTAGGAAATTCAGCCTAAACAGAGAATTCTCCCTAACAAATGTCAGTTGCACTAGAGGTGATGTAGCTCATGTAGTCTATGGATGATCCATGTGAATGCAATTGCACAACACACACCCCACATGCGTGCCATATCTGGTACACGAAAGTAAAAAAATGCGATCAAAACTCAATTTCGCTTGTGCATGTCATTCTGTGCCAACATGATAGAACCAGGAAATTGACAAGTACACTTTCTGTTGCTCTAGTGCAGGTGATGCGGGGTAAGACAACCACACAACATCCACGAACAGGCATACAACCATGCCCATGTCTGTACTCGCTACACCATTGAGCAGACTTTTGGCCTGTTGAAGGCCAGGTTCCGCTGCCTCAGCAGATCTGGTGGCATGCTAATGTACAGCCCTGAAAAGGTTGGAAAGATTGTGCTTGCATGTGCCATGTTGCACAACATGTGCATCAGGCGCAACGTCCCCCAGCCCCCCGACATGGACATGCTACCACCAGAGGCTGATTAGGATACTGATGTTGAGGAGGTTATTGGACAGCGCCGCGATGGCAGGGATGGACATGCTACACGTGGAGAACTTATTGATCACTACTTTTGAGCATTTGTTACACACACAGCACAGGACATTGAGCACACTGGGTACTTTACATGAATATATGCACTCACACTGAAAGATAAATGTCCATTCATGATTTCTTTTGCCAACCACAAATATATTGTGATTTGAAATATTTACAATTGAAAAAGGACTTAACTCCCTCTACCATCCCAACCAACTATCCCTCCACATACCCCCTCCCAAACTATCCCTTCCCACACCCCCTCCCCACAGTCTGTCCCCAACTATCCCTCCCCACACCCCCTCTCCAACTATCCAACCCCACACCCCCTCCCCAACTATCCAACCCCAGACCTCCTCCCCAACTATCCCTCCCCACACACACCCAATGTGTGTCCTATTTACATCCTCTTTTAGGCTGAGGGTTGTCTCCTTCTGCAGGGCGAGTCAGCCGCTCCGATCTACGCATTGGGCTGCTTGGAAGGGAACTTCCAGTAGTCAAACTTGTGGATGGTGCCAGTGGCAAGGTCATGTGCCGTTGGTCCGTGAGTGCCTGCACCAACACAGATATGGACTCCACCAGGGATGACATTACACTGTTACCCTCCCTCACATGCCATGCCAGATGGTAAATGGCTCCAGTGGCTCTTCCCTGCACCCGTGCGAACCTCCTGGAGGTGGTCTGAAGTGTCTCACGCATGTTCTGAGATTTGTCCCGACCGCTGACACCTTCATGGGCCACCTCCTCCCAGATGGCCTTTTTCCGCAATTGGGTTTGCCGGCATAGATCACTGCTGAAGAAGTCTTCTGCATTCTCCACTAGCATGTCGGCCAGCATGTTAAATTCAGCCTCGCTGAAATGCGGCTTGTGCCTCCGTGCAGCTGGTTGCCTTGAGGACATGTCTTGGTACTTTGGATATGGCACTGAGGATTGCAATGGATTGTGTGTTGTTAATGGCCGCCGGTACATTTTCTGTTCCGGCGATCACGTTATTTCCATTCACGGTAATACCGGTACCAGTAACAAAGGTGCCGATAGGTCTGGGAATGCAGAGCCGGAATCAGAGTCAGCGGCAGCTGGTATGAGGGTTTTGGGGCCGTTTGGTGGTGTTACCGGTATGCCGGTGCTACCGTTTGCGGCCTGCCGGAATGCGCGTGCACGCTGACACAGAATCACCTGTTGATTCTGGCAGCTATGCCACACGGACACGGTAGCACCGGCATGCCGGTAATTCCGATTTTCTATCGGCTAACTTGTAATAAGGCCCAATGTATAAAAAGGTTAATTTAAAATACATAGCTAAATCTGTGATTGAACAGTTATTTCAATTTGAAGGAACACGCAACCACCTGTGACCAACTCTGTCACCCATACAAACCAACCACATTCATTCTCATACATAATCCATGCATACAGTGTAAAAAAGGCAAGGTAAACAATTTGTAGAAATAGTAGGTCTTGCAAATCTACCCAAAGTGCAAAGTGCTATTTTGACATTAAATGCAACAAATATTTAAAATTCTGTCATGTATAAAATGTGTTGTTCAGATGCAACAATTCTCCACGTAAGTCATGTAGGCTATCCACCATTTGTTGTCGGGGGAGCTTGTGACAAACGGGGTCTACTCAAGTTTCGGCTCGCTAATCTAAATGTATTTCATACCCAAGCCATCTTCAGGACACAAAGAAAAACCATTCATGATCACACTGGTGTGTGGTACTAGGGCCTCATCACGAGTTAGGCGCTGGCGGTAATAGCCCTACCTCCAAACCCCCCGGCGCTATTAGCACCGGATCACGGGTTTGACGGAACCGTAAGTCACCATTCCCCATTGGGCCCATTCAGGAAATTCCCATTCCCCATTGGGCCCAATGGGGAATGTTTGGTGCTATTACCGCTGGCGGTACTACCACCAGCGGTAATAGCACCGAAAATCAGCAAAATCGGGCGGATTTGCCCCCAGCTCAAAGCTGGGGGTAAATCCGCCAACCCCATGATTTGGCGGATCCTTGAATGTGGCAGTAATAGTGTTACCGCCACATTTAAGGGTTACCGTCAAACTCCTGATGAGGCATCGAGGGTCTAATAAGTAAGGTTGCAGCAATCGGAGGTGTGACCCAATCCGTCCCTGGTGTGCAATGCCTTCACCAAGGTTGGTCCAAATACATCAGTCTCCGAGGAGGTGTGCCAGGAGGCTCAGCGATTAGAATTTCAAAGAAATTGAATCTCCAAATCGGTGCTGCAATTGGCCCCTTACAGCTGTACCTCTCCAGAGGGTTTGTAGTGGCGTCTTTACATCTAGTGTGCACAGTTTGCATCAGGTTCCCTCTTCACTTCTCATGCGCTCCCGGTGTTTCGAAAAACAATTCTCTCCAAACGCCAGGCAAACCTTCCTATATCCAGCAATTTGCAAGCAATTGGGCCTCATCACGAGATGTGCGGTATCCCGATTGGACCCGGTATGACCGCCGGATCACGGATTGGGCACAAAACGTTACTCCCCGTACCCCATTGGGTCCATTGGCGAATTTTCGGTGTAATTACTGTGCGGTAATACCGCCGTCAGTAATTGCGCCAAACATTGGCATTTTCCCAGCGTGTTTACCCCCAGCTCTGAGTTGAGGGTAAACACGCCGGTCTCAAGATTGGGCAGAGGGGTAAATGCGCGGTAAGCCTGTTACCGCCGCATTTAAGGGCTACCGCCCAACTCGTGATGAGGCACAATTGTCTGATATGGGATTATCTGAAATTGTAAATGAATGCTGGGGGATTTGGAGCCAGCAACGGGAGCAGGAAGGGATTGTCATTTATGTGGGGAGAATCCGGTGGAATCAGTCAAGCATCTCCAGTGTGAACGCGCATCACTTTCAGCTTTGAGGGCCGGTGCTTTACAGTCGGTGGGAGTGAGAGGGGATCATCCCCCAGACTTGTCATGGGATGAATTTATGTATGGGAATAACCATTAACCAGGCGTGCATTGTTTTTTTCATGTTATGGAGAAAAACATTTTTTTCTGTTTTACCATATTTAATGGATTTTAAAAGGTTGGGAAGCGGCCGTTTGTAGAGAGAGAGTGTGGATTACGGTGCAGCTTGACAGTCCCCCCTACGTTTTGAGAGGTCCTTTCTTCTATTCCTCCATTCTGAGCTACAGCTACACAGAGCAGCGAGTCCTGTATGCACCCTGTGCACGCTCGAGCTGGCCGCTTTGTTACCTGGTTTGTTTCCGGGTTTGCCCGTTCCTGGGTCCTCGTGTCTCGAGTCTCGCACCTGCTAAGAGGCTTGGACAGAGAGTCGCACTGCCACAGAGAGCCGAGGTAGAATGTGCAAGTTCTAAGTAAGTTATCGGTAAATTACCAGTTGTTGGTAGCCTGTGCTGTGCTGCGTGTGTTGGGAACACAGAGCCCTGAAGATAAGAGCGCCCTCCCCGTTTTATTTGCTGTACTTGCCGAGACGCTGCCTCCACCCTGAGTGTTTACAGTGTTTAGAAGGTGCCAAGGAGGAAATGAATAAATAAGGTATACCTTTACTTCAGGAGACTGCGGGGGGGCTCGCCCCTTTGATCCTGATTTATGGTTTACACTTGACGCCTTTGCAAACAGCCTGTATCTAACTTGAGTTACCGGAATCGTAGCGCCTTGACATTGTGGAATTCGAACAGTTCACCAGAAACTAGCCTTTTTTTTGGTCTTTTGCATTTTGCATAATTGCCTTACCTCTAAACTAACATATACAGCACGAGAATACTGTGGTCAGGACACCGCAAGATCTTTTCATTGCCCGGCTGATCACACACAGCGCTAATACCTCATTTAACAACTCAGCGATTTTAGCAGTGAACTGCCGCTAAAAACTCCAGAAACGACCTCCCGAGTAAACATGTACATCGCGGGGGTAGACCAATCGCCAACAATGAAACCTGGCCCCCATACCAGGCAACGAGGGAAGCGCGACAAGAAACAACAACTAAACATCTTGAACGACTCATCCCAACCCTCTATAAAGGAAGCACTCCTCAAACATGAAATTGCGAAAGGAATAACGCAGCCACTCACATATCAGCTGCCAAGCAGAGACATACATGGTGTACCTAATCAGACTGCCTGCTTACATTTCGACATCAGGCAACACGCAGGAACTAGAGGTCATCACCCCTATCTCATCACGGCGAGAAGGCTCGTCAATAACAGAAAATAAATGTGACCCGCAGGAAATACCGGCATTGACAAACCCCCAACCTACTGCAGGAGGACATCTACCGATCTCCCCTTTACGGGCTAGTTGTCCTCCTATCTCGAGCCCGCAGAATACAATTGAGCTATCCACCGAGACTGAAGTCCTCACTGCTGAAACCCCTTTAGTTCACACTAGATCCCCACTGCTCATGATACCTTTGGTGCAAACCCCACAGTCGTCTGCGAAAGCCTGTACAGAAGGAGGAGAAATTCTAACAGAGCCACTCAATATTCCCTTCCAAGGCACTTGCAAAACAGACCAAGCTATTGCGATCAATCTGGCCCTTTTATCAAAGACGATTACAGTCCCTCCAACCATATCTCCTCAAGAGCATACACAGAACCATGGAATACTTGAATCATCAAAAAAAGAAAAAGCTAGGCAAGTCAAACTGAGATGGCTCCAATCCTATACCGCTCGGAGCCACTCTAAAGCTGTAAACTTTAAAGACACTCAACATTCCAGAGCAAACGTAGCTTGCCTGTCTTTATATATTACTGAAATAGAGTCACTGCTGACTAATATCGAAAAAAGAAAGGAAGTCTTTGGAGACACACGCGCCAATCGTCTAAATGAACTACCTACCAAGTCAACTCCGGCCCTGAGCACAATTCCTCTGCCAGAGAATCTGCAAAAAAGCTTGAAGCGAAAGGAGCAACTGGTAAAGAACTTCAAGCTCGAATACGATGAAATTGACGCCTCTCTCTCCTTCGGTTCTGGCACTCAGAAGAAAATCGATAGCCCCCTCAGCTACACAGAAGACCAAGAAGCACCTAGCAATTGTTTGCCTCCTACTCCCGAAGAACAACTACCCCATAGCATACCGACCACAATGATCGATTTACAAAATATGCTCACAACTATCACCACACAAGCCATGATCCCGTTTTGTAAGCTCTATGAAACGATTAATGAAAGCACCAAAGACCAAGCCACTCTTCTAGTGTTAATCCACATGAAGCAAATTCATCTAGAAGCTTTCATTACCACTGTAGAAAAACGCTTAGATAGAGAAGCGGAGCCCCCCATCAATGGCAAACGAGATCGTTTGAAATGGCCGCAGCTGAACGAGCTGAAAAAGCTATTCTATCTACGACAATGATCACGTTGATGAAGGCACATCCGTTGCCAACTCCCAAAGCTCCCCAAGACCTTCAAACTGCATCCTCAAACACCCTTGAAACACCTGTCCCCTCACAGAGTACACAAATTTCAGCGGTACCAATGGCAATTTCCTCAGTCTGCCCCCAGACTACTAACATGATTTTGGCAGATAGCCTAAGGATAATGAAACCACCAGAAATCTTTCAAATTTTCTCAAATAATTAACCTCTTAAGGAAATGCTACCAGCAATACAGATTCCAAAATCAAAAACCAAACGAACAAAGGGGAACAAACAAGCTCCCGAGCCTTTCTAAGGAATATTTCCGTAGGACCTGATTCAAATAAACAGACTAACTGCACCCCCAGAAACTCGAAAAAAAACAAAGGAGTGAGATCAGACCCTAAGGGTGAGCCCTTGATACGTCCCATGCAAGGACCTTCTAATATTCCAGATGATGTAATAGAAGATCTCCTCAATCTCACTACGCACTCAGTCTTATCTGAGAATATTGGCAAGACACCAAATATCAACGAATCAATACTAGATGAGTATGCCATCGACTCAGACGACCGCTCTAATGATTCGAATTTGTCCTGCGAAACCATCTCAGACATTCCTCTTCACCATACGGGTGACCTCACAGACATATCAGATGTCCCGTCAAATTACTTGAATGACACAAGTCTTTCCACTGATAAGTACAGCTATACTGAGGCGTCAACACCAGACGCCTCAGAAAAAACATAAGGAATCCCCACAAGGCTGATACTTATAACTTCTCACAATTCATTGATCCCTGGAAAAAAAAAAACATATCCTGCGGATAGCCTGCATTAACGAGACATGTACATCCATCACACATAACCGGGCTAATTTACTAAGACAGTTTCATGCAATTCCACAACTTAAATCAATCAATTCAGAAGAAATAAAGACAGTGAGCTTTGAAGACGATCATTATCTAGATAAGGTTCAGATTGAACTTTATACTCCGGAGACCATGAAACGAATTTTACACATGGCCAGCCCTTTGCTCACATTAGGATTTGCACTTATCAATTTCAGACGAAACAAGGGATGCTGATGAACTGAAGTGCCTCCATGAACACCAAGCAAATTCCTCCAATGACTATACCAAGTCACGAGACGATAGACCAGTACGGCATATGAGTACTAACTCATACCTTGGCAGAAAATTTACACCTTTATCATCCAACCATTTCTATATTAATAAACAATTTCAAGACAAAGAACCCTTTTGGAGAGGTTATGAAGATGCTAAACTACAACCGACGACAGATTTAGAAACTCGTTCATAACCATCAATCAAACCAAAGATCGACAGATGGAAACTGTATTTTTGGAACACGAGAGGTTCATCTCACCTCTGACTCTCCAGACTCTGTACTAGAATCCTGTCACATCATATACCTCCAAGAGACCTGGATGACCAACACGCCTGCTTGCGACGGATATATCACTGTCCTTAATCCGGCCCTGAAAGGTCCCAGGGGCCGTGCGGCTGCGGGTCTATTGACGCTGATGAAGATATCTCCATTCTGGAACTTCATTGAAACAGAAAAGATCAATCCATGGACCCAACTGACCATCATTAAATTCTTGAACTATACGACCTCAGATGTCCTACCTGAACAACAATCTAGGTCAACTAGAATGATTGCAGTCATCAATGCGTACAGTGCCAATCAACGACAATAACTTCTTGGATGGCGTATTTCTAACAATGGACAGAATCAGTGCTAAATTTCCCAACATTAACTTCATCATCTGTGGAGACCTTAATAGTCACCTGTACGACATCAATGGTCTCCTCAGACAACCTCATGACCTATCAACCAGAGCGCTCCGCTGGACCAAAGAGATCTCGATTAGAAACTCAAATCTTATAAATCAACCTCATGATAAGCAGAATCTGTTGATGCCGACCTGGACATGTCGAAATTCTACTATCATTATCGACTATATATATTTATCCTCAGCCATAACCAACATGCTAATGGAATTCCAAATAATACCTACTAGCAAGAGTGACCACTCTATGCTTACGATCTCCGTTGTGGGAGTTAGTGACCCCTCGATTCTCCCTCCAACCCCTCGGATAGAAATTGTTGGAGGTAACACCAGACTAAGAATCAGTAAAAATCTTCTGGCCACCATTCTGCAGGTTTTCCAACAAACACCCTTGCCAGACCAACAGAAATTAAATTACAATAGGGTATTACTCCCTTTCCAAATACACAAGTCTGTTATAGAGAAACCGATCCATCAACACTACTATAATCAGGAAATAGTACAAAAAAAAACTGTTGCAGCAAATCTGCGAAAATGGAGAAAAGACCCAACCGCAGTAAACCTGGAAAACATTAGAAAAGCAAAGCAAGTATACAGAAATTGGAATAAATCAAATGCGATGGCCCTGCAGCAAACGGACGCTGAAGCTATGCTTAAAACGCTCAGAAATAAGAATTTGAGACCTCTGTGGGACCTGCTAAATA
Source organism: Ambystoma mexicanum (assembly GCF_040938575.1). Classification (NCBI taxonomy): domain Eukaryota; kingdom Metazoa; phylum Chordata; class Amphibia; order Caudata; family Ambystomatidae; genus Ambystoma; species Ambystoma mexicanum. The sequence goes on along the minus strand of NC_090922.1, from coordinate 1,447,529,584 downwards.
AGAACGCACAACAGCAACAATTGATGGTATCCAATGTCACTCAGAAAAACTGGATCGCACATTTCTCTAAACTTTAACAAACCGCGGAACAGTGAGGAAAATATGGAGACACTTTCAATTTCAAACCAATGGACCATCACTTGGAAGAAGCACATATTTGTAGAAATGATCATCAAACTAAATTCCTCTAGAGCATCTGGACCGGATGGGCTATCCAACGCTCGCCTGAAACGTGACTCGTAGACTTGGACGAACCTTATGGATCTCATACTAACTCTAATCAATGCAGTAATGTTATTCCCAACTACGTGGACCAAAGCGGTTTTGATCCCAATTTATAAACAGGGCGACAGAGATAATCCTGCCAACTTAGACCAATTGGCCTGTTAGATCCATTGGGAAAATTGTTTGCTTCATACCCTCTCCAAAAATTGACTACATGAGCGAAAGCTTCAAACCGATTTGATAGTCGGCAAACCGGCTTCACCCCTAACGTGGGAACTAACGTAAATCTCCTAATCCTGAATTTGCTAAAACACGAAGCCATAAGAAACAAAGCGCCCGTCTATGCAGCGTTCATAGACCTGCACATGGCTTTTGACGCCATAAACAGGTCCATCTTGTGCGAAAAACAAATGGAATTGCCCTCCATAAATTAGCGCACCAATCAAACTATTATATTCCAACACTACAGTCTCGATCAGGCTAACGAAAGAAGGAACCACCATGCAGCCCATAAGAACATGGAACGGTCTAAAACAGGGGTGCCCCTTAGCGGCGACACTGTATAACCTATTTACTGCCGACTACTCCATGAATATCAACTCTGGAAACCTCAATCAGCCGAAGATCAATTCACTCCCGATTACATACCTTATGTATGCCGACGACATCGTACTCCGAGATAAAAAGCCCTCTGGACTACAGGAGAATTTACATATGACAGAATCATACATGATCAATAACGAACTCCAGATTAATAACAAAAAAAAACAAAATCATGGCACTTACTAATCATAACAAGACATCTAACCGAAACAAATCAACAAACTTTATACTAGACAAAAAAGTGTTGGACACAGTTACCTCCTTTAAATATCTTGGCGTATTACTAAACCAACATAAGGATGAAACAGCCTGGGTGACGACTCTAGAAAGTAAAATCCAAATGCTGGCACGCCAAGGTGTGATGCTACATAGGCGCTACAGAAGATTTTCTGCTAAACCGATCATAGCGTTTTACCGCCAGAAGGTAATCCCCATTATTACTTATGGGAGCGACGCAATGATCACTGCCACCAACATAAACTGGCAAAAGCTAGAAGCATTATTCTGGCAGAACATTTTACAGCTCCCAAGGAATTATCCTATGACTAGAATACGTTTTGAGGTAGCCCTACAATCACTAGCCTCAATAGTCAGCTGGAAGCAGTTGGATCTTCTGCGTAAGGTCATAAATGAAGATCCTATTCCAGCGATGCAAATCCTTAAAATAACTCCACAGGCAATGCATAACACCATCTTGAAAACATGGAAGACTGCACTGCAAGATCAAGCTACAGTGCAATGATTGGTCCAAAACAATGGCAGAGAAGGCATGCTACTCAATGAATCTACAATGCCCGATTGACATACGAGCATTGAATGAACTTCCACATTACTTGGAACTTTTTCCAGGTCCAACTATACGCACAATTTTCATGAAAATGCAATTAAATATCCTCCCTACCAGACAAAGATTATCTCAAATTCGATATTTACCGAAAGAGGAACATTTCTGTCGCTTTTGCAAGAACTAAGAGATACCTGAGTCTCTTAACCATCTAATTATGATATGTCCTGCACTAGTCGACAAGAGGAACCTCTTTGGAGACCTATTCAAGATCTCCCAACAACAAGAATAAGGCGACACTAGATGGCTAAAACTCCTTAAAGGAAAAAATAACAAGCTGATATACACAGTAGCACAATTTCTAGCTAATATTTTGGAGCTCACTTAAGTTATTTAAAGTGGCCTTTCTTGATCCTTTTGTTGTTTTTTTTCTTTCTCTTTCTCCTTTTTTCGTCCTGTACTCTGTAATCTGTAAATAATGAGAAACGTCTTATGCAATCCAAATGAAAAGTTTATGTATAAACTATATAATTCTAATTAAAAAAAAAAGTTGTGACTACTGTATTTTAAATTAATATAACTAGAAGGCATCTGCTTGTGAAAAGTGTTTTGTTAAAACTGTAACACAATAAAAGACATAAATAATATATATAATAATGATCTCTGGTACTGCACCCTTGGTCTGTGGCTTTAGGACCTCTACCAACAGCATCTGGTACTGCACTCTTGAGGTTTGGCTTCCAGGACCTCTGGTAGCAGCCTCTGAACCCATGGTCTTTTGATTCATGGACCCCTGGCCTCTGGTGCTGTATACACTTATTACATTTCAGGACCCCCAGTAATGTCATCTGGTACAGCGTGCATTGCATTTCCAAAGCCGGTGTCTGGCTCAGGGATATTTTACAAAAACCTCTGATACTGCGCCCTTTAGGCCAGATTCTCAAAATGTCGCACAAATTAAAGGAGCACAGAGAATGCGCTCGTTTCATTTGTGCTACTTTCAGAAATGCTCAGGTTATCTTATTCTCAAATGTTTCCTCAGCATTTCAGGAGGGGCTGGGCAGTGGTGCAAATATGTGCTGTCCAGCCCCCTTGATCCCGACACTAATCCAGGACAGGCTCCCAGCAACCACTTCCTTATAGGGCTGCTGTATGATAGCTGTGGTTTAAACCGTGGCTTTCACACTTAAAATAAAATCATGACAAGGTCAGAAATTACCCTATAACGATTTGCGGATGACCCTAATTTCTGTGCATTTAAAAGCACCTTGTAAATTCGGGATGTCCATTTAACTGCTCAGAAAGGCCCCCTGATATACGCAGATGCGCAAAGGGGTGAAAAGGAGTATCTGAATGAAGATGCGCTCCTTTAGATGCCCTTTGAAAATGGGCCTGCTCCTTTACGTGATGAGATACGCTAGCGCATTTCATCACGCTGGCCAAAAAAGATTTTGAGAATCTGGCCCTCGATTGCTTTATGAACCTCTTTAAAGGATTTTGCACCCTATTTTATTGGCTGTAGGGACTGACTTCACAGCTAAGAACCACAGCTCTCCCTGCATCCATATCTACCCTGGCAACTTCAACCCTGCTAGTTCCCATTGAGACAGCAACCACATACTAAAGAGTATACTTATGTCACTCACCTCATCACCTACTCCACATGCATAGCTTGCACCACCCGGGACCTTTTAATTTCAAGCAAAAAGCATAGATCTGTTGAAAATAAAATCTGGGTGTCATGGTCAGACCACTTTGCCACCCCCTTCAGACTCACACTACCACACAACATCCTCCATCTGTAACCCGCCTCACCCACCTTCGAGACAAACCAAACACAATACAGACACAGTCTTAGCACCGCCAATACCACCCACCCCCTCCTCATATGCACATCCCCCCATTCTCCTCAACAACTGCAACACCATCAACACACAGGCATTTAAGAAAATTGCCCCTCTCTAATCACAAAAACCCCACAACTACCACCATGAACCGTGATTCCATAGTTCCCTCCTCTCAATCAAACAAGAATCCAGCTGCCTCATATGTGGCTGGCTAAAGAACCCATACTCTGCCACTAGGAGATGCCTCAGACAATAGCGCAACAAATACAAAACAGCCATACGCAATGCTAAAGCCACCCACCACTTCCAAGAACTGAATTACACCATTAACTATTGTATGGGAGCGAGGGGTCCTCGGGCCCCCTCGCGTCATACACTCCTCAGTACAAGGCTTGGACCACGTGCCTCCGGTAGTGGGATTGCCCCTTGCCCTTATGTAAAGTTAGCCACGGTTGACTGCTGCATAGATGGGACTACTGAGCAGGACATGGGGCATCCATCTTTTGTGCCCCCTTTCGACTCCATCTTAGGTAAACAGGCCTCACTGCGATAGTACAGCAATGCTCAGCTCCCCTTCCACCGCAGCAGCCAAGGACAGAGACACACACACACAAGGCGCGCAGACAGCTGGCTGGCCCCCACCCTTGCACTCCCCTTGCGAAGGAAAGCTCTGCACTTCCATTCTCACGCTGAAGCTGGAGAAAATTGCAACAATCAATATGCTACAGTTTTCTTCCTCTGAGATCACTGTTCGTCTGAGAACCTGCATGTGAACCAGGATGAGCTAAGCACATTTGGCTCGATTCGTCCTCATAAAACGTACAAGCCACCCACCCCCATTAGAACAATTTATTACCCTCTTGACTCAGCACCCTCTGTAAGGTATTTCTTTCAAGTACCAGACCCTCGCCTGTGCTGCGAAACCCACCCAATACACTCCTCACTAAACTTAAAAACTTTTACTACTATATATGCTTTTACTTGTACTAATGAGTTTGAAACCTAGGAAAAAATGCGAAACATAGCCTGATTCTTCTACATGCACAATAAGGTCAAGGCCTCCAATTAAAGCCACGAATGACCCAATTGTACTGACAATAATAATTGTGTGCGACTTATGTAGAAATGTGACAAGTAGCATAAAATGTTTTAAATAATTTGTTATTTAGTGTGTAACATATTAGCTTAGGTAGTGATCACAGTGACTGGACCCTGAGTTGCTTAGAACACAAGATGTTTGACGTCCGTCAGCCACTCAGCCAACCAGGAGGAAGAGATGCCACCCACCCCTACAGCACCACACCGCCTGGCCAATCGGGTCAATTTAGCATTTTTTGTTAGAGTTACTTTAATTAATATAAATATAAGTGTGATGTAATGAGATTTGGAAGAGTTTTTTGGGTTATTTCCTAGCTGGAGAAATAAACTATCCTTTGAACTCTTGCAGCCGGGTCTCAGTGTCTCCTTCCCCGACAAGGGGTTGTGTCAGTATTTTATTTTCTCTCACACGTAGTAAGCCGGGGAAGGGCACCTACATTTTTGGTGACCCCCGCAACGTGATTTAGAGAGGTGCCTTGAGGCCTGCGCCGCCCGGCAGTTAGATCCAGGGCGCCCACCAGCAGAACCATCGCCTCTGCGGTTGACCGGACTGTGCACACCAAGACGAAAGGGTGAAGGGTTCCCGGTTGACGAATACCCGATCGAAAAAGCTGCTCGCCAAGGCAGGCCACGGCTTGGTTGGGGGATGGACCTGAGCGAGGTCCGGCCGTGAGCGGCGACCCTCGGAGTACCTGACTGAACACGTGGAGTCCCGGTTGCAAAGACCCCAAAGGAAGGTAAGGGGAAATACGGGAAGAAGAGAATTAGCAACAAAGGGAAGGTAGCTAAGAATAGGGTCTGCGTGAGTGATGGTGAGGCTTTTTCTGATCTATCCTTTATATGGCCATTAGGTGTTGTAAGAAGTGAGAATAAGAGAAGTGGTATCCTAGCCCGTAGGAGGTAGAAGGTGGCGCCGCGTAGCATTTGTCCCGACCAAGTGCAGAATAGAGATAAAAAGAAAAATAGTAGGGGTCTCGTGTAGGCTCGGAGTAGTTTTTAGAATATTCTTTTTCCGTGAAGGTAAGAAATCTTGAGACATAATAAGGGTGAAAGAGGTGGGGAGTGAATGCAAAATAGTAGGTAGTATAGGTAAGAAGAAAAAACAGGGACAGTAACGGGAATAGGGAAAGAACAAACGCGCGCAGGCAGTGCATGTTGCATGATTATATGTTTGTCGGTCTGCTTTTGTATATATGTCTTGTTGAACACGATAAAGTATTTTAGTACAAGTAATTTGTGATTGATATAAGATAAAACAAAGAAAATAAATTGTGAGAGGTGATCAGGTAACACCTCTCAGAAAGCTAATGCGACATATGGTAATTGTGAGCATTGATAAAGAACGTATTATTTCCACACATTGTAACTGACATACCAAGTGAGAGGTGGGAAGAGATTCAAGGGTACCAGAATGCACAAGAAAGGAAAAGAAACATTGCCATGGGGGGAGTAACACCACTAGCACATATTTGCCAGCACCTTCCACTATATAGCGACAGGATACCGAAGGATCACGATCAGTGGATCACTGAGATAAAGGGAGACGGGGTTACACCAATTTGGCCAGAAGGAGGATCATTTGACAAAAGAGTGTTGGACCTAGTATCAACACATTTGCTAGCGCAATACAAAGGGGAAACAGTTACAGAACCGAAGAGAAGTGTTAGATTTATGGCGAATGTTTGAGGAAGTTGCCCCCATGGCAGAGGTAGGTACAAGCTGAATGACAGAAAAGCAGAGAAAACCTGAAGAAGTAGGCGGGACACCAAAAGGGGAATGCTCATCAACTACAACCGAAAACGAAGTAACAAAAATCTATCCCTTAATGACTAGGCCAGCGGTAGGGTTTAGTGAACCCCTGTATATACCACCCACCGCCACTGCCCAGGGTGGGGCAACAGCCCCCGAACCACCACCATATGACAAAGGAGGCCTGTATGGCCCCACGAGCGCAACTCCTGTGGATATAGCATGTTTAACAGGTGATTTGAACCGTCAACTAGCACACGCACAAATGGAAATAACACGGTTGAGAGCTTTACTTGATAAAGGGCAAATGCTGCCAGGGGGAGGGGAGATAGCCCCGCTGTCACTAGCAGATCTCACACCCCCAATAGGGGCAGCAAGCAATGCAACCCCAGCAGCCTCGGTGTCAGGACAATCTATAGCATCACAAGGGACATCATCGCAGCAGAGTCAAGAGAACAAGAGTGGCAGTCAGGACAGTTCCTGTTCCAACTGAATAACAAGCCAGTGAGAATTCTACGCCCAGATACACCAGAGAGTCAACAGAGTGGAGATCAGGGTGAAAGACAAGGAAATGAACCCAAGGAAAACTGGGAGGATAATAACGAGCTAGAGTCAGAAATAGAAGAAATGTGGGACGATTTAGATGAATACGAAGAGGCAGCTGCCGCGGAGGGTTCTGTAAAAAAGGGAATTTACAATGGATACATTTGTGGTTCGGCCAGTCTGAAACATAAATGAAATAAACACTTTTACATCAGATACATACAGATTCCGACACAGACGTTTTTTATAATTGCAAGCATTTATTACAAATAACACTAGAGTGGGTGAGCAAAGAAAGATTACAATGACGGAGAAAAAAATACATAAGTCATTGCAGTCCTCAGTTGCTGACAATTTTCAAAACAGAATTACCATGTTTACATAGCTAAAATACCAGACATTACTCCCACACTATACGTGCCTAGACATCTCGTGGCAGATCAATCACCCCTCCGTCACTTATGTGGTGGTTTCCCAGAACGCGCAAGAATGGATAAGAATCCGCATATGCAGACAATAAAAGGCAGTTTGTCATAATATATATCACATTTCATGTCACTGAAAGCAAATGCTATTTGTAATATGAGGAAGGAAAGCGAGCAGCGCAGAACGTCTACTGTGTACAAAGGTTAAGAGTAGCAGAGAAAAAGGGAAGTTTCTGCCGGTCTTGTTTGTTTTAATAATATAATTTACGGTAGATTTCTCATGTCAGCGGAATTTTCCTCACATCTGGGATGAACTAATGTACTTTCAACACGCATATCTCGGTGAGAGGTCATGCTGTTTATCTTGAATTCCAGCGAGCGTAAGCAAGTTTTTGTATGGTGCAGTTTTAAGCAGGGTCCTCTAACGTGAGGCCTAATCCTTTGAATGGCGTTTGTAATTGGCCCCCAAACAGATTGTTTTGTAGCAGGCTCTCTTTTAAGCCATATTGTTATGAACTGATTAACAGATAAAATCGACATTTCCACAGATCCCCACTGCCAAACTGGCGTTACCCAGACACACTCTCGCCACCATTATGGCAAGGTAGATTAAGACAACGAACAGGGAGGACAGGAAACATACTGGTAAGTAAAACGAAAAAAGGGAGGATGAGCAAAACGGGAAAGAAACAGAAACTACAAATGCCACTGATACATAAAGGAGCAGGTAGGCCAAACTATATTCCGTGGGCCCAAATGGACAAAACCAACCTGTTAAAACTCCTCCCCCCGCTGACGGGAGGGGCAGGTAAGTGGATACATGTATTTGAGAAGAACACAGCAGGCGTGCCATTATCTATAGGTGATGTAAAAAGTCTATTAGTATCAGCAATCGGGGACCAAGCAGACACAATCTGGGAAAGAGCAGGGTTCCCGGGAGTAACAATGAGCTGTGACCGACACGATGGATTACCATTCAACAATGTTCGAGCACAAGTGTGGGATGCATTACGGCGTACATTTCCAGATGTTCCAGATTTACCTGCAGTGATGCAGTGCCCGATGGAGGAGAAAGAGGATCCTGCGCATTTTATTTTGCGAGTACAAGACTTATGGAGAAGCGAAACTGGTACGGCATGGAATCAATCAACAGCTTTATTCTATTTTATCATTAAAAAGGGGTTGCCGAAAGAGGTGCAGAAGGCCTTGGACAAAATATCTGGGATCGAAGCCAAAGGGTGACCTGAACTTCAGAGCATAATTGTACACCACTGGAGAAAGATCAAAGAGAAGGAAAAGGAGGTCACGCAAAAGAGGCTGGCCGACGAAGCAAAATTAGTACAGACGAAATTAGTGAAGGTTGCCGCCATTACTGCCAGTGCAACAGCAGACAGAGGAAACGAAGGAGAGGAAAAGGCGGGAGAAAGGCCCGTTTGGATAGCAGCGCAGTGGGTTGGAGAGGACCAAGGACAGTGGAACGGATGCCAAGGATCGCAGTGGCAGAACAGGCCGGCCCAAGGAAGAGGTGGGTACCGCGGGCAGAGGGGAAGATACGGAGGAATGGGAAACAGAGGGTATGGTGGACAAGGACCAAGGGGAGGAAAACAGGGGTCGTGTTGGAATTGTGGAAGATGGAGACATTATTCACGAGATTGTAGAATGCGACCATCAGGGTATTTTCAAGGGCAGCAACAACAGCCCATGAACAATGAACAGGGGTGGGGCTGCCCACACCCAGGAAGCCCTTGAGGAGCTCCAATGGGGAGGGGAGACTACAGGATCAATACTGCTATGACCCCCAAATGCAACAGAGACAGCCAACCCCACAACAGCAACAACAGCAGCAGCAGCCACAACAGCAAAACGCACTACAGCCCATGGCGAGACAAAACCCAGTAGAGAACATAAACAATAACCCTTTTGCAGCGGCCGCAAACGGTGCCCCTGCACCATTCCGCGGCGTAACAGTCGTACGTGACAATGTTTTTTTCAGTGCCAGGTCAGCAAAGATAACAAGACTAGGACAGCCCACAGGGAGCACTTGCGTGTCCAGTCCTATCCACCCACAAAGTGCAAATGAGGAACCACTAGTGGCAGCAGAGATAGGAAACAAGCAGTTTATCTTTATGGTAGACTTTGGAGCAGAAAAATCATGCCTCACAGAAGGGCGGTTTCAGCTCTCGGGAAGAAATTTGGAGACGCAGGGGTTCTCTGGGGCTATTTTAAAAGTTCCTTATACAAAAGATCTTGATGTAACAGTGGGGGGAAAAACAGTGCGTGCACCCTTATTGTATTACGAAGAAGCGCCAATAAATTTGATGGGACGAGATTTGCTCAGTAATTTAAACATGACCATAGCCTTTACTGAAAGAGGAATAGTGTGCTCGACGCCAGGGGTATGTCCTGTACGAGCACTCTTGATAATAAGCATTATTACAAAGGAAGTGGCAGTAAGAGGGATTCCCATTGACATGGACATGTTCGTCTATGGAATACAGGTATTAGCCCGAGTAGTGCCTGAAATAACACAAAAGAGGGGAGAATACCATCAGACTTCATATTCCGCCCGATCACACCAACAGATGTAGTGCCAGGCACAATTATATCTATAGACATTGAGGCACTTCAAGTTTCCAACAAACGCATTGTGGTCATAGGCCTGGACACACAGGGATGCGAGTGGAGAAGTGTGCTATGCATAGAGCCAAACATAATGCTAAAAGATGTAACTGATGAAGAATTGTTTACTGATAATGGGATGGACAAATAATAATGGAAATAGGCATACCATGGGCCTCATTACAACCCTGGCGTAGGACCATGGTGCTCTTAGCACCATGGTCCATGCCGGAAACCGCCATGTTGGATGGCGGATTTACCGCCCCATTCCAAGGTTAGTGGGGCGGTAAATCCCCATTCACCATTGCCATTTTTGCCCCATAGGACTCAATGGGGATGGGGAAGGCGCTAATTACGGCACCGTAAATGACGCTGCCGTAATTAGCACCAAGGTCGCTTAGCGCCTTGGACTTTAACGCCTGCAAAAAGCAGGCGTTAAAGTGTGAATCTGGCGTTAAGGGTTTAACGGCGCCGCAGACTTTTACGGCGCTGTTAACCCCTTAACGCCAGGGTTGTAATGAGGCCCCATGTGACATTATGATTCAATACAGAGAAATACACAACCCACTCATGGCTAACATAAAGGCCCCACCGACAATATTTGAGGAAGACATGGCCCGGGTAGCACCTGTAATTTGGATCACAGGGCCACACGATGTGGGATTATTGCATGAGGTGACTCCCAGATAAAACTGAAACCAGGTGCCCTCCCACCCAGAGTGAGACAATACCCAATATACAAAGAAGCAGAGGAAGGTATTAGAGAAACAGTGAATACACTCCTAAGCCAAGGTATTTTAGTGCCATCAACCTCCCCATGCAACACAGTGATTTTTCCGATTAAGAAAGCGAAAGGAGGGGTGTGGCGAATGGTCCAGGACCTCCGCCCACTCAATGACGTCATCCAAAAAGAGTTCCCTTTAGTGCCTAACCCAGCATCAATATTGTGCAGTATAACAAAAGAGGCAACTTGCTTCACTGTCATTGATCTGAAAAATGCCTTTTTCTCTGTGCCACTCGCACCAGAGTCACAGTACCTTACAGCTTTTACATTAGGAAACAGCAGATATGAACATCGCAGACTCCCACAGGGGTATTGCGAGAGCCCAAGCATTTTTAACAGAGTACTACGAGAAGACATTGGCAACAAAGATGTAGGGAGCACCATTATACAGTACATAGACGATTTACTTGTCTGGAGCAAAACAGAAGAAGAGTGTAGAGAAGACTCAATAACACTGCTTAATGTATTGGCTGCCAAGGGATACAAGGTGGACAAAGGAAAGTTACAATACTGCCTTGCAGACGTTGTGTATCTTGGCCAGCAAATATCTAAAGAAGGAAAAAGAATACTACCAGACAGAGCAGCAGCCATTCGACACATTATCATACCAAAAACAGTGAAGGACATGCAGAAATTTCTTGGCATATGTAACTATTGCCGAGCGTGGATCCTCGATTACGCAGCATACACACGCCCAATGCTACAAGCGCAGAAAAAAGCACAAAAGAACAGAGCCCCAATAAAATGGACACAGGAGACAATTGCTCAATTCTCTCGAATAAAAGAACTTATTTCAGACGCCGCAGTCCTTGCAAATCCAGATTATGAAAGGGAATTTTTCCTGTTTTCACACAGCAATGGAACATTGATGACAGCAGTATTGACACAAAAGACATCGCTAGGCCACAAACCATTAGCGTACTACAGTGGAGTATTAGACCCAGTAATGCAGGGACATTTCGCTTGTGAACAGGCCCTCGCTGCAGCGGCCTTCGCTATTGAAAAAAATGTGCCACGATCGTAATGGGATGTTCAGTGACGCTTTATGCGGAACACTCATCATTTGCTATCTTGGAAAGATCAAAATCTACTCTCACAACACAGAGAGCCTCTGCTTATGAAATAATAATATCAAGTCCAAATGTACATGTGGTCAGATGCAAGACAGTGAACCCAGCCACATTCATTACAGAGCCATGCACAACTGAGGATTTACAGGAACATGATTGTAGCACGTATGAGGGAGAGGGCGATGACATCCCCAAAGCAAGAGAAAACATCCTTACAGAAGGAGAAATTTATTTCATAGACGGGTCAGCATCCATAAATTCAGAGACAGGAGAGAAACATGTGGGGATGGCGGTAGTGTGCATGGAAGAAGATACATACAAAGTGATTGTTCAAAAACGCCTCCCCTCACACTACACTGCACAAGCAGCCGAACTGACAGCACTAATCAGCACGTTACACACAGCCAAAGATTGTGCCGTGACAATATATTCAGACTCAGCTTATGTCACCACCACAGTTCACTCAGGGCTCTCACGTTGGCGAAGGAGAGGGTTCAGAAGAGCAGACGGGTCCCCCGTACAACATGCCACGTTGTTAAATGAACTGATAGAAGCTTTGGCAGAACCATCAGTAGTAGCGGTGGTCAAATGCCAAGCCCATACCCATAACATAGACGCCGTCTCATTGGGGAAGGCGGCAGCCGGCGCAGCAGCGAAGGAAGCCTCGTACTTCAACAAGACACCAACATCAGAGTACGTTGTAAAAACAGCCACAGTAGAGCAAACAACAGAAGCATACAGTAACACGCCCATAGCACAATTGATAGAACTCCAGAGAAGGGCCCCACCGGAAGAGCAGGAGTTGTGGGGCAAACGAGGGTGTAAGCAATCAGCCACAGATCTCATTTGGAGACAGGAAACGACTGGCAAGGTAGTGATGCCTGTAGAATTATTAGAAGTAGCGTTCCAACAATTGCATTTTCCAGCTCACATTGCAAAACAACACATCACCTCAGATATTCAGGTGGATTGGTTTGTTCCGAATCTGCACGAATACTTGTCTAAATTTGTGATTGAATGTACTACCTGCCAAACTTACAATTCAGGAATGACATTACAAACTCTGCGTGGCACTTTGTCACGCCCTACAGGTACCAGATACTTGATTGTGGTAGTATGCCCCTTTTCACGGTCGGTGGAAGCGGGCCCCTGTCCCCATCCTGATGCAAAATGTGCTGCCAAGTTCCTTGTGCGAGAAGTATTCTCACGGTGGGGAATCTGTGACGTGATCCGTTCAGACAACGGCACGCACTTTGTGAATGACCTTTTCAAAGAAGTATCATCCGTTTTGGGGGTAAAACACAAACTATGTTCGATTTATCATCTAATGGCCAACGGGCTGCTCAAAAGCAATTTATCGAAATTATGCAGCACGTTGAAAAAAAATTGGGTATATTGTCTGCCCCTAGCACTGTTCCAACTCAGAAATCAACCATGCAAGGATCACCATTTAAGCCCGCATGAAATTGTGACGGGAAGAAAAATGCACACACCGCTCTCTCCTGTTAGGAGGGCATCTGATGCGCACAGGGCTGCCACAGTGCTGGGAGAAAGGTTTAAGGAATACCTAGCACAGGTAACACGCGCGGTACGCAGCATAGCAAAACAAATTGTTTCACCATGTACTGAAGATGAAGCAAGAGACACCTCCATGCGGACAGCAGAAAGCCCAGAGGGACTTTTAATGCCAGGGAAGCATATTTTTGTCAGAATTTCTGTAAGAAGGTGGAATTCACCAAGATTTCATGGTCCATACACAGTGGTGTACAGCACCCCAACTGCAGTTAAAGTTAAGGGGTTAAAATACTGGGTGCACCTCTCAGATGTGAGAAGGGCATACAGTGTTGCACTTCCCCAAAATGAAACTGACTGTGTGGATGCCATCACTGGCACAGGTTGACATGATGAAAACTGCAACTTAGATAGGGAAAGTATAGGGAAAAAAGCAAAAGGTTTTTACATATTTTGTCTCTCTCTATCTCTCTTTCTCTCTCTCTTTCTTTTCTTCTCATATAAATCGTGTTGTCTTTTCTATTTTTCCTCATTATTTCCATGATAAAATGAAAAGGAATTGTTAAATGCCTAACTGAATAAAGAAATGAAAAAGAATGAACAACTGCAAATATGTTTCTTTTCATGATGACTTAACGAATTTCTCACGCCCACATAGGTTCAACATGAGCTAATGCGACGAAATGGCTGAGCAGGCTGAAATGTTAGATAGAAATAGGGATGCCACTAGGGCCAGTAGATTAAATAATTTGGAATGTGTTATAAAATATGCTGCTATACTATTTGCAATAATGATGTTTTATCTTATTTGGTATAATGTTGTTTTATATGTGGGAAATGAAATGAATAAAGGGGGGAGAGGAACTGATATGACAAAACCAGGGTCTAAACTAATATGGACTGAAGCAACAACTATTTTAAAGGACACTTATAACATTGAATCTAATAGTAAAAATATAACGTTACCCTTCAACCAATTGCATGTAAACAAAACTGCTATTCCATTGTTAAATAATACTGTGGCCAAGGAAATAGAGCTTGGATGGAATGTAAATGATGATTACTATTGGTTGACTAATTCCAGAAATACAAGCATGCATACACCCACTGCATCAAAAACCACTACTGAAAACACACATGTCACCACGAACAACATAGATGAAGCATGGTCTAGAATATTCCCACTGCAATATTCACGAGTTGGTATTCAATTAAAAAACAAAAGGAGGAGAAAAAGGAGGGTGGGAAAAAACAGATACGATATTTATCATAACCTGGGATTAGATGAAATAGAGGATCCCCGACACCCTGACCAATCAAATAAATGGTATTCAGACATGAGCATCGCAGCAAAGCAAGCAAGTAATGAAAGTTGTTTTGTGTGCTCACTTATTCCTCATGCAACTGGAACCCCAAAAATGCTAATCCCACAGGAAGTACCCTTGTCTGAGGCCCAATGTTTGATTCACCTGATGCTGTGTAGAATAAAAAAGACATTTTAGGCACACACAGTCACCATGGAAAAATTGGAAAACGAACAAACATGCACCAGCAGACGACCAGGAGTAATCTGCCCCCGAGAGCCATTTTTCATCATAAAAGGGACAAGGTATGCAGACGACAAGTGGCATGATGAAACGATTGAATGCAAAGCTGAGGGGCTTCGAGGGCTGCCAGATGAAACATACGAATGGGCAAAAGAAACGTGCATCCCCATCTGGTCACAGCATATCACCAAGCTGACATGGGTCACACCCCTAGAGAGACCCATAAAGATTCAAAAGGAAATACCGCATATACTTTGCTTTCATGGAGAAGGCAAGGTGAACATGGGAACCGTGCGGCAGTGCAATAAGACTTTAATAATGCCAGTTATGAAGAAAGGCACTGCTGCATTAATGGACATATACTGGAGCTGTGGCAAACGAGCTTACCTGCATCTCCCAGCATCCTGGAAGGGCACTTGTGCCCTAGCCACACTTCACTCAGCACTAATGGTGATACCAGAGAGCCATGTCCAGTTTACAGCAAGGCCTTCGGCTGACACATCGGCAGCAGGGCAATCGGCTGAACCATCGACAGCGCCCGATGAGACAATCACGGAGCCCCCAGCATACAAACTATTGTCAGAAGAAACTTTGAAAACCAAGTTGTCACGCAGCAAAAGATCAAATTATATTTCGTCCAAATCGTCAGAACTCCTTGCTGAAATCCCACAACAGTATAAGCTTTTTTCATCTGCAGAAACATTCTTTGCATCGTTTCTAGCACCAGGCGTTCAAGCAAGGGCAAACGTGAAATGGCTGCAGATAACGCACTGGGAGCTCATCCAGGTGGCCAACGACACTGAAGAAGGATTCAACATCATAAAAATAGAGCTCCGTGCACTGCGCCTGATGACGATGCAAAACAGATATGTCTTAGATCTTATCACGGCGATGGACGGTGGTGTTTGCAAAAAAATTGGGGGGGCGTGTTTCACGTTCGTACCAACTTCAGGTGCTGATAACAGGACACTGTCACACCTGATAACAGCAGTGCATAATTTAGGAGAAAGAATGAGAGCAGAAGGTGGAGCAGACAGCAACACATGGTTCGACGATCTGTTCAGCTGGATACCTTCATGGGTGAACATAGCAGCGAAGATACTCATTCCCATTATTGTCTTTCTTCTCCTAATATTCTGTGTGTGCCAACTGGGACTGAGATGCTGTGAAAATAATATGCCTAATTCAGGAATGATGATGGTAACAGTGGGCCGACAGACAACGGTGGCTACCATGATAGATGCCCAAGTACAAACAGGAGAATACACCACACCACAGTATAGGATGACTGCCATCTATAGACAGTATGGGGACATGGTCGATAATCTACATTACACTACCATTAGAGAACCAAAGAACTTGCTGTGGTATAACGAGGTTTGGATAGATTTAGATGGGGATGGTGGGATATACTTAATGGTCACCCCAGAAGAATACGCAAGTAGAGCAAATAACTTAAGAAGTGTGTGCAAAGCATGGATGCCAATAAAGGGTACACCTGCTTGGGATGAGGCTGTGGCTGAAGCTGAGCGCTACCGAAGGGAGAACGGAAAGAACGAGATAAAGTAGTTTGTTACTTTAGATGTAACGAAAGGGGGGAATGTATGGGAGCGAGGGGTCCTCAGGCCCCCTCGCGTCGTACGCTCCTCAGTACAAGGCTTGGACCATGTGCCTCCGGTAGTGGGATTGCCCCTTGCCCTTATGTAAAGTTAACCACGGTTGACTGCTGCATAGATGGGACTACTGAGCAGGACACGGGGCATCCATCTTTTGTGCCCCCTTTCAACTCCATCTTGGGTAAACAGGCCTCACTGCGATAGTACAGCAATGCTCAGCTCCCCTTCCACCGCAGCAGCCAAGGACAGAGACACACACACAAGGCGCGCAGGCAGCTGGCTGGCCCCCACCCTTGCACTCCCCCTGCGAAGGAAAGCTCTGCGCTTCCATTCTCACGCTGAAGCTGGAGAAAGTTGCAACAATCAATATGCTACAGTTTTCTTCCTCTGGGATCACTGTTCGTCTGAGAACCTGCATGTGAACCAGGATGAGCTAAGCACTTTTGGCTCGATTCGTCCTCATAAAACGTACAAGCCACCCACCCCCATTAGAACAATTTATTACCATCTTGACCCTGCACCCTCTGTAAGGTATTTCTTTCAAGTACCGGACCCTCGCCTGTGCTGCGAAACCCACCCAATACACTCCTCACTACCCTTAAACACTTTTACTACTATATATGCTTTTACTTGTACTAATGAGTTTGAAACCTAGGAAAAAATGCAAAACATAGCCTGATTCTTCTACATTCACAATAAGGTCAAGGCCTCCAATTAAAGCCACGAATTACCCAATTGTACTGACAATAATCATTGTGTGTGACTTATGTAGAAATGGGACAAGTAGCATAAAATGTTTTAAATAATTTGTTATTTAGTGTATAACGTATTAGCTTAGGTAGTGATCACAGTGACCGGACCCTGACCTGCTTAGAACACAAGATGTTTGACGTCCCTCAGCCACTCAGCCAACCAGGAGGAAGAGATGCCTCCCACCCCTACAGCACCACACCGCCTGGCCATTCGGGTCCATTTAGCATTTTTTGTTAGAGTTAATTTAATTAATATAAATATAAGTGTGATGTAACGAGATTTGGGAGAGTTTTTTGGGTTATTTCCTAGCTGGAGAAATAAACCATCCTTTGAACTCTTGCAGCCGGGTCTCAGTGCCTCCTTCCCCGACAAGGGGTTGTGTCAGTATTTTATTTTCTCTCACACGTAGTAAGCCGGGGAAGGGCACCTACACTATACACAGAAACAATTCACCATCAGATCCTCTCCAAGCCACCCTCCACACCTTTCATACCCCCTTACACTTCAATATCCAACTCCCTCATGGACGACTTCAACTCTGAAGTGCCCCCACCTGCTCTCGCTCTCCCCCATTCCTAAACATTCCAACACATGGGCCACTTTCCATCCCATCAACACAGACACCCTCATTGCCCTTACCACCGACAAAATGTGCACACTGGATGGAACATGCCCACCTTAGGCCGCATCCGACTGCACTACCGCACTGGCTCAACATCATCAACTCGTTCCTCACATGGCACTATCCCTTCTACACTCAAACTGGACAAATTTCACCCTCATCAAGAAAAATGTCCCGACCCCACGCTCACAGAAAACAACAGCCCCATTACTATCCTGCCATACATCACCCGAATCATGGAACTCTCCGTCATTACCCAACTGCAACAACACATGACAAACAGCCTCCTCAACCTCCTCCAATCTGGCTTTAGATTTGGACACAGCACAGACACTGCTACACCTCACACCCTTGATGACATCCACAAAACCACAGAGAAAGGACACACAGCACTACTTGTACTCTTCACCCTCTCTAAAGCCTTCAACACCACCAGTCACAGCATTCTACTCAAACCCTAGCTCAATGGGATAAAAAACTCTCGGGCACCGTCCTAAAATGGTTCCCTCCTTCCTCACTGACAGACCACTGTGACAAATCGCGGGAATTCATCCCCCCCCCGTGAGGCTAATGAGGTGAACCCACTCCGCAACACCCTCCCTAGGGTTCGAGGCTAGTGGGACCTCACCGGGAGAAGCTCCCCTATTGGGGACAAGGACTCCCATTCCTGTGAGGAACTCCCTAGAGGACATTGCAACAATACCTCTTCAAATCTATCTAGTAAAGAATTATATGAGGAAAATACCAGTATGTGTTATCGTCAGCAGGAAACTGACTATTTCTTTAACTGCCGAATCACCTTTTACTAAGATGAGGAGGCTGACCTGTAGAGCAGAAGAGAAGCCACTAAAGACAGAGACAAAGGAACACGGAACTGGGCCGGGGAAGTCCCACAGCTATGTAACATATCAGAGTGGAGGAGACTGGAGGCAGAGAGAGGAAGGCTGCAAGTTACCAATTGGCTTGCTCGCTGATACGGAGAAAAGGCTAGAGGTGCCATCTCCTATTACTTCTAGAAAGCAAGGAGTAGAAGACGACGTGCAACGTCTAGGAGCCACGCTAGAGAGAGAGAAGCCAAGCTGCCGGACATATGGCGCCTAATACTGAGAAAGGAAGAGAATGAAAGAGAGGTGGCGTGACCATAGCAAACTCATGGTGGACCCAGCGTCCCGAGAACAACACTGATACCACTCTGAAAATGCAGTACCAACCTGTACCTACAATACTGAAGAGCCAGCTTATGAGACGGCACAAATAGAAAACAATTGAAAGAACACGAGAGACCAACCTGATGAAACAGAAAGAACAACAACCCCAGTGACGTTATCCCTCACAACTACAGGTAACAGGGAAAATGGGAGACCTGGGATGGGGACTGAGAATCATTATTTGAATGCTCATACTCGTCCCAGTCAAGATTATTGACACATAGAATATTGAATGAGAATCATTATTGGAATGCTCATACACCTACTCGCCCCGTCAAGAAGAAATAATTAGAATATTGCAATATAGAAGAATGAATGAGAATCACTGTTGGAATCAGTCAAGATAAAGAAAGTATAATTAAAGAGAATAGACATAACAGAAAAGAAAAACCTGAAGGTCAGGTTGGAACAGAGGATAAGTTTAAAGGACACTGTCAGAGAGAAACCAAAGAATATGATCTATACAGCAATTAAAAGAGTCAGAGGGAAAATGATAAGTATTTTATCTTGGGAAAAGAGAAGAAAGACTATTTGTAAAAATTGCACTAAAAGAGAAAGGAACAGCAATTAGTTACCAAAGAGAGAAGGAACAAAGGTCCAATAGCACCTTGAATGAACTATACCAGTTGATAAAAACAGTCACCAGAGACTACTTGAAGATAGTTTATTGAACTGAACTTTATTGGCAGCAAACTCCTCAAGAGAAGGGAATGTTTCTAATCTAGGGGTATTTTCACACAGCAAATGCTTTTAATCTAGGTGTATTATTTAATCTAGGTGTATAATCTAGGTGTGTTATGCCACACAGTGAATGTATTGTCTCTGGGTGTATTTTCATGCAGTGGTGCATGTTTGAGCCTAGATTTATTTTTCACACTTCGTATGTGTGACTCTGGGTGCTTTTTCACACAGCATAGATTTTGAATATGATTTTCACTTGTCTGTGGTATATTGTGTAAACCTGTGGAGAGAGTGTAGAGAGCAGCACAAGCATTACAGGGAATTTGGCGTGAGCACAGCAGGTTAGTATTAGTGTGGTGGAGCATATCGGCAGACGATGGTTAATTTTTTATTTTTTCGGTGTCTCGGGGCAAAGCCGGCACGAGGGTGCAGCACAGTCACGGTACTCGGTTGAGGAGCATTTGAAATGCATATTTCCGTCACGCCTCTTTGCCGAGAGTAATCCATGACTGCCAGTGTGATACACGTTGGCTACTCCATCATAAAGGAGCTAACAATATTTGCTAATTCATATGCAGCCATTGATAAGGCAAAGGAATACCTGAACAGGGTGTTTGGGAAACACATTTCTGGAGGGGTTGGCAGAGGGAGGTGCTGCTCGGCCAGACCCATATACTTTCAATAGGTCCTTTAATGACAGAAGCCAGTGGAGGCAGGACGAGTGGAAACTCAACCCTTTCTTCCCATCAAGAGGAAGGGGAAGAGGAAGCGGCTGGCAGTGTAGCTGAGGTGAGAGCTGAGACTCAGATACACAGTGTGAAAGAGAGAGTGCCCGCGGTAATGCTTAAAACACTGGCATGACATATCATCAGATGCTTGGGTTCTAAATACAGTTCAAAGTTTGCAGGTAGACTTTCACTTCAACCCAATTCAAGAAAGGTGGCCAAACGAGTTGGAACAGATTGCATCGGATGTAGATTAGATTAGATGTAGAAATAAAGGCCTTGGCGCAGAAGGCAGCCATAAGGTGAGCATCAGATCTGTCAGGGAGTATCGCAAGCAATTTGTTTTTAGTAAGAGGAAAAAACAAATTGAGACCAGTTATAAACCTAAGAGAATTGAACAGCTTTGTACTCTACAGAGATTTGGAAATGGAGGGAATTCACCTCCTAAGAGACATTCGACAGCGGGACGACTGGCTGGTCAGGATAGATCTCAGGAATGCATACCTGACATGTGAGAAACCGAATGGTGTCTCACCTGCTAGTCCTCTGGGACTTATCATCCAGGTGGCCAGGACACGACCATCTCTTTTGGATCTAGTTCCTGTGAGTGGACCAGTGCGGGATGATCACCAGGGAGGGATTGGGGGTGAGCCAGCTGAAGGTGAGATGCAGCATTCCCCCCGTTTTTGTTCATCTACACCATCCTATTTTGTAGGATTCTCGAGGGCCCAACTCCCCCCCATTTTTAGACAAAGACTGGGCTGAGGAAGAAGGTGACAGAGTAACAAGACTAACCTAGGTACATCGTACTAGACATGTCCCGTTAATTGGGTCAGGCGAAGTCAGGCACTTGATTTCAAGTGCATACACCTAATACCAATTAGCTCTCCTCACACAGATGAAAGGCAACACCTAAAGACACACTATGAGCCAGGCAGAACACGAGTACGAGCAGGACTTCTGGGCGAGGACAAACCTACTGGAGAAGAGCAACGGACCGAGGGACAAGAGCAGCAGGTCGAGAACGCCAAGTATTTCCTACTGGAGGTCGTTGCCTCGGAGAGGCCACGAAAGACACATGGAGAGGGCCAGATCCCGCAAGTGAAGACTGCATTGTGTTTCAAGGATGCCAGCGACCCTCCAGGGGGAGCAGCAGAGTTGGGGAGGAGAGTCCAAGCCTGTGGTACTATCCTTGGCTTGTGAATTGGAAATCGTAAAGTCAAGAAAGAAATGCACACAGCCTGTGAGTTGGCAAGTGACATGAGAGACCAGTGTGTGTTAAAGAAAGTTTGAAGTGGCAACATTTTATTGCAAGTGAAGGCTGCAGGCATGTGGATGAGATGCGAAGAAAGGCAGACCTGTGAATAAAGTAAAAAGACAGCTGTTGAATCAGAGATATTGAGTAACAGAGTGGTCTGGCGAAAGGAAGTAGCCCACTCAAAAGTATCTGGAAAGGTGCATTGTTTGTAACGATAAAGTGAATGAAGTGCAAAAGCAAAGTAAACCAAATTACCTCTTAGAGAAGGGGAGAGTGGAAGTTGAATTTTGAACTATAAATCGAAGTTGTCCTGCGGAGGTCTATAAAGAAAGCCACTCTCATTCGAAAGTCTTCGACACCCGAAAGTGGTCTGAGCCACTAAGGGAGACCTGGACTGTAATAAGCTTGGGGAAGGGAGTTCAACTGTGTGCTGAAGAGGTCTGAGGCCAACAGAGGGGGACCCTTGTGAACTGTGTTTGAAGAGGTCTGAGCCCCTACAGAGAGGGAACTACATAAACTTTATGTTTAAACAGTATTTTGGATTTCTGAATGAGGGACTTTTATTTTATTTATATATAACGCGCCACAGCTCGCAAGCATCAGGGCGCGAGAAGAACATTAATGTGGAAGGCCAGGCAAGCCGCAATCCATGTTTTGGAACTGTTTAATGTCCTGAGAAGCCGAGCCAGAGTTTGTGATTCTGCCTACAAAGACCGCCTTACTCTGTGGGGTCTAACATGGAGAGGAGAGCTGATTTAGCTCCCTTCATTAATTTGAATGCTGATTTTTCTTTTGCATACAATTTCCCTCTATTTCAAAAAAAGGTAGCAGGCGCTCCTCTCCAGAAGGAACATGGCATGATAACCTGTTCTGAGATGAGAGTTTGCAGCACATGCTTTTTGCTCACTGTACCTTTCACAGATGGGAAATATCCATTTGCATATCAGTCTTTGTCCCGCCCACATGAGCAGTCCAGCATCGAAATGCTATGGCAATTCCTCTCTGAACAAGAGTACCAACAGCAACCCCATACACGTGTTTCAGCCTTGTTGGGCCTCATCAGTGAGGTGAAGCTGCGACTCTCTGAACACAGTGAGCAGGTATTCCACATCTGGTTGCCTCCAGGTAACTCAGAGTGACCAACCCCAAGTTCCTTACAAATATTTCAAAAAAAGGTAGCAGGCGCTCCTCTCCAGAAGGAACATGGCATGATAACCTGTTCTGAGATGAGAGTTTGCAGCACACGCAATTTCCCTCTATACATTTTTTTACAAGACATCGGGCAGGCAGTAGGTTTTTGTTAGCATAGGCCATTTTGATTAGACAGACTCTACTAGGAATGTTTTGTTTATCGTTTGATGGTTGAGACTACTCCCATCTTAGCTATCGGGCAGAGTAGCAGTTTCCCAACCCCAGAAACTTTAATAAAGGTTTTTCCAAATTGTACCCATTGTGTCAGTTTCATACTTGTGATACCAAACCTTCCCCACAGACAGTATGGATCACAATGGAACAGAGGACATTTCTCAGGTGCCGATGGAAGAAGAAGATATGGAAATTCACACGTTTGCCCTTCGGGCTAGCGTCAGCCCCATGGTGCTTTATGAAGTTGATAAAACCACATCATATCTAAGAGAGCAGGGGGATACGTCTGATTGCATATTTAGACGACATCTGCATAATGTGTCAAGAGAAGGAGGTTATCAAGAAACAGGTAGATTCAACTTTGTATCTGCTAGTTCGGTTGGGCTTCCTGGTAAACTGGGAGAAGTCCATTCTTCAGCCCAAACAGACCATGGAGTTTCTGGGGTTCATACTGGACACCTCTCGAGGTACATTGAGCCTACCGTTACCCAAGGTGAACGACATCAAAAAAGAAATCAGGAACACACCAACCAGGGAGAGGATGTCACTACGAGAGATACACAGGTTAGTAGGACGCCAAGCGTCTTCTATCCAAGCGATCTTCCCAGGACTGCTCCAACTACAGAGCCCTCCAGAGATTAGCGATTCAACATCTCAGGAGGGGCGTATCTTACGAGCAGAATGTGCCCCTATCGCAAAAGGCCAGAGAAGAGAGTATTCACATGGAGGCTGGCTCGTCCACGGACCGAGTAATAGAGTCCGATGCCAGCAGATGGGGCTAGGGAGCTGATGTGGGAACCTGAGGACAAGACGAAGATGGTCAGAGAAAGTGTTCGATCTCCATATCAACTGCCTAGAGCTACTTGCAGGCTCATTTGCAATGAAATTCTGGACACAGGAGAGAGCACAATGTGCATTCTCCTCAAGATGGACAACGTGTCCGCCGTATGATACATAAGCATACTAGGCGGCACGAAATCCAGGATGCTGGAAGAACTGGTGAAGGACTTCTTGGCTTTTATTCTTCCAGAGCAGAGCAACTGTGATGGCAAAATACCTGCCAGGCACACAGAACGAAATAGCCGAGAAAGAGCTACATGCTCCTCAGAGATGCCTGCGATTGGAAGCTGGACGAAAGAGTGTTCTAGAGATTGATGACGAGATGGGGTCCATTTCAGAGGGATCGATTTGCATTGAGTCTGAACAGACAGTTACCTTGTTTTTTCAGCTGGAGACCGGATCCCGAGCCAGAGGCGATGGAGATTTTTCTGCAGACTTGTGGGCCACGCTTGGAGTATGCATTCCTGCCATTTTCAATGATATCGAGAACGCTAGCCCAAGTGAGGCGGCAAAGGGGGGTTGATAATTCTGATAATGCCGGTGTGGAGGGGCCAGGCATGGTTCCCTCATCTACTGGGGATGGCATACGACAACCCAATTGCTCTGCCGATGCTGGACTGGATCATTCGAGACCATTCGGGGGACAGTCACCCACTGGTGAGATCAGGAAGCATCAGCCTCATGCATGGACAATTTCAGGGGCTCCTGGCCTAAGCCAGGATTATCGAGCAAGGCTAAACACATCATCAAGGAGTCTTGGGCTCCGCAGACCAGGAAGGCTTACAGGTGAGCATGGGATAACTGACATATCTGGTGCATGGAGAGAAACATGCATCCAGCTAGAGTAGAGGCAGAACGCATAGCAAACTTTTTCACGCAGATGGCAGCACAGTGCAAAGCATACAGGACCATTATTATA
Source organism: Ambystoma mexicanum (assembly GCF_040938575.1). NCBI lineage: Eukaryota > Metazoa > Chordata > Amphibia > Caudata > Ambystomatidae > Ambystoma > Ambystoma mexicanum. The sequence goes on along the minus strand of NC_090922.1, from coordinate 1,447,504,791 downwards.
GCCCACTTACCGATATCAGCGGACACATACAGGAAGAAGGTCTGGCAGTAGGTGAGCACCCCTTGATATGCAGACTATTGAAGGGTTCAGACTGACCAGACCTCCTAAAGTGAAATATGACCAGATGTGGGATGTAGATAAGGTGTTGAAGATGTTCACAGCATGGACGGACAACAATGAGTTATCCGGGAGGGAGCTATCTGCAAAAATGACAATGCTTTTATGTTTATTATCATGCAAAGGAGTATCAGATGTGAGGGCATTAGAGGTTAATAAGAAATCACTTACAGCCTCAGGTGTAACGTTTTATATATCAAGGAGAACAAAAACGTATCTAAGAACAGTAATTTATGTCCGATTCCCGGGTCAGCCCAAAATATGCACAGTACAGTATTTACAGACATATATACACATGACAAAAGATATATGACCTCCAGGTGTATCAGAGATACTCATTGCTCTGTGGAGACCCTTCAGGGCAGTAGCTTCAGCTACTTTGGAAAGAATGAAGATGAGCCAAGCAGCCATTGATATTATGTGTTATGGCGCCCATTCTGCGAGAGGCGCAATGGCGTCTAAGGCATTTAATGTGGGTGCTCGACTTGAAGACAGCGGATTGGTCAAATGAGTCGATATTCAAGACCTTTTATTTCAAACCAGCCAAAAAGGTAACAATGTTGGTGGTAAGTAAGATCTGAACAAGCATAATCCGAGCCTCCGGGTCTTAACATAGAATTCAGATTTTCGGCACACACGTTATAAAAAGTCATAACTCTATTAAAGACACAGAGGCGAAGGATTATCCCACCCTGATAATCATGAGCAATGATAAAATAGTATGTTGTAATATATGATGCAAAAGATTACCCAGCCAAATAGACAAGATGTCTGAAATGCTTATTTTTTCTGAGGTTCCATGGCGGATAACAAACTGGAACTGGAGTTTGATAATAGTTCAGCGTTGACCGGTTGGGGTGCAAATGTTGGGAAGACCAGCGAAAGAAAGAGGAAGATTCTAAGATGATGGACAGTGTTTACGGAGGTGCTTACGAACTATTGGTGGAAAAGGTTCAAATGTTTATTTTATGGACCAATAACAATATGAACTACTAAAGACTCAAACTGCATTGCGATTTTTAGTTTATTCCAGGGAAATCATTTGAGGGGTGCCAGGGGTGGCAGGGGCTACCCTTGGCTCCCCCTCTGCTACCCCTAGACCTGTCCTTGCAACCCTGGGGCCACTGGACAAAGAGGCAGTCCCAAGAGCAGATGTCTGTGTTGCACCTGAAAAAGGCTGTTGTAAATGCAGCTAACTGTGCCACAGATTTCTTCACCTGAAATCTAGATCTCACTAGCTGGAGAAATAATAGGGATGCAGGAAAAACCATGAAGCCGCCATCACAAACAAGTTGGCAGTACATTAGTGAAGAATGCCTGAATGGTTGCATTCAGAGGCGGGCTGTCTGTGCAACTCATACCCAGTACTGTAGCAACAGATAGGCTCTGGGGGCAAGGTCTAGCTAGCTGGGAGTGGGTAAGAGCAGCCTACAGTATACTCGGTGACAGCACAACATGAACGCAAATCTCATCAGTGTTTCTCATCGTCTGCTTTACACATCCAGTGAGCCACTGGGCCTGTGATGAGAGGGTTGTGTCTCAGTGGCTTCTGCAACAAGTCCTGCCTGGGTACTGTGTGACCTGACCCAGATTTGCCAGACCTGCATTACAGGCCCACTAGAGATAGACGCAAGGTGAGATAATTTACATGAAGTTGCCCTCCGCCTTTGAAGTAAAGCATCTTCCTTAATCAATATATATATTTGGAAGATAGCTGCGGAGCAATGTAGTTCCCATTCAAGTGCTTATAAGCTGGAGGAGGCTGGCATTAAGCAAGATATAATGGACCAAAGAAAATAATAAAATGGGCCTTTCTAGAGGTGAGGTCATGGAGCTGCTGCTGCCGTTTACCTTTTCAAATAAAAAAAAATCACTGCAATTACTGGTAACTGCAATACATCCTTCCCCTTTATCTCCCATCTAACAAAATAAAAATGGTGGGTTGCTTACCAAATAAGCAAAACAGAAAGGTGATGGCTGGAATGTTTCATAACCATTGGCACAGGTCTGGGCCACCCTCCAGCCCATCTTTTTTCTGGTTGGACTTGTGTGGTCAATTGCTGTTTCCAGTCTGTGGGCAGACACTTGGCAGGCACTGGATGTCTGTGCTTTGGGATTTAGGCCTCTTTGAAATGCTCGGTTTACAGTTTAGCTCGAGTAATGTACAATAGTCCAGGCTTTTGTGCTGCATGTCTGCTTACATTTAAAGTCATTTGGTAATATGGACCTATACACACTAATATTAACGATACTTATGCTGGTACATTCCAGTATGAAATGTACATCATATAAGAATGATATAACCATATTTTTCTTATTGTACTGTGGATCAATGCTATGTGATGCCACTTCCTGTTTTGTCAAGACGTGGAAGGTCGAGTGCCAACACTTCTGGTGATATCACTTTGGGTGTGGTCCAGTGACCCCTTCCTGTGATGTCATCAGAGGTCACCGATCATGTCATGTCACTTTCACTACCCCTGGTATTTTGGTGAAATGACTCCCTGGTTTATTCGCTTTATTATTTCAATTTGGTTTTCTATTGTTTATGCTGCTGGAGAAAGTAAAGAGAAACATAATCGTTCACCTGTGTGTCTTTAATAAAATTATGACTTTCTATAACGTATGTGTTCAAAATCTGAATTACAACTGCCTAGAGAAGAGGAGGAGGGGGGAGAGGTGATGATGATGTGTGTGTGCACTGCAATACAATCTGTACTTACATAACTTTGATTTCTGAAGTCCACAAAAGAGTGTTTTACTTGTACTTGTACATATACATTGTAAGTTACTGGAAGGTCCAGAAATGTGTGACAGCTACATTCAGAGTAAATGAAGAGCTGTGTTTAAGTAACATTCTACCCGTGATGTCACTTCTTGCGATGCCACCTTATGCAAAGGTCCCTCCCTTCACCTGCCTACAAATCCTGGGACGGGCCCTGATTTGTAAGTACTTTAATCACAAGTTAATAAAACCAGCCTTTTTATACTGTGATGAGTTTATAAGGTTGGGGCAGGATTTGCGGCTATTTTGCCGAAAGGAATATTGGACTTGTGGCACAAGCTCTTTTTATTATCAGATACTCTTTATTTTTAACATACTAGTGCATCCATTATTTTCTCGTACGGAGGAATGGCTTATTTTTCCCTTATGTGATACGAAAGTGGATATTGCTGAGAAGGGGCGCCACCTAAACCGAGACCTTTCCTGTGCTTGGCCCCGAGGACATGCATGCTTTGCTTCTAGTTCTAAAGAAGCTGTGAGGACCTCTAGTAACAGCCTTTGGTACTGCATGCTTGTTCGTATTTCTAAATAAGCTGTCTGGCTTGAGAGACCTCTAGTAACTGCCTCCGGTACTGCATGCTTGTATTTCTAAAGAAGTTGTTTGGCTTGAGGGACCTCTAGTAACGGCTTCAGGTACTGCATGCTTGTATTTCTAAAGAAGACGTCTGGCTTGAGGGACCTCTAGTAACTGCTTCAGGTACTGCATGATTGTATTTCTAAAGAAGTTGTTTGGCTTGAGGACCTCTAGTAACGGCTTCTGGTACTGCATGCTTGTATTTCTAAAGAAGGCGTCTGGCTTGAGGGACCTCTAGTAACGGCCTCCGGTACTGCATGATTGTATTTCTAAAGAAGATGTTTCGCTTGAGGGACCTCTTGTAACGGCCTCCGGTACTGCATGCTTGTATTTCTAAAGAAGGTGTTTGGCTTGAGGGACCTCTAGTAACGACCTCTGGTACTGCATAATTGTATTTCTAAAGAAGATGTTTGGCTTGAGGGACCTCTAGTAACGGCCCCCGGTACTGCATGCTTGTATTTCTAAAGAAGATGTTTGGCTTGAGGGACCTCTAGTAACGACCTCTGGTACCGCATGCTTGTATTTCGGTACTGCATGCTTGTATTTCTAAAGAAGGCTTGAGGGACCTCTAGTAACGGCCTCTGGTACTGAATAATGCTTGTGTTTTCAAAGCTGATTTCAAAAGCATGTGCCTTGCCATGAGGGACCACTAGAAACAACCTCAAGTACTGCATGGTTGGTGTTTGGTTTGGGGGACCTCAAGGAAGAGCTTCTGCTACTGCATGCGTTTATACCCATTACCTCCATCCTCGTCGCAGTCCTTACCCGTGATTGTTAGGGAGAATTCTCATTCTATGGCTTATTTCCCTTACCTATAGAGTACCCCAGCAGCTTTGCTGGATTTGAAGGTTTTTTTTTCTCCTGCTAAGAGTGAGACTCTTTTTCCCACTCCTTGGCATTTTTGCTATGTGTGTTCTAGGCTATTTTTGTGTTTACTACTGGTGGCAGTGGTTACTACTGTAAATATTCGACCACAAATATTTTCCTATGGGATTTTCCCATTGTTCGAGGCTGCAACATTTTCTGTCAGCCTCTAACACACCGCCGGTGTATTTTAATATTAACTTTACTCCGGTAGGTTTTATTTGCCAGAACTTTAATAAAACTTTTTTCTCGTGTCTTTCTCTAAACTCCTAACCCAGGTCGGGGATCCTTTGTTCGTCCTTTTGGCAAGAAGCCCTCCTTTCGGCGCCACTGAGTCTGGGGTGGGTCCATTGTGTGGGAGGGGGAGCAGGACCACTGGACAGGGTTGCCTCAGCACCCCATGCCGCACTCTATCCTGATAGGCTGGAGGGTCTCCCGCCAAGGTGACCACTCCACTGTGTGAGTGACAGCTAGGCTGTATGAATCGGGATCTTTTTGCATAAAAGCAGGGTCCTGAGGACTGGAAGAGCAAGACGTCGCCACTGGAACTAAGAAGCCGAAGAGGAGAGAAGCCAAAGACATCTGCAACGACTGAGCCACCGGTGAAGCCCTACTGCAGCGTCTCCCCACTTTTGTCCACACGACGAGAGAAGATCTTCATCTGCAAGAGCCTTCTTCCCTTGAGCTAGTGGGGCCAACCAGTTTGCCAATCGCCTTCCCGGACCTGCCTTGGTTGAATCGCCAGTACCCTGTACTCTGAGGCCGGATAGCCAGGCACCAGTCCAACCGGACCGTGATTTAAAGGAGCATACCTTTTATTCGTCGGGCAGCTGCTTTCATCCCTGGGTAGTGCAGGTTTCATCCCTGGGTAACTCAAACCTTCCTCCACGACGAGAGCCTCTCTTCCTCTGCTGGATCCCCCGAACTGCAGGAACTACCAGGAACAACTGCCACCACAGGAGCCACTTCTTCATTTTAAAGGTACATTGTTCCACCAGGCCGCCCTGTCTGCGTGGTAGCGCTAAAGGTGTTTTAAATCCTTACCTACCTGTTGGGTTGGCCGCCCCTCTCTTTTAACATTGTCTTTCACCTTCTGCATCCACCTTTTTGAATCGTTAACCAAAGACTTGACTGCAGCTACAAGAACCTTTTGCTCCTGGGCCCTTGCCCTGTACCACTGACTCTGGCACAGGCCTATTGACTCTGGCTAAATTTGTTAGAACTGCCTTCTCTAGATTGCTTCTCAACTAGAACTGTGTTGGTTCACATACTTCTTCTAACCACCTTTTCCTTCCCACTTTTATAACCTGTGAAGTGCCATTTTGCTCGGTTTTCATTTAAGTATTCTTTATGCTAAAGTACTGCCTTGCCTAAACTGATTCACACACTTATGGGAAGTGTTGTTAGGGTGTGTATGAAGATATTTCTGTATAACTTGTGCTTTCCCTCCCTTGTAAGAAATTGCTAGAGTGCCATTTGTGTTTGGGATTCACTGTGCCGTTTTGCTCAGTTTTCACTCTTGCTCAAACTTGTCCACAATTTAACTAGGGAGTTGTGTATACTTTCTTTGACTGAATTTAACTTGCTTAATAACTGGGATAAATGTGTTTAATTAGAAGTGTGTAAAATAAATATATATATTCTTTTTAATACAAAGCTTTGGTCAGTGTTTCCTTGTGCCATAGTACTGAAGGCCTATTGTGTAAACCCTGAATACTACTCATCTCCCTCTTGAGATACGTCTGACTGCTTAGCCACAGCTACCAACTAAATATTTGTGGTGCGGACTGATACCAAAGGGGATTTATTGCTCAAACCTGTAGTCTTAATTTTCTGTAGTTCTCCCTAAGGGAACTGCACAGGATTCTGCCTAACAGCGATGACATCATGCCTTCCTAATAATGGTTTGCAAATATTACTATCCACATAAATTTTGGACTCTGTCCCTCCCCCTCTACCCCTACCTCTCCTATAGGGGATTGCACTTACCCACCATCCTCCTGGCACTTACCCACGATCCTCCTGGTTCGTGCTCTGTCCTTCCCATGAGTGGTTTCCAGGAGAACATCCTGTTGAGTTGGATTTTTTTTTAAACATTTGTTTATTTTTTATTAACGGTCTCCACATCTCCCCTTACAACCGTCCCTTTCCTCCAGCTAATTGGATTTATCCAATAGAAACTATACGCCAATTAGTAAGCCAAATTAAAAGTTTTTCTCGAATCAAAGGTTAATTTGCATCAAAAACTGTCAAAAAGAAGTACTTTGAGCTGAGCCAGATTGACTAAGAGGTCAGCGTTCTCCAGCTGCCTTGTTGCCAACAAGCTTTTGCTTCCTCCTCCCCTTGCTCCTTGGCATCGAGGCAGTAATATGTATAAAGATAACATAAAGCTAGACCGACACATTCCTGTGTGGATCTGTCTGTAGCACTAACAAATATTTTGCTTTCCATAATCCTTCTTTGGCTGAAGACACAATTTGATGAAAAATCTTTTTCTCGTCTTTCCCTCCTCCCTCCTGTATGCCTGTCAGCACTGCCTCAAAGGTAAGAGCCTGAGTCCCTCTAAGTATTTGTACTAGTGGTAAAAAAGGAGTTCCACACTTCTTTCGCGAAGTAGCAACAACACAAGAAGTGCAGATTGCTCTCGTCCCCTGCACAACCCTCTACAGGGCATTCTTTGGATCTGGCTAACCTCCTTCTGTGCATGAAGACTTTTAACGGGAGTGCATTTAACAGCAGCATCCAGTTTATATCTTTCTGTGTATTGGTTATTGTCGCTATGGAAAAAACGTTATCTAGTTTTCCACCTCCCAGGTTCCCCACTGGTTCAGGTGACTCCCTCCGTCTGATGTTTTTAATAAACTCTTTAGGTTCCACCCATACCTTCGTGAGAAGTTCTGCCGGTTGTACTAGTGGGAGAAATTTCTTGAGACTTTTATACAATACCGGTAAATCTAGAGCTTTGGGTAATCGATTGCTCCTCGGTATTATTTGGAATTTCTCTAGGGTGTTTGCTGTTGCGTATTTAATCATGTCTGCTTCCAAAGACTTTGAATGATTCACAGTGTTTATTAGAAATCCCACATAATGGCCGGTGAGGAATTGATCTAGGTATGGGACACCTCTTCCTCCCAGAGTCTTTAGTTTATACATTGTGGACCTTAGTACTCGATCCATTTCCGATCTCCACAGAAAATTAAAGAAGGTTCTCTGCAGTTTCTGAGTCTGTTTGTGGTTCGGGGGAAACACTAACGCTAGGAAGAGTAGTAGAGGTAAAAGTACCGCTTTCATCAACAAAACCTTTCCTTCTATCATTAAACTCCTCATCGCCCAGAGGTTTATCTTCTTTTGTACTTTTTGTGTTATATTGGACCACTGTATGCACCATCCATTTGTTTATTAAACACTAGGCCTAAGACCTTGATTTTTTCTTCCGTTTTGTTTACAGGGCAAGGTGTTAAGTTGTCCCATGCTCCAACTGTCAGTAACTCACATTTATGTGTGTTTAATTTAAAGCCTGCTGCTTTACAGAATAGGTCTGTTTGCTGTAAGACTTGATTCACTGATTGAGCATCTGTACACAGTGCAGTGACATCGTCCATATAGCCGAATGTCTTTGCTTGTACAGGTGTACCTGGGACTGGTGCCCCTTTTATTTCGATGTGCGCTCTGAGGCGTATGTGTAACGGCTCAATCGCACATATATATAGGAGTGCTGACAACGGGCATCCTTGCCTGACTCCCGATAGTATCGGTATGTGGTCAGTCAGTTTGCCGTTTATCCTGACCTGACTGAATACCCCAGAGTACAGTGTACTTATAATAAAAAAGGTTTTGAGCATCCCATTTTTTCCAGAATGTTCAACATGAACGGGTGAGAGACTCTGTCATACGCCTTTTTAAAGTCTAGCCCCAAGACTCCCAAGGATGTTCATCTGTCTTTCGCTGATTGCATGGCATCTCTTACAATAGGTAGGCTTTCGTGAATGCGGCGACCAGGTACTGCACATGTCTAGTCTGCATGTACAAACACTCTAGCGACTGCTCTTAAGCAATTAGCTATAATTTTTGCTAATATTTTGTAGTCTGCATTGAACAATGTTATCGGTCTCCAATTCATCAGGTCTGCTTTGTCACCTTTTTATGCAATAGTGTAATGACACCGTGCTTCATGGTAGGTGTTAAGTCTTGTGATCGGAAGCAAGTGTTAACCACGTCTAGGATTGCTGGTCCCAGTGTTTCCCAGAAAGTGATGTACCACTCACTGGGTAGCCCATCACTACCCAGTGTTTTTTCTCTTGTCTTTCCTTTCCCTTGTTTTATCCTTTGCCTCTGCGTATGTTGCTTTACGCACATCTTCTAGCGTAAACGGTGCTATCATGTCTTCATTTTGATCCGTGTCTAAATTGTCTTGAACGGGGCTCTTGAAAGCCTCTACTTGTTCTTCGTCCAACTGTTTTGGTGTATATAGGTCTTTGTAGAAGTCATGTGTGACTTTCAACATTCCCTGTACTGTATTTTGCAACACCTCCTCAGAGTCTCTGAACTCAGTGGGCATAAGCCTCTGGTTTTGTGCTGCTTTGAAGAAAAATCTAGTACATTTTTCATTCTCTTCAAAGTCTTTCACCCTGGAGTTGAAAATAATGGTTTTTCCTCTCTCGTGCATCCATTTCTGGATCTCGTTTTTAATTACGTCTAAACCTTCCACTATGTCTACTCCCATTTCCTGATGTTTATGTAAAGTTTGTTGTCTACCCAGCAAAATTCTATGATCCTTTTTCCTTTTCCTAGCAGCTATCTGTCCGCTTTTTGTGAAGAACTCTTTAGTCCTTTCTTTTATGTCTTCCCACCATTCCTGTGTGGTAGGGTACAAAGCTTGCTCCGAGACCCACTCTTGTAATAAAGGTCTGAATGTATTACATATGTCCTCATCATGTAACAATTTCACATTTAGCGACCATGAGTGTTTAATTTTTGGTGGGTAATTGTCCAAGGACAATTCTGCTGATATCGGGCTGTGGTCAGAGAACAAAGTTCTTGTGACCCCCATTTTATTAACTTTAAAGTGACTAGATGCCAAGATAAAATCTATTCTGGACTGCACTGAATTGCTATTGTCCCTGTAGGTTAGAGCTGTTCCTGGTGCATTATTCACTGCATGTGTGTCTGTCAGTTTGAAATCTTCAATAATTCCTTTCAGAGTTTTGGATGAAGGGTCCTGGTTTGCTGATGCAGCTGGGGTTCCACTTCTCACTCTATCCTCTGGACACAAAGTGCAGTTGAAATCTCCTAAAATTATGAGGGGGTTGTTCCCTGTGCAAAAGGTGCGCAGGGTTTGAAGCAGAGTTCAGCACTCCTGTTTTTTTGCCTCTGCATAAACACTCAGAATGCTATGCTGTATACCATGCCATTTAAATGACACTTGGAGGATTCTTCCAGGGATCAATTCCACATGTCCTATTTCTGACATTTCATTGGAATTAAACAAGACTGCCGTGCCTGCGTTCTTGTTTATATTGGACCCTGACCAGATGGAAGGTCCTTTACTCCAGTCTTTGCACCATTTTGTGTTCATTGCATCCCAGTCCAACCCACATTCCTGAAGGCAGAGGATGTCATAAGGCACTGTTGCCAAATAGGAGAACAAGGCTAAGCGTCTTGTTATGCTGTTAATACCTCTTGTATTAATTGTCACTATTTTTAAGACCCCCATTATAATTTTTTTGTGGATGTTGTTCTCGTCTTTCCTTTCCCTTGTTCTTGAGCAGCTTCTAACTCTGTTGGCTTCCTTTTCAATTTTTTTTAAGGGAATAGGAGTTCTATGTAAGCTATTTGTGCCATCCTCATCAGAAGACGATAAGGAGGATGAGTCACTTAGCCTTTCACTTTGAGAAAAGGATGTTTCCCCTGTCCCTTCAGTAGTTTGTGTCTGCAACACAGCAAATGGGTCCCCCCCCCATGGGCGTATTTAGTTTGGTCTTTGAACTTTTATTCTTGAGTTTTTTCGGTTTAGGGACCTGCAACTCTGTTCCCGTGTTTTTTGGGTCTCTAGTCTGTGTTTGTTCATTTGCTATCTGCGCAGCTTTCTGAATATTCGTTCGGTCTGGTGTAATGGACAACCTGAGGGCTTCTACTGAATGCTCCTCTGATGTTGTCTCTTGTATCATCTCTTCTACAGGGGATAGAATGGGTGTGGAGTCTGAATCTTGTCCTGTGTGTACTCTGCTTCTGTTCCTCCCGTGTGAGACTCTTGGTCCATCTCTCGGGATTCAAATTGGGTCTCTGATACTGTTTGTGAGTTTTGTTTGCTTTTTTCATTGATGGTATCGAAGGGTGATACCATTAATGGCGGTGTAATGGGGGAGTAATTTTCCCTGCTCTGTGGGTCCGCCTGCTGTGTCTCTTTGGTTTTTTTGCATTTTGTTCTCGTTTCTTGGCTAGTCCGTATTTCCTGATTTTCGCCATGATTTTGGTTCAATTTGGCATTGTTTTGTTTTTCATTCTTGTCTTGAGCAATTCCGCCTGTAGGGGTGCCCCGTGAGCATTGTCTGTGTCCCCTTTGCTTGGGTCGGCGCTGTGATTATGCGTGCTTTTCCCTTTTTTCAAATGCATGGGTAAAGCTGAATCAGCTGCACTATATTCTTCACTCATACGGGGCGCACCTATGCAGTGCAAATCTTCTTGTGCTTCAATATTTAGCTCTTGCGCTGTCTGCTCTGCCGTCCGCCCGATTATTTCTGTAAGTGGAGTGCCTTGCGCCATTTCTGCTACGATTCCTACATTTTTCGTGGCGCGGCCACCATTTTCTTTTTCTTTGTTCACTCGGCTCACCTCCTCCAGTCTCCTAGGGCCCACTGGAGCGCGTGATGAAGTGCCCTCGTCTCCATCCAAATTTTCTTTGTCATGTTCTTCACCCTGCGGCTCATTCACTGGGTTAGCCGCTTCACCTAGGTTCATCTCTATATTACTAATGTTTATATCGTCCGCAATGATTTTACTCGGCTTTCTTACTTTTTGCGCATATGTGGGTTTTCTATTTGGGCATATATCCTTGTAGTGCCCGCATAGTCCACAATCTTCACATTGGAAAGGCTTGTCACAACTGTTGGTTTGATGCTCTCTGCTTGCGCAATTTCTACAAGCGTCTTTTGGGCATTGTTGTTTCAAATGTCCAAAGTTCCTACAAAACCTACAAAAAAGAGGTTGGTTTGGGTAAAACAGATAGCCTTTATGTTTATTAAAATGCACCATCGCTGGCCCCCCTAGCCCATTTGGGTCTTTTTTTAGGACTTCTTTGAAACGTCTACACCCATTGAAAATATTGAATTTATTCTTCAATGGGGAGCCCCCTTTTACTTGTTCACAGTATAAACCTAACCAATTAGCTATTGCTTCTGCTGTAACAAAGGGGTTATACATATGCACAGTCATTGGAGTTTCTTGGCGCACGTGACATAACTCTACCTTCACTCCATTCAGAGCTGGATGTGATATTTTAGAGTTTTCATCTGCTGTAATGGCAGCTTGTTCTTCAGTAAATGTAAAGTCATAAGTGTTGGCACTTCTGTGTTCTGTATGCAGAATAAGGTGTCTCTTTGGACTTTTAACACTTCAAATAGTATAGTTTTCACTACATAGTCAAAATCTTTTTCCTTACTGTGTTTTGCATCAACAATAATTCTTATGGAATTTCATAATTCTGTAGCTGGAGGTATTGTCCTTTGTAAATTCTCCATTGTAACTCTAAGCAATAAGGACAACGCTGCAGCTTGTGGAAACACAACTTCTTTATTTGAAAACTTAACACGTTCTGAATCCCTTTTCTCCTCCCCACCCCCACGTCATCCGGCACGTGGTCTCGGAGCCTGTCTTAAAGGGACAGAGACCATTATCACTACCCCCGGACAAATGTCCCAACATCCACCTAGCATTCTTCTACCAGGCAAAGTGGTTTCCGGATAGTCCTGTGCGGCCGGGCATTGCTTTCAGCGCCCGAGGGCAATTTAGGTCCCTCCACCGGGCCCAAGTTATGATAAGTGGAATCTCCCAGAGGAATCCACGTGGCGTTTCTGGACTCAGGATCTGGATCAGGTAGTGAAGGTCTATCATTCTATCTCTTGACAAAAGTTTTAAACAGGGAACTGTTTTGTGTCAATTCTCGGTCCTCGCAGCCGTTATCATGGTTACCTTAATCGCTGTGATGTTCAAAGGCTTCGGGGCGAACCGGCCATCCGTTTTCTTCGAGATTGCTTGTTGCACCAACACATCATCCCCCATGTGGAACTCCTTGGGCGTAGCCCCTCTTCTCACATCTGTCTCTTTAATTTCACCTCGGTGTCCCATTGTATAATCTCTAGGTCAGCATCCTGCTTGGGAGTCTCACGATGCGAGTGCTGACTCCATACTGCACCATGAGTTCAGCCAGGGTTCTATTGGCGCCTCGTGTGGAGTATTGCGGTAATCCCACAGCAGCCGACATAGAGCCTGGTGCTGGTCAGCGCCCTCAATGCGGGCCCTCTGCATGGTTTTCTTAATGGAGGCCATGAACCGCTCGCCCATTGCTTTGGCCTCTGGCCACCAGGGGGTGATTTTCTGGTGGACAAACCCCATGTGTTTCGCAAAGGCTGTAAATTCATGTCCACTGAATGGAGACCCGTTGTCGGACTTGACTGTATCAGGGATACCCCACTCACTCAAAACTTCGTCGAATATAGCTGCGACATCAGCAAACGCTGTGGATGATGTTTTCTTTACAATGGGGAATCTTGAGTGTTCCTCTATGAACAGTAGAAGATACTCTCCTGACTCAAGGGGTCCATAGAAGTCGATGGCAACCCTCTCCCACGGATGCTCAGGGATGTGTGTTGGTTGGAGCGGTGGCAGTGCCTCTCATGGCTGTGCACTAACATGCCATGCAATTTTTCACCCATCGGTCGACCATTGATTCCAGAAAGGGGAACCACACATGGCACTGAAGCTGACGTTTTGTGTTATCAGCCCTTCTGTGTCCCTCGTGAGCTGTCCTAATCACTGCGGCTCGGAGGGTCGCCGGATTGACAAGGCGACACCCTCTCAGTAGCATTGAGTTGTCCTTCTCAGCCAGTTCTGTGTGTATTTTTGCGAGTTTTTTCCATTTCATCCCTACAAACCCGCGGGTGGTTTAGCGCGGCTCACCGATAGTGCCTCCATTTGTTGTTTACTGTTAGGCTGATTGCCAGTGCCATGGAGGGGTCCGCCGCGGCAAACGACGCAACGGCTTGCAGCGATATGGCAGGGGGAAGTGCATTGGAGGCCATGTAATTAATGTACTCGGTATCCCCGGCTCTGGAGACAGGATTGCCCGCCGGTTGTCTGGATAGATAATTAGCCGTTTTTTTTCACCTCCAGGCCTGTGAATGATTTCAAAATTATATTCTTGAAGCCGAATGCCCCAGCGTTCTATTGTGGGGGGCATCTTGGTTCGAGGGTTCCCGAACAAGGACAGCAGTGCTTGATGGTCGGTGATCAATGTGAAGCTCTTCCCTATCACAAAATTGTGGAAGTGTTTGCATGCCCAGACGTTCACCAAGCTTTCCTTTTCAGCCTGGTAGTAGGGAGTCTCAGGGGGGGCCAGCGCCCTGCTGGCATAGGCAACAATGTGTCTGGGGTGCGAATCGACTGTTCGTCTGGGCTAGTATAGGGCCGAACCCCACTGGACTTGCATACACAACAATTTCAGTGTGCCAGCCTGGTTCGAAATAAGCAAGCCGACGGGTTCCTGCCAGGGCAGCCTTGATGGTGTCAAACACCCCCTGGCATTCGGCCGACTACATGAATACAGTGTCCTTCTACAGAAGTCGTCGCAGCGGCTCAGTGACCGACGCATAGTGCGGGATGAACCGAGCACAGTAACCTGTCATTCCTAGGAATGACTGGACGTCAGCCACTTGCGTTGATTCACAGAAGTTGGAGATGGTGTTGAATTTATCTGGGTCCGGCGTCATACCATCTGCGGAAAAGATATGACCAAGAATTTAAGTTTGGTCTTGCTGAACCGGCACTTGTCTATGTTCAGCGTTAGGCCCGCTCAATGGCAGCCTCGCACATTGCAATCAAAGTGACATCATGCTCCTCGTGAGTCTTTCCAAAGACAAGAATATCATCACTATAGATCAGGGCCCCTCGTACCGGCCGGATGACCTGTCTGATTGCCTCCTGAAGAACTTCAGCAGCCGATGAGATGCCAAAGGTGAGGCGTTTATACTGAAAAAGGCCATCATGGGTTGCAAATGTCGTGATGCCCCTCGACTCGGGGTGTAGCTCCATCTGGTGGTAACCTTGGTTAAGGTCTAGTTTGGAGAATAGTACCGACTTGTTCAGTTGGACGATCATGACCTCAATGTGAGGTCCTGGGTGGCACTATCTCTGAATGGCGGTGTCGCCATTCGCATGTCTACACAGAGTCTCAGGCGTCCCCCTTCCTTAGGCACAATCACTAGGGGCGAGACCCACAGGGGCTGCATGTTCGTTCGTCATCGAGCGCATGTGTCCATCAGTGTGACTCGGGGGTGTGGTCGTCTGTATGATGTCTCCTTCCTGGACATGTATATCAATGAGCCCCAGGCAGGATGCTGTGTGGAAACTCAGCAGGCATCACCCTTTGGTAGGGCTCCGGATCACGTGGATGACCGTAGTGTTGGACAATCCTTTGTGAATTAGTTGGCGCTTGAAGTGCCCAATGGAGTGGAGGGGAAGATCCGCACCCCACTGGAAGATTCTGGAGTTGTTTGGGTCAGTGTTGGTCGGTCGGGGTCTTGTAGGAATTCCTTTTCTCCCATAATGTTGACAGAAACACCAGAGTCGACCAGAAAGCAGAATTGTCTGCCTCCGAAATTGACAGGTATATTTAGTGCCTCTCTCGCCTCTCTATGATCCAGAATGAGGTTAACGTATTCATCCTGGGGGTACTGGTCGTACAATGTCGCATTCATATGAATGTCCGTGTATCGCTGGCAAATTCTTGGTGATGCGCGGCTGATGTGGTCCATCGTATTCATCGCTGAGGTGTGGGCCTTGTTCACATGCTTCTGCATCTTGTAGGTATTCCTCTAGTTAGTGATCTCTCACCACCCTTACATATCGTCTCTGCCCCTGTTGGTAGGGGTGCATCTGGAAGGACGGGTTTAGCGTGGTCCGATTGTACCATCTAAACTGCGGTTAAGGTGGTGTCCGTGGATTGAGAAATGGTCTGCCTTTGGCAGACTGACTGAAAGTGGCCCTCTCTGACACAGTTGCCGCACCTCTGGGAGATGGCAGGGAGAGTGAGGGAACGCCATCCCGCAGCTCTACCACTGTCTTTGTGTTTTCGGGACAGTCTGGTGCCCTCCTGTGGCCCCTCTATCACCTGAGCGTTGGCTGGTTTGCTGCACCACTGCAATGAGTTCAGACTTATCTGGTTTGAAGCTGCCACCCCGACATCGAGGCCGCCTGTGCGTCCACCCTTTAAAAAATTCTGGCCATCTTGCTGACTTCATCGATGAAGAGTGGCTTCTTCAGTAGATGTTTCTTTAGAATTTGGGAGAAACATCCTTCTATTACCCTCAGTCGTATTGCCTCGTCCAGTGAAAAGCTGTGAAATTGGCAGTGTGAGCCTTTGACCCTTAAGCGAGTAATTAACTCATCAACTGTTTCTTCTCCCCGTTGAGTACACTGATTGAACATATAACGTTCGCAGTCGCGATTAAGCTCGATCATAAGTTTCTTGTTGAGGGCAGTGATCAGTGCCACAAAGTCTGGCTGTTCCTCCGGGGGAATCGTTTTTATGAGCGTCTTGAGTTCGCTGCCAGCGATGTTAAGAAACATGTTCTGCAGATTTGGAGAATTTTCTTCGCCTGCTGCCTTGATGAAGTTGTTGAAGTCATCCAACAATTCTACCCACCACGGGACTTTGTCTGCCTGCAGGGTCATAGAATGGAGAATGGTGGTGGCATACGCCACGCAGTGACTGTGGACCTTGCAGGGTCTGGCATGGCAGGAGGTTACGAAGCCGGTGCAGCCAGTGCATTCATGGTGGCAAGCGCGGCGGTGGAGGTATTCGCATATCGTTGCGTTTGAACTCACTTGGGCAGTGATTGGCTGGCAGGGGCAGGGTAGTCCCTGTCGATGTAAGGTCGTTTTACATTACCATGGGCCTAGCTCTGGCCTGCATGCAGCCCCTTGTCCCCTAGCGTGGGCTGGGTGAGCTTGTTTTCCCAGCCAGTCGTCCTCTGCAAGTGGCGGACTCGTGGCCTTGGGTGGGATGTGCCAACAGGCTGTCAACTGTGTTGGGTCCTGATGGAGGCTGGACTGTGTGGGTCCAGGGGATACCACGCGTTTATGTATATTATAGTTTTTTATTCTCACTCTTCACCCCGCTGTTGTTGGTGGCCCAAGGGGAGAATCTCGGGCTGCTCGCGGTATATATTAGGAGGCAGAGGAGGCTCTGCATATTGTCACTGGGGGGAGGCACCCACCTGCTGGGCGCATGTGTCACTGTGCTCCTGCACGTGGAGCGACTCAGATGCTGGCTGCTGTCAGATTGCAGCGCGGCTCTGGTCACAGTCAGCCGTGACAGGCCCCCCGCGTGGAAAGTTGAGATGCTCCCTCCTCAGGAAGGTTAGGCCGCGAGCTGCGACATGGCAGGATCACCGTCAGCAATGGAGAGTGCATCGGAATCGCATCATCGGAGGACGCTGGGATCAGCGAACAGCCTGGCGGGATCACCGCTGAGGAGGAGGAGGAGGAGGAGGAGAAACTCCGGGCCACGGGAGAATGGCCTCATCGCCAGTTATTGAGCTGCAATGGCTCCAAACAATAAAGACGCAACGCTGGAGCTTGTGGAAACACAACTTCTTTATTTGGAAACTTAGCACGTACTGAATCCCTTTCGCCTCCCCACTCCCACTTCATCCCTCACATGGTCTCGGTGCTTGTCTTAAAGGGACAGAGCCCACTAACACAGATCTGCTTGTCCTCCTGCTGCTGTGGTCAACTGGGCTGTGGGCAGCATGAGAGATGATCTCCTAATTTTGCCTACATTGGTATTGAGGGTAGTCGATTTCCAGACTATGGACGACCCCCTGGGGAGTAGGGCATCTCCAGGACAGCCTGAACTGGGCCAGGAAGTCATGGAGGCCTGGGTACACCCCTTTGTTGGCTTGCTTATGGGGCAGACATGCTGATGTTGGTGGCGGCGGCTTGGAACGGCATGGGCGTGCCCTTGGTATTTTATACCTTGAACCGAGTTTACAGGTAATGCTGCACCGAAGCGTCCGTAACATCAGCTCTGTGTGCAGGACTGTTGGGGGAGTCGATCGTGGCATGCATGCACAAGGAAGCCCACGTGTTCCTTCCCACGAGGCGGCAAGTACATCACAGCTGTTAGGAAACACGCTCCGCCGTGCTGATCTTCAGTGCACTCATTCAGCAACATGTTGAACACTGTAGTTATTTTTTCATTCGTTATAACGACTGCATACCGTTTTATTTGGGGTGCTCTAGGCTAGTTGCTCCGGTTTTAGATCTTGCAAAAGTACCATTGCGGGCATGCGTGTACTGTTCCCCTGCTCTTCTCTTTAGAGGGACATTCGCAGCCTGGCGATCATTGCTGGGACCAGGTCTCTGCAATGGTGAGTTTGTATAATTGAGCACATTGATTGTGTCTGCTACCCAAGAAGGGCACGGCGCGCTTGGGAAAGCAGTTTGAGCCTTCTCCTTCCTTCACTGACTCCTTGGACTCTCCTTGCTCTAAATGGGCCAAGAGGAGAGATCCAAACCTACTGGACACCTGAAGGACCTCAGAGACTTTTAGGAAGTCCTCAGGGAGAGAAAGAAAAGGAGGCCGCAAGACAGCTGGTTCATCAAGGTCATCAGAAAAGAATATGGGAAAACCGAGGTGAAGAATCCTGGATGGGGACACCCTAAACAAGGCTTTGGGCATATTTACACAAGTACGAAGTTTAAAGATACAGCTCTGGCAACTGAAAAGGATACTACGGTGCAGTAGTTTGAGTAAGACATGAAGGAAGGCCTCCATCTTATCCCAGCTTTCCATACGAACAGAAAGACCCAGAGCAGATCCCTTTTTGCCAGTTCATGAACAAACTGTATCTTTTGGGGACAGAGGAGGACACGCGTCACAGCTCGGTTGAGGGGGCTTACTTGCTATCAACTCTGACTGGAAGTCCATTGTTGGCTCCTGTGCAACGTCGGTTCAGGACCCTGCCCACCACAAAGTGGACTCTTCACTCAAGGAACACTTTGCAGATACCCATTTGGTTATGTGCACCTCCGCCTATGCATTCTACAATGCCAAATCTCTCCTTGGGAAAGTTCAAGGCCTCTACGATAAAATGGAGGAGAGAGCCAATTGCAAAAGCCTACACCAGCTGGCAGAATTGCTCTCTATGATGAGGTGCAGGCAGCTGCTCTGGCTCTGGGGACTACTAGCGCCACACGACAACAGATTCGAGTTCGCGGCTCAAAGGCTGAACCTTGGTATAGAGCCCCTGCAACAAGTCAAAGAAAGATTTAGGGTACTCCAAGACAAGCTCAACCCATTACCTCCAAAGACACACCCCTCCTGACTGTACTGGGCTCCTCCCCAGGCTGGCGCAGTTTACACGTAGTGATATATGATGAGATGAAAGGTTATTTATAACGCACTTAATACCGAGAGGTTTCTAAGCGCGGGCCCGAGGACGAACCTGTGTAGCTCCGTGTCGTCTTGCTTCCAAAGCGAGCACGTTTCCCCTGAGCTATAATGGGCCCTTTTTGAGAGCTTCTGCAGAAAGGTGCGATCCAGAGAGTGCCTCGGTGGGCGAGGGGTGTTGTCAATCCTCTTTCCAGTTCCAAAATTCTCAGGGGGCTTTCGTCTCATTATCAGACTGAAAGGACTAACAGAAATCTCTGTGAAGACCCCCTTTAAGATGTAGACCCTTTAATGGGCGTTTCCCCATCTCCCAGGGGTACTGGACGTGATCACAGGAATTGATTTATGTTACGTTTATGTTCCTACTCGCTCTTTGCACCATCAGTTCCTCTGCTTCACACTGAAGCCTGACCACCTTGTTGGGTGTCCTGACCCACGTTTAAGCTATCATGCCACAACATTTGGTGCTGTGGGCTTAGAAAATTCAAGATGGCGGAAAACCCACATGTGCGCCGAAATCCAGGAAAGCTGCGCAGTTTGTGCGCACACCGAAATGGTTGCCTCACTTGCCACCCACCAGTGCGAGAATGAAAGGCCGGGTTGCCATGAGGGAAATGGGTTGCCAAAGGAAAAACAGTAGCGCCGGTTAGCTTCAAAGCGCTTTAAAACCACCATTGGACTACCCGCACAGTAGTCTGAAACCATTGGGAATGGCAATGCTGATTGCCAAATGCAACCTAGAATTGTGGGGAATTCATTCTTAAATCCCAAAAATGGGTGCAGTACCAGTACTCACCACTATCCAAAAGCCGGCAATTTAAAACAACACCAGATTTTACTTTTTTGTGTAAAAATGAATGAACCCAAAGCAGGCCAAAGAAAGACTTACTGAGAGGTGGATACAATGTAAAGTGATATTCTGAAGTGACTTGAAGGTTTATAACAAGACTGGCTGAGCTGTGGATTGCAGCAGTTTAAGTTGCACTGGATTTAAAGACACTAAAATCGAAAATGTTTAGATTAAATGAGTGACCTATGTTTGGTGTCACATGCCTTTGTAACTGTTGAAATGTCATAGTTTTGCACTTAGAATCAGCATTCTAGCTGCATGTGTAAAATTGCAAGTTAATTTAAAAAGCAACAAAAAACATGACAGTTAGCTGAAAGTCTGGCTTAAGGAACTTGATTTTGCCTGGCAACTACCCCCATCAGGAGTGAAACTTGAGTCACAGCTGTGTTCCCAGGCTATCTGCCTTTTGCTGGCAACACTAAGGATATGCCATCTATCTGATAATTGAATTACCTGTGCTCTACAGGAGCTCTGAACAAAGCCGGTCTTGACTCATGCAAAGGTTTTATTACAGCGGTCGTAAAATGTAGCTTCCTCTTGGCAGAAGCTGGGAGGGGCATTGCCTGTGAGAGCAAGCTGGCTTGGCAGAACTGGATAAACCAGTATTTCTACCTCGTGCTGAGAGGAAACCACACCCCTTTGTAGCCAGAATATTGTTTAGAAAAAGATGGATCATTCATAGAGCGGACATGTGAAAATTTTATAAATGATACCATAATTCTTGTGATTTTTCTGCCCACAGTTTAAGAGGTTTTTAGAACCGGTGGTATGTTCAGGAGGGTTTTAGCGGAAAAGAGGATATTACTCTAAATGTATGCATGTTAAAAATCTGAAACTTCATCAGTTAATGTCCATACTCCCTGCGCACATGTATGTAAAGTTGGGTCAATGTCAGAAATTGAAAAATCAGTTAAAAAGTCAATTATGTGCCATTTCTGAATGCAAGCTAAGCTCCCAGGAAGAGCAGAGTTTGAACAGGGTATACCTCCTGTAATGCATGATGGGTGCATATGATTTTAAAACAATATGTACCTCTGCAAATATGTATTTGTTTCAAATCTAGATTTGTGTGTAAGTTGACAGGAGGAGTGGACTATCTGCAAGCCATAAAATGACATCACGCTGACACACACTTCCTTCCCCAATCAAATAAGAAATGGAAGTTTGACCAATTAGAAGCTGAGAGAGAGGTAGGGTCAGTGATGCTAGAACACACCCACATTCTAAACACATAAAAGCAGACAGACAGGACAGATAGGGACTTTCAAATCCATCTGCCGCTGGAAGCTCTGCCGGAAAAATCCATACTTTACCTCCATCAACCTTCAGAGAGCAACATAGAGACTTCAAATCCATCAGGCCAGACCAGAAGCAGAGTAGAGCTGACCTGTTAGCAGAACCAGAGAGAGCTGACCCAGATCACTGTGAAGTGCAGAGACCAGAGGCGAGTCTAAAACCCTGACCAGATCCGTGACGAGGCCCATTTCACTCAAGAATATAGTGTGAGTACCTAGAAAACTGTGCAGAACCAATCTCCTAGTTAAAATAATATAATTCAATCTATTTAATCTAAGTAGAACTGCCTCCTAACTGTCACCTGTCATTTGTAAAGCTGTCACTTGTCATTTTCTAGTTGCAAGCTGCACTTGTCTTTTTTGAACTTTAAAATTTCAAATCTGAAAAACGACCTTTATTTAATCGCTCATATCTCCGCGACCGTTTGTGCTAGAGACTTGCAGTAACTTTCATTTGAAAGCTTAGAATCGTAGCTTTGAATCGCACCAAGAACCACATTCCTACCCCTTATAGTTTTACCGCAATCGCGGAACACGCATTCGCGAATTTTACCGCGATTTGCAAATTTCTCCACATGTAAAATCAGCTGCTGCTTGCCTTCCATTTGCCAGAAAATCGTTTGCCTCATAAAAACTATCCCTGCATCATTGCTAGTGTGAGCCGGGACTAATATTAACTAGATACCACTCACCCTGAACCTCTGAAAGGGAATTAAAAGCATTTTAGAATATATTTTTAATTCATTGCCAGCACATATCAAAGCAATTTGGGCCTGTGTTTTCAAACTTCTGTAGTCTAAGCTTGCTGGGGTGAACTGAATCACATTTGATTGCATTCTGAGAACTGTGTGTTTTCCTTCCATTTCCTTGCCTTGCATCAAGGGGGGGAGGGGATTGCCAGAGAAAAGTGATTACATTGTTTTGTTGAAATCATATTGAGTATTTCTATACTGCATTTCATTCATTCAACCTTGCATCCACCTGAGCTTACATAAAGCATTCTCTACCACATTATACTTCTGTACCTATTTACCAGTGTGCTACCTTATCCATTTCATCTCAACTCCTTAGTGATTATAACGAAGTGTGCTAGTGCCAGATTCTCCGTTGTTAATCTTTATCATATCAGATTAAGTGTGATATTCAATTATTAATTTATTATAAAGTGGGATATATATATCTATTGTTTAATTTATCAAATAAACCTTTTAACTTGCAAAACAGAACTACTTCTTGGCTCAGTGGGGTCAGGGGGATTCCAAGAGAGGGGTGTTATATAGGGGTAGTCATCCAGAACGCATGAACTGGACATAAAGATATATCAATAAGGGTTTTCATTCAGTATTATAGACTAGGCGTTGACTTAGCTGTAGTGTTGAATTGAATCCTCTTACAAATTGGGGGCTTGAGCCGAGACGTTGGGTTAGATTTACCATTTGTGCAGCTTAATACAGTGTGCGAACTGACGGGATACATACATCCGGTCGGATCACCACGCTGCATTATGCTGTGAAGCATTCCTCAAAAGGGACACTCCAAGAAAAGTTCTGTTCTGCAAAAATAAAATACAAACTTCTGTAAGTCAGGACAGAGACCAATCTCTAGAATGACGACCTTAGTAGACATGAAAATAGCCAGAGAGCACCTCTTGCATAAGCTATTTGTGAGAGGTGAATGGACCGAACAGGGCCAGGATGTGTGGTTGCAGGCCATCACACAACAGGTCACTGAAACAGGGTCAGATATATATAGAGATCAGGGTCCCTTACATGTGGCCCTGAGTGAACTATATATGGCTCCTAAAGCCAAAGAGGAACACAATAAGATTGCCAGGATAGCAGCATACCTGTACCTATATATGGGAGACATGCAGGATAGATGTGCTGAAAGCCAAAATCTGGCAAATAGGCAACAGATGGCATTACAGAAGGCCCAATCTGATCTGGACTCTTCTGAGCAGAGGCTGCAGAGGAGCCAGGAGGCAGAAAATGATAGTAGGCAATATATCATTAAAATAAAAGAGGATATGGGCATCCTACAACAGGAAAAGACAGACCAGGATACCCGATTTCTGGCCCTGCAGAAGGAGCACCAAGACAGTTTGGACTCCTTACTGCAGAACCAGAAAAAGCTGGAGCAACAGATCAATTTCAACAGGGCATGCACAGAGCAGGTAGCCACCCTGCAAATCCAACTAGACAGAGAGAAAGAGGAGAGCAATAAACTGATTCTGAAAGACCTGGATACCCAGGCAGAGTTTGATGAGGAGCGCCAAAAAGCTGGTGCCCTTCAACGGCAAAGGGACGACCTGGCGGCACAAATGCAGGCTCTTAGTCAGGAAAGAGACGCCATAGGCCAGGAAGTCTGCCACTTAAAAAAGGAAATTGAAGAAAATCACCTGGCCCTCCAGGGGCTGGGTGATCTCCAAAAAGAAAACCAGAACTTGGTAGAGCACACCAGAAGGGTGGAAGATGCTCTAGCAAGAAAGGAACAGGCCAATAGGGACATTGCCCAGGAGGTAAACCTCCTGCAGCAAAGACTGGCCCAGTTCTCCAGGACCAACCAGGAAGCACAGAGGGAGAATGAGGCCCTCTGTCAACACAATGATAGGCTCCAACAACAGGTAGCGATGCAGGAGAAACTGATAGAGTCGAGTAAGGCCTTAACAGAGGAACTGAAAGCACAAATGCAGGCTCTTGCAATCCAACAGGGAGCAGGGGCGGATAGAGATGAGGTCCGCTGGGAAAGAGAGATTCCTGACCATAACCGCAGGAGCCCTACCACCAGGGGCCTTCATCTCCCCCAGTCCCTGGACTCTACCACCCCCATGTCCCCTGGCGCACATGAGCACAGGGCCACAGGGATGGCAGATTACTATCCAGCTAAAAGTATGGGGCTCATAGGCCAGTACCACTCAGGAATGGAGGGGTGGGCATCCGGGTATGGGCACCCAAGTACAGTACAGTTCAGTGGGGAACCCCAGGAGAGTAGGCCCATTAAGGGCATCCTGAAAACCTCTGCCCAGTTAGGTCAGTGGAGGGGGTACCCATCAAATCCTGGCAGCAAGGAGGAATCTGAAGACCCCTCTGAACTGCGCAGGACACAGGAGACCAGGTCCCCACATTCTGCCAGCCATTCCCAGGCTCGCAGAATCCGGGAAAACCTGGAAGATCAGACGGGAACCTCTGGGAGCAGTGCCTCTGAGTCCGAGGATGAATGGACAAGGGTTACCCGAACCAAAAAGGCCAATAAGGCAAAAAGGGCCTTGCTTAAGGACCCCTTAAAGCAGATTAAGGCGATCAGGAGCGTCATCAGGCCTTACCATAAGAACGCTAAGTATTCTGTTTGGGAGCACTTAGAGTTGTTTGAACAAATGATGGAGACTTTCCATTTGAAGGACAGCCAAAGCTGTATTCAATATGTAAAGTGGACATTCTCCCCGGAATACTCCAGTTTCTTTGCGGGATTGGAGGACCAAAATCATTTAAGATGGTCCACATATAAGGCGGCCATCCTGAAACATTTTTCTGTTCACAGAAATCCTCAAGAGGCTCGCAAGGCAGCCTACAATTTGCAATGTGGGGAGGATCAGGCCCCACAAGAATTTGTGCAGGAGTTAAAGCGTGCTTTTGCACAGACCACAAGAAGGGTGCGCACAGATAGTAGAGAGTTCATAAATACGTTTTTCCATGCCTTGCCCAAATACATCATGACCCAGCTCGTGAGGGATTTTCACGAGAAAAGATCCTTAGATTGGGTCATTGAACAGGCTACCCGGATCTATGAGGTGCAGAAACCGATAGATAGCAAAAGTAATGCCCAGAAAAACCCCAAAGCCAACAGCACCCCTGCTGCTGCCAAGGTGGCAGAGGTAAAGGTCACCCCCGTTTTGGATTTGGAGATGGGGGGGCCTAAAAACCTACCTGCACCTAATAATGCTAGGCCCAGGAGGTCCTCGGGTCAGTCACAGACAGGGAGCCAGGGAGGCAGCCCCACAAATGGGGTCCCTCGCTCTCCTGACTATGTAAGTCCTCGCTACAAAGGTAACAGACCCATCCTGGGTTATGTGTGGACTCCTCCAGCCCAAGGGGGGGGATCCAGCCAAGCACCTAACCCAGGGAACTTCCCTCCAAACTTCCCACAGGAGGGCAGAAATTTACCAAACCCTGGGCGGAACTTTTTCCCCAGATATCCACCCGACTTCCAACCCCAAAATCATCCATCCTTCTTTCCCCAATTCCCTGAGCCCAGACCACTGAATCCGGGAGAGGGGAGGCCAAGGGTGGAGGGGTACCCAAATCTTCCCAACCAGGGGTACTACCAAAGAAGGGACAGCTACCCTTCCCGGGATCAGCCCAGGGGAGAAAACAGGGTCCCGTATCAGCCTGAGCGGGTTTCCCAGTTAGAGCGCCAGGTTCAAAACATGGCGCGGGATATGGGTCAAATACTGAGGGCTCAGCAGAACCCTCAGATCGGCATGCCGGCGCAGAACGTACCCAACTCTGGACCTGGTGCTCCAGAACAATGACAGGGGCAGCACCCCGATAACTCACCGGTTCCCAGGGAGGAGGCACAAAGGGGAGGGGGGTGTAAAGCCTTGGAGGAAGCTTCCTTCCTCACTTGTAAACAGCCCCTGGAAACCCAGGAACCGGAAACAAAATCTCTTGCCCCTGAAAGTCTGCCTCCTAAGGAGCAGAGGGGGGGTAGGAGAAACAAAAGACCCAAACAGACTCAGTTTGAGGAGGAGGTACAGATCTTCCAATTTGAGGGAGAGGGATCCTCAGAGGATCCTGGGAAAAGGATCTTCTCCTTCAGAGAGGGGGGAACTCCCCCCAAAGAAAAATGGGTCCCTAGGGATGCAAATCCAGACTGGGGAGATGTGGAGACTGAGCTACCGCCGCCCACCATCTCATCCCAGAACCAACAGCAAGAAAATCCCCTGGTTCAAACCCATCCTGGGGACTGCCTCCAAAAAGGGGGGGGCAGCCCAGAACCGGAACCAGGGGAACCCACAATGGCTCTGATCTCCAGTTGCCAACTTTTTCTTTCAGAATCCCAAGACTCTCCACAGAATTCTGCCCAAATCTCTTCGCTATCGATGTCCAAAACCAGAAAGTTAGCCCACCAGTTGTCCAAAAATGTGCATTATCTGTGCCCCCTTGAGGAGAAGGAGGGAAGATATTATGCCCCGGTACAAGTACAGGGGCAGGGTACAATCTCGGCACTGGTGGACACGGGATCTCAAGCTACCCTTCTGTCCAGAAGGGCCCTTGACGAACTGAATGCAGGAAGGGGAGAGAATTACCAAATTCCTCTCACCTCTCTTCCTGGACAACTACAGAACTTTGACGGGAAGGAAATTCCCGTCGAGGGGACGGCAGATTTGGACATTAAAATTGGGCGACATAAGTTGAAACACCCGGTCATAGTTGTGACCCCAGAGGGCACCCCTTGTTTACTAGGGAATGACCTCCTGAGAAGGTTGTCACCCCTAATAGATTGCGTAAACAAGGTCCTCTGGACCCAGACTAGCCGACCGATAAAATTAAAACAGAGTGTCAACCATGTTAGTTTAAACGGCACCTGCCACATGGTTGAACAAAAATCTGACCAAGTAGAATTTCACTTCCAGAACAACCAAATTCCAGATGTGACAGTCATAGCAGTAGGACAACAGACTGGTGATGGGGGGTCCTCTCTATTTCTGAAAATCAACCTTCCTTCCAGTCTAAAGTGGTATTCCACGCTGGAAGGAAACACTTTGAAATTCTATACCAATCCACAATCTGACACTCCCACTCCTATAGTCCAGAAAGATGTGAAATCAGCTCAAAGCCTGGCTGATATTCAGCAAATTGGAGAGCAGTTGTTCATCCCTGTTCAGTTAAATGATGGGAAGGACTCTGTTCTCGCTCGAGTGTGTGTGAACAACGGTAAGAGCTTCATCAGCGAAGCCATGTTTCGCCAACTCCCAAAAGATCCAGCCATTCCCACCTTCAAACTGATAGACAAATGGGAAATGGACCTGGAAGCACCTAATTCCAAACATCTCCTGCCAAGCAGGTGTATGCTCAAAATCTCCATTGGCAACAAGAGCATAGTCCACAATTGTTGGGTCGTGCGAGACGTCCCTGCCGCCTTTTACTTAGGCAGTGACATTCTCAATCGCTTTGCCATTAGTTTGGACCTAATAAACTTCAAAGCTTGGTCCCGATTAGCGGATAATCCCATGGGCTTTGATGATCCAGAAAAAGCATTTAGGTCAGCTCAATTGCTACCTTATGCAGTTGAAATTCAGGTTAAAGAGGAAGTCACCATCCCAGAAAGGACCCGACAATTCTCCCTGGAAGTGAAAGTTAAAAGGGGACAAGAGTTGAAAAACCCTGATGCTTACATACATCTAAATGCTTCTCTCCAACAGCAAGGGTTGGGGGTAAACCCAACACCATTAGTCAACATAGAACATGACACCATTCCAATAGAGGTGGATAACAGCGACTTAAAGAGTATTACTCTAGCCGCAGGCACCATTATTGGAATGGCGGTTGATGACCGACATTTCTCCATTGATCTTAGAAATGAACTGTTAGGACCAATCCCCAAGGACTGTTTTGACAGTGACAGTGAGGACAATAGAACACCAGACAGGATTTTTACCCGGCATGGGGGGAACTTCCTGGTGTACACTTCCTGCCCCTATGGTAAGGAAGATGTGACTTGTGACTTCAGGAGGGATGAGGTGATTTTCCAGGTCCATGAGGGCTGCCTTTCCCACCTGAAGCCTCCAGTCCAAATCAGCACTCTGACCAGGGACTTCTCCACCCAGCTGGAGGAGGCCGCTGAAATAGCCAAACCAGAAGTCTTTCCAGGCTTCAGGCAGATGGTGGAAGAGAGAGTCAACCTAGCTGATGCCTGTGTGACTCTGGAACAAAAGCAAAAGTTGAAACAAGTTTTCTTGGATTTCCAAGATCTCTTTGCGGTAGACTCATATGACTGTGGTCGCACTGACATCCACACAACAACAATCCCCACGGACCCTGGCATGACTCCTGTGTTTGTGAAGCAATATCGCTTGCCTCTCGCATCAATGTAGTCCCTTACTGAAATAATTAAGAACCTTGAGTCCCGGGGAATAATCCGTCCCGTCCACAGCACCTTCAATAATCCGGTGCTGGGAATATTGAAGCCAAACGGCCAGTGGAGACTCTGTGCCGACCTCAGGGAGCTCAACAAACGGGTCCATACTTCCCGATGGCCTCTGCCCTACATTGACCAAGGGCTGGCCCAGATCCAGGGGTCACAGGTATTCACAGCAATAGACCTGACCAATGGATACTGGACTGTGCCTGTCAGTAGGGAGGACCAATACAAGCTGGCTTTTACCTTTGGGGGCCAGCAGTACACATGGACCCGGACTCCCTTCGGATACCTCAACTCCGGTAATGAGTTCAATATTTTCCTACATAAGGCCATGCCCGACCTGGGTGCGAGGGGTAACCTGGCTTATGTAGATGATGTCCTCATCAAAAGCTCAACTGTTGAGGAACACATAGCGGAGATCCGTTATGTTCTGACACAGTTGAGGGCCGCCGGAGCAAAACTTTCCTTTCAGAAAGCACAGTGGTGTAGAACCCGTGTTAATTTCTTGGGGCATGAGATTACTCCTCAGGGTCTCTGTCCCCAGGAAAAGAAAGTGGAAGCACTTCAGAAACTGAAAGACCCCACAACTCTGCGAGAACTAAGGAGCCTCCTTGGACTGACTAATTACAGCAGAAAGTTCATTGAGGGCTACGCAGAGATCACCAGACCCCTGATTCATCTCCTAAAGGGGGGGGTCAAGTGGGAATGGGGTCCAGAACAATCCGAGGCAGTAAGACAACTCAAAAGAAGCCTCTCACAAGCGCCTTGCCTAGCTTACCCTGTCAGAAACAAGGAGTTCTTCCTGGAGACGGGGTTCTCTAATACGTGCTTGACGGCAGTATTATACCAAAAGCATGACAAGGTCAATAAAGTAATCTCCTATGCGAGCAAAACTTTATCCTCTGTGGAGGAAAAATTCAACGATTGTGAGAAGGCACTCCTGGCAACGGTGTGGGCATTGAAGAATTACCACCCGTTTATCCAGGGGGAACACATCATAGTGGAGACTCCACACCAGCCTCTGCAATATCTCCAAAGTGATAGAATCCGGACCGGAAATGTGAGTAATTCCCGAATTACTTCCTGGATTCTGTCAATGCAAGGCTTTCCTGTGGAGGTCAGATATGGCCAAAACAAGAAGAGTCCCCTCGCGCAAGGTCTGGCTGACTTGCATGATTGTGCCAGAGAAAACTGTCTCGAGGACGAAAGTCTGAAAATCAAGGACAACATGGAGGCATACCTTAATTCCCCACATAAAGTCTTTGAAGAGGACAAGTGTGAGGGAATGCCCACTGTCTATGTGGATGGATGCTCTTACCATGTTGACAACAACGGGGAGAAAGAACTGGTGGCTGGCGTAGGGAATGCATGGGTGAATGAGTCCCCAGAACCCTCCGCTGGATACAAAATTGGTCCCCGAAGTAGTCAGGTGGCAGAATTGATGTCTGTGCATCAGGCCATCCTCACTGCTGTCCAGCATCAACTCCGCGAACTGGTCATAATCACAGATTCGGATTATGTACGGAACGGGTTCGTGGAGCACCTGGTTAATTGGAAAACCAGAGGCATGTTATGTGCTAACAACAAACCCTTGAAACATGGGAAGTTGATCCAAAACATTGATGATCTGGTCACATCGAATGGGATGACCATCTACTGGAAAAAGATCAAGGGTCATTCCAAAGTAGAGGGACCAGACAAAACTGGAAATGACTTAGCTGATCAGCTGGCCAAAACCGGGGCCATCCAAGGGGGTCTAATTGAGATTGAGTCCCTGTTGGGGGAAATCCAGGTCACTGCTATCACTAGGTCCCAGACAAATGCTCACAACGACCTTTCAATTGCACAATGGAGTAAGGAGACCCCTGATGCTGATTTGATTACTGCTCAGAAGGGGGATCCAATAATTGGTAAATTTTACCAGCACCTTGAGGACCCTGAGAACTTTCCCCTGACGGATACCGATTACATTGGGAAAGAGGACCTAAGAGTGTTGATGAAATGTCCAAAAATGTTCCGGATCCAAGACGGTTTGTTGGTAAGGAAATCCAAAGCTGGCCACGATCAGTGGGTGGTTCCTACCTCATTCCGAAGCCTGATGTTAAGTCACGCCCATGATGCGGCCACCGCCGGTCATAGGGGGTTTCACACAACATTGGAAATCTTAAGAGAGGTTGCATACTGGCCACACATGGGGCAGGACCTCGACCAATACTTGAAGGGGTGTCTTGTGTGTGCACAGTTTCAGCCATCATCCCTCACGCACCGGGCGCCTTTACAAAAAAGGGGAATGACACTCCCATGGTCAGATTTACAAATCGACTTTGTAGGCCCTGTGATTCGCTCGGCTAGGGGGAATAAGTACATGTTGACCGTGACATGCTTGTTTACCAAGTGGGTGGAATGTCTCCCAGCCCCAAATTGCAAGGCAGAAACTGCAGCTGCCTTGATGATTAACCACATCTTTTCCCGTTTTGGTCTACCTCAAAGGATTGAGTCAGACAGAGGTAGCCACTTCACCAGTGAAGTAATGACAAAGATGTGGGAGATACTGGGGGTCAAGAGAAAGCTGCATATTGCTTATAGACCAGCTTCTTCTGGGGCAGTAGAGAGATATAACCGGACAATTGTGAGCATCTTAAAAAAGTTTGTGGCAGATTCTGGGCCAAGTTGGGATATCCGATTACCTCTGGTCCTAATGGCCATCAGATCTACCCCTTCATCTGCAACCAAAATGTCACCATTTGAGTTGATGACTGGGCGCAAGATGGTGCTTCCTCAGCATTGGCTCTACAGGACCCAAGAGCAGACACTAATAAATGCCTCCACAACTCACGAGTATGTAGAGAATTTAAGGAAACACCTCCAACATGCTTTTGCTTATGCTCAGCGGAATCTAGAAAGATCGGCTGATAGCATGAAGACCCATTATGACCTGAAAACTTCCAGGAAGGAATATCAGGTGGGGGACCGGGTCTATCTATACAACTTCCAAAGGAACCAGGCCACGCAGCGCAAATTTTTGCCTACATGGAAGGGACCCTTTGAAATCATAGACAAAATCTCCCCTGTGGCCTACAAGATCCGCATCCCCAAAGGCGGTTCGGCAGAGGGGGAAGACAAGTGGGTCCACATAAACCAGTTGAAGTGTTGCCATCCCAGGCACGCTCTGCAACAACTGGAGGAATCCTCTGGAATCCTAGCGGGTACTGTCTCAGACTAATTCAGTTCCAATCATAAAACATACCACATCTAGTCTCTAAAATATTGTGATTTGCGTGAAACTGTCTCTTAGTTATACTGTTTTGTTTCAAAATAAGAATGTAATGTTTCGTTATGATGAAATGCATATGCTGCCCCACTATCTCAACAGTGGTGGAAAAACGTCTATGAGTAGGTATTGCCGCTCTTCTTTTGTCGTCCTAGGAGAAAGAAAACCTGAAGACGGGCCAAGGAGGGCGATCCGGAGACCGGGAACGAAGATCCAATGGGCCCAGTGGACCGCCCAATATTCCCATCAGGACCGGCGAGGAGAACCGATCGATCAGTACCGGATGGAGAAGAAGATGATGAACTGTGCCATCTACAGAGTAGGAAGAAGATTATGCGGACAGACCGGTGCGTGGGTCAAAACCATTGGGCACGCGACTCCCCATCGACTCAAATTCAAAGTGCAGTCGCGTGGGGGGGCTTGTTGGGTGTCCTGACCCACGTTTAAGCTATCATGCCACAACATTTGGTGCTGTGGGCTTAGAAAATTCAAGATGGCGGAAAACCCACATGTGCGCCGAAATCCAGGAAAGCTGCGCAGTTTGTGCGCACACCGAAATGGTTGCCTCACTTGCCACCCACCAGTGCGAGAATGAAAGGCCGGGTTGCCATGAGGGAAATGGGTTGCCAAAGGAAAAACAGTAGCGCCGGTTAGCTTCAAAGCGCTTTAAAACCACCATTGGACTACCCGCACAGTAGTCTGAAACCATTGGGAATGGCAATGCTGATTGCCAAATGCAACCTAGAATTGTGGGGAATTCATTCTTAAATCCCAAAAACGGGTGCAGTACCAGTACTCACCACTATCCAAAAGCCGGCAATTTAAAACAACACCAGATTTTACTTTTTTGTGTAAAAATGAATGAACCCAAAGCAGGCCAAAGAAAGACTTACTGAGAGGTGGATACAATGTAAAGTGATATTCTGAAGTGACTTGAAGGTTTATAACAAGACTGGCTGAGCTGTGGATTGCAGCAGTTTAAGTTGCACTGGATTTAAAGACACTAAAATCGAAAATGTTTAGATTAAATGAGTGACCTATGTTTGGTGTCACATGCCTTTGTAACTGTTGAAATGTCATAGTTTTGCACTTAGAATCAGCATTCTAGCTGCATGTGTAAAATTGCAAGTTAATTTAAAAAGCAACAAAAAACATGACAGTTAGCTGAAAGTCTGGCTTAAGGAACTTGATTTTGCCTGGCAACTACCCCCATCAGGAGTGAAACTTGAGTCACAGCTGTGTTCCCAGGCTATCTGCCTTTTGCTGGCAACACTAAGGATATGCCATCTATCTGATAATTGAATTACCTGTGCTCTACAGGAGCTCTGAACAAAGCCGGTCTTGACTCATGCAAAGGTTTTATTACAGCGGTCGTAAAATGTAGCTTCCTCTTGGCAGAAGCTGGGAGGGGCATTGCCTGTGAGAGCAAGCTGGCTTGGCAGAACTGGATAAACCAGTATTTCTACCTCGTGCTGAGAGGAAACCACACCCCTTTGTAGCCAGAATATTGTTTAGAAAAATATGGATCATTCATAGAGCGGACATGTGAAAATTTTATAAATGATACCATAATTCTTGTGATTTTTCTGCCCACAGTTTAAGAGGTTTTTAGAACCGGTGGTATGTTCAGGAGGGTTTTAGCGGAAAAGAGGATATTACTCTAAATGTATGCATGTTAAAAATCTGAAACTTCATCAGTTAATGTCCATACTCCCTGCGCACATGTATGTAAAGTTGGGTCAATGTCAGAAATTGAAAAATCAGTTAAAAAGTCAATTATGTGCCATTTCTGAATGCAAGCTCCCAGGAAGAGCAGAGTTTGAACAGGGTATACCTCCTGTAATGCATGATGGGTGCATATGATTTTAAAACAATATGTACCTCTGCAAATATGTATTTGTTTCAAATCTAGATTTGTGTGTAAGTTGACAGGAGGAGTGGACTATCTGCAAGCCATAAAATGACATCACGCTGACACACACTTCCTTCCCCAATCAAATAAGAAATGGAAGTTTGACCAATTAGAAGCTGAGAGAGAGGTAGGGTCAGTGATGCTAGAACACACCCACATTCTAAACACATAAAAGCAGACAGACAGGACAGATAGGGACTTTCAAATCCATCTGCCGCTGGAAGCTCTGCCGGAAAAATCCATACTTTACCTCCATCAACCTTCAGAGAGCAACATAGAGACTTCAAATCCATCAGGCCAGACCAGAAGCAGAGTAGAGCTGACCTGTTAGCAGAACCAGAGAGAGCTGACCCAGATCACTGTGAAGTGCAGAGACCAGAGGCGAGTCTAAAACCCTGACCAGATCCGTGACGAGGCCCATTTCACTCAAGAATATAGTGTGAGTACCTAGAAAACTGTGCAGAACCAATCTCCTAGTTAAAATAATATAATTCAATCTATTTAATCTAAGTAGAACTGCCTCCTAACTGTCACCTGTCATTTGTAAAGCTGTCACTTGTCATTTTCTAGTTGCAAGCTGCACTTGTCTTTTTTGAACTTTAAAATTTCAAATCTGAAAAACGACC
Source organism: Ambystoma mexicanum (assembly GCF_040938575.1). NCBI lineage: Eukaryota > Metazoa > Chordata > Amphibia > Caudata > Ambystomatidae > Ambystoma > Ambystoma mexicanum. The sequence goes on along the minus strand of NC_090922.1, from coordinate 1,447,470,689 downwards.
TTTATTTAATCGCTCATATCTCCGCGACCGTTTGTGCTAGAGACTTGCAGTAACTTTCATTTGAAAGCTTAGAATCGTAGCTTTGAATCGCACCAAGAACCACATTCCTACCCCTTATAGTTTTACCGCAATCGCGGAACACGCATTCGCGAATTTTACCGCGATTTGCAAATTTCTCCACATGTAAAATCAGCTGCTGCTTGCCTTCCATTTGCCAGAAAATCGTTTGCCTCATAAAAACTATCCCTGCATCATTGCTAGTGTGAGCCGGGACTAATATTAACTAGATACCACTCACCCTGAACCTCTGAAAGGGAATTAAAAGCATTTTAGAATATATTTTTAATTCATTGCCAGCACATATCAAAGCAATTTGGGCCTGTGTTTTCAAACTTCTGTAGTCTAAGCTTGCTGGGGTGAACTGAATCACATTTGATTGCATTCTGAGAACTGTGTGTTTTCCTTCCATTTCCTTGCCTTGCATCAAGGGGGGGAGGGGATTGCCAGAGAAAAGTGATTACATTGTTTTGTTGAAATCATATTGAGTATTTCTATACTGCATTTCATTCATTCAACCTTGCATCCACCTGAGCTTACATAAAGCATTCTCTACCACATTATACTTCTGTACCTATTTACCAGTGTGCTACCTTATCCATTTCATCTCAACTCCTTAGTGATTATAACGAAGTGTGCTAGTGCCAGATTCTCCGTTGTTAATCTTTATCATATCAGATTAAGTGTGATATTCAATTATTAATTTATTACAAAGTGGGATATATATATCTATTGTTTAATTTATCAAATAAACCTTTTAACTTGCAAAACAGAACTACTTCTTGGCTCAGTGGGGTCAGGGGGATTCCAAGAGAGGGGTGTTATATAGGGGTAGTCATCCAGAACGCATGAACTGGACATAAAGATATATCAATAAGGGTTTTCATTCAGTATTATAGACTAGGCGTTGACTTAGCTGTAGTGTTGAATTGAATCCTCTTACAAATTGGGGGCTTGAGCCGAGACGTTGGGTTAGATTTACCATTTGTGCAGCTTAATACAGTGTGCGAACTGACGGGATACATACATCCGGTCGGATCACCACGCTGCATTATGCTGTGAAGCATTCCTCAAAAGGGACACTCCAAGAAAAGTTCTGTTCTGCAAAAATAAAATACAAACTTCTGTAAGTCAGGACAGAGACCAATCTCTAGAATGACGACCTTAGTAGACATGAAAATAGCCAGAGAGCACCTCTTGCATAAGCTATTTGTGAGAGGTGAATGGACCGAACAGGGCCAGGATGTGTGGTTGCAGGCCATCACACAACAGGTCACTGAAACAGGGTCAGATATATATAGAGATCAGGGTCCCTTACATGTGGCCCTGAGTGAACTATATATGGCTCCTAAAGCCAAAGAGGAACACAATAAGATTGCCAGGATAGCAGCATACCTGTACCTATATATGGGAGACATGCAGGATAGATGTGCTGAAAGCCAAAATCTGGCAAATAGGCAACAGATGGCATTACAGAAGGCCCAATCTGATCTGGACTCTTCTGAGCAGAGGCTGCAGAGGAGCCAGGAGGCAGAAAATGATAGTAGGCAATATATCATTAAAATAAAAGAGGATATGGGCATCCTACAACAGGAAAAGACAGACCAGGATACCCGATTTCTGGCCCTGCAGAAGGAGCACCAAGACAGTTTGGACTCCTTACTGCAGAACCAGAAAAAGCTGGAGCAACAGATCAATTTCAACAGGGCATGCACAGAGCAGGTAGCCACCCTGCAAATCCAACTAGACAGAGAGAAAGAGGAGAGCAATAAACTGATTCTGAAAGACCTGGATACCCAGGCAGAGTTTGATGAGGAGCGCCAAAAAGCTGGTGCCCTTCAACGGCAAAGGGACGACCTGGCGGCACAAATGCAGGCTCTTAGTCAGGAAAGAGACGCCATAGGCCAGGAAGTCTGCCACTTAAAAAAGGAAATTGAAGAAAATCACCTGGCCCTCCAGGGGCTGGGTGATCTCCAAAAAGAAAACCAGAACTTGGTAGAGCACACCAGAAGGGTGGAAGATGCTCTAGCAAGAAAGGAGCAGGCCAATAGGGACATTGCCCAGGAGGTAAACCTCCTGCAGCAAAGACTGGCCCAGTTCTCCAGGACCAACCAGGAAGCACAGAGGGAGAATGAGGCCCTCTGTCAACACAATGATAGGCTCCAACAACAGGTAGCGATGCAGGAGAAACTGATAGAGTCGAGTAAGGCCTTAACAGAGGAACTGAAAGCACAAATGCAGGCTCTTGCATTGCAACAGGGAGCAGGGGCGGATAGAGATGAGGTCCGCTGGGAAAGAGAGATTCCTGACCATAACCGCAGGAGCCCTACCACCAGGGGCCTTCATCTCCCCCAGTCCCTGGACTCTACCACCCCCATGTCCCCTGGCGCACATGAGCACAGGGCCACAGGGATGGCAGATTACTATCCAGCTAAAAGTATGGGGCTCATAGGCCAGTACCACTCAGGAATGGAGGGGTGGGCATCCGGGTATGGGCACCCAAGTACAGTACAGTTCAGTGGGGAACCCCAGGAGAGTAGGCCCATTAAGGGCATCCTGAAAACCTCTGCCCAGTTAGGTCAGTGGAGGGGGTACCCATCAAATCCTGGCAGCAAGGAGGAATCTGAAGACCCCTCTGAACTGCGCAGGACACAGGAGACCAGGTCCCCACATTCTGCCAGCCATTCCCAGGCTCGCAGAATCCGGGAAAACCTGGAAGATCAGACGGGAACCTCTGGGAGCAGTGCCTCTGAGTCCGAGGATGAATGGACAAGGGTTACCCGAACCAAAAAGGCCAATAAGGCAAAAAGGGCCTTGCTTAAGGACCCCTTAAAGCAGATTAAGGCGATCAGGAGCGTCATCAGGCCTTACCATAAGAACGCTAAGTATTCTGTTTGGGAGCACTTAGAGTTGTTTGAACAAATGATGGAGACTTTCCATTTGAAGGACAGCCAAAGCAGTATTCAATATGTAAAGTGGACATTCTCCCCGGAATACTCCAGTTTCTTTGCGGGGCTGGAGGACCAAAATCATTTAAGATGGTCCACATATAAGGCGGCCATCCTGAAACATTTTTCTGTTCACAGAAATCCTCAAGAGGCTCGCAAGGCAGCCTACAATTTGCAATGTGGGGAGGATCAGGCCCCACAAGAATTTGTGCAGGAGTTAAAGCGTGCTTTTGCACAGACCACAAGAAGGGTGCGCACAGATAGTAGAGAGTTCATAAATACGTTTTTCCATGCCTTGCCCAAATACATCATGACCCAGCTCGTGAGGGATTTTCACGAGAAAAGATCCTTAGATTGGGTCATTGAACAGGCTACCCGGATCTATGAGGTGCAGAAACCGATAGATAGCAAAAGTAATGCCCAGAAAAACCCCAAAGCCAACAGCACCCCTGCTGCTGCCAAGGTGGCAGAGGTAAAGGTCACCCCCGTTTTGGATTTGGAGATGGGGGGGCCTAAAAACCTACCTGCACCTAATAATGCTAGGCCCAGGAGGTCCTCGGGTCAGTCACAGACAGGGAGCCAGGGAGGCAGCCCCACAAATGGGGTCCCTCGCTCTCCTGACTATGTAAGTCCTCGCTACAAAGGTAACAGACCCATCCTGGGTTATGTGTGGACTCCTCCAGCCCAAGGGGGGGGATCCAGCCAAGCACCTAACCCAGGGAACTTCCCTCCAAACTTCCCACAGGAGGGCAGAAATTTACCAAACCCTGGGCAGAACTTTTTCCCCAGATATCCACCCGACTTCCAACCCCAAAATCATCCATCCTTCTTTCCCCAATTCCCTGAGCCCAGACCACTGAATCCGGGAGAGGGGAGGCCAAGGGTGGAGGGGTACCCAAATCTTCCCAACCAGGGGTACTACCAAAGAAGGGACAGCTACCCTTCCCGGGATCAGCCCAGGGGAGAAAACAGGGTCCCGTATCAGCCTGAGCGGGTTTCCCAGTTAGAGCGCCAGGTTCAAAACATGGCGCGGGATATGGGTCAAATACTGAGGGCTCAGCAGAACCCTCAGATCGGCATGCCGGCGCAGAACGTACCCAACTCTGGACCTGGTGCTCCAGAACAATGACAGGGGCAGCACCCCGATAACTCACCGGTTCCCAGGGAGGAGGCACAAAGGGGAGGGGGGTGTAAAGCCTTGGAGGAAGCTTCCTTCCTCACTTGTAAACAGCCCCTGGAAACCCAGGAACCGGAAACAAAATCTCTTGCCCCTGAAAGTCTGCCTCCTAAGGAGCAGAGGGGGGGTAGGAGAAACAAAAGACCCAAACAGACTCAGTTTGAGGAGGAGGTACAGATCTTCCAATTTGAGGGAGAGGGATCCTCAGAGGATCCTGGGAAAAGGATCTTCTCCTTCAGAGAGGGGGGAACTCCCCCCAAAGAAAAATGGGTCCCTAGGGATGCAAATCCAGACTGGGGAGATGTGGAGACTGAGCTACCGCCGCCCACCATCTCATCCCAGAACCAACAGCAAGAAAATCCCCTGGTTCAAACCCATCCTGGGGACTGCCTCCAAAAGGGGGGGGCAGCCCAGAACCGGAACCAGGGGAACCCACAATGGCTCTGATCTCCAGTTGCCAACTTTTTCTTTCAGAATCCCAAGACTCTCCACAGAATTCTGCCCAAATCTCTTCGCTATCGATGTCCAAAACCAGAAAGTTAGCCCACCAGTTGTCCAAAAATGTGCATTATCTGTGCCCCCTTGAGGAGAAGGAGGGAAGATATTATGCCCCGGTACAAGTACAGGGGCAGGGTACAATCTCGGCACTGGTGGACACGGGATCTCAAGCTACCCTTCTGTCCAGAAGGGCCCTTGACGAACTGAATGCAGGAAGGGGAGAGAATTACCAAATTCCTCTCACCTCTCTTCCTGGACAACTACAGAACTTTGACGGGAAGGAAATTCCCGTCGAGGGGACGGCAGATTTGGACATTAAAATTGGGCGACATAAGTTGAAACACCCGGTCATAGTTGTGACCCCAGAGGGCACCCCTTGTTTACTAGGGAATGACCTCCTGAGAAGGTTGTCACCCCTAATAGATTGCGTAAACAAGGTCCTCTGGACCCAGACTAGCCGACCGATAAAATTAAAACAGAGTGTCAACCATGTTAGTTTAAACGGCACCTGCCACATGGTTGAACAAAAATCTGACCAAGTAGAATTTCACTTCCAGAACAACCAAATTCCAGACGTGACAGTCATAGCAGTAGGACAACAGACTGGTGATGGGGGGTCCTCTCTATTTCTGAAAATCAACCTTCCTTCCAGTCTAAAGTGGTATTCCACGCTGGAAGGAAACACTTTGAAATTCTATACCAATCCACAATCTGACACTCCCACTCCTATAGTCCAGAAAGATGTGAAATCAGCTCAAAGCCTGGCTGATATTCAGCAAATTGGAGAGCAGTTGTTCATCCCTGTTCAGTTAAATGATGGGAAGGACTCTGTTCTCGCTCGAGTGTGTGTGAACAACGGTAAGAGCTTCATCAGCGAAGCCATGTTTCGCCAACTCCCAAAAGATCCAGCCATTCCCACCTTCAAACTGATAGACAAATGGGAAATGGACCTGGAAGCACCTAATTCCAAACATCTCCTGCCAAGCAGGTGTATGCTCAAAATCTCCATTGGCAACAAGAGCATAGTCCACAATTGTTGGGTCGTGCGAGACGTCCCTGCCGCCTTTTACTTAGGCAGTGACATTCTCAATCGCTTTGCCATTAGTTTGGACCTAATAAACTTCAAAGCTTGGTCCCGATTAGCGGATAATCCCATGGGCTTTGATGATCCAGAAAAAGCATTTAGGTCAGCTCAATTGCTACCTTATGCAGTTGAAATTCAGGTTAAAGAGGAAGTCACCATCCCAGAAAGGACCCGACAATTCTCCCTGGAAGTGAAAGTTAAAAGGGGACAAGAGTTGAAAAACCCTGATGCTTACATACATCTAAATGCTTCTCTCCAACAGCAAGGGTTGGGGGTAAACCCAACACCATTAGTCAACATAGAACATGACACCATTCCAATAGAGGTGGATAACAGCGACTTAAAGAGTATTACTCTAGCCGCAGGCACCATTATTGGAATGGCGGTTGATGACCGACATTTCTCCATTGATCTTAGAAATGAACTGTTAGGACCAATCCCCAAGGACTGTTTTGACAGTGACAGTGAGGACAATAGAACACCAGACAGGATTTTTACCCGGCATGGGGGGAACTTCCTGGTGTACACTTCCTGCCCCTATGGTAAGGAAGATGTGACTTGTGACTTCAGGAGGGATGAGGTGATTTTCCAGGTCCATGAGGGCTGCCTTTCCCACCTGAAGCCTCCAGTCCAAATCAGCACTCTGACCAGGGACTTCTCCACCCAGCTGGAGGAGGCCGCTGAAATAGCCAAACCAGAAGTCTTTCCAGGCTTCAGGCAGATGGTGGAAGAGAGAGTCAACCTAGCTGATGCCTGTGTGACTCTGGAACAAAAGCAAAAGTTGAAACAAGTTTTCTTGGATTTCCAAGATCTCTTTGCGGTAGACTCATATGACTGTGGTCGCACTGACATCCACACAACAACAATCCCCACGGACCCTGGCATGACTCCTGTGTTTGTGAAGCAATATCGCTTGCCTCTCGCATCAATGTAGTCCCTTACTGAAATAATTAAGAACCTTGAGTCCCGGGGAATAATCCGTCCCGTCCACAGCACCTTCAATAATCCGGTGCTGGGAATATTGAAGCCAAACGGCCAGTGGAGACTCTGTGCCGACCTCAGGGAGCTCAACAAACGGGTCCATACTTCCCGATGGCCTCTGCCCTACATTGACCAAGGGCTGGCCCAGATCCAGGGGTCACAGGTATTCACAGCAATAGACCTGACCAATGGATACTGGACTGTGCCTGTCAGTAGGGAGGACCAATACAAGCTGGCTTTTACCTTTGGGGGCCAGCAGTACACATGGACCCGGACTCCCTTCGGATACCTCAACTCCGGTAATGAGTTCAATATTTTCCTACATAAGGCCATGCCCGACCTGGGTGCGAGGGGTAACCTGGCTTATGTAGATGATGTCCTCATCAAAAGCTCAACTGTTGAGGAACACATAGCGGAGATCCGTTATGTTCTGACACAGTTGAGGGCCGCCGGAGCAAAACTTTCCTTTCAGAAAGCACAGTGGTGTAGAACCCGTGTTAATTTCTTGGGGCATGAGATTACTCCTCAGGGTCTCTGTCCCCAGGAAAAGAAAGTGGAAGCACTTCAGAAACTGAAAGACCCCACAACTCTGCGAGAACTAAGGAGCCTCCTTGGACTGACTAATTACAGCAGAAAGTTCATTGAGGGCTACGCAGAGATCACCAGACCCCTGATTCATCTCCTAAAGGGGGGGGTCAAGTGGGAATGGGGTCCAGAACAATCCGAGGCAGTAAGACAACTCAAAAGAAGCCTCTCACAAGCGCCTTGCCTAGCTTACCCTGTCAGAAACAAGGAGTTCTTCCTGGAGACGGGGTTCTCTAATACGTGCTTGACGGCAGTATTATACCAAAAGCATGACAAGGTCAATAAAGTAATCTCCTATGCAAGCAAAACTTTATCCTCTGTGGAGGAAAAATTCAACGATTGTGAGAAGGCACTCCTGGCAACGGTGTGGGCATTGAAGAATTACCGCCCGTTTATCCAGGGGGAACACATCATAGTGGAGACTCCACACCAGCCTCTGCAATATCTCCAAAGTGATAGAATCCGGACCGGAAATGTGAGTAATTCCCGAATTACTTCCTGGATTCTGTCAATGCAAGGCTTTCCTGTGGAGGTCAGATATGGCCAAAACAAGAAGAGTCCCCTCGCGCAAGGTCTGGCTGACTTGCATGATTGTGCCAGAGAAAACTGTCTCGAGGACGAAAGTCTGAAAATCAAGGACAACATGGAGGCATACCTTAATTCCCCACATAAAGTCTTTGAAGAGGACAAGTGTGAGGGAATGCCCACTGTCTATGTGGATGGATGCTCTTACCATGTTGACAACAACGGGGAGAAAGAACTGGTGGCTGGCGTAGGGAATGCATGGGTGAATGAGTCCCCAGAACCCTCCGCTGGATACAAAATTGGTCCCCGAAGTAGTCAGGTGGCAGAATTGATGTCTGTGCATCAGGCCATCCTCACTGCTGTCCAGCATCAACTCCGCGAACTGGTCATAATCACAGATTCGGATTATGTACGGAACGGGTTCGTGGAGCACCTGGTTAATTGGAAAACCAGAGGCATGTTATGTGCTAACAACAAACCCTTGAAACATGGGAAGTTGATCCAAAACATTGATGATCTGGTCACATCGAATGGGATGACCATCTACTGGAAAAAGATCAAGGGTCATTCCAAAGTAGAGGGACCAGACAAAACTGGAAATGACTTAGCTGATCAGCTGGCCAAAACCGGGGCCATCCAAGGGGGTCTAATTGAGATTGAGTCCCTGTTGGGGGAAATCCAGGTCACTGCTATCACTAGGTCCCAGACAAATGCTCACAACGACCTTTCAATTGCACAATGGAGTAAGGAGACCCCTGATGCTGATTTGATTACTGCTCAGAAGGGGGATCCAATAATTGGTAAATTTTACCAGCACCTTGAGGACCCTGAGAACTTTCCCCTGACGGATACCGATTACATTGGGAAAGAGGACCTAAGAGTGTTGATGAAATGTCCAAAAATGTTCCGGATCCAAGACGGTTTGTTGGTAAGGAAATCCAAAGCTGGCCACGATCAGTGGGTGGTTCCTACCTCATTCCGAAGCCTGATGTTAAGTCACGCCCATGATGCGGCCACCGCCGGTCATAGGGGGTTTCACACAACATTGGAAATCTTAAGAGAGGTTGCATACTGGCCACACATGGGGCAGGACCTCGACCAATACTTGAAGGGGTGTCTTGTGTGTGCACAGTTTCAGCCATCATCCCTCACGCACCGGGCGCCTTTACAAAAAAGGGGAATGACACTCCCATGGTCAGATTTACAAATCGACTTTGTAGGCCCTGTGATTCGCTCGGCTAGGGGGAATAAGTACATGTTGACCGTGACATGCTTGTTTACCAAGTGGGTGGAATGTCTCCCAGCCCCAAATTGCAAGGCAGAAACTGCAGCTGCCTTGATGATTAACCACATCTTTTCCCGTTTTGGTCTACCTCAAAGGATTGAGTCAGACAGAGGTAGCCACTTCACCAGTGAAGTAATGACAAAGATGTGGGAGATACTGGGGGTCAAGAGAAAGCTGCATATTGCTTATAGACCAGCTTCTTCTGGGGCAGTAGAGAGATATAACCGGACAATTGTGAGCATCTTAAAAAAGTTTGTGGCAGATTCTGGGCCAAGTTGGGATATCCGATTACCTCTGGTCCTAATGGCCATCAGATCTACCCCTTCATCTGCAACCAAAATGTCACCATTTGAGTTGATGACTGGGCGCAAGATGGTGCTTCCTCAGCATTTGCTCTACAGGACCCAAGAGCAGACACTAATAAATGCCTCCACAACTCACGAGTATGTAGAGAATTTAAGGAAACACCTCCAACATGCTTTTGCTTATGCTCAGCGGAATCTAGAAAGATCGGCTGATAGCATGAAGACCCATTATGACCTGAAAACTTCCAGGAAGGAATATCAGGTGGGGGACCGGGTCTATCTATACATCTTCCAAAGGAACCAGGCCACGCAGCGCAAATTTTTGCCTACATGGAAGGGACCCTTTGAAATCATAGACAAAATCTCCCCTGTGGCCTACAAGATCCGCATCCCCAAAGGCGGTTCGGCAGAGGGGGAAGACAAGTGGGTCCACATAAACCAGTTGAAGTGTTGCCATCCCAGGCACGCTCTGCAACAACTGGAGGAATCCTCTGGAATCCTAGCGGGTACTGTCTCAGACTAATTCAGTTCCAATCATAAAACATACCACATCTAGTCTCTAAAATATTGTGATTTGCGTGAAACTGTCTCTTAGTTATACTGTTTTGTTTCAAAATAAGAATGTAATGTTTCGTTATGATGAAATGCATATGCTGCCCCACTATCTCAACAGTGGTGGAAAAACGTCTATGAGTAGGTATTGCCGCTCTTCCTTTGTCGTCCTAGGAGAAAGAAAACCTGAAGACGGGCCAAGGAGGGCGATCCGGAGACCGGGAACGAAGATCCAATGGGCCCAGTGGACCGCCCAATATTCCCATCAGGACCGGCGAGGAGAACCGATCGATCAGTACCGGATGGAGAAGAAGATGATGAACTGTGCCATCTACAGAGTAGGAAGAAGATTATGCGGACAGACCGGTGCGTGGGTCAAAACCCTTGGGCACGCGACTCCCCATCGACTCAAATTCAAAGTGCAGTCGCGTGGGGGGGCTTGTTGGGTGTCCTGACCCACGTTTAAGCTATCATGCCACAACATTTGGTGCTGTGGGCTTAGAAAATTCAAGATGGCGGAAAACCCACATGTGCGCCGAAATCCAGGAAAGCTGCGCAGTTTGTGCGCACACCGAAATGGTTGCCTCACTTGCCACCCACCAGTGCGAGAATGAAAGGCCGGGTTGCCATGAGGGAAATGGGTTGCCAAAGGAAAAACAGTAGCGCCGGTTAGCTTCAAAGCGCTTTAAAACCACCATTGGACTACCCGCACAGTAGTCTGAAACCATTGGGAATGGCAATGCTGATTGCCAAATGCAACCTAGAATTGTGGGGAATTCATTCTTAAATCCCAAAAACGGGTGCAGTACCAGTACTCACCACTATCCAAAAGCCGGCAATTTAAAACAACACCAGATTTTACTTTTTTGTGTAAAAATGAATGAACCCAAAGCAGGCCAAAGAAAGACTTACTGAGAGGTGGATACAATGTAAAGTGATATTCTGAAGTGACTTGAAGGTTTATAACAAGACTGGCTGAGCTGTGGATTGCAGCAGTTTAAGTTGCACTGGATTTAAAGACACTAAAATCGAAAATGTTTAGATTAAATGAGTGACCTATGTTTGGTGTCACATGCCTTTGTAACTGTTGAAATGTCATAGTTTTGCACTTAGAATCAGCATTCTAGCTGCATGTGTAAAATTGCAAGTTAATTTAAAAAGCAACAAAAAACATGACAGTTAGCTGAAAGTCTGGCTTAAGGAACTTGATTTTGCCTGGCAACTACCCCCATCAGGAGTGAAACTTGAGTCACAGCTGTGTTCCCAGGCTATCTGCCTTTTGCTGGCAACACTAAGGATATGCCATCTATCTGATAATTGAATTACCTGTGCTCTACAGGAGCTCTGAACAAAGCCGGTCTTGACTCATGCAAAGGTTTTATTACAGCGGTCGTAAAATGTAGCTTCCTCTTGGCAGAAGCTGGGAGGGGCATTGCCTGTGAGAGCAAGCTGGCTTGGCAGAACTGGATAAACCAGTATTTCTACCTCGTGCTGAGAGGAAACCACACCCCTTTGTAGCCAGAATATTGTTTAGAAAAAGATGGATCATTCATAGAGCGGACATGTGAAAATTTTATAAATGATACCATAATTCTTGTGATTTTTCTGCCCACAGTTTAAGAGGTTTTTAGAACCGGTGGTATGTTCAGGAGGGTTTTAGCGGAAAAGAGGATATTACTCTAAATGTATGCATGTTAAAAATCTGAAACTTCATCAGTTAATGTCCATACTCCCTGCGCACATGTATGTAAAGTTGGGTCAATGTCAGAAATTGAAAAATCAGTTAAAAAGTCAATTATGTGCCATTTCTGAATGCAAGCTAAGCTCCCAGGAAGAGCAGAGTTTGAACAGGGTATACCTCCTGTAATGCATGATGGGTGCATATGATTTTAAAACAATATGTACCTCTGCAAATATGTATTTGTTTCAAATCTAGATTTGTGTGTAAGTTGACAGGAGGAGTGGACTATCTGCAAGCCATAAAATGACATCACGCTGACACACACTTCCTTCCCCAATCAAATAAGAAATGGAAGTTTGACCAATTAGAAGCTGAGAGAGAGGTAGGGTCAGTGATGCTAGAACACACCCACATTCTAAACACATAAAAGCAGACAGACAGGACAGATAGGGACTTTCAAATCCATCTGCCGCTGGAAGCTCTGCCGGAAAAATCCATACTTTACCTCCATCAACCTTCAGAGAGCAACATAGAGACTTCAAATCCATCAGGCCAGACCAGAAGCAGAGTAGAGCTGACCTGTTAGCAGAACCAGAGAGAGCTGACCCAGATCACTGTGAAGTGCAGAGACCAGAGGCGAGTCTAAAACCCTGACCAGATCCATGACGAGGCCCATTTCACTCAAGAATATAGTGTGAGTACCTAGAAAACTGTGCAGAACCAATCTCCTAGTTAAAATAATATAATTCAATCTATTTAATCTAAGTAGAACTGCCTCCTAACTGTCACCTGTCATTTGTAAAGCTGTCACTTGTCATTTTCTAGTTGCAAGCTGCACTTGTCTTTTTTGAACTTTAAAATTTCAAATCTGAAAAACGACCTTTATTTAATCGCTCATATCTCCGCGACCGTTTGTGCTAGAGACTTGCAGTAACTTTCATTTGAAAGCTTAGAATCGTAGCTTTGAATCGCACCAAGAACCACATTCCTACCCCTTATAGTTTTACCGCAATCGCGGAACACGCATTCGTGAATTTTACCGCGATTTACAAATTTCTCCACATGTAAAATCAGCTGCCGCTTGCCTTCCATTTGCCAGAAAATCGTTTGCCTCATAAAAACTATCCCTGCATCATTGCTAGTGTGAGCCGGGACTAATATTAACTAGATACCACTCACCCTGAACCTCTGAAAGGGAATTAAAAGCATTTTAGAATATATTTTTAATTCATTGCCAGCACATATCAAAGCAATTTGGGCCTGTGTTTTCAAACTTCTGTAGTCTAAGCTTGCTGGGGTGAACTGAATCACATTTGATTGCATTCTGAGAACTGTGTGTTTTCCTTCCATTTCCTTGCCTTGCATCAAGGGGGGGAGGGGATTGCCAGAGAAAAGTGATTACATTGTTTTGTTGAAATCATATTGAGTATTTCTATACTGCATTTCATTCATTCAACCTTGCATCCACCTGAGCTTACATAAAGCATTCTCTACCACATTATACTTCTGTACCTATTTACCAGTGTGCTACCTTATCCATTTCATCTCAACTCCTTAGTGATTATAACGAAGTGTGCTAGTGCCAGATTCTCCGTTGTTAATCTTTATCATATCAGATTAAGTGTGATATTCAATTATTAATTTATTATAAAGTGGGATATATATATCTATTGTTTAATTTATCAAATAAACCTTTTAACTTGCAAAACAGAACTACTTCTTGGCTCAGTGGGGTCAGGGGGATTCCAAGAGAGGGGTGTTATATAGGGGTAGTCATCCAGAACGCATGAACTGGACATAAAGATATATCAATAAGGGTTTTCATTCAGTATTATAGACTAGGCGTTGACTTAGCTGTAGTGTTGAATTGAATCCTCTTACAACTTCCAGTTTTTGGCACTGCTTTTCCGCTTTCAGCCAGGCACCGTGAGTGTTTACAAAGGTGCTAGCGTCTCCGTGTGGTCTTTCACACAAGGAAGGGACGAGTGTGGACAGATACCACAATCACTGCCTGGCTTCTGTATGGTTGCTTCTGGAAGCAAAGAGGAGTGTCGGCAGGAACTGCGCTCTTTTGCAATTCCACGTTTTTTGTTCAATCAAAGAAATCCCACTTGACTTAGACACAGAGACCTCAGTTTGTAGGTTCTATTTGTCAAGCAGAAAAGGTCTGGTTCAACTGCCAGAGGACTGGGCTCCTGCCCTAAGAAGGGAGGTGCAGAGTCTGTCATTCCCATCTCCCCACTCAGGACCTGGCTATGTGACCAGGGACTGATGTCTACAACAGTGTGTGTCACACCCTGGGCCCATTTCCATCTTCAACCTCTGTTGACCTATCTTCACAATGTAGGGAAGCACGCTCACAGGCTTTCGGGAATCCACCCAGGACTGCTGGTTGCATTAGGAAAAGACTGTCATCCAGCTGCAGGGAGCTCGTGGTGATTTTCCGAGCCCTTCAGCTCTTTGCCAAAGAGCTCCACAGGCAGGCAGTTTTGGTTCGGACAGATGATACCTCTGCCATGGCATATGTGAATCACTTTGAGGGCACAAGGTCCATAGTCCTCAAGAAGATTGCCTGGACATAGATCTATGGGCTTCTTTTTCTGGTTCCATGTGTTAATATCCCTGCAAACATAGCAGCGATATTGACACATGGACCCTATGGCGAGAAACGGCCATATGTACGGCAATATTTTTGGTGGGGATATTTTGTAGGGATACCCTTTTTCTCAGGTCGCTCCATCTTTGAAGGGTGCAGCAAATTCACTGGCAGGCAGGCTATGCTCTCCCTGGCAGGCAGGCTATGCGTCTCCCTGGCAGGCAGGCTGTGCTCACTGTCATGTGTGTCCGTACCGGCACGATCAAAACACGGGGTCGTAGCCCTTTAAGGACTCTGCAGCCGGGTGCCTGGAAGTTGGCATGGCAACGCCGGCGTCCTCTCTTTTCCTATCGCGCTCAACGCCGAGCAATACACGGCGTTGTCACATGACCGGCCCTTCATAAGCACCTCCCTCACTCTGCCCGGTGCTTCTGATTGTAATTAGTGGCATTTCGTACCTTGCATCTTGTGATACCTGTACCATGTTCCCTGCTGCCCCTTTTCCCTTCCTTTTCCCTTCCCCTTTGAACTTCTAGACTCCTTGGCTCTTCGACCCGGACCGCTGATTTGGAACTGCTTTTTGGAACACTTTGTACTTTGGTTTTGCCTTGACTCGTGCCGCTCGCGGATTTCCTCGTGCTTTTCCCTTTTGAACTACGTTACCTTGGCTGCTTTGGACTCCGTCTGCCTGTTGCTTCACATCGTGGGATCGCTTCTGGACTTTGGAACTGTGTGTCATTCTTGTTGAACTACTGATACTTGGGACTTCCGGTTTGTTCAGTACACGGACTAGAGACTTCCAGTGAGTACTAAGGCATCCTCGTGCCGTCGGGTCAGGTGGCTGCTTAGGTGTCCTCGTGCCGTCGGAATAGGTTGGACCTCTTCTCCTTTTTGCTGCTTTGGACCTTCCTGTTTCTCACTGCAGGGGTTCTGTCCTGGGGAAAGAAACAGGAAAACTACGGTAAGCCATTGTGACCCCTTCATTGAGTGTACAAGAAGGGGAGGGGGGGACTGGTGATTATTATACAGTATACCCGCATTCAAGGAAAACCCTATGTGATTGTCTTTATCTTGGTCTGGGCAATTGGCGCTGTTCTCACATAGGTTACCCTGCTACGTGTGTTGTGTTAATAAGATCACTTCACTTGCAGGTCCAGCGCCTACACCGTTTGTCATCATCCGGTTCGCTCATATCATCTCAACTGGCATCTGGCATTCTCTGCAGCACCTGGGACTCCATTGGCATCCTTTCTTTTATCTGATTGACCGCTCTGGTTTCTTTTTCATACTTAAGCCAGAAGGGTACATCAGGGAGAAGAACTCTTCGGCTACACTACGTGGGCAACCTGACTCCTGACAGAATCAGAAGCCTACAATGGATGCCAATGAGACATTGGCCACCATCTTGCAGTTGGTGGCCGAACTACGCAATGATATGACTGCTGCCCATACGGCCACGCAACGTCGCATAGACGATTTGCAGGCAGGTTTGACACCACGAGGGGCAGAGGCGTCTCCTTTGGCGGGTGTGTCGGAGACTGGTTCTCTGCCTCCTCAGCAAAGTACCGGACCCGTCTATATGACGGCCCAGTTTCCTTTGGCCCCGCCTGAGCGGTTCAATGGGGATCCTAAGACATACAGGACCTTCTTGAACCAGTGTAGGCTGCATTTTCTATGTCGCCCTGCCTCCTTTCCAGACGCCACTACTAAAGCTGCATTCCTATTGTCCCACTTAGGGGTTACTGCAGCTGCTTGGGCCAATCCATTGTTGGAAGCAGGTAGTCATCTTCTGTATAATTGCGATGATTTAATAGATGCCATGAGTTGTGTGTTTGACACACGTTATGCCACTCAAGCCACTGATTTGGAATTGCTCGGTCCCCAGCAGGGCAACCTTCCCCTCTTGTCTTATTTAGCCAAATTTAATCAGTTGGTGGCCGAAACCGGCGGCTCGAAGAGAAAAAGGCTTCGCTCTTCTATAAGGGCTTATCGGATTCCCTGAAGGACACCCTTGCTACAGTTCCTGTGATACCCACAGCATTTTCGGAACTATTGGATTTAGTACTCCAGATCGATTCCCGGCAGTCAGCCAGGAAAGGTGAAAAAAGAACGGCCCCTCCTGTTTCCCTTTCTGTTCCTGTTTCTGCTTCGGGACCCACGGAACCTATGCAGATAGGGGCACTTAAAGCCCCTTTATCGGCAGAGGTAAGGGAACACTGCAAGATGAATGGACTATGTTTCTATTGTGGTGCATCTGATCATTTGCTTAAGGAGTGTTCCAAAAAACCCATCAAGAAACAGGGAAACGCCAAAACCCAGTGACTGAGGGGATCCAGACCCCGGGTTTTTCATCATTTGATCCCCCTTTGTGTAGTCCCTTCTGTCTAACTGTTTCACTGGCAGCACTCGGATTTCCTTGTGCTTTTCCCTTTTGAACTACGTTACCTTGGCTGCTTTGGACTCCGTCTGCCTGTTGCTTCACATCGTGGGATCGCTTCTGGACTTTGGAACTGTGTGTCATTCTTGTTGAACTACTGATACTTGGGACTTCCGGTTTGTTCAGTACACGGACTAGAGACTTCCAGTGTGTACTAAGGCGTCCTCCTGCCGTCGGGTCAGGTGGCTGCTTAGGCGTCCTCGTGCCGTCGGAATAGGTTGAACCTCTTCTCCTTGGATTGCTGCTTTGGACCTTCCTACGGTAAGCCATTGTGACCTTCATTGAGTGTACAAGAAGGGGAGGGGGGACTGGTGATTATTATACAATATACCCGCATTCAAGGAAAACCCTATGTGATTGCCTTTATCTTGGTCTAGGCAATTGGCGCTGTTCTCACATAGTTTACCCTGCTACGTGTGTTGTGTTAATAAGATCACTTCACTTGCAGGTCCAGTGCCTACACCGTTTGTGTCATCATCCGGTTCGCTCGTATCATCTCAACTGGCATCTGGCATCCTCTGCAGCACCTGGCACTCCATTGGCATCCTTTCTTTTATCTGATTGACCGCTCTGGTTTCTTGTTCATACTTAAGCCAGAGGGGTACATCAGGTAGAAGAACTCTTCGGCTACACTACGTGGGCAACCTGACCCCTGACACTCTCCCTGGCAGGCAGGCTGTGCTCTCCCTGGCAGGCAGGCTGTGCTGCTCCCTTTGCATCTTGACTGAGTAGTGGCTTCCTCCGGAGGCCTTTTTACCACATCACCAGAACCTTGGGTGGACAACAATAGACGCTTTGCCTCGAAGTTTGCCACTGTCTTTTCTAGCAATTTTAAAACCTGATCTTTCCCCGCTAATATGCCCAGTTTAAATGGCTTTTTAGTGAACGCTCGCTTGCCGACGGCTCATGCACAGTATTGTAAGGATCTGTTGGAAGATGATCAGCCTGATTTTGTTTTTATTTCTGAAACTTGGCTAAGCCTCCAATCTCAACCTGTCATTGCTCAAATTCTTCCATCCATTTATGAAATGTTGCGCTGTGATCGCAGCCCTCCACGTGTTGGTGGTGGAGTTGCTGTTGTTTTCAAAACTGATAAGTTTGTCTTACTCAGTTAGACCATGATTTCAATATGGATGGGATCCTGGTTGGGATTCCTCTATCTGCCACTAATACTATTTACGTCCTTCAGACCTATCGCCCCGGGATATGATAGAAGGTTTTGTGACTATTTTTCTGGCATGGTTGTTACACTTTCACAGAAATATTCCAACTTGGCTATTGTTGGAGATTTGAATCTTCCTCTTAATAGGGCCGACTGCTGTTTGGCAAAATAATGTATAGCCTCCATATCTGATTTGGGCTTCTCCCAGCTGGTCACTGATCCGACCTACCAGCTAGGGGAATACGCTTGACCTGATTTTTGCTCAATCGCCAGCTCTGTCGGTCTTCCCGGCTTTTTCTATAATTTGGTTAGATCATTTTGTGGTTCCCTTTTCTCTGACGACGATGGCCCTTCTCCCCCGCTTGGCCCTAGCAGTTTGTTCTGAAGTGAGGTTGGCACACTGTCTCTTTGCTCAATGTTGCAGCTTTGATTCTTGAGGACTGTAGTAAAGCGCCTCAGTGCATACTTGAGACAGTCTCTCAGACACTTATATCTGTGGCTGATGCTCTCGTTCCCTACAAGCACTGCCTGGTAAAGACTCGAGGTCTGGACCTTGGTTCACTGTTGAACTAAAAGATCTCAGACTTTGCTGCAGGCAGGCGAAAAGGAAATGGAGATAGGCATACCTGTTGAGCGACTGTGCATTATACCGGTCGGCAATGCTTGATTATCACAAAGCCATCATGGTTGCTAAACAGACTTACTTTAGCAAAAAAATGGAACAGGCCATAAATCTTCTCAGAGCTTTATTCTTGGTTGTTCAGTCTCTATCAGTACAGGCTAAGAATCAGTCTGCAATTCTCCCATCTCAGGATCTATGACACCTTGTCCATGTTTTTTGGCAAGAAGATAATTACTATCCGTAAAGTTATTGACACGGCTCGATTTCAGGAGACGCAACCTATAGCTTGTTCCTGCCTTACCCGCCCTGCACTTGCCACCAAAGCACTGTGGTCCTGTTTTCCAGTGTTTTCAGATAGGGAAGTGCTGGCTCCACTCAACACTCTCAGGTCAGCATCAACCAGTGACTCCGTCCCGCTCTCTGTACTAGAGAACATATCCAATGTCATTGTTCCAAGACTCACTGAGGCTGTTAATTACTCCTTTCTTTCTGAAGTCATTCCAGATAATCTTAAACATGCTTTGGTTATCCCATTGCTGAAAAAGCCTGGTCTGGATCCCACAGTGTTATCTAACTTTCAGCCTATCTCCCTACTTCCCTGCCTTATGAAGTTATTGAAATCTCTGGTGTCCCCTCTTCTCAGTGCCTTCCTGGAGTCGCCTGGTTTCTTTGACCCATTCCAGTCAGGCTCTCGCCCCAGTCGAGGGATGGAGTCAGTGTTAGTCTCTGTGATAGATGACATTGATCAGGGTGGGGTGAGGGCCCTGTTTTTGCTTGACTTAACAGCAGCGTTTGACACCATTGACCACCCTACCCTCATCACCTGTATGTCCACGGCTGGTCTTTCTGTCCAAGTTCTGGCTTGGTTCTCTTCTTTTTGATGGGACGCTCACAGTCGGTGTCTCTTCCTCCCTTCTGGTCCGAGTCCATCTTGTTGCTTTGTGGAGTTCCCCATTGCTCCTCACTGTCTCCGGCGTTATTCAATCTTTATATCCAACCACTTTTTAGTATAATCCACGTCTGCAGCTTTTTGTGTTACTCTTACGCCGATGATACTCAAATTATTGTGCGGTTGGCTTTAAACCAACCTGAGATGGCGGGTTGATTGAAGAAGTGTCTACAGGCCAGTGGTGATGGGATGGCCTCTAATTGGCTCAAGTTGAACAGAAAAAAACAGAGTTGTTGGTGGTGGGTATGGCGTTGCCCTCTCTGATTTGGACCCCTGATTTTTTTGTCCGAGAGTCTTGGTCCTTTTCCCCAGCCGGTTTCGTCTGTGAAAGATCTGGGCATAAAAATCTCTG
The DNA here is from genome assembly GCF_040938575.1 of Ambystoma mexicanum. Taxonomy (NCBI): domain Eukaryota; kingdom Metazoa; phylum Chordata; class Amphibia; order Caudata; family Ambystomatidae; genus Ambystoma; species Ambystoma mexicanum. The sequence goes on along the minus strand of NC_090922.1, from coordinate 1,447,450,893 downwards.
CTTCTCTGACCAAGTTTCCTCGGTCTGCCTAAAAGCTCATTTTAAACTCTGGACTCTTCACAAAGTTCTTCCTGGCATTCCTCAAAAATGTCACGCACTGGTGGTTTCTTCCCTGGTCACCAGCAATATTGATTATTGTAATGCTTTGTACCTTGCTCTTCAACGGTATCTGCTTCAGCATCTCCAGTTTGCTGCAGAATGCGGCAGCCATGACTGTTCTTCATCCTCCGTTTGGCGCCTGGATGACCCAGCTTTTGCATCAACTTCACTGGCTTCCTTTGGAGCAGCGTATCAAGTTTAAATCGATATGCCTGGTGCATAAAGCTGTCCATAAATCAGGAGCATAATTTCTTCAGGCAAAGTTTAGTATCTATAAACTGCCAGGCCACTTTGCTCGCAAGCACTGATGACCATCCAGCCCCCAAAGGTCAGATTAGTTCAAGTAGGGCGGTCATGCTTTTTCAGTAGCAGCAGCTAAGGCTTGGAATCTTCTCCCGCTTTCCTTACGGAACATTGAGTCTCATTTATCATTTCGCCGGGCACTGAAGACTTTTCTCTTTTAGTCTTGCTGGTTTTTTGGTTGACCTCACTTCTTAGCTTAGTGCCAAGATGCCTTTGGGCCTACGTTGCACTTTACAAATGCTATTAAGATAAGATAAGTTAAGAAAGCTAACTACATCTTCTGCTCATTTGTTCATGGGGCAGCGAAGCAGGATTGTTGGACAACAGAGACACCCTTTCCATCTATGGTCGGAGACATTAAGTTATGACTTTCTCCCGAATCCGTTGATTCCTCTGACCATCCAGAAGATCAGACCTGCCAGGTCATCAATAATCTTGGTCACTGCTCTTTGGCACAGGAGAGCTCTTTACTGTTCTTCCTCTAGCTCTACTGCAGGTCCCTCCTTCAGTCCTCTGGATGGATGGCTCTCTGCTGAACAACAGTGAAGGGTTGAAACATAAGGGGTTTCCTTAGTCTTCTGCCCTTCGCTCTTAAGAACACCATTGGACGTCATTTGTGTCATGGTGCAAGACAAGTGGATGGGTCCTACCTTATGACTATGGGAGACCTGAAATTTCACAATGAACCCAGAGTTTAGTTTTGGCCTGGCTCCATCCTCCCTTTGAGCACAGATGGCTGCTATCTGGGCTTTTAGATGCCGCTGAGGTGGGGCCATGTTGGCCAAACCAGTCATGGCTTGCCTTCTAAAGAATGTCTCCCAAGCTGGCCCAAGGACCCAATGGTCCCTTCCTGGGATCACCCCAGGATTTTGTGTACCCCAAAGGGCACCCCCTTACGATCCTTTAGTGTTCGCAGGCTTCAATGCCCTCCCCTTTCTCACTGAAATAACTTCAGCTAGAAGGATAAGGACTTTGGTCCTCACCTGTGCAATCTTCTCTGTCTGAAATTTCTCACAGTACTACTACCTTGTTGTGTGAAGCTGCATTCAGACAAATGTTTGTGCCCACCTTGCACCTTTCTTAGAGGATTTGCATACCTCCCCCCCTGTAGGGTTTCAAGGAGAAGTCCTTTGCTATGGACTAGACATGAAGGAGGTCATTCTCAGTCTTGGACAGGACGGAGTCCTTCCATTTTCGGATAAACTTATTTGTGACCTTTGGTACCCCAGGCAGCAGAAAAAGGCATTGGGGCAGCCCATTAGCCAATGGGTGAAATATGTGGTCTGGAGGACCTCTCCTTCTCTCCCAGGATCCAGAGCTGTTCAACCAGGAATATGACATCTCCCAGGGGTGAGGCTAGGGACATTTCCATTTTATAGATTTATCAAGCAACGACATTAATTTTTCCCAGCAATATTGCTTGAATCTCCCATGGCATGAGGACAGAGATTTCCCCATGCAGTTCTGTAAGCAGTTTCACACTGAGCGTCAGACACTTCTTAATTATTCACTGAGTGTACAGTCATTTAGTGTCTAATGTGTCACTACGGTCAAGACGAAAGGGAATATTTTCCTTTCTTCATGAGTAACGACTAGGAAAATAATACTCTGATTACTTACTGGAAATCTTCATTACTCCTTGTCCTAGTCTTCCTCATCCCAGTACTTATGCCAGACTCCATCCACAGGGACTTGGTCACTTCGACCTCTTGGCGATAGTTGCGGGCGAAGGATAGATAAGTGCCTGCCCATATAGGCAATGTGTTCAGCCTCGAATTTAGGTGAGTGGAGCTATTTAGAAATTGCCATTGAATGTAAAACACCTTCCCTTCACGATTTAGTACTGGAAAGAGAAAGAGTATATCATTGGTTATAATTGGTTATAAATAATTATAATTGGTTATTTATAACATGTCTAATACCCAGAGGTTTCTAAGCGTGTCTGCGTTGTCTTGCTTCCAAGGTGAGAACATTTCCCCTGAGCCTCCCGAGAGTAGGCCAAGGAGTACTGGAGATTATCAGTAGGTTTTAACCTCCTCCTCAAAGAATACTGAAAGACGAGGGCCATTGAGGTGAAACTAAAAAAAACGAAATCAAGTTATTCCAGAAAAAAACAACGAACAGCAACAACATATTCAGGATCTGTCTTAATGTCATAGAATGTGCGCACGGTACAGACTACACCCACGTAGATCTCAGAGTAAGTGCAGCTGGACGTTTTAAAGTGGCAATAAAACACTTCAGGAAAAAACCCTCGGGAGTATATTATGCCATCAAGAATCAAATTAAATACTTCAGTTCATCAATAAAATGAATGTTACATTTTTTGACAGCATCTTCACCCATATCCGACTTTACGGGAGTAAGGGGTGTGTTCAATGAAAAAAATTATGGGAAAAAAAAATAAGGAGCATGCAGAATGTGGCAAATCTCCAACAGTCATTCTGCAACTCCAGCTCTGCACCTAAGTAACCACTTTGGGGGCATAGAAACTGCCCAAACTATGGGAACAGAACGGAAGGGAATAGTTTCTTACCTGTAACTCCATTTCTCCAGCATTGGTATCTTTCATGGATTCACATGCTTAGAATATTCCGTCGTCAGACTGGGACCCCTCGGTACACATATATAGCCTTTTCCAATAGGAAAACTTCCGACACTTTTGTGTCCTATCTACGTCCTTTTAGGACCCGCCTACGCATGCTCCGTAGGCCGTCCCAGTATAAGAGGCCCGCCCCCGCGGCTCCCCTTCAGATTTCGGCCCCTCCAAAGTAGGAAGGGTTAAACTTATCAATCAAATACATTACATTCCGGGGAGGTTGGCGGGCGCATGTGAATAAATGAAAGATACCAATGCTGGAGAAATGGAGTTACAGGTAAGAAACTATTCCCTTCTCCAGCATTGGATCTTTCATGGATTCACATGCTTAGAATAGATTGTATAGCAGTAACACTCGAGACGGCGGTGAGAATGTAATGTAATATACCCTCACCATACTACACAATGCATATGTACAGTAGGAATAAGTTAACTCATATAACCTTACCCACATAAAGTATACTGTCATTAAAAAGGTAGACAACAGATTCTCCACAGCGTGGAGCTTACCTTACTGAAACAGATGGCGCAGGACAGCTCTTCCCATCTGCACCTCATCCGCATGCTGCCTGGCAAGGCAGTAGTGGCGGGTAAACGTGTGGGGCACTGACCATGCCGCAGCTTGGCATATGTCCGTCAGCGGAATTCCTGCCCATAAAACTGTTGAGGAGGACATCGATCTTGTAGAATGGGCTCTAGGATGTCCTTGCAGTGGCCTTTCGGCCTTAGAATGACAAAACGCAATCGTCGATGAGACCCATCGAGCCAATCCTTGTTTAGAGATTGCTTTTCCTCTTGTCGACGGACCATATGCGACGAACAGTTGTCGAGTAGACCTGAGTTCCTGTGTACGATGTAGGTAAAATTTCAGAGCCCTCTTAACGTCCAGGGTATGAAGAGCTTTTTCTGCTGCCGATGATGGTGTGGCAAAGAAAGTAGGGAGAAGAATGGACGAGTGTTTGTGATACACCGTCGGAACTTTTGGGACGAACATAGGATTAGTTGCCAGGACTACTTTGTCCTTAAAGAATCTTAGGTATGGCGGGTCTACGACCAGCGCTTGCAGTTCCGAGATTCTTCTTGCTGATGTGATAGCAATCAAGAATGCCAACTTCCACGAAATGAATTTTATGTCGGACGTGGCCATAGGCTCAAAAGGCGGTTTCATTAAGCCTGCCAACACTGTGTTGAGACTCCAAGTCAGGGGGAAACGCTTTACCGGGGGAAAAGCTCGAAATAAACCCCTCATGAAGTGTTTTACAAGTCTGTCGCTAAATAGAGGAGATGACTGCCTCTTCCTTGTGAACCTCGAGATGGCCGCCAGGTGCATCTTTATCGATGTGAAGGATAATCCCCTCTCCGCCAAGAGGAGCAGGTAAGGTAGAACTTGTTCCGGCGTCACCAACAACGGTTGTAGGCCCTGTTGTCCTCTACACCATTCACAGAACCTCCGCCACTTATAGGAGTAAGATTTGTTTGTAGAAGGGGCTCTAGCCGCCTGCAGAATTTTTTGACAATCCTCCGAAATGTCTAAAGCACCGAACTCCGAAAAGTCAGGAGCCAGGCTGTAAGGTTGAGACTGTCCGGGTCGTGATGCCACACCGTGCCTTTGTCCCGGGATAGAAGGTTCGGGACTTTCGGAAACGCTATGGGATGTTCCAGCGACAGGTGAAGCAGGTCGGAGAACCACGGTTGCCTTGGCCAGTATGGTGTCACTAGAATTACCCGGCAATTGTATCTGCGTATCCACTGTATTGTCCTCCGTATGAGGGGGAACGGGGGAAAAGCATAGAGGAACATGTCCGTCCATGGGAAGGAGAATGCCTCCCCCATGGAACCCTCTTGAGGCCATCTGCTTGCGAATTGCTCCCATTTCTTGTCTTTGGTCGCGAAGGCGTCCAGAGGGGGGTGACCCCATTTCTCGAACACTTTCATCAGGTGAACTGTGTCCATTTCCCACTCGTGTATCTGGGCCATGCTTCTGCTGAGGGAATCTGCTTGGCAGTTCCTCACTCCTGGGAGGTGATGAGCCACGATGGAAATTTTGTGCTTTGATGCCCAATGCCATGTTTTCTGGGCTTCTATGGAAAGAGTTCTTGATCGTGTCACTCCTTGTTTCCTCAGATAAAACATGGCCGTTGTATTGTCGGTCAGTATTCGAACTCGCGAACCCTTGATGTGTGGTAGGAATGCCTTCAAGGCCCATCGTACTGCTCTGAGCTCTAACACGTTTATGTGTAGGAGTGACTCCGTTGGAGACCAGCGACCTTGCGTTTGGAGAGCACCCCTGTGAGCTCCCCATCCGGTTAGGGACGCATCCGTGACTATGGTTCGCTGAAACGCCGGCTCCTGTAGGGGTACACCGTTGTTCAGATTGTGGAAACTCTGCCACCACTGAAGGGTCCGAAGCAGCTTGTCGTCGTCGATGGTTATCCTGTCTGACCACGATCCTTGAGCCTGTGTCCATCGGTCCGCGAGGAATTCCTGGACTGGCCTCATGAATAGGCGACAGTTTTCCACCAGATGGATGCAGGATGCCATGGCCCCTAGGACCGAAACGTATTTTCTCACTGAGATCTTGGTGTTTCGCCGTAGTCGGCACGCTTGTTGATTGAGTCTTGAGGTTCTGTCGAGAGAAGGTTTCACTAGCCCTAACTGGGTCTCGAACTGTGCCCCCAGGAATACCAGCGTTCTCGATGGCCGCAGAGAGGATTTTTCGAAGTTTATGGCAAATCCCAGCTGTTGTAGAAGCTGCATGGTGGCTTGTAAACTTGTGTTGGTCGACGCTGGGGAGGATCCCCTTACCAGCCAGTCGTCGAGGTATGGGTATACATGGTGGCCTTGCTTCCTTAGCCAGGCCGCTACTGGAGCCAGGCATTTCGTGAACGTTCTGGGGGAGGTCTTGAGCCCAAAAGGAAGAACCGTGAATTGGTAGTGAGTCCGCCCTATTACAAATCTTAGGAATTTCCTGTGTTTCCGACACATTGGAATATGGAAATACGCGTCCTGTAAATCCAGGGACGCTAGAAAATCTCCCTCTTGAATGGCACGGATCACTTCTTGCAGAGTGAGCATCTTGAATTTTAGGCTCTTTAAAGACTTGTTGAGATCGCGTAAGTCTAAAATGGGACGCCATTTGCCGTTCGGCTTTTTTACGACGAAATATCTTGAGTAGACTCCTTGACCTCTCTGTGATGTTGGAACTAATTCTATCACGCCCTTTGCTAACATGAGTGTTACCTCTTGTTGCAGAATCTTCAGATGGGAATGAGCGGTGAACGCAGGTGGAATTTGCGGAGGGCTGTGTTTGAATTGTAGAGAGTGTCCGTTTCTTATAGTATCCAGCACCCATTGATCCATCGTTATTCGTTCCCATTCGTCGACATATGCTGAAACTCTTCCCCCCAGAACGGTGTGTTGTATGTCACTGCTGATCTTTATTTTGCTTGTCTCTCGACGACGACAGATATGATGGTCTTTTTCTGGAAGTCTGGAAGTTCCGGCGTCGGTTTGCCGTTTGGGAGGCACGTCTGTATCCCTGGGAGGGGTAAGCCGATCTGCCAAAGGATCTGTCTCCAGACGCAGAGAATCTTGAATTACCTGAAGCCCCTCTAAAGGGACGAAAAGACTTGTAGCTTCTGCCACTCTGGAGGGCACCCAATGAACGTGCCGTGTCCGAGTCCTCTTTCATTCCCTTTAGGGCTTCGTCCACCTTCTCACCGAAAAGAAGGTCTCCCTCAAAGGGCATATCTAAAACTTTGTATTGTACTTCTGGCCTGAAGTAGGTACACTTAAGCCATGACTGTCGACGTAATACGACCCCATTATTGACTTGCTTGAAGCCTGACTCAGCGAGGTCCACCGCAATATTTATTGCGTGATTTGAGGCTTCCTCACCCTCTCGGACAAGTAACATTGCTGCCTTCCTATGCTCTTCCGGAAGATGATCAAGCAACGGAGCTAGCCTGTGCCACATCTCCCTATCGTATCTGGCTACAATTGCCAGAGAGTTTGAGGCCTTTACTATGGTCGCTCCCACGGATAGCACTTTTTTGCCAAAGGCATCTTGGCGTCTCGCTTCGTTCTCAGGCAGAGTCGTGCACTTGTGCTGGGCCTTCGCCTTCCTCGCCGCTGCCGCCGACACCACAGAGTCTGGCGTTGGTTGGGAGAATAAACACTTGGGGGTAGACTCTGGAGCCTTAAACTTTTTTTCTAGGCGTCCCTTCACTGCCGGCTCTGAAAACGGGTGACGCATTGTCTGCAACCCCTCCTTCCACACATGGTCTAGTATTGGTATCGAGAACACCGACCTCCTTCTCTTACCCATGTGGTCGAACAAAAAAACAGTCCTTTTTCTGTTCGTCCTGGGACAAACCAAATTCTTTGCATGCCCTCTCCATCATAGAATGGAATGACACAATGTCGTCCGGAGGGGACGGGTGAGCTGGGCTTCTAGGGGTTTCCAACTCCGCCTCTGACTCCCAGGTTGGATCCCTGGAGGGGGATGATGAGATATCCGACATGGCTCCCCTGTCAGACTCCGAATCTGGCAGCTCACCTTCCTCTTGTGCCAGTGCTGAGATTGGCGTGCGTAGGTGCGTCGGTTGACGGGACGGGCCCGGCTCGTCGACGGGTGACTGTGGCAGGTTTGCCTGAGGTAGTCTCTGGTCCAACGACTGTAACAAAGACTGAAGCGTGGACAGAATTTCCAACGACAAAACAGATTGAGGATTGAGAAGAGGGGCAGATACCGGTATAACGGATCCCCTCGTCGACGACTTGTCAGCCACTCGTAGCCCTAGGTCTGCTGGGCCAGCTATTCTCTCGTTCTCGTCCTCTGAGGACAGCAACACAGCCTGTTCTTGTAGTAAAGCATCCGGGGGGATCGGATCAAAAACTTCAGGCCTCCAGGCCTCCTGTAGGACCCCCGTCGACGAGGCCATCGTCGACGCCGTTGTCGGCGGGACGGTGGATGCCACCTGCGGAAGTGGCAGGGTGGAGGCCGATGACTGGACCGCTGTCGATGACGGTGACTTAGCAGGTGGTTTTGGCGGTCCTGCCTTTTCCACACTTGGCTTGCTTTTACTCGACTCTCGACTCGTGGTCGATCTATGATGATCGCCCGAGGAGGATTTCCTTTCCTTTTCATGCTTTTTTGATGAAGATGATTTCTTTGACGAGGAGTCTCTAGTTGAGTGCTTCCAGACGACTCTTTTTCCGTCGGTCGAGATTTCTTCGCCGGTGGTTCCGACGAGGTAGCATGGCGTGATGTTTTCGCCGACTGTGTGGAGGCCACCTCCGAAGGGGGTATGCCCCCGCCCCATCATTCAGCCATGCCACCAGTCGTCGACTCCGGTCTTTGAGGGTTTTTTGAGAAAACCCTTTGCATATGTCGCAGTTATCCGCCGAATGATGAGGGTGGAGACAATATATACAATCCATATGTCCGTCCCCCTCGTAAACTTTTTTCAAGCCGCACGTCGCGCATGGACGGAACAGTGCTTTTCCTGACACGGAGGACATTTTCTTTACTCAAATTCCAATAATGCAACCTTGTACAAAATAGTAAGACAACGCGAGGAGATCCCACTACTTTGGAGACGGTTGAAATCTGAAGGGGAGCCTCGGGGGCGGGCCTCTTATACTGGGACGGCCTACGGAGCATGCGTAGGCGGGTCCTAAAAGGACGTATATAGGAAACAAAAGTGTCGGAAGTTTTCCTATTGGAAAAGGCTATATATGTGTACCGAGGGGTCCCAGACTGACAACGGGGAATATTCTAAGCATGTGAATCCATGAAAGATCCAATGCTGGAGAACTAGGGAGACAGCTGTAGTGGCGCAGATATGACTGGACATCAGGTTTGTTTTAGGAAGACTTTATTGCATAAACATAATACCAGAGTACTGGTGAGGTAAATTGAATTGAGTGAAGGTAGGTATAAGAGCAACCACAGAAGTTACTTCACTGCAGTGGAATTGTGCTATAAGTATTAGTCTGGGCATATGTTATGCAAAGTAAATAGTTCTTTGGGGAAAACACTGAAGTTGCCTCACTGCAGTGGAATTATGACCTCAGAAATGGCCATAGTTAAGTGGCAGTAAATATCTGCGTGGAAGTCAGGCTGCAGGCCTGAGTTTATAGGAGGAGCGCCCGCTAGTCTCCCGGTCTGATCTGTTGGGTCGCCTTGTCTGGAAGTCATCGCACTTCGAGCACGGTCACACGAGATCTCAGCTAGCCATGATCTTGCAAAGCCACGTCTCCACATACCTCTTTTTGTCGAGCAGCATGGTCCTACTCCATCACAAAGTCTTGGTATCTGCTTGACCTTATCTTCTCACACTGAGACCACCTCTCGCTTGGCGGTGTGATCGCTGTCTCTCGCCTTTCTTCTTGGTCGTGTGATGAAGACATCTCCTCACCCCAATATTCACTCTCCTCTTAAGCCGGGTCCTCAGCATTGTTTCAATACTCTCATCCACCGTCTCTGGTTCATCGCATGGATTTGGTGGTTCTTCTGTTGATTTTGCTCTTGTAGATACTCTTCTCTCAGGAAGACCTTTTTTAGCATAGCCACGCTCTTCAAATTCCATCTTCTCCCATCTCGAGTATGGATGTGATTTGTGCCTTTGTGTGCAACATCTACTGGCTGCCAGTATTTGGACCCTGTCAGTTGGTCCTTGTGGGGTAGTTTTATTTTGACTAGGTCCCTTCCTCTACTTCGGTACATGTGATTTCATTTGAACTTTACCTTTCTGGATTCTCCATACTATAGCCTTGATATTTACGGTGTCATCCTGTTTCACTTTGTGCAGCCACGTTGGTATTAACATGGATGGGGCCCTCCTCCCTCTCAGAATTTGACAGGGTGGCCCACCAGTGTCAGCATTAGGGATAAGACGGTGGGCAGCTATGGCTTCTTTCACAGTTTTGTAGGGATCCATTCTCGCTGCTCCGGGTAACTGTAAGGCGACTTTGACAAATCTATTTGCCACCTCTACTAGCCCGTTGGCTTCTGGGTGATAAAGACTGGCTCTAATTTGACAGATAGTGTGCTTCTGTCAAATGTTTTCCATCTCTCTTCAGACTAGCTGGACTCCATTCTCCGGCACAATCTACTTTGGCAGACCTCCTCTCTGAAACACTGACAACTTCCATTACGGAGGACATAGTGATGTCAGGCACAAACTCTGCCTTCGAGCCATTTAGACAAGTAATCTACTATGACCACCTCGTACTTGTGGTCTGGTGACATGATGTCCAGAGGGCCGATAAAGTCTAACACCACTTTGTGCCATACTCCAGTGGGAATTTCTGTGGGGATCATGAGTGCTCGTCTCTCTCTGAGCCTTTTGTCATTGTTGACACACTCTTGGCATCTCTCTATCATGCTCCTGACATCCTGATCCATTCTTGGCCACCAGCATGGCTCCTGCGCTCTGTGCCTGGTCCTGTTACTGCCCAGATGGCCTGAGTGTGCTCTGCACAGTATTGCTCTCCACATTCCCACAGGTGGTATTACTTGATCACCTCTCATTATTATGCCATTGGTTTCATATTCTCCTCATTGACCTTCCAATATGGCCTGAGTCCTACTGCGATAGCCACTTTGCGTGAGGAATCCTCTTTGTCCAGCTCTTCTTTCCAGTGGGCCTCACTCATCTCCAAATATTCCTGGCTTCGTAGGTCAGTGAGTGAAGCCACCACACATTTGTCCTGGAGGAAAGTGGTGCCTGGAGATTCGTGTTCTAGTAACCTTGACATGCAGTCTGCATTTGTATATTCTTGCAGCTTAGCCGCAACACACGCCAGCCTCGGTGTGGACGTCTTTGTGCCTCCTGGGCTCAGCATATGGACAAGGGGTTTACGGTCCATGACCAGCCAGAACTTCGTTCCCCACACATATGTCCAGAAGTACTCTACAGCCCATGCACATGAAAGCATCTCTTTTTCCACAGTTGAATCGTTTGTTTCTGTGTCGGAGAGTGCTTTGGACGCAAACGCGACTATGTGCTCCGCGTCTTCCTTCTTTTGGGTGGGTGTGGCTCCTAATCCGTAGGCACCCACGTCCGTGGTGATGCAGGTCTCCCACACTGGATTGAACGACTACAAGCAGAGGACATTGACAGTCCTTGACTTGACTTCGTCAAATGCAGTCAATTGTGTTTAGTGCCACTCATACTTGGCTCCTTTCTTGAGCCACTCTTGACGGAGCGGTCATCTCCGTAAACCTGGGTACGAACTTGGCATAATACTATGCAAGTCCTAAAAAAGATCTTAGTTCATCCTTAGATTTTGGGGCCGGGGCTTTGACTATTGCCTGCAGGAGGTCCTTCTTGGGACTCACCCCTTCTTTTAAAATACAGTAGCCTAGGTACTCCATTTCTTGGGCCTGCAGCACGCATTTTTTGTACCGTAACCTAACTCCTGCTCCTTGCAGTTTCTCCAAAAGTTTCCTCAGGGCTTTGTCGTGTTTCTCTGCATCCTCGCCATAAATAAGGATATCATCCTGAAAGTATGACACGTTGCATAAACCACATAACAAGGTGTCCATCATACTCTAGAATGCTGAATCAGCTGAGGACCGTCCAAATGGCATGCGCATATATTAGTATGTGCCGAACGGTGTGGTGAACGCTGTGAGCAGATGTGATTCTTTATGCAAACGTATCTGGTGGTATGTATCACACATGTCCAACTTCGAGAAAATCCTTACCTCCTTCATCATGAGGATTAGCTCGTTAATGCTGGGTAACGGGTATCTGTCTGTAATCACCTCCATGTTCAAGGTTACGTAGGTTAATGCACACCCTTATGTCATTCGTGAGACATTTCTCAATTAGGACAACCGGGCTCTGCCACTCAGAGGATCCCACTGTCTAAATGGTGCCATCTTTGACCATCTTTTGTAGATGAGCGTGTAACACATTCCTTGCAGTGGCGGGTACAGGTCTCACCCCGTGCTTAACAGGCACTGCATTGGGCTTCAGCCTGATTTTGATGTAATTTATTATTCTTTCTGGTTCATCAAAAAAAAGGCACAGAGAAATCTTCCCTCAACTATGACACTCCACCTGTTCTAATTGAAAGTACTTGCTCATCAGTGCTGGGGTCCAGTCGTATATTCAATTTGTGTTGGTTGTCCCACCCCAACACCGTCGGACCTTCCCCTGCAAGGTATACTCGGGTTGTGGTACGTCTGTCTTTAAACTCTATTCTGGCATTGATGTATCCTAGAAGGTCCACAGATGCCCCACCAAAAACAGTTAGTTTGGCTTTTTTCTTCAGATTTCCACCAATTGTTGGCCCACCATGCTTTTATAGATTTGGATGGGAATGATGGTTAAGTCATTACTCTGGCCTCTTTGCCGTCTACTTTTCTTTGACAGTGAGGCTTTTCTCTCCTTGCACAGGGCGAGTTTACCATAATGACTGTCTGTCGTCTTTATCTTCCTCTCCACTTGTGGATCCTTCTCCTTCTATTGCAGTGACGTGTCTCCTTCTCCATCTGCAGGCAATGCCAATATGGCCAACTCTCCTGCAGTTGGAGCATTCCTTGTGCCTAGCGGGACAGTCTGTCTTTTGCCAGGTGTTTCATGCTGGTACACCTATGGCACTTCAGGGTTCTCTCTTTTTTGCTGCAGTGTTGGTGGGAGAGTCTCTTCTGTGTTTCTCGTGTTGTCCTTTCCACTGTACTGCTGACACGTCGGTGGGCGGCGCTGATTCCGCCATTTTTTTTCTCCTGGAGGAGGTCTCTTCTTCTGCTCTCGCTATCTGGATAGCTTTGTCCAAATCCAGCTCCTTCTTCGAGACAAATTTGTCTGGGACTTTTCTGTTAATGATATGCTGTGTGGTTTCCAAACTCGCACAGTGCCGCCACCTTTCTCATGCATGTAATGTAGTTGTCAATGGGCTCACCATTTTCTTTCTTTCGGTGTAAAACCTTAATCGATGCAGGATCACAGTGTCTTTATTTGAAAATCGCTTTACAATGCAGCAAATCGCCTCCTTGAAGACATCATCTCCGTCACCATCTGCCGGCTACGGTTTGAGTCCTGCAAAGATTTGCTGCCCTTCGATGCCCAAGGCATTGAGTAACAAGGCCTTCTTTCTGCTTGCAGCATATCCTGTGCACCCAATGGCTTCTGGGTAGGTGCTGAACAGTGGCTCCCTTTGTGGCCATGGTATCCCTGGCCTACCTGGGGAGTGAATAAATGATGGAGGTGGCGTAGCTCCTTGCATGACAGACCTGCAGGTTCTTTTCGCTGATCCTCGTCGCTAAATATGTAGTGGCGCAGATATGACTGAACACCAGGTTTGTTTTAGAAAGGCTTGTGTATAAACATAATGCCAGAGAATTGGTGAGGTAAATTGAATTGGGTGAAGGTAGGTATAGGAGCAACCACTGCAGTTACTTCACTGCAGTGGAATTGTGCTATAGGTATTAGTCTGGGCATATGTTCAGCAAAGTAAATAGTTTTTTGGGGCAACTGTTGCAGTTGTCTCACTGCAGTGGAATTATACCCTCAGCAATGGTCACAGTCAAGTGGCAGTAAATGTCTGCGTGGAGGTCAGGCTATAGGCCTGAGTTATTAGGAGGAGCACCAGGGAGTGTCCGCTAGTCTCCCAGTCCGCTGTGTCGGTCATCTTGTCTGGAAGCCGGCGCACTACTTGAGTGTGGTCTCGCGAGCTCTCGGTGAGCTGTGATCGACAGAGACACTTAGTTGTCCCACCACGCTGCTGTTGCAGTACCTGGCCATCAGACCGGCTGGGTGGACATATTTGCTCGTACACGAAGACAGTTATCCTTTAGCTGTTTTCCCACTTGGGAAGGTGCTGGTATTGGCACTGCAGAAACCGAGTTCTCAGGGGAAGGGATGGTTGTCACTTCATTTAGTTTTGGGGAAGCCATGACTGCTTTTAAGGAAGGGATGTCCGGGTAAGAAATATACAAAGAATGGGAAGGTGGGTGTCTGACAGGTATAAACTTTATATTCACCCTGGTGAAGTGAGGTAATGGGCGTCGGGTAATGGAGGAAGGCTTAAGACGGCCAAGGGCCCATCATGTACAGCAGGGCCAGAGGAAGGGGTATCTGGGCCACAGGACAGGTTATTGTGCAATTGAATTATTCATTGTTTTATCACAGGAAGGCAAGAGCAGAATGTGTGGCTTATCAAAGATGTGTATTTTTGTTTACGCATGAGTACTTATTTTAATAAATATAATTTGTACATTTGTTAAAGAATGCAGACGTTAATTTTTTCAAATGACTTCCAGCAAATGCCTCGGTGTGGGTCATCGGGCATTTATTTGTGACATGAGTGGAAAGGAGAGCCCTTCAGTGATATGAAAGGGGTTGTGACGTTGGTCTGAGAGCAACAAGGGTTTGGCTCAGCGTCTCTGGGATGCAGTGGGCCGCCCTGCTGCCCACGGTTACTAGGCACAGAGAACAAGTACAGCACCTAATATCTTAATTATTCACCTGGGTGGGAAAGGCATAACATCACTGGGGCGGCGTCTGCTTATGCGTCCTATGCAGGAGAGCATAAGGACCTTGACATACATTTTGGGGGAAACAGAAATAGTTTGGTCCAAGATAATGCCCAGGGGGGAATGGCGAGGTGCCCGATCAGTGGAGAGGTAAAGACAGAGGATAAGGAGGAGCAGGGAAACGTTCATGCTAATCGAGGGGTTGGATTTTGGGAGCCACAGGAGGTGTTGCGAGAAGATTCCTGCCATTGTCTCACCTGATTGGGTGCACTTATCAGATGCGGGACATGACGTATTCCTGCTAGATAGCTTTGGGGCTCTCTTGAGAGTGGGATGCAAGTCGGAGGAGATGGCGAGTATGGGTAACCCATGTGTGGGGCATTGGTGGTTTAGGGGGGTGGCCACCCCCAAAGCGTGGTGGAGTTACGGGACAATTCGCGCTGAGGAGGAATCATGCTGCAGATTCTAGCTGCGAGCGTTAACAACTGGCTGCAGAAGCCAGTGCGGGTGCAACTGGCGCTTTCACCCTTAAGCACAGATGGATTGCTCCACAACTACACAGTGGCCTGGGGTTCGCACCATACAAGGGTATGGGAGTTAACAGACTGCTCCTGGTAGTAAGGCTACCAGAGGCGGGTTTTGACATGGCAGGACTTAACCGGAAGTGGCGTTGGTCACCCAGAAGCCATGCTAAACCAACATGAGGGTCCAACGGTTGGAAAGCCCGTGAATGGCAGAAGGCCATCTGGGGTATGAGCTTGGGACTCGTTTCCTTAAGGGCATGGGCACTGCTAGAAGCGCCAGTAAGTTCACTTTTTAATAAAGTGGCCTGTTTTATTCCAAACTAACAAATGTCTATGTGCAAGTTATTTAAGTAGAATATACAGGAAAGGAAAGGGCCATAATGGGGGCTAGCTTTGTTAAGCAGCTGCAACCGCACCCTAAGGGAGAACGATGGTGGGGCAGCTAGCATAGCAGTCTGCCCCTCTGGCCCTCTAGCCCTATGGTACTGTTCCGTCTTCACTCCTAGTGAGGGGAGGCTGGAAGGGGTGGAGCCAAGGAAAATGGGAAGCAGTTTCCGGCAATGGGAGACTTTAAATCTCCCGGCTGTGCAAGACCCTGCGTGGCGATGTAACGCAGACCAAGATGTATTCTTGAACAAGGCTTAAAACTTCAACCAGCTACATTGGAGTAATAAGGCAAAAGCATTGGTATCCAAAAAACACACTGCCAGAATATCTCGGGCAGAGAGAAAGAAGAAGCCAGAGGAGTCCTCTATCTTTGGTAGCCGGGAGCCCGGGACAGATTAGCCACCCACCCACACCAACTAGATAATGGAGGGAGTGGCTAGTAGCTAGAGTAGGTGTACTATTGATTTTTTTCCTTGTTTGTCACAGATGGAGAGTCAAACTTATATGGACGTGACATGGGTCTCCCGAAAGGACTGCTAAACCGAAGTGAGGGTTCACCAGTTGAAAAACCCGGGAATGGCGGAAGGACATCCAGTGAATGTGCTTAGGCCAGCTTTTTTAAGGGCCTGGGCGCTGCTAGGATCCCCATACGTTGACTCTTTAATAAAGTGGGCTGTTTTTATTCCAAACAAACACATATCTGTGTGTAAGTTAGTTAAGTGGAATACCCAGAGCAAAGGGGAGGGCCATTGTGTGGTTCAGCCTCGCTATAACGACAAGCTGGAAAGAGACTCGGAGACACAGCAAATAAATTAAGTTATTGGAGGATGTAATCTGTCAACAATGTGGTTTAGAAGGTGTAGAAAAAGAGACACTGCTGCACGGTACACTTATTTTCCCATATTTTGAGGGCATAATGAAGACTTTGTGGGGAGAAAAAGTTTGTACACACACTGGCCTCTGGTAGTGCACCTGTTGTTGCCTGGTTTCAGGGACCTCTTGTAACAGCCTCTGGAATTGCACTTTAGAGGCTGACCTGCCCCCAGAGATGGCGCTAGAGTGACAGCCTACATAGCGAGCTGCCCCTCTGGCCACCTCATCCAATGGGGTTGTTCAACCTCTACTCATCCTCCTCATGGAGGCAGAAGGGGAGTCCCCCAGGGCCCAACATCTGGTCTTGGGTCCTTAGGGGGCACTTATAAAGTGGGGGGCTGCAGCAGTACTGTCACTAGTTCAGCAGCCCCCCGCATTGTACCAACACGTACTGTGGATGCCCAGTGGGCCGCCGCATTTGTTCCTATTTGTTAACAAGAGCCTCAAGAGGTGTACCGGGCAGCTGTCCTTCAGTGGGCTCATGCACGCTATACTTCTACCCTTCCTCGACTAATCCGTTTTGCATTTCCTCAACTTAATCATGGCCCCTTCACCCATGCTCCTGCTGAAGAAAATATCTTTTTGGTAGCCACTCAGTGGTGAAATGCATCCAAACTGAAGGTGGCGGCAGGGGCCAGTGCAAATAAGCTCAGTAGTGGCCTACAGGACAAGGGTCCATCTCCCTGTGGACCTACATGTTTTACAGGAGTATTTGAATGATTATCTCAAGCAATACGAGAGGGATTTACTGTTTGGAGGATTTATGGAGGGGTTTCACATCCCCTACAAGGGCCCCTTGGCTGTCCGGGTGGAAAAAAAACCTACTTTCCACTATGGACCAGCCCTTGTTGGTGGGAAATAAAGTATTGTAAGAGCCAGAGCTGGGGAGGGTTGCGGGTCCCTTCGCCCACCACCATCTTCCCAATTTCATAGTATCTTCTCTAGGTATCATACCCAAAAAGGAACCAGGACATTTCAGGTTAATTCATCATTTGACATACCGCAGAGGCGAGTCAATGAATGACTGGCTCAGTCCGGAGCATTGCTCAGAGCACTATGCATCTTTTGATCAGGCCATGTTTTTTTAAATATATTTATTATATTTTAACCATAACAAAAATCATCAAACATGTAACCAGACAAGCAAAGATAATATTCACAAAGCTAAGTTCATCACATTGGAGTACCCAATACTTATAACAATATATTATGTATAAGTACAGAAAGCAGTCGAGCATCATAGGACAAAATATTCGGAGGTACGAAGAGACAGAATCAGTCTTTACAGTTCCAGGAATCTTCCCAAAATTTGGTCAACCAAATTCATTTTCTCATCTCTGAAAAGAATAATTTTCTCCATTCTAGCCACTTGTGTCAGATCAGACAGCCATTCTGAAAAATGTGGTCTTTCCTCATTTTTCCACCTCCTTAGATTGATATTTTTGGCAGAGTTAGCTGCCCTAAACAACTAGCACCTTTGGGGGAACGTGAGATCTGCCACTAATCCATCTTCGCCCAGAATTATACTTGTATAGTCAAAGTCCACATTTAGCATAAGAACTCCATTCATTTTCAACGTGCACTTCCTCCAGAAGCGCCTTAGTTCATAACAATCCCAGATCATGTGCTCAAACATCCCTTTGGCACGCCTGCATCTCCAACATGTCTCTGAGTCAAGTAGGCCCCTTGCATGTAACCTCTTCGGTGTCCAGAATACCCTGTTTAGAATCTTGATCTAGCGGCGTCTCTCACCAAGATTCAAAGAGGTAAGAGCCACATTCTTGCAAATATTCAACCACCTATTCTCAGACATTTCTGTGCCCAATGTGACTGTCCATTTGTCCAATAATTCTTTATTTGGCTCCTTGGAGTGACAACTTCTTGTATACTTTAGAGGGCAGGTGACCTTCTGACTTATGGTTGTGGTGGCCGGCATGGGCAGGAAGGCACTTTTGGCCAAAGTAGACATTGAGTCAGGTTTCCACGTATTGCCAGTAAACCCAGACAGCTTTCATTTACTGGGATTCCAATCCAGGGCCGCTTTTATATGCATAAATGTATGCCGATGGGCTGCTCAGTATCTTGTGCACTGTTTGATGCTTTCAGCACGTTTATGGAATTGGCAGCCCGCAGGGAGGAACAGAGGGGTGCCATCGTCCACTACCTATATGATTTTATGTTTGCTGGCAGGAATGTGTCTGATGACTGCGCCCACGCGCTGTCTTCCTTTCAAAACTCGATAAACAAAATGGGCATACCATTGGCTACAGAGGGCCCGTGCGAGGGCTTTCTTGGGCATAGAAATTGATACCAGCGAGGGCACTTGCAGGTTGCCGAAGGAGAAAATCAAGGGTTTGATAGCAGAAATTATAAACAATTTAGCTAAAGAAAGGACCACCCTAGAGAAAATCCAGCAACTTTTGAGAAAGCTTAATTTTGCTGCCAAGGTAATCCCGGCCGGGAGGATGTTTGCACACAGGTTAGCACTAATTGCACTTTGGAGGTACAGGTCTGTGCATTTGTAGCGTGGGCCCATAATGAAGGAAAGACTAAAAGCTGGGCAACAGCTCACCTAGCAAGAAGGGCCTTTTAGAGCAAATTGGGTGGGAAAGCCGATCCCACGACAGGGATATTTGGTGCGCAGCATTGAAGGGTTGGGGCAGGATGGAAAATCCTAAACAGGACAGGCGCAAACCCATGGAATTCTAATTACTTTTGAAGTTGATGACCACCACAAACTGGCCATATTTAGGCTCGCTTCTGCATGGGGTTTTTTTGTGCTTTTAAGATTAGCAAATTGATCTTGGCCTCAAGAAATGACACGTCGGGTATGGGGGGCATTTTCTTCTTCAGCATGAGCATGGGTGAAGGGGTCATGAGTAAGTTGAGGAAATGCAAAATGGATCAGTCGGGGAAATGTAGAAGTATAGCGATGCATGGGTCCCCACTGAAGGACAACTGCCAGGTACACCTGTTGAGGCTCTTTTTAACAAATAGGAACAAAGGGGGTGACCCACTTCTAATGCATGCAGATGCCACCCCCCTCACAGTGTTTCAATTCAGGAAGGTTCTGTCTGCAACCCTGGGGGCACTGGGCATCCATGGTACGGGTTGGTCCCCGCACAGTTTCAGGATCGGGGCAGCCCCACAGCATTTCTAAAGGGGATGTCAGCACCAGCTATCACGAGGGTAGGAAGATGGAAATCCGACTACTATAGACTATATGTATGGTCCCAAGCGGGCCCCGCACCCGGTTGGAAGTTGGATGAGGACTGTGAGAGCAAGCACCCACCTTAAGGCACGCAGGTCTGAAATTTGTCACGGGTCGGTGGGGCACAGACACAAAGACATTTTTGATGACACTATGATTTGTACCAAAGTATGATGAAGTTTGGATGATTGGTCATTCCTTTATAGCACAAGCAAAGAAGAAGGCCCTGCAGTGGAAAGTAGGCCCCAACTTGGGATTTCGGGGGACAAAGGTGATATGGCTGGGTACCACAGGGATGAGGTGGCACTTCTTGTTACCCGCAATACATTGGCAGTTGCGATCGAGGCCCGCACCTAGAATGCTGGTCATCCATCTGGGTGGTAATGACCATGCCAAGTTGGGCCGGGGTCACTTTCTGGCCAGGTGCAGGTGGCCCTACGTATTGTGACTCAGTAGTTACCGGGCACTGACATATTTTGGTCTGAGATGGCCCAGAGGCAGCTCTGGCATGGCGCCCTTTCCCAGAAAGGGATGGAGAAATCTAGGTGGCACCTGAATAGGAGCGTAGAGTAATTTGCTAACACTGAGGGTATTGATTTAATTGGACATTGCTGTTTGAATTAGCTCCCATCGCATTTTGCTGCAAATGGAGTAAATCTGTCTGACAAGGGAATGGATGCATTCCTCACGGCAATGCAAGTGGCATTAAGAAGGGCTGGCTGCAGATAAAGGTATTCGTGAGTATGTCCTAGAGGTGGGGGGACATTTGGGGCAGCGTCCTAACCAGAGATGAGTTTTGAAGCTGCAGCTTCGGCCATGAGCAGTTCAGGAATGGACGGGCTGGAGCCAAAAATCAAGTGACGGGCACTGACTCCCCTCCAGGGCAGTTGACGCTACAGCATCTGATGTCAGTGGTCCCGAGAATTTGTACTGACTGGCAATACAGAAGCGTATGTCAGCTTATGGCCAAGTGCAAACAGGGAATGACACAGGTCATCCTGGAAATGAATTTTAATTTATTATGTGGTTGGGACCGCCCCATTTTGTGTAGTTCCAAATAAACAGTAACCTTGTGTTTCCAAATACAATACAATGGTTTCTGTGGTTTATTATACACAAAATAATGTTATGCTGTGCCTACAAAGATGGAGGGGGGCAGTCAATAGGAGATCACCCCGCTGAGTATTTCCAGAGCTAGAATCTGGCTTTAGGCACACTTCTGGGCACTCTCCTGGTTATTCTTTTGAAGTGAGATGAATTTCGGGTTACGTGCCGCTGTACATACCCTGCTATTATTAGGCAACCCTTTGCATTCATGATTGTCAAGTGGTCACTGTTGAAGGCAGATGTATGCTTGGGGGTCAGGGCTGTCGCACAACCATTGTGTCTCCGACTTGTAGGGTTGATTTGAGAGATTTTCTCGGGACATCCGCATAGCTTTTTGGGGGTGATAGACGAGGTAAGAGTGTTCTGAAGTTTTGACCAAACATGATATCAGTGGGAGCCTTGCCCGCCAAGCTGTGTGGAGTATTTTGATAGTCTCTGAGAAGTTGGTACAGTAGTTTCTCAACCGGTTCCCCAGTCAGATGGGCAATCTGGATGCTCTGCTTGATGTTGCTTATAAATAGACATAATGTCCTCTTTGCCTGGGACAACAGGTGTGTTATTCACTTGTGTTTCAACCACATGTATTCAGGCAAAGTTGTAACATCTAGACTGGTGAAAGGAGGCCCATTGTCTGATTTGACCACAGTTAAAATACCATATGTTGTGAACATTCTGTCAAGAGCAGAGATGGTGTAGTAGGCTGCTGTCGATAGGCTGCTGTAGATCTCACTAGTTGCACTTATGGGAATCTTGAATATTCGTCCATGGCAACCAGCACATATTCTCCCCCTTCAATAGGCCAGAAGAAGTCAATGGCAATTTCGTCCAACGCCTTCTCTGGCAGTTCTTATGTACTTCATGGGCCAGCTCTACTATCCGCCGCTGTAGAGTTAGAGGAATCACTATCTTTGTTCCATTTAGCAGCAGCCCCTCCTCCGATATGGCTAGTTCATCCTTCTCGAGCAGTAGGCTTCTGATGTCTTCCCTTACCAATGTGTCTCTTCTGAGGTGATTCAGGACCTATTGCGCCTGAATGGTGTGGTGAGTCCCACAAGGCTGGGATCAACCATCAATGTTGTGTTCCTTGTGGTGTCAGAAAATGCCATTGTTTCAGCTGATGAGCTGCGTTGCCGTATGGTTTCAAACGCCCCTTGGCAGGATTCCAACCATTGAAATGGGACAAACATTTTAGTAAGTGCTCTCAGGGGTTAACTCACAGAGGTGAAATCTTGGATGTAGCATATCCACTAGCTCGCCAGACCTAAAAAAAAGAGTGCAAGTCAGATACATTGGTTGGTGGGGACGTGCTGTTGAGGGCCGCCACCTTGTCTGGATCAGGTGTCATGCCCTGTGCTGAGAAGATGCGTCTGAAGAAATGGAGTGTGTCCTTCCGAAATTCACACTTCTCTTTGTTGAGCGCGAGGTGAGCAGCTTCCAACGCCATGCATACTCTCGCCAAGGTGTTGTCACGCTGGTCTTAATCTTTCTCAACCACTAAGATGTTTTCACTATACTTGAGACAATTTGGTAAACGTTTTATAACATTGTACATTTCTGCTTGAAAAATCTCAGAGGCTGAAGATAGTCCGAAGCTGAGTTGTTTGTAGCTATAAAGTCCTAAGTGTGTTACAAAGGATGCGATATATCTTGATTCATCACACAGTTCCAGCTGGCGATATCCTATATTCAAGTCCAATTTGGAGAATACCTGTGCCCCATTGAGAAGGTGGATCATGTCTGTTATCCGGGAGGCCCGATGTCTTTCTCTCACTAGTGTCTCATTTGGTCTTCACATATCGACGCACAGCCGGATAAAGTTGGATCCTTTTTTGGGAGCTGGTACTATGGGTAAACCCCATGGTGTGGATCTTACTGCTGGTTCGATGTCATGTTTGAACAGTTTATGCAGTTCTTCTAGTGGTCATTTGAATATTTACGGGTATCCCTCGGTAGTGCTGCACAGCTGATCCTACTGACGTATCAATATGCAACTGGATCTGCCTGTTTCTCAGTTTCTCTAAGCCTTTGAAGAGTGACCGAAATAGGTGTTCAATTCTCGCGTCAACGTACTTGTGAGCCATTAGTCGATATAGTAAGTGAACGAGACCCATGTCTAATGCTGCCTTGAAGCTTAGAATGCAGCCACTTTCTGCTGCGGCTTCCAACACAAGTATTTGGACTTTCATGGCTTGTGTTTTGTATCAGTATTCGGCTACGATGTACCCCTTGCATGGTAATAGTGTTTTCGATCCACAGGGGTAAATGTTCACTTGCGCCATTTACGTTTAGGGGCCGGCTGTATGTTGCTGTAAATCTCCTCGCTAATAACATTAAATGTTGCCCCGGTGACTATCAGAAAGTGTGCTCGTAGCTTTTTGATTGGTAGCAGTAACATAGGACTCTGTTCCTTGGCTTTGGGTTTCCTGAGGCGTAAAGATAGCCCCTCCTTTTTGGTTCCTTTGTGGATGAGCAGTTGGAGCCGCTGTCGGATGGGGATTGTTTCACAAGATATATGATGTGCCTTTTTGTTCATCTCTGTGGATGGGATGTCAATGTGCGATGAAAACGCCACTCGGGCATCTGTTCGTCACTTGATTTTAGGTCTTATTTTCTTTCTCTTTGTCGCCTATGGAAGTGCTCATGATGTTGTATCAACCCCGATTTGGTTGGGTAGTGCGCTCTCTTTTATCCTTGGTACTGCGGTATTCAATCCCTCACCTCTTGCCTGACTTCGAGACATTTTGCACACTGCCTTCAAGTGATTCTCACCTCCGCACACCAAACTGTAGCAGAATTGGTCATTGTAATCTTGTTGGGTTGAGGTGGTTGCTTTTTTGTTGATTGTTTTGGGGAGAGGGCTAGCCACCTTCATAGTACCCATGCCCTCCGCATGCAGTACCACTACCATGTCTGAACGTGCCACCGAAGCATTTCATCTAAGGACCTGGGTTTCTGAAGTAGGCGTTTATGAAACGAAATGGACTCAGACCGCACTATGTTCCAAGACCGCAAAGCAACGCCTCTTCATTGGAATAGTTGTTGAAGGTGCAATGTTTCATGCAAATTCGTAGGTGCACAGCAAAAGCATGCATCGGCTCACCTTTGTTTTGAGTCATGGGGCATCATCACGAGTTGGGCAGTATCCTGGCGATATTACTGCCGGGATACCGCCCGGGCAAATAGCATTACCAGGTTTATGGTCATTGCATCTAATGCCATTCCATCTAATGCCATCCCATCGAATTCTTTCCATCTAAAAAATGTGCATCAAATGCATTTTCTTTCTTTTTTTGGGGGGAACCCCCAATCCCTTGTTTTTTACCCTTTAAAATCCTCCTGAACAAAAAGTAACGCTTTACCCCCCCCCCAAAGTATGCATTTGATGCACATTTTTTAGATGGAAAAAATTAGATGGAATGGCATTAGATGCAATGACCAGATACCGCATTACTGCCACCTGTTTCAGCGCTATTAGTGCCGGAGCAAGCGTTGGGTGGTAATGGGTTTTCCCCATTGGGTCCGCTGGTACCCAATGGGGCATTTTCGGCACAATTAGCACGCAATAATAGCGCAGCGCTAATTGCGTCCGAAAATGGGCGTTAAATTGGAGCATTGACACCCAGCTTGGAGCTGGGGGTAAATGCTGCCAGACTTGTGAATGGGCGCATCCTTAACTGCGGCAGTAATAGCGTTGCTGCCTCATTTAGCGGCTACCACCCAACTCGTGATGCGGCCCATGATGGTATGAAACATGTGGCGTTCATAATCTACGCTGGTTTAAGGCGTGAAGTATTCAGGTAAGTGCTGCGCAGAGTACACCATATGCGTCTATCATATTCTGGGAATTTGTCCACAATGTCTCTGACATTTGGTCCTATGACCAGGGAGAGTAGACATTCATTTTCCCATCGTCAAGTGGCTGTATGGCTCTGATGTATACTTACAGGTGCCTAACCCATCTGGCCCAACGCCACCCCAGATTGCTGGTCTCTGTGATATCGAAGTTTCCTGGTAATTCCATTGCTATATCTTCTTGCATGCACAGGGGTAGGCCTGCCTGTGGTGTCATTGGCACGATGTGCGTGTCAGTGTCTGACATTGTTATACTTGTGTTGTCTTAGGGCTGTCTTAGCTCCTATGCGTGTGCTTTGCGCTGGGGCTAACCGTTATTCTTGTCAAAGCAGGATTCTTCACTGTGCTGGGCTTCTTTTACTTCTGAGCATCCTGCTGTCATCACCACCCGTTTTTATCTTGGGATCATGCGCTCCATTTTGCTTTCCATTCGTTATTTCTATATCTTCTGTGTTATCATCTTCAGGGCGCCTTGGGTGTGGTTGTGCTCTGCATCGGTGCACTCCTCTGCATCGTCGTGGTCCGCACATTGATGCTGCACCGACCCTCTGCTTCCAGTAGAGCTCCGCCACTTGCCAGGCCCAAAGGGTCCAATGGTCTATCCGCGCACGTCGCGCTGCAGAAAGCCCCGTCACCTCTGTTTTTCGGATGCACAAACTCGGTTCCGTTCAAAACCGCTGCTTCCCTCTGTGGGTCCTCCGCTTAGTCACCAATTTAATATCTTTGCACATTGGTCCGACCTGTCAAGGAATCAGGTTACCTGCATGGAGCATAAAAGGGGAAATAAGGTGTGGACACAGAGTTATGAAAACACGTCTTTATTCACCTTGCTCCAACTCCAACCTGACTCCTCCTCTTCCTCCTTCCCTTTGCTTCGTGCCAAGTTGCCCATGTCATGTGACCACCTCCGTGGCTTGATATCGTCACAGTGTTGTGCTCCAAGGGACCTCTAGTACCAGCTGGTGGTACTGCAGCCGGGTCCATGCACACACTGGGTGTATTTAGGCTCCTTACTAATGATTATGGCAATAGTTAGCGGTCTTTGCTTTATTTGTGCAAGGATTTGCCTTTGAGGAGGTATATGACGTTTCTGGGGGGTGACCTTGAAATGGTTACATGCAAACTCTTTGTTCTGCTGTGATTGAAATGAGAGGTGAGCAGACGACACAGGGTTGATTCAAGCCATTGTTTCGGTGACCCTCATCTTAATTTTTTAAGTGTGGTGCAGAACAGAAGAATAGGATGCTTCACACACGTACTCTCCTCTCGGCCACCTGCTCCACTTCCAATACATACAAACCGAAACCGCTGGCTGATTCAATGTTTTTTTTAATAGGACATCAGTGCAAGGAACAGATATAAAGTGACTGAAAGGGCACTTGGTTAAGGCAGTTTTATTAAGCTAGTTAATAGCAAATTTACAGCTGGAATTAAGCCATTAATCCTAACAGCAGACTGCTTTGAAATAACACGGGCACCCTGACCATGCCCCGCAGGCAGCCCATCCACCCTCCCCATGCCCCGCAGGCAGCCCATCAACCATGACCATGCCCCACAGCCCATCCACCCTCCCCATGCCCCACAGGCAGCTCAATCCACCCTTCCCATGCCTTGCAGGGAGCCCATCCACCCTGACGATGCCCCGCAGGCAGCCCATCCACCCTGACCATGCCCCGCAGCCAGACCACACCGTAGGGGGGACGTTTTCCACGCAATTTGCCTGGCGCAAGTGGGTTACACATATTCCTAGGGGTGCGCAGGGAGTTTTCTATGCGATTGGCCTGGAACGAGCAGGGAAGGCGTATTCAGAGGGGTGCGCAGGAAATTTTCCAGGCGATTGGCTTGGCGCAAGCATGGTAGGTGTATTCCGAGTGTTGCGCAAGGAGTTTTCCACGCAATTGGCCTGGCGCAAGCGGGATAGGCGTATTTGGAGGGGTGCGCAGGGATTTTTCCATGCGATTGACCTGGCGTGAGCGGGGTAGGCGTATTCGGAGGGGTGCGCAGGGAGTTTTCCATGCAATTGGCCTGGCGCGAGCGGGGTACGCGTATTCCGAGGGGTGTGCGGGGAGTTTTACCCGTGATTGGGTTGTTGCGTGAGGGCTGAGTGGCGTTTTTAGTGTGATTTCGTTGTTGGGGGGCTATATGCTGGTCCACTGGCCTTTGCACCATGTCGGGGATTTGTGCAGATGTTTTTGGCGCACGGGGCAGGGTTGGGGTCGTAACTGGCGCTGCTGCAGGTTCGTTGCACCACGCTGCGCTTCGGTTGGTTATGGATGTTTCAATCCATGAATATGCGGTGCGTCAAAATAGGTTTGGGTGCACGCTGGCACACGCTCCCTCTCTGCGCTGCCTGCGTGCGCTGAATCTGCGCTCAATTCTATTAATTACCCCCATAGTGTTTTTGTAGTTTGATATTAAAAAGGATATAATGTATATCAGTTTGATATAAAGTGAATATTAAGTTTATATGAAAATGTGTCTGGGAGCGTGCCTGTGCGCCGATGTCGGTTGGAGGGCGAAGTGAGTAGTGAAGTGAGGGACTGCGAATGTTAGTGTTTTGTCGTGGTGACGCGTTGATGATGCAGGAGTGTGTTTGGTTTTTAAATATATAGCTGACCCCATGATTTTATAATACTTTTTATATAGATTTAATATAAGTTTAGGCACAATAACCGACATCTTGATTTTATACAGATGTCGTATAATTCTAGGCACATTAGCCGATGGCATAATTTTATAATAGATTTGATAGAAAGTTTAAGGTGACCAACGGTCTTCGGTGCGAACCCTGGTAACGGGAGACGAACATAGGAGTTTAATCCAGGATATGAAGCGAGGCCCGAAGTTGCATTTTTCAAGAACCTACCACAGGTATTTCCAGGAAACAGAGTCGAAAGCTTTCTGCAGGTTTCAAGGGTAGCTGCAACTGCCGGTGTACCTGGATTGACTCAGGTAATTATGTTGAATATAAGGCGTATATTAAGAGAAGTGGAACGCCCCGGGATAAAACCTGACTGGTCAGGGTGAATAATGTATGACATGTAAGGAGCCAGTCTCAGAGCCAGCACCTTAGTGTCAATTTTGACATCGCAATTGATTAGAGGGAAGGGGTGGTATGAACCCCATTGTGTGGAAGGTTTACCTGGTTTAAGTATTAGCAAGAATATTGTCTCTCGAAGAGGGGCGGGGGGATACCTGTTTCACAGGCCACCTCCCAGAGGGTGAACAATTTGGGGATCAGGCGGATCTTATATCGTTTATAAAATTCAATGGTAAGACCGTCAGATCCAGGGGCCTTCCCAGAGGCCAGCGAGTCTATAGCCGTGGATATTTCTTCGGGTGTGATAGGGGTGTCTAAGGCATCTCTAGTCTCTGAGGAAAGGATAGAGAGCGGGAGGCTATCTAAGAATGTTTCTATGTCGGCAGTGGAGGCTGCATCTACGTTGGAGTACAGGGTTTCATAGAAGGAGTGAAATACGGTATTAATATTGTGATGATGACAGAGCCAGAGTACCATCGCCCTCTCGATGGCCAGAATGTGTGTCGTTCCATTCTCGTGCCGAAATCAATCTAGCTAGACCACGACCTGGGAGCTCACCCTCTCCATTCCTACGATCTGACTGGGGGTCATCGAGGAACTTTCGCTCTGTCCGCGTGGGTGTGGAACACGTCTAATTCCGTACCTATATCGGTTAGAATGATGGACGATTGAGAGGAGGCATACTGGGTCTCGAGGAAAGCAAGTCGAGATACACTCCCAGCAATGTCCCTCCGGATTGCTCTGAGAACCTCTGCTTCCATGGAAATTGTGATGCCCCCAATATAGAGCTTGAATGTCTCCCAAAGGGTGGCTTGTGATTTGACGAGCCAGTGTTTAGTGTAAAAAAATCATCAATACTGGGTCCCAGTTCAGTTTCAAAGGCAATATCCAATAGAGCGTGCGGTTTCAGTCTCCACGAGCGAGCCCCTCGGGACATCTGCGGTCCACCTCAGGGAGACTGTCACCGGGGAGTGGTCTGAGAATGTTCTGGGAAGGATAGACATTTGCGTAATGGTTCCGACAAGTACATTCGAGATAAGCCATCTGTCTATCCGTGTGTGGGAGTCGTGTACAGAGGAATAAAATGAAAATGTTTGGGAATTAGGGTAAATTATCTGCCATGCGTCAGATATTTTGATTTGGGCCTGTATTGCTATGATGGTTTTGACTGCCTTGGAAAGCTGACGAGGTCTGGAGCCCGATCTATCGAAGTTGATGTCTAAAATAGTGTTGAAATCCCCACCCCAGAGGATAGGGATAAGAGGGAATACTGATAGCAGGGATGAGATATTATATAAAAGTCGGGATCGTCAATGTTGGGACCATATACGTTCAGTAAGACAATCTCAAATAGGGCCCCAAATAGTAGAACATAACATCTCAGGGGATAACTGTGGGTTTCTTTATGTTGAAATTTAAGATTTTTATGGATTAGAATCATGACTCCGTGATTCTGGGTGGAGTAGGCGGTGTAATAACGTTGGAGACCCCAATATCTTGCAAACCCCTTACAACCGCTGGAAAGAGCATGTGTTTCTTGTAAAAAGAGCAATTTTACCCTGAGCCATTCAATATAGAACTGCATATTTCGTATTTTTGTGCGGTTGCCCTGTTATACCGAAAAAAGTTATCACATAGCCGAATGATACGTATAATATATTGGCCAGAAGCAAATTGCATCATGTGACAAACATCGCAATCAGCGAAACCTGAATGTAACCATAGGGAGTCCATTTTGTGAAATGCTGGCCATTTCATTATATGTAACGCTCAGCAAATGTATTCTATGCTTTAGATCCGCACACAGTGCGAGGCCTTACTTGAACTCTGAAATACTAACGCAGACAGGAATCCAGAACTGTGCAGAAATACATTCTTTTCCCTCTCACTAAGTCCTTGAAGCCGTGCAGAAGCCGCGCATTTATCAGTAGTCCAGGTGCCGGTTTGTCTTGCTAGCACTGTTATAAAAGGCAGCTAAACATGAATTATATTCTTCTAGCGGTGCTCCTTCACAGAGGATGGTATTTTCTGCTTCAGAACTGTCTGACCCTTAGATCATGAGCCGTAGCAAACAGATAACGTAGTATGGAATGTGTCTCTGCCTAGCCTGTATGACATGTATGAAGGCGGGTCGATTAGCTTTAGCAAAGGATGATGTATGATGTATATATATTGCTGCTTGAGCGCTGTTTGCTCTCCGTCACATCTCACGGTGTCTGGGAACACATGTCATGAGGCGTTGAGACCCAGTCAACCGACTGAGATACTCTGAATAAAACCAGAATTGTTTGGAAAACGAAGCTCACTTCTGACGTGTCACTGGGTATATGGTTATTGTGCCTTATTTCCATATATGGTCTTTTATGGCCTAGCAGCCCAGGACCCTGACATTCCAGCTCATACATATTATACTGTCATCAGCCATTAAGACGGTAAATCATCAACAATAAACAAACACCCCGGCCGTGGTATTATCTACGGGGCCCAGACCAGGCACACCAAGGCATGATCTGTCTGGACCAGTACAAATTGATTCAGGAACTCTGACTCCACACTGCGTGTCAAGCATTTTTGTAACTTGAAACCATTCCCACCCCTCCCCCAACCAGAGAGGTGATAACCCACAAAACCCTCAATTGAACCAGAAACAGTGGCGTCACCGCCTGGAGGGCCATGCGTTGGCCATGAGTGGCAGTGCATCCGAATTGGGGAGTTGACTAGGTATTCTATGATGCACAGTGTGAAAACAATACAGAGGAATAAGAAGGGGTCAAACTTGCGGGTCAACACTAGGTGTCAGCTGATCTCTCTCGCTATCCCCCAGAACTTCTAAGGGGGCTCCTCCCCCTGGCGTAGACCAACGGTTTGGTCCTCTGTGGGAATACTGAACCCACCCCGCAGCTGGCTACCTTAGCAAGTCCCAGCCTTGTAGCTAGCCCACTATGAATAGATTAGCCACAACCCCCCCTCCAGATACAGTTCACTAGCTTCTAATTAGTAATAGGAAATATGGGTACAATTATTGTGTGCAATGTGTGCACTACCATACCTTTATGTGCAAACACTGACATCCTTTTCTATGTTTTTTATAAAATGGTGTAATATAATGTAATATTTACGACACAAACAGTACTAACACACCATTGATGTAGACGTTGGTTTTTGTGTAATGTTATCTACTTTCTGTTAATTTTTTGAGTCATGAATATTATAAGATGTCTGCCCAGCTATAGGGCATGATCTACTAAATAAATCAGCCTTTTTGAGCATAAAATTGTTGTCTCAAGATACGTGCATGAACTAAAATCCATATCAAACTATTTTACTATGGGATATTTGGCTTACTCATGAAGCTTGTGGACATAGTTATACTGATACAGCACAGTAGAAACCCAAAATGAATGGTAGTGTCAACCGATTTGATATGTGCTTGGTGCCCCCCCTTTGTTCTTCAACCTATTGTCAGCTCTATTTCCTTCCACATTAACAGGGCTATCCCTTTTGTTACACACAGCTGATCTCATAAGGCAAAGAATTGTAACTGAATCAGCCATCTAGGGCTCAATCAGCACTAGGTAGTCCCAACAACTTTCAGAGAACAAATCGCAGGTGTCTGCAGGGACTGTGTTCAGTTTCGATCAGCCAGGGAAGTATCAATGAATTTGGAGGTTTCTTCGGGCATGGTAAAAAAGAAGACTCGGTTTGAGTGTTATATCCTGAGTTTAGCTGGGTATAACAGAGCATTTAACTCCCAAGTCTCGCAACCTTTTCTTGGTGGCCAGGAAAGTTTTCCGTTCTTGTTGTATGGCCATGGAGAAGTCGGGGTAAAGGTGGATTATGGAGGAACCTAGGAAGAGGTCGCCTTTGGCTCTTGCCGCACGAAGAAGAGCGTCTCTGTCCCGGTAGCTAAGCACTTTCGCAATGATAGGGCGGGGAGGAGCACCAGCCCTGGGTTTCGCTGTTAAGGATCGATGGGCTCTCTCAATCGCAAACTGTAGGGAAAGTTTCGGGGAGTCCAACAAGGAAAGTAGAGAGCGCTCAATGTAGTCTTCCATGGGGCTCTCGATTTTATCCTCTGGAATGCCGATGATGCGTAAGTTATTATGTCTGGAGCGCGATTCCAGGTCCTTGTTCTTCTTGCTGACATCCTGAATCTGTCTGGACAAGGCAGTCACCTCAGCCTATACTACAACAATGTCGTCCTCAGCTGTCCCGACTCTAGTCTCCACTTCAGTCACCCGGGCGTTGTTTTTTTCCATGTAGGCTTTGATCGAGCATATGGTTCCGCTCATGTCGTCCAGCTTGGAGTGAAGGGCAGTGAACCCCTCCCGCATGTATTCTATCATTTTCTGCGATTCAGTAGTTTCAGGTGGCCCAGACGTGTGCGCCTCTCACTCCGGCAGGGATTCATTTTGTTTTGATCTAGCTTTCGCATACATATTTAATAGAACTTTGCTTTTTGTTGGCGCCGTTGGTCATAATCACATCAGCCACGTGGAAAGCAGGGTTGTGCAGCACTCCAAGGATCAGGAGAGGGGGTACCGGGCCAAGAGGAGTGATCCGGTGAATGGTAGTGAATGGTGAGGATGTTCAATGCGTTCCCTAGTTGAATTCTGGGGTGCGAGGTCACGTGTGTCAGAGTGCCGCCGGGCTAGGCAATTCTGATATGGAGGCACGACAGCAGCATATTAGTACAGCCAAAGGGTTGACTAAGCAGGTGCCTGGATGCTCCGGATGAACAAGTGACAGCCTTGTATATAATATCCCAGGAGGCGGTCTTGCTAAGGATGAAGTCTGCGTTTCCCCTTTTCCCCCCAGAGCAGAGCTGGGTGACCTGGGTCAATTAGTGTTAATAATGAATTATTGGTTCGGGAAGGTGGCTCGTGCTCAAAACACCCCTGAGGTTGAAAGAGTCCACTGGTATGAAGATTATATCAATGAAGTGAGTCAGCTATTTAATAAATTGCTGTTTATTCTTCAAATGCAGACAGCCGACACGTGTTTCGACCCCCTGGTCGTTTTCAAGGCCTACACGATAGTCAAAGATACTGGACCCTTGTTAGGATTGGAATATAATAGCACATTTCTATTCCAGCTGAAAGGCACTTTTCTTCAGGCATCGGGCGTTTAAAAAGTTTGCGGCATCTATCCCATATTAAGGCTCAAAGATCTATTCAGTAGATTATGAAATTTCCAAACAGTCTAATCTAGAGACTTCAACAAGGATATTCTTCGTGTCCTTTTTCCAGATATTGGAATCTGAGCTTAGACACTAAAATCAGAGAATGGACAGTCCAACGTAACATGGCTGCTTTAATGTTTTGATAAATGGCGCTAAATCTACCATTTGCTATTTTATTCCAATCCTACCAAGGGACCAGTATCTGACTATCGTGTAGTCCTTTAAAACAACCAGGGGATCGAAACACGTGTTGGCTGTCTGCATTTGAAGAATAAACAGCAATTTATTCAATAGCTGACTCACTTCATTGATATAATCTTTCAACCTCAGGGGTGTTTTGAGCGCGAGACACCTTCCCGAACCAATAATTGTTTACTTACTCCAAGCTTTGTGGGAAGTTTGAGAGAAGTAGTTTACTCGCTGCCACCCTTTTCTCTTACTTAAGATACTAGATTGAATATAATAATACGTGAGTGGAAACTAGCGCACACCGAACAGATCGATCCCACAACATCAATTAATTAGTGTTGATGGCTGCAGTCGGAAGGCCCGCCCAGTCCACAGCCGTGGGGACTGTGGCCTCCTACATATAGTAGAGTGATATACAATGATAAAGGCGGGTGAGATAAGCAGCCAGTTGGGTTTGGGTGGCGCCCACAGCTAAACGAGCATCGTTAATTTCGCCGTAAGTGAAGACAGTGCTCACTGATGTTGTAGAGACTAGCCATGGAGGGGGGAGGTTGTGCGGTGTGAGCTCCCCAACTAAAGATGGTATGCAAAGATTCTCAATGATGGTAAGCCTCTTGGTGCGGAGTTCCTGTCGTTGGGCTCTAGTATAAGCACAGCCTGGTTGGTAGCTGTTGGGCCTGGTGCGGGAGGACCCGCAATTTATATAGCACTCAATGGGTCAGCAGACAACTCCAAATCAAGTAGAACAGCACAGCAAGCAGTGATGAGCAGCAAGGATACCCAACCTACTTCCCAGTGGAGTGGTAGGGGCAGAACCACGTGTCCGAGAAGACTGCAAAGCAAAGCAGATCTGATGTGAGGATGTGGCAGTGGCAGGCCACCACAACCGTAGGATAATGTAGAAGGCGAACAGATACCCAGAGTGAGAGGGGACGGTCCCCCCGCACCAGGCACCAAGAGAAATCTTAACAGGAGTGAGGTGTAGGTACCAGACCTGGGCAGGGTCGCCAGGATCAATGGCGCAGATAGCTGCGAGCAGTAGCGTCTACCTGAACCGCAGCTGAGCGAGCCGTGACTTCGTATGAGTTGTGAGGCATGTAATGACAGTGGTAGTGGTCATAATAATCCCCAAGTAGTTGGACGTAGGTTCAGCACACACCCCCAGTGCCAGTTGTATTCGCACCACAGGTGGGCACTGGGCTCCGGGCCGGCGTAGAGGCCATGTGTGAGTAAGGGGGATAGTATGACTTACGTTCCCCCAGATAGCAGTGGAGTTCAGGGTTCCTGTAACATCAGCAGGACCAGCAACGTGATGACCCACCTGCCGGGTGCTACAGCAGATATGTCTGAGGTGATAGCTGGTAGACCTGACACCTAAGAAGGACAGTGGGCAGTAGGGCGGCCGTGGTCACAGTGCTGAGCTGTTTGTTGCTTGCAGTAATGTCCGGGTTCTTTAAGTGAGGGACGGCACAGCGTGATCTGTCCAGGATTGCCCCTCAGTGCAGGACACAAATCACAACTTTTGTGCTTCCCAATGTCAATGGCACGGCAGTAGGGCTAGGACGCCCTAACTTATATCCCGATGGAGGGTTGGCGCAGCACCTCTTGGATTCAACTCATTGCATCAAAGTTAGCCCTCTGTGATACGCCACAGGATGTCTGCAGAGCCAACATAGGGGAGGCACCACTTGAGTCGTGTGGCCTCCGCAGGTTCGCAGTGTAGAGTCAGCGGGGCTTGGGAGGTGTAGAACATGTCAGCGGGTGCCAGGAGCTCAGTCCAAAGTGGCGGCTGCCGGCTGCTGGCCTTCGGTGTGGGTTGAAGTTGTGTAGGCTGCTCCACCGTGTCCGCACAGAGGCGCACTCAGCAGGAAGTTGAGGGGGCCATGAGCTGAGCCGCTGCTGTGCAGGATGTTTTCGGGCACGGCATCTCAGCTCCACGAAGCGGGCGCCTCTCCCCCAGCTGAGGCCCGGAAGCCCCGTCAATAGTGTGTCCTGGGTCCCGCTCTCAGTGGAAGTGCAGCTCGGGACGCCGCAAGTAGGCAAGGCGGTAGTCTGAAATATAGGATTTTCTTTGAAACGGTCCCTCCGGGACACGCAAGTCGAGCAGCACCCACAGCAGACCGGTAGAAATCACTCTGTAAAAGGTGAAGTATCAACGCGGCACCAGTGAGGTGGGATCAGCAAGACATATCTTCCCCTGCACGGAGCTACACACTCAGGCGACTATTCAGTATGAGCGCAACATCGCGCCTCCTCCCCCCTCCACAAGTGGTGTTCTGACCTTTAGTAAAATGACCAATTAAAATGTGTTAAAATGTTAAGTCCATATTAGCATTAATTGTTGTGCAATTTGTTGCTATTGTATTAAACCGATGATGTATGTAATACAGAGTTGAAATGTTCTTTCTCCAACTGTGAAAGCAGTGACTAAATTAATTCACTCCCAACCGGCTGATGTCTCTTCTTCACACAAAGAGTATATTTGCTTTCAGGGATGACTGGCTGCACAGAATTATGGCTGAGAATTAATCCTTTAACGTGATAGTAAAAAGGAAGGTAATATATAAGTAAAGAAGAGATTCTTAACATGAATTAATAGAAAGTGTAAACGAAGGAGGGAACAAAATATCATTGCATACGATTTTTCAAATAAAGTGAGCGGTTCAAATATATCCCGACTGGGGTTATAAACAGTGTATAATGGTGTCTGCGCTGATTGATCTGCGTGGTATATTTAATAAAATAAAGAATCAAATAAAACTATGGGTAAGTATTGACGATCGAAACTGATCTGTCATCATGGGGAATACACCTCTTTTACATTTATGTAGGACATTACCAAGATACACAGCGAAAATAAGGAAAGATGTTATGTTATTTTTCATTTATATAGCGCCTTATGTACCATTGGTATGGTCTCAAGGCGCTGGTAGGTTGAACGCCCTCGGAACCCGAAGTTCAAGTCAGTAGAGAGAATAGAGTCAATAGTGCGTGTGAGCACCGGATATGTGTGCAGCTGGTGTGGCATTCGTGTGATAGCTGCTTTTTAGCGGTAGATGTGGTGGTTGAGAGATCAAGAGTATGTGTTCATTCTGGCAGGTTTTTATCCAGACCGATTCTGGCTGCGTTAGGCCTGAGGAGAACACCTAGGCTGGAGGGTGTATAACCAGCAATGTTTAATTAGGGTGATGGGGAGTATGAGAACCGAATGGTGTCATAGTATCGCTGTGTTCTAGTTGAGTGGTGGTGTAAAGAAGAGAGTTAGCGTGGAGATGTGATATGGTGGTTTACCTTAGGTGTTTGAGATTTGGCCCATTCCAATAGTACCATGTACTCCATCCGTTCCATGTACTCTGACTGTTCCATGCATTACGACCGTTTCAAGCACTCAGAAACCGTTCACTGCCATGCTCTTTCAAACGTTCCATGCACTCAAATCATTTCATCCCGCACATATATCACCCGTTTGCTCCACACTCGATATCCGCTCCACGCGCTACTCCCGCTCTGCACTCTACACCCGCTCTGCACTCTACACCCGCTCCGCACTCTACACCCGCTCCGCACCCGCACCATAATCTACATCCGCTCAGCAGCTTACATTGGTTCAATACCACCGCACCCTACATCCGCTCAACACCCTACATCTGGTCAGCCCCATCACACCCTACATTGGTTCAACACCCTACATCCGCTCCATTCTATTATCCACTCACACAAACTACATCTGCACCACAACCTACATCCGCACCACGACCTGCATCCGCACCACACTCTTATCTGTTCCATTCTCTTATCTGCTCCATGCCCTCATTCAATTTGTGCTCTCATCCACTCTACGCACTCATCCGCTTCATGCATTCATCCGCTCCACGCACTCATCCGCTCCACGCACTCATCCGCTCCACGCACTCATCCGCTCTACCGCCTCGCCCGCTCTACCCTCTCATCCGCTCTAGGCACTCACCCGCTCTAGGCACTCACCTGCTCTAGGCACCCATCTGCTCAACGCACTCATCACCTCCACGCACTCATCCGCTCTATGCACTCACCCGCTCTACGCACTCACCCGCTCTACGCACTCATCAGCTCTACGCGCTTCATCCACTCAAACAACTTCGTCCGCTCCACTCACTTCATTCATCCTGCATTATCGTTTCAACTCATCTCACTTGTCGTGCGCACTCGATCCGTTACATGTTCTCCATCTGTCCCATGCACTACACCCGTCTCCTGTATTCGAATCATCTATTCTGTACTTTCAATTTATACTATGCACTCATACATTCCATGTCATCTGTCTGTGTATTCATCCGTCTCCTGTATTCATTTTCCCTCCACTTCACTTTATTCATTTCGTCTATTTTGTTCCTTTCGTTCATTGCAATCATTACAGCCATTTAATGAATTTCAACTGCTTTACTGCTTTCGTACAATTTATTCTTTTTCCACTTCACTCCTTTGATCTACTTTACTCATTTTATTCTTATTGTCCTTTCAGTTTACACTAGAGGTTATTAGTTGTCGAATTCTCGCTTGGATCTTGTTATTTTGTTTTTTGTTTCATTGTTATTTAAGATCTAGTATTTTTGTTTAGTCGAATTGTTGGTATCCATTTTATCCTTACGTCCACATTGATCCTCTAGTCCATTACATTTATTTTGACAATTTCCTTAATTTCAGCCACTATCATTCGGAATGGGTCGGAAGAACAACCAATAAGACACTCATGCCGTGGTCTCAGGACAGTTCGCTGTCAAAAGATGTATTGTGGCATATGATGACATACTTGCATGCCACATATAAGGGAAAACAGTTGCAGAAAAGATTAGCCATTTTAGAGCTTTGGAAAATGTACCAGAGTGAGAAGTAAGATCCAGCCTATAGTGAGTGGATGCATAATCACCATAAAGTGGAGGATAAAGGCCTTCAGTTCCCCTCCTCAAGAGAAGAGTGCAGACACAGAAGAAAAGTGATTTTACCCTTTTAAGGAATTAAAAGCAGTGGCGGGTATGTTAATTCAATGTATGCGCCCCCCGCTTATAGCAGCGAGGATGATGCGGAAGAAAGCAAGAGCAGAGAATGCAAAGATATATCAACACGCGATGAAAGTAAACACTGATGAGAGGAAGGACAGAAAAGATAGACAAATAGAGATAGAGGAAGAAGCAGGGAAACAAAGAAATACAAGAAATGTAGGGATAGTACAGAATGAATGAATGAATGGAAGGACAAATATTGCTTAAGCTAGATGATAAAGGCATTCATGGGGTTGGAGAAAGAGGAGAGAGAAGAGCGGAGAAAGTAAAGAAAAGGAAGTGGAAAGAACATTCAAGGAAGAGAGGGACAAAGAGTGCAAGTAAAGGGAAGAACAAAGAAGACATGAGGCAAGAAAAGAGAAGGATAGGCTAGAAGAGAAGAAACAGGAGGAGATAGAAGCCAAAAGACTGAAAGTACATATGTTGCAACGAAGGCGAAAGGAAGATGAATTGATGGAGATGAGGAGAAGAGAAGAAGAAATGAATAAGAGTAGGGGATTCAAAGATGATGAAATAGAATATTTATGCCATAGGAGCATAGTGCCGATTGATGCACAAGAATAGCTGGATGAGGAGAGAGGGTCACAACAGTCCACTAGGGAGCTGCAAGGAATGCCACGATCAGCATGGGCTGGTGGGCAGGATACAGAGGACATAGAGCAAACTCTTGGGAAGCTATATAGGCAAATGAGGGACAGAGGAAGGTACAGAACCCAAGAGAATATAGAAGGATCCCTATAAAAGGGTACCAAAGGTAGATCAGGTGATGTCATAACAGACTAGTATGGAACATTGTCTTTAAATAGATTAGACCTCGACGACGTGCAAGGAATCAATAATTACACAAGCTGGAGTAGAATGATGTCAGACGAAGAAAGGGAGGGGAAAGAGAGGGTGCATGTGGGATTTTAAAAGAATCAAGTGCAGAAAAAGAGATAACATTGTCTGCTTTAGAGGACCCTAAAAGTAGGACACCAGAATCAACACCCTATGTTGAGCAACCGCCAACACGATCACGCAGTACAGGGGTCTTATCAATGGCTATGTATGTAGATTAAGATCATTACCAGGAAGGAAACAAAAGGGCGAGGCTAGCTCTGCTGTGAAGACAAGGAGCGTAGGTTACTATGTTTTGGAATCAGGGTTTTTACAATTTCCATTATTAGAGAAGGGGGGGCCACAATATATACCATGGCCGCAGATGGATAAAGATCACTTAATGTGTAAATTGCAGAATTTAACTTCCGGTGCAGGTAAATGGATTGATGAATTACAAAAGGATGACATCAGGAATGATGTTAGCTATAGGTATTATAAAAGGACTGCTAGTGGCTATTCTAGGGGAGAGAGCTGACGACATTTGGAAGCAAGCAGGATATGCAGGTGTGACTGCGCACGGCACACGATGGAGCGCCACAATATCCTGATACGTCGGAAATGGGTGTTATAATGACTAGGAAAATGAGAGAGAATGAAGATCCGGTTGCCTTATTCATGATATACAGGACAGATGGCGGCAGGAAATGCGTGAACCGTGGGATAAAACAGTAGTATTATTTTAACACATTTTGTGTCAGGGCTGCAGGAGCCAGTGCAATGGCAATTGAAAGAAAAGGTGGGAATGGAACCAAAGCCATGGCCAGAAATACAATTGACAAGTGTGCATCACTGCCGATGAATGCAGGAGAAAAATAAGACGAAAGAAGAGAACAGAAAGTAGGAGGAAGCAAAGTTAGTTCAGAAGAAATTGTCCAAAAAAAGACATTGAGGAAGCGTTATTGACAAGTAACGGAGGCGGGGTGACACAGGAGACACAGTCAGGGCAGCAAAATAACACTTGATTTCCAGCAGATAAGAGTGGGTACATTTTTTGGCCAAGAGAAAGAGGGAGTTGGTTAAGAGGAATAGGACGAGGTGGATGTCAAACTCTCAAGGAAGAGGAGGATTTAACGGTGGGCAGCCACAGCAATGTTGAAATTGTGGAAGAATGGAACATATAGCTAGGACATGCAGAAGCAGAGAGGCATAGCAGAATTTGACAAGCTTCAAGGGAGGATGGGCTATGCTCCACAATATAATGCAGAACCACAGGAATATTAAGCCCAAGATCACACGTATATGCGCAGACACATGCACCGCAAATCTAACAAATGCTGCTAGCATCGCTGCAAATGCAATCGCTGCAAGGGCTGCCGCATCAGGCAAACATGCAAACACAACAGGCCCAGCCACAGCAAACACCAATACGGCTATGGTACCACACTAGAACATGCCGTCAGGAAAACAGCAGGCAAAATGGGGAGTGTAACTGTGATAGGAGGAAATCCTTTCACAGGTAAAGGGATGAATTTATATCCACAATAAGAAAGCCCACAGAGTGACTTGATGTGTTCAGTACTAACAGTGACACTGGACCCCCAAGAAGAACCAAGGGTCAAGGAGACGATAGGAGGCAAGACATTTTCTTTTTCAGTAGACGATGAATCCACTCGTTCCTGTGTCCGTGAGGGAAAATATCCAATGTCAGGAACTGACATGAATGCTCAAGGGTTCTCTGGGGCAGCTAATTTAGTTCCTTTTACAGATGAATTACCAATTTCTATAGGAGAACATGATACGTCAATGCCATTATTATACTCTAGGCAGACGCCAGTAAACATATTGGGACATGACTAAAGGACAAAACTTAACATGACGATATCTTTCACAGACAAAGGGATGGTGTGCTTTACAGGCCAGAAAGCATTACAAGGAGTGCCTTAGAACCAGAAGTATTTTTGTATGGAGTGATTATTTTATTGTCATGGTTATCCAGGTTGGCAGGTAAAATATTGAGAATACCCAATTAATTTAGGCCAGAAATTCCTATGGGTGATGAGGAAGGGCAGCTCATTCCCTTAGAACTAGAAGTAGCAGTAGTCAGAGAAGATAGAGTGATGCTTCATGGGCCAAACTTTGAAGGAAGGGGACGGAGAACAGTGATAGCCCTCAGTGAACTATACAGATTGACAGATTTGACAGATGAAGAACTGTTTAGAGAGGACTATTCTGATGATGTACTCGTTTTTATTTTATAAGCATCACTTATTGGATTAAAGTGAATAATGTTGAAATACTGCAGATAATGGCACTGGGAAACAAAAGACTGCCATTTTTTCAGGAAGAACTAGAGAAAGTGCCAGAGATTTTGTAGACCAAAAGCACATATGATGTGGGTTTATGAAAAGGGATAGTGGCAAATAAAATCAAATTAAAACCAGGAGCTTTTTTACCACGAGCAAAGCAATACCCTATGTATATTTGTGATCATCTCCGAATTAATAAAGCAAGGCATATTACTGCCATTGTGCTCATCATATAAAACAGCTGTGTTACCCTGTCAAAAAAATCAAAGGGGGGTCGTGGAGATTTATCCAGGACCTTCACCCTTTAAACAATATAGTAGAAGCTGAGTTTCCTTTGGTTCCAAACCCTGTGGCAATATTGTGTAATATCACCACGACAGCCAGGTATTTCACAGTTGTCAATTAAA
The DNA here is from genome assembly GCF_040938575.1 of Ambystoma mexicanum. Classification (NCBI taxonomy): domain Eukaryota; kingdom Metazoa; phylum Chordata; class Amphibia; order Caudata; family Ambystomatidae; genus Ambystoma; species Ambystoma mexicanum. Next base: position 1,447,409,465 of record NC_090922.1, on the reverse strand, counting down.
AAAAATCATTCTTTTCGATTCCCCTTCATGAAGACTCACAAGATGCGAGTTTCTTTTCGTATAGAACAATCCACCTGAAACATACTCGTTTGCCTCAGTGGTACTGTGAGTCCCCTGCCATTTTTAACAGAGTCCTCTGGATGGACTTGATTAAAGTACAACTCAAAAGTGCATTAATTCAGTATGTAGATGACATTTTGACATGCAGTGAGACAGAGGAAAGGTGCAGAGAGGACAGTTCAACTCATGACTATACTTTCAGAGAAAGGATTATAGGTAGACAAGGAGAAATTAAAATATTGTCAAGAAGAAATCTTGTATAAAGGACAGTTGATCTCTCACAAAAGGAAAAAAGTGATACCTGAAAGAGCAGAAGTAATCGTGAAAACTGTAGCACCTAAAACAGTGAGGGAAATGCAACAGTTTCTAGGTCTGTGGAATTATTGCAGGGCCTGGGTTCTTGATTACAGCACATACCTTCAACCACTTTTAAAATGACTTAAAGAAGCACAAGTAGTTAAGAGCACAATAATGTGGACACATGAGATTACTGAAGGCTTTGAGGAATTGAAAAGAGAAATCAGTACAGCCCCTGTGTTGGAAATCCCAAATTATAGTGAAGAATCTTATTTATTCTCCCATTGGAATGAAGAAGTCATGACATGTCACGCTCACCTGATTCCCACGGAGGCGCAGGTCTGGCTTCGAGTGCTGATGCTTCTTCAATGGTGAAGCGCAGGACTCTGAGGATGGACAGGTAGGGCCCCTCTACTCTGGCTTCTCTGGCTCACAGGAATATTCCCCTGTGCGTGAAAAGGGAGTATTACCTACTGACGGAATAATGTTCAAGCCTCCCACTCCCTTCCAACCCTCCACGATACCCTTCCACGATTCCCCGTGAAGTCTCACCTTAGGGTCTGGAAGGATGAGTTCTCTATCCTGCTTCTGATGCAGGGGCGCGTTGAAACCCAGTTACTTCACTGGATTGAGGTTTGATGGGAGTTCAAATAAGCTTAACTATTCAGGTAAGGCGCTGTAAGAGTTCTGTAGCAAGTTCAAAAGTTCAAGCTTAATAATAATGTTCATTGTCTTATTGCAGCAAGCGCTAACGCTTATGTCTTTTTTCCCCTTAGGGGCCGGGGTTCGGAATGCCGGAGATATGGCGCCCATCCGAAGTGAAACGTGCAGTTCCAGTAAATGACAGGTAAGTTCTGGATGAGCGTTCGGGTAATGTCTTTGCATTCGCTCATTCAATGTCTTTGTCTTTTTTCCCCATAGGGGCCGGGGTCCGGAATGCCAGGAAGCGGCAGGACCCGAAATGAAATGGGAATGACCCAACAGGTAAGTCTTAGAAGGAAATTGAGCTTTTCCTATTCCCTTCCTTCTCTCACCTTGTGTTCATGTCTTTTTCTCTCTAGGCTCTGGGAAGTGGCTGCGGATCCGGATGATCTCTGCTGAAGATGGAGGTGCCCAGGAAAGGTGAGTGAAATGCAGCGCTGCAGCGATCGAAGCGAAATGCTTTTAAAAATGATGTCTTCCCTTTCAGGATCGTCGGTGTGATGTCTCCGTGATGCAGCTTTAGCAGGTAAGGTCTTCTTTCTCTCCAATTCTCTCTTAGCAGGTGACCCAGGATGCTGACAGGCGTGGCTGAAGTCCAGATGCAGGAGCTGACACGGTGAGCGTCCAGCTGCGAGGAGCAGAACAACGCAAAGCGTGAGTTGCTGGTCGGGCGTGGTTTAAATAGCTTTGGAAGAAGTTCCAGGTATGTATCCTTCCACCGATCAGGTATGTATCCTTCCCCGACCACACCCAGGTGGAAAGTAGTCCCACAGGTAAAGTAGTTCCATTCAGGCCTCAAAAGGGCCTGGATGTAGCAGCATGGTCTGCATCAGGTAAGTGCACATTAAAACACTTGAACACATGTCTAGCTTTATGAGCCTGGCGCCTAAGGCGCCAGGACAGGGGTCCAACATGAGCCTGGCGCCTAAGGCGCCAGGACTGTGTCCAAAGGGCCCCAGCTTGGGCCCGCTGGCACTTCCCTGGGGGGAATGATGCCTGCCTCTGGGGTTGCTGGGTCGGACCTGGCTCCTTAGAGGTAGGCATCATGACAGTACCCCCCCTCAAGGCCCCTCCCAAGGTTGTTCCCTCCGGGGGTTTTGGCTTGTTCGGAAATCTCTAGTGGAACCTTTGTATTAACCGAGGTGCGTGAACATGGTTACTAGGCTCCCACGATCTTTCCTGAGGTCCATATCCCTTCCAGTCAACAAGATAGAAGAGTTTTGACTTTAACACTTTGGAGTCTAAAATGTCTTTATCTTCGAATTCTAATTCCCCTTCAATTTGAACTGGGTCTGGAGGCTTGGACAGTCGGGTCCCTGGTTGTACTGGCTTCAAAAGTGATGCATGAAAAACTGGATGAATACGCATGTTAGACGGTAAATCCAGTCTAAAGGCCACGGGATTGATTATAGCCTTGATGGGATAAGGTCCTATGAATCTGGGATTGAAGGTTCGCGGGCCCTTGAGGGGTAAATGTTTCGTTGCTAGCCATACCTGGTCTCCTACTTGGTAAGGAGGAGTTTTACTTCGGTGCAAATCAGCGTTTTCTTTATACTTTTTCTTGGCTTGCTGTCAATGAGTTGCAGCTTCTTTGAAGGCTCGGGTTATTGTGGAATGCAGATGATTTACTGCGGGCATTTCCAGGGTCAGAGGTGGATCTAGGTCAGAGGTCCGAGGATGGTGACCATACAAAGTATAAAAAGGAGTTTGTCCGGTTCCAGAATGCACTGAATTGTTGTATGCATATTCTGCGATCCAAAGGATGTCTTTCCAATTTAACTCGGATTGGTGTAACATGCACCGAAGATATTGCTCGAGAGGCTGATTGGTTCTCTCGGTTTGTCCGTCGGTCTGGGGGTGGTGGCTGGTGGATAACCGCACATCTATTTGTGCTAGTTGGCAACACTTCTTCCAAAAATGGGAGATAAATTGACTTCCACGATCCGAGACTAATATGGAAGGGAAACCATGTATGCGAACTATATTCTCCAGAAATTCCTTGGCCAAGGTGGAAGCTGAAGGCAAACCTTTTAAAGGGATAAAGTGGGCCATTTTGGAGAATAGATCCACAATTACAAGGGTAGTGTTGTAACCAGCACAAGGAGGCAGGTCAGTTATAAAGTCCATTGACAAGGTGTGCCATGGTGCCGGTGGAATATCCAAGGGTTGAAGTAGGCCGGCTGGCCTTTTCTTTTGACCTTTGTTTTGGGCGCAAATTCCGCAAGACAATACAAAAGACTTTATGTCTTTTCTCCAAGAAGGCCACCAGAAGTGGCGTTTGATTTTTTCCTCCGTTTTAGCGATACCAGGGTGTCCTTCCATTAATGATTCATGATGATGGGCAATAACTAGTTCTTGCAATTCTTTACTTGGCAGAAACAACCACTCCTGGAAGTAGGGAAAATCATCCTTAATGGTGTAATGAAGACCCTTTTGACTCCATTCCAGTAAGGCTGAAGAGTCTAGAAGTTGTTTTACTTGCGTTTGGATGTCCTCAATAGTTTGCAAAGAAGTTAGGCCTAAGATTATTTGTTCAGGTATGATTGGCACAGGTTCTAAACTCGAATTGGGTTCTTCCATGCCAATCCGGGATAAGGCGTCCGCTTTACCATTCTTGCAGCCAGGGCGATAGGTAATCACAAAATCAAATTCCGCAAAGAATAGAGCCTATCAGAGTTGTCGTGAAGATTGAGCTTTGGCCGTCTTTAAATACTGTAAATTTCTGTGGTCCGTAATTACAGTGATGGTGTGTCTTGCCCCGAGAAGGTAGTGACGCCAAGCCTTGAAAGCAGATTTAATAGCCAGTAACTCTTTGTCGGTAATTGCGTAGTTGATTTCAGGAGGAGAAAATTTCCTGGACCAAAAGGCCACAGGGTGTAGTTGGTTAGTTTCTGGGTCTCTTTGCGACAGGACAGCTCCCATGACCGAACTGGATGCGTCGGTTTCCACAATGTAAGGGAGATCTGGGTGCGGGTGCTTCAATACAGGTGCAGAGGTGAATTTGGTTTTCAGGTCCTGAAAGGCTTGTTCGGCCTCAAGAGTCCATTCAAAGCGTTTGTTTTTCTTTAGGAGAGCTGTGATGGGTTGGACTGTTCGGGAAAATTCCGGGATGAATCTTCGATAGAAATTGGCGAAGCCGAGCATGCTCTGAACTCCCTTCACCGAGCTAGGAGATGGCCATTTGAGGATGGCGTCCACCTTTCGCGAGTCCATTCGGACTCCTTGAGGTGTCAGGATGAATCCGAGAAACTCAACTTCTGTGGTATGAAAAACGCATTTTTCGAGCTTTGCAAATAGTCTGTGCTGGCGCAATTTCTCAAGAACTGCCCTAACATGTTTTCTGTGATCGGATTCTGAAGAAGAGTACACCAGGATGTCGTCAATATAAACAATGACACAGACATCGATAAGTTCCCGAAGAACATCATTCATAAAGTACTGAAAGGCGGCAGGTGCATTGCACAAACCGAAGGGCATCACCTGATATTCGAAGAGCCCAAATTTGGTGCGGAATGCAGTCTTCCATTCGTCGCCTTCTTTTATACGCACCAGGTGATAAGCTCCTCGGAGATCTAACTTGGTGTACACACAAGCGTCTTTCACCTGGTCGATAAGCTCAGGGATCAGGGGCAGATGATAATGATTCTTAATCGTTATTTGATTTAGGGCGCGATAGTCTATACATGTTCTAAGGTCGCCCTCTTTTTTCGGCACGAAGAACAGAGCTGAGGAGACAGGAGACTTGGACGGGCGAATAAAACCATTGGCTAGGTACTGATCTAAATACTGACGCAAATGCAGGTTCTCAGGTTCCGTAAGAGCATAAATCCTACTACAAGGTAGTTGAGCATTGGGTACCAGATCGATTTGGCAATCATAAGACCGATGGGGAGGTAACGTGTTAGCCTGTTCCTTCTGAAAAACGTCTTGGAATTCTTGGTATTCTGACGGTAGCTGTACAGGGGTGGAAGTTGCTGAGGCTAGACCCATAACTGGATTTCTTGGATAACAAGTTGGTTCACAATCAGGAAAACTTATCTTCTTTGCTCGCCAGTCAATTCTGGGATTATGTGTTTCTAACCAAGGAATTCCAAGAATTACTTGAAATTGTGGGGCCTTGATCACATCAAACACGATTGCTTCCCGATGTCCATCCTGACCCACCAGTGTCATTTCAACAGTGGAATGCGTTACAGGCCCTGAGGCTATTTCGGTTCCATCTACTGTAGTAATGACATCTTGGGTTACTTTCGGGCGGAGAGGGAGCTTAATCCTGGAAGCCAATTCACGGTCTATCTAATTTCCAATAGCTCCACTGTCGATGTATGCTTTTATAGCATGCAACAGCTGAGGCTGTTTTGGGTCTACGAGCACCATTGGCATGACAAAATGCGAGGTCAAAGAGTTTGTTTTCAAGCTCGGCAAGCGGACCCCTACGCTTGTCGGGCTAGGTCGTTTCCCGAATCAGGTGTCAATAAATCGTTATCAGTGGCTCCAACCACCTTCTTAGGTGGTTTAACCGGACAATTTCGAAGAAAGTGACCGGAAGTCCCGCAATACAGTCAAAGTTGCATTTGCCGCCTTCTCTCTCGTTCCTTCTGCGTTAATGGACCTTTAACACCGCCGATTTGCATAGGTTCGGATACGTCGGTACTCTTGGAGTTAGCGTGGGTTTTGATCGGTACTCGGGTTTCGTACTTGAACCGATCTGCTTTTCTATTTTGAAGTCTGTGATCAAGTTGGGACCACCAAGAGTCTATGTAGTCTGCGCAGACCTGGGGTGGATCTACTATCTGAGCTAGAACATCCTTAAACTCTCCGCGCAGGCCTCGATGAAACAATGTGATCCTTTTGTTTTCTGGCCATCCAGTTTCCACAACCAGTCTATTAAAGGTGGCAACGTAGGACAGGAGATCCTGATTACCTTGTCGTAAGGATAGCAGTTCGTTATCAAGGGCCTGTCCTTGAGAGTGTCGAGCAAACAATCTTTCCATGCTGGCCTGGAAACCCTGAAAATTCTGGAGAATGGGATCATCCCGATTTACCAATGGAATAGACCAATCGGCAGCACTGCCACTGAGGTAAGATAGTATAAAGGCTACCTTGGTCTGGTCGTTAGGGAAGGCCCCGGGTCTGCATAGAAAGTGTAAACGACATTGGTTCATAAAGACGGCATATTTCTTGGGATCCCCCGCAAAACGTTCAGGCGGGGCCAAAGGCACGTGTCCAGGTAGATTGATTTGTACCGGGTTATTCAAACCCATTGATGTGGAAGTACCTCCGGAATTAGATAAAGGAGTGTGCCCTGCCTGGGCCTGCAATAACCTTTTGGCCAGGTCATCTGTTCTTTCCTTGGATAGGATCAGTTCTCTTTTGAGAGCGTTAGTCTCCTGGCGGGCTGAGTGCACTTCTGCCCGTAATTCCCCCAAAAGCTGGGCCAGCTGATCTGTCTCGGAAGTCTCCATAGCGACCGGGTGGGAAATTGTGGGTAGGCTTCGCGTTCTGTCACGCTCACCTGATTCCCACGGAGGCGCAGGTCTGGCTTCGAGTGCTGATGCTTCTTCAATGGTGAAACGCAGGACTCTGAGGATGGACAGGTAGGGCCCCTCTACTCTGGCTTCTCTGGCTCGCAGGAATATTCCCCTGTGCGTGAAAAGGGAGTATTACCTACTGACGGAATAATGTTCAAGCCTCCCACTCCCTTCCAACCCTCCACGATACCCTTCCACGATTCCCCGTGAAGTCTCACCTTAGGGTCTGGAAGGATGAGTTCTCCATCCTGCTTCTGATGCAGGGGCGCGTTGAAACCCAGTTACTTCACTGGATTGAGGTTTGATGGGAGTTCAAATAAGCTTGACTATTCAGGTAAGGCGCTGTAAGAGTTCTGTAGCAAGTTCAAAAGTTCAAGCTTAATAATAATGTTCATTGTCTTATTGCAGCAAGCGCTAACGCTTATGTCTTTTTTCCCCTTAGGGGCCGGGGTTCGGAATGCCGGAGATATGGCGCCCACCCGAAGTGAAACGTGCAGTTCCAGTAAATGACAGGTAAGTTCTGGATGAGCGTTCGGGTAATGTCTTTGCATTCGCTCATTCAATGTCTTTGTCTTTTTTCCCCATAGGGGCCGGGGTCCGGAATGCCAGGAAGCGGCAGGACCCGAAATGAAATGGGAATGACCCAACAGGTAAGTCTTAGAAGGAAACTGAGCTTTTCCTATTCCATTCCTTCTCTCACCTTGTGTTCTTGTCTTTTTCTCTCTAGGCTCCGGGAAGTGGCTGCGGATCCGGATGATCGCTGCTGAAGATGGAGGTGCCCAGGAAAGGTGAGTGAAATGCAGCGCTGCAGCGATCGAAGCGAAATGCTTTTAAAAATGATGTCTTCCCTTTCAGGATCGTCGGTGTGATGTCTCCGTGATGCAGCTTTAGCAGGTAAGGTCTTCTTTCTCTCCAATTCTCTCTTAGCAGGTGACCCAGGATGCTGACAGGCGTGGCTGAAGTCCAGATGCAGGAGCTGACACGGTGAGCGTCAAGCTGCGAGGAGCAGAACAACGCGAAGCGTGAGTTGCTGATCGGGCGTGGTTTAAATAGCTTTGGAAGAAGTTCCAGGTATGTATCCTTCCACCAATCAGGTATGTATCCTTCCCCGACCACACCCAGGTGGAAAGTAGTCCCACAGGTAAAGTAGTTCCATTCAGGCCTCAAGAGGGCCTGGATGTAGCAGCATGGTCTGCATCAGGTAAGTGCACATTAAAACACTTGAACAGATGTCTAGCTTTATGAGCCTGGCGCCTAAGGCGCCAGGACAGGGGTCCAACATGAGCCTGGCTCCTAAGGCGCCAGGACTGTGTCCAAAGGGCCCCAGCTTGGGCCCGCTGGCACTTCCCTGGGGGGAATGATGCCTGCCTCTGGGGTTGCTGGGTCGGACCTGGCTCCTTGGAGGTAGGCATCATGACATGACAGCAGTTCTTACGCAAAAGACGACATTAGGACACGGACATAAACCTTTGGCATATTATAGTGGGATTTTAGATCCAGTAATTAAGGGACACTATCCCTGTGAGCAATCTTTAGCTGCTACTGCATTTGCAATTGAAAAAGCTTCAAGTATAACGATTCAGTAACGTTATTTGTAGAGCATGCATTATTTGCAATTTTAAAGAAACCCAAAAGTACATTGACTACACAAAGAGCATTGCGGTACGAGGTGATTATTTCCAACCCCGCGGTTAAAATTGTTAGATGTAAGACAGTGAATCCAGCAATGTTTATAGCATAACCAGCAGGAGAGGATGACTATGTAAACAATTGTACAACGTATATTGAGAATTATAATGAAATCCCCCAAGTTAGAGAAAATGCTATTGGGAGAGGGGGGAGTTGGTTTTATTGATCGATCTTCAAAAAGGGACCAGATGACTGGGGAAAAGCATACGGGATGGAGTTTGCCTTTCAGTTATTCAGCAAAGGCTGCAGAATTAGTGGCGCTCAACGAAGTGCTGCAGAGCTTTGAGGATGAGGAAGTGATGGTGTACTCCGACTCCGCCTATGTGATGTCAACTGTGCAAAAGGTCTGTCACGCTGGAAAAGGAGGGGCTTCTTCCCACAGATGGCACTAAAGTACGACATGCAGCCCTATTGGATAGGCTTATAGAAGCATTAAGTCACTCATTGACCCTAGCAATCGTAAAATACTCAGCACATTCTAAACAAGCAGATTTATTTTCCAGTGGAAATGAAACCACAGACGTAGAGGCTAAAAAAGCAGCCCTTTATCCACCCATATCTAGTTTAGAGAAAGAGGTTATTAAACAAATGACAGGACGATGCATGTTGGTAAAGGAGGGCTTTAAAATGCAGTCCATTGTTCAGTTAATTGAAGTACAAGGTCGAGCTCCACAAGAAGAACAAGATTTATGTAGTAAGCAGGAGTGTTCTTTATCCCCCACTGAGGAAATTTGGAGGCAGGATAGCACTGGAAAGCCAGTTATGCCTCTAGCATTACTGGGAGTAGCGCTGGAGCAGCTTCACTATCCAGCACATTTGACTCAAGAGAGACTAGCTGCAACAATTGCAGGAGAGTGGTTCTCACCCAATCTCCTAGAACATATGGCACAGTTCATTGTGAAGTGCATTGTGTGTCAGAAATGTACTGCAGGACACACTCTGCGAACTATAAGAGGCGCAATCTGTAGAGAAGTAGTCAAATACCCCCGCCAACAGCTCTACCCATGTGCTGCCTATAAGTTGGGAGGCGGACATCGTAGCACGTGCAATGCCAGTGAGGATTCCTTTACCGCAAATAATTCTTGAAACAAAGTATCCTTTGAGAAAACCATATTTATTTATTTATTGCATTTGTTATACGGCCAAACCCTCGGGTATCAAGGGCGTAGGTTACAGACATCTTGAATATATGGTTACAGCATAGAAAAACAAAACATTTCAAACATATTAGGTAAAAATAGCATTTCACACATAGTTAATAGCATAAAGGTGTGACAAATCATAGTTAGGGACTAGGGGAGTTAGAATTTGTTAAAGAGCCAGGTTTTCAGTGACTTCTTGAAGCTCTGGTATGATGGATCATTTTTCAAATGTGGGAGGAGGGAGTTCCAGAGTTTATGTGTGACGACTGGGAAGCTACTTCCCCTTGCACTCGAACTTTTAAAACGTGGTACGAAGAGTTTTACGTTAATGTTAGATCTCAGCGCTCTCGTGGTCTTATGTATTATGACAGCATTATTGATATATGTGGGGGCCTTCTTGCTCTGTCTCTTAAATATATTTATGTTTTCCCCTCCCGGGTATAGACAGAGTAGTTTGTTGGGTTCCACGCCTACTGTGGACCACGAACTTCCGGGATTTCTTTTGAATTATTAGTGGCCTTCTTGGCAAGACATTTGTGGGCGATGCAAAGTTTTTTGTAGATAATTCTAGCTTTAAACAGGTAACCAATGTACTTCCCTCCTGGTAGTAGAGTTATGGTCAGATTTATTTAGGTCAGGGGCTGCTCGCAATGCTTTATTTTGAAGTAATTGAAGTTTGGCCAAATTGGTGTTAGATGAGCCTTGCAACAGAACATTTCAATAGTCTAGTTTAGACAGGATAAGGGCCCGGGCAAGCGAAGTACAGTTTTGTGGAGTGAGGACTTGTCGACTTAGAGCAATCAATTTCGATGAGTAAGAAGTGTCCGAAGAGAGAGCCTTAACATGTTTGGTCATTGTTAAGGTAGCATCTTGGTGGACACCTAAAGTTTTGACCTGGTTGAGGACTGGGATAGGAGTCCCATCAATGGTAATGGATGAAAAGTCGGAGTGGAGGGCATTTATTTTGGCCTGGGAACCCACGATGAGGCTCTCCGTCTTTTCATCGTTGAGGCACAGGCTGTTGATAGCCATCCAATTTTGAATTATAGCGTAGATCTTATTAATGGTGATTGTATCCTGCTCAAAAGTGCCAGTGATGGGGATGTGGATCTGGGTGTCATCAGCGAAATTGGTGTTTATGACACCCATAGCATCCAGTGCTGAGAATAGCATATGTGCATTCACAAAGATATGATGGCCTTCTGAACAAAGTGCCAGAAGAAGTGTGAGAAAGAGAGAAAGAGAGACTTGTGATATCATGCAGAGCAGAGCCAACACACCCAGGAAAGATGCACGAGGCAAAAGAACATAAACATTCTATAAGATCTGAAGAGGAGGTAATAAATATGAGCAACATTTCGGGCTTGAGATGAAGATGTTCATGCTACAGAAATGCTGAAGAAGATGCAAAATCAGTTTACACTTGTACAGATTCAGTAACACAAGTAGACAAAGTGATCTTAAGGCTGGCTACGTAGTGAATAGATTGCAGCGATGCGCCAACGTATATACATAGGAACGCATATAATCTGGATGTTGCACAATGCACTTTAGTGGGGCTTGAAACCCAGTGATTGAAAGGGTTTTCAGTGTGGCGCAGTTAGAAAATAACTGATGGTGAAGGAGAAATTCAAGGAAGGCTTGGCTGGCCCAGCACCAAGAAGTCGAGGCCACCGTGAGCCTGGTTGTTCATCCAGTAGTTACATGAACATAGGAATGAAACTAACTTCTGTTTGAGGTGGAATGGAAAAACACTGAAGGCGTCAAGAGTTCATAATTTAATAGTATTAAGTGCAACAAAGAGCTCGAAAAACCCAGTCTCCAGTCACATGGTCAGATCAAAATAGACATTGGGTCGAGCTACACCGAAACCAAGAAGATACTCCTTTTTATTCTCAGACACAGAGAGCTTCTGCAAGGCCAAGTTCAAAGCCTTAATTGACTGGCAGACTGCAAGAGTGATGATAGATGTTGGGCTAATTGGGAGAGGAGGGATGATCACGCTGACCCTCCCTGTACCTGGATTGGTAGCCTGCGTGCTGCTAGCATGTGGAATATTCCAGTACAAGGGTGCCAAACCAATTGAAGAGGGCCGTGTATCAAAGAGCTCTATAGTTTGTGTAACCAATAAAGTGTCAAACATTAGTATGACACGGAAGAGGACTTGCACTTGGGATGGGCTTAGTTGCCCACCTGACAGTAGAGACCCAATCACTTCCCCCGTCAGTATGGAACATATACTTAGATGTTCCTTGTAAGCATATCACATCCTCAAGTAGGTTTTTGTAGTTTGCCACATAGTGTACCGTCACTGATGACGAGTTTTTACTATAAATGTTATAACATGTGTTGAGAAAAATCGAGCGAGCGGCCGTTGATGTCCATTGTAACTCCCTGTTTTAGATAATTGCAAATAAAACAGCACCAAGTTTTGCTAACTTCCCGAGTCGGTTTGATTATTGATGTTTGAGTAAATTCTGCCTCCCCATCCATCTCTAAGTATTGCTACCTCGTCTTAAAGGGCCCTAGGACTATGGGTTCAAATCCCTAGACCTAATGGCCTATTTCAACATGTACATATAGATTATGTAGATGTTACGCTCACCTGACTCCCACGGGTGCGCTGGCCTGGTTCGCGCTGCTGTGACCTCTTCTAAGGTGATGCGCAGGGTTTGGAAGACGGACTGGGCCGGGCCCCCAAATCTGGCTTGTCTGGCTCGCAGAAGTATCCTTCTGTAGGCGAAAATAGGGGATTAACTGTCTGCGGGGTATTGCAATCGGCCTCCCACTTTCCCCTCTCACCCTCCTTGAAACCCTTCTGTGATTTCTCGTAGCGTCTCACCTTAGGGTCTGGAAGGACGAGCTCTCCATCCTGCTTCTGATGCAGGGGCGCCTTGGTATCCAGTTACTTCACTGGATTTTCGGATTGGTGAGAACCAAACTTGCTTGGCTTCCAGGTAAGTTTTTTGATAAGAGGTTCCCCTTGTGTCCATGAATTAATGTACTAATGCTAGTGTCTTTTTCCCCATAGGGGCCGGGGTACGGAATGCCGGGGAACAGGCACCGACCCGAGATGAGAGGTGAAATCCTTGTAGAAATCAGGTAAGTCTTTAATGAGCGTTTTTTGGTAATGTATTTTCATTCGCTCATTAACGCTGATGTCTTTTTTCCCCCTTAGGTGCCGGGGTCCGGAAATGCCAGGATGCGGCGCGGACCCGAAATGAAGAGGGAATGAATCAACAGGTAAGTCTTAACATGGAGATTTAGCTTTCCTTATTCCCTTCTCTCTCTCACCTTTTGTTCTGGTCTTCTTCTCCCTAGGCGCTGGGGCGTGACTGCGAATCCGGATGATCGCTGCTGAACATGGAGGCGCCCTGTAAAGTTGAGTGGAATGCGGCGCTGCAGCGATCGACGCGATGAGCTTTTAAATTAAAGTCTTCCTTTTCAGGATTGTCGGCGAGATGTCTCTGGGATGCGGCTTTAGCAGGTAAGGACTTTTCCTTCTTCTGTTCTCTTCTTCTCTTCCTTTGCAGGTGATCCAGGATGCTGGCAGGCGTGGCAGAAGTCAGGATGCAGGAGCAGACACAGTGAGCGTCCAGCTGCTAGATGCAGAACAACGCGAAGCACGTGTGGCTGTTCGGGTGAGGTTTAAATAGCCTTGGAAGAAGTTCCAGGTATGTATCCTTCCTCCAATCAGGTATGTATCCTTCCCCGACCACGCCCGGATGGTAAATTAGTCCCACAGGTAAAGTAGTTCCTTTCAGGCCTCAAGGAGGCCGGGATCCTGCAGCATTGTCTGCATCAGGTAAGTGCACCCAAGCATTCCCATAATGAGCCTGGCGCCTATGGCGCCAGGACTGATGTCTTTTATGAGCCTGGCGCCATAGGCGCCAGGACACTGTCCAAAGGGCCCCTATATGGGGTTGCTGGGTCCTTCCTTGGGGACTGGATGTCTGCTTTCGGGGACGCCGGGCTTGAACCGACTCCCCGGGAGCAGGCATCATGACAGCACTCCCCCCCCCCCCAAGGCCCCTCCCAAGGTTGTTCCCTCCGGGGGTTTTGGTTTGTCTGGGAAGAGTCGGTGGAATTTCCTGACAAATCGAGGTGCATGCACATGGTCGCTGGGTTCCCACGACCTCTCCTGAGGTCCGTACCCCTTCCAATCAATTAGGTAGAACAGTTTTGACCTAAACATTTTTGAGTCTAAAATGTTCTTCACTTCGAATTTGGGCTCCCCATCTATTAGAATAGGTTCTGGAGGTTTGAGTAGTCGGGTTCCGGGTACCACTGGTTTCAGAAGTGACACATGAAAAACAGGGTGAATTCGCATACTAGCTGGTAAATCAAGTTTAACAGCCACTGGGTTAATTATTGCCGTAATAGAATAAGGTCCCAGATAGTTTGGGTTAAAAGTTCGAGGCCCTTTGAGTGGTAAATGTCTGGTAGCTAACCACACTTGATCCCCAATCTGATACGGAGGTGCTTCACTCCGATGTAGATCAGCATTCTCCTTGTATTTTCTCTTGGCTTGTTGTAAATGCGTAGTTGCCTCTTTGAAGGCTTGGGTAATTGTAGAATGCAGATGTTCTACTGCAGGCCTTCCGAGGTTCTGAGGTGAGTCAAGGTTTGAGGTTCGAGGTTGATGCCCAAACAAAGTATAAAAAGGACTGTGGCCAGTTCCAGAGTGTACCGAATTATTATATGCGTATTCGGCTATCCAAAGAATGTCTTTCCAGTTGCTTTCAGATTGCTGTAACATACACCGTAAGTACTGTTCAAGGGTCTGATTTGTCCTCTCTGTCTGACCATCGGTCTGAGGGTGGTGACTGGTCGATAATCTTACGTCGATCTGCGCCACTTGACAACATTTGCGCCAGAAGTGGGAAATGAATTGGCTTCCCCGGTCAGAGATTAGTATAGATGGGAATCCATGTAGCCGAACAATATTTTCGAGGAATTCTCTGGCTAGGACAGAAGCTGAAGGTAAACCTTTCAAAGGAATAAAGTGGGCCATTTTGGAAAACAAATCCACAATTACCAGAATAGTATTGTACCCCGAACAAGGAGGCAGGTCCGTAATAAAATCCATTGATAGGGTGTGCCAGTGTGCTGGTGGTATGTCTAGAGGTTGAAGGAGACCGGCTGGTCTTTTCTTTTGACTTTTATTTTGGGCGCAAACACCACAGGACATCACAAAAGATTTAACATCTTTTCGCCAAGAGGGCCACCAAAATTGTTGTTTCACCTTTTCCTCTGTCTTGGCAATACCGGGGTGTCCCTCTATTAATGTATCATGATAACCGGAAATAACTAGTTCGTGTAATTCCTTATGTGGCAGGAATAAGCGTCCTTGGAAATAAGGTAAACCATTATCTATGGTAAAGTCTGATCCCTTTTGTATCCATTCCTGTAAGGTTGTAGGGTCCAGGAGTTGTTTCACTCTGGCTTGAATGTCTTCAAGCGTCTGTAACGAAGTCATGCCTAGAATCCTCTGTTCGGGAATTATTGGTACTGGTTCTGAGTTTGTATCAGATTCTCCCATTCCAATTCGGGATAAGGCGTCTGCTTTGCCATTCTTGCAGCCAGGTCGATAGGTAATCACGAAATCAAATTCAGCGAAAAACAAAGCCCATCGGAGCTGCCGTGATGACTGAGCCTTGGCGGTTTTCAAATACTGTAAATTCCGGTGATCAGTGATCACTGTGATGTTATGTCGAGCGCCAAGCAGATAATGCCGCCAGGCTTTAAAAGCGGACTTAATGGCTAACAGTTCTTTGTCCGTGATTGCATAATTGACCTCGGGTGCAGAGAATTTTCTGGCCCAAAATGCTACGGGATGCAGTTGGTTGGTTTCGGGATCTCTTTGGGACAGGACAGCTCCCATGGCTAGGCTGAATGCGTCAGTCTCGACGACATAAGGGAGATCTGGATGCGGGTGTTTCAATATAGGTGCAGAGGTAAACTTAGCTTTTAAATCCTGAAAGGCCTGCTCGGCTTGTTCAGACCATTCAAAACATTTATATTTCCTCAAGAGTGCAGTAATGGGTTGTACCACGCGTGAAAATTCCGGGATAAACCTGCGATAGAAATTGGCAAAGCCGAGCATGCTTTGAACCCCTTTTACAGAGCTAGGTGATGGCCATTTGAGGATGGAATCCACTTTTCTTGAGTCCATTCGGACTCCTTTGGGTGTCAGGATGAAACCTAGAAACTCGACTTCTGTGGTATGGAAAACACATTTCTCAAATTTAGCAAATAGTTTGTGTTGGCGCAGTTTTTCAAGTACTGCCCTGACGTGTTTTCTGTGATCAGATTCCGAAGAGGAGTACACCAGAATGTCATCGATATATACGACAACACAAACATTGATGAGTTCCCGAAGGACATCATTCATGAAGTATTGGAAGGCAGCCGGCGCGTTACACAATCCAAAAGGCATCACCTGGTTCTCGAATAATCCGTATTTAGTACGGAAGGCAGTTTTCCATTCGTCGCCTTCTTTAACTCGTACCAGATGATAAGCCCCCCGGAGATCTAACTTGGTGTATATGCAAGCGTCCTTCACCTGGTCAAGGAGTTCAGGGATCGGAGGCAGAGGATAACGGTTTTTAACCGTTATCTGGTTAAATGCGCGGTAATCGATACAAGTTCTAAGGTCGCCTTCTTTTTTGGGCACGAAGAACAAAGCCGAGGATGCCGGGGACTCTGAGGGGCGAATAAAACCATTAGCTAGGTATTGATCCAAATATTGTCTCAAATGCAGATTCTCAGGTTCGGTAAGGGCATAAATCCTGCTAAAAGGGGGTTGTGCACTGGGCACCAGATCGATTTGGCAATCGTACGATCTGTGAGGAGGTAACGTGTTGGCCTGTTCCTTTTGGAAGACGTCCAGAAAGTCTTGGTATTCCAGAGGTAGTTGCATGGAGGCAGAGGTTACAGATGCTAGCTTAATCTTCAGGTTTTCTGGGTAGCAGGTTTGTGTACAATCCGGGAAGGTTATTCTCTTAGCTCGCCAATCAATTCGAGGATTATGTGTCTCTAACCAAGGGATTCCAAGAATAACCTGAAACTGTGGAGCCTTGATTACATCAAACACAACACCCTCCCGATGGCCGTCGGGACCAATAAGAGTCACCTCAGTAGTGGAATGTGTTACCGGTCCAGAGGCAATTTCAGTTCCATCGACTGTGGTGATGACATCTTTGCTGGTTTTAGGACGGAGAGGGAGGTTAATCCTAGAGACCAATTCACGATCCACATAGTTTCCAATAGCCCTACTATCGATGTATGCCTTTATTGCATGTAACCGCTTAGGCTGTTCTGGATCTACGAGAAACATTGGCACAATGAAATGCGAGGTCTGAGAGTTAGTTTTCAAGCTCGGCAAGCGGACCCCTACACTTGTCGGGCGGAGTCGTTTCGCGAAACAGAGTCTTCATGGTTTTTATCAGCGGCTCCTACCGCCTTTCGGGGCGGTTTTGCCGGGCAATCTCGCAGAAAGTGTCCAGAATTCCCACAATAAAGACATAATTTTAACTGCTGCCTCCTTTCACGTTCCTTTTGAGTTAAGGGTCCTTTAACCCCTCCAATTTGCATAGGCTCAGAGACATCAACTCCCTTGGGATTAGCATGGGTCTTGACCAACACCCGGGTCTCAAACCTGGACCGATCTGCTTTTCTGTTTTGAAGTCTGTGATCCAATTGGACCACTAAGTCTATATACTCTGTGCATTCCTGGGGCGGATTTACAACTTGGGCCACAACATCTTTAAGTTCTCCGCGAAGGCCTCAATAAAACAACGTGACTCTTTTATCCTCTGGCCATCCCGTTTCCACAATTAGTCTATTAAAGGTTGCAATATAGGATAGGAGGTCCTGATTGCCCTGTCGCAGGGATAGAAGTTCGTCATCCAGAGCCTGCCCCTGAGAGTGTCGAGCAAATAACCTTTCCATGCTTGCTTGAAACCTTTGAAAATCACGGAGAATCGGGTCAGCTTGAGTAACCAGTGGAACTGACCAATCGGCAGCGGAGCCGCTGAGATATGACAATACAAAGGCTACCTTGGTCTGATCATTAGGGAAGGCCCCAGGTCTGCATAGGAAGTGCAAACGACACTGATTCATGAATACGGCGAATCGTTTGGGGTCCCCAGCAAAGCGTTCGGGTGGGGCCAGCGGCATGTTTCCAGGTAGATTAATCTGCACAGGGTTACTGGAAACCACAGGAGCGGGTTCCCTCCGGAACCGGGTAGAGGAGTTTGCCCAGCTTGACCTTGCAAAAGCTGTCTGGCCAGGTCATCAGTCCTTTCCTTTGATATTATTAATTCCCTCCTGAGGGCATTAGTTCCTTGACGAGCGGCATGCACTTCGGCCCATAATTCCCCCAGTAATTGGGCCAACTGATCAGTCTCAGAACTTTCCATAGCGCCTGGGTTGGAATTTGTAGGAAGGCTTTGCGTTCTGTTACGCTCACCTGACTCCCACGGAGGCGCTGGCCTGGTTCGCGCTGCTGTGACCTCTTCTAAGGTGATGCGCAGGGTTTGGAAGACGGACTGGGCCGGGCCCACAAATCTGGCTTGTCTGGCTCGCAGAAGTATCCTTCTGTAGGCGAAAATAGGGGATTAACTGTCTGCGGGGTAATGCAATCGGCCTCCCACTTTCCCCTCTCACCCTCCTTGAAACCCTTCTGTGATTTCACGTAGCGTCTCACCTTAGGGTCTGGAAGGACGAGCTCTCCATCCTGCTTCTGATGCAGGGGCGCCTTGGTATCCAGTTACTTCACTGGATTTTCGGATTGGTGAGAACCAAACTTGCTTGGCTTCCAGGTAAGTTTTTTGATAAGAGGTTCCCCTTGTGTCCATGCATTAATGTACTAATGCTAGTGTTTTTTTCCCCATAGGGGCCGGGGTACGGAATGCCGGGGAACAGGCACCGACCCGAGATGAGAGGTGAAATCCTTGTAGAAATCAGGTAAGTCTTTAATGAGCGTTTTTTGGTAATGTCTTTTCATTCGCTCATTAACGCTGATGTCTTTTTTTCCCCTTAGGGGCCGGGGTCCGGAACTCCAGGATGCGGCGCGGACCCGAAATGAAGAGGGAATGAATCAACAGGTAAGTCTTAACATGGAGATTTAGCTTTCCTTATTCCCTTCTCTCTCTCACCTTTTGTTCTGGTCTTTTTCTCCCTAGGCGCTGGGGCGTGACTGCGAATCCGGATGATCGCTGCTGAACATGGAGGCGCCCTGTAAAGGTGAGTGGAATGCGGCGCTGAAGCGATCGACGCGATGAGCTTTTAAATTAAAGTCTTCCTTTTCAGGATTGTCGGCGAGATGTCTCTGGGATGCGGATTTAGCAGGTAAGGACTTTTCGTTCTTCTGTTCTCTTCTTCTCTTCCTTTGTAGGTGATCCAGGATGCTGGCAGGCGTGGCAGAAGTCAGGATGCAGGAGCAGACACAGTGAGCGTCCAGCTGCTAGATGCAGAACAACGCGAAGCATGTGTGGCTGCTCGGGTGGGGTTTAAATAGCCTTGGAAGAAGTTCCAGGTATGTATCCTTCCTCCAATCAGGTATGTATCCTTCCCCGACCACGCCCGGATGGTAAATTAGTCCCAGAGGTAAAGTAGTTCCTTTCAGGCCTCAAGGAGGCCGGGATCCTGCAGCATGGTCTGCATCAGGTAAGTGCACCCAAGAATTCCCATAATGAACCTGGCGCCTATGGCGCCAGGACTGATGTCTTTTATGAGCCTGGCGCCATAGGCGCCAGGACACTGTCCAAAGGGCCCCTATATGGGGTTGCTGGGTCCTTCCTTAGGGACTGGATGTCCGCTTTCGGGGACGCCGGGCTTGAACCGACTCCCCGGGAGCGGGCATCATGACAGTAGATATGCTACAGACATGTAACGGCTATAGATATATGCTGGTTGTAGTATGTCCTTTTTCTAGGTAGAGGCAGGTCAGTGCACACACTTTGATGCCTCGTGTGGTGCCAAGTTTCTGGTATGCCAGGTTTTCCCCAGGTGGGGGGGCATCCAAGAATAAAGGACCGCATTTTGCAAATTAACCTTTCGAACAGATAGCACTTCTGTTAGGTATAAAAACACAGATTTTCGTCTGCTTACCATCCACAGGCCAATGGTATCTGTGAGAGATTAAAAAGACTCCTCAAAGAGATCACTTTAAAAAAGGGGTGGTTGCATTGTCTGCCCTTTGCTTTGTTTGCATTAAGAAACCAGCCTGGTTCGGATCACCATCTAATTCCTCATGAGTTGGTGACTGGACACTGTATGAGAACCCCATCCACTCCTCCAACTATGGTAAGAACTGATGCCCACAGTGTATGGAGTGCATTAGGTGATGAGATGCATGATTATTTAAAACAATGATTGCAAGTGTTTCTTTCATGTCTCAACAGATCAAGAACAGATGGGAGGGGTCAAAAGGAAGCAACAAAAACAATCAAGTACATGAAACAGACAATCTGCTCAAACCTCCAAAACTGTATACAGGAGACCAGGTGTTAGTGCGGAAATTCATACACACCTGGAGTAAACCCCGTTTTGAGGGTACCCTTAAGTAGAGGAAGCGAGCCCCACTGCCGAAATTGAGGGGGCAAAGAGCATTGCTACATCTACACGACGTCAAACTGTATAAAAGCAATACATTTGTGTCTATGTCTACGTTCTAAAACCATGCCTACCTTGCATATGGTGTCAGGAGTGGAATGCAGCTCAACTGAAACAAGTTGGGGAACCCTGAAGTTTCAAAAATTGAGTAACCAGTCCTCTGACCCAACAGTAGCTACAAAAGGCTCCATTGCGTTCGACATATGCAGTAGTAGGGAAGTGTCCATCCCTCTGGGAGGAAGGGGAATGATACCTACTGATTTAGCCCTAATACCTCTATTTGGACGTTATGTCAGATTAGCTCCCAAGTCAGGACTGGCCTGAAAGTTTTGTTTAGATGTGCTAGCCAGAGTCATTGATCCCGATTTCAGGGGAGGTATAAAGGTTCTCTTACAGAACCTTGGGGAGACTGCATTTGAAATCCAAACCGGGGATGAGACAGCTCAAGGGATTCTTGATCAAGCTTTGTTCCCCCTGTTAAAGGAATTAGTAGAACAAGATGCAATAGAAAGAGGTTGTTTGGGCTTTGGAGAGGCTCATGAAAAAACTCCAACCAATTGTACCCTCTAATATTAGTGAAGAAGAGCCAAATGTTCTCCCCGATTTAGCCTTTGCACAAAGGAATGAACCCTTACTATCTGAAGCCTTTCTGCAGGAAATACCAGAAGCAGAGGGAGGTGAAAAGGAGGTCCTTTCTTTTTCCGGAACCAGGGATTGTTATATAGAGGAGAAATCTCAGGGGGTGGTCTGGCTAAAACCCAATTGGTAATACCTCAAAGTCACAAAATAATTGTACTTGAAATTGCCATTCACATCTAACAGGGAAGCATTTAGGGCAAGTAAAAACTCAAGCTCAGATTATTGGAACATTTTATTGGGCAGAAATACATACAGATATCAAAACCTTTGTTCAGACATGCGAGATCTGTCAGAAGACCAGTACATATATTCCTCCTCTGGCTCCTTTGAATCCATTGCCAATAATTGAAGTCCCCTTTTCCAGGATTGGAGTGGACATAATTGGTCCACTTGAAACCTATAAATTGGGTAATAAATATGTCCTGGTAATTGTAGATTATGCCAAAAGATACCCCATAGATTCTCCTATGAGAAATAACACCACACAGCAAATATTGAAACATCTGCTTCCTTTTTTTTCTCTGGTGTAACGATTGAATCAGACCCTCAAAGCAATTCTAAGAAAACTGGCTGAGAAAAACAGGAGCGATTGGGATTGCAGGATTCATTGGGCCTTATTTGCAGTAAGTAAAATCCCACAAGCTTCCACCGGTTTTTCCCCCTTTCGAAGTATTGTTTGGTCGAGAGCCTAGGGATGTCTTGGACAACCTCAGGAAACATGGAGGGAACTAGAAGAGACTAGAATACACCTCTCTCAGACCACTGCAAGATTGCAAGAACATATGGCGTTAGTCAGAAATTTAGTTCACACTCATATGGAAAAATCCCAATGCCAGCAAAAGCTTTCCTATGATAAAAAGGTGCACCCGAGATCTTTCTCTGTTAGACAGAAAGTCCTAATCCTCCTGCCTACTTCAAAAAATAAATTGGTTTCAAAGTGGCATGGACCCTATGAAATAACTGAACAGACAGGGACATGTAATTACAGAGCATCAGAACCTGATAGATGCCAAAAGACTCATATTTATCATGAAAGAAAATCCCTCAGCCTCTTATTCTACCGTTTTATCATGTCTAGTGCCACAAGAAATAGATAATCTAACTCTAATCCCCCAGGGATTTACAAACAATAAGAAAGAATATCTAACCAATCTTTTTGTACAGTTTCCAAATGTCTTTAGTGAAAAACCAGGAAGAGGAAGAGGCACCTACCATTGCATACGTACTCCTATAGGTAAGGTGAAGCATTTGAAACGGTACCGACTAACAGAAGTCCGCAAATAAATTGTCATCGAAGAGGTGGAAAGTATGTACAAATCTAACATCAATGAATCAACTTCAAGTCCCTGGTACTTTTCCATAGTATTGGTGACAAAACCAGACCAGAGCTGGCGATTCTGCATAGACTTCAGAAGGGTAAATTCCATCTCCTCTTTCGATGCCTATCCCATGCCCCGTATTGACGACTTAATAGATAAATTAGGGGATGCAGTCTATTTGTTGCCTCTGGACCTTACGAAAAGGTAATGGCAGACCCCATTACATGTATAAAACACTCTTTTCAACCCCTACAGGACTATTCCAATTTAAAGTCTTGACCTTTGGACTCCTTGATGCCCCTCACACGTTACAAAAATGAATGAATAGAATTTTGAAACCTTATTCTAACTTCTACGTGGCATCCATTGATGACATTGTAGTATACAGCAAGACATGGGAAGACCATCTCCATCACCTATATACCATCATAAGGGCTCTACACAAGCCGGGCTAATGGCCAACCCAGAAAAATGTAAATTGGCCCAGTCAGATGTAAAATACCTAGGAATATAATCCACGGGTTATGCGATGGTTTCTGGATTTACAACCTTACTGCTTCGAGTTGAACATAGAAAAGGAAAACACCAAGGCAATGTGGATTTCCTTTCCAGGTTCACCTGTGAAGTAGTCCCGTCCATATCGCATAGGGGAATGGTATGTGTAAAGCCTGAGGGTGTTTCACTACTCAATTCCTGGGGATCCCTTATTCAGGTGGCCAGAGAAGGGCCATCGCTATTGGATCCCGACCCTGGGGTGGACAAGCAAGTGAGGATCACCTGGTTAGGGGGTTCTTGGGGGAATGGGGAAGAAACACCCAAAGTCGAGACATGGTACCCCCCATTTCCTGACAAATGTGTGCTCCATATTCCCTCTACCTTTATGGAATACTACAACTCCCATAATTCCCCTCCTTTCTGTTTCAGCCCAACTACTGATACGAGGAAGAGGAAGACGAGGAGGATTACCTCTAGTAATATGCAATGGTCCTGTCACAGTAATAAGGCCAAACAACACATTTGGAGATAGCCTCTAGCATTCAAAAAGACTATTGATTTTTTACATAAACCAGTGGTTATTTTAATGTGTTCGTTAATTCATTTAGTATTGATGTACTTCGAATCATAAGATGCATAAATACAAATCATAACCTTCATTAAGCAAAAAGTACATTGTTCCATACTGTGCTAAAATGTCAGTTCATAACCCTCAAACATTGCTGCCATAACCCCACTCTCCTCTCTCATACCACATACTTACATAAAACAACATCGTTATAGTGTGATAACATTTCTACAATTAAAATCCCAAATTGGACCTGGTGTGACAACCGTACATAGATGTCCATACCTATTAATTCAGATAAAACCTGCACATTTATAAACTGACTGTCGTCAGGTCAGTATTAGCACTCAAAGACAAAAGGACTTAGGAGTGTCGACTTGAGTTTTGGCTCTCATGGTCCCATGTTTAGTGGTGGACCAGCCTCTTCAGTTCAGGAAAATTGAGATGTAGACAGGGTAGCATTAATGTGTTTAAAAAGAGAATTGAAATAATTGAAACTTGGCGGACCAAGTGGCAGTAAGTGGTCTTTTGGTCTTGCACAGCGTATATCTGAAGAGAAGAACTTTTGCAAACTGGAACGCAGTTTCAAACCGATGCATGTGGAGCATTGATCAGCTTTAAGCTCCCGATAGTGTTTGTTACAGTGTAGCGCTGACTCGCTCTTCACTTTCATTGAGGAGTCTGCCTTTCAGTTTCACTACAAGGGGAGGAGCCTCATACACATCTGAACCAGCAAATCACATAAAGACTGCATTTCAGAGCAGAGTGCACGCGGACCAAGTGGCAGTAAGTGGTCTTTTGGTCTTGTGGACTGGTGCAGGGTGCGGTGTGAAGTAGTCTCTAACTTCTTTACTGTCCCCCGTATTTATATTATAGCAGACCCGGGGATCGAACCTATGTTGCTCCGCGTCATCTTGCTTCCAAGCCAAGCATGTGGGCCCAGAGCTATCCTCCCGAGCCGCAAATCCACATTACAAAGTGCGGCTATAAACAACAAATGAAATGCAAGGAAAGGAGCTGTCAAACAAGGATCTGCACACGTTACCTCACATATTCCATCAATGCAAACAGCTATAACTGCTTTTTTTTTTACGCGAACCCCCCACGCTATTCTTCAGTGTCTATAAATGAGGAATCTGTCCACTCACTATCTCAGGCCATAGATAACAACAATTTGCTACTAAAACTCGTAATCAATTTGAAAAGGGCCTCATTGGGGGGCGAACAACGTTTGATAGGGGGGCGAACTCCGGACGACTTAACTGCGGCCAACTTATCTGCTTCTTCTAATATGGCCGCCTCTGTTTCCCACTATGGTTCAAATTCAGTAGAAGACTCAATCAGTATGGGAGATAGGTCTTGTGTGGATGAAGCAATGGGGGGAGGTGCAATAGAGCGACAGTATAATTTTAGCAAGCTGAACACAATGATAGCTGCCCAATTGAAACACTCTTGCAGTCATCTTTGAAGAACCACGAGAAGGTAAAGCAATTATGCTGCAAATGATCAACCTATTTTCGATGTTGGCAAAAAAAGTGTCAGAATCCATTGAGGGTCAAAGTATTACTTAGAATCCTATCAGAACGGCTTCAGAAGATGGAAGAGCTCACTGTCAATGTCTAGGCAAATCGACTAAAAACAGTGGAAGTAAAGACAATAATATGCTGTCGCCACTGAAGCGAAATAGGAAAGCAAGAGCACTTGGATGGGACTTTTAAGAAGTCCAAATGTCCCCGCCAACGGAGTTGAAAAATGCAATGAAAAACAAACGTTGTCTAATTGAACCTCCGCCTTTTATTGATCCGACTGCAGGAAAAGCAAACACAGAAAAGGTAAATCGAACTGTCATCTCTAACATCCAGGCAGCCTCTAGTCCTAAGCCTTTCTTGGCTAAAAAATTTGATACAGACGGCACTACCCGACACGCCCACTTACGTGGCTCCCTAAAGTCCAGTGGGGAAACATACCCAAAGGAGCCATCTGACCCTCTGCCATACAATAAAGAGAGGGAAAATAAAAAGGAAGTTAAAAAACGTAATGAAAAGACGTACAAGTGACATTGTAGATGTGACAAACAGTTGCGTAATTTGCAGAGTCACAGACCTCAATTCCGGTCATACATCTTGAAGCATTAAAAGATAGGAATACTTGGATTATTCTCGAGAAAACCTCCCCTTCAGCCTCCAGCCCATTCTTAAAAGATCAAGCCTTCTTTCAATTTTTAAACAAATCCATTATTTGGAGGTTGTTCAGTCCAGGGATATCTCAAAAATCGAGCTACCATACTGGAACAGAGCCACCAATTGGGCACTTGTGGAGTTTGCCTCTCCATTGATGGTGGCTCTGTTGAAAACACATGCTGACTCACTTTTTAAAACTGGGTTCACATGAATTGCCTGCAGAAAGGTTAAAAGGCCGGTTTATTCCTCAACAGACCAAGAATTACACAACTCTAAACAACCTACACTCAAGCACTCCGAGTGAGATGCTTTTCAAGCTCTACAAAATGAAAGCTTTAAGCTGAGAGATAGTACGCAGCAGAAGGACTTTTGGATGCCAGTGTCCTCATACAGTGGGGCTAATTGACCAGAGCCTTCCTTAACTGGCTTGCAATTTACATCATGGAACACACAGGGTTTCTGATCCTTTCTTGATTATCCTGAGGGTCAAAAGCTACTGGAAACCGCAGATGTATTTCTAATTCAGCAGACCTGGTGTACAAAGTCCTCATGTATAGACGGTTTTCAAATGTTATGCTTAAATGCCATCCCCTCTAAGAAGGGGAGTGCCAGTGGTGGACTGGCCTTTGAGGCCAAGGCTCATTTAAGTTCGACTCCTGTTACTGTACTGGAAAAATTCTTGAATGTGTTAATGGGTATATTACGCCTTTGTCCTAATTCGGATGCCGAAATCTTAATTTTAATTATTAATATTTACGACTCGCCGTGTGGTTGCTTACAAAAGATACTCAAAATATGGTATGTAACGCCATTCTTCAATGGCGTGACCAATCACCTACAGGATATGTTTTACTGGCAGGTGATTTTAACAAAAGGGATCTGCATTTAGGGGTGGAAACCGCCCACCCAGGATATAATTGATCCCTTTGATTTTAAATTTCTGGCTCCTTCTTGTATTAGTAGCATTGTACCCCTTTCCACCTGGTCAATTGGCATTTTTAAATCATAAATTGATTATGTGCTTTGTAGCTCAACTTTGCTGGCACACGAACATCAAAAAGCAACAACCGATGGTCATGCACACTGGTTTTTTTATCACTCTGTTTTACACAATAAACAATATGAATGTACATAAGCAGCAGGGTCACAAAATATATAAAACAATATACACAGTAGTCGTAAGGCACACATGGAGCACCAAAGTTCTCGGATTACGGGGGGGATGTGGGGTCCCAGCAGGCTCGCCGTCTGCTTCTTAAGGAGAGTCATCGGTAGCTCGAGCTCAGTTCTTACTCCCCTTGCTTCCCCCATATTTTCTGAAATTTCCGAGGGTACCCCTTTGCGGTGTAAATGCGTCGTTCCAGGGAGGCATATCTGTTTATTTCGTTGGACCATCGGTCTATGCATAGTGTGTCTGCAGAACCCCAGGTAGCCGCGGTCAAGCTCTTCCCCTCCGCTAGTGCCACCCCAAGAAATGCTTTTTCATACTTGGTGAAGTCCGTTTCACTCCACACCCCCCAATAGTATCAGTTTTGGGTCTCTCGGAACTGGGGAGCCCATTATCTTAGAGAGTCTAGTGATGTACGCCGCCCAAAACTCCAGCAATACTGCACACTCCCAGATCATGTGAAAAAAGGTGCTGGCTGTTCTTTTACAGACCGGAGACACTCCCCATCATTGGTGTCATAAATCACCAAGGTATCTTATGAAAAGGATACGGTAACCAAAAAGGATACAATTGGTATGGCTCTTCCGGATGCTTATTCACACGACTTGATAGTAGTGAAGTCAAATCAGACCTTCCAAATGATACCACTCTCTGACCGATGAAACAGTCAGAGAGAGGGATCACTGGAAAGGGCGTGGGAGCTTTATAGGAAGTCAGCCTAGGATAAATAAAGTATCATGAGAAACTGTCCCAAATCAACGAACTATAGAACAGCAATATCACTAATTAGCAACACTGACCTGTGGGCTTAGAACTGAAGTCTCCACTAAAGTCTCTGAAGAAATCCAGGAGTTGAAACAACAAAAAGGAGGGGAAGGTTAGTAAAGGAGACTTATCCCGAATGGCACGAGGCTCATGCTAGATACTGGGTTGGTGCACCACAGGATAGCGTCCAAAGTACTGTGCACAATCACCTTCAAAATAAATACTTCCTTTTCCACGTAGAAACAGAAATATGATGAAATGAGTCCACCTGTTATCGCATCACAGGTGCCAGGGATTCACTCCAAAGCAAAGAATAGGATGCGTATGGAATTACACGTTTCAACAGAGTTCAAAAGCCCACGTGCAGGATTACAGGCGACAGAGTTCACGCAGCCGGGACAGCCGCTCTTGCAAGCGTGAGGATTCACATGCAACACAAGGACACGCAACTAGGACCGCAGCGTGTAAAGAGTAGAGTAGACCGCGTGCGATACGCAAACAGAAGTGCACGCAGTCAGAGCAGCTGTACTTGAAGAGTTCCAAAGTCCGTGTGTGTATTACCCGCGAACAAAGTACACGCAGCCCAGGACAGCCGCGCATGGAAACAGCGTCCGCATGGGATTTACACGCGACCAACTTCACGTAGTCAGGAAAGCAGCATGCGAAGAGATCAGGAACCTGCGTGTCAGAATACACGCGACTGAAGAGCATGCAGACAGTGGGGCCAACCTGTGACTTCCAGACAGTAGCTCCAGGAATTCGCATGTGGAAGAAAACATGCCGAAGAAGCCAAGGAAGTAACTGAAGAGAATGCGAGGACGCAGATCAAGGGTTTCAGCTACCAAACGCCATATTGGTTCAATCAGAAGCAGCGAGCGACATATCCACGCTGCTTATGAACGTACTGCCATAACACACGTGACTAACCTGAATCACGTGAATTTAACGATGTGAATAATGCAGACGTCGTTTTCCCGGCAGTAAATCAAACAATCTCCATTTAGAATAAAACGGTCTAGCAGTTCTATGAGCATAACTCGTTCTGCTTGAAGATGTTGTTCCAGGTCCAGAGGTAATATGTCCAGCATGCATGACAGTGCCACCCCCCAAAGGAGCAGCCTCTCCCCTTTTCAAATGGAATTTTCTTAATAAAGCAGGAGCATGGATATTGGAAAGAAGTTCTCAGGACCATCTTCGGGACCATAGCCTTTCCAGTCCACCAGATAATACGGCCTACCAGAACATAGTCCCATATCCAGTATTTCTTGTACCTCGAATTCGTCCGAACCTTTTACAGAAACAGCAACAGGCCGTATAGGCAATCTAGTAGCATCGGAGCATGGCTTGATGAGTGACACGTGAAATACTGGATGCACTCGCCATCGTTTTGGCAATGCCAGACAGACAGCAGCCGGGTTAATCACTTCATATGGCCCAATGTATTTAGGCAAAAGTTTCTTTTTACCAGGTATCCTCAAGTTCTTAGTAGACAGCCATACTTTCATGCCTGCTTTGTAAACTGGTGCAGGGACTCGATGAGCATCAGCATAGGTCTTATCTCGTTTTTTAGCCTGCTCCAATTGCTGTTTCATCTTCACCTGTGGACTCTTTAGATCTCTGACATTACGAACTGCTGCAGGAGTATCCATAGACAAACCGGAATCCAAAGGAATGGATCGGGGGTGTTGCCCATACAGAGCATAGAAAGGTGAAGTACCTATGGCACTATGGTAGGAATTATTGTAGGCAAATTCCGCTGCCGGCAGGACATTGACCCAGACTGACTGGAACTGCAGACACAAACACCGCAGGTATTGTTCCATAGTGCTATTGACCCTCTCTGTCTGTCTGTCCATTTCGGGGTGATAAGCACTAGACATCCTGTCATCAATTAGTAATGTCGATGTTAGTGCTCTCCAAAAACGTGACGCAAATTGACTGCTCCTGTCGGTAATTATCACTGAAGGTAGACCAAAAAACCGGAATATATGCTGGATGAATAGGTCAGCTAGGACAGCCGCTGTTGGTAACCCAATAGAGGGAACAAAAAGAGCCACTTTCGTAAAGTAGTCCACCACCACCCATATGGTATTGTAACCATTATTTCTTGGGAGTTCTACCACAAAATCCATCAATATCATCTCCCATGGTTTGTGAGGAACAGGTAAGGATTGGATCAAACCCACTGGTTTGCCAGGAGTGTTTTTGCATTGGATGCATACCGAACATGTTGAAACAATCTATAACATCTCGTGTTATGGAAGGCCACCAACACCATCTTTTGAGCAGCTCTAGGGTCTTCTTCTGTCCAGGATGGGCTGCCATCAAGTAATCGGGTCCCCAACTGAGAGCCGTGTTCCGAGTGGTAACCGTTGGTAGATAAAGCACCCCTTGTGTGAAAGGCAAACCGTTTTGTATGTCTAGATTCAGTTCCTGAACCAATCAGGGATTTTGTTTCACCCATTCCTGTAATTCACATTTTAGGGAAGGTTGTGCAGAAAAACTACATATCACATGGTCTGCCAACAACTTATTTTGCACCGGTGGTTCTTCCTTCAACTCCTCACCGATGCGGGATAAAGCATCCGATTTGACATGTTGTCTGGCAGGGCGATAAGTAATCTGGAAATTGTATTGAGCAAAAAACACATGCCATCTGGCCTGTCGAGCCATAAGACATTTCATAATTTTGAATGCCTGAAGATTCCGATGATCAGAGTACACCAACACCTGATGTTTGGCCCCAAGAAGATGATGTCGCCATTCTCGGAAAGCATCCTTGATCGCAAGCAATTCCTGCTCCGTAACGGTATAATTCTGTTCGTATGAAGTTAGCTTACGAGAGAAAAAAGCAACTGGATGCTCCTCCTTGGTTTCTGCACAAACTTGCGATAGAACAGCTACTATAGCGACACTGGAAGCATCCGCTTCAACGATAAACTGACAATCAGGATCAGGATGTTGAAGTACAGGTGCAGTGGTAAATGCTTCCTTTAACATCTCAAAAGAGGCTTGGGCGTTCTGGTTCCAACAGAATGATACTTTGGAACTAGTTAAAGCTGTCAATGGGGCCACTGTTTTGGAGAAAGAACTAATAAATCTGCGATAAAAATTTGCAAAACCTAGGAATGACTGTAGTGACTTGACATTATGTGGAATGGGCCAATTCAATATGGCCTTCACTTTGGAATGGCTCATTCGAACACCATGATTGGTAATGTTGTAACCCAGGAATTCAACTTCTTGTGTATGAAAGACACATTTCCCGGCTTTAACAAAGAGTTTGTTCTCTCTGAGCCTTTGTAGGACAGCAGACACATGTTTAACATGTTCTGGGAAAGATGATGATTATATCAATATGTCATCCAAGTAGATCACCACGAATTGGTCCATCATGTCTCTGAAGAGGTCGTTCATGAAGAACTGAAATGTGGCGGGAGCGTTACAGAGGCCAAAGGGCATCACCAGATATTCATAAAGGCTGTACCGTGTCTTGAAAATGGTCTTCCATTCGTCGCCCTCACGAATGCGAACCAGATTGTATGCTCCTTGTAAATCCAATTTAGAAAAGTACATGGAAGTACCTAGCTGATCTAACAAAACATTTATCAATGGTAAAGGGTACTGGTTCTTTATGGTGATGTCAGTAAGAGCTCTGTAATCAATACAGAGATCTCCCTCTTTCTTTGCAATAAAGA
The DNA here is from genome assembly GCF_040938575.1 of Ambystoma mexicanum. Taxonomy (NCBI): domain Eukaryota; kingdom Metazoa; phylum Chordata; class Amphibia; order Caudata; family Ambystomatidae; genus Ambystoma; species Ambystoma mexicanum. Next base: position 1,447,378,592 of record NC_090922.1, on the reverse strand, counting down.
ATAATGGGGAGGCAGCAGGCGATTGGGATGGCCGTATGAATCCCATATCAAGAGCTTTATCGATGTATTCTTTTAGGACAACATCTTCCTTGGGAGTTAAAGAGTAGACACGACCAGTAGGGATTTTAGCCCCAGGAATTAGTTCAATCGGACAATCAAACTGTCTATGTGGAGGCAGCTGTTCTGCCTGGCCTTTGTCAAAAACATCAGCATATTCCGTATATTCACTTGGTATATGGATACCGATCTGATGTACCACACTGATAGTGGAACCTCCCTCCATAGAGGCCAAAATATGTGATTTGGTTGACACCTCCTGACTGGCAAAGCAATGTTCATTGCAATAACCAGAAGGATATTGGATCAATCCCGTAACCCAGTCAATGGTTGGATTATGAAGAGCCAACCAGGCAAGACCAAGCAATAGTTTGTACTGAGGAGCCGCAATGACATCAAAAATCATTTCTTCTGAATGACCATTTGATAAAGTCATCCGAATAGGTACAGTCTCCTGGGTTACCATACCTGAAATCAAGACGGACCCATCTACAGTATTAACTGTTTCAGGTTTGTTCTTGTTTACAAGGGGTATAGAACATTTCTTAGCATACGTGATAGCAATATAATTTTTTGTGGCTCCGGAATCAACCATAGCCCTGGAAACTAATTCTTGGTCAGCAAACCGTAACGCCACCTCAACAACTATAGGTGCGTACGCTGGAATGGTATGGGAGTCCGATGTAGCACTCGACACAGGGACTCCTGCTACTGTCGAGTTTTGGCGTTTCCCGAACACTTAACTGGTTTCTTGGGACATGCCGCCAGTAAATGCTCAGGTGAACCGCAATACATGCATAAATTGTTTTTTCTTCGGTTCTCTCTCTCTGCATTAGATAACCAGTCTCTCACGGCACCAATCTGTATTGGTTCAGGCTCACTCGAGGAAGCTGCCAGTGCCTCCTTGACGAACCGGTGTTTGCAAAAAAGGTTTCCTCTCTCCTTTGCGAGCATTTCTTCGAGCATCGATTTGTAGAATCAAATTGAGAAATTCTGTGAACCCTGTAGGAACCACAGGGACCGTAGACAAGGCGTCTTTTAGCTCTTCTGAAAGACCCTTGTAGAAAACAGCTGTTTTCTTGTCTTCAGGTCATTGGGTTTCGGCTGTTAATTGATTGAATCTGGCTATGTAAGCCAACAGAATTTGACTACCTTGTTGTAGACTTAGCAACTCCAGGTCTGTGGCTTGAGTGGCGTAACGCATATCAAAGACCTTACTCATAGCAGCCAGAAGATCATCGCAATCATACAGCAAGGGACTGTTTGATTCCAATAGAGGATTAGCCCAATCAGCAGCTGTACCCCCCAAATGAGAAAGCACGAATGCTGCTTTTGTAGTTAAATCGGGAAACGAGTAGGCCTGCACAGGAAATGGAGTCGGCACTGATTGACAAAGGTTCTATAGGTCTTAGGATCAACTGTCAACCTTTCCGGGGGAGCCAACGGAAACTGTGTTGGCATGACTACTTTAAGGGTCTCTTGTGGTGGTGCCGATGTCCCAGATCCAGATGCAGTGGCCACTGGAGCCTGAGCTCCCTGAGGACTGGCATGAATGGCGTCTTGCATAACATCCATGCGATGCCGTAATATGTCCTGTGCCGTAATCATTTCGTTTCTCAAATCGGTGATTAACTGAGTCAAGACATTTAAAGGATCCGTACCCTCCATGGCTTCTGATTCTGTCACAAATCAGCAGGGTATCTTATGAAAAGATACGGTAACCAAAAAGGATACAATTGGTAGGGCTCTTCCGGATGCTTATTCACACGACTTGATAGTAGTGAAGTCAAATCAGACCTTCCAAATGATACCACTCTCTGACCGATGAAACAGGCAGAGAGAGGGATCACTGGAAAGGGCGTGGGAGCTTTATAGGAAGTCAGCCTAGGATAAATAAAGTATCATGAGAAACTGTCCCAAATCAACTAACTATAGAACAGCAATATCACTAATTAACAACACTGACCTGTGGGCTTAGAACTGAAGTCTCCACCAAAGTCTGTGAAGAAATCCAGGAGTTGAAACAACGAAAAGGAGGGGAAGGTTAGTAAGGGAGACTTTCCCGAACGGCACGAGGCTCAGGCTAGATACCGGGTTGGTGCACCACAGGATAGCGTCCAAAGTATTGTGCACAATCACCTTCAAAAGAAATACTTCCTGTTCTCCAAACAGAAATATGATGAAATGAGTCCACCTGTTATCTCATCACAGGTGCCAGGGATTCACTCCAAAGCAAAGAATAGGATGCGTGTGGAATCACACGTTTCAACAGAGTTTAAAAGCCCGCGTGCAGGATTACACGCGACAGAGTTCACGCAGCCGGGACAGCCGCTCTTGCAAGCATGAGGAAAAAGCCTGCGTGCAGGTTTACACGCGACAGAGTTCATGAGCCGGGACAGCCGCTCTTGCAAGCGTGAGGAAAAAGCATGCGTGCAGGTTTACACGCGACAGAGTTCACACAGCCGGGACAGCCACTCTTGCAAGCGTGAGGATTCACACGCAACACAAGGACACGCAACTAGGACCGCAGCGTGTAAAGAGTAGAGTAGGCCGCGTGCGATATGCAAACAGAAGTGCATGCAGTCAGAGCAGCCGTACCTGAAGAGTTCCAAAGTCCGCGTGTGTATTACCCGCGAACAAAGTACACGCAGCCCAGGACAGCCGCGCATGGAAACAGCGTGGGATTTACACGCGACCAACTTCACGTAGTCAGGAAAGCAGCATGCAAAGAAATCAGGAACCCGCGTGTCAGAATACACGCGACTGAAGAGCACGCAGACAGTGCGGCCAACCTGTGACTTCCAGACAGCAGCTCCAGGAATTCGCGTGTGGAAAAAAACACGCTGAAGAAGCCAAGGAAGTAACTGAAGAGAATGCGAGGACGCAGATCAAGGGTTTCAGCTACCAAATGCCATATTGGTTCAATCAGAAGCAGCGAGCGACGTATCCACGCTGCTTATGAACGTACTGCCATAACACACGTGACTAACCTGAATCACGTGAATTTAACGACGTGAATAATGCAGATGTTGTTTTCCTGGCAGTGCATCAAACAATCTCCATTTAGAATAGAACGGTCTAGCAGTTCTATGAGCATAACTCATTCTGCGTGAAGATGTTGTTCCAGGTCCAGAGGTAATATGTCCAGCATGCATGACAATTGGCCCTTCTCCATTTAGCCATCATTGTTCTAGAGTATTATGACCTGTGTAGGATTCTGAGCTGTATCAGTCTCAGTTTGGCATCAATACCTATTTCTCGGGGGAACATCAACGGCGCCACCCATTCTTCTGCCTCCAGCGCACCCAGGTCATTTTTCTATTTTTCTTTCAGTTTTGTAAGTTCCCTAGTGCCAAAGGAGTTAAGCACTTGGTAGAGAGTGGAGGTTATCCTTAGAATAGATACGGTCCAGGAGAACATTTGTCTCTGAGGGGGAGAGGGGGCTAGTGACAGGCGGGTATATCAGCGAATCTCGGGAATAGGGCATTTATTGCATGAGTGAGCTGTGCATGTCTAAAGCGGTCCATAGGTTGTAACCCATATTTACCATTCAGGGTCTTAAAATCCAAAAGTCACCCCTCTTGAATAATATCTGCCAGTGTACATAAACCATGCTCCTCCCAAGTTCCAAAGTATCCCATTCTCTGTATTTCGGGGAGGTATGTATTGTGCTACAAGGGCTGGATCAGTGTTGGCCTGGCGTCCCATCCAATGTGTTGGTGTGCCTCCTCCTAAACTCGGCGGGTATGGAGTGACATTTCTTGGTGACCCTTTCAAGCTCCTGTTGTCATTGTACAATATCTGGAGGGGGAAGAGAGCTACTATTGCCCATTTCTACCCGGATGTGTGGGAACGTTGGGTCACCATGCAACCACTCATTTACCACCCCTATTTGTGCAGGCCAATAGTAAATACGAATATTCAGTAATCCTATACCACCCTCCCATACTGAGCGTTGGAGAGTCTTAAGCGCAATGCAGGGTTGTTTCCCACCCCAGAGCAGTGTGCGTAGGGTCTTATCAATAGCTATGAAGGTTTCGGTGGGCATGGGAAGTGGAGCATTATGTAGGACAGACAGGAGTCTTGGAAGCGTCATCATTTTGAACAAGGCTGCCCTTCCAAGCAGCGACAGTAGAAGGGACTGCCAGTGTGAAACATCCTTCATGAATCTATCCACTACTGGTTGCAGGTTGAGCCTGAGGAAATCATCTAGCGTTGGACTGACCCGGATGACCAGATAGGTAAAGCCCAACACCGCTACGAAGTTTGGACAAAGTTCGGGGATCGCCACCTCGCCCCCCTGGATAGGGAAGTATATTGTCTTTTGTTTATTCACGCACAGTCCTCCAAAATGTTGGTATTCCAAGAGAGTCCGGGACACGATCCGTCAGGAGACCACTGGATTGCCGAGGTATATAAGGAGGTAGACCGCATATAGCAAAACTCGATCTTCCACTCTCTCCGGCCAAGTGAACCCAGACCAGTTTACATCTGCTCTTAGTCTAATCGCTAAAGTTTCGATTGCGAGGAGGAACAGTAGAGGTGAGAAGAGGTGGGAAGGTGCAGACCTGTCTGGTCCCACGACCTGGCGGGAACATCCCAGATGATCTCCCATTTAACTTTACAAATGCTTCGGGAAGAGTATAGAGGAGTTTGTGTGAAAATATGTTTAGTTTAAGTGTGTTGTAAATATGCATGTTGGCCTAAGCACATTTGCATTGCACTATGAATCTATTGCCACACTAATGATGGCCACACTGCCATTTTGTTTTATTCGCCATCTTGGATGCAATGTTCAGTTCAGTTCTTTGCTAATTTTGCCTTTCCCACTCTGAACGCGGTGGCATGAACCTTTAGCTAATTACTTGAAGTCTCTGCAGAAGCATCGCTAATTTATGAGTTAGGTGCCCGCCTGTCTCAACCATGTTTTCTCCATCGAGCAATCAATTGTAATAAATGTGCAGCTGCTACGGGTTCCTGTAAAGAAAACGCTATTCCCAAGCTTTAGAGCTGACTGACCTTAGGCTTCAGAAGCAACACATATAAACTGTAGACCAAATGTTACCTTGTACCAGGGAACACGATATGACCCCACGCACTGTTATGCCCTGTTCCCAGACAGTAAATTGGCAATAGGAGGACAGGGAAAATGCAGACTTGGTTCTTTAGTAATATTACCTACGTGGAAAGGTCATGAATCCTATGGACCTGTCACATGAAGGGGCTGGTGTTTGAAATGTGATTCCGTTTTGTATATATGTGGGTACTTTTGGTTGTTCAGGGCTCTCTCCCGCCACAGTGTCTGTACACATGCACCGTGGGGTGCCGAGACCCCAGCCCAGGTTGTGAATAAATGCATTTTTGGACTTTGTAACTGGCTATTTCCATTTCTTTGTAGTAAGCCTCATTTTGTGGTCCTTCAGATGGCGCCTGAATACGGACCATCCCGTTGATGTTCCATTCATGTTGGACGAAGACAAAGCTGTCGGATCAGGATCAGTATGTAAAAGGGGCCTCTGCACAAGAGACGCTTTTCCTCGCAGACTACTACGACTGATCTCTGGCCGATCACAGCGCCGACGGGACATCTCAGCAAGGGTCGCGGAATCGAAGCTTGTTCTGCCGCTTGGGGAAATCGCCAGCCAACGACGAATTGTTTGATTGAACTTGATTGAAAATCAGGTAAGCATGTTTCAGTAAGGAAACGGCCTGGTGACTGAATTTGAATGGTAGTATATTTGCGCAAATATTTTTGACCAGGTAAGACTGATTTTAGTATGCCTGGTAAGTTGTCATCCTGTTTTGCAATGTTTTTTTGCAGAGGAAGAGAAGAACAAGTTACTTTCTTACCTGGTAACGTTCTTTCGATGGGATGGTCCGACGACGTATTCCATATCTATGACAGGTAATCACCACAGCTGTGCTGCTTCGGAAACTTTTCGGCGTCTGCGTCCTGCGACGATGATGTCGATGCGCCGTCGTTGAGGACCTCCTCCGACGTCATCCGATATGATAAGTAGGACGCACGACGCCCGTAGCCTCAGTTGTAGTTTTTTCCCCCAGAACGTGTGACATTAGTCAACTGCCAGTCAGACACAAAGCCTTGCAGAAAGTAAGCTGCAATCGCAAATGAAATTCTGCAGCGGGGAAGGCAAGGAGGGAGCGATATGGAATACATTGTCGGACCATCCCATCGAAAGAATGTTACCAGGTAAGAAAGTAACTTTTTCTTCGAGGGGATTGGGACCTCCGACGTATTCCATATCTATGACAGACTCCCAAAGCCATAACAGAGCAAGGAGGAGGGAAAGAATTTATAATCAAAATTTAGAATTGCCAATCAAATAGCAGAGCAAAGGACCACCTTGCCAAAGGCCAGATCCTATCCTCGGATGGAATCGAGGGAATATTGACGTACAAATGTATGTACAGAAGCCCAGGTGGCTGCATCACAGATGTTGCGAATAGGAACACCCCTCTGCAGGGCAGAAGATGCAGCCATACCCCTGGTAGAATGGGCCCGCAAGCCAGCCGGCGGGTCCTTACCCGCCAAGCGGTAACACTCCGAGATGGCCAAAATAATCCAGCGAGACAAAGTCTGTTTCGTCACAGCCTGTCCCAAACGCTTTCCAGCGTAACCAATAAAGAGTTGATCGTCCACTCTGACCCGGGACATGCGTGAAACATAAAAGCTTAAAGCTCTCCTAGGATCAAGCCTATGGAGCCTCTCCTCTTCCTTACCAGGATGCGGAGGAGGATAGAATGCCGGAAGAACAACCTTCTGGGCCAAATGAAATTCCGAAACCACCTTCGGAAGAAAAGAAGGATGAACTCTAAGGACAACCCTGTCCTTATGAAATACAGTGAAGGGTGGCTTAACTGAAAGTGCCTGTAACTCACTCACTCTGCGAGCGGAAGTAACCGCAACCAGAAACACAGTTTTCAGAGTTAACAGCCTCAAAGGGCAAGAATGCAAAGGCTCAAACGGAGCACCCATAAGAAACTTAAGAACAAGGTTTAAATCCCAACCGGGCACCAGGAAAGGTGACGGAGGGAACACATTAGTGAGCCCTTTCAGAAACTGTGAAATTAAAGGGATTTTAAAGTAGGAACACTCTTCAGACGAGCACTTAAAGATGGACAGCGCCGCCAGGTAACCTTTAATGGTACCCACTTGCAAGCCCCTGTGGGCCAAAGAAAGTAAAGAGGACAGAACCATGGGGATGTCACATGCAAAAGGATCCACATTCTGAACTCTGCACCATTCGCAGAACTTACGCCAACGGCAACGGTACAGAGACTTTGTTGCTGGCCTTCGGGCCGAGAGCAACACCTCCATCACGTCTTCAGGGAGGTCCCAATCCTTATACCTCAACCTTTCAGAAGCCAAGCGTGAAGGTTGAGGGATCTGACCTCTGGATGGAGAACCTGACCCCCCTCCCGTGAGAGCAGATCGTCTCGGTAGGGAAGACGACGTGGAGGGCAGATGGACAAGTCGAGAAGGTCCAGGTACCACGTCCTCCGAGCCCACGCCGGAGCAATGAGGATCATCCGGGAACCAAACTTCCGTAACCTCCGCAGCACTTGCGGGATGACGGGGACTGGAGGAAACACGTACAGCAGCGGGAATGACCACTCCACCACGAACGCGTCTCCTAAGGCACCTTTTGGAGGAAATTCCCGTGAGCAGAACCTCTCGTACTTCCGGTTGACACTGGAGGCGAAGAGATCCACTTGAGGGGTCCCCCAAAGGGCGAAGATCTCCAGGAGAATCTCCTGAGCCAACTCCCACTCGTGAGAGATCGTGCTCTGCCTGCTCAGAGCGTCCGCCGTCACGTTTTCGTCTCCGGCCATATGAACTGCCGAGATCGAAACTTCCTGCTGGATGGCCCAGAACTCGAGCTGCATTGCCTCCCTGCACAGAGGAAGTGACCCTGCCCCCCCCTTTTTGTTGAGGTAGTGCATGGCCACTGTGTTGTCCGTCAGGATCAGGACATTCTTTCCTCGCACAGTCAGCAGAAAAGCCTTCAGGGCTAACCTGACTGCCCTCAGTTCCAACAGATTGATATGGAGTCTGGACTCCGACGGAGACCAACGACCGCTGACTGTCAACCCGTTGGCATGAGCTCCCCATCCCTTGAGGGATGCATCCGTCACGATCATCACCTCCGGCCAGGGAAGCCAAAATGGAGCCCCCTTCATCAAGTTGCCTTCGACGGCCCACCACAGAAGGTCCCGGGCGACCGAGGGCGGCACCTGAACCGGGTCCGACATCCTGCCGGAGGACTGCGACCATTGCATCTTGAGTGCCCACTGCAAAGATCTCAGCCGCAGGCGAGCCTCTGGCACCAGAAGAATGCAGGATGCCATGAGGCCGGGCAACCTCAAGAACTCGAACGCTGGGAGCGTCTGGGCATGCTGAAACTTGTGCACCATCTGCTGAATGTGAAGAGCCCTCACCTGGGGAGGAAAACACTGCCCCAGGGAAGTGTCGAGCACTGCTCCGATGTACTGGAGCCGCTGTTTTGGCGTCAAATGGGACTTCTTTAAATCGAGGGAGAAGCCCAGCCTGTGAAGGGAGTGGCAGGTGACGGACAGATGATCCAGGACTTGCTCGGGAGAGCTCCCCCTGATCAACCAATCGTCCAGGTAGGGGTAGACGTGAATCCCCCCTTGCCTGAGATGCGCTGCCACCACCACCATGAGCTTGGTGAAAACCCTCAGGGCGGAGGTCAATCCGAACGGCAGGACCCGAAACTGAAAGTGCGAGTCGCCAACCGCGAACCTCAGGTACTTCTTTGTGCTTGGGATGGATCGGCACATGGAAGTAAGCATCCTTTAGGTCGAGAGACACCAACCAGTCTGAAGGGCCTGGAGGACTTGAGAGAGAGTAACCATCTTGAACTTGTCCTTCCTGAGGAGTTTGTTCAAACCGCGCAAGTCCATGATGGGTCTCAATCCCCCGTCTTTCTTGGAAATCAAAAAATAAGGGGAATACCATCCCTTGTTCCTCTCCGCTACAGGCACCAGTTCTATGGCTCCTTTCTCCAGCAGGGCTTGAATTTCCTGCGCAAGGAGCGGATCCGGACTCTGCAAAGAGAGGTTCCCCGGTGGATTGTCGCGAGGCCTGTGCCGAAAGGGAAGACAGTAGCCGTGGGTTATGATCTCCAGAACCAACACATCTGAAGTAATGGCACGCCACTCTACAAGATGCTGCGCCAGCCTTCCCCCAACCGGTGAACCATGGGACATGGTCTCATGACTGAGTGGTAGCGGCTGCGGCGTTACCTGAGGGCAAAAAGGCAACCTCCCGAGCGGCCTTGGCACCACGGGTACCCTGTCGTCCACCTCTGGTACCCCTGCGTTGGCCTCTTTGACTGCCAGCTCCTCTCGCTTTACTGAAGGACGAGTAATAGCGAAAGGAACCACCCCTCCATTGCTGTCCCCTAGGACGAAAAGGCAGAGGTTGGCGAACTGCAGCGCCCAACGTCTATCCTGGACCATAGCAAGGAAACCATCCCGTTCGTCCCCTTCGGGAATATGTTCAGCCACTAACGCAACACAGTTCCACAGAGTGTGTGTGAAACGAGACAAGGCACAAATGGAGTTGGCCGCCTGAAGCGCCATACCACCAGAAGAAAACACTTTCTTCGCCCAGCCATCAAAACGTTTGTCGTCCCTATCAGGAGGGATGGTAGGGTACGACGTCTGCTTTGCCGGGGCCGTGGCCGCCTGCACCACCAAACTCTCCGGAGTGGGGTGCCTGGTCAAGTAGCAGGGGTCGCTACTGGCTGGACGGTATTTTCGCAACAAGGACCTGCCCACCGCCGGGAGACTCTCCGGAGCAGTCCAAGCCGCCGCCACCCTTCTCTGTAGAGCCATATGAAACGGCAGTACCGGGTCAGTTGGGGGACCAACATCAAGGATGTCCGTGAGATCATCCTGCACAAACTCCCCTGGGGGAGCAGACCATCCCAAGTACTCGGAAACCCTAGACATAAGGTGCCGGTACGAGGAATCGGCATGAGAGCCAGGCTCAGGCCTACAAAACTCCACCTCCGGAGAGGTGTCCAGTCCAATGGCATCATGCAGTGACTGCCTCAAATCGTCAAACTGACTATGGCCCGAGAAAATTTCATCTGGAACCTGACTAGGAACCAGGCCATCAGAATCCTCATCCACCTCCGAAATATATTCCAGGTGACGAAAAGAAGGCACCCGAGATTGCTTGCTCTTAACCAGAGCCTTCCTAGGGGGTTCCCCCGTGCCACGGGGTACCTCCGACACCCCGGCCTCGAAAGGCGTCAAGGGCGTCGAGTGAATCGGCGCCGGCGTCGAGAGAACAGGCATCGGCGCCAAGAGGATTGGCGTCGACGTCGAGTAAATCGGCGTCGACGTCAGATGCAGCCCCGCCAGCATCGACGGCGTCAACACAGTCCTCAAAGCCAGAGCTCCGAGCGTGTCCTTCGACGACATGAGCGTCGACGGCTTCGACGACTTCCTCGGAGCCGGAGCCTCGAGAAAGCCTGTCGACGCCCTCGACGCCTCAGATGTCGATGTCTTCCTCGAAGACATCACAGGTGCACACGGTCTCGAACGCATTGAGGCCCGGGACCTGGAACGGGTATGGGTACGTCGAGAACGAGTCCCCTTGTCCGAACGGGACCTCTCCCGTGACTCGTGCCGACCACTCTTGCGAGCGGTGTCTCTTGACCTCTCACAACCGACCCCACTCGGGGCGCGGACGGCTTAGTACCCTGCGACTCGAGAATCACCAGCATTTTCTTCCCGAAGGAAGCCCATTCCTCCGGCGTCGCACGGCTGGAGGGGTAAGCGACGTGCCGGGCAGAGTCCTCGGAAGAGGACCTGGAAGACGACCGCTGTCGGCGCTTCCGAGAATGCCTCGAAGAGGCCGAGGAGTGGCGAGACCGACTCCTAGAAGAAGACCCACGAGACTTCCGACGATGACGCAGAGAGTCTCCTCTCGAATCATCTGTCGAAAGCCCCGCAGACTTCGACTTCCGGGGCTTGGACACCCGACCTACCGACAACTTCTTCTTACGTTCACGTAATGCTTTGGACGTGAGTGACTGGCAGTCGATACAGTCATCCGTGTCATGGGCCTCCCCGAGGCACCAGAGGCAGGCGTCGTGCGAGTCCGTCACCGACATCTTGGACCCACACTCCCCGCACTTCTTGAAGCCCGGACGCGGGGTCGAAGACGAAGTAGAAGACATCTTCACACGAAGGAGATTCTCACAAAAACGAACAGGTTCGAAGAACCGAGAAGAACAGAACTCCAAAGAGTCGAGGCGTTAACCGAGATTCACGAAGCAACACGTTCGTGGAAAAAACGGAACTGAGGCTACGGGCGTCGTGCGTCCTACTTATCACATCGGATGACGTCGGATGTCGGAGGAGGACCTCGACGACGGCGCATCGACGTCATCGACGCAGGAAAAAGTTTCCGAAGCAGCACAACTGTGGTGATTACCTGTCATAGATATGGAATACGTCGGAGGTCCCAATCCCCTCGAATCTAAGAATTTGAAACCTAGTGAACCTGCACCACCTGCAGGGTCGGCAGCGTATGACATGTATATATCGTATGGCCTAGGCGCGATTGTATTCAATGATGTTTGGCATCGACAAACCAGACTTGCACCCGACCTTCAGTGGCCAGCCTGGGATGTTTTGAGTTGGCGAGAATAGAATATTTGGAATCTGTATTGTTATGTAAGAAAGCTAGACCAGCTGCATTTGGCGCTGTCAGAGATTGGAAGAAGCAAGCGACTAAGCGACTCAGAAGTAGAGAAAAGCATGCATGTAGACATATGACAAATGCATAGAAGGCTTTAGTACAAGATCAACAGAAACAGAGTCAGGCCATTAGGAGCACGGATAGGGCCTTTCTATTAGATGTGCAGAAAATATACCCATCGCAAGATTTGCATGTGTCAGATGAGTTGTTGAATAAGTTACTGAATGAGCAGAGATCTGATTTAGGAGCCGATTCAACTGCACCGCCTCCTTATGTACCTCCCCCTGCACCTGGTCCAATTGTAACAGCTGCCGCTACACCCATTGTTCACACTGCACCAGTATTTCCTCCCCCGCCGAGCGCACAGGAGTTATTTTTATTTTCTTTACCAGCTGCTTCCACTTCCCTACCAGTGATCGATACTGAATCGAGAATAGTGACACGTAGTATGGTATCCGTAGAGAAAAAGAAGGAGCTGTGGGATTGGGCTGAAACGTATATGGAGGGGGGTGATGAAACTACCCCCGTAGTTGCCGTAACTGCAATGTCTGACCATGGGGGATATTCCTGAATGGAAAGTGTTGATAGAACAAATGGGAATGTATCTTGCTGAAATATGGAGTGATTTGACTGATTCAGCTATTCCACAAGAAATGCGGGATTTCATTTTCTTGTCTCGTTCGAGAGATACCGTGACTAAAATATGTGAGCATGTTGCGAAACTGTGTTTAAGAGGGAACTGGATCGCTTATATAGAGATGACTTAAATAGGAATAAGCAGCATGCATCGTATGTATAGAAACGATTCTTGCCTCCATTGAAACCCATTAGTGAAGAAGAACAAGTTACTTACCAACTGTAACGTTCTTTCGATTGGGTGTTCCTCCCACATATTCCTCATCTTAGATATATCCTTACCTTCAACTTTGCTGCTTCGGGAAAATGTGTCTCTCCACCAGAGGGCGCTCCACTCAAGGCTGCAGTGTCTATGTCCCTCAGCGGCATCCGCCGAACGCCGACGTCACCCGCTGTATAAATGTCTCGAGCGCACCCTTTGACCTCAGTTCTGTTTTTTCGTCTATTGTAGCCAATGGATTGTAGTTAATAGCATGCCTCTTTTGACCCAGGCCTTAAAGGAATTTTGAGTGTAATCCATGTAAACTGTACTGTGGGGTAGGTTGGGAGGGTCGATGAGGAATACCTGGGAGGAACATCCAATCGAAAGAACGTTACAGTTGGTAAGTAACTTGTTTTTCGAATGGATTGTGTCCTCCCACGTATTCCTCATCTTAGATAGACTCCCAAATAAGTTTTGTATTGGAGGAGGGAGTACAGAGATATCAATCATGTACAGAATTAAGTAAAGATTTAGCAAAGAGACCTCCCTGTGAAGAAGTCGAATCTAGAGCATAGTGTTTTATAAATGTGTGCATGGATGACCAGGTGGCTGCTGCGTAAATATCTTGCACTGGGACACCCCTTTGAAGTTCTGTTGAAGTTGCCATGCCCCTGGTTGAATGAGCCCTCAGCCTATCTGGAGGATCTTTCCCAGCCATTCTATAACATTCAGTTATAGCTAAAATTATCCATCTGGATAATGTTAGCTTAGTCACTGGGAGCCCCAATTTACGGCCAGAGTATCCCATAAAAAGTTGGTCACACTGACGTAATCTCGCCAATCTTGAAATATAGAAACTAAGAGCCCTCCTAGGGTCTAATCTATGTAGCCTTTTCTCCTCCTTACTTGCATGAGGGGGAGGGTAAAAAGCAGGCAGTGTTATTTTTTGTGACAGGTGAAAATCTGAGACAATTTTTGGCAAAAAAGAAGGTTTGACACTAAGAACAACCTTATCTTTATAAAAGATGGTGTGAAGAGGCCCGCTAGAAAGTGCCTGCAACTCACTTACCCTGTGTGCTGATGTAATTGCCACTAGAAATATGGTTTTTAAAGTAACTAGCCTTAACGGACAAGAATGTAAAGGCTCAAATGGGATGCATGTGAGGAACTTTAGTACTAAATTTAAGTCCCACACAGGTACTTGAAAAGGTATTGGAGGAAAGACATTATTAAGACCTTTCAATCAAAGCTATTTTAAAGTAAGATTCTTCCTCTGAGGAGCACTTAAAAATAGATAGCGCTGCTAAATAACCCTTTATCGTGCCAACCTGGAGCCCCAGATTAGCGAAGTATAACAGAAAAGATAATATTGTGGGAATATTACACTGAAAAGGGTCCACATTTCTATCTCTGCACCACTTACTGAACTTGTTCCAACGACACCGGTACAGAGATTTCGTTGCTGGCCTTCTGGCCGAAAGCAAAATCTCCATGACGTCGTCCGGAAGGTCCTAATCCTTGTATCTCATCCTCTCAGAAGCCATGCGTGAAGGTTGAGTGTCTTGACTTCTGGATGGAGAACGTGACCTTCCTCTTGTGAGAGAAGATCCTCTCTTTGTGGAAGACGTATTGGAGGGCAGATGGACATGTCCAGAAGGTCCGGGTACCACGTTCTCCTGGCCTAATCCGGGGCAATTAGGATCATGGTTTTCCTGAACTTTCTTAACCTCCTGATTACTTGAGGGATCACAGGGACTGGAGGAAACGCCGACAGGAGTGGAAATTCCCAGTCCACCACGAATGTGTCTCCTATAGCTCCTCTCAGAGGAAATTTCCTTGAGCAGTACAGTTCGCACTTCCTGTTGACACTGGTCGCAAACGGATCCACTTGAAGGGTTCCCCAAAGGGCAAAGATCTGTTGAAGGACTTCCTGAGCTAGTTCCCACTCGTGGGAGACTGTGCTCTGTCTGCTCAGAGCGTCTGCCGCTGTGTTTTGCTCTCCGGCTAGATGAACTGCCAATAGAGAGATCCCTTCCTGTATCGCCCAGAACCAGAGCTGCATTGCTTCTCTGCACAGTGGTAATGACCCTACTCCTCCTCTCTTGTTGAGGTAGTACATGGCCACGGTATTGTCTGTCATTATCAGGACATTATTTCCCCGCACACAGGGCAGAATGGCCTTCAGCGCTAGTCTGATTTCCCTAAGCTCCAATAGGTTGATGTGTAGTTTGGACTCCGATGGAGACCAACGACCGCTGATTGTCAAATCATTGGAGTGAGCTCCCCACCCTGTGAGTGAGGCATCCATCACTACCGTTATCTCCTGCCATGGATGCCAAAAAGATTCTCCTCTCAGGATATGTTCTCTGCACACCCACCATCGAAGATCCTGTGTACTCTGGTAGGAACTTGCAAAAGATCTGCCATTTCCCCTGAAAATTGGGACCATTGAGTTCTGAGGGTCCATTGAAGGGATCTCATCCTCAATCTGTCTTCTGGTACCAGAAAAATGCAGGATGCCATAAAACAGAGCAACCTGAGAAAATCGAAGGCCGGTAGATGCTGGGCATTCTGGAATTTTGTTACCATCTGCAGAATGTGGTGAGCTCTCTCTTCGGGAGGCAAGGCTTTGCCCAAACAAGTATCCAGGATTGCTCCGATAAACTGGAGTTTCTGTGATGGTATCAGGTTTGACTAAGTTCATAGAAAAGCCTAGTGAGTGAAGGAAGTGGCAGGTCTTGGATAGATGCTCCTGGGCTTGTCTGGGAGAACATGCCCTGATCTCGTCCAGGTAGGGGTAGATGTGAATCCCCCCTCTCCTGAGACTTGCTGCCACTACCGCCATCATCTTGGTGAACACTTTTGCGGAGGAGGTCAACCCAAAAGGCAGAACTCGAAACTGATAGTGAGAATTGCCAATCGCGAACCTCAGGTACTTCCTGTGTTTCAGATGTATTGGCACATGAAGGTAAACATACAGAAGGTCCAATGATACCAACCAATCTTGGATTTGGAGAGCCTGAAGGATCTGAGAGAGTGTGACCATCTTGAACTTGTCCTTCCTGAGGAACTTGTTCAAGTTTCTCAAGTCCAAGATGGGCTCAATCCTCTGTTCTTCTTTGATATGAGGAAATATGGGGAATACCAACCTTTGTTCCTCTCTGCTACAGGTACATGTTCTATTGCATCTTTCTGTAGCAGGGTTAAAACTTCCTGCAACAGGAGCGGGTCTGGATGTTTGGCAGAGTTGTATCCAAGTGGGTGAGTCTGAGGTTTCTTTTGGAAAGGAAGGCCGTAATCTTCCAGTGAACAAGCACCTGAAGTAATGCCCCGCGATTCTTCCAGATGCTGTGAGATCCTGCCTCCCACTGGGGTCTTGTGGGTCAAAACCTCAGAGTGGCTTTGCAGCAGCTGCAGCAGTTGCTGAAGGGACAGTTGCCATTGCTGGGGCAGATCTAGTACCTATTCCTCATGAGGAAATTTCCTTTGTCCTCTTTGACTGGCATGTCCGCTTCCTTTTCCAAATGAGGAATAATATCAAAAGGGGCGACCCCTCCAGGAAGATGAGCCTGTGTAGGGGCGTTGTTGAGGTTGTCGTATAGCGGCACTGAGTGACTTTGCTGCCGCTTTGTTGGTCTGCAGCTTCTCCAAACTTTCATCCGCTCTGCTGCCAAACAATCTCGAGCCGCCAAATGGCATATTGAGAAGCCTTTACTGCACATCCGGTGCAAAACCAGACTTCCTCAGCCACGCAAATCTGCGTAGTACCGTACTAAATGCCATGGACCTACTGATACTGTCAGCCGTGTCCAAACCTGATTGAAGGCATTTCCCTGAAGCCTCCTTTCAATCCCTTACTACGGACAGGGATGTGTTCAGCTGCCACTGTCATACAGTCCCACAGGGTGTATGTAAATCTTGCAAGGGTGCAAGTTACATTTGTAGATTTTAAAGCCATGCTCCCTGACGTAAAAATCTTTCAGGACCATGCATCAATCTTCTTATCATCCCTATCTGGGGGAATTGTAGGATATGCAGCATTTCTATTAGAAGTAGCTGCCCGAGCTACAAGACTTTCAGGTGATGGGTGTTTACTCAAATATTCAGGATCTGAGGAACAGGGCCTATATTTTGAAACATATTTTTTGTTTACTGCCGGAATAGATTCAGGGTTTTCCCGTGCAGTGTTCAACTTTCTTTGTAGAGCTACATGAAATGGAAGGATGGGGTCTTGCGGAGGTCCCCCTGAAAGGATGTCAGTCATATCATCCTCCTGATAAACAGGTGAATTTCTGCTCCACCCCATAAATTCAGTTACCCTGTTCATCCACTTTCTATATCCTGCATCCGCCTGCTCAGCCAGGTCAGGCTTTTCAAATTCATATTCTGGAGATGTGTCCAGACCACTTGCTGACTGCAAGCACTCAAATAAATCTGCCATCTTAGATTGAGGGTCAATCAACTCCTCAGGGACTTGTTTTGTACCAAATTTCACACCAGCAGGTGAAATATCATCTTCTCCTGATGAACCTCCCTCATAAATGGAGAACATGGTTCTAAAGAAATCCTGTGTACTTTCAGGATCAAATACCTTCTCAGGTGGTACAGACTTCGACACAGATGTTGTAACTGGAATGAACGAAGATGTCGGCAAAAGCGTCGATGGCGTCGACGTTGTAGTCATCACCTTCGAAATCATCGAGATAATATTCGACACCTTCGAAGGAATTGCCGACCCAGTCGAAAGAACTGTCAACACTGTCGAAGGAGGCTTCGACACCGTCGACTGTGCAACCGACGTAACCTTTTTGGGATGGTTTGTCGACACCCTGTGCTCGACAGCCTTTGATATAGGCTTCAAGGAAGTTTTAGACAATGGTTTTGATGGCATATGAGTGTCTGATGTAATTTTTTCGAGTTTTACCCCCGTTTTTGCACCAGTAGGCGTTTTTTATTTAGGCATAGGGGAAGATTCCCTGGATGACACCCTCAACAATTTTTTGTCGGATTTTCTGGTCTTAGATCTTCCCCTGTCACTTTTTGAATGAGCAGGGGCATGGCCTTCGCTAGATTATTTCGAGGGGGTATGGGCCGTATTCCCAAAAAGCTTCAGCATAGATGTTCTAAAGGCTTCCCACTTTCTTGGGGGATCATGTTTCCATGGACATATAATAACTTCCTCAGATGACGTCAAGGAAGAGGAAGAGGGAGACCAGTGTCGTCTTTTCTTTGCCTTTTTTGAGGAAGAAGAAGAGGACTTCCTGGATCTACTCCTTGACCTAGATTATTTTGTGACGTTTTACCGAATACTCAGCCGAGTCTTTTCTCCACTCGAAGAAAACTTCGAGGATTCCTCCCCTAACACCAGTTTACCTCTCTGTTCCTTTAAGGCCTTATGGGTCATCGACTGACAGGAATCGCACTCGTCTATACGGTGGTCGGAACCGAGGCACCAGATGCAATTCCGATGGGGATCAGTCAGCGGCATCTTTCTCCCACATTTCTGGAATTTTTTTAATCCAGTCTTTGGCGTGGAAGGATTAGATGAAGACAACATTTTCTACGAACTGTAGTACTGTTTTCTCGATCCGAAGCGAAGCTAACGGAAAAACAGAACTGAGGCCACCGGGCACGCTCGAGGCATATATACAGCAGATGACGTTGGTGCTCGGCGGATGCCGCTGAGGGATATCGATGACGCAGCCTTGAGTGGAGCGCCCTCTGGTGGAAAGAATTTTTTTTCCGAAGCAGCAAAGCTGAAGGTAAGGATATATCGAAGATGAGGAATATGTGGGAGGACACAATCCATTCAAAATGCGCATTTGTACAAGGGACGCGCTTAGATGGATTTCAGACGCCTCTATTCCCCCTTTTGAAGTGCATGATACATTTAGCCAGTATACTCCAGATATGCAACAGAAGGTGTTACAGGTGATGGTTGAGTATTTACAAGATGAATGCATAAAAAGAAACGTGTGTTGTCCTGCAGACATGATGATGATTTACAAGAGAGCATTTTCACCATGACACCACAATAGCTTCCTTGTCACTCGATTTGGCTCTCTTGCTTAATAAGCATTCAGAACTCCCTACTCTACAATTACCTATGAGAGAGGTTCCTCTGACACTAGTCCCGAAGGTAGAGATTCCAGCGATAGGTAATGTACCTGCCTCAACAATTCCAGCGCATTACATCTCAGTTTGTCCACATCCCACTTTCGAGACAGGAAGTGAATACGATTAAACAGTCTATCCCAGACATTAGGAAAAATCCCACAGGATTCTATAAAGGGATAGAATCAGTTTTGAATTCGTTAGTTTTCACCTTAGGGGATATTGACTTGTTGTTTCCCGTGATCCTACCTGCAGATTTATGGAAGCAGATTAGGACTGTAGATGGTCAAGCCAGTATGGGCGACACTTGGGACGCCTTGACACGAGCTGATGCAGGGAGGAAGTCCATATTGATGCTGCGGAATAATATAGTAACCAAACTGAAAACATTAGTGCCCGAGAAGAGAACTATATGAAACAAATTGACAGCATGCATGCATGCAAGGTAAAAACGAGGGTGCAACTGAGTTTTTTAACAGGTTCGAACAAGTATTTTCAGATTTTAGTGGGCAAGATTTGAGTACAGAACCGACAAAAAAGATTATTTGTCGACACATTTTATGAGGATTGTTGCCTGACATTCAAACTCAGATCATGACGTCCGAGAGTGCATGACAAGCAAAATCACAATCCGAAGTACTACACATGGCCCAATATTATAATAACAGAGTAAACACGGAGAAGGAGAAGGTCGAAAAGAAGAAAGGTAATCTGTTGACCAGAGTCCTTTTACAGCTAATAGCATGGGGCCTGAGGGGTAGGAATATGCAACCAAGAGGTCAGTTTGTGCCACAAATGGGAGTGCCATTGGGTCCTCCCCACATTAATCAGTGTGCGTATTGTAGACAGGAAGTCCATTGGAGGGCACAGTGTCCGTCTCTCCAGCAACATGCTAATAACCCATATGGCACTATGAGCAGGTAATCGAGGGGTCACCCTGGAATTAGGGGTCCTGGTAGATACCAATTTGCACAGAATCAGCAGAGCCAACCACAGGATGCAAATGTAGGTAGTCAGGGAGGGGGACAGACCAGACTCGCGCGGTGGAGGAATTGCAATTATCGCCAAATCTAATCTCTCTATGAGAATCACACCCACACCCTCCCTCAAATCCTGCGAGCTTCTCTCTATCAAATTACCGACTGCAAACTCCCAAACACTAAATATCCACCTTATCTATAGACCCCCTGGCCCCGTCAGCACCTTCACTGAAGACATCACCACTGTTATCTCTGAGAAGCTAAAAGAATCCTCCCAAACACTAGTACTAGGAGATTTCAATCTAGGGCTCAACGATATCAACGACCATCATGCTACTGCCACAGGCAATACTCTGTCAGTGCTAGGCTTCACGCAGTTCGTGAATACTTCCACACATATCAAGGGAAGAACACTAGACTGGATTGCCAGTCACAACTGCTACCCCTCTATAACAGCCATCACCCCCCAAATATGGTCTGACCATTACCTTATCTCTTTCACCCTCAACACCAAAAGACCCATAGTCTTAACACCCACGCCAGCCACACCCACCTTAACGAGAAACAAGAAAAACATTACAGCCGACAATATTCTGCCCCACATCCTACCCAAACTAAATTCCCTACCTGACCACTCTGACCCAGGCATCCTAGTGGATGCATTCAACGCAGCCATGTGCTCTGCTCTTGACAGTATTGCTCCATTTAAACTTCGGATCAGTAAACCCAAAAAGCATTTGAACTCATGGTTTACACCCCACCTAAAAAACTTAAGACTACAGAAGAGAAAATGCGAAACAGCTTGGAACCGACTTCCGACCGCTGAAAATAAAACTAACTTAATTAACATCTCCTCGCAATACAAAAGAGACATCATCCTGGCCAAACAAGAAACCTATAATAATAGGATCTCCCAATCCAACTCCAGCATGAAGGAGCTATTCTCCATCCTAAAGGAACTGGAAACTCCTATCACAGTACAGGATGACTCCATCAAAGACAAAACTTGGTGCACAGACATACAACTGGCACTAACCAACAAAGTATCCAACCTCCAAACAAAAATTGCCCTAAAGAAAGCCTCTCTGCCAACTCAACCTCTGATAGTCAAAATTCCCACATCCAACAACCCAGAATCCACCCAATTCCGTTTCTCCAAGGTCTCAGTAATTGAGGTAGAGAAGACCATTTTGACTCTCAAACCTTCTAATTGCAAAGGCGACCAATGCCCCGCACAACTGATCAAGGATGCGGCTAGGGATTTAGCCCCCTTTATCACAAAACTTATCAATGCCTCCTTTACTACGGGCACCATCCCCCGCAACCTAAAGGAATCTTGGGTACTCCCCCTCCTAAAAAAGCAAACATTGGACCCCAACATTCCTACTAACTACAGGCCCATCACCACGGTTCCCTTCCTACTAAAAATATTAGACAAGGTAGCATACACCCAAATCCAGAACTTCCTTGAGATGAACCATCTCCTCGGCACCCGCCAATCCGGTTTCCGTCCGCAACACGGCACAGAGACTGCCCTTATCGACCTAAAAGCCCAAATAGATTCACTCAGAGACGAGGGAAAACTAGCTCTCCTCCTCCTTCTAGACCTCTCAGCCGCCTTTGATCTGGTGGATCATAAAGTCCTATGTAATCACCTGGACTCGGCTGCCCACTTCTCAGAGGAGGCTATAGTCTGGATTCAATCATTTCTTAGTGACAGGACTATGAGGGTGTTCTCCCCCGCAGCGGCAGCAGACCCTATCCCAATCACCTGCGGAGTGCCCCAGGGATCCTGCGTCTCGCCGACACTCTATAACATCTTCACCAAGCCACTCTTTGACGATCTTGATAATCTGGGTATCACCTACACTAACTATGCAGATGATACTCAGATTCTCTTACCACTTACTGGGGATTACGTCGAAGATCTGGCTCTGGTGAATAGAGTCTATAGCATCGTTCAGGCATGGATGGCCAACCATGGCCTATGCTTGAACGATGACAAAACAGAGCTCATCATCCTGGGCACGGCAGCCCGTATCTCCAAACTTAACCAAAACTACTCCGCCTTCATCATCGATGGCAACACTATCAAGGTCGCCAGAGAAGTAAAAACCCTAGGTTTTTACCTTGATGCGACACTATCTTTCACCAAACAGGTGAACTCACTGTCATCATCCACTGCCTATACATGCAAGTTAATACGAGCTGGGAAACCATTCCTTTCAGAGGACAGCTGTCTTATTCTAGCTAGAGCCCTCATTTTATCGAAATTAGATTATTGCAACGCCCTCTACATAGGGACTACCAAACAAATCATCCACAGAATCCAAGTGCTCCAAAACAATGCACTTAGAGCGGCCTTAAGTATCCCCAGAAGTGCACACATTTCAGAAATAAGACGAAAACACAAATGGCTTTCCACCCAAGAAAAAATCAACCTTAAATCTGCGTCCCTTATCCACAAATGCCTAAACAACAAAGCTCCCCGATACCTCTCAGAACGCTTCAACAGGAAAAATCCAACGAGACTCACAAGGACAGCCAGCCCCAACTGCCTCCTAGTGCCCAGATTCAAACTAGCCACCATTGGAGGTTCCAGCTTCCCAGTTAAGGCAGCACAGTTATGGAACTCCCTACCCCTTGCACTCAGATCTGACCAAACCTTCAATAACTTCAGAAAGAACACCATAAAATGGCTTATTGAGAATGCGACATAGCGTATGTCACTTTATACGTAACGTCTTCTTATAATGTTTGTACTAACCTGCTTTTACTGTTTGATCGCCATAGATTTGATTGTTTAGCTACGCCTTATCTGCACTTGCACTTGCCCTACCCTGCAGATTCGAAATGTCCACTATGCCTGTAACCTGTAACGTTAACTAATCTGTAACCTGTAAACGTTAACTAAGCTGTAAACCTCCTTGTTCTCTTGCGCCCTGCTACCCTAGGGTCTGGTGCGCACAATAAATAAATAAACAAACAAACAAACAAACAAACAGACACAAAATGCAAATAGTGGGAATGTTTTTGATAATCTGAATCATGCGTATTTCACTGAAGAGTTCACATCGGACGATGTACAATTTCGCTAGGACAGCCCGAAGCAGTCTGGAACCAATACCTATTCCCATAGATCAAAAGGGGCCCTATGTTGAAATGAATGTGGGGAATAGGGAGCATATTTTTCTAGTGGATACCGGGGCTCAGAAGTGCTCCATTGATCATATGCGGGTTACAGATATCCCACTGTCACGGCAGAGCAATGTTTCTGTAGGGTTCTCCGGTGCGCCAGTAGTTAGTCCAGTCTCTTGGCCAGTACCGATTGCATTGGGACCATTTACCGATTCATGTCCATTCTTGTTGACGATGAATTGCAGCGAAAATTTGTTGGGATTAAATCTGTTGAAGAAATTGAATGCTGTGATTTATTGTTCTCCAGATGGAGTTTACTTGACGATTTCTCCCCAACAAGGTTCCGCTTCACAATTTTTGTCTATGCCTTTGCCAAGTGAATTCAGTGAGGTTCCAACAAACTTATGGGCAATGAATGGAAATGATGTTGGGATTCTAAATGTTGAACCAGCACGAATAATTTTGGAAAAAAACGTTATTACCCTGCCTAGTATTCCACAGTACTAAATTTCAGTAGAGGGTGAACGTGCATTGAAAAGTATTGTTTCAGACTTTATACACCGAACTGTGATTGAAGAGATTTCTGGAAGTGTGTGTAATAGCCTGATTGTTCCTGTATATAAAAAAGGGGATAATGTCTTACCCTACCGTTTTATAATTGATTTGAGCGCAATTAACAAGATTGTCGCGCCACAGTTTCCAATTGTCCCTGTTACGACTATCTTAACTATGAATCCGGCTTCGGCCACACATTTTAGTGTGATTGATTTAAAGAATGCTTTCTTTAGCATTCCTGTACAC
The DNA here is from genome assembly GCF_040938575.1 of Ambystoma mexicanum. Taxonomy (NCBI): domain Eukaryota; kingdom Metazoa; phylum Chordata; class Amphibia; order Caudata; family Ambystomatidae; genus Ambystoma; species Ambystoma mexicanum. The sequence goes on along the minus strand of NC_090922.1, from coordinate 1,447,354,903 downwards.
CCGGATAGTAGGAACCTGTTTGCATTTACCTTAGGTGGACGCTCCTTTACATTCACAAGCGTCTCCAGTGGCATAACACAAGATCTGGGGGCCCCCCTGCGAGCCATGCTGAGGGCCCCCCCCAAACTTGGCAAAAAATCACGGGTCGCGCCACACTCTGGGCCGGCCTAGATTACCACGCTTGTACAATACGCACACACATGCTGCTGAAGGGGTATGCCGCACACTGCACTAGGAGAAAGATATAAATCTGTGGTTTAATGCAATATACAGCACACTTTCTGAGAAAAATTGGTTAAAAAGCCACAGTGTTTGCTATTGTTTTGTAGGGTAACACCAATCCAATACATGCAAGTCACCAACAGTGCACAGGAACATGAATGCTTTGCTACTAAAAATGCATGCCACAATGAAAAAATGTCCAACTGGCTGCACAATGTAGACCAGTGTAGACACATAATAACATTACAGTAAAGCATGCCAGGCCACATTTATACATACCTAGACTGGTTGCACCAAAATGCCAGTCGAAGCAATAACACTCATCAAGAAGAGAGCAAACATTCAAGCCTGTGTCTCTGTGTGCTCTAACAACACGGACAAACTCTTTAAAATCTCCAAGGAACTGGCCAATCCTGTTGTGGTCTCTACCTCTCCTGTTCCCTCAACAGGCCCTCCGTATGGCTTTAGCCTCTCGCTTCTCTGATAAAACTCAGGACATCCTGTCCACTATCTCCTCTTCCTCTCCCTCTTCCTCTCTCCACACTGACTCTGTTGGTTTTCTCCATGACCAATAGTCTGGCTTAAGAGCTGCCAGAGGCACAGAAACTGCTCTCCTGAACACCTGTGAAGATCTGATCTCTAACCTTTATTCCAGCATTCCTTCTGTCCTCATCCTCCTTGAACTTTCCTCTGCTTTCGACACGGTCAACAACGCCATCCTGTTCAATTGACTCTGTGAGAACCTGGGCATCATAGATCAGACCGTGGAGTGGCTGACCTCCTTCCTCTTGGACCGCCCCTCCCAGGTCCAATTTGGGCCCTTTCTCTCCACCACCTTTCTCTACCTGTGGTGTTCCCTACGGCTCTATCCTCTCACCCTGGTTTTTCCACCTCTACTAGCCCCCTTTGGCCCATTTGATTTCTACCTTTTCCTCTAACTTTCAGTGTCATGCAGATGACACTTAGCTTTTCTTCAGGCTCCCCTCAACCTCCTCTCCTCTCTCGCTCTTCCTGGTGTCATTTTCAACTCCACTCTCTCTTTCTCTCTTCAAATCTCGGACGTCACCAAGAAGTCCCATTACTAGCTGCACCTCCTCAAAGGGACTCTTCCTTTCTCACTTTCCCCCAGAAGCTCACTGTCTCCAGAGCCCTGGTTCTCTCTAGGCTGGACTACTGCAACAGCCACTTTCTCAATCTGCCTTCCTCTACTGTCCGCCCTCTGTAACTAATCCAGAACAGGACTGCAAGACTTATCCTTGTCCTCAAGCCCAAGGATCGTATCTCTCCAGCCATGAAATGTCACCACTGGCTCTCGGTTGCTGCAAGGATCAAGTATAAGACCCTTTGCATTGTCCACAAGTCTTTCTGGGGCTGGGGTCTGCACTACATCCAACACTCTCCTCCATAATACCTTCCTTCTCGAGCCCTAAGGGTTAGATGCTTCTCCAGGCAGAGAGTGGTGGGTAGGTCTCTCTCCTCTGCAGGTGCCTCCCTCTAGAATGCTCTGCCTGCCCCTCCCAAACTTGAGCCGGACCACCTGAAGTTCCGGAAGTAGCTCAAAACGTTCCTCTTCTCCTCTGCTTTCTCTCTCTCCCTCCCCTGCTGACCTACCTGTCTGCTGTACCAACTGGTTGCTCGGCTACCCTCAGTCTCACTGAGTCCAGGCTCTTTCTTGATCAGTCACCCTTGCACTGCCTCTGGGCCTACCGTGCAGTTAGGGGCTGTAACTGTAACCCTACAGCCCCTTGTTCTCCTTGCACTACCCAGAGCCGCACTGCCCTGGCTGCACTTACTCAGAGCATTGCTGCCCCGTTGTCCCCTCCCATCTCCCTTGCACTTCCCCCCCTCCCTTTCCCCTCTCCCTTGCACTTCTCGTTCTCACACTTGAATGACTCAAGGCCTAGTAAGATCATTTGTCTTGTCCTCTCTCCATTTTCCTTCCCTTGTCTTGGCACGCCTAAAACACTTGTGTACAGGCGCGTTATATATGACTTATCATATAATTTCATAATTTTTATCACAGATGCCCGGAAAAAATATACAATGCCGCAGTAAGAAATGGCTAGACTGGAAGAACCCAAAAGCCAGTCTAGCCAGGTGATTACACATAGCAGGACTGCTTTATCAGAAATGCCCAGTTAAAAAAGTCATACCAAACTGAGGAATTACTAGACTGGCTGCACCAAAATGCCTCTCTAGCCACTAATACCACATATCATGCCTGCTTAGCATAGACATGGACGACCATTATGATTTATTGCACAATCCCGACCCCATACATCTCCTCTCCCTCCCATCCCCTACCCCAAGCTCCAAAATCAGCTAATTGGCCCAGAATTACCTCCACGTCCCTCTTCCTTGTCCCAGTGCTTACGTATGAGGCTCCTAAGCACTGGGGTGAGGAAGAGTGGGACTAGGAGTAATGAAGATTACAAGTAGCTAAGTCGGGCATTACCTTCATGTACCTCAATCTCATCCCAGTACTTGTGTATGAGACATGCTGCCTCATACACAAGTACTGCCTCATACACAAGTACTGGGATGAGGAAGAATAGGGCTAGGAGTAATGCAGATTACCAATAAGTAATCAAGGCATTAAACATAAGTAGTGGTGCAACACCATTGAGCTAACTGGGCTTCAGCACCCCCCCACCCCTGAAATTGTGGGCTATGTTGACTTGACCAGGCTGAACTACAGAGCAGTTTCCAGACAGAAAAGGACACAGATGTTGAACGTCACCTGGGTTTCGCTGTTAACAAGGGCCCGGCCCAGCAATTACTAATGTACAGCATTTCACTCTTAGTACCTGCATTCAAATGCCAATTTTTTTAGGCAATTGAAATTGTGATGTGAGTTTACTACTTGCATGCCAGGGGAGTGACTGGAAGGGTAGAGAGGGAACAGGAGACCAGTCATTCTCACAGCAGTCCATAAGTGGGTGCTTTCAGACTTAAAGGAGAAAGTTAAATGCTTGTAAAATTGAGGCTGCACTAGAATAGTCTCATTAAAATGTGTAAAGAAGTTAGATGCCCCCACACAGATAAGTTTGCTCCTCTCTCTGCCCCCGTGAAGTTAGCGCCTCTCCCAACATTTCAAGGGTTAGCCCCCCTGAAATGTAGGTTTTGTTGCACCCCTGAACACAAGCACACACACCAATTACCATATATACACACGCACACCCAGCCATCCATACATTTAAGTGTGCACCCTTTCACCATACAGGCACCAACAGGCAGACACCTGTACATTTAAGTGTACATCCTTTCACCGTACACGCACATCCAGACATCCATACATTTTTGTGTGCACCCTTTCACCATACAGGCACACCAAGGCAGCCACCCATACATTTAAGTGTGCATCCTGTCACAGTACACACACACATGCATGCATACCCAGCCACCCATACATTTGTACACCCTCTTTCGCCATACACTCGCACACGTCATGGGGTTGAGGGGAGCCATAATACTTCAAAAATAAATTGTTTCTTTTTGAAGTCACTCTGACCTCCTAAAGAAATTATTTCTGTTAAGGACCGTACAATAACGGAAATAATTTCTTTATGAAGGCAGAGTGACTTCAAAAATAAACTATTTATTTTTGAAGTCATAGGGCTGCCCCCACCCCATGACATGGAGACCTCCAGCCTAGGGTCTTAATCTCATGGGGTTGGAGTAGCCCCAGTACTTCAAAAAGAAGGTTTCTTTTTGTATTCACTCTGCCTTCATAAAGAAATTATTTCTGTTACAGAAATAATTTCTTTATAAATGTAGAGTGAATTCAAAAAGAAATGAAAAAATAAAATACATTTTTTTCTCCATTTTTTTTTTGTCCAAGTGGGGCCCCCTCCCAGGAAATGGGGTCGTGGGACCTTCTGCACCGCGGGGGCAGTGGAGGCCCCTGTTACGCCAGTGCGCGTCCCCCAGGATCTGCTTAAGGCTGCGTTGTGTTCAGCGCCCGTTTTAGGCACACCAAATTATGAGAAGAATTTTGTTTTGTATGTGCATTAGCGTGAGGGTTATGCCTTGGCTGTATTGACACAGGAACATGGGGGAAAGAGCAAACCATGAGGCTACTTTTCCTCCATGTTAGACCCTGTTACATGCGCTTTGTCAACATGTTTGTGAGCTGTGGCTACTGCTGCTGCATCAGTAAAACAAAATGAGGATATGGTTTTTGGTCACTCTTTTGATGTTCTACTAAACAGAACACAAACACAGCATCTCACTTCTGCTCGATTAACGAGATAAGAGTTGATTCTATTTGCACCGCACATCCAAATTAAGAGATGCTGTACTTTGAATCAGCTGAACTTTTGCCATCTCTACAAGAGGATGACCGCAACAATGACATGCCCCATGATTGCCTATATGTTACAGAGCAAGAAACAAAGGGCAGAATTGATTTGAGCGATACATCTTTGAAGTCCCTGTATGGAATCTGATAAAATGAGATGCCTGAATTGTTATCATTAGAAGAATCATAAGACCCATTGTTAGAGAACTATTATTTAGTATTATCCTTTTAAGACCCATTCATCCTGTTTAGCTATCCATTATACATTGCAGAAGTTGCATCATTACAGTTATCCACATATTAGACTGCCACCTTTGTATGCATGACATGTTATGCATTATAGTGCTTGGCATTAGGAGAGAAACATGCTAGACACTTTGCCATTTGCAATAGAATGACACTTGCACGTATTTGAAGTGCCATGATTGTGCTTTAGAGACAAGGGAGGGGATTTTTGACATCACATGGTACCAAAATTCAACACGGTACTCTGATAGTACAATTGTACTAGCGCTTCCTACATAGTTATCAATAATGAAATGCGCAGCACACCAGAAAGTGACAGACGATGTAGGAAAAGGAAATACTTTTGCCGACAGAATCGGTAAGCAGACTGCCACCGATCCACACTCGGTAAAGTATGTGTTACACTCGGCTAAATGGGTTACTGACACTAATTCGATGGAAGAAGGGGTCAACAGTGTGAAAGAAATTCAGGCTGAAGCAACAGCAGAAGAGATCAACCAATGGGGGAATAGTCTGGTGGGATTGGATATTGAGGGGTGTTGGGTGGACAATGAGAAGCAAAGATGGATGCTGCCCAATGCTTATGTCACTGCTGTAGTCACTATGGCTCATGTGTCATGCGCCTCTTTTTTGTCAAACGATGGAACCAATGGCTGCGTTGTGGGTTATGCCACAACGGAGACTTGGCTGCCATTGATAGTCCCGTCAATTTGGGAATGTCATCTCAGGATGCGGTCTAGTCTTTCTCAAGATGGCCGCCTCCGGCATTGACAGCGTTCAGTTGCACTTGGCTCTTCGCGTTGCAACTGTGTGTTTTTGCTACCCTGTTGTTGCTACGCTGCATTATTTCTCTTGGCTCTACTGAGCCCTCCTCTCCTGTTCTGGGCTCCCTTTGCCTCTAGAAAGTCTCAGCCATTCTGGAATGGCCATCCTCAAAGACCATAAAGGAGGTGCAGAGATTCCTAGGTTTCACCAACTTCTATCGGAGATTCATCCAAAATGTTTCCGCTACGGTAGCTCCCATAACCTCACTTTTGAAGAAAGAGAATCAACCTTTTATTTGGTCTCCAGAAGCTGAGGTAGCGTTTCAGTCCCTGAAACAAAGCTTCAGTTCTGCCCCTATTCTTATTCAGCCTAACCAAAATAAAAGATTCATTGTGGAAGCTGACGCTCGGCCAATGCAGTGGGAGCTGCTCTCCTGCAAGAAAAGGAAGGGGTGGAAGATCCCATCGCATATCTCTCGAAGACTCTCAATATCAGTCAAAAGAACTATTCTGTAATTGAACGAGAACTTTTGGCCCTTAAGCTTGCCTGTGAGGAGTGGAGGCATCTCTTACAAGGAGGAGAAAGACCATTTCTCATCAAAACGGATCACAAAAATCTCAAGACCCTACAGAATATGGAATGTGCCAACTCTCGACAGGCCAGATGGGCACACTTCTTTGCCCAGTACGACTTTGAGATCACTTACGTACCAGGCAGTCAGAATGTGATTGCAGATGCCCTTTCTCGTTGTTATGTCTCTGAAGATCCTTCTCAGTGTCCTAAGGAGAGACATTTTCCCAACAAAGTGTTCATTGCCTCTACATCATCCTTTCTCTCTCAGATTAAGGCGGCTACCACGAGCGAAACTTTTCCAACTCCTCCTTCACCCCGCATCCGAGTTGAGATGAGGGAAGGTCTATGCTTCATGAACAAGAGATTGTATGTGCCTCGGTCTGACTTACAGCAGAAGGTGATGTCTTGGTGTCATGATCATTGCACTGCAGGACATCAGGGTGTGAAAAACACCGAAGAACTAGTTCGGAGATCTTTCTTCTGGCCGGGAATGTCCGCCGACATTAAAAAATATGTCCAAGCATGTGCCCAATGTTCCCGAAGTAAGAATTGCTTCAAAAAACCCATTGGATTACTGGAACAGATTCTTTTGCCCGTAGCTCCGTGGGAGAAGATATCCACTGATTTTGTGGTGGATCTCCCAGTTTCTCGGGGTCACACATGTATTATGGTCACCGTAGATTCACTCACTAAGCTGGCTAATTTTCCCCCTTCCCGAGTTTGCCATCAGCCTCACAGATGGCGGAGGTATTCGTACGAGATATTTTCCGCTTACATGGATTACCCGCTAACATAATCTCTGATCGGGGTAGTCAATTTACCTCAAAATTTTTGACTGCTCTTTGTCGGAAACTGGGCATTGAACAAGCTTTATCCTTTGGGTTCCACCCGCAAAACAACGGGCAGACTGAAAGTTTGAATGGGACAATAGAACAATATCTCCGGTGTTACACCAATCACATGCAAGACAACTGGTATGATCTGTTACCTACTGCAGAGTTTGCATACAATAACTGCACACATTCAGCGACGGGACTTAGCCCGTTTTACAGTAAGTTTGGTAACCATCCTAGGAGTATATTGCCGGTTTCAACCGCCGCCTCAATGTGCCCTACGATTGACGACCGATTGCAGCAAATTACTGAAGCACATAAAACGGCCAAGATCGCCTTAGCCCAAGCCCGTGACCGATACAAGCGCCTGGCAGACCAGAAACGCTCTAATACCCCTGTCATTGAGGCTGGCTCATGTGTATGGTTATCCACCAAATTTCTGCCCAGATGGATCCACCCATCCAAATTGTCACCCAGATTCGTGGGACCTTACATGGTGATTTCCAGAATAAATCCTGTCGCTTTCCGACTACGGCTGCCAAGGTGTATGAAGAGGATCCATCCTGTGTTCCATGCATCGCAGTTGCGCCCGGCCTTGACTAACATTTCCGGCCGCACCTTTAAGTCGTCAGACCGAGGAACAGGGATCCGAGGAAAAGGAGTATGAGGTGGCAGCTATTAAGGATTCCCGTTATCACAGAGGACGATTGGAATTTTTACTTTCCTGGAAGGGCTACCCATTATTAGAACATTCATGGGAGCCCTGTTCTAATGTACATGCCCCGACTGGTGAGGAAATTTTATCGAGCTCACCCTGGCAAGCTGGGTTTCTCCCGCTCTGGGGGGGGGCATATTGTCATGCGCCCCTTTTTTGTCAAACAATGGAACCAATGGAGACTTGCCCGCCATTGATAGTCCCGTCACGTTGGGAATGTCATCTCAGGATGCGTTCTAGTCTTTCTCAAGATGGCCGCCTACGGCATTAACAGCGTTCAGTTTACGTTCTCCTCTCAAGGGTGTGCCCTTCGTCTCCTCCTCCGGAGCCTCTTTGCTCTGTTCTATGGCTCACCCCTTCTGTTTACATTCTTCATTTGCCACCAATACTTACCTGTGGCCGGAGTTCGGCGTCCACGCTCGGAGACCTCTGGAATTCTTCCCAACGACTGAAGTTTTTTTTTTTTTTGGTCTGTTTGGCTTTTTCTCCGCTGGCTATCATGGATCCGGGGCCACTAGGTTTCCGTAATATTCGTCAACCATTGTGGCGTCGTTCCGTGGTAGGCCGTATCTTCTAAAAAAAAGTTCCTCTGTCAAAGAAAGCCTACTAAGGACACAACATCAGGTGAGGAGGAGGGGTAGGAGTCGCAAGCAGGGAGTGATCTGGACATTACCGATAAGGCTGTAAGCTGTGACATCATAATCCAGCACATATATGTGCGAAAAAGATATGCTAGCATTTAGATAATCTCTGGTACAATAACAATAACCCGAAAATTCCCGAACATTTAGTTCAGAATTCTATGGTATGTCTACAACACAAAATTGGGAGGGGCACAACAACACCAAAGGGTAGTTTTGAACCTACCTCCATTCCATTTGAAGTGATTCATTTTGACTTTATCGAGATGGAACACTGCCAGAATTACAGAAAGGGGTTAGTTGTCATTTGTGCCTTTAGCAAATGGGTCGAAGCTTTCCCCCTGAAAGACAATACTGCTCTGTCGATGGCCAAAGCCATGCTAAAGGAATATTGGTCTGCCGAGAGTCATTTGGTCCGACAACAGACCGCACTTTATTGCTGACGTCATTCTGCAAATCTGTGCGGGATTACAGATCGATAATCGTTTTCACTCAGCGAGACAGCCTCAGAGTGCCAGTTTGGTGGAACGCCACAACGGTATTTTGAAAAATAAACTAGCGAAGGTGTGTGCACACAGTAATTTAAAGTGGTAAAGTAATTTACCAATAGCCCTGATTTCAATGCGGACATCCGCAGAGTCAAAAACAGGACTTTCCCCCATGCAAAATCATTATGGGAAGGCCTGCAAATGTATGGAATGCACCAGGACCTAGAAAGTTGGCTGACATCGAATACCCATTACTGTCTGATTATTGTGACCAGTTGACTCAAAACTTGCATTTGATTCACCAACAGGTTCGAGCAGCCCTGCCTGAGAAATACGCAGGCCCAGGCCACATCGAATTCGGCCTGGAGAGTATGTCCTATTGAAGAATTTCGAGAGGAAAACGTGCTTTGCGCCACGCTGGAAGGGGCTTATTAAGTCCTAAAGGCTACGCAGACAGCGGTACGTGTGTCCGGCAAGAAACATTGGATACATGAAACGCACGTAACTGCTGGGTTTGCACACATTTGCCACAGCATGGTGAGAAGGGGACAGGTTGGTATATTCATCTCATCCTCTCCCTCTGTCTAGTGCATGTTATGCTGCATTTAGTGCACTGTTCTTTGAACGATGGAACGACAGTGCCACTGTTAATTTTGATGGAATGAATATAAATGAATGTGATTGATTAGTATTGCTGCCACTAGGATGCTCAGTATTCGCAAACAGGAGTACATTGAGCACTCCCAATGTCAGACATTCCGACAAATATTCCAGACCTTACCAATTTATGATCTCTTTCAGAATGACCCCAGAGGGTAATGAGGAGATTGCTCCACCATCAATCATGATCCTGATTCTGTCCCATTCTGTATACGAAAAGAGGATGCCCGACCTATGGGCTCGTATGATAAATGTATGTACACAGCTGTTTTAGTAAAGGAGGAGAGGCCTCTGTATATAGGGTGTTCTATCTATTTCGTTTGTGGAAGTGAAGCTTATCCCTGGTTACCAAAAGTTGGCAAGAAAAATGTTATTTGGGTATACTCTTACCAGGGGTTTATATCACTTCTACAGCCGATATATTGAAGACCCGCCCTAGGAACGCGGTGGAAGACCGCGGCATGCAATTTTAGTTCATTACTCGGCAGGAATGCACATTCTGCTGAGTGTCTTGTTTGTCTTACACTGTAGAATCTTGAAGTCTCTGCAGAAGCATCCCTAATCTATGAGTTAGGTACCTGCTTGTCTCAACCATGTTTTCTCGAGCAATCAATTGTAATAAATGTGCAGCCTCTAGGGGTTCCTCTAAAGAAAACCCTATTCCCAAGCTTTAGAGCAGACTGACCTTAGGCTTCAGAAGCAAAACAGATAAGCTGTATAGCAAATGTTAACTTGTACCAGGGAACACGATATGCCCAAGGCTCGACTGCCCCACTGCGACACTGGGACATCCTTCAAGTCCTTCTGTAGAAGCTGCTAGGCCTCACAGTCCCTCACTAGCTGTTCAGGGCCTCACCAACTTATTCACAGTGGAAATCAGCCCAGCAAGAGGGGGGAAATGGGACAAAATAAACAACACTGGAGCTCTTCTCGTTTCTTGGCCTGCTTCCTGCATTGGCATTAAAAGGTTAATATTCCGTACATGCATAAAAATGTTCAAAGAGAATTTACTTAAAATTTGCTCAGTGTACCTGTGTGTCCTCCACTACGCGCCTGGAGGAAAAGTTTATTGCAATTTAACAATTTGCATCGAACCTGTCAGCATTGATCATATAGCTTTTCATGTAGAATTTTGAGCTTTCTGATTTGGAGTTCTTGCTCCTCAAACTCAGTTTAAAGATGTTCAGAGTTTTTTTTGTTTCCTGGTCCCTCCTTTAATACATCTCTTCAACCCAGAAGTTTACTTCAATTTAATTTCTAACTCTTTCCATGCTTCACTTCCTATAACCTGTTGGCAGTTTACAGAGTCCTAGAAGTATACTTTCTGCTACTTTTTCACAAAACCTGAATATTCCTACCTACCCTAAATCCCTAAATCCCTAAATCCCTAAAATAAACTTTAAACTACATTCTCCAGCATGCTTGCTTAAATTCGTGCATGCGCGTATGTTTCTGTCAAAAGAAATACGCAGCTGTCACTTTAAATCACTATGGCAGTCATACGCTTAGTGCAAGTCTTTATAGTAGCATGTGCGGAGATGAATTCACTGCCAAAAGAAATACGCAGCTGTCACTTTAAATCACTATGGCAGTCATACGCTTAGTGCAAGTCTTTATAGTAGCATGTGCGGAGATGAATTCACTGCATGCTCCTTACTGGAAAGTCTGTAGGGTATAATCACTCAAGAAGCCTTCGCCGCCGCTCGCAGTCAGGTAAACTAACTGCGTAACTCAGCCGGTGCTCTGTTCCTCCCTCGTGCTCACACAAAGAAAAGTGAACGTGGCGGGAGAATATTCCACCGCTGCTCGCTGTCCACTTCTGGAACTGCGTAATGCGGCCTATCCTCGTTTTCTCTCACGCGCTCTCAAAATATGAACGTGACGGGAGAACGTTTCCCCAAATAACGAACAACTTCTGGGAACTTATATTGAGTTTTAACTAACACTTAGCAAATTGTCAGATCTGATTGCTCTGCTTCACTTCAGCTGCATTTTACAATCTTCACACAAGCACATTAATGTTCAAGTTCAAACGTGAAATAATATTTCCAGTCTTTCCAACGCTGCTTGCCATTCACCATCAGAGTTGTTAAATTAAACAGTTTTTTAGCGCTGCAACCTTAACTTAAACAATTTAAAACTCGACTATGTTTCTTTTCAAACTTGTTAAAGCTTAAATTGAAGCGCTCCCACCAGATTAGTTGATTGAAGTTCTCTTCAACTCTTCCTGCTTCTTAATCTTGAATTCTTTAAGGAACATTATTGGCTTTAAGGGAACTAAGAAACTGAGCTGCTCTTTTTAAGGTAAAGTGATGAAAGGCAGTTGAGAATGGGCAGCAAAGACAATCATCTCTCAACATTCTGAAATTTATCTCAGATGCTCAGAACCTCCATTTTGGCTTGGGCTCAAGCCCAAGCCTCCATTTTGAGCACAGAGCTCAGAAGATCACTGAAGAAAGAAATGAGTAAACAAGACAAACCTTTTCCTATGCTCCCAAAATCATTTCCCACCAGCATTGAAGTACACCCAACACCCCTAGCTTTACCCAGAAGATTCCTGATGTCCCAGACAGTTCCCCCTCTGTAAAGACTTGCCCCAGGGCCAACCTTCACAGGGAATCCGCGATGAAACTTAGAAACCAGTAATGAGGCATGGACATCTTCAGCTGCCTCCCAAGACCTCTCTTCAGGACCAAAACCCTTCCAATCAATCAAGTATTGCAGTTTACCCCTGAATTTTCGTGTATCTAAAATTGCCTTGACTTCATACTCTTCCCCCTCAGATTCCACTGCAACTGGCAAGGGTTGTGGTGAAAGACGAGTTCCATCAATCACAGGTTTCAGTAGACTCACATGAAAAGAATTATGAATCTTTAAGTTGTGAGGTAACTTTAATTTCACTGCGGAAAGGATTTGAAATTCTTTCAATAGCAAATGGACCAATGAACCTAGGACTGAACTTGTTTCTACCTTTCAACCTCAGATGTTTAGTGGCTAACCAAACAAGATCACCAATTTGATAATCAGGACTATTTCTTCTGTGTTGATCAGCAAATCTCTTCATAGTTCCTTTGCTAGCTACCAAAACACGCTGTGCTTGTTCCAAATTCTTCCTCATAATCTCAATTCTCTCTCTCACCTCAGACAAGAAACCTCAAGAGAGGCTTCCGCCCTCAAAAATCAGGGATGGTAACCTTGGTTACAATAAAAGGGAGTCATCTGAGTAGAATCTTCGGAAACATTATTGTAGCTAAACTCGGCCAACCAAACCAAATCAACCCAACCTTGATTAGAACGTAAAAAACACCTCAAATATTTTTCAAGCTCCTGATTTATTCTTTCTGTGAGATCATTGGATTGGGGATGATAAGCAGATGATAGATTAATTACCATTCCTAACTCTTTAAAAAAAGCCTTCCAGAATTTTGAAGCAAATTGTGTACCTCTGTCAGAAATTATCTGAACAGGCAGACCATGCAATTTGACTACATTCTGTAAAATGACACTAGCCAAACTGGCAGCAGTGATCGCTCCCTTCATAGGAATGAAATGCCCAGCCTTAGTCAAATGGTCCACCACTACCAAAATGGACCGACTTCCCTGATCTTCGGGCAAATCCACAATAAAGTCCAAAATTAAATTCAAATAACCAGTGGACTTCCCATGCTCCCCTTTGGCCTGTGCACACACCTTGCAGGTTCTTACAAAATTCAATATATCAGTCCTCATTCCTTCCCACCAAAAATGCAGTCGAACAAGTTCAGGAGTCTTCCGATAACCTGGATGACCCGCTAATTTTGTCTCATGACACTCTTTTAGAGCAATCTCTCGAATATCCAAACTGGGTAAATAAAGTTGATCATCGACCTTAGGTAGACCCTCTTGAATTGTCCTTGTGGAATCTTTTCGAACACATTCAAGCATTTGATCTTCCGACATATGATGTCTAATAAAATCTCTGAAATCTAATCTCTGTGCTGACACTGCAACAGCAAAGGGTTCTGCTCCCAAAACTGGTGCTGTCAAGTCTTCTTTCCCCTTAAGACTTCCAGGGAACTGTCTGGAGAGAGCATCAGCCTTTCCATTTTGTCATCCAGGTTTAAAAGGTAATAACAAAATCAAACTCTCAGAAAAATAAAGACCACCTGAGTTGGCATGGAGTAAGTCTTAGTGGACTATAAAAAAAGTACATTTCTGTGATCCGTAAAGACGGTCACAGTGTGTCGAGCGCCCAAAAGATAATGTCTCCACTCCTGAAAAGCCTTTTTAATGGCCAAAAGTTCACGGTCAGTAATGGTGTCATTTACTTCTGCAGGAGACAATTTCTTTGAGAAGAAAGCCACAGGATGCAGCTGTCTAGAAACCTGATGTCTTTGGGACAAAACAGCCCCCACCGAAACATTTGATGCATCTGCTTCCAAATAAAATGGTTGAGCCGGATCTGGATGATGCAAAATCTGAGCCTATGTAAAATTCTTCTTTAAATACTGAAAGGCCTTTTCAGCCTGCCAGACCATTTCAATTTCACTCCTTTTTGCAGTAACTTAGTGATTGGTGTCACCTTCAAAGAAAAATTACAATAATAGTTTGCAAAACCCAAAAAGCTTTGCACCTCCTTCACATAGGTAGGAGACGGCCAATTGGAAACAACTTGAACCTTACGCACATCCATTTCCAAACCTTGAGGACTAATCACAAATCCTAAGAATTCGACTTCCTTAGTGTGAAACTGTGAGTTTTCCAACTTAGCAAAAGGATTGTTATCACGCAATTTCCGTAGTACTCTCTTCACATGCTCTTGTTACGAAACCTCATCCTGTGAAAAGATTAAGATATCATCAATGTAAACTATAACAAAAATGTCCAAAAATTCTCTGAGGACCTCATTGATAAAAAATGTAAATGCTGCTGGGGCATTGCACAAACCAAAGGGCATGACAAGATACTCAAACCAAATTTTGTCTTAAAGGTGGTTTTCCATTCATCACCTTCACGCAACCTAATAAGATGATACGCCCCCGAAGATCTAATTTGGTGAAAATGTTAGCTCATCTTATCTGATCAAGCATGACAGAAATTAGAGGACAAGGATATTGGTTCCTGATTGTAATACGATTAAGGGCTCGATAGTCAATACAAATTCTCAGGGTTTTATCCTTCTTAGGGACAAAAAAGAGAGGCGAAGCTGCTGGAGACTGAGAAGGTCTTATAAATCCCGTGGCCAGATTTTCATCGAAATAAGACTTGAGATGTTCATTTTCCTTTTCTGTTCACGCGTATACCAGACTACAAGGTAAAGGAGCCCCTACCGCCAAATCTTTTTTACAGTCATATGGTCCATGGGGTGGTAATTCCCCTAACCAATCTCCATGATGAACGGTGAGGTTTAAATTCTAGTCCCTGTATGGATTCGTTTTTGGTTGAATTGGTGGAGGAAGTTGGCAACTGTTTACCATTGTGCATATTGAAGTTAGTTTTTTCAAATTGGTTTTAGTTATTGGTCCATTGGAGTGAACTCTCCATGCCACTAAAAAGGGGAAGAACAAGAATTGGAGCTGTTAATGAACTTGAAGACATTTATTTCTGCAAGTTTTTGGCTCAGGTATATTATTAATTGCATTCGTGTGCACCCTATTGGTGATTAGGGTTGGCTAGGTTTAGTAATTAAACCCAAAATGCCCATTTAGTAATGTGTTTATGTTTATATGTACCCTTAGATATAGGAACCTGGAGTGTAGAGAAACGAAAAAAGATCTACCGACATCACAAGACAAATTTCTGCCCCTGAAGAATGTCCAGTTATTTACAACATCAAGGACCAAGGACAGAAACTTATATGAGTTGGGCTATATTGACACAGTAGGAAGCAAGAGAAATTAAGTTGCTATTGTGTTGTGTTGTTTCAAGCATTTGTGAACTTGATTCTGTGAGGTGGAATAATTATTTTATCATTGTATACTGATATGCTGTGTATATGTGTTTTTTAATGTTTTTTTATACTTGTGCTGTAATAAGTAAATGAATTAAAATATGACATTTTAGGCAACATCGTATATGTTATTACACTATACGCAGCCCACATTTGCTAAGTGATTGCTTTTCGTTTTTTTATACCTTAGGGTACAGTATGTTGTGTTATTGAGAATGTATGTATCCCTTCTTTTGTTTGAATATATATCCACCTCATCAAAAACATTCCAAAACTCTTCATAGCACTGTGG
This sequence comes from Ambystoma mexicanum, assembly GCF_040938575.1. Classification (NCBI taxonomy): domain Eukaryota; kingdom Metazoa; phylum Chordata; class Amphibia; order Caudata; family Ambystomatidae; genus Ambystoma; species Ambystoma mexicanum. The sequence goes on along the minus strand of NC_090922.1, from coordinate 1,447,339,239 downwards.
TAATTGTCCAACCACTACCCCTACAATTGCCTGCCCTGCTCCGCTTTAAGCTAGCCAAACAGCCTCATTTCCTTCCACCTCTTTAACCTTCAAAATATCCTCCCTACGCTTATTTCCTCCATCTAAACAATGTGAAAAACAGAAATTGGAAACTAAACTGACTGACCGCTTCTCCCAATCAACCGTTGAATTGTGTAACATAAGCCAAGGCATGCCTAGAATCAACAGCAATTGAGGAGCATCAATTAATTCAAAAGCCATTTCTTCACCATGACCTCCCTCAATTTCGAGCCACAAAAGAACGGTCTCATGGGTAATTGTTCCTGAAGAGAGCTGCGTCCCATCAACTGCCCTCACTTGTTCTGGACAATCCTTCGCCCTGATTGGAATTCCCAATGACTTAGCCAACCCCCAATCCATAAAATGTCCTGTAGCCCCAGAGTCTAGCATTGCTGCCCCCTCCCTTTCACCTTTCCCACCAAAAATAAGGATGCATTCAATGTGAGATGAGGGACCGCCGACTGCACAGAATTGGCTACTAGTTTCGGGTTGGCCAGAGATACTGGAATCTTTCTAGAAATCCTGGGGCAATCCTTTAATAAATGACCTGACCTTCCACAGTACATTCACAACCCCTCCTTGATTCTCTTTTCTCTCTCATCCTTAGTCAAAGGGCCTCTGGGTTTAGAATAACTCTCCTTACTGCCCAAAGAAGGTCTAACCTCCCTGCTCCCAAATACTCCTTTAGATCTCTCAAACCTAGATATTGGCTTAACTTCAGTGAAATTATTTCTACGCTCCCCCTTACGCTCACTCATCCTGAAATCCAATTGCAAAACCAAAGATATAAACTCTTCACAAGTCGATGGCCTCTCAACTATGGTAGACAACGCATCTTTGAGGTCATCCTGGAACCCTCAATAGAACAAGGTAGATCTCTTTTCTTCCGGCCAGTTGGACTCTAAAACCAAAGATTGGAACTCAGTAATATAACTAACCAAGTCCTTACCGTAGCTCCAAAAGCTCAGAGTTTACCTCCTGCGATAAAGAACGCCTATCCAAAATGTTCCAGAATTCACTCACGAAGCCTTTAAAATCCTCCAGAAAAGGACTCTGTTGATTCAGCAATAAAACTGACCAAGCTGCAGCATCACCAGATAGATACGACAACATAAATGCCACCTTTGAAGTTCCCGTGGAAAAAACATCTGGACGACACAAAAAATGTAGTTGACACTGAGTGACAAACACAGAAAATCTTTTAGAATCCCCTCAAATGCTCAGGTGCTGCTAATGGAATGGGTAACTGATAACATTCCCGAAAACCACCAAACTTCTCCTTACTACTCCTATACACCACCTCGTCTCTATGCAAAAGAACTGGTGGATCCATATCCTCAACCAGATCCTCCGTCAACGGAGTCCCCTGAGCTTGCAACTTACTAAATTTGTCCACCAAACCTTTCACATTCAAATTTTAAAACTTGTTTTCATTCCTGACTGCCCTTAACTCCTGTCTAATGTCAGACAAAACCTCCCCTAACGCGCTGAGAGACCTGTGGGATCCATAGCAGCTTGGACAGATAAATCACCTTGGGCCTTTCATACTGTCATGTCTCCTTCAAGTCCTTCTGTGGAAGCTGCTAGGCCCCACAGTCCCTCACTAGCTGTTCAGGGCCCCACCTACTTATTCACAGTGGAGATCAGCCCAGCCAGAGGGGGAAAGGGGAAATGGGACAAAATAACAAACAACACTGGAGCTCTTCTTGCCTCTTGGCCTGTTCCCTGCATTGGGATTAAAAGGTTAATAATCCATACATGCAAAAATGTTTCAAAGAGAATTTACTTAAAAATTAGCTCAGTGTACCTGTGTGTCCCCCACTAAGCACCTGGAGGAAAAGTGTATTGCAATTAAACAATTTGCATCCAACTTGTCAGCATCGATCATATAGCTTTTCATGTAGAACTTTGACCTTTCTGATTTGGAGTTCTTGCTCCTCAAACTCAGTTTAAAGCTGTTCAGAGTTTCTTTTGTTTCCTGATCTCTCCTTAAATAGTTCTCTTCAACCCAGAACTTTGCTTCAATTTAATTCCAGACTCTTTCCCTGCTTCACTTCCTATAACCTGTTGGCAGATTACAGAGTCCTAGTATACTTTCTGCTACTTTTTCACAAAACTTGAATATTCCTACCTAACCTAAATACCTAAAGACCTAAAATAAACTTTAAATAACATTTCCCAGCATACTTGCTTAAATTCGCACATGCACGTATGTTTCAGTCAAATGAAATATGCAGCTGTCACTTTAAATTCACTACGGCAGTCATACGCTCAGTGCAAGTCTTTATAGTAGCAGGTGCCGAGATGAATGCACTGCATGCTCCTTACTGGAAAGTCTGTAGGGTATAATCACTCAAGAAGCCTCTGCCACCGCTCGCTGTCAGGTAAACTAACTGCGTAACTCAGCTGATGCTCCGTTCCTCCCTCGCGCTCACAAAAAGAAAAGTGAACGCGGCGTGAGAATATTCCAGTGCTGCTTGCTGTCCACTTCTGGAACTGTGTAACACGGCCTATGCTCGTTTTCTCTCTCGCGCGCTCTCATATAATGAACTTGACGGGAGAACATTTCCCCGAACGACAAACAGCTTCTGGGAAACAAACTTATCGTGAGTTTTAATGAACACTTAGCAAATTGTCGGATCTCATTGCTCTGCTTCACTTCAGCTGCATTTTACAATCCTCACACAAGCACATTAATGTTCAGGTTCAAACGCAAATTAATATTTCCAGTCTTTCCAATGCCACTTGCCATTCACCATCAGAGTTGTTAAATGAAACAGTTTTTGAAATCTATTGGACTTTTCTACTTAGTCTTTTAGCACTGCTCAGCAACCCTAACTTAAACAATTTAAAACTTGACTATGTTTCTTTTCAAACTTGTTAAAGCTGATCAAATTGAAGCGCTCCCACCAGATTAATTGATTGAAGTTCTCTTCAACTTTTCCTGCTTCTTAATCTTGAATTCTTTCAGGAAAGTTATTGGCCTTAAGGGAACTAAGAAACTTAACTGCTCTTTCTAAGGTAAAGTGATGAAAGGCAGTTGAGAATGGGCAGCAAAGACAATCAGCTCTCAACATTCTGAAATGGAACTCAGCTGCTCAGAACCTCCATTTTGGCTCAAGCCCAAGCCTCCATTTTGAAGAAAGAGATTAAGGAAACAAGACAAACCTTTTCCTCTGCTCCCAAAATCATTTCCCACCAGCATTGAAGTACACCCAACACCCTTAGCTTTACCCACAAGATTTCTGATGTCCCTGACAACTATGTTTTCTCCATCAAGCAACCAATTGTAATAAATGTGCAGCTGCTACGGTTCCTCTAAAGAAAACCATATTCCCAAACTTTAGAGCAGACTGACTTTAGGCTTCAGAACAACACAGATAAGCTGTATAGCAAATGTTACCTTGTACCAGGGAACACGATATGCCCAAAGGCTGGACTGCCCAACCGGGACATCCCCCAGTATGCCTCTGGCCTAAGGAGGCCTCTTTTTGAGCGGAAGGATACACATGTACATTAACATTAAGCTGCTCCGCCCGGGTGGTTTACCTTGAATTTGCTGCCACCAACAACTGAGGCAAGCACTGCAATTTATTTTTTCTTCCCAGCAGTCGGACTGAGCCCGCGCCTGCACATGAGGGCCTCCTGGGTTGTGAAATGGTTTGGGACCGCACGTGCCCTGCTGCAGCCCAGGCTGCATGCACAGACACAGTGCACACATTGGCAGCGCAGGCAGGTCAGCAGGGCAGGCTGCAGGCAGCTGGCCCGGGCTGCATGAGGCCTTGGCAAGCCGCAAGATCGATCGATTGTCAGGTAAGCAAGATGCTGAACGTCATCAATCACTATCATTGAAAAAACCTTATCTCGAGTCAAGATTGTGTGATCTTTTGCTGGAGGATCTCGTTCCTCGAGTAAATAACTCCCCTGGCCTGCCCCTCCATTAAGTTTCCGTAGTCACTAGACTCACTCTCTGAAAGTAGGGGGACTGGCTACCCCAGCACCAGTTCGAAACACGGCCCGCGCATAGCGGCCGAAGTCCGGTATGACGCACAATATAACACTTATGAAACGTGGTCTGGTGAAGGCCCAGAGCGCCCCGCAATATGTTTTACTGGGACTACTGCCATTAGCTATGGAGAGCTGGGAAACTTACCTGCCGTAAAGTTCATTCTGGAGCTATTGACTGGTCTCCAAAGCGAGACTAGAGTTACCTGAAGCTTTGCAAAGAATTTAAAAGTAAACTAAGGGACTGGGACAGGAGAAATAATTACATATGTTTGCAGGGGCTTAAATCTCACAATCATGTTCCATGCATGCTGTATACTCCGGGTGTGCCCCAGGGATCCTGCGTATCCCCACTACTTTTTAATATTTACATCAAATGCCTATGTGATTTGCTGAAATCAATGGGCATACAATTTGCTAACTACGCCGACGACACGCAGATAGTGATTAAACTATCTGGTGTCTACAGGGATGATTTGGATACTGTAAATGAAATTTATGATACCATTCAAAAACGGATGGCTCTTAACTCTCTCGCACTCAACGATAAAAAAAAAGTTGCTGGTTATCAGTACACCTTTTAGGCATATAAACATGGACACAGACTATACAGCCTTCGTAATTGGCGGCAACAACATTCATGTATCAGATTCTGTAAAAACGTTGGGAGTATATTTTGATACTTATCTTACATTTCAGAAGCACGTATCCTACCTCAAGACATCATGCAGTTTTTTCACACATCTCTTATGGCAAATAAGAACATATCTGTCCGAAGCTAATAGAGCATCCATTGCAGCAGCCATAGTTAACACCAAGCTGGACTACTGCAACAGCCTCCTGATAGGCACCTCAAAAAGAAACATTAGGAGTCTCCAAACTATACAGAACGGAGCTGTTCGAGCTGTATGTGGCCTAAGTCGCCAAACTCAGAACATCGAAGAAAGTTACACTGGCTCTCTATTGAGAAGCGGCTTAAATTCAAAGGACTAGTTATAGTTTTTAAATGTCTTTCAGGCAAAGCCCCGGAATATCTAAAAACTAGGCTACAGACAGCGATTCCAAAGCGTACCCTACGCTCAAACAGTCTCTTGCTATTGGCACAACCACGTACCCTTCTGAAGAAAGTGGGTGAAGCAAGTTTTGGGGCCTGGGGCCCTAAGAACTGGAATATAATCCCTCTCCACCTCAAACAGTCCACCATACTGCAACAATTCAGAAAACGTCTTAAGACCTTTCTTTTTGATGTCTAATCGCCATTTTATGCCCTAAGATCTCTGGCTATCTCTCAGGACGTGTTAGTCGCCATCGCGGCTATTTCTCTTCCCCTTCTTTTTCAATTTATGTTATTTGTTTGCTATGTAAGCGCCCTGAGACCTTTGGGTGAGTGATTGCGCTATATAAGAAACTCTTTAGTTAGTTAGTTAGTCTAAAGTTTATAACTAAGACATATTACAGTATATATATCATAAATTGAGTAGACAGCAAAAGAATTTGGTAAAATGGTCACCTGTTGGTGCCTTCGAGGGTTGGCAGGAATGGACCTTGGTAAGTCACATGTGAGGTTGGGTGATGCCGAAATGTAGAGTATGTGTGCGAGTGAGAGCTAAGGTACAAAAGAGAACTTTTCCTGCAATGGTGAAAAAGACCCAAGGTTCAAAAGTCAATAGGGTGCATAGGATGGTAAGATCGCTGTCTCCGTCTTCCCTCTGTGCCCCCCTTGTATTGTGGTGCCTTGAAACACTTGTGTATAGCCACGTTATAAATGCTTTATCATCATATCATCATTGGCTCTGTGCAAGGTGGTAAGAGAGACAGGGAGGCAGGGGGGGGGGTGTCAGAACAAGGGTGCTGCCAGCAAATTGTACGTCCCAGGACAGGACAGTGGCCTATTTCATCAAGCCCTGACTGACTAAAGGTACAAAGAAAGTGTAACCTCTTTTCAAACTCAGTCTGAGCTTTTAAACGAAACACAGAGTGAGTTAAGACAGGTAGAAGCGAAAATGCGAGAGAGACAAAATTCTGAGTTAGAATTAGGAAACCTCATCAAGCAGCTAATGGAGGAGTTGGCAATACAGCAACAAAATAATTTGGAGCAGGAGTTCCAATTATCTGCGGTAAAAGAGGAGTGCCAAGAAAGGGTTGAGTCCCTGAAAGAGAGTTAACTAAAATTGAGTCAACAAGTGACGTACAATGGATGTGCATTGTTGGGAGGGTGAAAATAAATTCAGGGTGTGTTGCACAAGGTCTACAAGGGTGAGTGAGAGGTAAGTAGGGTGCAGGAGAGGAAGGCAGTGTGAGGTGAGAAAGATTGAAGTTCAGTGTAATAGACCGAAATGGAGAGACTGTGGTGAGGAGAGCGAGTTACACCTAGAGAAGGGTACAGAGAGTGGGCTAGAGGCAGAGGGGGTGTGTTAAAGAGGGAATGCAGTAGAGAGAGAGGAGAGAATGGTAGCCAGAGAGTGAAGTAGAGAGGTGGGACTATATTATTGAGAGGGAGATGGAGTGTGATAGGGACAGAGAATAAAGGAGCAATTTATTTTTTGTGTAATCCTTCCTCATTGTTCTTTGGATCGCAGGGTCACTCACTCCTTTACTGAAAGGTCTCTGTCTGCTGAGGTAGATGCTAAGCGGCCCTTTTTGTTGAGTTTGGCACTGTATGTGCTATGGGGGAGGGATGCAATGGGACACACTTTGCTGTGAGCCACTGTAAAGTGCCTGGTATGTGTGGATATGTCATGCGTGTGCTTAGAGGCCCTGCATGTGTGCTGATCAGCTCTCTTACGGGCAGAAGAGCCCTTCATTGTGCTGAGTAGCCTGAATATGCACAGTACATGAGATGGGGCACTGCTTTTGCTAAGGGGCCCGAAATGTGCCAAGAGGCCCCTGTGTGTGTGTGCTGAGACCATTTATGTGCTGAGGTGACCCTTTATGTGTTGGCTGACCTTTGCATGCTGTGAGGAGATTCTGTGCATGCTGAGTGGCTCCTGTATGTCCTGTATGTCCTGTATGTCCTGGTGACCCAATGTGTGCTTCGGTTCTATGTGATGGGTGCAAAAGGATCCATTGTGCTTAAATGTTTGTGCAATGGGAGTTGGAAAAAAAGATCTCCCTCCTTTCCCTGTTTCCCCACACACCTACGCCCCTTGCTAACTCTCTGGGGGACACCATTAGCACCCACCAATATTTCCCAGGCCTCCCAGCTTTCATTATCTGGGGGCACTACGTGGAACTCCAATGACTCATCCACCCTCTCCTTCCCTGACCCCCTCCACTTCCCAAACCATTCGCTGCCTACCTGCCTATTCCCTCCCATGTCCCCACTTACCACTGCTCCCCCAACGCTGTCCGATCCCCTTTCGCTTACTGGTATTTTTGTGCAGTACGGGGTAATGCCGCCCATTTTATGCGCCTCTAGCAGTGTGGCACGGGCCTATACCTGCCTGTATGAGTGGTGCTCCACTCTGTGCTGATAGGCCTGTAGTTGCTGAGGGGGGCCTGTATATGCAGGGGCCTTTCATGTACCGAAGCGCTCTTTGAAAGTGTTCACGAGTCCTGCATGCGCTGATGGACCCCCATAAATGGACTGATCAACATTTTATGTGCCGATGGGCCAACCCCTGCATGTGAATAAGGCCATGTATGTGCGATGGGTGCCTAGTGTGTGCTGAGTGGCCCACGTGTGTTCTGAGGGGCTCCTGTGTAATGCAGTCTCCTGTACGTGTTGATGGACCCTATATGTGTTGGGCAGTCCATGTATGTGTTTGGGCACCCAGAAGTACTTATATGCACTGTTTTGAGCTGTGGGGCCACTACCTATGTTTTCGAAGGCCCCTGTGTGTTTTAGGAAAGCCCAGTATGTGCATTATAGAGCTCTGCCGGGGCCCTTTGGAGACTGGGTCAGATTGGCAGTACATACTTTGGCGCAAGTGATGAGATACCTTTGAGAATGAGGTGCATTTTAGAATATGGTGAGCTGCACATTTCTCAAACTAATACAAATAAAAAAGTGCATTATCTCACCTTTTTTATTTGCATTAGTTTTTAAGAATGTGCCCCTACATGTGCATCTTGTAACCCCTGTACTGAAAAAGAAAAGCACCCCATCTGCGCTCTGAAAAGCACCTATGTGTATATGTGTGGTCTGCTTTTAAATTATAGACACTGGGCTTAATTCATGGATTTGTTTGCATGGTGCAAAGTGACTTTTCACTGGTGCAAAGTTACTTTTCACTAGTGCAAAGTGACTTTGCACTGCCAACAAACAGCCTGATTCACAGAACAATGCAAAGAGTCTTTTTGCTGTGCAAAGTCACTTTGCATGTCAAAAAGACAAGGGTGAATCAGGGTGCTTGTTGGCAGTGCAAAGTCACTTTGCACCAGTGAAAAGTCACTTGCACCGTGCAAAAATGTCCATGAATCATGCCCACTGTGTGTGTTCTGCAAAAATAGAAGCTCCTGTATCATGTGCATTGTGATTATGAATCCCCTGAATTTGCCTTATGGGCCCCCTCTATGTGCATGTTGACACCCCACAAGGTGTCTTACGACGCCCCTGCCCACACATGTACTCTTCATCCCTTGCCATGATCCTCTCAGATGTATGTTGGGTCTTCCATTCAGGCCCCGTCTTCGATACCGATTTATCCTGACAATATTTGTCTGCAGTGCAACCCGCAACCTCTTCATATTCAGAGTTGAAGTGTTCAATATTGCAATGGACAAGATCATTACAGGTCTGCAGAGCCGGTTCACTTCACATCGTCAGCTCTTTGCAGATTTGGCATGTTTGGACCCCAGAAACTTTCAGGAGATCCTGCAGAACCTTCCATGTAATGCCCTGGCTCGACTAAGCAGCTTGCTGACCCGATTTGATTCTGAAGCATCCACTGAAACATTCCAGACTGAACTGCTTGATTTTGCCCATTTTCACCTAACTTTTCAAACTGAAGAAGGTGGCGATCCTGAGGACAGAGACAAAAGTACAACATGCAAGATGTGCAAGAATTGTATAGCATGTTGCTATAATGTGCTACGAAGATTCAAAATGTACACTCAGGCCTATAGATCACTTTCTAATGCCTACAAGCTTACACCAACATTATCCTGCTCTCAGGTGGCATGTGAAAGGTAATTTTCAAAGCTCAAGTACATCTTGAACAAACTTTGCAGTTCCCTTACTCAGCCTCATTTGGAAGCCGATATGCTTATGTCAGTTGAAAAAGATGCTTTGATGACACTTAATGATGAAATCATTGATCACTTGGCTTCAAAAAGTGGCTTGTTACAAAGATTGTTAATTATTTAATATAGGCTTCTATACAGTTCTACAGCTTTGCGGGGTTTACATTATTTAATACTGTATGCATAACATGCTGAATGTAATATCCTATTATACACCTCAGTTAGAAGCCTTTATGCACACTCCTTAAGCAAAATGATGCTAGATGTTTTGCCCTACAAAAGGCAGCTTGTTACAAGGGACGTTGATTATTTAATACTTATTATTTAAGATTAGCTGATTCCACAGTCCTACAATTTTCATGGATGTGTGGTATTTAATAATAAAAAACATATGTTCAATTTAATTATCTTTCAAAATCTCAGTTGGAAGCCTTTAAGCTGATGGTAAGGGTGAAGTGATGCTTTTAGTCACTTGGCAGTGATATCACAATTGATCTGTTTGCTTTGAAGGTATAATGTTACAAGAGATATATTATTTATTATTAGCTGTTTTACAGTTCTAGAGTTTTCACAGATCTCTATTGAATATTTATTATGTATTAGCTGTTTTACAGTTCTAGAGTTTTCACAGATCTCTATTGAATATTTATTATGTATTAGCTGTTTTACAGTTCTAGAGTTTTCACCGATTTCTGTTACTTAAAAACATTTGTTACAATCCATGCTTTATTTGATATGTGTCTTACGTTTATTGAGACTGATATTGCACTCGTTGTTTGTCCATCTATCATTGAAGATATACTTTGCGACATCATGAACTTATTTAAAACATTCATTTTTTACATCCATATATGATTAAAACATGGTTTAAATGCACTAATTTGATTCAACATCTTCTTGGGTGATACTCGCAATCCCCTCATAGAAGGGTTGGGATCACGCGCTCTGCTCGCTCCTTCGGTGAAATATGGCGTCACTTTGGAAAAAATGGCCAGGGCCAGACTTCCCTCGTCCCCCGCCAGGGATGCAAAAAAGGATCAAGAAAAAGGTAAGTGGGGTTGGGAGGGTGGGAGGGGAAAAAAAAAAAATACGTACCTGCGTCCCCGGCGGGGGATGAGGAAAACCCCCAGCCATGTGGAGGCGCGGAGCGGGGATGGCCCCGCTCCGAGTCTCCACACGGCTGGAGACTTCCCTCGTCCCCCGCCGGGGACGCAGAAACAAGATGGTAAGTTGGGGGGGGGGGGCGGGTGGGAGGGAGGAGAGGGAAGGGAAAAAAAAATACTTACCCGAGTCCCCGGCGGGGGGCGAAGGCAGCCTCTCAGCCGCAGGGAGGCCCCGCTTCGAGTCTCCCCATAGGCTGAGGGGTTGCCACGCCCCCCGACCGGGGAAAAAGGCCGTGGAATCCCGACGGAGAGATTCCCAGACGGGTATGGACCTGGCGAGAGCCAATCAGAATGCTTGTTTCATTCTGATTGTCTCGTGCGGGGGTACTAATGCTGAATACTTCGCCAGACTAAAGGTCAGACAGGAAAGTCAACACCCAGAGCCTTATAAATAGTTCACACCCTATTCCTCAAACGGCTTCCCATACTGAAATTCCCAGCACAACATTATTTACTGTAAGTGGTGGAAAATCATCTTTGTGACTCAATGGCTTGAGAATGTTCTGTAAATGTAATAAAAACAGTTTGCTTGGACTGGTCATGGAATATGGCATCCAACGCCCTGGGAGGGGGGTGTGGAGATGGCAGGTAACATTGAGTCACCCTGCGCTATGGTATCGCGAGGTCCATGACGAGGGCTGTGGGCCATTACCGGCCATGTCCGCCCCCACGCCGGGGCGTGAAAGCCATTGCACCCTGCGGTTCATCTGGGGTGCAAATGGCTGTCCTTTTTTCCCCTTGGGAGATTTGTGCTGCTTGCACAGCCAATCTCCTGGGGGGTGCGGGGGGGGAAGAAGGGACTAAGTGCCTTTTTAATTTCTATGGTGGCAGCCAGAGCAAGAAGTGTAGAGGCCAGGAGCTCAAAGCTCCGATCCCAAGGTTGAGTATTGAGGGGGAGAGGATTTTTTGGTTTGAGGGGTTTGGGGGTAGGGAGGCAACAAGGAGTGGACCCCTGTTGCCTCACTACATATGATTTTTATTTAAATAGAGCTACACAGGGATGGGCCTTGGACGGCTGGCACAGCGGGTGAGGAATGTATATTCTTGCCCGCTGTTCCAGCCACCTGATTGACCAATGGCCCTTCCCCAGGTGCGAATGAGATGTAACAATTCTTAGACCATCAATTGAGTTTCTGCTCCGAGAAGAAGAAACGGGGAAAAGGAGAAGTGCAACCCTCCCTGAAGGGAGAACAAACGTCTTCCATCACCAATGTTTATAATACGTCCTAAATCTAAAGTGTCTCTCAACATAAAAGGAAAGTGCTCATTTGAGTGCGCCTTGTCATCCCTTTCCCTCTCATTCCAATTCAACGCACAATGCTGTCAAAATGGCATCCTATATTAAACTGCATCTGGTATAAACTATTGCACTTCCCTTTAATGTAACTTTCTCTTATTATCGTAATAATTCTATAAAAACAAGCATTGACAAAGGCAACAGTTCTGGCTTTTGTGCAGACATGGGATAGGTATTTGCCAGGCAGTGCCGTAATGGTACAACATGACCATAAGATGCAATGGCTGGAAAATGGTTTGAATACCTGGGCATAAGATATTAGAGCCTGGAAATATATATACACAAACCAAAAGTGTTGCCTTTGACAATGCTTGTTTTTTTAACAATACATCAGTTCCAAGAGCATATATAAATCGAGTATCTGAAAGCATACTTCGCTAAGACATTTTTTTAACACCAGTAGCAAATGTACAGCTGCAATTATTCCATAAAACCCCAGAAGATTGTTCAGAAAAAACACTGGCAGGACAAAGTTTGACGTTACTGCTTATTAGAGCTAACTCCAATAGATCGCAGCGGGCTGTGTTTTGGGTGGGGAGGGGCAGACAGTGGCTGGGAACGGCATAGAGATTAGCAAGAGCATGGGCAGAAAAATGTGTGAGTAAATAACCAAACAACGCCCACAAGATGTATGTCCCAATGTGAATTTCCTCTCCTTCCTATCTGCACTCCAATGCAATATTGTTGGCTTATAGGTGGCGCGTAAGTGCCACTTAGCCAAAACAAATTCTACATAACGATGTATTGAAACGTAGATTTGTGTTGTACACTCCAAGATGATAACCTTACTTATAAAGAAGGTCCGCGCCCATCAATCCAGTAGGAACTCTGACAGGTAAGCTTCATCTTTAGTGCGTGAGTAGAAAGCAGCCACATCCCCCTCCTGACTCTCCTTCCGTCCAACTGACACCCTCCTCCAGATCGCTCCCATGAGCTCCACTCCAAACATTCCTCAGTGAGTGTTCCATTCCATGCTGGAACGTCAACTGCCTGATGACCCGCTGTCCTGTGGGCCCATGGCACAATCACCAGTAACATAACAATACTAACCATGAATATAACATTTACTTTTATTTACACCCTCTCATTCTATTTGACGATGTGCAACATTAAAAGGTGCAAAAATGTGCTACTAACCATCTTGATCACCTACTGAAATTACAATAAAAAGTACTTACCACAGAAAAAGTCACACACGATGTAGTATTAGAGTAGAGATTGGGCCACAGCACAAGGTGCACACCAGCAACATTTGAAATATAGTGTTGAAAGTTAAAAGCGCCTATCACTCAACTACATTTTATGAGGCAAGGCTAAGGAATACTGCTAGCTGGAGATGGGACCTTTTAATTCTAAAAGGAAATTATAATAGAGTGCACACTCTGAATAAAGCAAAATAAAACTTTAATTTATCTTAGAAACATGATGTGCTTATAACACTGTTGTACAGTGGTAAAGATGTGCAGTAACAAACAATAACCGTCAGGGAGACAGGTGGGAGGGAGTTTGACCAACCTTAAGATCGACCATGATTGGATTCTTCAAACCGAGACTAAGTCCTTCTTCAAGGGACAGGAATCAGGAGCGAGAAAGGCTTGTGTTCAATGCTGGACACCACAGACTATAGAGAACACTGGGAACTTAAGAACAATGCAAAAAGAGACTTCAGACGGGATAGGAGTCTTGAATCACGCAGACGGCTCATCAACCCTGGGATTCTCCCATAAAAGGTAGATTGAAAGTGAAGTACATTTTCCGGTTTACGTATATGAAAGGACTGTGGGATGAATTGCTGTAGAATCTTAAAGTCAAAACCGTTAATAATTGCGATATGAAGGGCTTATCTATAGTGAGTCCAGTCATGTTATTGCATCGGCTTTCTCCGGACACGGAACTTACAAGAGCTTTAGACAGTGTGGATAAGTCTATTCTTGGCTCAAGGTCTTGAAGTTGATGGTTTTTACATCACCTTGGGTATCACTCAGAAACTTCCCATGTTAAACTTAATAGAAACCCAAAGAAAATGGTAGCTAATTGCTAGCATTTCAGGTGTTATGTTTACCAGCTGGTGGGCCAACTGTTGGGGCACCTTCATTGGGGCAGGAAAGAGGCTGGCACGTCTGAAGCAAGTGGATCTACTGAGACGAGAGGGACAGGTGTGCAGATAGGATCGATCACATCTGGGGGTTTGGGAGTGACCCGCTGGGACAATCCCTAACAAAAGAGGTTGAGTAACAGAGGTCGGGGAGAGACGCCGGGGTGCACTAGATTGTCCTGCTAAAATAGCAACACATCGGAGGCATTTTGCCTTCCCACCCAACTATGATGTCTTGAACTCCTAAGCTGGAACACTGAAGGTATCCTCAGGAAGTTGGGGGACAAGGCCTGTCAAGCATTCGTGGCTGGGGGAGGTATTGTTATGATGCAGGAAACAGTATCCGCAGAAAAAGTGAACAAGAAAACATCGAAAGGAACCTGTTTTTTTCTCATCATTTCCCCAATTTTGGGGATTCTTTTTTTTTATATGTAATGAAAAAAAACGGTGGTCATTTTGAAATTCGATGTTTTCACGTATATCCCAGGAAACCTGGATAATGACACCCATCCAGTGTTACTGCTGGGATCATATGGGAGGAAACACAAGCATTTGCAAATCTGAACTTGCTACTTGCAAAACCAGAATATTGGTTGTATAATATTGTCCTTTCTATCCTAAATCCCATAAACATTGCATTGTGCCACTTTAAAAAACGTGAGATTCAAGAAATGAGAGACTTTCTGAACTGATTGTAGAAGTTTGAATGTGCTAAAATCCTTCTTCCTCCACTATTGCACAGCCTTGCCTAAATGATGAAGGATTATTCCACTCTAATGTGGCTTGCACACATTTTATCTTGCAATCACTTGAGCCTAACTTGTTGATTTTTTAATCTCTTCTTACATCTACATGTCTATTTTAGCATTCCTTCTCCAAATAACTTGGTTGATCTTGATTTAACCAAATTAAATTCCAAGGTGACTTTTTTTGGATCAGCCATTTCCGCCACCAACGAGTGGTCTGCACGGGGAATATTGGCACGGGCTGCACTTCGTTTAAGGGCTAAGTGAAGGAACTAAAATCTGGAATCAAGTTTGTATGACACCTTTAGTACAATGTGTGGCTACTTTCCAGTTACTTAATATCTAGTGCACAGAGGTGCACAGAGATGCGTCGTCCTCCGTGAAGAATGGCCCGTGGAAGATACTGGACCATCTGAAAGGTGCTCGAGAGAGTCGACGCATGAATATTGAGACTGTAGAAGGTGGTACTTGTGATTGACAATAAAATCATGCAAGAGCGCACCCCTCTCATTTTTGGCTAGGTGTCTCTCCCTAACAAACTGGGTATTAACATGCAATATTGACTGCCTGCACCCAAGCATACTATATTTATGGGGCTGGAGGTAGCCGCCAACTTGGCTGTGTTTTTATTTTGGCAATCTGCCTGGACTGTCTACGACATGGAGGTCAAATGATGACTAGAAAGTGCCCACGCCCTCCTTATCCCGTCGAGGGGCTTAGGAGTGGGTAGGAGGTGGCAGTATGTGGCAGGTATGTGGAGGTTGGGAATGGCCATCCTTTAAAGTGGCCGCTGTGTCCCAGGAAGCCTTCCTGTGAAGACTGTATGGAGGAATTTTGTATTTGCCAGAAAAATAAGGCACGCAACCTTGGAAGGCTGTGTGCCAATTCAGGGCTGGCCGGGCTGAAGATAGATGATGTTACTGTGAAACTTCTCTTTAAGCTTAGTGCCCAATACTGAGGAAACAAATTATTAATAACAAGTGTGTGCCAAATGAACAATACTGGGCATGGCAGGCACTAGACAGAGTCTGGAAAGACCTGCTTAGAGAAATTTCACTGAACGATTCAACAACCTTAGTGACCTGGGAACAATAAGCCTTACATCAGCAATGGGCATCAGTATCACATGTGCAGGGTGGGAGGGACCCTGCCGTGCCTTGTGCAGCCTGGGCATGCATGGCCAGGGGAATATCCTTAGTGGTCAAGAGATCCTGAGACGAAAGAGCTTGTCCCACTTGTGGAACTATCGGAGGAACTGAATGCAGTCGCTACACTCAAAGGAGGTACTGCTCCTGGGTTGAATCCCGTTCCAGGAGATCTCATCCCACCAACAGGTGATCGCTGGGGGCATGTCCTTTGCAGCCATTTTAAGGTCATACTAAGGTCGGGGACAGTTCCATTGTGTACAAGATGTCTGGAGTGGTTATGATATGATATGTTTTATTTGTATCGCGCCCATACACAAGTGTTTCAGAACGCGACAAATTGGTTCCTATTTACAAATTGAAAAAAGGGGCCTGGGAAGTTGTTGGCCAATTTCCCAGATACGTACTGACTGTACGTTTTTTGGAAAAATTATGTTGATGAGGATGCAGGAATGCTTGCTTGGAGAGTGGGTTTACAATCATTGAAGCACAGTGTGGTTTTCTATATGTGGTCAGGACGGTAGATCTATGCTTGAGGTTATGCAAAATGTTCAGCAAAAGTGGGGCCGTCTATCTTGTATTTGTAGACTTGGCAGCCCAATTTGATGCAGTGCACAGAAGTTTCCTGTGTTTTTCCCCATAATAATATTTGAAATTGCCAGCTTCTGGAGGGCACAGCGCCTGTGGGAAAAAGAGGTGCAAGACCGACACGCCTGGATATCTTTTCCCGAATGTTCCAAATCATTGTGCCCGTATTTGGTTCTTTTAGATATATTGCAGGAGAGCACAGGGTGTTAGTTTCGGCTCAGGCCTGGTCCGATCCTTTCTTTGAATGGTGTGATCAACTTGCACTTAATTGTTTATCAAGAAATCGTATGTGCAGTGATGTCTGAAGAAATAGAAGCACAGGGTGAGACACAACGTAACCGTAACCATGGAATCGCCAGACGGACACTGGACCACACACTGTATCTTCACTCGCTGCAACAGTCACCCTTCAATATAGTGCTTTCATCCACTGAAATGAAAGAAAACATGTTCAGGCAACACTAATATTACCTGCTATACCAAAAGAGCAGCAGAAAACCATTCTAAATATCAATTATTAGCATTTGTATTTATTCAGAGAGGAAACAGTGTGTTTCACCCACAAACTCAGAACAAATGTACAGGTGCCATAAATTAGGGTATAGCTCCACGATGAGCCAGAATGCCCTCGGGCTGTTGCACGCTATACAAAATGAATAAATAAATAAATAAAGCTGGTGAAGACATGGATCACTTGCTTCAGTAGATTCTAATAGTAACTAGACCAGGCATGAAACAGGAAAACAGACAGCGAGCGGGCAAAGGGGGAATGGATAAATAAAGGTTACTTACTATATACTCTATGTCCAAGGAGTGAGGTGCTGGAATGTCAAGGGGAGGCAGAAATGTGTAGAAAATGTGTTTATATGAGATATAAAGTTTTACTCCAATGCGCCAACCTTTAGAGTTAAATTTGTTGCGGTGAGTCTTCAAATTGTAGTTCCAATTAGCAATTTTTAGAAAAGGAAAAAAATCTTCAATGCATTAGTTCTGTTCTATAGTGATTTTTATTTTGAGTTCCACATGTTACCATCACATGTATAATTCCATTTATTCCAAGTGTTTACTTCACACTTAAAAATTCAGTAACCAAAAGATTCTCAGTTTTCACACTTGATTATTTTTGTTCCCACTATTTGTTCCCACTCGACACGTGTTTCCTCATTGTTAATTACAATGGTTCATCAGGAGAGCAAATCCCAATTAGGTTCCTACATAAACACTTTATATGGTGCTTTCACTTTGTCCAAGTTTATTTTAACTATTGATTGAGAAAATGCAATAACTGCATTTTTTAGTAATTTGTGATGTCAGCTCTCTGCTGGTAATTCTAAATGAGTTCTTGAGTTTCAGTTTGTTTTTGTCTTCAAATAAACGTCCTTCCTGGTCCTGGTGCTGTGCAGACCTCCCCTCTTGCCTCTGGGGTGTTGGAGGGGGAGGTACCTGGAAGTTGCTTTTGGTTTTGCGGCGTTCCACGAGGATTTGTTGGGTTTATTCGCAAGCTTTTCCTGTGCCTCGAAACCTCTTCCAAAAAAGGACAAGGTCTTGGTTCACGAATTTGATCATCTTTTGATCTATTGTCTCTAATTGGCTTTGATGGTGCCGAAGTAGGTTCAGTCTCTGGTGTTTCTTTTTCACTGAAGGTTTCAATATCCGAAAAGGACGGTGTGTAAAAAGCACTATAGAACAGAACTAATGCGTTGAAGATTTTTTTCCTTTTCTAAAAATTGCTAATTGGAACTGCAATTTGAAGACTCACCGCAACAAATTTAACTCTAAAGGTTGGCGCATTGGAGTAAAACTTTATATCTCATATCAACAAATTTTCTAATCGTTTCTGTGTAGCAGCCACACAAGGATTTGAGTATTACTCATGCAGACAACATTCAAATAAATAGTAAAAAAGAAATAAATTTAGAGAAAGCTGTCGCCAGGGACAAGCTTTTTTGGTTGCAAACTTCTTTTCAGGGAGGCATAAATGTGGTTGGAGGTTAAGAGTTTGCCCTCTCATGGACTTCAATGTCTGACCATGGAGATTTCTCAACTAGCACAATAAAGAGGAATCCCTGTGGCTCGGTGGTGCTTCAATTAGCGGCCGCCCCCCCGGCGCAGTGCCCGGACTGTGGGTTGCGCATACCATCAATTGATATGTGTGGATCTCTCCTGGCTTGACAGTAATGCAGTGGGCTGATGGTATTATGGCTCCGGCAAAGAGCTCAGTGCTGCTGGCCCTGTATTTGGATGGCAGCCCTAAGAAGGATTAAGCGTGTAGTCATGCTTACCACCTGGGATATTGACTCGATTCGACAGCAGTATGTCGGATTTCACAGCATCCAGAAACATGTAAAAAGTCTCAGCATTGTCCTAAAATAAGTAAAAGAATGACTGATTAGGACCAGCTGAACTGGAGAGGCTAATATTGCATTTCAACTTTTCTTGTAAATAATATAATATAAACAACCAGTTACCGCATGTGATGCAGTTGTGTTTGGATGAAAAATATGAATTTGCAGAGCATTGAAAGCAGCAATATTGATATCAAGTCAAATGGTATGTAGGAACTTAGCAGTGTGTGGTAACAGAAATAACCCGTTTGGGCAACAGGGTGGCACTTTAAATGCACGTACTAAACTGAGTATTAAATGATGGTGACACAATTTTACCCAGGCAGGCAGGCATGCTTTTGGACACACCCTGTGAATGTGGAACTTCATGCTTCACTCTGAGACCCCGACTTGCGACCGCAGCCCCCCCCCCCCCTACAAAACCAAACTGCTTGAGTACAGGTCAGCATTGTAACGTAATTGGGGATTGTATAACAGGACTTCTTTCTGCTATTTGGCTGGCTTCTTGGGGCTCGCTCTTATTTGAGCGCATCATTGTTTGGCGGAAGTGCTGAACTCCCTAGAGCCACACCTGCCTGCACACCATTGTTTGGCGGAAGTGCTGAACTCCCTAGAGCCACACCTGCGGGCACATCATTGATTGGCGGAAGTGCTGAACTCCCTAGAGCCACACCTGCCTGCACACCATTGTTTGGCGGAAGTGCTGAACTCCCTAGAGCCACACCTGCGGGCACATCATTGATTGGCGGAAGTGCTGAACTCCCTAGAGCCACACCTGCCTGCACACCATTGTTTGGCGGAAGTGCGTGCATCAATACAGGTCTACAGATATAGAAGAGTTTGGTAGTAATAGGGGAGCTTGGTGGATCAAGCAGCAGTTTCTTTTATTAATTCAGTTATTAGTCCATAAAATGAATCATATTTTATGCCGACACACTTGTTGAGATCTCATACCCGGATACTCATAAGCAGGCGACTTAAACTGTTATATTTTGGCAGTGCCAAAGAACCTACCTCCATAATGGCCATGTTTTTCTGAAGCTCCATGGCTGGGAAGTTGATGCTCAGCCTAGATATTCACTACATCCCCTCAAGGGTGGCAGGTGAGCTTAGCTTTACGCGCCCCTAGTGCAGGCTTGGCGGAGCGCTGTTGGAGATGCTGCTGCTACAATCATTGGGCTGCATGGAACTTGTCCAGCCCTGAGACCTATGTTGGGATGAGGCGCTGCTGGCTCACCAGTGGGTTGGGGCAATCTCCCTTACTCCCTGGCTGGTGCTGACTGGTGCCATGTCAGAGCCTTGTATGTGTCCGGAGTGAGTGGGAGTGTTGAGTCGGGTGCGAGCCGACAGATCATGAAACGCCAAGAAACCCCCCTCAGCTGCAGGAAGTGGTAGACATGTTATGTGGCATCTGAGACCAGTTAGCCTACAGTGTTACCCAAACCCACATTCTCAAACACTTCTTAATGAACTGTCAGAGAGAAAAGATTGCGGACCAGCTCGGACCAGCTCGAAAGAATTAGCAGACCCTACTGCATACCCTTCAGAATCTTCGACTGAACACGTTTGTGGTGGGTGATCTGTTGAAGTAATGGACAAGACATACTGGCCTACACTGCTCCCGCTAAACTCCTAGCATGCCTGACAGTTGGGATCTACTTCCACAGGTGCACCTTACATTTGAATCCCAAAGTAAGATTCATGCAGCACTGCCTGGCCCTTGGTGCGGCCAATCCCTGGTGTTACCCCACAACATGCTCACTCAAATCCAGGCAAGAATTCTGGAGTGTTCCCTACGCCCAACTTAAAATTCCTGCTTGCAGTGAGAGAAAAAAACACAATGGTGGGCACTCCTGTGGCAGGTGGGCTGTGTCAGCATGAATGCAAGGAGGAGAGAGCTGCGAGACTCCATGTCCACTGCATACTAAAGACCCAGAGTCGACTCAACTAAATTGGCCTCTTCCTGTTGCAAATGAAAGTAGTATTTGACTCGGTAAATATGAAACTGGACCTCTCACATCCAAGGCTAAAACTATGCAACAATGCATTGACAAAGAAAGTGGCTGCATTGGGGACGCTGCGGGCCGGATACGTGTGCTGGAGGACAGACAGACAGCGACACAATAGTCAACATGGAAGCTGAAGTATGATAGGTTTGGAGGGCAATCAAAGAATGAGGTCCTGGAGGAGAGGACTCAAAGAAACAATGTACAGGTACTTGGAATCCGGGAATCACCTCCGATCAAGCAAATGGAGGCCTTCAAAGATTTATTGTGGGATCCCCCTCTTCACATCTATGCGCCTGGCTGAGAGGGGTGCAGAAATCACTTGGGAGGCACCGAAACCACATCTGATAACTGTTCCATTAGTCAACTACAGAGACCCCGATCTGATGCTCTCAAAAGCCCAGGAGTTTGGCAACCAGTGAGATCAGGAATGCAGAATCTTTATGTATCCAGCTTTCACATCCATCTCCCAAAATGCTCATTGAACATGTATAGCAGTGAAAGAGAAGCTTTGTGAAAGCGCTCTGAAATACGGCAATTATTCCTGTTAAGTTAATCTCAAGCTGCATAACAACTCTGAATCCTGCAGCTCATACAGTCCACTCTCTCTCCACGCAGTTTAGATACCCACATACTTTCCAAAGGTTTAGCACAGTGTCTTATGAAATATGGCACTTTTCTTGTACTTCCAGAGCAGGCCAGATTTATCCCTGGCAGGTCGACTGCATTACATCTGTGCCATTTATCTGCCACTTGAGCACAGATGGAACAAGTTACTTGCCTGTAACTGTTGTTCTCCAGCATGGGTCTGGCATGGATTCACATGCTCATGAATATTCCCCATCGTCAGGCTGGGAATCCTCGGTAAAGAAAAAACTCTGTTTCAGTTTCGTTTCTGAACTGTCTTTCTACTAATAACCAATCACTGGTCTCTGGGTCATACTGCCCCCAGCCAATGACTGCCCTCTACCTAAGCCTCTCCCTGGCAGCCATCTTCAGATTTGGTAGCAAGTAAAGTGGCAGTTGGACCAAGAGAACGGCCGCAGAAGGGTTGGAGGGAGGGTTTGCATGTGAATCCATGCCAGACCCCATGCTGGAGAAGGAACAAGGTACTTACCTGTAACTTTTTCTCCAGCATGGGTCTGGCATGGATTCACAATGAAAACCTCCCTCCAACCCCTCTGCGGCCGTTCTCTTGGTCCAACTGCCACTTTACTTGCTACTTGCTATTCATGAATACAAGAATACATAGCAGTACACACATGCACAACCACAGGAGGTGGCAAGGCTCAACATTCATAATTTCAACAACTCAACATTAAGCATCTCTTACCTCCTCACCAGGTTCACCTTCAAGCAAACAGGTTGCGCAGCATTGCTTGGCCGACTCTGGACTCCTCCCTGAAATCCCGGTCGACGCAGTAGAATTTCGTGAAGGTGTACGTTGACCTCCACGTAGCCGCCCTGCCGATGTCCAGCAGGGGCACACAAAGAAGAACGCCGTAGTAGCATCGGTCACTCTGGTCGAATGGGCCCTCGGACTTCCGGGCAACGGTCCGTTTGCCAACCAGTGACAGTGCATGATGCAGCCGGAGAGCCATCCGGAAATGGAAGCCTTGGAGACGTTCACAGGGCAAAAGTTCAAAAACAGCTGTGATGTCTTACCAAAACTCTTTGTGTGTTCCACGTAGAACTTCAGCGCTCTTGCCACATCCAGCAAGTGCAAAGTCCTCTCAGCCGGGCAACACCAAGTGCTCGTTGAGAGGGAAGTCTGACGGCACCTTGGCCATGATGGAGGGGTGCGTCCTCAGCACTACCCTCGTCTGGTGGAATGTCAGGTACGGCGGCTTACAGGAGAGCGCGT
This sequence comes from Ambystoma mexicanum, assembly GCF_040938575.1. Taxonomy (NCBI): domain Eukaryota; kingdom Metazoa; phylum Chordata; class Amphibia; order Caudata; family Ambystomatidae; genus Ambystoma; species Ambystoma mexicanum. The sequence continues at coordinate 1,447,316,741 of NC_090922.1, read as the reverse complement.
GGATCTCTCCCACTCGTCGTGCCGAGGTGATGGCCACAAGAAACGCTGTCTTCCACGATAGGAATTTCAGTGACGCCGAATGCAAAGGCTCGAATGGCGGGCCCATGAGCCTGGTCAGCTCCACTTTGAGCTTCCACGCCGGGGCCGGAGCCTTCACCTGCGGGAACGAGCGGAACAGACCTTTCATGAACTCCTTCACCAGGTGGTGGGACCACAGCAATGACCGCCTCAGAGTTCTCCTGTAGCGGGAGATAGGTGCCAGATGAATTTTGATGGAGGCATGCGCCAGCTCCGCCTTGGCCAGCGACAGCAAGTACGGCAGCACTTGGGGGGCCGTAATCCATAGAGGGTTGATCTTCTGTGCACGGCATCAGACAGAAAACCTCTTCCATTTATGTCCATAGCACTTAAGAGTCGAGGGAGACCTGGCCTTGGCAAGTACCTCCTTGCAGTCTGCCGGGATGTCGTAGCCTCCGAACTCTAGTGCTGCAGGAGCCAGGGCTGTAGGTTCAGAGATCCTGGGTCATGCTGCAGGATCGAGCCTCCTTCCCTGGTGAGAAGATTCTTGTTCGGCGACAGCCTGACTGGAGGGGACGCAGACATGTCCAGAAGGTTCGGGGAACCGCCGGTGCGACGAGGATCATCCTGCACCAGGACTGTGAGTTGACTGATGAGTCACAGAAGCAACGGTAACGGTGGGAACGCATAGAGGAACAGGCCGTCCCAGGGGAAGGAGAATGCATCCCCCATGCTCCCCGGCTGGGGAATCCTGCTGGCGAACCTCCGGCACTTGGTGTTTGTCACCGCCGCAAACAGATCGATCTGGGGATTGCCCTATCGTCAGAATAGAAGATCTATTTGATCTTGTCGAAGCTCCCATTCGTGGCAGGAGCACAGCTCCCTGCTGTGTGAGTCGGCGACAGTGTTCTTTACTCCTGCCAGGTGAAAGGGTATCAGGAACATCCCCTGGGTGATGGCCCAGTGCCACAGATCCTGTGCTTCCTTGGAGAGGGCTGGGGATCTGGTGCCCCCCTGCTTCCGGATGTAGAACATCGTGGTGGTGTTGTTGGTGAAGACCCTTACCACTTTGCCCTTGAGGGACTGAAGGAAGGACCTGAGGGCCCAGAACACGGCCCGAGGCTCCAGGACGTTGATGTGCAGTGACCTCTCCTCCGGAAGCCAAAGGCCTCTTGCGTGGAGGTCTCCAGTGTGCGTGCCCCATCCCTCCAGGGAGGCGTCCATCGTCACTGTCTCCTGAGGCGCTGAGGTCTGGAAGTCCATGCCCCGCTGCGAGATCAGTGTGGGTGCCTCACCACTGGATTGCTTGACAGAAAGTCCTGTTGAGGGAGATCTTGTCTTCGAAGCGTCCCGCCACTTGTGTCCACCGGGCGTCGAGGAACTCCTGCATCAGCCGCATCCGCAACCTGCACAGTCTGACGAGGTAGATGCATGATGACATCATGCCGAGCAGGGACTTGATGGACCTCACCCTGGCAACTTCCGTGGTCAACAGCCGTTGAACCTTGCCCAGAATGGCCTTTATCCTCTCCTCCGATGGTGAAGCCAGCCGCGTCACCGTGTTGAGCCTGGCTCCCAGGAACAGGGCGTCCTGCGATGGCACCAAGCAGGACTTCACATAGTTTATCGAGAACCCCAGTTCCATGAGCAGGCGGACGGTTCTCTCTGTGTGGTCGACGGCGAGTTCCCTTGACTGGCTTCCCACCGGTGCCAGGCACTTGGTGAAGACCCTTGGTGCCGACTTCAAACCGAAGGGCAGTGCCTTGAACTGATAGTTTCGCCCCTGGACCCCAAAGCGCAGACATTTTTGATGTCCTTTGTGCATGGGGATGTGGAAGTATGCATCCTCCAGGTCCAGCAATGACAGGAAGTCCCCTTCTTCCAGCTGTCCGAACACATGCTGAAGGGTGACCTTATGTATTTGTTGAGGCGGCAGAGGTCCAGGATAAGCCGCCAGCCGCCGGTCTTCTTTCGGATGAGGAAGTACCGCGAGTACACTCCGGAGCCCCGGAGTCTTTTTGGGATGAGCTCTATCGCACCCTTTTCCAGCATTGCTCGTACATCCAGCTGTGGAATGTGGTTTTCTTTCCTGGCCACTGGTGGAAAGTGGGGACACTTCCTTTGGAACTCCAGAGTGCGTCCGTGGGCCAGGGCATCCAGCACCAACGGGGTGCTCGGGTGGGGGCCCGACATCCTGGCCGGTTCAGTCCTGCTTCGCCGAGGCCTTGCCACCTTGGGCCCCTTGGCAACGACGATGTCCATCGGCCTTGCTGCGGCCCCTGTAGGCTTCCTGCGATGAAGAACGGCCCGCCTGATGGTACGACAAAGAGCTGCCGCCGAATCCTTTGGAGGCACCTTGAGACTTGCCTCCGGAGGTCCGAAAGGACAGCCGTCGCTGATGGAGCGTGCCTTAGCACGAACCGTCTCGGGGTCCGCCTTGATGGCCTGCAGTGACTCATCTACTGCCTTGCCGAACAGGTTGTTCCCGTTGAAGGGCATGTCCAGTACCCTGGTCTGTACGTCCTGACGGAAATCGGTGGCCATAAGCCAACCGCGCCAGCGAAGGCAAACGCTGTTGCCCATCTGGTGAAAACGGTGTCAGCGATGTCCGTGGCTACCGTGATGGCGTGGTCAGAAGCCACCTCACCCTCCTGCAGGATTTCAAGGGCCTCCACTCTCTTGTGGTCCGGGAGGAGTCCAGTAGGGGGGCGATTTTAAACCACAGCTCCAGCTTCCAATCGTAGCGGGCCACGATAGCGAGAGCGTTGGCTGCCTTAATGGTCATCACAGCCGACGAGATGACCTGACATCCCATGGCGTCCAGTGTCTTCCCCCCGCTGTCCGGCAGGGAAGTGGAAGTAGATGCCGTCGCCCCTGCCGATTTCTTCTTGGCCGCCGCGGAGACCACTGTGTTCCGGGGACGGCTGTGCCCTGAGGCACATAGGAGCGGAATCTGGGACCAGGTACTTCTTCGCGTACCTGTCTCTCTTCACAGGGGCCGTGGACGGGTTCTTCAAAAGGGACAGTCCCTCGTCCCAGATGTCGTCCAACAGTGGGACTGAGAGTACGGTCTTCCTCTTGGCCTCTCGTTGCTGATAAAGGAATTCCTCCTTCTTCTGCTCTTCGGGGCATAGCTGGAAAAGCTCTGAGGCCCTGGTGACCATGGCGTGAAACGAGCCAATTTCGTCGGGAGGGGAAGCCCAGGGAGGAGGCGATGGGAGATCTGCTCCGTCGTATCTGCCGTCGTCGTCCATCCCCGTCGTCTTAGTCTCAGTCTCATCCCTCGGCGGAGGGGATGGAGGTGACGGATGGAAAGGTGGGGGTGGATGGACTCGCCACCGCTTGGCTGGAGGGCTCCCCGACGGTCCAGGCACCGCTGGATCGTCTGCCGGCGGTAAGGGCAACCATGTCCTCATCTCTGTGCAGTGCCAGCAAGATGTCTTCCAACCTGTCCGACGGTGTTGGCATCGGTTGCGACTGGAGAGTCGGCAGAGGCTCCTCCGGTTCCTCGTCAACCTGCCATCCTTCGTCGGCACCACCCTCGCTCTCCACGTCCGCCTTGTCGGGATCGTTCCCGCATGCCATGACCTCGTCGAACCTCTTGTCCAGGACTGCCTTGATGACCGACAGCTCGTTCTCGGAGGAGGTATTTGAGTCTGCTAGGACTACCGCGCCCCCTCCTTCTCGGCCCGGGGCTTCACGAGGGTCTTTTCGATTGGTTGGAAAGACGATTACCTCTGGGATAGCAGGGAATCTAGGCCTGGAGGCCGTCTCCACTGGGGTCGCCTCTGCGGGCTTCGCCAGGGACGCCACGACTCCCTCAATCGAGGCCTTAGCCGGGTGAATCTGGGCCTTCACGACCGTAGGCACGTCGGAGGCCTTCACTGTGGGCAGAGGGTCACCGCCTCGTTCCCCCTTGGCTTTCTCTGTCGGGATCGGCCGGGACTTCTCCCGAAGCTTACCCGGGTTCTCGGACTTCCTTTTCGGTGACATTGCGCCCGGCTGCCAGCCGAGGAGCCCGAACCAACGGCACTCCCGGTGCCTGCAGCCTCGCAGTGCTTGGTCTTCTGTTGGGCCCCCGTCGCCGGAGCACCCTCAAAGGTCTTAGAAGACCGCTCAGACTTCTCACCTGCTGCCGGGCTCTTTGCCTCCAGCCAGTCAGCGACTCATTTACGATGGTCTTTCATGGTCCAGACAGACATTTTCTTGCAGAACGCACAGTCCTCCTCCACGTGCGACTTGTCGGAGTGCAGGCAGTAGAGACACCGGGACTGCTCATCTTCCTTGAAGACGTTCTGTAGTCCACATCCTGGGCAGATGCTAAACAGCTTGGATCCAACCGGCATCAAGTCTCCTTTGTCTTGAGCCATGACCACGTGGGGTAGGCCTCAAAGATCTTGCAGAATTCTCCAAGAAGTGAAATTCGACGAAAAATCGCCCTTGAGGGGCGTAGAAATTTCAGAAGCGGGTCCCTGTCAATCAAAAGATGAATCAGTGGAGCTTGAGGCTCGAATTGACAAACATTTCAGCAAGCTCTTTGAAAAAAACGCAACACGCAGTAAAAGTTCGAGAGCTAAGCACGAAGACTCCCAGCACTTGAACGTGCAGTAAAAATCTGAAGATGGCTGCCAGGGGAGAGGCTCAGGTAGAGGGCAGTCATTGGCTGGGGGCAGTATGACCCAGAGACCAGTGATTGGTTATTAGTAGAAAGACAGTTCAGAAACTAAACAAACTGATTTTTTTCTTTACAGAGGATTCCCAGCCTGACGAAGGGGAATATTCATGAGCATGAGAATCCATGCCAGACCCCATGCTGGAGAAAAACCCAACGATTCAAGCTGCCATTAGATTTTTGGATGCTGAGAAGGTGCTCGATTCTGTTTCATGGAACTATTTAGTTGCAATGCTCCATAAAATGAATTTCCGGGATACTTCCTAAAATGCATGCAATTTTACACAGCAAGCTCATTTACAAGACATGACAGATATATACAAGAAGGCATGTTATACATTGGTTATACTTGTGAGAATAGCCATATTTTGACATTTTTTTTAAGCAATGGTATGACGGTTCAGATCTTAGGTCAACAGGCAGGGAGTTCCACAGCACAGGAAAGCTACTGCTGCCTGCTTTCTTTAGCTTATATCTAGGAACTTTAAGGCAATGGGCCTCATATGTTTGCTGGTCCAGTAACAATGGTACCAGCTAGCTTGCTGGTACTGTTGTTACCGGACCGGCAAACTACGAGTTCTGCTCGCGGGGGCCTTCCCACGGCGTCCCGGCACCCGTGAGCAGAGCATGAGGATGAACCGGCAGCATTCTGAATGGTGCCGGTGCAGCCGGCCTCCCCATTCCCATTGAGCCCTAAGGGGCTCAATGGGAAAGGGGAGCATTTTTTTCCAGTGCCCAGGAATGGGCAAATACAGGGTCCGGCAGGGCCGTAATTACCCGGTAATTACCCATTCCTGGGGGCCAGAAAAAAATGATACGGGTGGCAGCCGTGGCCGTTATACCGGCACGGCATCCGCCAGTATTTTAATGAGGCCCAATGTGTGTGTTGGATTCTAGTAGGTCGGTCCGATGTGTTTCTAGAGAATTTACATGCCAGGTATTTAGGGGCCGAGTTAGAGTGGCATTTGTGAGTGAGTATTAGCGTTTTAAGAGTGATCCTGTCCTTAACTGAGAGCCATTGGGTGTTGCGTCTTGCAGCTGAGATTTGCTGGGCTCTGAGGCTGTTAAGGGCAGTTCTTATTGCGTTATTTTGCAAAATGTGCAGTTTTTTAACATTCTGCTTATTTGACCCCAAGTATAAGGCATTGCAATAGTCTAATTTAGCTAGGACTAGTGCGCTTGCCAATATAATACAACTTGCTGTTGAGAGAAATGGTCTGCAGGCATTGATTAGTTTGCAGGTGTACGACGTGACAGAGGACCAACATATACACTTAACATGGCTGCCAGGAACTCCTTCAATCAGCCGGGAGGTCTTAACTAGACCCTATGAACAAATGGGGATGGTTGCATCAGATATTGAATTATATAGCCTTATAGACCAAGGAGAGGTCGTTATCACGGGATAACGACCTAACGTCAATTATGGCCCGAGGTGAAGCTGAGGGCCAGAAGTTGGCTAAGGGTCATTATCCCAAGCAATAATGAGCCTTCCCGAGGTCTATAAGTCTATTTATAAATAGAGGTCGTAGCAATACATGTTTTGGAGTTTTGAAGGTGAAGTAAAAACGTTTCTTGAATAGTGAGTAAAGTAAATAGACAAACTGAGCTAGTACACTAAATGTTTTTTTATTTTTAAATAACAAAGTTGTCTCACTATTTTAATTGCAAACGTGGTTTAACTAGAGTGTGTTGATCCATGAGCATGCATTAGGGTTCATGTAAAAGTGAACAGTTTATAAGAAAGTGAAAGCATATTCCCTTATTTTAGCATTCTTTCTGTGTGTTAAATAGGATGTCGTTCAGAACAAAAGTTCTCCCAGAGAGGAAGTGTCTTGATGAAAGAGGCCTTGCCTGGGAATTGCATTGCGGTTTCCCTGTCCGCTTTTGAAATCAGAATGTTCAAAATGCAGTCAATAACAGTAGTTATTGACTGCAATCTGAGCATTCAGATTGGTTGAGAGGAGGTCAAGAACGATATCCATGTGCTAATACTTCTTAGCAACCCACACACAGTTTGTTTTATATTAGGGTCCTCTAGACGTGATATTTTCAAAATTCTCTCAATGAACAAGAATCAGTGCTGCTGGCCATGGTGAATTCTCTCCTATTATCAAGGAAGATAGATGAAAAAAGTACATTTGATACAGTGAAGTGATTGACTGGAACAGGCATCATAGGCACTTAAAGCTTGATTTTCCACATTATCCGGATATCCAGGTATGTGGAATTAGTGAGCTGAAACCCACCTGTGACAACTGGGTCAGAAGATCCCGGGAACGCTTGGGAATATTGCGTCCGGGATACATGTACCTGTAAAGACAGGTTGTCTCACGTGGACCATATGTTAATAAAGTGACGCGCATCCTTTTTATAACATATTTCAGTACTACTGCATGCAAGGTACTCCACGGCTGCGATATACAGTCTACTCCAAGGGAAGCGAGAAGTTGGTTTTTACATTTTACACAAGAACTACAAGTTCCTCCACCAAGTAGTGGGAAAGGGTCTTTTGTTAGATGTCCCTCTATCCCCCAATTTAGTTTCTCCCCTATTACGGTTGACGACTTGGCAGTGGTGGTAGGGCAGTTGAAGGCATCTAGGTGTAAAGGAGATACCTGCTCCTCCATGATAATCAAATCCTGTCCTAACTTACTCTTGGGTGCCATTTGTACATTTGTGAACTCCTCTCTCCTGGAGGGCTTTGTTCCAGCTAATATAAAAAAAAAAGCCTGGGTTACCCCAATTTAAAAAAATTCTGGTTTGGCTAGGGAGGTCCCACTCAACTACAGACCTATAACAAACATGCCTTTCCTGTTAAAAATCCTGGATACCATTGCCTATAGTCAGATTTCTCAACATCTGAGTAAATTTCCTATCATAAATCGTTACCAATCCGGATTTAGACAAGGCTTTGGAACTGAGACCTCTCTTCTTGAGTTGAAGTCGAGGCTCCTGGAGCGTACTGACAAGTGTTTATCATCTCTATTCATATCACTAGATCTGTCAGCCGCATTCGATTTGGTTGACCGTGCCATACTGGTCGCTAGAATGGTAGAGGTAACCAATTTTTCACCAGCTGCGGTTCAATGGATTAGCTCTTTCTTAGACAACAGAGAAAGTCTGGTTTTCTTTGAGGAGGCAGAGGCCTCACCGGTCTCAGTCAATTTTGGAGTACTGAAGGGAGCGTGTATCTCTCCCTCCTTGTACAACATCTTTATGGCCCCATTTTTCGCTCTCCTTGAGCCCGAGGGGTTAATGTTTTCTAATTACGCAGATGACACCCAGTGTGCCATTCCCACTGTTTGCCCTCACTCACAGGACGAAGAAGAACTTGGTATGCAACAATCTTGCTTTGAAATAGAGACAAAACTGAGTTGATGATCGTGGGCACTTTTTCATCATTGTCTAACCTTGGCCCCTCCTAGAGTTGCTTTCTTTTGGGCAAGGTAAAAGTAATTCCTCAGGGGAAAGTTCAAATTCTAGGAGTGCTCTTTGACCAGTTACTGAACATGAAGGCGCATGTTGGGAGTCTCGTCGGCAGCCTACTATGCCAAGCTTCTGGCTCATCTCAGACCATTCATATGTCAGGTCAATGCAGAGACTATTGCGAGAACAATTATCGGTGCCAAGATAGATTATTATAATAGTTTTCATGTCGGACTTAGTAAAGTGAATACCAATAGACTTCAAAGTCGTTCAAAATGGTGCTGTCAGAGTGATCGTGGGATTATCGCGCTGCAACCACGTCTCAGCGGCCAGATGACCCCTGCATTGGCTCCCTGTGGAGGCGCGTGCCCGGTTTCGACTTCTGTTTATCACTGTCAAATGCAGACACAGCCTTATGCCTTCGTATCTGCAAAATCTCATCTCTAATAACGGCAGAACACTCAGGTCTAGTAACCGGAACTATCTTATCCTCCCCAGATGTAGGACTAAGAAGGTAGAAAGCAAAGCCTTCTTTATTGCTGCCCCAAAGGCCTGCAACGTGCTTCCCCCTGACCTCCGAGCCCAGGTTTCCCTGGAACTTTTTAAGAAAAAAATTAAACGTGGTTGTTTGCTTAAACTCCCCTTGCAGCTTTGCTCAGTGCTCTTAGATTTTGACTGTCTCTTCTCTTTCTTGTCACTGCATTTATGTTTTGTCCACGCCCTGATGCCCATGGTTCCGTGTTTGCGCTATATAAATATCTTAAAGTAAAGTAAAAAGTAAAATTGAGGCCAAAGCAAAAATAGAAAACAATGTTGGGAGGAAATTCAAAGGCCCTCAATGTAGGGGGATTTTTATGTATGCTTGTCCATTTCCATTAACGCCAGATACAAACTCAACCAACTCAAAGTATTAAATAAGTCGTATATAGAAATGGCCAGGAAAGCACGTTTTGACCCTACTTGTAGCTCAGGATCGGCAAAATGTGGCATGGATGATGCAGGATTCCTTTATTTGATGTGGGGCTGCCTCAAGATGTAGAAATACTTGGTTGATATCCTGTCTAAGACCAAAGAAATGATGGGCTGTACAAAATAATGTTATCCCATATGTTGCCTATCAAAGGACTTTGGAAAATTTGCAAAAGACACCTCTAAACTTTTTAAAATATTATTACTCCTGGCCAAGAGGCGGGCACTTCTGATGGGAAAGAGCAGCTCGGCACCTTCCATTACGACATAGATCGAGGACACCATATGGAGCCACTGAAATGGTGTCCACCGATACCAACTAAGTAACATCAGCACAATATATGGTCATCTTCGAGAACATTTCTCTTAAATATTGAAGAGGTCATCCTAGCAGGGAAATGCTCTTGGGTACGCCTTACCCTCTCACCCCCCACCACACGCACACACGCACACACTTCACTGGTCCGATTTTGTGACAAATCCTAGGGTATTGTCACTGCTCAAATGGGGTGAGAGCTACTTCCCATGAGGCCAGGGAGGTCAGGCTGCTACCCGATAATCTCCCTGGGGGTGGCACTCAGCGGGTGGATTTCATGGGGAGGAAAACCCTCAATGGGACCAGTGACAATCGCCTTGGGAGAACGCAGTATTCACCCCTTCTATTTCTGTCCCCTCTTTCCTTTCACTCCACTCAGTCCCCTGTTGTCCCCCACAGGTCTATGTAGCTCTGTAGAGTAGAGGACTTCACTCCAACAGATTAAACTGGGACGAGGAAGAGTGAGGTTTACCCAGGTTGTGTGTATACAATCATTCACACGAAGATTAGGCAAGGAGGCAAAAGTCCACTGCAGAACCAACATATGCAGTTCAGTCTATTAGAGGCAGCCCGGCGATAAAAAGCAAGGTAAGGAATGTGTACCATGTCAAGTTAGCCCTGTAGGAGTGAGGAACGACACGCCGGTTCCGTGGTGAGAGACCCGAGGAGAAAAGAACGAGACGCTGTCCAGGAGGGACGAGTGTCTCCAGTAGCTCCATGGAGCAGGAAGCGGTACGATGATGGGGAGGAACCCGACCGGCAAAGCCAAAGCAAGGTGAAGACGCGCAGCCAAAGACGCGCAAGAGAGCCTACCAATGCAGAGCCGCCAAAGACAGGACTTCAAACACAGAAGCAGTGCAGAAACCTTGCTCTACTCCCAGACCGGAGACCACAACAACACTTCCCGAAGATAGGCAAAGGGTCAGGCCGGCTGGTGTGACACAGAGAGCACCAAATAGATTAAAGATACACGTACCAATATCCCGAGATACAGAAAGGAATAGCGAAAGAACTGTAAAAACTAGTATTAACTTTACAAAATGTCCTATGTGGAACAGTACCTGGCAGGAGAGTACACCAAGTCTGTTAATTTGGTCATTGAATGAAACAGGGACAGAGGACCTGCAAAAGCAGAACACTAGGGCCTGGGACCCATGCAAAGTTGGGCGAGCCCTGCAAAAGCAACACCAGGGGTCAAGGACCCACACAAGTCCGAGTAAACACAGTCAAGGGGCTGATGCCCAGAGTAAGGGGAGATACCGAGATCGGGGACCCACACAAAAGAGTGACAAGCTAGAACAAGTCGGGGAGACCATGATACCACCCAGCGGGGTCTGGGACCCACATAAGAGAAACAGAGGTGCGAGAAGCTAAAACAAGGGGTTGAGGACCAATTTCAAAAAGAAGAGACATTTAATGGAATTCTAAAATCTATCGTCAAGTCTGGCAGGATAGTGAACCAAACTTGATGCTACATTTGTGAGCTGGAGAAAAAACATGAGAAGAGACCCTGACACTTGGGAACTGTGTTTTGTGAAGAGAATGTCTACAGTCAAGTCAGGCAGGATAGTGACTTGATGTTACATTTGGGAGCTGGAGAACAGGAGAAGAGACGCTCCCCCCACTCCCCTTGGATACTTGGAAATTGTGTTCTTGTGAAAAGGAGATCTACAGTCAAGTCTGGCAGGATAGTGCACCAGACTTGATACTACGTTTGTGAACTGGAGAAAAGAATAGGGGATGAGACTCCCCGAAACACCCGCGCCCATGTACTTGGGAACTGTATTTTGCATACGTTTGAAAGAGCATTTGAGATCAAGAACTTTTAACTTAATGGACCACTTATTGTGTTTTCTCATCAAGAACTGAACATTTGCAATCTGTATCCAGAACAAGAGAAGTCACCTTCTGGACCAAGAAGACACACAGATTTTCCATAGTTAGTGTAGAGTATAAGGGACGGAAATAGGTTTGGTCGCAGGACGGTGAACATTTTACTTTGTTGGATATCCTGGCAGAGTCCTTCATATTTTTGTTGATGTAGGGTAACCCCTCATCGGGATAGGGCAAGATAGGTTTTCCTTTTCTTTTCCCTTTCCATAAACAAAAGTATTTGCCAACAAATATGCCACCACTGTGTCCCACTCGTACGTCTGCACCCTTAGAGATTATACAGTGTCTCATTTACCTTGAACTACATGATTCCTTAGATCCGTACAGATACAACAAGCCAGTGCACGCAACCTACCATTTGCAAGTCAACCCACACAGACACCAGTTTCTCCTGTTTCTGGAGCTATCCTGTCATTCTTCCCTCACTAACCAACCCCATCCTCTTTCTTGCAGAGCCACGTTAGCGCCTGGAGACTGGCCTTGGGAGGTATCGGTGCGCGGTATAAATCAACATAACGTCATGGGTGCCTACCCGTGGAAGCTATGGCACAGGTATAGGTTGAGCAGCCATTAGCTTCCTCTCACATTTCCTTTTGTTTCTCGAGGTGGCAGTCTAGTCTTTTTTTCCGCTCCGTCCAACATGGTGCTTGGTGTCATCGCCCCGCTCGTTCTTTGGAGCCTCTTCGCTGTTTCTTTGGTATTTTTCCTTCGTCTCTGGACTGCAGCCTCTCTGCCGTCCCTCTCCTCGCCTCCACGCTGGTCTCCCCCCAGGGCTTTCTCCCTTCCTTACTTGCTGGAGACTCCCATCCTCTACGCTTTCCTCCTGGCGTTTCCCGGTCTCTCGCTCTCCCTCTCTCCATCAGCCGCGGCCGCTACTGCCATTCTTCCTCTCTCAATCCCGAAGAGTGGCCCAGGAGTTCTTCCACCCCTTTCCCTGGATGATCTTTCTACACCGGCTTCCCTCATCTGTTTTCTCTGGAGAAGTTACTTCACCCGTGTGCTGACTTATTTGCTTGTGAGACCGGTTGCCAGAGATTACAAGACCAACTGCAATCAACTGTGGGGTTTTTTGTCAGCAAAGGCCTTTTCCCATGACATTACCTGCTTCGGTATTGGGGCCACAAGTGGCTACAGCTCACCGGTGGCAACTGTGGCTTCATACCGAGGCCAGTTCCAGTCTCCACAACAGTATCGCGAGATTGTCGTATACACCACGGATTCCAGTACTTCAGGTGAGAAGGAGGGTGGCTCAGATTTGGACGAGAGTGAAGTGTTTTATGACAGTTTGCAACGCCAACTAAAGATGGCTACACCTGAGCAGATCCAAGAACTAGTAAACGCAGTACAGGCGCTGTCACAGGAGGTACAAACCTTAAAGAACGAAAATCGCATACTTCAACAAATCTCTCAAGAGGTTCAGAATCTGAAGGCTGAGAAAGTTGTGTTAAAACAGATGGACACACACAGAGAGCCTATAACCACACCTGAAGTACCCCCTATACCTTTGTCATCAGGAAAATTCGATGGCTCTTCTAAGAAGGTAAAAGAATTCTTAGATGCCTGCAAGATATACTTTACATTTCGACCCAGCCTATTCTCCACAAACCAAGCCAAGGTGGGGTTCCTCATCTCAAACATGACTGGAAATGCACTAACTTGGGCTACTCCTCTAGTGACAGGGGACGACCCCATTCTACAGGACTATGACGGATACCGAACTCTAGTAAAACAGACCTTTGAAAGATCTGAAATCACATTTACGGCATGCAATGAATTATTAGACGCCCATCAAGGCACCATGGACGTGCTATCCTATATCTCAGAGTTTAAGACTCTAGCGGCCCAGGCGGGGTGGCCTGAGCAGGCCCAGTATGTCATATTTATGCGTGGTCTTAAGGAGGAGATCAAAGATGAATTGGCTAGACTACCTCGACCTCCCACTTTTTCTGAACTATTGTCCGTGGTTCTGCAGATCGAATATCGTATCCAAGAAAGACGAAACGAACGGAGGCGGATCCGACATAAGACTCTGCTAGGTCCAATGAGATACTCTCCAACTCCCTCCTCTCCTACACGTTCAGACGAACCTATGCAGGTAGGTGCTACCAGAGGACCCCATGTCGGCACAGGAAAGGAGACGCAGATGTGAAAAGGGATTGTGTGCATATTGTGCATCCGAAAATCACTCTATTCAAGACTGCAACGAACTTCCCTCCAGAAAGTCGGGAAACGAAAGACCTCGGAACTGAAGGGGACTAGTATCCGAGGGGCTGCAGATGTCTCACGTCCCTATGTTTCAATGCCGATATCTCCTTCGGAGCAAGTTAAGACAGTGGATTCAAGACTCATGGTCATTGCTGTTCAAATCAGGAACAAGGAAAGATGGACGGAAGCCCTAGCCTTATTGGATTGCGGAGCGGCAGGCAACTTTGTTGACATCCATTGGGCAGAAAGTCTGGGCATTCCGGGAGTTGAGAAGGCGGAAGATCAAAAGGTGGAAGGGGTTGACGGGACGCCATTATCCTCTGGACCCATAACCCACATGACCGAGCCACTCCACATGCGAATCATACAACATGCTGAGCTTATTACGTTCGATTTAATTCGAGCCGCTCATTTTCCGATTATATTAGTAATTACTTGGCTCCGCAGACACAACCCTCTGGTTGATTGGACTCACAACCAGTTAACATTTGTGTCAGAATTTTGCACCAACCATTGTCTTCCTACCACAAACGTGGTTAAGATACAAGCCTCTGCCACACTTCCAGAAGGTCCCACTGGAATCCATGCTCTACCCAACGAATACTCCCAATTTCAAAGTGTTTTCTCTAACCATCCCTTTTTGGAACTTCCTCCACATAGACCAGACGATTGCGCCATCGAGTTGGTACCAGGGGCTTTAGTTCCTTTTTGTCGCATGTTCTCTTTATCCCAGCTTGAAAAGAAAGCTCTTTGCTCATACCTGGACAGCAATCTGCAAAATGGACTTATTCAACCATCAAAATCCCCAGCTGGCGCTTCCCTATTTTTTATACCAAAAAGGGATTCTGACGAACTAAGGCCATGTATAGACTTCCGGGGATTAAACCAGGTGACCATTCGAGACCGTTATCCGATGCCGCTTATCACGGACATACTCGAGGCAGTTCAAGGAGTGAAAAGGTTCACTAAATTAGATCTTCATAGTGCCTACCACCTGCTGCGAATTCGCCAGGGAGATGAGTGGAAGACGGCATTTAGAACCCCCTACGGTCTATACGAATATAAGGTTATGCCCTTTGGCTTAGTCAATGCCCCGGCCGTATTTCAAAGATTTATGGACAGGATATTCTCCGATCTAATGTTCATAAATGTGATCATCTATTTAGATGATATATTGATCTATTCTAAGGACCCTTCACAGCATTCGCAAAACGTCTCGGAGGTTCTCCGTCGGCTCCAGTCACATCATCTGTTGGCCAAGCTGGAAAAGTGTGAATTCAGTGTCACAGAAATACGTTACTTAGGATACGTCCTATCTGAACAGGGTATCGCCATGGACAAAAAGAAGGTAGCTGCGATCTTGGATTGGAAGTCACCCACTTCAGTGAAGGAAATCCAAAAATTCCTTGGTCTGGCAAATTTCTATAGGAGGTTCATTCATAACTTTTCAGAAGTGGTTCTGCATATTACCTCCTTGTTGAAGAAGACCTCTGAGCCTTTCAAATGGACAGTGGAAGCTGAAGACCGCTTCGGACACCTCAAATCCCTCTTTTGCTGCGCACCCATTCTACGGCAACCGGACCAATCTAAATCGTTCGTCATTGAGACGGATGCCTCCGACGCAGCCATTGGAACTGTTCTTCTTCAAGAGGATAAGGGGTGTGAATACCCCATTGCCTACTTATCAAAAACTTTGACTCCCAGTCAGAAGAATTATTCAGTAATAGAACGAGAGCTGCTAGCCATGAAACAGGCATGTGAGGAGTGGCGACACTTACTACAAGGAGGGGCTCAGCTGTTTACCATCCGCACCGACCACCGCAACCTCAAGGTGTTGGAGTTTATGGAGTGCATCAACTCACGACAGGCCAGATGGGCACATTCTTTTGCGCAGTATGACTTTCACATTTGTTATCAACCAGGAAAGGCTAACACCCTGGCCAATGCTTTATCCAGGTGAGAATCCCTAGAAGACTCGCCCAAGCTCACGCCGGAGCTCATGTTTCCCAAGAAGGTGATTGCCACCGTGGATACCTTTTTACAGCAGGTGAGACAAGCCACTGCTAGCGAACTCAGAAAGCTCAAGTCTTTTCCCTCAAGTTTAATAAATGAAGATAGACTCTTGTTTAATAATGGTCTCCTTTACATCCCAGAAGGCTCATTACGCAAACAACTGTTAAAATGGTGCCATAATATCCCCTCGGCCGGTCATCAGGGAATATCAGGAACATTAGACCTGTTACAACGCTCCTATTTTTGGCCAAATCTCAGAAGGGAAACTACCGACTATGTAAGAAACTGTTCCACCTGCGCCATGAGCAAATATCCTTCTGGCAGCCCATCGGTCTTCTTGAACAGCAAGCTCTGCCCACGACACCTTGGAGCATCATTTCCACCGACTTTATCGTAGATCTACCTCCCTCAGACGCATGTACTTTTACAATGGTAACGGTTGATACTTACTCCAAGATGGCTCATTTCTCGCCATTGCCCAAGCTTCCCACAGCAGAAGAAATGGCGAATGTGTTTCTTCGGGATATATCCCGCTTGCACGGACTACCCGAAAAGATAATATCGGACAGAGGAGCTCAATATACCTCGAGGTTCTGGAAGAATGTCTGCCACCAACTGGGTATTGAGAGGGTGCTTTCGTCTGGTTTTCACCCTCAAACCAATGGACAGACAGAACGGGTGAATGCCACCCTAGAACAATACCTCCGATGTTATTGTAACCAGCAGCAAGACAACTGGGTAAAACTCCTACCCACTGCCGAATTTGCGTATAACAACGCAAACCACTCTGCGATCAGCATGTCTCCTTTCTATTGCACTTATGGTTTAAACCCACGTCACCTTCTTCCATCAATCAGGAGTTCAACCAACATGCCTGCTATTGAAAACATTATTGACAAGATAAAAGAAGCTCATAAGACAGCATACTCCAGTCTACAAACCGCTACTCAAACTTATAAGAAGCAGGCAGATCGACGATCGCCAAGAAGGACCTGCATGGAATGTAGGATCCCGAGTTTGGCTTTCTACTAAATTCCTGCCCAAATGGGCACACCCTTCTAAACTATCCCTTAGGTTTCTGGGTCCTTTCTCTATTCTAGCTAAACTTAACCCTGTAATTTATAATCTTAAATTACCACATAATCTGAAGCGGATTCATCCGGTCTTTCACTCTTCTTTACTCAAGCCTTTCTCTTCACAGGCTCCTGGCTGCTCAACCCCCAATTTTAAACACTTAAGAGAAGAATCTGAAGAAGAATATGAGGTGTCATCTATTTATGACTCCAGGTATCGCAAAGGTAGATTGGAATACCTTATTGGATGGAAGGGGTTTCCCAGATCGGAAGATACCTGGGAACCATTAACACACATCCACGCTCCCAAATTGCTGAACAAATTCCATAGAAACCATCCGGGAAAGCCTGGGGGAGTAAGCAGGAGAAGGGGGCATACTGTCATGGGTGCCTACCCGTGGAAGCTATGGCACAGGTATAGGTTGAGCAGCCATTAGCTTCCTCTCACGTTTCCTTTTGTTTCTCGAGGTGGCGGTCTAGTCTTTTTTTCCGCTCCGTTCAACGTGTGGAATGCCGGACGGCATTTATTGTCCTCACTTCCGGCGTTCCGCTCGTTGGAAGTTTCTGTACTCGAGTGCTTTGCTTGGTGTCATTGCCCCGCTCGTTCTTTCGAGCCTCTTCGCTGTTTCTTTGCTATTTTTCCTTCATCTCCGGACTGCAGCCTCTCTGCCGTCCCTCTCCTCGCCTCTACGCTGGTCTCCCCCCAGGGCTTTCTCCCTTCCTTACCTTCTGGAGACCCCCATCCTCTACGCTTTCCTCCTGGCGTTTCCCGGTCTCTCTCTCTCTCTCTCTCTCTCTCCCTCTCCCTCTCTCCATCAGCCGCGGCTGCTACTGCCATTCTTCCTCTCTCAATCCCGAAGAGTGGCTCAGGAGTTCTTCCACCCCTTTCCCTGGATCATCTTTCTACATCAGCTTCCCTCATCTGTTTTCTCCGGAGAAGTTACTTCACCCGTGTGCTGACTTATTTGCTTCTGAGACCGGTTGCCAGAGATTACAAGACCAACTGCAATCAACTGTGGGGTTTGTCACCAAAGGCTTTTCCCCTGACATTACCTGCTTCGGTACTGGGGCCACAGGTGGCTACAGCTCACCGGTGGCAACTGTGGCTTCATACCGAGGCCGGTTCCAGTCTCCACAACAGTATCGCAAGATCGTCGGATACAGCACGGATTCCAGTACTTCAGGTGAGGAGAAGGAGGGTGGCTCAGATTTCGACGAGAGTGAAGTGTTTTATGACACATAACATATGAGGGTGAGGTGCTGTTTGTGTGCCAGATTACAGCATAAATATGACTGATGCAAAATATGTTCTTTATGGGACCCACATGAGGAGATTGGCAAGGCAGGAGATGAGGCCAGTACTCAGAATATTGCCAGGTTTCTGGAAATGAAACAACTTCTTCACGATGTTGACTGCAGAACTTAAAACAGAACTAATCTCTCACCATGTGGAATGGCAACAAGAGACCACAGAGTTGAATACCTAACTCGCGTCAATAGCAGGGGTCTGCAACCTTTCTGCACTCCAGATGTTTTGGACTACATCCCCCATGATCCCCCACCATTGACTAGGATGGTGAGTGGTAATGGGAGGTGTAGTCCAAAACATCTGGAGAACCAAAGTTTGACGATCCGTGGACAAAAGTCACAGAAACCTAAACATCTTTCACAGGAATATTATTTGAACAGTCTGTTCTCACTGAAAGGGTAAATGTAATGGAAGAACTTGATATTGTAGCAAAAAGATCAAGAAAATCGATCATCATGAAATAACATTCGCATTTGAGGCATCTCAGGTAAAATAATTGGTTCTGCCCTGGAGGAATACACGAAGATCCTTTTGTATCATTACTACACCATTCAGTGACAGAGATCATCTTTGATTAGAAGCATATGGTCTTCTCACATTTCCAGAAGAAGAAAGGTTTCATTCCAGAAACGTTATGTAGTCTGCATTATTATAAAATGCAAGCAGAACCTTTGACAAGGGCACACTCAATAACTGAAATCCACTTTGACGATTCAACATTTAAGCTCTTTCGGGATGTATTATTGTCTAAACTACAATGTAGAAGAGCGATCATAGAAGTCTCATCTACATCGGAAGGGAATTCTGGATAAATGTGGATTCCCTTTTTGCAATACCTTCACCTGCGAAGATTGAGATGACTGCACGTCAGCTAGATCGGAGGCAAAGACGGTGTTTGGATTGGTGAACCATGCCATGCAAGGGGCAGAAGCATTATCCCACGATCCCGTTTGAAAGTCCCCCCAATGCAAAAACGTTTCACGATGGCCACTAGATGGAAAGGAAAGCGGAAGACAATGACACAGCCGGGAGGAAGTTTTGAAGAACTCTACTAACAATGTGCTATTTTACCCTTTGCTGTAGTTGATTATATTTCTCCAAACAATGCTACCTCTTCGGTTTTGTATGGTTATGCTGTGTGATGTTGTTTTATGATATGTTACAAGGATTTGCACCACTGTCATTTACATGGTCTCCAGGTGCTCTGATGAATCTGAAAAGCAGTTGGGGGCATTGCTTGGCGAGGAGAGGAAAAGCAAGATTGCAGTGCCTTGTGTGGAGGTAGCAGGAAAGCTTTCTATCTTAGGTCAAAGTGTTTCCTCCAAGTTTTTTCGAATCTCAAATGGGCCTCATTACAGTTTTGGTGGTATCCTGCGGTCAATCTGGCAGGATACCACAAAATGGTAATATCGTTATCAGCACCTGGTCTGCCGGAAATTACCGGCAGATTACAGGTGCAAGTAAGGGCGGTAAATCCCCATTACAAGGAGTCCCGGGGATTTTCCAGTATTACCTGCACCGATAATACAGGCAACGTTTGCTATTGGGGTGGCGGAATTACCTCCAGGTCTTGGCTGGAGGTAATTCCGCCCAACTTTACTGGCAAACTTGGATATGCGGGTGTGGAATTGTGCCGATAAAAGGTATTACTGGCACATTATTTCTGGACTGGCATACTCATAGTGAAGCCCATTTTAATTTATTTCATGGTTCTCAGGTGGGGTGTGAACCATCTTGCTGCTGTCTTTTTTTCTGAGAGGACATTATGTTTTAGTGGCATGAGGGCATCGAGCACCTTGGTAATTACTAGAACAGATTCTCTTTTTGCTGCTTTCCTCTCATAGACTTCTATGGGACACCCTTTCTTTTTGGTATTGTCCGCTCCCTTCCACTCCACCACACCAATACTCAAGTGTTTGCGCCGGTATGCATATTCATGGCGGCGCAAATGCTGGGGTCCCCATGATGTCCATCGGCATCATGCGCCAGCAAGATAGGGATCCATGCGTGGATGCCAGGCAGCATTTACCCAATGTGCACAATGGAGTGCAAAATTGCTGGGCAAAAGGCGGCGTACACGCTTGTATGCCGCCTTTTGCCATGCAGTATTGCACTCTGCCCAGCAAATGACCGAGATTCAGCAGTCGGGACAAGCCTGCGTGCATGACTACATGAAACGGGTCCCCCCCAGCCAATTATGCAGCACACAAAAATTAGTCCTGATGTGGTTTCAAGCTTTTGCACACTGGCCAAGAAATGTGCCCATTAATCCAATAAGGAAGAGGGTTCACCAGGTGGTCTGTAGATAATTGGAAAGCAGATGCTCAACTCCACCAAACATTTCCAGACAAGCGATTCAAAAGGGTAGGTGATAAGGGTGCAAAGAGTAGAGGTAGGTCTCCTGGGGGATCATCTGGTGAGACGGCCACGCATCTAGCCCATGTACGGCTTATTTGTTGCTATAGTCCTTCATGCCTGCCATGCCTTGTTAGGGTATGACATCTGTAGCGTGTTCGTTTGGTCCTTCAGCAGCCTTGGAAGACTCCTCTCGGGATTGTAGTCATCCTCCTGGCTCTGGTATCTAGAAGCGGATGGGGAGGGGTTGGTAGTTTGAGCTGCATTTTATTATGAAAGTAGTAACTGGGGGATGAGGTGCATTTTAGATGAAGGAGATACCCTGTTTCCCATGCAAACGGAATGCCTTCACCCACAGCAATCTGCCGGGTAATGTCACAAGGTTGCAGTCAAGGACCACATTCCATGAGGGTGCAAACAAAGGGGGCATGTTAGAATGCTTGAAACTCAAGGGGAGCCTTT
The DNA here is from genome assembly GCF_040938575.1 of Ambystoma mexicanum. NCBI lineage: Eukaryota > Metazoa > Chordata > Amphibia > Caudata > Ambystomatidae > Ambystoma > Ambystoma mexicanum. Next base: position 1,447,296,027 of record NC_090922.1, on the reverse strand, counting down.
CACTTGTATACGCAGCAATCAAGGAGCACATTTTCTAACCGGGTGCATTTAATAAGCACAGTTAAGGAGAACCATTTCCATGCAGGAATCAAGGAACACACCATGAGAGGACCATCAGGAAGTGAGGTTGCTTAAGTGTGTGGCACAATGGTTTGGGTTGGGTTGTAGAACAGGGCTCAGACAAGCTGACGAACATGCAAACAGGAGTTACCCTTTTCAGCCGCACTTTGAACCATGTGGAGATACTGCAGACATGGGCATCATTTTAGAATTTTAGGGGAGGTCAAGGGTGCATGTCCCTCCAACCCCCTCCAACTTTTGTGGCACATCATTTTGTCCCACTCATTTGGCAGAGGCCCCTTTCAAATAGATGTCATGTCTCCTACCCCCAACCTTTTCTGCAAAGTTACTCCACTGACTGCAGATCTCTGAATCTCCTGTTATCTAGAGCCTTTTCTGGCTGTTGCCTTAGCTACCCATCATTGTTGTTAAATAGGTCAAACCACTTTTACGTCAATCGAAAAATAAGAGTGAAAATTGAATCAGCATGCCACCAGCCATATCTAATCCAACACCTCGATATATAACACCACCAGGGTGACACTGGAGACTATTCCATGGTCAGTTGGCCGAAAAGGGCCGTAATGCAATGGCGGATCGAAGAATTTCACAATGTAGAATACATCGGTCACCTATTACCAGGGCCATCATGAAATGGGCAGGGGGGCATATTTACCTGGGCTCCGCTCTATAAAGGGACCTTGCACTTTACTGGACTAACGCTTTGGTAAGTGCAGAGTCAGCCTTTTTTTTCCCTTTGGGTTTGGCGAAGCTTATAAGTGTAATATAACGGAGAGAGATCATGCGCCAAGGGCTTTTGCGAGATAAGGTTGCTTAGCAACCACCCAGTTTAAGTCTACACATGTATCTATCTGGCCCAGGCTGTGCCACCTCACTGAGTGGTTAAGGAACTTTCAAGCAGCACATGCAGGCTCGGGGCAGAGCTGCTTTGCTGGGACTGCCACTCAAGGCCAGTGTCCAGAGGAGTGGACAATGGGAGCGACGGCTTGCATCAAGTCCTGCCTGTTAAGGGGAGCTTTTCTGCAATTATTCTGTCAGCCCATCATACACATTCACACATGCAGCATATAGTCCTTTCCGCTGGAAGCTAACCGTCAGCACCTTATTCTAAGAGAGAAAGGCCAGTCCATAGCATAAGAAACATAATTCAATCACCTCTGAATTCATTGCATCCAAAATGTAATCAATGCATTTTACGGTTGCTAAAGCCTAAAGCAGGCCCACACCATAGGGAACCCTTGTAAACGCTGCCTGCAATGAGTGGCACAGCAGAGTGCAAACGTGCAGGGCAAAAGGTGGTGTACGCGCATGGACATCGCCTTTTGCCATGCAGATTTGCACTCTGCCATGTAAATGACCAAAAGCTGGCAGCAGGGAGCAACATACATGTATGTCTACACGTAAAGGCTCCCCGATACCAATTTTACGCTCTGACCCAAAATGAGCTCCTTTGTGTATATAGAACCCAATAGCTGCATAACACTCTTGTGAATATTCTGGGGCTCTTTTTAAACCCGCATAAATTATATGCAGGGGACATACCTCAGTGTATTTTTTTGTCATTTGCACTGCAAAGTGTAAAACAAAGATGTAAATGGAGGCGTAAAAAAGAGAGTAATTGCACTGTAAACTGCAAAAACAAAGGCGTACATGCGATTACGCCCCCATTTACAGCTTTGATTTGCACTTTACGCAGAAACAGTGCCTTACATGTGCCTCTGAATGAGCTCCCCTGTGAGGCATACACAGGGATGCTCTTTGTGCACACATTATATTGGCACAAGAGATGAGATGTGCAAGAGAAAGGGCCCATGATAGGGTGGCAATCCGTGCTGTCCCCCTTCTACCCATGATGAATGAAACCACTGGCCGGTTACACGAGGGGCAACCTTTCAAGCTAAGGCCAGCCCCCTGCCTTACTTCAATACACATGGCGGACACGTGCTTTGAAGCTGCCCTAAGGCACGTTGGCGTACACCAGTAAACACCCCTAAGCATTTAATAATACACTTTGATTGGAAGCAACAAGGTATGTTCACATCATATGCTTGATGTTTTCAATATCGGAATAAAGAAGCAAAAATCAAATGCACAAATGAAAAGATGGATATTAAGAAATGTCAACAGTGCGCATGGAACAGGGCGGTAAAGACTGAAAACGAAGGACAGGGAAAGACAAGTCATGGACCCGAGTTATAAACAAAATGTGTGGCTTAATATGAGCAAATAATAAAAACTCTGCTTGAGAAAATGGAAGGCCATCCACAAGTCAAATCCCTTAAAGGCTAAGGGCATGTGTGGCCTGAAATCCCACAAGGAATCACTCCCTGTACGCTCTGCGCTTAAGTGGGCTGGGCTACAGACCAGAAACCTCTGCCCGATTGGAATCTAGACTATATTGCAGCAACTGTTGCCTCCTCACCAGATAATACATAATTCCAGCGTTTCATTTTTGGAGCGGTTTGCCAGGGCTCAGCCCTGGCACTTATTTCTGAGCCCCAGCACTTATTGTCTCAGACAGTTTGATTGTGTGTTTTGGCAACTTTATTATTCTGTCAGTCACATAATAAACACCTATGGAATCAGTGCAAAATGTAAATGACGATTGTGTTTAAACATGTGACGCATTTCCAAGACACAAAGGGCCACATTACGCAGTCTGCAGTAACCCGCTGGTGCGATATCACAATTTTCGGTGGAATGGTTACTCTCCATTTCTATGGGACTCAATGGGAATGGGGGACACTGAAGCACAGGCACAGATACTAACGGTGCCTGTGCTTTAGTGAGAAGTCTGCTGGTCGGGCCCGAGTTCCCGGCAGGTCAGGCCTGCTGAGAGTTCCATGACCCCTACCGGCAGACTCAGTTTGCTGGTCTGGAAGGGTGCCAGTACAATGCTACCGGCACCCTTATTTCCGGACAGGCAAACTCGTAATGAGGCCCAAAGATTATGTTATGTGTATGTTGATTGGCATTTGTAAATCACACATCTGCCGTACTGAGTACATCCACCAACCAAAATAAGCTGGTGGGAGTTGCAGCTTTAACCCCTTCCATTTATGTTTATAGAATGGGGAGCAGATGTGGGTGGTGGCAAAAGTTGGTGGGGAGCTGCCCATCCTGACGTTTAAGGGGCATGTTAGAAAATATTTAAACCCCAGCACTTATTTTACTACAAATGAATTACTGCAGAATACATAAAGATGAAGTAATATAGCATAACAGGAAATGTTGTCAAAGTGCTTATTGCGCTTCATACATTGGAAAAAGAAATTTGAGGTTTATCGTCCAACTCTGCCATCTAGTGGTCATTTTGGAAATTGCATAAAAGAAGTAGAATCTTTAAAAGCTGAAATTCGATTTTAAGTATTTCTAAAATGTGCGATATAAGGGTATATGAAAAACGGTGAATGCAATAAAGGTTGTACATTGTTTATCTTATTGGACAAAATGTTACCTTTGTTGTGGACCATTTCTAAGGTATGAAACAAAGATTCCTATTACTAATAATTAGTTTTACCACTCCCAGAATACAAGGTGTTGTGAGAAACGAAACAGTATTCTCCCACCTACTCCCACAGGATCTTACACTCAGGTGGCCAGGGAAGGGCCATCGCTTTTGGATCCCCGACCCTGGGGGTGGACAAGCGAGGGAGGATCACCTGGGTGGAGGGTCATGAGGGATTGGGAGGAAGATACCCAAAGGCGAGACCTAGTATTCCCCCAATCCCAATAACGCCCGAACCCCCTTTCCCTCAGCGTTCATGGGATATTTTCAATCTCAAACCATCTCCCCCTCCCCAACTCAAACAAATACTGAAACGAGGAGGAGGCCACAAAGATCAATAAAGATTACCCATATAAACAACATGCGGAAAGTAAGGGAAACCTACTATAGAAAGAACTGAAGTTGTCCCACTAATAGAGTCGGGCATGGTCAGGCATTTAATAATGACCACTCACAGCTGACTCCACTTGACTGTTTTTTCAACTATGAAAGGAGTGGGTTTTCACAAGAAGGAGAGCGAACTAGTGATGTCCGGGCCAGAGAAGCCAAGGAACTTAGTGCGCATTAAACATCCATAAAATGGAACATATCTCCACCGCCCAGAGAGCCATCCATTGGCTCTCAATCCAAGAAAGGATCAGGTTCAAGACCCTTTCCATCACCCACAGTTGCGCTTTGGATCTGCCCCACCACACTTGTCCCAGAAAATTACCAAGACCTACTCATCTAGGCCCACCAGAACTCCCTTGTAACGCTCACCTGATTCCCGTAGAGGCGCCGGTCTTGACTGGGCGTATACCGTATCTTCAAAGGTGATGTGTAACACACGGCTGGCTCTTTGGGCTGGACCTCTGTGCACTGCATGTCTGACTCGAAGGGTAAGATGTCTGCAGATAGAAAATATGGGATTAAGGAACTGGGTTATTGAATGTCTCTCTCTTCGTCCCTTTCTCTTCTCCTGTAGAACCCCAAAGGTTAACGCTCTCACCTTAGGTAAGTGAACGCCGTGCTCTCCATCTGCCTCGGGGCAGGGTGCTGTAACCAGTTTCTTCACTGGATAAGGGGAGCAGGCCTCTTGACTTCAGAGGACTGCTGTCTGTCGTTTACTGCACGAACGGTAAGTTTCGAGTAATTCTAATGTCTTTAAAGTCTTTAGTAATGATGTTTCTTGTTTTGCAGGGTTCCGGCGATGGCGGATGACGGGCTGAAGTGAGTTGAAGATGGAGCCCGTGTGATGAATAGAAGCGCCTGGAAGCACGTAAGTAAGCGCTTGTTGCCTGCTTCACGATGCGCTCTAACTGTGTCTTTATTTTGCAGGTACAAGTTCGGAGCGGCTGCAGGGTGCCGGAATACCCACTGGGTTAGATGTGGAAAGGAGTAATGGCACGTGAGTATTAAAGTTCCCCAATGTCTTTAAACGCACCTTGTTTTGTCTTTCAGATGCGGGATGCAGTGTGAAGACCTCCGGAGCGCACGAAGAGTAGGTAAGCCTTTGTCTTTCAGATGCCGGAATGCAGCGCGAGGCGTTGGTGACAGCCGATGGACCAGGTAAGTGAAGAGCTGTCACTGAAGACCGTAATGCTAACCTGTTCTTTCTTGTCTTTATAGGTGTTGCTGAAGACTGGATTCAGGATGGTAAGCCTTTTTCCTTAGGCCCAGGATCAGATGCAGAAGACACGATGAGCGTTCTGCTGCAGAGGATGCAGAATAACGCAAAGCAAGATTCATCCATCGGGTGTGGTTTAAATAGCCTCCTGTAGTGCTTAGGTGTCTCCTTCCACAGCCACGCCTAGGTAAGAAAAGAGTTCCTGCTTTCAAGAAGAGTTCCAGTGTTCTGAATCTAGGGAGTGGCTCCTGCCCCACCCAACAGGAAAAGTAGTTCCAAACAGAAGAGGATCAGAGGCTCAACTGGCAGGCAAGTAAGCAGCATGGTCTGCTGCAGGTAAGTCCACCCAAGCATTATGAGCCCGGCGCTTCCAGCGATGGGACTGGGTGGGCATATTTATGAGCCTGGTGCCACTGGCGCCAGGACTGGGTCCAAAAGGTCCCAATTGGGACTGGTTGGCACTCGGAACCTGGGTTATGGATCTGCTTCCAAGGGAGTTGGGAAAACCCTGACCTTTTGGAAGCAGAGATCATGACAGTACCCCCCCTCAAGGCCCCTCCCAAACCGGGCTTCTCCGGGGGTTTTGGCTTGTCAGGAAATGTTCGGTGAAATCTTTTGATTAGGCGAGGAGCGTGGACATATTCGGCAGGTTCCCAGGATCTCTCTTGGGGGCCGTAGCCTTTCCAGTCAATTAGGTAAAATAGTTTAGATTTGGAGATCTTGGAGTCCAGAATGCTTTTGACTTCAAACTCGAGTTCTCCATCAACTAGGATAGGTTTTGGAGATTTAGTTAGTCGGGTTTGAGGTTGCACGGGTTTTAATAGAGAGACGTGGAAGACCGGATGTATCTTCATGTGCGGGGGCAAGTCCAACTTGACCGCTACTGGGTTTACTATGGTAGTGATGGAATAGGGACCAAGGTATCTTGGGTTGAATGTGTGTGGCCCTTTTAGAGGTAGATATTTGGTGGATAACCAGACTTGATCCCCTACTTGATATTGAGGGGCTTCCTTCCGATGTTGATCTGCTCCTTTCTTGTAATTTTCTTTAGCCCTTTGAAGGTGAGAAACAGCGTCCTTAAAGGCTTGGGTGATTGTAGAATGCAGGTAGTCTACTGCTGGTGTTTCAAGATCTTGGAGGGGATCCAACTCCGAGGTTCGAGGGTGACTGCCGTACAAAAGAAAAAACGGGGTTTTCCCAGTTCCCGAATGGACAGAGTTATTGTAGGCATATTCGGCTATCCAAAGGATGTCTTTCCAAGTTTTTTCAGTTTGTTGCAGCATGCAGCGTAAATACTGTTCCAGAGTTTGATTGGTCCTCTCGGTTTGTCCGTCGGTCTGAGGGTGGTGACTGGTCGATAGTCTGACATCAATTTGAGCCGACCGACAGCAACTTCGCCAAAAATGAGAAATAAATTGACTACCTCGATCCGAAATTAGAACCGAAGGAAAACCGTGCAGTCGGACGATGTTTTCGAGAAATTCTCGGGCCAGAGTTGCTGCTGTTGGCAAGCCTTTGAGCGGAATGAAATGCGCCATCTTGGAGAATAAGTCCACGATTACTAGAATCGTATTGTATCCGGAGCATGGAGGTAGATCGGTGATGAAGTCCATAGAAAGCGTATGCCAAGGGCGAGGTGGGATGTCAATAGGGCGTAAGAGGCCTGCTGGTCTTTCCTTTTGACTCTTGTTTTAGGCGCATACTCCACAGGACATTATAAAGTCTCTGATATCTTTTTTCCAAGACGGCCACCAGAAGTAGCGCTTGATCTTTTCTGAGGTCTTGGCCATACCGGGATGTCCTTCCATTAAAGAATCGTGATAACAAGAGATTACTTTTTTCTGTAAATCTGTGCTGGGTAGGTATAATCGTTCTTGGAAATACAATAAGTTGTCCTTTACTGCAAAGTCCTTTCCCTGCAGGTGCCAATTCTGTATGTCTGCTGGAGTTACAAGTTGCCTGGCTTTATCCTTAACTTCCTCTATGGATTCTGTGGCGATTACACCCAGAATTCTTGGTTCGGGAATGATTGGTACAGGTTTAGGGTTGATCAAGTGTTCTTCCACTCCCATCCGAGAAAGGGCATCAGCTTTACCGTTCTTTGTACCAGGTCGATAGGTAATTATGAAGTCAAACTCGGCAAAGAATAATGCCCAACGGAGTTGTCTAGAGGATTGGGCTTTTGCGGTTTTCAAATATTGCAGGTTTCGGTGATCCGTAATCACAGTAACGGTGTGTCGGGCCCCCAGCAGATAATGCCGCCAAGCCTTAAAGGCAGACTTGATAGCCAGAAGTTCCTTGTCAGTAATCGTGTAATTGATTTCAGGAGGCGAGAATTTGCAGGACCAAAATGCCACGGGATGCAACTGATTGGTTACCGGGTCCTTTTGTGATAGAACTGCCCCCATGGCAAGGCTTGAAGCATCAGTTTCCACGATGTAGGGGAGTTCGGGGCGAGGGTGTTTTAAGATTGGTGCAGAGATAAATTTAGTCTTCAAATCCTGGAAAGCTTGTTCCGCCTCGGTAGACCATTCAAAACGTTTGTTTTTCTTTAACAAGGCAGTGATGGGCTGGACTATTCGAGAGAATTCGGGGATAAACCTGCGGTAAAAGTTAGCGAAGCCTAACATGCTTTGCACACCTTTTACGGAGGATGGTGATGGCCATTTGAGAACTGCATCGACCTTCTTTGAATCCATACGCACTCCGCCAGGTGATAATATGAATCCCAAGAATTCAACTTCAGTCACGTTGAAAACACATTTTTCCAACTTAGCGAAAAGTTTGTGTTGACGCAATCTTTCGAGGACCATTTTCACGTGTTTCCGATGTTCAGATTCCGATGAAGGATAAACGAGGATGTCGTCAATGTAAACAACAACACACACATCTATGAGCTCTCTGAGGACATTGTTCATAAAATATTGAAAGGCGGCCGGGGCATTGCAAAGTCCGAAGGGCATGACCTGATATTCAAATAGCCCATACTTGGTGCGGAAGGCCGTCTTCCATTCATCGCCCTCTTTTACTCGTACCAAGTGGTAAGCTCCTCTAAGATCCAGCTTTGTATATATGCATGCTTTTCTGACTTGGTCCAGGAGTTCAGGGATCAAAGGTAACGGATATCTATTCTTAACGGTGATCTGGTTCAGGGAGTGATAATCTATACAAGTTCTAAGGTCTCCTTCCTTTTTTGGAACGAAGAACAAAGCTGAAGAAGCAGGGGACTTGGAAGGACGAATAAACCCATTTGCCAGGTATTGATCCAGGTATTGTCGAAGGTGAAGGTTCTCAGGCTCGGTGAGGGCATAAATTCTACTACAAGGAGGAGTAGATCCAGGTATCAGGTCTATCTGGCAGTCATAAGACCTATGAGGAGGTAGAGAGTTAGCCTGATCCTTCCGGAAAACATCTTGGTATTCTAGGTATTCGGGAGGTAACTGGGGAGTATCTGAAGAAATTGCTGCCAGTGCAACAGGTGGAGGGTGACAAGTAGAGACACATTCTGGAAACTGGACCGTACTTGCTCGCCAATCGATCAGAGGATTGTGTTTCTCTAACCAAGGTATTCCTAGAATAATCTGAAACTGAGGGGCCTTGATCACATCGAACACGATCTTCTCATGGTGTCCATCTTGACTTACTAGCGTCACCTCTTGAGTGGTATGCGTTACTGGCCCGGAGGCTATCTCCGTACCATCCACCGTAGTAATGACGTCCTTTACAGCCTTGGGACAAAGAGTTAGATTCATCCTCAAAACCATTTAATGATCCACATAATTGCTGATGGCACCGCTGTCGACGTCAGCTTCAATTGCATGTAATCGATCCGGATTATCAGGGCTAATGAGGACCATAGGTATCACGAAATGCGAGGTCACGGAACTGGTTTTCACGCTCGGCAAGAGGACCTCTATTCTTGTCAGGCGAGGTCGTTTCCCTGCTCAGAGTTTGTAACTTTGGTAACTGCAGCTCCTACTGCCTTCTTGGCAGGTTTCACTGGACAGTCTCGAAGAAAGTGCCCTGAGTTTCCGCAATAGAGGCATAATTGCAACTGTTTTCTCCTTTCCCTCTCCTTTTGTGTTAGAGGACCTTTCAGACCCCCTATTTGCATGGGTTCCCCGGAGTCTACTCCTTTGGAAGGAGTTGGCGGTTTGGAAAATACTCGAGCATCAAACTTGGAACGATCGGCCTTCCTGTTCTGCAGTCTGTGATCTATTTGAACGACTAAGTCTATATAGTCCGAACAATCTTGTGGGGGATTCACTACTTGGGCTAACACATCTTTGAGCTCTCCACGTAGACCTCTATAAACCAGCGTAATCCTTTTGTCCTCAGGCCATTGAGTTTCCACTATCAGTCTGTTGAAAGACGCAATATAAGCCAAAAGGTCTTGATTACCTTGTCGCAACGAAAGAAGCTCATTGTCCAAGGCCTGCCCCTGTGAATGTCTTGCAAACAGTTTTTCCATACTGAGCTGAAAAGCTTGAAAATCATGGAGGACCGGATCATCTTCATTTACTAGAGGGATCGACCAGTCTGCCGCATTGCCACTAAGGTACGAAAGCACGAAAGCTACTTTAGCTTGATCAGTTGGAAAGGCTGCTGGCCGGCATAAGAAATGCAACCGGCACTGATTGATAAATACTGCAAACCTCTTTGGGTCACCAGAAAATCGTTCGGGCGGAGCCAGAGGTACATTCCCAGGTAGGTTGATCTGCACTGGATTCATAGAGGATGTAGAAGGAAGATTTCCCCCAGATGCGGGTAACGGGGTCTGTCCGGCTTGTGACTGTAGCAATTGTCTAGCGAGATCATCTGTTCGCTCCTTGGAAATAATCAGTTCCCTTCTTAGAGCGTTCGTTTCCTGACGGGCTGCATCCACTTCTGCCCTTAGTTCCCCAAGTAACTGGGCTAGCTGGTCGGTATCCGAGGTTTCCATAGCGCCTGGACGGGAGTTTTGTGGTAGGCTTTGCGTTCTGTAACGCTCACCTGATTCCCGTAGAGGCGCCGGTCTTGACTGGGCGTATACCGTATCTTCAAAGGTGATGTGTAACACACGGCTGGCTCTTTGGGCTGGACCTCTGTGCACTGTATGTCTGACTCGAAGGGTAAGATGTCTGCAGATAGAAAATATGGGATTAAGGAACTGGGTTATTGAATGTCTCTCTCTTCTTCCCTTTCTCTTCTCCTGTAGAACCCCAAAGGTTAACGCTCTCACCTTAGGTAAGTGAACGCCGTGCTCTCCATCTGCCTCGGGGCAGGGTGCTGTAACCAGTTTCTTCACTGGATAAGGGGAGCAGGCCTCTTGACTTCAGAGGACTGCTGTCCGTCGTTTACTGCACGAACGGTAAGTTTCGAGTAATTCTAATGTCTTTAAAGTCTTTAGTAATGATGTTTCTTGTTTTGCAGGGTTCCGGCGATGGCGGATGACGGGCTGAAGTGAGTTGAAGATGGAGCCCGTGTGATGAATAGAAGCGCCTGGAAGCACGTAAGTAAGCGCTTGTTGCCTGCTTCACGATGCGCTCTAACTGTCTTTTTATTTTGCAGGTACAAGTTCGGAGCGGCTGCAGGGTGCCGGAATATCCACTGGGTTAGATGTGGAAAGGAGTAATGGCACATGAGTATTAAAGTTCCCCAATGTCTTTAAACGCACCTTGTTTTGTCTTTCAGATGCGGGATGCAGCGCCAAAGGCCTCCGGAGCGTGCGAAGAGTTGGTAAGCTTTTGTCTTTCAGATGCCGGAATGCAGTGTGAAGACCTCCGGAGCGCACGAAGAGTAGGTAAGCCTTTGTCTTTCAGATTCCGGAATGCAGCGCGAGGCGTTGGTGACAGCCGATGGACCAGGTAAGTGAAGAGCTGTCACTGAAGACCGTAATGCTAACCTGTTCTTTCTTGTCTTTATAGGTGTTGCTGAAGACTGGATTCAGGATGGTAAGCCTTTTTCCTTAGGCCCAGGATCAGATGCAGAAGACACGATGAGCGTTCTGCTGCAGAGGATGCAGAATAACGCAAAGCAAGATTCATCCATCGGGTGTGGTTTAAATAGCCTCCTGTAGTGGTTAGGTGTCTCCTTCCACAGCCACGCCTAGGTAAGAAAAGAGTTCCTGCTTTCAAGAAGAGTTCCAGTGTTCTGAATCTAGGGAGTGGCTCCTGCCCCACCCACCAGGAAAAGTAGTTCCAAACAGAAGAGGATCAGAGGCTCAACTGGCAGGCAAGTAAGCAGCATGGTCTGCTGCAGGTAAGTCCACCCAAGCATTATGAGCCCGGCGCTTCCAGCGCTGGGACTGGGCATATTTATGAGCCTGGTGCCACTGGCGCCAGGACTGGGTCCAAAAGGTCCCAATTGGGACTGGTTGGCACTCGGAACCTGGGTTATGGATCTGCTTCCAAGGGAGTTGGGAAAACCCTGACCTTTTGGAAGCAGAGATCATGACATCCCTATACTTATGGCCTTGTCCAGCTCAAATTCAAACACGCCAAAGCAGGAGGCTCTCGATTTCCCTCCATTGGTGCCACATAATGGAACTCCCTGCCACATACGCTGAGAGACGAAGAATCCTATTGGGGCTTCCGCAGGGCTCTCAAAACCTGGTTGTTCACATAGTGGATGAATTACCTCTCCACGCCTTCGCATGTAACACACCACAGTTGTAATCTACCACCTGTGTCTGCATGCAACTGTATCTGACTATATTCTTCCTCGTCTAAATGGCCACTTGTAACTTTCTGACTCCAAGTATCATCGCCCAAATGGCTAAATGTGACTGGTTCCTGCAACAGCACCTTGATGCCTCCGGGTTTGTGTTCGATTTACAAATGAAAAAGAAAATGATAAAATAAAATAAATACATAAATAAAACAATGATGTGGTTAAATCCAAAGAATAAGTGTAGGAAAAAAAACATTGCCATAAATCACAGAGGGTTCAGCCTGCAGTCCCGCAGTCTGTCTCTCATGCTCGTCATGGCCCTTTGCCTAGGTTTGCTCTGCCGTGGTCCTCCCATGTGGTAAGCTCATAGATGAAACTACCAGGGGAAGTGAGGCAGGGGTTGGAGGGAGTCTCCCAGCGCTTGCGTCCTCACTTTTCCTTGTCCACCCCATATGTGAATAATGGCTCATTTCATCTACATCACCCCAAGGATTGCCTTATGAATGCTTCCTTGGGCTTTGGTTGCCTATGGCTGCCTCTGCAACCTGCCATGTGCCTAATCAATGTTTCGCCAAGGGAGGTGCTTCCAAAGGTTCCATTCACATAGTTCCTTTAGTTTCACATGTCACACTGTTCCTGTACAGGTATAATGGTAGTCAGTATGAGCCAGTACTAAGTGCTTTAGTTTGCAAACTGCGCTTCCTGTTGGATCTTTGGTAGGTACCAACCTTTGCATGGTTCTGAGCCTGCCCTATTCATCACACCTTGTACCCTGTTGGTACTATGTGTTAGGGAGGAGTCTCAAAATGTGCTAATTTCCCTTACCTTCTGAGACCCCCAGCAACTTTGCTGGATTTCTAGGATTTGATTTTTTACCTGGGAAGAGTGAGAGCCTTTTTTCCCCACTCTTCTGTATTTTGTGTGTGTTTTACTTTTGTGTGCTTTGGTTATGGAGTTTTAAAACAACTCCAGGGCATCATCTTTTTCTGTGTGTCACACAACACCTTCAGTGCATTGGCAGAGGTGTCTTTCAGACTCCCCAAGGTTTAAAATACCTTCTCTGGGACTGACTACTGTCTCCCAGAGCATGTAAAGTTAAATTGACTTTACTAGTCCCTTTAAATGTACTGACCCAGCACACACTATCTTACTATAGAGTGCTGGAGGGGTTGCCTAGCTTCCCCTGAGTCAAAACACTCATGTAACTGTCAAATGTTACCCTTTCCTACTTTAAATGGCTGGTGGCAGTGGTTTAGATCAACTACTGTGATTATTCCCGACCGCTAACAACAGTAGCAAAAGATCGGATCAGCCATGTTTTACAATATGGCGCCCAAGACCTATCTGTAAAAACAGACGCTGGTCATCTTTTTTTCATCATTTCTTTTAGGAAAGGTCCTTCTTGTCATTGTCTCTGCGCGCCAAATCAGGTTTGGTCCCTTTGTTCGTTGGCCTTTGGTGGGCTTCAGTGCTGAAGCCCTCCTCAGGCGCCTGAGTGTCTGGGGTGGCCAGGATGTGAGGGAGGTGCCCGAAACTCCCTGTGCTTATTCTTCTAGGAGACCTGAATGCACTCTGGCGTGATTGGCGAGCTGGCTGTCCGGCAAGGACAGCCACCCTGCTGTGTGAGTGACAGCAGGCTAGAATGAATGGGGGAAAACTGTTTAAAAGCAGGTCTCTGGGAATTGGAAAGCAGAGTTGACCACTGGAACGAAAGAACCGAAGACAAGCTGAAGGAAGTGGACTGTTGCAACTCCTGGACGACAGGTGAAGCCCTGCTGCAGGTCCGAATTGCCTGAAACTCTAAATCGATCCTGAGGCCCTTCAAGGTTATCTTCTTCCCTTGAGTTTGGTGGGAACAATCAACTCGTAAGCCACCTGGACACCGTCCCCCATCTGGTCAAATTTTCATCAGAGTGCTGTTGAAAACCGGATAGCCAGAGGGAGGAATACCAGCTTGTTGACTTTAAGGCACTCACACCTTAAACCGACGTCTTGCTAAACTTTTGGCCTCATCCCTGGGCAGTGCAGGAACCTCCCGACTTCCTTCTTGTCTTCTCAGGAACAGCGAGATCTGCTCGAACTGCCAGGAACAACTGCCTCAGCTACAGCTCTTCTTCAATTCCAAGGTCCTGTGCAAACGCTGTCCGGAAATCTTTTCGCCCATTGCGAGAGTTCGTGGAAACTTTCTCAACTTTGAAGGCTTGTCCTTCCCTAAACATTCGTCAAACTATACGCCTACCCAAACTCTTCTAAGCTCCGTGGCAAAGACTTAACCGTTATCTACCAGAACTGTGGTATCCTATACAAAAACTCTGAACCACTAACTTTGGCCCAGGCCTATTGAGAAGAATGGCTGATTGTAGCTAACTGAAACCCTGTGCCCTGCCTACAAAAGTATTTTGGCTGTCTGTTCTTATAACCTTGTCTTTTTACCCCTTTATTAAGTATCTGAAGTGCCATTTTGCTCCCACTTCAGGGGAGCTAAACTTGTTCATTTACTTACCGGGTGTGTATTTGTGATTTATTAGTGTGTGATATTGAGCTGCTCTTGCTAGTGTAATGTTTTCGAACTGACTGAGTAAATAAATGTATATTCTTTTACCAAGAAACCTTGAGTAAGTGTTTGTTTGAATCACTGTATTAGTGGGTCATTTGTGTAACTTGTTTTACTGCTCACTTAAACTCTTGAGATAAGTCTGGCTGCTCAGCCATCGCTACCACTTTACTGTGTAGTACAGGCTTGTACAAAAGGTGAAATTGTGCTTACAATTGTCTTAATTGCATGTAATTAACATAACACAGAAAATAACAAATTAAGATGTACATTTTACAGCCTGGTCCACTGTTTTCTTGCAAGGTCTTTTAGAACCCCAACACTTCCCCCTGCCCCAGGAGTCTTTCTGCGCACTATTCACATTCGGACAATGCGTCTTCAGTGTATTGGTAAGACTTCTGCAGGACACGCGCAATGACAGTGTATGTTTCCAAATACCAGGCCGGTTCCCACCACGGGGATCTGCTGCTACTCCTGGTCTCACCACTGTCAGCAACAGCTGAGGCACCTCTAGCAAACACTCACCCAATAACTCATCTCCTGCACATCGAGAAAGACACAAACACCGAATGTGGTAGAGCGAGAGAGTGCGAGACAATGAGAGAGCGAGAACGAGCGCACTAGACAGATGTATGATATGCCTGGTACAGCTAGTAGAATAGACTTTTCGTCTCTATTGAGGCACTGATATTGATGTTGGAGTGGTAGAACTGGTGAATCTAAAGCCCAATGTGTGACCCCATCCCACAATGATACTGGCAAATCGTTTGTCAGACATGGTGGGGGGGATCGATCGGCTTACTGAGCAAATGAAGCACTCCTGGCTGAGTACTGAGGATGGAGGTCTGCTTGCTCTTCATCATAGGAAATTCGACGGTCTCCAAATCCTGTAGATTTATACCTAATGACAAGACCAGTGAAGAATTGCAAGCGGGAGACAAACAAGATTTACACCATGAACCCTTAGAATTGGTGTCAATGGCAGCGTATTGCTTCGAGGAACAGCGGTGCTTGGAGGATCTGGCCCTTATCCACAGGTGGGATGAGTACGCTCTTCCTGAGCGGAAAGGCCGCCACGCTCAGATGCAGGGGTGGGGACAGCACTTGCAGGCAGAGCGTAGTCTCCATGTCCTTGGAAGTTGAGAGGCTTAACAGATGCGTGAGAAACATGATTTGGCATTGACAAGTGGCCTGGTCTACACCAATGTGAGACAGTGCGAGTCTTGGGAAAGGCCACACTGTGGAGGAACATAGTGGGCACATTTATTTAAGTCTTCAGTTTTCATCGCGCCTTGAAGCACTTGTGGAAAGACGCGTTATAAATGCCATATCATATCATATCACATCATATCAAAGCACAAAGTGTGCAGCATTAGAAAAGACTTGTATTCGTGACAGAAGGAAAAAATGACACTGAAATACGGAAAGAACAAAAAGGTAGACTTCGGGAAAAAAGAAAATCTTGTGATCTTCCAAAAAATTAAATGGCTTCTGTCAAAACAAACCCAGCCGATTATTCTGAAAAATTGCTGGGAATGACGCGTATAATGTGGCCACCGGAGAGGCAAAAGAAAAAGTGGCAGAAATTATCATTTAAGTCAACAATCTGCTACAAATAAGTCAATATGCCAGCTAGTGTGCAGGGATCCATGGATGACCAGAGGCCAGAAATAAGATGGTGAAAATAAAAAGATTGGCTATAACCCCCATCGTGGCCATCGAACGCAACAATAAATTAATATCCTCAAATGTTCAACCTGCCTTATTCTAGTGTTGCAGGTTGGTTAGCACTGGTCAGAGTAAAGTGACCCCAGCCCAAGGTCAGCAAGGGTAACTAGTAATATTGCAATGAGCATTTGCACCACACAACACTGGAATCAGATTTCGCATCAGCATATATAAGCATTTAGGTTACTAGGAAGGAGTGAACGTCTCTGTATTAAAACGAAGAGAGCAAGTGACCCACGGAACTCGAACCACATTTTTGAGTGATTTTTGATGGCAACTGGTCATATAGAATTGCCCAGAGGAAGACCTTCGGCCTCATTACGAAGTGGGCGCAAAGGGATACCGGGCACCGGTAAGGGCACCGGTGCCGGTAATCCCTTTGCGCCCTATTCCGAGTTCCCTTAGCGGGTCCCTTCCTTAACACCTGGTTTTACCAGGCGTTATGGACGGGACCCGTTAAGGGACTTTAGAGCTAATAACGGTACCGCAATTTGCGGTACCATTATTTGCGCCTTCCCCCTTCCCATTGAACCCTATGGGGGCCTAAATGGGAATGGGGAATAGCTTTTTCAATGGGGACTTACCGGTCTGGCAAAGGTCGGAATAGACCGGTAAGTCCCCATTGAACCAGGGCGGACTCGGTACCGGTATTGGAGGTAGTCATGGCGCAAATAGCGCCATGATTACCTCCATACTCGTAATGAGGCCCCTTGTCTTATAAGGTCGAAACACGTGTTGGCTGTTCAGTAAATCTACTATGTACTGATTTTTCAAATATTGACTGGTGCAGTTATTGAGTCACTGTGACATTGAATAGAATATCTTAATTCAAGTGTGAAGTACTAGGATGGCCCCTGGATGGAGAATCATTTTTTTGTACATCACAATGGCGGTGTGGCAGGGCTTCCTCAATGCCAGACCCTTCATGCTACAGATCTGGGGGGGGGTGGCTCCAACAAAATGCCATTTCAGAAGACTTTATGCAGGAGAACTTACGATCCGTTGTTAAGTTGCAAAAATGCATTTCGAAACTCCACCATCTATAACCATATTTTGAGAATCCACTTACCTTTTACTCCCTAGATTAATGACATGCTATCGTTAGCTCGCCATGCACAAGCTGTGGTTGAAGGTTTTTTTTAGATGCCCGTCAAGACACTTGGGTGGACAGAAATGGCTCCCTGCATGTAAAGTTGGGAGAGTGAGGCTTTCATAATGAGAATAACTTACCAAAAGTAGCTGATAGAGCTTCTCCCCAACCGCCTTCTCCACTTGCTCCTCCACGTTGGGAAAGGACCGGATGAAAAACTGCAAAGTAAGCATCTTACCATTAGCTATGGTTGTTCAGCGGCATAAGAGCGCAGTTAATGAAACATGCAACAGTTACTACATACTGTGCAATACAGTGACGTAGTTCCATTTAGGGGTTGAAGAATCCAGATTCGACACAAGCAGGTTGAGTGCACCGCCTCTGTGTCCTTAGGTGTCAAACACATGGAAGCGGTTCTATAACTGCATATGTTCCTAGAGTGCCTGTGTTTAGAGGCACATTACTTGCAAATGCGATTTCTAGTGCTAGCAGCTGCTTTCTGAGAGGTTCTACTCATGTTCTGCTAAGACGGATTCATCAAACCCTTTTTCACCGCATACGAATAGCCAGAAGGCTGGGCCGGTGATCCACCAAACGCATAGTCATAGAAAGTGTGCTCTGCTTCCTATATTTACGCGTGCAGAGGAGAAGCGGAAAGGCACAGTAAGGAGAGGTTGGATGTGGCTTAGGGAGGGGTAGAGCTCGAGTGTGGGGCTGCTTGGACAGAGGGTGGGACTTATGTGGAGACCCCAAATGATAGGTGACATGGGGTAGGGGTGAGAGGTGGGGTTGTGGGTGTGGAGTCAACCATTGTGAGGTGAAATGGGGGACAGCGGGTTATTGGGGGCAACCTTCCAAGCTGGGGAGAGCAAAGCAGCCAAATTTATTAATTGATGATGGGAACCCGGTGGGCGGTATTTGAGTTCAAGGACTTGGGTTTCAGGGTGCTGTGCTTTGGCGCAACTACATATCAAGGTGTTCCACTCAGTCTTCTGAACGAAACCATCAAAACAAAGGTACTGAAAGCAAGGGAAAAGAAAGGGTAACACTGGAGACCATGTGAGGTCTGTCAGTAGGCAGCCTATAGGCAGGACAGATAGGCCTGGCGGTCTTTTTGTACTACTACATTCTTTGCGTCTTCCTTCAGGGCTTAAATCGTACCCTCGGCACTAGCCGGTGCTGCGTGATAATTCACTCTTGTGCACGTAGGAAATAGTATGCTGTGCATGTGTGGCGACCTGCCTTCATGCTAGGGGGAGAGCAACATATGCACAGCTAGCAGCTTGCAACATGAACTTGAAAAACCAACAGCGTAACCTTTCCATAGGTCAGGGTCAAAGCTGAGGATGCAACGTAAGTCCAAATGGACCATAAGTGGTTAGCAGGGGTCTTCTGGGCTAGGTGGAAGGCCTTCAGGATCACACCCTATGTGACACAGAAACAGCAGCGCTTTCCGGGTACATTCTGACATAGACTAAGAAAGATCAGACCGAGCATTCAATGTCTGGACAGTAATGACGGCATTCCTCCACACGCAACAGGCTTGAGATCTAAATGGACCTTTGACGCTGCGAATCATAGGATGCCACCAGAGATCCTGACATTTGAAACATGGCTGCTTCACGACATGTAGAATATTAATTGCAGCGGCAAATACAGTCCCCACTAACCAAATTACTTTAAATTGTTTATAGTTTAATATGAATCAATGAAACCCTTAGACAAGGGATGGGAATAGCTGTATTCTCCGAGGAGGAATATGATTGTGCTGTTACAGAGTAACTGAACAATCCATTACACACAGATCCCACAATGGAGAACCAACTACCAGCTGCGGAGTGCACTGCAGACGTCAGGACTAAAGGCTCCATTAGTCATCAGGAGCATGACGATTTAATCCCAGAACTCCATCCTCCCATAGCCTATCCACAAGGATGCAGTAAGACCATGAGGAAGAACCATGTGGGTTTATCTTTGAGTCATTTTCCAAATTCACTGACTTATTTCTACAACCTCAAGCACAGTAAACCCACGTATTTCCCAAGGAAACATGTGATGTCATCAAACTAATAGAAAGGACCAAATTCAACACCAGCGCTGATATATTAGAAACAGTTGACATTGCTTCTCCTTATCCTAACATTCACGTAGACGAAGCAACAGAAGTTGCAGAGAAATACCTTGGCCTACGCGCTACATCCCATACCATGCATACGGCTTTCATTCAAGAGCTTATGAATTTGACTGTGACAGTGAAATGTCTCCCTGTATAACGACACATTTTGTCTTCAAATCAAAGGCAGGTTTTGAACCTAGTCCATCTGACTTACACATGGAGGCCTTTGAAGAAGACTTGATTTGGTCCAATGATCCATACCAGAACTACGTGCGCTGAGGTGTTGCTACATGTATCTTTTAAGATCTGGAGTTTAGGGAAGAATCATTTGCTTGAATAGGACCTTCATTGTTTTATTTGTTGCTACATTGATTGTATATTTATTTTCTGGCAGGGTGAAACTGAGTCACCAAATCATTTCTATGTGTGTCTCAAACAATGCAACGCGAACCTGAATTTCACCACACATACCACAGCATGGTTGTTCTTCCAATCCTAGAAATCACCATTTATCACCAGGAGGACAACAGTTTATTAACATATACAGGAATAACACAAAGCATAGTAGATCCATCCCGGGGCAAAGCAAAGCCAACACTTCAAGGCCCGAAGGGACAACGTCCAATACGGGTAATTTTTACACATTAGAGACGTAATTGATTCCACAAAAAATACTCACTTAGCCACCTCATAGCTAGATGTTACCCAGATGTTACCCACGCCGCCTTAAAAAACGAATATAACAAAATAAAGGCTAATTCAGTCACCTAAACTAGAGAAGAAACGTTTTGTTGGCGTGTACAGCTACCTAATGTACAGCTATAATATCAAGAAACGTACTCAACAAAAGTGGCAGAAAACCCCTCCTTATCTTGGCATCAAGCAAGGAGGCAAACACCTACGGTAAATTCATCAAGAAAGAAAGACCAAATCCATCCACTATAGCAGCAAGGAGCTGAGAGCTTGCCTTGCAGCAATGATGCACCCTGTTCCTTCATCATTGAAACAATGGAGATGAACGTCCTCAAATGAACGTGGGCATTGAGAGCATATACAAAGTGCCAATCTACGAATGCTATTTACATGACCGCTTGCCCACATGCACATTGCACAGGCAAACCCACGAAGAAGGCCCCAAGCGCATCAGAACCAGGCATGCTCAATCAACCCCGCATTAGTCTTATTTTTAAACGGGGACACTGCGAAATGACTTGCACTGGATCATCATTGACTTTGTCAACCCCAGTTAAGAAGGGAGTGTGTCTCTCGGCCCTAGAACAAAAATGCGCCCTGAAAAATGGCACTCGTAAAATGTGACTCAACAATTTTAGTGGACCAGCCTCTCCTTATATCCTAATTATGCCCTTCGGAATTCGACTAAACGTTTCACGCACCCGTTCCTAAATGTATTGCCAACTATGGTTTTAGCGATTCCAATCGGCATACCTTATTATATAGGTTGCCCCCCTTTGTCCATTTACCACCATCATGTTAACTACATATTCAGAAAGCAGGGGTGATTTCTTAAAGCCCCGTACTTTGGGAACTCGCAACTTTGTGCTCCCTTTGCATTTGTTCTTGCCACGCTACCCACAATGAATAGCGATGTTGGATGTAGCCGTGTTTGCTGTCCCAAGCCGGCCATCTTGGTTTCCCCCTGGTGGCCAGTGGCATTATGACACTTGTGCATTTCTTAAGGGAAGCACACTCTAGTTTTCAGTAAGCTGGCTCCAACCATGACTGACAAATGGAGGCTCTGCTCCAATTCACTTTGTTCCACATCAGGTGTTAGCAGCACCCAAGCTGCACTGCGTGCTCAGAATGCTAGCCATGCTTCAGGCATCTGCACACTAAATAGGAAATCACTGCCTGGATGTTTAGTCTTATGTCACTTTAAACTTTATTTATTTATTTATTCACATTTGTTAAGCGCACAGCAGCCAGTGGGCATTGTGGCGCTGGTTACAGTGCATATTTATATCTTAGTTACAGTAGTCCCGTAAATACATACAGCATGAGATGGCACTTTAGCACTTAGAAGTGTATAAATGTGCTCAATAATGCTTTAACATTTTACATGAGCAAAAGGGGTTCCTTGGGAATATTAGATTTGCAGTAGGAATCAGCATTAATACAGATTAATGACGCTTTCTGATGATTTAGCACAAAGCTCTGAGCCGTGTGTTTGAGCTAGCATTTATTTAACCAGGTAGCTGAACGAAGGTAGTCTAGCAAGGCGCTAAGCAGATACAGCCTACAGTAGCTTGGGAAAAGAGTGTGTATTTCAGACTACCCCATATCAGACCATAAAACGGCTTCATTGAGTGTGTCGGCCCAGAAGAGCAGGCCCTGTATTGTCTTTTAGCAGCAGAATTACATAGCTTGCAGAGAATTATTGTCAACAAGGAGTGCTTGGTCTAGGGAAAACCAAATAACCAAGAAGGAGCGCCACAAGGAGTGCCTGTTTGGCCTGAGACCTGCGACGGACCTGGAGTATCCGCTGTTAATTGGACTTATACCTTGGAGATTGTGAACTATTGCCACGCCCACCAGCTCCACCCAACACCTCATAAACCCTGGGCCGCTCGCCACTGCGCACGCGCCTCAAGGAGTGCCTCGGGAATGCCCGTTTGGCCTGAGACGCTGCCACGGACCTGCATTCTCTCTCTGGAGTATCCGCTGTTAATTGGACTTATACCTTGGAGAGTACATTACCACAGACATTGTTTTCATCTAACAGTGTGCAGATGCTTCCATATTATTTAGCTTTTACATTTATTATTTTCCCTTTTTTTAGTTGTGAACTCTTGTCACCCCACCAGCTCCTCCCAACACCTCATATACTCCGGGCCGCGGCCACAAGGAGTGCCTGTTTGTCTTGTTTGCTGGCTTGCAGGCGGCAGAGACAAGCTTGCTAACATTTGATTTTCTATTTTCATTTTCTCTTTGTCCGTTGGGCAAACCGCTATTTGCAGGAGGCGAGACACGCCATAACATCTGTTGCAAAGAGCATTTCACTATAAGGCACTGCTCCTCTCTGCTCAATGCAGTCGGGCCCTCGTACCCGGAGCCTGAAGCAGCTGGGGGCGTGGATGTATATTGACATACTATCCGCACCTCTAGTTGTCACCCCGGTGAAGAACAGGTTACGGATAGCTCTTGCGTCAGGGCTGTCACAAGATGTGGGGAGGCCCGGGGCAAAGCATTTGGTGAGGCCCCCTTTTGATGTTATGCACTAGACCAGCGGCGCGGTCACCTTCGCAAACAGGGGACTCGAGAAATATCCCTCGAGTTTGTGTGAAGGAACCCAAATATGCTCTATTACTACAACTGCAAATCAACTACAGCAAAGTTAGATTTCCCTACTGAAGAAAGGGACTCACTTTTGTATCATATCCATAATTATATATAGGATGGCATGACGGCATGTTGTGAATGACGCCAGCATTAAGGAGCACCCTTCCCCTGTGTGCGCATTAAAACACACATCATACATACACAGCGACAGATGGATGATGTACAGTGCATGCTGGTGAATTCTGAACTGAGAAGGCTTAAATGGTTGTGCCAATTATGCAGGATCGACAGAGCACAGTGATGGTGCCCAAAGCAAACAAGGGTTACATGAGGGGGTTTCTCACTCCCAAGAAAATGTTTGAAACATTGGGTTACAATTATGCATTTTACAGCAATTTCTTTGTAAAACTGGGTAGAAATCCATACAGTTTGCAATTGGTTTTGTATGGAAGCACATGGAAAAACCCAATTGCAAGTCACCAACCGTGCACAGCAACATTTTCCAATACATTGCATGGCCCCGTTGCACACAACATGCTGGTTGTTCCCACACAACATATGCTAGTATGAAGATATATTCATGCTGGTTGTTCCCATGTGGTCCATGCCGCTGCACCAATATTTGCCTTTATTACCATGTACGCACTCCCAGCCAGTAAACATGCCATGTCACAAAGTATATCCAGGCTGACTGTGCACCATAAGTGTTATAACTGGCTAGATTGGCCTAAATTCAATGTGGGCCAATTTAGCCAAGTAGTATGTTTGCTTTAACCTTGATGCATGGTCCCGTGCAACATGGGTAAAGCAAAACAAGCATTAGCAATCCTAACAGTTTGGGCTTTCATGTGGGCATGGTAAAGGCACAGCTGTATTGGTATTAACTGGCCGGTGATGGTAGCAGGTGCAAACTGTTTTGCAAACTGTTTTGAGTACCTAATAGCATCTAATAGCAGTGCCTGGCAAATGCCTAATACTTATGCACAAGCCAAAACTGTTGGCTTTGCCAATGTTTGTTTTTAACGGGACTTGAGCGGATCGGGCTCTAGCCCCCTCCCGAAATGTTGGGTTTTGGTGACTCGACCTCTGCTGAATGGGGAAAGCTAGCCCAATCGCTAGGGAGCGCTGAAGCCATCCCACTTTTAGGCAGAAGGCCTCCTTCGATGTGTCGCCAGCCCGTACCTCTCGTTAGTGAGCGGCAGCAGCATCAAACATGCAGAGTACAAATGTCTATCCATGCGATAAACAGACTAACTTTGATAAAGCCAAAGCCAAAGTCTTAACTTCTGATCTCAGCTTTTAGATGGCCCACCTCTCCAGAGATTAGCAAAGCATTATGAAAGCAAATAGCCTCTGAAATAGGGTGAAAGGTACGTCTACTGGCCAAAGGTAAGGTGAACTAGCTATTCAACTTCCTAGCTAGCTCCGGGTATTGGGAGGGAAGTGGGAGCAGGGCTGGTAGAATATGTTTCAGGGCTTGCGGGGCACATTTCTTTGCGATGTTTGTGGGGCACCCAAGGCCTTACAGAAAAATAGGACCAGGCACCTGTGGAGTGCTTAAATCAATAATGAAGTCAAAATAATACAGTGAGGTGGTTAACAGCTGCAGATTATCAGTAGGTGTCCGTCATAAGACTGCCAACATGGGTGCAGCTGCTTGTGGACCCATTTCCACTGCAAATGCTGAAAGACCCAGACGCCATCCCTCAGTGGGGGGACCGACAGAGCAATGGGTTTATTGGCCCCACATTGGCCCCACTCACTATCCGCTTTCAAAACTATCATCCAGCCCCTGCCGGGCTGACCAACAGACCCGTGGCCAGACGGAACAAGACACAGACATTAAACAGGGCCTGGGCTTTGCTATTAACAAAGGCCATGAAATTACTATCATAAAAGATTTCATTGTTAGCACCTGCATTCATAAACATACATACCTGTTGTAACATTGAAGCTTCATCAGAATAGTCTGATTCGAATGTTAGATGTGCCCACATAAGTAATTTGCCCCTCCCTCACAGGCTCTGAAGTTAGCGCCCCTCCCAACATTTGAAGTGTTAGTCCCACTCCGTTGCCCCCCAAAATTTGAGACTAGGTGCACCTCTGATGCCATGACCCCACCCCTTAATTAAGTGGCCCGCAGGTTTGCTAACTTTATGGCTGGGGCTGGCGCACAACCTCACATAAAACACTTTCACCCATGCATTCATCCACCAGTCACACAACTCCTTGCATGCACGCATACATAAAACCAAACACTGCATTGACACCAACATAAACACCAACATGCAAGCACACATTCATGCACATATACATACTCATTTAATTTAAATACACATATATACACACTTCACATACATACACATTTAAATTAAAATAAAAAAAACACCTTACCTCCATGCACCCTTCAAAATCACTCACGCATCCGACACAGACACGCTGCCTGACAGGAGAAAACTCCTCTCCTATCAGTTAGTGTGTTCACACTGAGCAACGTGAACACACTGACAGGAGGAGCCCTCTCTTGTCATTCAGCAGGTCCTCGTTGTCAGCTGAAAAAAGGGAGGCAGCTCTCCCATTATTTTGCGTTTTTTTGCGGAGCCAAACAGCTTTGCAACAAACAGCAAAATCATTGCAGGGGCAGAGAGGAGACAGCTCAGTCCCCCCATATGAATATGCCCAGGCCCCGGGCCGCATGAAATGCGGGACGATAGAGGGTCTGGGAGTTTAGGCGCGGGGTGGGGGAAAACGGCGCAAAAGCGTAGGGAGGGGCATCCGAACGGCGCCACAAGAAACAAAAGCCCAGGAAAGGGCAGGAAGCAGCACCTGGGAAGGTGCAAAATATAACAGCAAGGGGCCAGGGGGGTAACCCGGCCACCCCCAAGAAGGAACAAAAGGCCGGGGGTGTATAAGTAAGCCAGGAAAAGGAGGGGCTTACTTACCGAGAGAGGTAAGAGTTCACCTCTCTCGGGTAGGCTCTTAGTGCCTGGATAAGGGGAAGGAAAAACGTTTGCCACCCAACCCACCCTACAAAAATAACGGAAGAAGAGGGGTGCAGGCAGGAGCCGGTACGCCGAGTACTCTTTCGGTACACGGTCCAAAAAAGAAGGAGGAGGCAGAAGTGGGAACGCTGAGTACTCTTTCGGTACACGGTCCAAAAAAGAAGGAGCAGGCAGAAGTGAGAACGCCGAGTACTCTTTCGGTACACGGTCCAAAGCATGTCGTAGGCGGCTTGTGCCCAGGAACGAAGGCCCAGGGATATCAAGGACTCAGGAGGAGCCTTGGGCAACTTCGGGACTGGACACAAGGTGCCCAAAAGCATATGGCAGTGTATTGATTTTTGTTGTGTTGTATTTTCTGTAAGAAAATAAAATGCCTACGGTCTACAACCTTTCCATAAACATAATTTGGCTGTGATTTATTATTTAGGTAGGGATCTGGTAAGAGGAGCAAAGCAAGCCCACACTATTCAGCCTAAGGGACACAGGTGGACTGTGCTGCCTTCTACTTAGGAGAGGGGGCCCTTCTTGCAGCTCCCCTCCTCCTGAGCGAGCAACTCCTTGATGTTGGAGCAGGAGGCGGGGGGGGGGAGATCGCCTATTTTGATCGAGGCAGGTGTTCCGCAGAACAGGCTTGAGGAGTAGCCGTTTGCCTGCCCGCCTCCCAGGGGATATGTTAAATCGTCACGTCTGATCATGGGCCACTCTTGATACTCCGTCGGCTTTCCTGTCGGGGGAGGTCTCGCTCCTTGCTTTGTCTCAGTATCCACTGGGGGAGGACGGGGTGGCGGAGGACCTCGTCCCGTCTGCTCAGGTTCCAGCTACTCAGATGGTGGTGGGGAGGCGGATTCCTGTTTGGACTCTGACAAATCGGGTAATATACTGTCCAAATTGAAAACACATACTACATGTTTATTTGAAATTAGAATTCTTGTGGAAAGATTATTAGCTGTAGCAAACCGCCCTCAATCTAAGTGCGTGCCCCAAAGTAATCAGTGTTTTGATGATCCCAGTGGGAGGGGAGTTTGGACCCGGGAGGCCCTCAATCAGAGGTAGTTCCTATTACCCCTACACCTAAATCCACCAATTCTGGAGGGGAGCATCCTGCAGATAAGGGGACGGAGCAACCGAAGAGTTCCTCTCCCGCTCTACAAAAAAAAAGAAATAAAAAGCACTTGCGCAATCAAAAATCTTTCACAAGCAAAGGCGCAAATAAACCTTCACAAAATTCTTGACGAATTCTAATAAGAGAGGAAGTGGCGGTTAGTGACGTTCTTGGCCACGGCTTAGATAGTGAGATCAAGGAGGCCTCTTTGATCGATATGGGAGAGGGATGTCCAGCTAAAAACACCCTTTCTGAGGAAATGGCACATAAAGGGACCAATAACAATAAAAACAAAAATAAAAAATACTATTTGTTGTGTTGTGCCTGTGTGAATGGATGGGTGATAGAATGCTTGTATGTCATTGTTGTAATGTCAGTAGGTCAGTGGGTGTACAAAGGTTCAAATAAAATCAGTTGGGACATTAAGCCTGAGTGATGGGACCCAGTGTTCATTCCTCTGTATGTAACTGATAATAAATATCAGAAAGAACTTAAGAAGCCCTGCAGTTCATCTTTATTACACTATTCAATTTCCTAATTATATGAGGGGCAATAACAAGGGGATTGGGCTGAAGCAAGATTTGACCAAATGCACTGAAGTAAGAGCTGTGTATCAACTTTTTGCTAAGAAATCTACTGACCAAGCTAAATCTCTATTCCCCCCGGCTAAAAGTGGGAAAGAAAACTTGCCGATTGAAATTGTACCAACAAAATCAAGAACAAGATACTACTATTACACCTGGTTCACAGAGGGAACCTGTCCCCACCCCTGCAAACCAGACATGGAGCGCTTTAATTTTCCTGCTCGCATCCATTGATGCAGCTGCGGGCCGGGTAGACATGCCTCACGTCCTGCCGAGAATGTCGCATCTGGTTTTTCTGAAGTATTAACAAATTTGGTGAATCCTTAGAAATCAACTGGAGTGAAAGAGAATGAATGTCAATTAAGAAATTCTAATCTAGAGGCCTTTATTAGAACTACAGAATCGCAGATGATGAACCACCGTCCTAACCCATGAGTTAGGCCTTGTTAGGTAGAATTACATGCAGTACCCTTTGGGAACACTACACACAATTAAGACTACAGGTTTACGCACAATCTCACCTTTGGTACATGCCTGTACTATACAGTTATGTGGTAGCAGTGGCTTACTTAACCACTTAAGCCAGCCTTATCTCACGAGGGCTGTGTGCAGTACAAGGTGTTATACAAAGGACTTGCAATCACAGTGGTTCAAACAAACACTTACTCAAGGTTTCTTGGTAACACAATATACATTTGTTTACACATTTAGTTAGAAAACATTCCACTAGTAATAAGCAGCTCAATATCACACACCAATTCACTACAGTACTAAACCAATAAGTTTCTGAACAATTTAGGCTCCCCTGAAGTGGGTGCAAAATGGCACATCAGTAACTTTCAAAAGGGTTAGAAAGACAAAGGTTATAAGAATCAAAACACAGTTACTTTCATAGGCAGGGCAAATAGTTTCAGTTCACTACAAGAGGCCATTCAATTCAATAGGCCTGGGCCAAAGTCAATGGTTGAGTGTCTTGGAAAGGATAGCACAGTTCTGGTAGTAAACCGTTAAGTCTTTGCCAATGTTCTTAGAAGTAGTTTGCACGAAAAATAGTTATATGTCGGGTTAGGAGCGAACAAGACTCCAAAGTTGGGAAAGTTTCACAAACGTTCACCGCAGCAAAGAGGCTTTCTCTACCGCATTTGCACTGTACCTTTTGAATGAAGAAAAGCTGTAGCTGAGGCAGTTGTTCCTGGAAGTTCCTGCAGATCTCGCTGTTCCTGAGCCTCAGTCGTGGGGACAAGAGGGAGGACGTCGGAGGTTCCTGCACCGCACAGGGAAGAAGCCACAAGCTTGGCAAAACATTGGTTTAAGGTGTGAGTGCCTTAAAGTCCACAATCTGGTATCCGTCTCACTGGCTATCCGGTTTTCAACAGCACTCTGTTGAAAATTCGACCAGTATGGAGATGATTTCCAGGTGGCTTACGAGTTGGTTGTTCCCACCAGCTCAAGGGAAGAAGTCGTCCTTGAAGGGCTTCTCTGTCGAGGGAGTTTCAGGCAATTCGGACCTGCAGCAGGGCTTCACCGGGCAAACCAACGGTCCAGGAGTTGCAGCAGTCATCTTCCTTCAGCTCGTCTTCGGTTCTTTCGTTCCAGTGGTCGACTCTGCCTTCCCTGTCCCAGAGACCTGCTTTAAACAGTTTTCTACCATTCATTCCAGCCTAGCTGTCACTCACCCAGAAAGGTGGCTGTCCTTGCCGGACAGTCAGCCAGCCAATCACGTCAGAGTGCATTCGGTCTCCTAGGAGACTAAGCACAGGGAGTTTCGGGCACCTCCCTCACATCCTGTCCACCCCAGACACTCAGGCACCAAAGGGGGGCTTCAGCACTGAAGCCCGCCAAAGGCCAACGAACCAAGGGACTAAACCAGGTTTGGCGCACAGGGACAAACACTAGAAGGACCTTTCCAAAAAGAAATCGAGAAAAAAGTCGCTCGGAACCTGTTTTTTCAGAGCGGGCTCAGACGCCATCTTGAAAAACATGGCTCCGGAGGATTTCAGCTACCGGAGCGTTTAAACTGGTCGCGGTCGGGAAATCATGGTAATACCACTGCCACCAGCCATTCTGGGAGGAAAGGGTAGCTTTTGAGGGATACATGAGTTTTCTAGGCATAGGGAACACTCAGTATTCCCTCCAGTACTCAGCTGTAAAGCAGTGTATGCTGGGTTTAGCAATTCCAAAAGACTAGTAAAGTCAATTTAACTTTACATTCACTGGGAGACAGTAGTCAGTCCCAGAGAAGGTATTTAAACCTTGGGAAGTCTAAAAGACATCCCTGTTCCACTGCACCGAGGGTGCTGTGTGACACACAAGAAAAAGATCATGCCTATGGAGTTTTCTAAAACTCCATATCCAAAGAACACAAAAGTAAAACACACATCAAAATACACGAAAGAGTGGGAAAAAAGGCTCACACTCTTTCCAGATAAAAATTAAAGTAAGTCTTAGAAATCCAGCAAAGTCTCAAAAGGTAAGGAAAATTAGCACATTTATGAGAATTCTCCCTAACAGGCCTCCTTCCACTGGGCTTGCGGTCCTTGCCCAGCCCGAAGAGGGCCTGTTGAGAGGGGGGGGAGGCGTTGAGTGTAGGGGCAGCTCCATTGTTGTTGAACTCTTCCTCGGGTACATAGTATATGACAGGAGTACCTATAATGACAGAGGTGCCGGGTAAGGCCCCGAACTCCCTATTCTATAGCGTCTTGAAATAAATTCAGTGGAGGCAACCTTGTCATCCAGACAACACTAGCGTCATCCTACATTATCTGTTTGAATATGGTGGCCCTGCTTCATTAAATAGAGGCAGAGTGCTGGCTTTAATAAATGAGTTTCCGTCCCTGAGATTGTTATCCTCGGCTGATATAAAGTTGGTGGACTTTATGATCATGTACGTCTAGTATTTTAGTCCTGCTCTGTTTATGATGCTATTCTATTAGAAACCCACCAATTTAATCGCCTTGGATATGATATCCTGATTTTTAGATAAGGTTTGATCAGGGAGTGGAAGCCCCAGGAACCTTTAATGACATATATGGACAGAGAGGTTCCACGCCTAGATCCCATCACGAAATAAAGGCAGAGGAAGATTCCAGTTGGAGATGGCGTGAGTCAATCTCTCAACTAAAATCTCGAAAGCAAAATCTTTAACTATAGCACCGATTTTTTGTTATTATCCTGGAATTCCCAGGGACATGCCCATTTGACCTCCTCTCTCGAAATTAAATGTAACATCGTTTGTATCCAGGAAATCTGGATGACTTTGCCGTTTCACCTAGATGGGTTTGATGTGCGTTATAAATTAGCAAAGTAGGGGCCTACTGTGCCCGTCCTTCGGGCAGCCTTCTAATTGCCATTAAGAGCGGTGCGGGTCTACACATATTGGACAGTCTTTCCTTTAACACTTGTGTTTTGGCAGTGGTTGTGGAAGTATCGTCCCTCAGTTCCCCCCTTTTTATCCTCATCTTAAACATCTACTGGAACCTGGCGATGAATCTGCAAGTTACCATCAGAAAGATTGATGGTTTTATCACAGACTCAATGCTGAACTATAAAGGGCTTCAAATTGTGGAAATGGGAGATTTAAACTCCGACATTCCATTTGTACCTTCACTGGATCTACAGCAACAACCGTTTCTGGGCCTCCTGACCTCGATACAAGAGGAGGTGAAGGGGGCTGATAATAGGGAATTCCCCGGGAGTACTAGGAAGATCGTACAGGGGCAGATTCGGAACACTCACTTTTTAAATTGGGGCCTATCATCTATAAATTCCACTCTGGTGCCTCATATGGACCCCCATACATGGACACATGGTAGTTGATATAATAGACCACATATTTATGTTGCAACAACTTTTTGATGCATGTCACTCATTTACTCTCCAGGCTTCCCTTTTGAGCGACCATCGCATCCCGAATGTTGCGATACGGGTGGAACTAGACAATCCATCTCGTAATTTTCTGCCCTTAAACTTGGAGCTAAATTGCCCTAAAAATAGAATTTCCTGGCACAATGGTAATGTGAGTAAACTTAATATGGTATTTGTATCTGATTTCCATTGCAAGTCGCTCGATTTGAGGAGCTCTACTTGTACGCACTCTAACTTCTCTGTGTACTTAGACACCTTGTTCTCTAATACCATCAAACATGGGGGTAATCAAACATCTAGAGCCTCACATCTCCACGTTTATGATGATCTGGTTAAGTTACACAAAAACACATGTAACAGGGAGGTGAGAAGGCTTTTAAACAGCAGCCTCTCGTGGGAAGGTAAGAAGGCTTGTATACAAAAACCGAAACAAAGACTGAAAAACTGGCTTAAGGGGCATAAGGCACTAATGCTTCAGGCAGACAATCTATGTTGGTAGCATTGAAGGATGGTTTGTCTCGCCAATTTTGGCACTTGATGAATGCCAAAGACTTCTCCCAAGTCTCAGCTCAAATCAACAGCATTTCTGAGGAAGCTTGGGTAGGTCACTTTGTAATTTATATTCCACCTCGAAAGTGTGACATCAGTGATTACGTTAGGAATCATAAATGGAATTGCACTTTTTCAGTTGAAGAGATTACTCATCAAATTCAGAAGTCAAGTTTGTCAAGAGGTGCCGGACCAAACAGCTTGGCAAATGTCATATTGAAGACAAATCCTGAAATATGGGCTAAAGCTCTAGTATTACTATTCTCTGACATTGTTAAAACTAGATGTATTCCATCTACCTGGCACTTGTCATACATTGTGCCAATTTACAAAACAGGGGTTAGAAACCTACCTTTAAACTATCGTCCCATTGCTTTGCTCGATGTCGATTCGAAAATATTTGCAGGGCTCGTCCTGAAACAATTGGAGGAATGGTCCACACGCAACTCTGTACTTCCAAATAATCTGTTTGGCTTTAGAAAGACGGTTGGGTCTGAGGTGGGTGGACTCATTGTTTCCCTGTTACAAGAGAAGGGATGGATACAAGCTGTCACCCCAATAAATATAGCAGCAATGGACTTGTACCTTGCTTTTGACCTCGTAGATCGATCAGTTTTATGGTCCAATTCATTATCTTTACGGATACCTGCTGGAATTTTTGCTCACCTAAGACTCCTTAGTGCAGGTTCGCTTGAACAGGGAAGGCCTTTTATCCTCACAGATTAAGACCATGAATGGACTATGACAGGGATGCATCTTCGACTCAGCACTTTTTAATGTATGTGTCTGATGCTGGAGTAAATTTGGATAAAGCTTCCTTTATCCCTCCCAAAATTGAGGGGTTCAAATCTTGTTGACGTGCTTATGACAATGCTTTTTTTGCTCATTGATTGCACGCCTACAGGTCTTCAGCATCTTAGAACGGCTTTCTCCAATTATATTAGCTCCAAGGGTCTAGTCATTAACGCCGAAAAACAGTGATTATGCGCCTGAGTAACCGGAAAATCCCAACTCCATATAGTTGGTTCCTGAATAATGAAAAACTGGCATTAAGGGTTTCAATGCAATAATTAGGTTACCCATTGTTTGACAACTTCAAGAAAAGTCAATATAAGCATCACCTATTGGAGAAGACCTGTTATTTGATAGCACAAATGCAGACAATTGAACGCAAATTTGGAAACATTTTCTATGTCCCCTCTTTTATGCTTTTATAAGCTTAAAGTTATACCTAAATTGTTTTATGGCCTGGATTACTACCCGCTAGACTGAGTGTATTCCATTAGCCACCTTAAGGAATGAATTGGGCCTCCAATCCTTTGTCGAAACTTATTATGGAGACGGGCAACGGTCTATACTTTGAGCTGGGAACTAGGTTAAACTCTGGGACGCAGGAATGCCTTTTTATGTCCAACTTGTGTGCGGATTGTCAAATCTCCTTAGAAAAGGTTAACCCGACGAGGGGTACCCTTTTGCATAATCCATTACGAGTGAGCGTTTATTACAATATGTAGATTGGTCTGAGATACCACGGACACTGTCCAACTCCAAACTGTATTACTAACTTGTATCAAACTATAAACGCCTGGGCACTCCAGAGTCTTACTTGGTTCGCTTCCCATATACGCTGTGGCGCAATGCTTACATGAGATTTAGATTTAATGTTTTACTAACGGGGGAAATCATTGAGATCTGTGATCAAGTCTCTAGGGGATCAGTACTCTGCAGATTCTGTAAACATGAAAATGTAATTCAAACCCTTAGGCATCTTCTATTACAATGTGCCACAATTGACTCAAAGCACATCGCTAGTCTTTGTGTTACTGATACTGAGAGAGTCAATTTGGACTCAATATGGTGGGATATGCTATATGGAACATCTGTGCCTATCAAGATCGCTGTTGTCAGGTTTCTTTCAGAGGTGTGTGGGTTAATCCAATTGAAATCTATAATCTCCTCTAAGTACATTTTCTGTTTTGAATATGAATTTAGTAATTTTAAAATAGTAGGAACTTTTGTTTTTAAGAATGGCCCTGTCCATGGAGCTATATTTCTTTCTTGATTGCAGGTGCTTTTTACTCATTTATAACTATGTTGAGTATTATTTATCTCTCTTTGTTTGCTTATGATGGTGTTTGTATTCATTGTAATTATCTTTTTTCTTCTTTTGTCTGTTCTTTTTATTATGAATTGTACTGGAAATTGTGTTCTTAAAATCTTGAAAATGTGTTCTTTTCTTAAACAATTTTGTATAGGTTTTCTTTGAAAAAAAACAAAACAAATAAATATAAATATTACCAAAAAGGCACCATATTCTAGAGTATGTTGAACCACTTGGGGAATATGGTTTATGCATATGACTGGAGAATATTGTTATTAAATCCTGGGGAATATAGGGTAGAGGCTGAGGGATCCTGTGATATGGTAATACAGGGCATATAGCTTGAGGAGCCGGATGGAAGAGACCCAATAGGGATTTGGTAAGAAGGAGATTTCCATAGTTGAGACATTTAAGAACAACTTTCGTCCCCTTGATCTGAGCTGATGCTGGAAGAAAGGGCTAGAGAAGTGGATAATATGGTTTTGCTTTCAACAGCTAAATGCTTTATTATAATAGTTTATGATTTGAGAAGCCATGTTTTAATGCTGACTTTGCTTTGCATTCATTTGAATTGTGATGATCATTGCGCTTTAATAATAATAATAATAATAATAATAATAATGTATTTCTTATATAGTGCTACACACCGATAGGTCTCACAGCGCACAGAAGGCCTTATTATCCCACAGAGTGGTACTCAATGTATCTACCTCGGATGGATGAAAGGTTGAGTTGACCCTGCCGAGACGGGCGACCGCTAAGCTAAACTTGTTTTTGTTCCTTATGTGTATGTACAATATGATGCTTTGACGTGATTTAGATGTTACTTTTCAGTAGTAAAGTGCTGACAGTTGAAAGGTTAGCAATAGCAATCAGATTATGACAGTGCCCTTAATAGGTATTGTGGGAAATGGCAAGCAATTTGTGATACAGTCAAGGTGTTGACTGTGC
The DNA here is from genome assembly GCF_040938575.1 of Ambystoma mexicanum. Taxonomy (NCBI): domain Eukaryota; kingdom Metazoa; phylum Chordata; class Amphibia; order Caudata; family Ambystomatidae; genus Ambystoma; species Ambystoma mexicanum. Next base: position 1,447,261,243 of record NC_090922.1, on the reverse strand, counting down.
TATGTCCACTCGGTTTATTTTTATACAAATCAAGATTGGTTTTATTGCCCCCCTGCGGCTGCGGGGATGGTGCTTTGCGCATCAGAGACTTGGTGAAACCTCCTTATCAAAATGTGGCGTGATTTGGTACTATGTTTTCCTGCCTCCTTTCCTCTGTGCATTGGGTCCCGTACATTGGTTGTAAAAGTGAAATCGACCCGGACCACAGCAATAGAGGGTGCAAACACAGGTCCCTATATAACAATGGCAGGAGTGGTACATATGGCAAAAGACACATACATAGCTTTGATGTGCATAGATCAGGTGAATGCCTAGCTTTGTAGCTATAATGTATGTATTTATTTTGTATTCATTGGGTATTTATAATGCGCCGATACACGGTGTGTTTCAAGGGGCAATACGCCAAGAAGGGGGTTGGGGGAGACAAGGAGGACAAAACAAACAGTCTGACTAGGATGGAGAAGGCTACAAGGGTGCAGGCCCAGCCAGGCTAGTGCAGGGGGAGGAGCTTGGGGGAAAGTGCAGGATAAGGGGGGGGAGGTCAGGGGAGACCAGGTGCAGGGGTAGACTGGACAAGGGGGGCATGGTGCCCTGCAAGAATCTGAAGGAACCAGGCAGCCAGACAGGACAGACAGGGACATTAGCAGGGAAGGGGGAGATGGAAGGAAGTAGAGAAAACAAGGTCTTGAGAAGCTTCCGGACCTTAAGGAGATCCAGTTCAAGTCTGAGAGGGGCAGGGAGGCCATTCCAGAGGGAGGCACCTGCGCAGGAGAGAGATCTACCCCCCACTCGCTTTTTGGAAAAGCATCTGATCTGCAGAGAGTTGGAGTTAGAAGACCAAAGGGCTCTGGCAGGAAGATATTTCGGGAGAGATAGTTGGATGTAGCGGGGACCCAGGCCCCAGAAAGCCTTGTGGATGATGCAGAGGGTCTTGGACTTGATACTTGCAGCAACCGTGGGCTGGGTAGAGAGATATTAGGGCTGGAGAGATGCGGTCCCTGGGCTTGAGGCCAAGGATAAATCTTGCAGTCCTGTTCTGGTTTTAGTTGAAGGGGACAAAGGGAGGAGTTTGGCAGATTGAGGAAGATGCTGTTGCAGTAGTCCAACATGGAGAGGACCAGAGCTCTGGAGACATTGAGTTTCTGGGGGAAGGTGAGAAAGGTAGATTGACTCTTAGGAGTTCCAGCTGAAAGTGGGCCTTCTTGGCAAGGCCTGTGATGTGAGGAGAGAAGGAGAGAGTGGAATCAAAGATGACAGCAAAGTTTTTCGCCTCACAGGATTGTGGAGGGAGGGTACCCATAGAGGGCGGCCAGAGTGTGAGAGGGAAAGAGGGAGCAGGGGTCCCAATGAGAATGATCACTGTCTTACTGGCATTAAGACAGAGTCAATAAGCACATCATAATAGCTGTGCAGCAAATGCCAAAAGGCAGTGCTATAAATACACAAGTATTATATGCCTTTGTAAAAACACCCTCAGTGAAGATCAGGGGGCGATTTAGGTGCTAAAATTTACAGACCAAATCAAGGAAGGTCAGTCTGGATACAAGAAAAGGATTCTGTTCTGTGGTTCCCAGTGAACATTAAATACGTTGGTTTCCTCAGGGTTCAATGCTCCTCTGCATAGAGCTAGACATGGCTTAACCAAACAGGAGCCCTGGTCTCAGAGTCTAGTAATTCCACCCTAGTCAAGGGATGACTGAGCCAATAATCAGACTAGAATATATATGTTTAAGAAAGAAATTTGACAATTTGTATTTCTGGGCTTTGCAAAATCAATCCAAAGTAAAGGAAATGTCTCTCCCACCTGATCCGGACACAGAATTAACATATAAAGCTGTTAAAACTAGCCTAGGTATAAGCTCCCCAACAACTCAGATGGTTCACTTGGGAATTACAAAGGGGACAGGACACTGTAACCAGAATAGTGAAGTTAATGTTTAAACAAGAAACAGACAAATACTGGGCAGGTATACCTTTCTACAGTCCAGTCTTCTGGCACTGATGAGCCAGAGCTGACTGCTGTGCAAACAGCTACAGTGGCGCAGTAACATAAATTCAAGTTCAGGGTATTTTCTAGGCACAAGCCGCCTATAGAAGAATAAGTTACTTTCTTACCTGGTAACGTTCTTTCTATGGGATGTTCCTCCGACGTATTCCACATCTATGACATTCATCACCACAGCTATGCTGCTTCGGGAAAAAATGTCAGCGTCGGAGTCCTACGTCGATGAAGTCGAAACGCTGTCTCTCGAAGGCCTCCGTCGAGAACGGACGTCACCGGATGTCATAAGTAGGACGCAACACGCCGTAGCCTCAATTGTATTTTTTTCCCAGAACGTGTGGCACCAATCTTCTGCCAGTATGACTACAGAAAGCCTTGCGGAAACAAACTGCAATCGCATAAGAAATTCTGTAGAGGGGCAGGCTGGGCGGGTGCAATGTGAAATACGTCGGAGAAACATCCGATCGAAAGAACGTTACCAGGTAAGAAAGTAACTTGTTCTTCGAAGGGATTGTGTCCTCCGAGGTATTCCACATCTATGACAGACTCCCAAAGCAGTACAAACGTATGGAGGTGGGAAAAGAATTTAGAGTTTTAGAATGCCCAATAAAATTGCAGAATAGAGGACCGTCTTGCCAAAGGCCAAATCTTGTCCATGGATAGAATCCAGGGAGTAGTGTTTTACAAAAGTATGGACAGACGCCCATGTGGCTGCTTCACAAATGTTACGAATGGGAACACCCCTTTGCAGAGCAGTCGAGGCAGCCACACCCCTAGCAGAATGGGCCCGTAAGCCTACCGGAGGGTCCTTACCCGCCAAATGATAACATTCAGAGATTGTCAAGATAATACATCTGGACAAGGTCTGCTTAGTAAGAGCTGACACAAACGCCTTCGAGCGTATCCTACAAAGAGCTGATCGTCCACTCTGACCCGGGACATGCGTGAGACGTAGAAACTTAAAGCTCTCCTAGGATCCAACCTATGGATCCTCTCCTCTTCCTTACCAGGATGCGGAGGAGGATAGAACGCCGGAAGAATTACCTTCTGGCTCAAATTAAATTTCGACACAACCTTCGGAAGAAAAGGACGACGAACCCTAAGGACAACCCTGTGAGAGCAGATCGTCTCGATAGGGAAGACGGCGTGGGGGGCAGATGGACATGTCGAGAAGGTCCGGGTACCACGCTCTCCTGGCCCATGACAGAGCAATGAGGACCATTCGGGAACCGAACCTCCGCAACACTTGCGGAAAGACGGGGACTGGAGGAAACGCATACAGCAGTGGGAAGGACCACTCCACTACGAACCCGTCCCCTAAGGCTCTTCTTGGAGGAAATTCCCGCAAGCAGAATCTTACACACGTCTGGTTGAAACTGGTGGCGAAGAGATCGACTTGTGGGGTCCCCCAAAGGGTGAAGATCTCCAAGAGAACTTCCTGAGCCAGCTCCCACTCGTGAGAGACCGTACTCTGCCTGCTCAGAGCGTCCGTCTCCTCGTTTTTGTCTCCGGCCAGATGAACTGCCGAGATCGAAATCTCCTGCTAGATGGCACACCTGGCCTCTGGCACCAGTAGAATGCAGGATGCCATGAGGCCGAGCAACCTCAAGAACTCGAACGCCGGGAGACTCAGGGCATGTTGAAACTTGTGCACCATCTGCAGAATGCGATGAGCCCTCACCTGGGGAGGCGAACACAGCCCCAGGGATGTGTCGAGCACTGCTTCGATGTCAAGTGGGACTTCTTTAAGGTGAGGGAGAAGCCCAGCTTGTGAAGGGAGTGGCAGGTGACTGACAGATGATCCAGGACTTGCTCGGGAGAGCATGCCCTGATCAACCAATCATTCAGGTAGGGGTAGACGTGAATCCCCCCTTTCCTGAGATACGCTGCACCACCACCATGAGCTTGGTGAAGACCCTCGGGCGGAGGTCAATCCGAACAGCAGGACCCGAAACTGAAAATGCAAGTCGCCAACCGCGAACCTCAGGTACTTCTTGTGCTTGGGATGAATCGGCACATGAAAGTAAGTATCCTTGAGGTCAAGAGACACCAACCAGTCCTGAAGTTGAAGGGCCTGGAGGACTTGAGAGAGAGTACCATCTTGAACTAGTCCTTCCCGAGGAGCTTGTTCAAACCACGCAAGTCCATGATGGGTCTCAATCCAGTTCTATGGTGCCTTTCTCCAGCAGGGATTTGATTTCCTGCGCAAGGAGCGGACCCAGAATCTTCAAAGAGAGCTTCCCGGTGGATTGTCGTGAGGTCTCTACCGGAAAGGAAGACAGTAGCCGAGGGCTATGATCTCCAGAACTCACACATCTGAAGTAATGGCACACCATTCTACAAGATGCTGCACCAGCCTTCCCCCAACTAGCAAACCATGGGACATGGCCTCATGGCTGAGCTGAAGCGGCTGCAGCGGTGCCTGAGGGCAAAGAGGCAACTGCCCGAGCGGCTTTGGCACCTCTGGTACTCCAACGTTGGACCCTTTGACCGGCAGCTCCCCTCGATCTACCAAAGGAAGAGTAGTATCGAAAGGAACCTCCCCTCCATTGCTGTCCCCTAGGACAAAAAGGCGGAGGTTGACAAACTGCAGCGCTCTACGACTTTGCTGCAACTTTGGAGGTCTGCAACCTCCCAAGGCTCTCGTCAGCCTTGCTGCCAAAAAGATGGTCACCATCAAAGGGCATGTTGAGAAGCCGGGACTGTACATCGGGAGCAAACCCCGACTTCCGCAACCACGCAAACCTGCGCATCACAGTGCTAGCCGCCATGGACCTGCTAACACAGTCTGCCACGTCCAGACCTGACTGAACCTATTCACACATGGCATCCTTGCCATCCTGAACAAGGGTAAGAAAACCATGTTACACTCACCTGGTTCCCACAGGGGCGTCAATCGGACCCGGACAGCTGCGGTCCCCACCAACGTGAAGCGTAGTGCAGAGATGACAGTCTGGACTGGCCCGCCTAATCTTGTCTGCTTGACCCGTAGAAGTATTCTCCTGCAAGTGGAGAAAGGGATTTAGTCCTGTGGATTTGATTGATGGTCCCTCCCCACTGTTCTCGTTCTCCTCACTAGTCACCTCCGATATTCCCAATCAGTATCCTCACCTTATGTTTTTAAATGATGAGCTCTCCTTCCTGCGTGGCATGCAGGGGCGGGTAGATACCAGTTACTTCACTGGTTTGGGGTACTGGAAGAGTTCTGGAGGAATATTGACTCCGGGGTTTATAAAGTTCAAAGAGTTCAATATGTCTGATGTTCACTCTTGTATCCCCTTGTTGAATTGCAGCTAAAAATATTGTCTGGAGGCTGCTGATGGCGTTCAGGTAAGAGTCTGTATTACCCAACACTGTCTGGTAAAAGTTGCGCGAGTTTAACTTGTTGTTTTCTCTCCCTTTATAGATGCGGCATAAGAAGATGTGGCGTATTGAAGGGTAATGCCTCTGGTGGTAAATCAGGTAAGCCTGGTGGTAAAAGTGATTGTATTTGTCGGCTCTCTAGGCTCACCTTGTTATTCCTTTTGTTTTCCCCCAGGTATTGGAGTTCGCCGAAGAAAATGATGGAGGCAGCGCCGAGTCGAAAGATGCTGTGGACTGGTGAGTATGGCGCGGCGCTGCAGCTGGCAATGCGACGCGTACTGAAGTAATGTCCTTTCAGGCGCGGAGTCGTGCTAGATCCAGAATCAGGTAAGGAATTAAAATAATGCCTGTGATCTAACCTTTTCTCCTTCTTTCCCCTTTTTCTAGGAGGTCCAGATTCGAGGCGGGTGTGGTAGAAGACTGGATGCTGGCTTGCAGGCACGGTGAGCGTTACGCTGCAGAATGCAGAATAACGCGAAGCGTGTGTTGCTGGTCCGGCGTGGTTTAAATAGCCTCAAAAGTAGTGTCCCAGGTAAGAAGTCCCTAGAACAACACCCGAGTAAAAAATAGTCCCTGTAGTAAAATAGTCCCCTCCAGGCTTCACGTTGGCTTGGATTCATTTGCAGCATGGTCTGCCTGAGGTAATTAATGACTATGAGCCTGGCGCCTAATGCGCCAGGACTGAACCCAGATAGCCCCTAGCCGGGGCAGCTGAGGTTTTAATAAATGTCTGGATGCCTGCTTCCGGGGCCGATGGGCTTGGTCCAGATGCCCGGGGCTAGGGATCATGACAGCACTCCACCCCAAGGCCCCTCCTAAGGTTGTTCTTCCCCTGGGCCCTGGTTTGTCTGGGAAGTTCCGATGGAATCTCTTCACCAAACGAGGTGCATGAACGTGGTCACTGGGCTCCTATGACCTTTCTTGTGGTCCGTAACCCTGCCAATCGATTAAATAAAAAAGTTTTGATTTAACCATTTTAGAGTCTAGGACATTTTTTACCTCAAATTCAGGTTCTCCATCTATCAGGATGGGGTCAGGTGGTTTGGTTAATCTTGTTCCGGGTTGAACTGGTTTTAGAAGTGAAACATGAAAGACAGGATGGATCCGCATATTAGAGGGTAATTCTAATTTGACGGCCACCATGTTGATAATGGCTTTAATGGTGTAAGGTCCCAAATATCTAGGATTAAAAGTTCGAGTTCCTTTTAGAGGTATGTGTTTTGTAGCCAGCCAAACTTGATCTCCAATCTGGTATTGGGGAGTGTCACTTCTATGTTGATCAGCATTTTTCTTGTATTTCTCTTTTGCTTGTTTCAAATGTTCAGTCGCCTCCTTAAAGGCTTGTGAAATAGTAGAGTGGGTCACTGCCGGCATTTCTAAGTGCTGGGGCGATTCGAGTTCTGAGGTTCGAGGATGATGTCCATATATGGTATAAAAGGGGCTTTGTCCGGTTCCTGAATGTACTGAGTTATTGTATGCGTATTCAGCAATCCATAAAATATCCTTCCAATTGCTTTCGGTCTGGTGTAGCATGCAACGTAGGTATTGTTCAAGAGTCTGGTTGGTCCTCTCCATCTGACCATTGGTCTGGGGATGGTGACTGGTTGATAACCTCACGTCGATTTGCGCAATTGACAACATTTCTTCCAAAATTGCGAAATGAATCGACTACCTCTGTCAGAGACCAATACGGAAGGAAATCCATGTATTCGAACAATGTTTGAGAAATTCCTTGCCCAAAATTGAAGCGGAAGCTAATCCCTTTAAAGGAATGAAGTGGGCCATCTTGGAAAAAAGATCAACAATAACTAGAATGGTGTTAAGGCCATTACACAGAGGTAGATTTGTAATAAAGTCTAAAGACAAAGTGTGTCAGGGTGTGGGTGGAATATCCAAAGGTTGTAAAAGACCGGCTGTTTTTTTCTTCTGACTTTTGTTTTGGGCGCAGATACCACAAGACAGCACAAATGACTTTACGTCTTTTCAACAGGTGGGCCACCAGAATTGTCTTTTCATTTTAGCTTCAGTCTTTGCAATACCTGGGTGTCCTTCCATCAGAGCATCATGGTAATTGGAGATGACTAGTTCTTGTAGTTCCTTGTGTGGTAGAAATAGACGCCCTTGATAGTAAGGTAAGTCATTGATGACTGAATAATCTTGGCCCTTTTTCACCCAGTCCTGCAGGGCTGCTGAATCGAAAAGTTGTTGGATTTTTAAATTAACATCTTCTAAAGTCTGTAGAGTAGTCATGCCAAGGATTCTTTGTTCTGGAATTATAGGCACCGGTTCTGGGTTCGAACATGCTTCTCCCATCCCTATTCGGGATAAGGCATTTGCCTTACCATTCTTGTAACCTAGTCGAACAGTGATCACAAAATCCAATTCGGTGACGAATAATGCCCATCGCAGTTGACGCGATGAATGGCCTAGGCTGTTTTTAAATACTGCAGGTTCCTGTGATCGGTGATTACAGTAATGGTGTGCCTGGCACCGAGAAGATAATGCCGCCAAGCATTGAAGGCGGATTTGATGGCTAACAACTCTTTATCGGTAACCGCATAGTTTAACTCGGGGGCCGAGAACTTTCTGGACCAAAATGCTACTGGATGAAGTTGACCGGTTTCAGGATCCTTCTGGGACAGGACAGCGCCCATGGCTAAACTGGATGCATCGGTTTCGACTACGTATGGGAGCTCGGGGCGTGGATGCTTCAAGACAGGTGCCGACGTGAATTTAAATTTCAGCTCTTGGAAGGCCTTTTCAGCCTCTTCGGGCCACAAGAAAGTTTTGTTTTTTCGCAAAAGTGCAGTGATGGGGTGTACAACATGTGAGAAGTCAGGAATAAATCTACGGTAGAAATTAGCAAATCCAACCATGCTTTGTACCCCTTTAACTGAACTGGGTGATGGCCATTAGAGAATTGCATCCACCTTTCGAGAGTCCATTTTGGAATTCAACATCTGCAGCATGAAAAACACATTTTTCCAATTTTGCATATAACTTGTGCTGACGTAGTTTCTCGAGGACTTCACAAACGTGCTTAACATGGTCTGATTCTGAGGAGGAGTACACTAGAATATCGTCGATGTATACGACAACACAGACGTCAATGAGTTCACGAAGGACATTGTTCATAAAATACTGGAAGGCTGCTGGTGCATTGCACAACCCGAAGGGCATCACCTGATATTCGAACAATCGTACTTGGTACGAAAGGCAGTCTTCCATTCCGCGCCTTTCTTTACATGTACCAGATGATATGCCCCTCTTAGATCTAATTTAGTGTAGATGCAGCATTGGTCTAGTAATTAGGGGATCAGAGGCAATGGGTATCGGTTCTTCACCCTAATCTGATTTAATGCGTGGTAGTCTATACACGTTCTGAGGTCACCTTCCTTTTTAGGTACGAAGAATAAAGCTGAGGATGCAGGGGACTTGGATGGACGAATAAAGCCATTAGCAAGGTATTGATCCAAGTATTGTCGTAGGTGTAGGTTTTCGGGTTCCGTAAGGGCGTAGATCCTACTGCATGGAGGTTGCGCAACGGGTATGAGATCGATTTGACAATCGTATGAACTGTGTGGCAGTAAGGTGTTTGCCTGTTCTTTTTGGAAAACGTCCTGGAATTCTTGATATTCCTGAGGTAACTGCTCGACTGGATTAGTGACTGTGGCCAGGCCTTTGTTCAAGGTTTTTTCCGGGTAACAGGTGTGCTCACAATCCGGGAAGGTTATTCTCTTCTCTTGCCAATCAATACAAGGATTATGTGTTTCCAACCAAGGTATCCCCAGTATTATTTGGAACTGCAGGGCTTTGATTAAATCAAACACAATAGTCTCTCGATGCCCATCCTGACCCAACAATGTCATCTCTGTAGTGGAATGAGTTACATGCCCAGAGGCAATTTCGGTTCCATCGACTGTGGTGATGACATCCGAAGTGGTCTTTTTGCAGAGAGGTAGATTCATCCTAGAAGCCAATTTATGGTCCATATAGTTTCCTACGGCCCCGCTATCAATGTATGCCCTTACTGTGTGCATATACGTGATGGCTGCCTTGGGTCAATAAGGACCATTGGTATGATTAGGTGCGAGGTCTGAGTGTCCTTCTTCAAGCTCGGCAGGCGGACCTCTACGCTTGTCGGGCGTGGTCGTTTCCCGAATCAGGCTCTGTTTGATTTCTAACAGCAACTCCGACTACTTTCTTGGATGGTTTTATAGGGCAATCCCGTAGAAAATGTCCTGAGGCCCCACAGTACAGACTCAATTGCATCTGTTGTCTCCTTTCTCTTTCCTTTTGAGTTAGGGGTCCCTTAACCCCCCCCCCCTGATCTGCATAGGTCCTGATGCCTCTGTTCCTTTGGGAGTAACATTGGGTTTAGCCAATACCCGAGTCTCGAATTTAGCCCGATCAGCCTTTCTATTCTGAAGTCGGTTGTCTAACTGGACCACTAAGTCTATATATTCTGAGCAATCCTGAGGTGGTTTCACAATTTGGGCCAAAACATCTTTGAGTTCACCCCGAAGACCACGATGAAATAATGAAACTCGTTTTTCCTCTGGCCATCCGGTTTCCACCACCAACCTATTGAAGGTTGCGATATAGGTTAGCAGATCCTGATTACCTTGTCATAGGGATAAAAGTTCGTTATCCAGGGCCGGTCCCTGTGAATGTCTGGCCAATAGTTTTTCCATGCTCAATTGAAAACCCTGAAAATCCCGAAGAAGAGGGCCATCCTGGTTGACTAGTGGAATTGACCAATCCGCTGCACTGCCACTAAGGTATCATAGTACAAAGGCTACTTTGGCTTGGTCGTTTGGGAAAGCTCCAGGTCTGCATAGAAAGTGCAAGCGGCATTGGTTCATGAACACAGCGAACCTTTTCGGGTCCCCAGCAAAACGTTCGGGTGGAGCTAAAGGAATGCTCCCTAGTAGAACCACTTGCACAGGATTGCTCGATAAAACAGTTGTCTAGCAAGATCATCAGTGCGCTCCTTTGACATAATCAGTTCTCTCCTGAGGGCATTAGTTTCTTGGCGCGCGGAGTGCCCTTCTGCCCTAAGTCCCCTAACAATTGGGCTAGTTGGTCGGTTTCTGAGGTTTCCATTACGCCCGGGTGGGGATTTGTAGATAGGCTTCGCGTTCTGTTACACTCACCTGGTCCCACAGGGGTGTCGATCGTACCCGGACAGCTGCAGTCTCCACCAACATGAAGCGTAGTGCAGAGATGACAGTCTGGACTGGCCTGCCTAATCTCGTCTGCTTGACCCGTAGAAGTATTCTCCTGTAAGTGGAGAAAGGGATTTAGCCCTGTGGGTTTTAGTGATGGTCCCTCCCCACTGTTCTCGTTCTCCCCACTAGTCACCTCCGATATTCCCAATTAGTATCCTCACCTTATATTTTTAAATGATGAGCTCTCCATGCTGCGCGGCATGCAGGGGCGCGTAGATACCAGTTACTTGACTGGTTTGGGGTACTGGAAGAGTTCCGGAGGAATATTGACTCCGGGGTTTATAAAGTTCAAAGAGTTCAATATGTCCGATGGTCACTCTTGCATCCCCTTGTTGAATTGCAGCTAAAAATATTGTCTGGAGGCTGCTGATGGCATTCAGGTAAGAGTCTGTATTACCCAACACTGTCCGGTAAAAGTTGCGTGAGTTTAACTTGTTGGTGTCTCTCCCTTTATAGATGCGGCATAAGAAGATGTGGCGTATTGAAGGGTAATGCCTCTGGTGGTAAATCAGGTAAGCCTGGTGGTAAACGTGATTGTATTTGTCGGCTCTCTAGGCTCACCTTGTTATTCCTTTTGTTTTCCCACAGGTATTGGAGTTCGCTGAAGAAAATGATGGAAGCAGCGCAGAGTCGAAAGATGCTGTTGATTGGTGAGTATGGCGCGGCGCTGCAGCTGGCGATGCGACGCGTGCTGAAGTAATGTGCTTTCAGGCTCGGAGTCGTGCTAGATCCAGAATCAGGAAAGGAATTAAAATAATGTCCGTGATCTAACCTTTTCTCCTTCTTTCCCCTTTTTCTAGGAGCTCCGGATTCGAGGCGGGCGTGGCAGAAGACTGGATGCTGGCTTGCAGGCACGGTGAGCGTTACGTTGCAGAATGCAGAATAACACGAAGCGTGTGTTGCTGGTTGGGCATGGTTTAAATAGCCTCAAAAGTAGTCCCAGGTAAGAAGTCCCTAGAACCACACCCGAGTAAAAAATAGTCCCTGTAGTAAAATAGTCCCCTCCAGGCTTCACGTTGGCTTAGATTCATTTACAGCATGGTCTGCCTGAGGTAAGTAATGACTAGGAGCCTGGCGCCTTAGGCGCCAGGACTGAACCCAGATAGCCCCTAGCCGGGGCTGCTGAGGTTTTAATAAATGTCTGTATGCCTGCTTCCGGGGCTGATGGGCTTGGTCCAGATGCCCGGGGGTAGGCATCATGACAGCCATCCTGTTCCTTCCCTTCGGGAATATGTTCAGCCGCCAAAGAAACACAATTCCACAGAGTGTGAGTGAATCTTGCCAAGGCACAAACGGAGTTGGCTGCCTTTAAAGCCATACCCGGAGATGAAAACACTTTCTTCGCCCAACCGTCAAAGTGCTTGTTATCCCTATCCAGAGGGATGGTAGGGTACGCAGCCTGCTTTGCTGGGGCCGTAGCCTCCTGCACCACCAAACTCTCCGGAGTGGGGCACAAAGACAAGTAGCCGGGGTCACCACTGGCTGGACGGTATTTTTTTGGTAGAGAATTATTCACTGCTGGGAGACTCTCCGGAGCAGTCCAAGCCGCTGCCACCCTTCTTTGTAAGGCCATATGAAATGGCAGCACTGGGTCAGTGGGTGGAGCAGCAGACCACCCCAAGTACTCAGTCACCCTCGACATGAGACGCCTGTACGACCACTCTTCATCCACCTCTGAGATGTAATCCAAAGGCTGGAATAAATCCTTGCATGAAGGTACAGAAAAAAGTTCAAACACAGGCCTCACTGATTTACTCAGGGCCTTCCTCGGGGTTTCCACCCGTCTCCGGGGCACCTCCGATAAAGCCTCCTCAAAAGGCGTTCAGGGCATCAACGGAAATGGCGCTGACGTCGAGCGAAGCGCCGACGGCTTCGACAACGGCTTCGAGGCCGGAGCCCCGAGCGTGTCCTTCGACGGCCTCGGAGCCGATGGCGTCAATGACTTCCTCGGAGGCAGAACCTCGAGAGAGCCCCTCGACTGACATGGCACTGATGGCGTCGATGCCTTCTTAGAAGGCCTCACAGGCTCCACCGGTCTCGAGGGCGACGAGGACTAGGACCTGGAGCGGGCATGGCTAGAGCGATCTACCTTGTCCGATCGGGACCTCGACGGCTCCCGATAATCGCGCCCGAGCCCAAAGGCGTGCTAGCGGTGGCCCTAGCGCGTTCCTTGCCGGTTTCTCTCGAAGACATAGACCGAACGGACCCCTGCAATTCAAAAATTGCCATCATCTCCTTGCGAAATGCGTCCCATTCCGCCGAAGATGAATGCTTGTTGGGACAAGCTACCTGCCGTCTGGCGGAGTCCTCGGATGAGAATGGGGAAGGCGACCGGTGACGGCACTTCCGAGAGTGCCTAGAAGAGGCAGAGGAATGGCGGAACCACTTCTGGACTGAGAAGCCCTGGACTTACGCCGACGCGGAGAGTCGCCCCTCGAATCGTTGGTCGAAAGCCCAGCGGATTTTCGACTTACGGGGTTTGGAAACCCTACCTACAGATAGCTTCGTCTTCCGCTCCCGCAAGGCCTTCGACGTCAAAGACTGGCATTCATCGCAGTCATTGGTGGCGTGGTCCTCGCCGAGGCAACACAGGCAGACGTTGTGCGGGTCCGTAAGCGACATCTTGGAACCGCAGTCGCAGCACTTCTTGAAGCCCGACCTCAGGGGTAGAAGACGACTAAGACATGATTCTCACACGAAACCAAGAACAAAGATCCGATTCAAAAGTAGAAGAACCGAGGCGCGCCGAGATTCCAAAGCGAATACGTTCACAGAAAAAAACAGAACTGAGGCTACGGGCGTCATGCATCCTACTTGTAACATCCGGTGACGTCGATTTTCGACAGAGGCCCTGGAGGGACAGTGTATCGATGTAGTCGACATAGGACTCCAACGCTGAAAAGAATTTCCGAAGCAGCACAGCTGTGGTGATTACTGTCATATATGTGGAATACGTCGGAGGACACAATCCCTTCGAATTTGATTCCTGGCCAGATCAGCTGGGACACAAAAGCAAGGGCATATACGTCTGAAACAGACTGATGTGTTCATGTCTTTCCTGTCTCCCTGACATCCAGTTAAACTCATAAAATATCTACTTCGCTGTAATAGCAGACGTAATTGGGTAGAGCACAGAAGTGTTCTCTGGGCCACCCCAGCACTTGGGCCTGTATCTGTACCCATACAGTCCCCCTCCCACACTTCTTCTGCACTTATCAGATACACCCTATCTGACTAATCTAGCACTTGCCACTTGCTGGCTGCACTTCCACTGCTCATCGGCTTTATTTATTTTATTTATTATTTATTTATTTTAATTCTTGTTACGCGCCACATGCCCGTGGGCCTCAGAGCGCACAGAAAACAAAAACAATACAAACATTAAAGGACTGAAGCAGAGGAAGTGTGGAAAAGTCGTAAGATTACTCTATGTTAAAAAGGTGAGTCTTTATAGTGCTTTTAAAAAGAGGGTAGTTTTGAACCTGGCGTATTGCAGGTGAAGTACATTCCATAGGAGTGGACCCTGGAAATTGAGACTGGTACCTCCAAATTTAGCGCTTTTGAATCTGGGGGAAGAAAGTAATGTAGCAGTAGAGGAACGAAGGTTCCAGCCGGTTGTTTTGACTTTGATGCGTTCTGACAAATATAAGGGACTGCTTAAGGACACACACTTGTGTGTCATTGTTAACACTTTATGTGTTATTCTTTGTTTTACCAGAAGCCAATGTAGCTTCTTTCTGTAGGAGGAAATGTGAGTGCGGCGGGATTGGTTAAAGATGGTGCGCACAGCATTATTCTGAGCCACCTGCAAAGAATGTATGTTGGCAGCGGTGGTGCCGGACAGTAGGCTGTTACAATAATCTAATCTAGAATTTATCAACGTGGTGGACAGAAGTGCACAGTTTTCAGTTGTTATGAATGCGCGAATATAGTGTATTTGTTTATTAATCAGTCCACGCTAGATCGAATGCTGGAGACGTGGCTTTTCATGGATAGTTCGTCATCTAGAACGACGCCTAATGTTTTTACTTTCCTTTGGACCATGATAACATTGTCCGCGATAGTGAAGTTGGCATAGTCTGTGGCTAGCTTGTTTCGTGTGTTCTTAGAGGATACTATCATGAGCTCTGTTTTATTGTTATTCAGGGGCAAGGAGTTGTAGGCCATCCAGTCCTTGATGGCTTTATAGATGGTATTGATAGTTTCAGCATCATTTTTATAGTGACCGCTCAGCTGGATGACAATCTGAGTGTCGTCCGCGTAGTTTGTATATTGAACACCTAATTCATTTAGGAGATCCAGTAGTGCTCGTATGTACAAATTGAAAAGCAGAGGCGACAGGCATGAGCCCTCTGGAACACCGCAGGTTTGAGAGATGGGGATGGAGTGATTATTACCCACACAGACCCTTACCATGCGAGGGCTAAAAAAGGACGCTATCAATTTGGATGCCAATCCATAGCAATTCACGACCTCTCCGAGCCTGTCACTAGCAAGCTATGATCAACAAGATGGAAGGCTGCAGAGAGGTCGAGCAGCATCAACAATGCGGCTTGCTTTTTATCCGCTATGCCAGCTAGAGTAGACTTTAAGTAGACTTTAAGTCGAGCATGGCGGTTTCTGTTCTGTGACGAGCCCTGTAGCCTGACTGTCGAGTGCCTAAGATGTTGTGCTCTTCGACATGGGCCTGAAGTTGGATGTATGCAAGTTTGTCCAAAATCTTCAATATGAAGGGTACATTAGTTCTTGGTCTGTAATTGTCTTTATTAGTGAGATCTAAGTTCTCTTTTTTCAACAAGGCGGTTATCCAGGCGGATTTAAGTTCAACCGGTACTGCGCCTTCATCAAAATATAAGTTTATTAATTTAGTAATCCAAGGGACCAGTAGATCTGTCGATTCCTTGAAAATATTGGTGGGGCAGTCTCCGGGGCAAGAGGTGGCTTTTGAATCCTGTATCACTTTGAGCACAACCTTTTCCAAGTATTGAGAGAAGGAGAATTGTGATATATTGCTCTGAGCATGGGTGGGATGTGTTATAGTTTTGTGGTAAGCGACGGAGCCACGTGGTTAACGGATTTCTGACTTTTTTCTTATGGGAATTGATTTTAGACAGAAAGCCATCATAAATGTCTTGGCACCGTTCTGAATACTTTGTTATGTTGTTAGATGGTGGAGGCTGGTCTTTAAATTCTTGTATGGATTTTTTGTAGGCGGATAAAGTTTTAGCGTTGTGTTCTTACTCCAAGTTCTTTCTAGGGCCGTTTTGGATTGTCTGGTGGCGACAATTTCTTCAGAGTACCAGGTGATTTTAATGGCTTCCGATTTAATTACTTTCATCTTCAAAGGGGCTAGTTCGTTCACAACTTGCTTGATAGCAAGAGTCAAATGATCAACTAGAGCGAAGTTGACTAAAGGCTGAAGTTTGGATGATAGCAGAGTTGAGAACTTGGGGGCAGTTAGGTTTTTCAGGTTACACGTTAAATTGCATAGCCGTGGGTAGGTGTTGAGTTTCGGTGGAGGACTAGGCAGGAGGATTTTTTTCGCCTGGATAAGAGCATAATCTGACCAGATACATGGTGTTACTGTAAACTGGGAAATGTCTACATTTTGCGATAGGAGCCAATCAAGTGTATGTCCACTTTTTTGTGTAGGAGTTTTAATCCATTGTTTTAGTCCTATTGAGCTGATAGAGTCTAGTAGGCTGAGACCCACTTTATCCAGTTGTTCATTAGCCCAATAGTTAAAGTCGGCCATGATGATAAGAGAGCTTTTAGTTTTACAGATGTGTGCCATTAGATCGATCAATTGTTCTTTGAAGAGGGGCATGTCCTTAGGGGGTCGATATATGGTGAGCCCGTTGAGGGATGTATGCAGGGAGGTTTACATTTTTACCCACAAAGATTCACATCCATCAGGTGAAATATGTGGTAAAACATGGCAATTAAGGCTGGACTTGCACAATAAGTGCTACTCCGCCACCTCTGCCTTGTAAATGATCTGCCCTGTAAAGGGTGTACTCGTCCGAAGTTGAGAGTGTGGCTTTGGTGGGATGGTCAGGGTTAAGCCATGTTTCGTTTATGCCGAAAATGTCAGGGTTGTTTTCATTTACATGGTCTGCAATATCTACTCCATGCTTATAAAGAGAGCAAGTATTTAGCAATGAGCAGGACAAGACTAGCAATGGGGCAACGTTAGATACTTTGTCACTGTTTGCATGCATTGTTTTATCTCGGCACATGGTTGCAAATAGCTCAAGGGGTCGCGCGCTTATAGAATCTGAAATGTGAGCTTACTGGTAGAGGGAGCCTGCCTCCGGGCTCTGTCTTCTTAAGAATGCTGAGTGTGACAAGAAAAAGGCCAGCCTGCGAGGCACGAGGCGGTGATCCGCGGTGTGACTGGCGAAGACCGGCACGTCCCAGAAGCACCGGCGCTGAAGCGCCTGGACTTCCTATTTGGAAGCTGGTGGTTATGGGTAATGTATTGTTTCTCTTCTCTGTTCGGCACTTTACACTTCTCATCCTTTCCATGCACTTTCCCCCTTCTTCCCTTTTCCATGCACTTGTGCGTTCTCAATGTCACTGCCTAGTAAGATCGTCGTTTTTGTTACTCCCTTGTTCTCCTCCCTTTGCCTGGTCACGCTCTGAAACACTTGTGTACGAGCGCGATAAAAATAAAATATCATATTATATCATAGCTTATTTTGCTAGAAAACTTTGCAAGCGTGTGTGTTGGTAAGTATTGTCATTAACAGCAACTTGCCGTTAAGGGACGTGTCAAACCATGAAGAAATGGCTATTATTTTATAAAAAGCACATGTGCTGATAGGATGATGTGTATGCAGCCTCAGAAATGTAAAAACATGTTCAGGGTAGTTTAGCAAGCTAGAGCACCTACCACTTATAATCCCATCAGGTTATTCGGAATGGCTGCAAATAGTTGAGTTCATCAGTATGCTATAAGAGAGTGTCCGCAAGTGGGTTGTATAAAATGAATTGCTATAAAGTCAACAGCTGTACTCAAATGCAAGTTTACTGCTACTGCTAGGGAGCCAGATAAGTACTTTGCTTGACAATGCACAGTGCAGCCCGTGAGATATCAGTCATCCAAACAGGTCACACTAACAAATTAAAAATGCTTCAGCAGCAAACACAATGTCCTGGAATGCATTAGCTCTGTGCTTGGCATGAATTCAGACTCAGACTGACCTATAAAGCAACAGGCCCACGGCCAAACCAAAAAATGGAAAATTCCTGTGTGGGCCAGTTTTTTGGGTCAAAGTGGGTAGGATTGAAAGTTTGATCAGTTACTTCACTATCCAACTAATAGTTTTGACCAGTGTTGCAGAAATAAATATTCTTTAAAATGCATAATTTGCATAATATTTTATTTAGAAAACTCCCCCTTGGGTCCCAGTCAAACAGAGTCACAAAAGGAATGAATAGCCATTTGCAAATGTGGGCCACTTTTTTGTTGCTGCCAAGACAATTTTATGATACAGTCTGACCCTGAACACATCTCGTCTATTCAGAAAAATAAAGAAATAAACCAGCAGTAAAGGGAATGTGAGCATTTGATTCGGCACATCTGGATTGTATTAATTTGTATTTGTATTTATTTGTATTTGTATTTATTTTATTTGCAAACCAGACCCGTAGGCAACCGGGCGCATATCTTCAAACAAAAGTTACAGCATTACAGGAGCAAACGTAATAGATACAAAATTACAGGAGCATAGTACAAAGCATAGGCCTACAGGAACAGTGCAAATTAATCCGGCATACATAACTGAGAAGCCGGCTATTCAGAAGGTAAGTGTACATCTGATGTGGCTAACCAGTGTTTAACCTTGAGTTTAAATAGGTTAAGAGATGAAAGATTTCTAATAGTGAGAGGTACAGTGTTCCAAAGTTTGGCTGCCAGGACTGGGGAACTAACCCCTCCAGCTGTTTGGAGCTTGAATCTAGGGATGGCAAGGCTTTGACTATGGGCAGACCTGAGTGACCACGGCGGGATGTATTGAGTGAACCGCAAAACTAAGTAGGTAGGGGCTTGGTTGTGTAAGCATTTGTAAGTAAGGGCAATGATTTG
Source organism: Ambystoma mexicanum (assembly GCF_040938575.1). Classification (NCBI taxonomy): domain Eukaryota; kingdom Metazoa; phylum Chordata; class Amphibia; order Caudata; family Ambystomatidae; genus Ambystoma; species Ambystoma mexicanum. The sequence goes on along the minus strand of NC_090922.1, from coordinate 1,447,242,558 downwards.
AGTGAAATCCTTTGGGTGACTGAAAGCCAATGAAGGTTCTTCCTCGTTTCAGAGATGTGTGCTGATCTAGGGATGTTGACGGCTGCTCTAATGGCGTTGTTTTGAGTGATCTGGAGTTTATTGAGGTTACACTGGTTAGTGCCTTGGTACAGTGTGTTACAGTAGTCCAGTTTGGACATAACCAGTGTCCTAGCGAGGGTGAAGCAGTTCTGCGAAGAGAGGAATGGGTGACAGGCTGTGATAAGCTTACATGTGTAAGCTGATGCAGACGCCACTGCATTGGTTTGTCTGTGAAGTGAGAGTGTGGAATCAAGGTAGATTCCCAAGGTTTTTGTATCTTTGGATACATTGATGGAGTTACCATCGATATTAAAGGAGCTGTACAAGGGGTTCAACTTGTTGAGCCTTTGTTGAGTGCCTAGGATGAGGAGCTCTGTCTTATCATCATTGAGACAGAGCTCATGTTGTGCCATCCAGGCTTGGATGACATGATAAATGTCGTTTAGTGATTTAGAGTCTACAACGTAGTCACCTGTGATGGGAATGAGTATCTGGGTGTCATCGGCGTAATTGGTGTAGGTGACACCCAGATAGTCAAGCACATCAAACAGGGGTTTAGTAAATACATTGTAGAGGGTGGGTGATACACATGACCCTTGCGGGACCCCACCGGGGACTGGCGCTGGGTCAGCTGAAGAAGTAGGGGAGAAGACTAATGTGTCTATTGTCTAGAAATGACCTGATCCAATTGGTGGCGTTATCAGAAAAGTGGGCTGCAGACTTCAGATGTTGGCAGAGGATTTGGTGGTTGACCAGATCAAAGGCAGCCGATAAGTCCAATAGGAGTAATAGTGCCAATTTGCCCTTATCTTTTAGGTCCTCAATTTGGGTTTTGAGGTCTAAGAGGGCCCGTGTTTGGGTCTGAAACCGGATTGTCTGGTGCCTAGAAGTTTGTTTGTTTCCAGATATTTCTGTATCTGTAGGTAGGCTGCTCTGTCGAGTATCTTTAGAAGAAATGGGACCGTGGTAATGGGCCTATAGTTGGTTGGAGTCCCTAGTGTCGTTTTCTTTAAAAGGGGGATAACCCAAGCATCCTTCAAATTGTTAGGGACCACTCCCGATTGGAATGAGGCATTGATGAAAGTGGTTATGAAAGGAGCAAGGTCATGTGCCGATTCCTTAAAGATCGGTGTCCCGGGCAGGAGTCGCCTTGACAGTTCGAAGGTTTTAAGGTACTAATGATTTTTTCAACCTAAGCGAGGGTAAGAGCCGTGAAACTGAATGGCTTGTGGGGGGGGTGGGATGGTCTTTTTAGGTGGCATGGTTTTAGTAGGGGGGAGGTGAGGAGGGTATTTTGTTTGGCTTTGAATTTAGTTTGTAAGTTGGTGATTTTGTTGAGAAGTGCATTTTGGATGTTATTGCACCAGGTACTATCTTTGATGCAGGAATCGGTGACAGGCGAAGGGGATTCCAATTCTTTGACAATTTTAAATAATTCTTTTGTATTGGATTCAGCTTGAGATATACGTTGGTTGTATGTCTCTTTTTTGGCTTGGAGGATGGCTTCCTTGTAGTTAAGTGAAGTGATGAGAAGGGAGTCTTTGTTGGCCATGCTAGGATTGCTTTTCCAGAGAGCTTTGGCCTTTCGCTTTTCTTTACGCAGAACTCTAAGGTGCGGGGTGAACCATGAGTTCAGGTGGGATCGTTGTTTGGCTTTGCGTATTTTGAGAGGGGCTATAGTCTCTATGGCATTGAGTATGGTAAGATTGAAGGTATCTACTAGGACAGTAGGGTCCTTATGCTGTGAGGCACAATTATTAAGGATGGGGAGGATGAGAGGGAGCAATTCGTCCCTAGTAATGTCCTTTTTGTTCCTGGTGGGTATAGCCGGGGCTATGGTATGTTTAGGCTGTGGGTTAGTGGCTGGTAAGTGGAAGGTGATGATATGATGGTCGGACCAAGCGCAGGCAAAGTTAAGGTGATCGTGGTGTTGCAATTAAGATCAGATATCCAGTCCAGCGTTCTGCCCTTGTTGTGGGTAGGTGCAAGAATGCGTTGTTGGAAGTCTAGGTTGCCAAGGGTAACGGAAACCTCAGTGGCCATACGATCCTTAGGGTCGGCGAGGCCCAGATGGAGGTCACCTAGTAGTAACACCTGCGAATTAGGCTTAGTGTTAGCAGACAGGATACATGTAATATCATCTGTGAATGACTCAAGGGGACCTAGGGGTCTGTAGATGAGGTGTAATGTTGCTGTGTTGGTTGGTGAAAGGGATAGTTTCACGGATAGGGATTCTGCAGAACTGAGTTGGGAGTTGGTAGTGGTTCTCATAGTGATATTATCTTTGTGTATAAATGCGACTCCTCCGCCTTTAGACAGGTTGGAAAGGCGGTCATTTCTAATGATGGAGTAACCATTAGGAATGGCTAAGGCGAGAAGAGGGCCAGAGGCAGCATGTAACCAGGTTTCGGTGATAGCTAAGAAATCGAGGTTTTGGACGGTGATGAGGTCAGCAATGTCGAGAGCGTGTGCCGTGAGGGATCTTGCATTGATAAGAGCACCCTTAAGCGCTGTGATGGGGGCGGGAGGTGCGAGAGGTTGGATCTCGTTGGTGAGTCATGATGTATATGGGTGGTGTGGCTGCGCTGCGTGCAAGGTGCACGAGGCAGTCTAGATCTGAGTCTGGTGTTTCGAGATTGTAATGTACACGGTTGGTTGGGTGTAGGTTTAGTGGCAAAGTGTTTGAGCCACAGAGCCGGATCGTTAAGGTACGGATTAATTGAATGGTCTGTGCAGTGATGCGTGATAAGGAGGTGTGTGGAGAAGTCGTTGTGGGTGAGGGAGTGATGTGTCCTAGCAATGTTGGTGGAGGGAGTGTCTGGGGTAGAGATTGAATACCCTATAATGATTAGGTGGATAGGGTGGAAGCAAGCAGGGTGTCATAGCTGCATGACGTGGCCTAGTAGTTCGGATACCGGGTAGGATAAAATGCCAGTCGCTTATTGGTGTGGTACTTATCAGGAGGATAGGTTACGATGGAGATACCCTTCTCCAGTAGCCACAGGTAGTGAGCAAAGGGGGCACCCGAATTCGAAATCACCGAATGTAGCAGGATGCATTAATGTGACATATTGAGAAGAGTGCAGTGGGGCACCTAAATTCGAAATCACAGTAAGGGGCACAAATGCACTAAGGTCACACATTGAATAGAGTACAGCAGGGCACCTAAATTCGGAATCACAGTAAGGGGCACAAATGCACTGAGGTCACACATGTACTGGAGTACAGCAGGGCACCTAAATTAATGGTAGCTAGTAAAGCTACTTTAGGATTCTAGGGGCCCAATTCACAGGAGCGTTTTATAATGGCAAAACCCCATTGGAAAATGCTGTGAATCAGGGCATTAGTGTTTATGAGTGTGCGCAAGCCTTAGGCTTTCTGGTGAGCTTTCAGGAAGAGGGCTATTTGAGTGCTTCAAGCAGTAGGATTCACAAAGAAATAGCATGATTTTTGTCTGATAACAGCAACACGTGAGTAGGGGGGCAGTCCACAAATATTCCCTTAAAAACGACAGGAAGTGTGTCTGTGTGTTGAACCTCCTAAGCTAGTCAGCTGGTAATAGGTTATATGGACTCATCAACCCAATAAACTGTCCACACTGTGACTTTGAGGAATTGCAATCTCATGTTTCACACCGGTGTTCCTGCTTAGAACCGAACAGGAATGCATACATCAGTGGTCTTCAAACTGTGGGACTGGCCCCCATAGGGGGCATGAAGGATGTCCGGAGTGCAGGGGCGCAAGGCTCTTCCAAAAGGGAGTACAGTGACTGATTTTAATAGAAACCATAAGCAGAAATTACATCTAGGGGGTGTCCAGCAACAATATTTTTACTCAGGGTGTCTTGGCATGAAAAGCTTTGAATACCACTGCCATACATGCATTGGTGGTCAAGGAGCTTGCTGAGATTATGATCTGCAATAGGCAATGGGCTTTCTGCTATAAGAGACGTTTAATGAATGCTTGAAGTAACTGTAGGAACAGGGATGTGTAGTGATGTTGCCATGGAGACAGGGCAGGTACTGTGATTACCAGAACCAACACGCACTCAATGAAATTGCATCTTCAATCATGCATTCAGTCAACCAGGTGTTGGACACACAAAATGGTTCAGCCACATATGTTTTCGAATCAGATGTTCCACCTCTGCATAGTCAACTATAAGTGACAACCAGCATCAGCTAGGGCATTATGGCAGCACTAAGGTCCCCAGCACAAACCATAAAGCATAACGATAAGCTCCTAAATCATCCTTGCCAAAAGGTTGAGCCGTCTTCCAAAGAAAAGACCCGTGTTCTTTTGTATTGTTTACGAAAGTCATAAATAAGACTTTATATACATTTTTAGGCAACAACAAAACAAATGTAGAGAATCCAATCCAAACAAAAGTGCTTAGTTCATTTCATATAGAAGAGGTAATAAAAGTAGACCATAATTTAAAAAAGAGAAAGAATAAAACAATTCATCCAAGATCTTTATCACTTTATCATAAAATTGTTAAGAAATAGATTGTCATTTCAATACATGAATCTGTCCCAAAGTGACGCTGAGGTTAAAAAAGGGCGATCTGTGGAGTATCTTCTAAATGTGGGGGTGAGCATAGGGTCTAGACTTGCAAATTAGACCAGTAGATGTTTTGTAGACTCAATGATGGCCTCACCACAAAGTATTTACAGTCTTTCCTCCTGAGGAATGATGTGCCGAGCACCAACTATCTCTATGGATTCTGCAAAATTGAACTTAATTTTAAGATATTTTCGAACTGTGTAATGTGTGGAAAAGAATATAGGTATACTGATAGTGTGGTGCAATTCTGGATATGTGCTGTGTACCGACCGCTGTTTGTATTACAGGACAAGTTGACAATTGTGCGCTCACGTTCAAAGGTTTCCATAGTTATTTTAACTATCTTTTTGAAGCGTGGAAAGGAAAAACTAAATGCCTAATTTGGGAGTTGAGTTGACCAGCGAGCCGCATTATTATAGATGATATCAAGAGAGGAATTACCTAAAAAGGAGTTACGTGGTCATGGGTCAGTGCCAACACAGACAGCAAGGTTCCAGGGTTAGAGTGCCCATAATTCCAATCTAACACTATGCGCTTTTTGATCAGTACAGACTCAAATAAAGACCCCAAATTCCAGGAAGATCGAGTCCGCAGATGTCGAGCCGAGAAGATTTAAAAATTTGCTCAGATATTTTCTTTCTAGTAATGCAAGATCATTGCTCTGCTTGCTAGCCCAGATCTCAGCTCCATATAAGATGCTAGGAAGTATATCTTCTCGGTGGATCTTGAGGAGTGCCCTCGCAGGACAAGGCTGCGGTGTTGAGCAATGCAGGTGCGCAGGAGACGCTGCCTGACAACACGTAGCATGCTTTGCTACGTCCACACTTCCGCGCCTACAAGAACCGAAGCGCGGACCCAATACAGCAAATCCCTTGCATGACAAGGCCGCAGTGTTGAGCGACACAGGAGACGCTTCCCGAGGACACACAGCCTGCTTCGCTACGTCCACCCTTCCGCGCCTATAAGAACGGAGGCACAGATCCTCTGCGGCAAAACCCTCGTAGGACAAGGCTGCGGTGTTGGGCGATGCAGGTGCACAGGAGATGCAGCCCAATGACACGTAGCAAGCTTTGCTAAGTCCATGCTTCTGCGCCTATAAGAACTAAGGCAAAGCCATCGCAGGACAAGGCCACGGTGTTGAGCGACACAGGTGTTGGGCGGCGAAGGGGACGCAGCATGAACAGTGAATGCAGACAACTCACTCTCGTGTCTGCTGCCGCCAGGTAAGAATTTAGGGGGGGAGCTTTGCTTGCTTTACACCATGTAACACCTCTGACCTGGTGCCCCTTCTCACCCTTGCATTGCGTTGTTCCCTTCTTGACCTGTCCTCTGCCCCAATGCTCTCTTCGCACCCTTGCATCCCATGATCGCTTGCGCCCACTCACTTCCTAGGCCGCACATGCTCCCTCTTATCTTAGGCGGAATGCATTTTGTGCGCTCGCTCGCTCCCGAGGCTGCAGGTGCTCCCTCTCATCTTAGGCGGCATGCATTTTGTGCACTCCTTCACTTCCTAGGCTGTGGGTACTCCCTCTCATCTTAGGCTGCGTGCATTCCCTTGCAATCCAGATTGTGTGCACTCCCTCCCATCCTGGGTCGCGTTCGTTCCCTTGCAATCCTAGATTGTGTGCGCTTCCTCGCGTACTGGGTCGCAAGTGTTCCCTCTGTAAGGAACACATGGTGGCAACAGTAAAGGCAGTCACAAGTGATCACAGTTCAAGGGTGTTTATTGAACTTTGTAATGGGTGAGATAAACGCAAAATATAAACCTAAATCTAAGATGGGAGCAACCTACAACCATCAAATAATATTAAGGCAGTCCTAGTGGTGTCTTGTCAAATAAAATGGGCATATACTAAAACTAAAAAAAACTATTGCCAATTCCTTACTGCAAAATTACCAAATAAAGTGTGGGATAATGTTCACCAGAAAAGAAAGAAGTGTTCACAAAATGAAAAGTCAGGATGGTATGGCTGGGTCTCCCTTCCCCACGTTTGAAGCACGGGACAAGGCGGGACTCGAGAACAGCACACTCCTTGACCTCGTCAGCACTAGGTTCACAGTTCAGTTCAACTATATCAGAAACCTTCAGAGGCTAAGTCTCCTTCTTTCAAAAGTCTCTTGCCTGATTCTAAGAAAAAAACATATAAACAAAAGGATACTTCGATACTCTCATACCTTGGGTGGTTGCTGTTCGCCCCTTGGATCTCCTTCCGCCGGGCTGGGATACTTTTTGCAACCTAGGCCTCCCTCCATCGTGTTGACTACAGCCTTTCAAATATTGCTTGCATGAGTCAAATGTCCTTTTAAACGATTCCCCACTGCGAACAACTGCTGTCGACACAATGTTCACGGGTGTATTACTCTTGATGCAAAATAATCAAATAAGTTGTAGTTTGGACCTCTCTCCGTCGGGTTCGCCACAGCCTTTCTTCAACACAGTTCAAGTATTTCTAACACAGTTCATGTATTGCTTATTTTCACCAGAAAGCGGGGTTTTCCTTCTCCTAGCTTTCTTTCAGCATTCCTTTGTCGGGTTCACACTTGCCTTATTCCACAGTTCACAATCTTATCGGAATGGGGTGCTCCCTTCCTCTAGCTTTCCTCTGGCCATGAGTTGGAGACTTTCGATTGTATAAGGGATGTGACCTAACCCTTACAGGACCACTCTGACGCCTTACACCACCCCTTCCTAGGGCTTCTGGTTGTTGTAGTTTCAGAGAATAGGTCCCGTAAAGAGCCTTTTGAATGAGCGCTCACGTGGCCGCTGGACCCCTCTGCACCTGGACCTCAAATTGCTTTCTCTAAAGTTCAAGCAAAAACACAAGTTTTTTGTCTTTCGGGTTCCCTGCGTTCATAAATGTTGCCACTTGCAACCTTGGGCTCAACACAGTTTGGTTTACTATCAGCTTCCTCCGACTCACCGGCTGTGCTGAACCCCTTTGTTTCTTTTTTCTCTGGAGTCAAGGATAGTACCACGGTAGCCAGCTTGCCTCTCCGCCTACGTTATCAAAGCGGGAGGCCCCCGTGTACCATTGACGTCTGCTGCTTCACACGCCAGCTGTAGCTCCCAGTCTTATGGTTTCCCATTCTGAAACTTTGCGGTACGGAGTTGAAAAAGGCAAGGGCAATTCCCCCTTCATCGTCCTTCCAGGTATCACCGCCTTTCTTCTCCGTTTGAATTGCCGGTTTGGTGTAGCTGGCTCCTTTTGCGTTCCACCTTGCTCGAATGTGTGTTTTTGTGCTATACCTTTTATCTGTGTGGGGAAGGTAAAGGGCCGTCTGGTGTGCGTGATTATTGTCAATTGCCTGACTCGGCCCGACCCGTTTATTGGGACATATCTCTGTTCTCTGTTACCATGTAAGAAAGTGTTCATGTGGGAGGGGGGGTTAGAGCTTCTAAATATCTTACAGGGTAGGATGGGGAAAGGCATTACAAGGAAGGGGATACCACCTCTCAACCATCGGTGTCCCACCTCCACTCCCGAAGACCCCTCGCCCAGGTGATCCTCCCTCACTGGTCCACCACCAGGAACTGGAACCAATAGCGATGGCCGTGTCATGGCCACCTGGACGACAGATCCCCATAGACTAGTAAGTGAGACACCCTTGGGTTTCTCATACCTCGCAATCATCGATTGTGTGCGCTCCCTCGCTACTCTAGGCCTTCGTCCACTCGGCTGCTCGCCCTCTGCATCGCCTGTGGGCTCTCTCCTTCCCCCCCTTCCTAACCACTTTACCTGACCTATTGTGTACTTTGTGATTTTGTTCTCCTTGTTTGTTGCATTCTTTTCCTCTAGGTTCCTTGGTTAGTTTGTGTTATCCATGGCTGTTGCATTCCTTTCCTCTAGATTCCCTTGGTAGTTTTTCTGCATTTGTGTGTTACTATTCATGGTTCCTTGCTTACATCATACTGCCTGCATCCCTGCTGTTCATTCTTTCTTTTAGGTTCCCTGGTCGACCATTCTGTTTTTTGACATTTTTTGTTTCTTCTGTTTGTTTGCTTACATTGCTGGCATCCCTGCTCAGTCCATTCTTTTCTTCTAAGTTCCGTTGGCAACTGATCTGTCTATATATTGCATCGGAGTTCTGTCACTGTTCTGTCCGCTGTGTGCCCCTCCTCCTTCTGTGTCCCCCGTCCTAGTGTTTCCCACCTCCTGCCTGCCCCCTAGCTCACCTCCCCGCTCCACTCTCTCCCTCCCTCTCTGCCCTCTGCACCCTCTATGGTGATCTCTGCCTCTCCTATCTTCTCTAACCGCTTTTCTATTGACTGTCCTATCCTTCTCACTGCGTCTGGTAGGAAGAGGTTCAAAAGGGATATCTGTTCTCCAGCGCAAGCCTCCGTATCGCTGATACCTACACCAGTGCTTCCTCGGACCCTTACCGACATCCTCTTGGTCGTACCCGCCCTACGCCTATGGAGCCCCCATATGGTCTCTGTTCTTTCTCCTTTTTCCTCTTCACCCATTAATGGTGACCATCATTAATGTTTACCTAAATGGCACTTTCTTGGTCCAAGGGCCTCAGGCCAACCTCCGCTTCTGTGAGAAACCTGATGGTGTCTCACCCGCTAGTCCCCGGAGATCTGTCGTCCAGGTGGCCAGGACACGGCCATCGCTATTGCATCCAGTTCCTTACGGTGGACCAGTGGCAGAGAGATACCTGGATGAGGGTCTACGTGGAGTGGAAGTGGGACAGGGTACCCCCTTTCTTGTAACACCTTTTCCCCATCCTACCATGTAGGATACTTAGAAGCTCTACCCTCCAGCCCCCTTTTCCAACACAAACACTTTCTTACACAGAGAAAGACAACAGACTAACACCAGAGCCGTTTACATGACATGTCCCAACACAAGGTTCAGGCAGTCAGGCAATTAACCAGAACCACACACACCTGACATCCCTTTACCTTCTCCACAGGGATAAAAGGCGGAACACGAGAGCACACTACGAGCAAGGTCGAACGCACCAGGAATCAGCTACACCAAACCGGCAGTTGAAACGGAGGAGAAAGTCAGCGAGATCAGGAGGGACGACGAAGATGGAAATGCCCTTGCCCTTTTCAACTCGGGCCAGCGAAGCCTCCAAAAAGGGAATTACAAGACTGGAAAACATAGCTGACATGTGGAGCAACAGATGTCAACAGTGCACTGGGGCCTCCCGCATTGATAACGCAGACGGGGAGGCATGCTGGCTAAAGTGGTACCGTCCTTGGCTCCAGCAGCAAGCCAAGCGGACTCAAGACAGTGAGTCTGAGACAACTGATCGGAAACTGAACTGTGTTTGAGCCCAAGGTTGCAAGTGGCAATACTAGATGAATGCAAGAACTTGATAACAAAGACCTTCTGTGTTTGAACTTTTGAGAAAGTCCAGAGAAGGGCCAGCTGCAGAGTGGTCATGCGCCGTAGGAGTGCTCAGTCGAAGGACTCTCGCTGGCCCTTGTGTATTGAAACTGCAAGTACCAGAAGGCCCTAGAAAGGGACGACAGGTGTCGGAGTGGTCCTACAAGGGTCACATCAAATCCCTTGTACACTCGAAAGTCTCTGACCCATTGCCAAGGGAAAACTAAGACAAGTAAATCCTGTATATTGATAAAGTAAACTGTGAGAGCGGCAGATGTGATCCCGACAGAGGGATGCTTGCAAGTTGGGGTGAAGAGTAATACACCTGTGAATAGAGTGCGACATGAGTGAACCCGACTGAGGGTTGTCCGCAGTAGGAAGTTGTTTAAAAAGACACTAAGACTTTTAAATATTGCAAGCTGCATTTGAAAGGCCGTAGTGAACCCGACGGAGGGAGGCCCAAGTTGCAAGGAGGAACCGAGGAACTTTTGTTTGTTTGTTGTTTTGAACCATCAGGCCTTCTAAGGCAAGAGACTTTGTAGAAAAGAGACTTGGCCCCTGAAGTTTCTGGTATCGTTGAACTGGAATTGAAACCTCATGCTGGAGAGGCCCAGGACTGTTCTGTGATAATAACGTGGGGAAGGGAGACCCAGCCATACCATCCTGACTTTTCATTTTGTGAACACTTCTTTCTTTTATGGTGAACGTTATCCCACACTCTTTTTGTAACTTAGTGGCAAGGATTGGCAATCGTTTTTTTAGAATAGGTCCATTTTATTTTGACAAGATGCCACTAGGACTGCCTTATTATTATTTGATAGTCGTAGATTGCTCCCATCTTAGATTTAGGTTTAGATTAGGCGTTTATCTCCCCCATGATAAAGTTCAATAAACACCCTTGAAGTGAGATCACTTGTGTCTGTCTTTACTGTTGTCACCATGAGTAACTGACACTGCCTGTGCCTTATCAACTTAGTTTCTTCTCCTGATGTCCCTTCCTTCCCCTCTCTGGCTCCTCTGCCTCCTTCATCCTCTGCCACCTCTACAGCTGCCTCTGCTGCTTCTCCGGCCACCCTGTTGCCTCCTTCCTCCGCCACCCCTCTGGCACCCACCTCCTCTTCCTTGGCTACATTGCCCTCCTCTCCTTCCCTCCTCTGCCCATCCTTGGGCGCCTTCAACACTTCCTCAGGGCATAACTCTGACATGTACCCCTCCACTGAAGTATTTCAAAGGGGGCAACCTGCTCCACATTGCCACTCCCAACTCTCGCTCAGCTGTCAAACATTCCTCTGACATCTGCCATCTCCTGGAAGAACTCGATCTGGATGGTCTCTGTGTGACGAGTGGTTGACGGCCAGAACTGTCACAAGCTTTGACACTCATCTTCCTGATGGCTACAAGATCCTCTCCGTGCCCAGAATTAACCGTGCTGGTGGGGGTGTAGCTTTGATCTTCCTGGAGTGGATCCCTGCTTCTATCATTCCTATGCAGGACTACTCCACCTTTGAAAGCCTTGTCTGCAGTCTCTCTCTCTCTCTCTCTCTCTCTCTCTCTCTCTCTCCCCCTCTCCTGGCCTTTCACTGTGACCGCTATCTACCGGCCACCCGGCCAAGTAACTTCCTCCCTCTCTGAGTGGGCGGATCTCTCCTCCTCCCTTCTCGCCTCTACCTCTCAACTTCTCCTTGGAGACCTTAGCATCCACTTGTATGCTTCTTGTCCTTCTACAGGGATCTTTCGCAACCTCTGCAACTCCCTCTGTCTCTCTATTCTTCCCTCTGGCCAGACTCACTCTGCAGGGCACACCCTGGATGCTCTGATCTCCTCAGACCTCCTCCTCTCCAACCCTCTCACCACTCCTCCCTCTCCTGGAGTGATCATTTTCTCATTTCCTCCCAACCCTCTCTCTCTACCCCGCAGGCCAAGCAGGCTCCAGCACTGCCACCTACCTTCTCGTTCATCTGACCCATGAAGCGTGTGTCAGTGGAGGCTTTCGCTGCTACCTTCTCTCCTCCTTCTGCACCTTTGGCTGACTCCCATTCCGACACAGGCATTTCTAACCTTCATCTTTCTATCTCTGACACTCTTGATGTCCTTGCTCCTGTCATGAAGATCTGCTTGAAGCCCAAATCCAAGTGCAGATCTTGGTACTACTCCGACCTCGTCACCCTCAAACGCAAGTGCAGGGAGGCTGAGTGGAGGACTACAGGTGCACCCTCTGACAAACTGGCCTGCCGCCTGCTCCAAAGGGAGTACAGACTATGTCCTCGCCAAGAAGAGAGCACACATCCAAGCCCGCGTCTCTGCGGCAACTCGGCAGAACTCTTCAAAATCTGCGAGGAGCTGGCCAACCCTGCTGCAGTCTCTACCTCTCTCGTTACCTTCTAGGCTCTCTGCACGGGCTTGGCTTCTCATTTCATCTATAAAAAAAAACTCAGGACATCATGTCCACCCTCTCTTCCTCTTCTGCCTCCTCCTTCCCTCCTGGCCTGCCTATGGCCTCCTCTCCTCCTCCCTTCTCTTCCTTTCCCCTGTGCACCCCTGACGAGGTTTCTAGACAAGTCCGATCTATGAAAGTCTCATCAAAACAGTTTCTTCCCTGTTCTTCCAGAACCATCAAGGACCACATCAACACCCTTGCTCCACTCGTGGACGATTTCTACAACCACTATTTGGCCACTGGAATCTTCCCCTCCCCCTGAAGCACTCCCTCCTCAAGAAGCCCTCTGCCGATCCTTCCTCTCCGGCGAATTATCGCCGGATCTCCAGCATTCCATTCCTGGGCAAACCCTGGAAAAGTTGCCCATGTCACAGCTACCTTCATACTGAATCTGTTCATTGTCTCCATGATCATCAGTCTGGCTTCAGAGCGGCCAGACACACAAACTGCTCTCCTGAACATCTGTGAATACCTGATCTCCAATCTTGATTATAACCTTCCTTCTGTCCTCATTCTCCTCAATCTTTCTTCAGCTTTCGACATGGTCAACCATGCCATCCTGCTCAAGCACCTCTGTGATAACCTGGATGTCACTCATCTGGACATGACCTGGCTGACCTCCTTTCTCAATGACCGACTCTCTCAGGTCCAACTCGAGTCCTTCCTCTCTTCTATCTCGCTCTCTACCTGTGGTGTTCCCCAGGGGTCTAACCTCTCTCCCTGGCTGTTCAAGCAATACCTGGCACCTCTTGCCCACTGCATCGCTGCGCTCTGCTCCAACTTTCAGTGTTATGCTGATGACACCCAGCTCTCTTTCAGGCGCCCCTTGGCCGCCTCTACTCCTTCTCTCATTCCTGGCTGTCTGACTGCAATTCAGGAGTGGTGTGCCGCCAATGACCTCTGCCTTAATGCCAGTAAGACGGCGATCCTCCTCATCAGAACACCAGCTCCCTCCTTTCCTCTCTCTTTCAGGCCGCCCATTCTGGGACCTCTTCCTGCTCCTACATGTGAGGCTAAGAACGTCAGGGTCATCTTCGACTCCACCCTATCCTTCTCTCCTCACATCTCCGATGTCTCTAAGAAGTCAAACTATCAACTGCACCTCCTCAGAGGTATTCTTCCTTTCCTCACTTTCCCCCAGGAAGCTCACTGTCTCCAGAGCTCTGGTCCTCTCAAGGCTTGACTACTGCAACAGCCTCGTTCTTCTTGAGTCTACTCTCCGTTCTCTAAAACGTATCCAGAACAGGATATCCTCAAGCCCAGGGATCATATCTCTACAGCTATGACATCTCTTAATTGGCTCCCAGTGGCGGCAAGGATCAGGTTCAAGACCCTCTGCATTGTCCACAAGGCTTTCTGGGGCCTGAGACCACACTATCTCCAACTCTCTCTTCCTAAGTATCTCCCATCTCGAGCTCTCCGCTCATCCACCTCCAACTCTCTGAGGGTCAGCCGCTTTTCCAAGCAAAGTGTTGGGGGCAGATCTCTTTCTTCGGCTGGGGCCTCCCTCTGGAACAACCTTGCTGCCTCTCTGAAACTTGAGCTGCACCATCTCCGGTTCCAGAAGCAAATCAAGGCCTTCATCTCCGCTTCCGCTTTCTCTCTTCCTCTTCCCTGCATATGACCTGTCTGTTCAACGCACTGGTCACCTGGCCACCCTCTAAACTTGGGCCCAGGTCCCTGCCTGTCTAGTTGCACCTTGCACTGCCTCTTGGCTCCCCCAGCACTTGTGCTCTGTATCTATATCCCTACAGTCCTCTCTTTCTGCACTTATGATCCACCCGCTGGCTGCACTTTTGTTTAACTGCACTTCTCCAACCGCCCTTTGCACTTCTCCCCTTCCCCTTCCCCTTCCCTGTGCATACGTGATCTGACTGACACAAGGCCTAGTAAGTATTGCCTAAGTATTTGTATGTGGAAACTTTTTCAAGCTTCAGATTGTTCAGGTACCAAGTGAATGGTTTCAATTTGGTGCAGCTAGGGACAAAGGCCATCATTTTAGAGTTGTCAATGTTAATCTTTAGGCTATTAGAAACAGCATAAGAGCCCAGAGAATTTAATTGGCCATGAAGTCCTTTTGGGGTATAGTCCATAAGGACTAGGTTATCTGAATATCCTAGCCAGGCAATATTAATAGTCCCAAGCTTGGGTGGAAAGGTACGATCAGATGTCAATGCAGTAGCCAGGTACAAGTTAAGTATGATAGGAGCCAAGACACAGCCCTGCTTAACTCCTTTGTGGGTTGGGATCCAGTCAGCGACCCATCCAGTGGGTTCAAGATAGGCTTTAACTCTGGTCTCAGTGTGCAAGAGAATAATCATGAGAGCTAGTGATAAGTCTTGAGGGATACTGTTATGGCAGAGGTAAATAAAGTGGCCTTATTGTTATACAAACCAAGGTTGGTTTTCTTGCCTCCCTGCAGGCGTGGGGATGGTGAAATTCACTGGTTCACAGTAAAACATACTTTTCCAAATAAATCCTTATCTGTGTAATCTACACAATTTAGTCACAGAATGTTTAATTAGATGTAATCCACATTATATGCTTCTTTGATTTGTATTTCTTTGTTTGACAATAAGAGATATTGGGACATATATTGGCTACACTATTTGCACACCCCAAGGAATGTTGTTGTTCAGTAACATTTCTATTATGACAGGCAACAGACGATTGTGGCAAGAAAACATATTTTATCAAAATTATCTCTCTCAGAGAAATGTAGACACTGGGCAATAAACTGCTAGTCACAACAGAGTTTCCAGATTAATAGCAGGGAGATTTGAAAGGTAAATATATTTACAGCGTAAGAGCATCATCAGTAGCAGTAAGTGCCTTATTTCAATACAGAAGTGCAAGCTTCAAGATAACCGCTCCCAGGCTATAGGTATCACCACTCGGTATATTTTATTTTTTTTGGAGGTGTGGCTAAGAACCAGCCCCAATTCTGGCACAAACCTATGTTAAAGCGCTTTATTATAACCATTGCACCCAATTTCTCTCGAACTACTTACTCTTTCTTTGTCCACCGATTGGCCCATTAGTCCTCCACAGTACAAAGAAGAGAGCACATTGGCTGCTTACATAGGCTAGGAAGGGTCAATAAATACATAAAAGCATCAATGGTTCTATGTCATTCCAACGGCCATTTTGTTTTTTTCACTGAGTTTTTGGCCCCGATTTTTTACCTATCAATAATTTTTTGAGTTGGGTGGGGGGGGCGCAACCCAAGCCCACCCATTCCAGAAATGTAAAACCTATTCCCCACACAGCCCTAAAATTTACCCAGCTCATATATTTCATTGAGTTATTGCGGCAAAAAAAAAAAAATCAAAGGCAATAAACTCAGCAACAAAAAAAACAGGCAATGAATTAACGTTATGCATCGTTCTGCTGCTCATTTTTGACTCACTATTAATTTCTCCTATGCCCTAAAACATGGCTGTCATGTTTTCCAGAACAACTGTTCCAGAGGTGAAGGAAGGAGGTTTCACAAAGTGATACATTGATAAGTCCCCCAAGCATTTCACCCATAGCCGTGCCATGCACAGACTTGGCAAACAATAAAGCGGGTATCTCCCAAAACTCCACATCCTTTTACCTCCAAGGTAAGGCTGGCCTGGCGCTGGCTCTCAGTGTGGTACTGGTTCCCCATGGCAAACAGAAGGTGGTGCACCACGCGCAGCTGGATCAGCTCCTCGCAGAATTCCGCAGACTGCCGGGCCAATATCCTGACAGGAGAAGAGCATAGTTAGAAACTCAGGCGGCCATTTGCAAACAATTTTGTATGTGTTTCTAAAACAATAGAATAGCTATTTGTAACTTAGTCAACAATACAATAACATATATTTGTTATCTGTTTTACGAGTTAGGTTTCCAAGCCAAAAAGTGGATTGGTCGGAGTAGAAAGAAACCTTCATGGGAAATGACAAGCATCCGCATATGAACACACCTGCTTTGGTGGAAGTTCCTTTAGAGCCACCCCTTTTCCCTGCATACGAGAATCCAAATGAGGCTTAAGCCTCCCCTCCCCCCATTTTGGGTCATACTGCACCACAGACCATTCCTAAAACTTAACCATTACTGTAACAGCATCTACCACCTAATTGTGTGCAAATGACAGACTCTGTAGAAGCATTTTGAAATGGATTTTCGTAGGTGTAAAACAAAAACAGAGGGACTGTCCAGGTTCCCAAATATTGTGTACACTCCCGCCAGGAAACCATCAGAATCGCATAGAGAGCACAGCAGGATTTACATCCCACTTACAATAAGCCCTATAGTCTATAGAGCAGCCACCCCTGAAACACCCACTAAAGACTGATCATGTACGAGGCCCTGTGTAGAAAACAGAGCAAATACATGGAATATGACCTTAGAACTATGATAATCTGAACGAGGCTAATCAAGGCCTAATAAAAGAGGATTTGCACCCTGGCTAAGAGTAAAGGGTGAGCTGGAAAGAAAGAGCAGCACAAAGCAAGCTGAAAGACATAGTGCCTCATTACAAGTTTGCCGGTCCGGAAACAACGTTGTCCGGACCACCGTTTTCCGGACCAGCACATTCCGAGTCACAAGTGCGGAAACACTGTCAACACCGCACCCGGTAGCACCGGAACTGTAAACAGCAGAAAGAGTCACTGGACGTCCCTGAATTACCAGTATGGCGGTAGTCCCGGCATATTCAGAGTTCCACCTACACGGGAACACCCGGACGTCCTTGAATTACAGGCAAGGAGGTAGTACGGGCACATTTAGAGTTCCGCCTACATGGAAACACCACCATAAAAATGGAAGTGCCACCGTGACCACCGCGCCTGTAATACCGGCACCACGGACCAGGCGTTACACAGTGACAGATGAGCAGCAACAGGCCACAGGTGGACAAAATTAGCCCAGCTGCGCACCATTGACCACTGGGAATGTAAAAAAGGACCACACCCAACCCACTTAACAACATAACCATGCAGGCAGTCGCTGTAGCAACAATTGGGCTGAGGATCCTGCAAGGAGCTATTGAGGGTGTAGCAGCAGAGAGGCAGAGGAGGGGGTGTAGGCGGCAAATGATGAACCAGTTGGCCATGCCTAACATCAATGTCCAGCAGGTAGCACCCCGCAGGCAGCCACCAATACCCAGCATCAGGGCCTCACCCTGGAACCTGCCCCAAGTCAAATCCACACCTTGTACGGGCTTGACAGGGAGACCATAATATCAATAATCACCCTCATTAATGACAACATCAGCAGCAGGATAAACCTACGGACTGCAATCCCCCCTTGCTGAAGGTAGTGTCGGTACTGCACTTCCTTGCAACCGGCACATACCAGCACACCGTGGGTGAGCTGCACGGGCTGTCACAACCCTGTTTTTAAAGGGTTTTATTCCAGGTACTGGATGCACTGCTGCGCCATGTGGCAGACCACATTAGCGTACCTCAAACCTCTGCCCAGGTTAATGCCACCAAAGTGGCCTTCCATGCCCTTGCAGGCATGCCCAATTGCATTGGTGCATTAGATTGCACCCATGTGGAGTTGGTTGCCAGACATGCCATTGAGGCAGTGTATAGGAATCGCAAACAATTCCACTCCCTCAATGTGCAGATGGTCTGTGATGCTGAACACCTCATCACCCATTGCTGTGCACAGTTTCTGGGATCCACACACAACTCAATGGTCTTGCGGAACTCCACGTTGCCAGGGTAAATGGCACATCACATCAGAGAGAGCACCTGGCTGTTGGGTGAGTCAAATGACCAATGCATGACCTCTGTGTAGTGTGGGGGGAGGGCCAAAATAGGCACTCACCAGAGTGTACCTTGCTGTTGGGTGAGTCGAATGACCAATGCATGACCTCAGTTTAGTGGGGGAGGGGGAAATAGGCACACACCTTGCTTACCGCTGCATGAGGTCCATGACAGTTTGCCATGTCACAGGAATCCATGTACCAGCACATTGAAAGTCCCCCTAACCATGGAGTGGCACACTATGCAATGGTGACATGTACATGGGTGTATTGTCACCAGTGAGAAAGTAGCAGGTTCTCCCATGTGCACACTGCCTACTGAGCCCGCTGCGCACAGCAGTGTCTTGCCTCGTGTGCACAATGCAGATTGTTAGCACCATACCAGACATGATGCTCCTAGTAGGTAGACACACACACCTTGTTTACATTCAAAGGAATATTATATGTAGTAGCATTGAAATATTTAAAAGTTGTCACATGCAAAATTGTAAAAATCCATTGAGTCATCTGTGGCATGTACTATGTTGTGTGATAATCAAATCCAGGAAAAGAAATTTCCACCACAAAAATTCAATCACCTTTCTGTCACTCCCATGCAGGTGATGCCGGAAACCCCCTCACGCCATGGCTGATGACACCTGTTAGACGCCCATGGAACGGGCATGAGGAGTTCTACAACCAGGCACACATCCTTACACGGGGCATCATAGAACACACTTTTGGACTGCTCAAGGCCGTGTTCCGCTACCTAAGCAGATCCGGCGGGGCACTAATGTATAGCCCCATCAAGGTTTGCAAAATGGTCCTGGCATATGCCATACTGCACAATATGTGTATTCGATGTAACATTGCACTGCACTGCTCCTGGACATGGACCCTGTAGATGAGGAGGATGGGGAGGATGACGATGATGGGTTGGCAGTGCGTCCCCGGAAGGGATGCCTTGGACGTTCAACATGCACAGCATGCACCGATTCACAATTTCTTTAACAATCTTTATAATCACATGGTGCACAATTTCTGACATGTAATTAATACTCACCCAGAAAAAGAATGTCCACTCGTGATTAAGATGCAAAATCCCGTGTATTATAATCAATACAAATGAAAACTGGTGCAACAGAAATACCCTCTCAAATATATCCACCCACCTCCCAGGCCCCAACTATGTATCCCAACTATGGAGCCCCCCCTCCCAAACATACCCTCCCACCTCTCAGGCCCCAACTATCTATCCCAACTATGGAATACGTACCCCCTCAACTCGCAGGCCCCAAATATATATCCAACTATGGACCCCCTGTCCTCCTCCCAAACGTACCTTCCCACCTGCCAGGCCCAAAATATTAACATGTGGAGTGTCAATGTTTCGGCACTACTTCCTGCCACGCTTGAGATGAGCCAGACAGGCGCGTTGATCCTTTCCTGGTGCTGCCTGCCTGGGAGCTTGCAGGCGTGGTGCTGGTGGGCGGCAGTGGCGTGTTTTGAGGCAGTAGTCGTGACAAGATAGCCTGTAGGGCCAGTGCCATCGTCTCTGCAATGTTAGATTGAACACTATTGCCCCCACAGACCCTCCGATGGAACAGGCCGAACGCCAAATGGCAGGGGCAACCCAGCGTCCAATAGCCGGATTACTATCCCTCTGAAGGCGTGACTCCTCTAAGTGCTGCTGCACCAATGCGGTCAGTGTGTCCTGGCACTCCTCCGTCCGTTGGAGATGTGCATTCAGCTCCTGTAGTAATGGGCTGAAGGAACGTGCAGGACTTCTGGGGCTCATGGGGCTGAATGTGCCCTGAACATCTGGGGTGTGCTCAGTGTCCTCGCCGGTGTTTCCGCCAGCCCCATCCCCATCACGGCTGTCGGTGCCATAAGACGCGGCCTGGTGGGGTGGTGGTGCTGCACGTCTCAGTGGAAATGCACATGTGGCTGCCTGTGTCACGGGGGCAGCAGGTGTAACAGGCAGAGGGGCTGCCTGTGTGCTGGGGCAGCAGGTGTAACAGGCAGAGGGGCTGCCTGTGTGGGGGCAGCAGGTGTAACAGGCAGATGGGCTGCCTGTGTGATAGGGGCAGGAGTAACAGGCAGAGGGCCTTACTGTGTGACAGGGGCAGCAGAGTTATCTGCCGGCTATTCCCGGTGTACCATTGCAGTTGTCACTGCCCTGATGGCCGAGATGCTTGCACCAGAGGTCGAGGGATGTTGCGCTGTGACTCTTGCACCTCCGATGTCCCTTGATGTTTATGCCTGACCGCTGTCCGTGTCAGATGATGTTCCTGTGGGTGAATGAAAGGCATGCTGTTAGGGGACTGGCTGAGTATTGTACAATTACATGCAACATGGTCATCATGCTATATTACATTGTGGGGGCAGGCAATGCTGCATGGTATGTCTGACTCAGGCATGGGTTGTGTTGACTCGGCTGCAGGCACTGTGCAGACAGCACATGTGACACAGCAGTGCTGGGTATGCTCACATGTACACCCACATTGGGCTGTGGGTAGTGCCATTTGTGTCTGCCCGTGTGCAGATATTTGGGATGTGTTGCAAAGGTTGTTGGGGAGGGGGCGTGCCTGGAGACGATGTGTGACCTGGTTTGATGGCCATGATGTGTGTGGTGTTTTCATGGTAGGGCTGTCAGGGTCATATGAGTAACATGCATTCCACAATCAGTGTGTGCCCATGTGTCTGTGCAGGTGAGGGCGTACCCATGTTGTCATGTACTGGCAGTTGCAGCACAGCAGACACACATGCAATACTTGTGACCAGGATGCACAGTGTTGCCTTTGTGGATTATGTTTTCTTCTATTGTCAGTTGAGCCTGCAGAAGAGCTGTTCAGCTGTGTTCGCATGCGCAGGTTGGGGGGGGGGGGGGGGAGGAGAACCTGGATTCATGGCCTATGCCGTAGCCATGCCGTACATACAGCTTTGTATGGGTGTCCCTGCATGGATGTGTGTGCTGCAAAGTAAAGGTGATACTGTGCCTCATTATGGGTCCCGTATTACCCATGCCAGTGTTAGTGCCAGCTTGCTACTGGAGCCATTGGCAATGCACATATGCTGACTTAACAGTGCAACTGGAATAATCAAAGTCCAGGGACCAAGAAGTCAGGGGGCAGGATGTTCTTGTTTTACATTTGCATCGAGTCCCATACGGTCCCATGTGAGTGGGTAGGCAGTAGCGGTGGCAACATTGTTGACGGTGGCAGTGCTTCCATGGCAAATCAGCATGCCAGGACCGCAGCACCCGCCAGAGACAGGCATGTTGGGCGCTGCAGCCCTCGCAGTCACTGTAATGGGCCATAGTCATGGGTTTGCTGGACCTGTCACATATGTGGCGGTCTACTTACAGCAATCATATTGTCTTGTTCACATGCAGTCATGTGTGGGGCATTGTCATGTGGTTGAGTATGGGTCATACTTGGGTGCAGGCCATGTGACTTGCATTGCACTACATTCAGTGAGGGGAGCATGGGAGTGCTGTGTATGGTCAGGGGGATGTGGCCAATGCTATGGGCATTTATGGCCATTGATGGTAGACTGGGGGGCCGGATATGCTTGTGTGAGCTTAATATTTGTGCAGTTTCTCTGCTCACCAGCCTCGACAAGTGCCCCAGCTCCTGCCTCTGCTGCGCCAACTCCCTCGATGCCCTCCAGATGCAACACACTGCTGCAGTTATCCTCCCATGGAAGCAGCTTCGGGGGTGAGGGTGGTCCGCCACCTGTGGCTGTGCATTTGCAGCGGTGTGCAGCCAGAAGGTTGCACACCCTTAGCCGGAGGTCATCCTACTGATTGGGGCAGTCTTTTATGCTCTCTGCTGTCACCCCCACAGCTGTCACCTTCCAGGCTGCTTCTGCCCAGCTTGCCTTGCACCGCTGCTGCGTGCTGCAGCGCTGGTCTGCGGAGAAAAGCTCCCCAGCATTGTCTACTATCTGCACCACCAGCACAGTGATCTCTGCTTCATTGAAGCGTGGCTTCCACTGGCAGGTTTGGGGAATCCTCAATGTCATGCCCCTGGATGTGTTGTGGCACTCACTGAGCCTGTATGGCTTCAGGAACAGGGAGATTGCAGTGGATTTTGATTTTTGTAATGTCCACGGGTGTCTTTACGGTTCCAGCTATCACGTTATTTCTGGTTCCGGTGATTCGGCTCAGTGTACGCAGTGCTGCTGGGTCCGGTATGCACGCGGTGGAAGCGGATGCACTGCCACCATTGGTGGCGGTACATCCATCTACACCAGTGTTACTGTGATGGTGGTGTCACCGGTTCCGCGGATAAGAGATGCGCACAGCCGATATGCCATAACCCTACCTTCTTTTCAGCACCACGCTGTGGCAGAAGGGGTAGGACCGCCATCACGGTAACACCATATTTTTAACGCCAGATTCTTAATGAGGCCCATAATCCCCACAGTGAAATGCATACAAAACTGCATTTTCCTCCTCTGATTACCTACCCCCACCCCGACATAATCACATAGATCCGCAGGTGGTATTGCACCAGAAAAACAGAGAATATAATTCCAAGGACGAAAATGCGGAATGTCATGGGATGCATTTTGCTGCATACATCTGTGAGGGGGTGGGTAAGGGTAATAAATGTGGAGAGGTATGGAGGTCCAGGGGTCTCTCCCCTCCCCCAGATATATGTAGTGAGGTGCATTCAAAAAATTTAAATATATTTATTTTTAAATGGTCATTTTCAGCCTCTGGTCCCCCGCAGCCCCCAACATAAACATATGGATCCACAGCAGGTCATGCTACTGCATGGAGCAGAGAACGAGAGACAGTATCAAGTCTTTCCAGGAGACAACTACAAAGAGGCAAGTCAAAAATGAAGTTGTGAGGTATTGTATGGGCATGTCGGTGAGGGCTAGAGCAAGACGCAGTGCAGCACAAGCATCAGGCACACTAGTAAGAGGTAGGGTTGGACACTATGGAACACTAGCATTGGAAGTAGGAAACTGGAGGCTGCAAATCCAAGATCTCAGACAGAGAGAGAGATAGAGATAGAGATAGAGATAGACAGGCACATGCAAGGAGGTACAGGCATCCAGGAAGCCAAAGGAACAAAGGAAAGCTGCAAGGATTACTTTGAGACACATGCACTTAACACACTGCTAAAGCGCTGCGAGACACAACAATTCTCAACCTTTCAGAGACGAGTCGAGTCAGCAGAAACCTGAAACCATCGGGAGAGTAAAGAAACCGGGTCTGAACTCGAAGGCGGGTAAACCACGAGAATGCCGGGAACTTCAAGGAGTAGAAATGTTATTCCACATATGGAGATTACTATGCACTACATCAACGCACTAGAATGCACACACAAAGTATGTCAAAGTGGAGATTTGGGAATTGAAAGAGATTGAAGATAATAAATAAATACTGTATTGTTGGGATTAGACTTCAAAAGAGTTTTGAAAATTCGAACACAACTGCTGCATTCTGAGAATTGCAATCCCACAGTATTCTCTGCTTTAGAAAGAGATCTAATATGTGACAGTGCCAAAGCAGTATGTGACTAAGAAAGACGATGAACACCAGTCAATGCTCCATTCTTGCAAATTGGATAAAAATGCCAAAAACATGGACGTCTACAAGAAGCTGTAAGAGCATATGGAAATCTCTAAAACCCTGAGTTCTCCAGACCACAACCTCAACTAGAGGAAGTACCTCCAGGAATTGGAAACATCTCTCAAGAAGGTACACTTGTGGGGTACATTAAAAGGCCCCAATTTGAAGTCCCTTTCACATGAATTGCAGGCATTTTAAACACAAACAAAAACGGCCTGGACTTTGTTTGTTTTTCAAGCAAAATTAAGGAGCCACGTGGAAAGGGCCATACCTGTCATTAGCAATGGATAAGCAGCATTTCAATTTACAAAAGAAGGAGGAATAAAACATCCCCGTCACAGGGAAAACAGGTTTGTTAAACATTGAAAACAAAAACGGCCTGCATATTTGTGCACAAATAAATACAGTTAAGTAAAAGTGAACAATATATCACTGCTCACAGAAAAATGTAAGGAAAACAAAACATGATGTGCGGGTTGACCAAAAGCAATGTATATTATGTTTCACCTACAAAACTTCAGTGACATTTGAAGAGCCACTTTGTCTTCATGGAAACTGCCAGTCCAAGACAGTCCCTTTTTCTGGCTATGGCATAACCTCACAAGGACATCTCCCACTCCCAGCCTGGATATCACATCTCCCATCTAATGACCAACTTGAATAACAATTTCCTGCGGAAGGCGTCGAAATTCAGTGTTCTCCAGACCTGCTGGCTCTGAAAACAAAAGTTACTCTTGGCTGGAGCATGACTAATATGTGTGAAAATGGGGCACCCACTTCAAAGAGCAAGGTTCCAACACAAAAGAGATTGATCCCAAAAAAACTGTGGGCACAGGCTGACCCAGTGAAAACAAATGGCCAGAAGCAGAATTCACAATTTATTTAAAAGGACTATTATCATTTTGGCGTTTTTCAGCCATCATAAAGTGGATGGATTTCATCTATATACCATTTATTATGTACTTTCCAGGCGATTTTGGGGATATACAATTCATTTTCCTGTGACTCTGGGAACTATAATGGCCAGTTAAACTAGGTTTCTGGCTGATCTGAACATGTTCGAAATGTGAGAGTTGGTGAGCGGGTGGAAAATAAAATTAGGGATATGCTTAATAACTTACATATTCAGAACTGTGTGCTTTTTTATGGAAATGGCAGAAAGGTGCCACATGGCCGTGCTATATCATACAGATTTGATGGTCAGCTTATTCAATTCCCATGATTAGCTGAAACAGAAAATATGTTTAGTCTGGCAGTTGCTAGTAAAATTATGAACTTGTGATACATAACTAGATTTTGCCAAAAAGTTGAAAGAAGAACAAAGGATGGTGAAAAATGGGAATTGCCATATGTTGCTCCAGACCCCTAGAAAAATCCTGACTTGGAGGCTCGGTTTGGGAGGAGAGAGAATGGTAACTGTTCAACTGTCCAATCCTGACAGGAATTATAGCAGGGTACCTCCCCAAGATTGTAAAATTGGTTGTGTAATCGCTGCTATATACGCGGGACTGCACTAGGACAGGGAGAGATAAAAAAGGAGACACACAGGGACAGAGGAGAGACAGACCATCAGGAAGGCTGCTGAAACTTACCATCTGACAGCTGTAAGGAGACACCAGAGGAGATTGCAGAGAGTGCATTTGGGTGGAGCTGTCCAAGAAGGCCTCAAAGCTGAATGGGTCCTATGGTGGAGAGCGGGAGGCCATCTTTGAGAGTGGAGTGACTAGACCCCTACCCTATCTTTCCAGAGTGTCCTGTAGTGCAGCTGGCTTTCCTGAATCTTAAACAGAGGCTTGCTATGCAAGTAGATCTGAGCCCTGGGAAACCAAAAGGTGGGGGCTCTGCTTGCCTTGAATCCTTTCCCTTTATAGTAGGTTAGCGGGGGGGGTTGAACTGTGTAGATCCTTAGCCTATGCAACCAAAAACATTTATTTAATGAATTCCCCATTTGGCAGACCACTGCGGGGTGAATGGTTTTAAAATTTGAAATTAACAAAGTTCACTTCCCAGTGTGTGCTGAAAACTATAGCCTATAATTTAATTGGGTAATCCTTGTTGTCCAGCTGACCCGGACTTCATGAAGGAAGAGGGATGTCTTTATTCTAAAATCAGTCCAACCTTTTTTATCCAGCTTCCTCAACACAGGCCTTTTAGTAAGAGGGGGGTCTGAAATCCAAAATTCCCCAAAATATTCCAATTTTTCTGTCTAACTTCCCAACCTAGACCAAAGTAAGAGGGGGCGGAGGGTCTGAAAAACAAAGCGATAAATCACCCTGTGTTTATTTTAAACCAAAAGTGTTGGCAAAATTATAATTGCCATCTTGAAATCCTATTGCTAGCCTTTCAAGCCTTCAGGAAAATCAAAATCGCACAACATTACGTAAGTGTAACGCTCACCTGATTCCCGTAGAGGCGCCGGTCTTGACTGGGCGTATACCATATCGTCAAAGGTGATGTGTAACCCACGGCTGGCTCTTTGGGCTGGACCTCTGTGCACTGTATGTCTGGCTCGAAGGGTAAGATGTCTGCAGATAGAAAATGTGGGATTAACGAACTGGGTTATTGAATGTCTCTCTCTTCTTCCCTTTCTCTTCTCCTGTAGAACCCCAAAGGTTAACGCTCTCACCTTAGGTAAGTGAACGCCGTGCTCTCCATCTGCCTCGAGGCAGGGTGCTGTAACCAGTTTCTTCACTGGATAAGGGGAGCAGGCCTCTTGACTTCAGAGGACTGCAGTCCGTCGTTTACTGCACGAACGGTAAGTTTCGAGTAATTCTAATGTCTTTAAAGTCTTTAGTAATGATGTCTCTTGTTTTGCAGGGTTCCGGCGATGGCGGATGGCGGGCTGAAGTGAGTTGAAGATGGAGCCCGTGTGATGAATAGAAGCGCCTGGAAGCACGTAAGTAAGCGCTTGTTGCCTGCTTCACGATGCGCTCCAACTGTCTTTTTATTTTGCAGGTACAAGTTCGGGGCGGCTGCAGGGTGCCGGAATACCCACTGGGTTAGATGTGGAAAGGAGTAATGGCACGTGAGTATTAAAGTTCCCCAATGTGTTTAAACGCACCTTGTTTTGTCTTTCAGATGCGGGATGCAGCGCCGAAGGCCTCCGGAGCGTGCGAAGAGTTGGTAAGCTTTTGTCTTTCAGATGCCGGAATGCAGTGTGAAGACCTCCGGAGCGCACGAGGAGTAGGTAAGCCTTTGTCTTTCAGATGCCGGAATGCAGCGCGAGGCGTTGGTGACAGCCGATGGACCAGGTAAGTTAAGAGCGGTCACTGAAGACCGTAATGCTAACCTGCTCTTTCTTGTCTTTATAGGTGTTGCTGAAGACTGGATTCAGGATGGTAAGCCTTTTTCCTTAGGCCCAGAATCAGATGCAGATGACACGATGAGCGTTCTGCTGCTGAGGATGCAGAATAACGCAAAGCAAGATTCATCCATCGGGTGTGGTTTAAATAGCCTTCTGTAGTGCTTAGGTGTCTCCTTCCACAGCCACGCCTAGGTAAGAAAAGAGTTCCTGCTTTCCAGAAGAGTTCCAGTGTTCTGAATCTAGGGAGTGGCTCCTGCCCCACCCAACAGGAAAAGTAGTTCCAAACAGAAGAGGATCAGAGACTCAACTGGCAGGCAAGTAAGCAGCATGGTCTGCTGCAGGTAAGTCCACCCAAGCATTATGAGCCCGGCGCTTCCAGCGCTGGGACTGGGCATATTTATGAGCCTGGTGCCACTGGCGCCAGGACTGGGTCCAAAAGGTCCCAATTGGGACTGGTTGGCACTCGGAACCTGGGTTATGGATCTGCTTCCAAGGGAGTTGGGAAAACCCTGACCTTTTGGAAGCAGAGATCATGACAGTAAGTGCCTTTGTTATTGTTCAGTGTAATTATTTTGTGAAGTGAAAATTGCAGTAAGTGAAGAATTGTAATTGTGTTCTTTTTAACTCACTTTTGTGATTTATTTATGCTGAGAGAAGTTGAGTGTGTTGTGCCACGGATAAAGTGATGTTTACCATTTTCGAACTAAATTCTATTACTTTTCATTTAAATAAATACCAATATATTTCCCATACACCAGCCTGGTTCTTGGCTCATTTTTAGCTCAGGGGAGAGGGATTCCAAGGGGCATGATATGTGTCTGAGATAGGGCTAAAAAAAAGAATCTGTTAAATTGTTTGTTGCATAACCACTTGTGTGGGGAGGGGAAGAAACTCCCTGTTTTGAGGATGGCTTCTCAATAAACAGTTACACTCTGCTGCACCTTGTCTTGTAAATGTAGTGACATGCTAGTCAAATGTTGACTGCATGTTGAAACTCTTGGGTGCATGCAGTGAATCAGGGTTCTGAGAATGTCAGTTAGAAACAATCCGACTGAAGAGAGGATGGTCCTGTGGGTTCTAGGGCAGGTCAATTTACTTTTTACCTTAACTTGTAACAAAACGATAAAGAAGAGATATGATTTTAGTATTATATTAAGAGTTCTAAAGGGTTTGGTAGTAATACAGCACTAGAAAGTGGGAAGCCCTATGCATGCAAATCGGAAATCAGTGCAAATGATACTAGAAGGTGAAATAACGCAGATAAACCAAACCCAAGAGGAGTCATGAGAAGAGGATTTCTGGGACTGGGAAGATACAGGAAGAAACCAAAATTAGTCATGGTGCATCATAAAAACATCCACTGAGAAAGGCCCTTTGGAGCTGATCAGGGAAAATCACTTCACAAATGTGTGGCTAGTGAATCATTA
Source organism: Ambystoma mexicanum (assembly GCF_040938575.1). Taxonomy (NCBI): domain Eukaryota; kingdom Metazoa; phylum Chordata; class Amphibia; order Caudata; family Ambystomatidae; genus Ambystoma; species Ambystoma mexicanum. The sequence goes on along the minus strand of NC_090922.1, from coordinate 1,447,214,116 downwards.
AGTGTGTGTTATTGAAATAAAGAAGGTCCGCAGGCACTTCAGGTAAGTTACAGGTAAGATCCTTTGTTGCTTTATTTAGGTTACTTTAGGTTATCTTTTAGGAGCCCACTGGCACCCATCACCCAGGCTTGATCGCTACAACTCCTGAGTATAGAACTTTATTCAATAAACACTCTCACTCATAAAACAACATTCTCACTGCATTCTATATATCATATCATAATGTCCATGCATCCATCCAAGCACAATACAGCACATCTCCCTTCCTGTCTCAGCTCTTATCACATGTCAACCAAGCACTATACAAGTTACATACAGAAACAATTCCCTTGCTAAGAAATTACTAAAGTAAGGAACACAGAAATCCATATGTCATTACACTGCAGTCAGAAAACACCCACATGCTCAGAGTCCAAAGACTACTGCTTAATCAACATAACCACGCCTACTGCCCAAAGTAAGTACACCGATCAAGAAAATGCAGCAGACCATGAAAATGACAAACGCTGAACATTGTATTCCATACTTCCAAAAAAACAAACTATAATCGGGCTTAAAACACATGCTCGAGTAGACATTTTAGGTCCCAACACGGGAAAGAGGTTCACACTACGTACATTGTACCAGGTCAAAGCAGCTGGGGTAGAAGCGATTTTGCAACAAATTATGTGTTCAATGTAGTTAGAAGAATTGAAATTAGTATTACTTTGTGTTTTAGTTGGAAACATTTTAAAGTTACAGTAGTCAGCAACATGAGAAGCAGTAGCCTGGATATGTATTGTGCGATGTACAATTTATAACGCTGAGAAGTCTGTAGTGGAGAGCTTTATGCCTGCTACAGAGGAGTTCATTAGAGGGGAAACCAACATGTGGGATTTTTACAACAGTTTGGATTGCAGACACATTTAGGGCATTGGGAAATGTGGGTTAATTGTGGGTACATGGAGATATCAAAGAATGCAGCTTTCACAAACGTAGAGATTCAGTAGGCCCCAAAGCCCCCGAATTCGCAGGAATAGGGTTTTCGCCTGGTTTGGAGAGCTGGATGATCTAGGTCATGGAAGGGGGCAGGAAGTGAACTGCATATGGGCAGATGGGATATACATCGCAAAGAGCTGAATGATAGATTTTTATGACCGGTTTGGGTTCTTAGATTCAAAGGGTAATTTTCCTGAGAGCACAAAGACTTGTTTTTTGCTGACCAGAAAGGTCTGGTTACATTGAGAGATTGGGCTTTCAAGGAAAGAGCCGAAGGCTGTATGATTGGAAGTGGCAGACACAAATAGGTTTATGTGAAAGAATCCAGGGAAACCATTATGGGACGCCAGAGCAACTGGGAGGATAAGATTTTTACTGCTTCTTCAAAAGAGTATTTAATTATTTCTCTTTCCCCCCTTGCCTTGAAATGTTTATGAAAAGCCTTGCACAATCACCATCTGGGTTAATGGGTGTCTGTCACATGGTATGAATAATAAAGAAAGTTATTCATGAATGATAAACATATTATGTTGAGTACGTCATAACGGACTATGAAAGATAACATGTGAAAGGGGTTGTACTTTGTGAATGTATACAATTTGGTTTTAGGGCTAGGGAGATTAAATTACTTTGTATTAGAGTTAGCCAATAGGGCTTGGGGGATGACTAACAAAATATTTGTGATTATTTAAATTGTCTAACTGTGTATAGAAGCAGAAACTTTGTTGTCTTTCAAAGAGAATCAGGTTCGTTTTCAGCTCCAAGGAACTGACCAGCCCCTCCTGGTTGTTAAGCATGCAATAAACTTGCTTTCCAGACAAAGTGCATTCATTTCTTCGTGGATGCTGTTCTTTCGCATTGGAATCTTCGAGTCACTTCCTTACACACGTTTCCCAAATGAACACGCATATAAATAAACGCCAAACCCCAAATTCTTAGACAAACACAGAAAACACCAGAAATGAACAATTCAAATGCTTTATTACAAAAGGAAATTTATACCAGTATCAATGCAGCAGTACAAAAAAATACATTGACATGTTGAGTGAACGATACACATTTGCAATCAGCACAAGGAAAATGTCAGGAATCAGCTGAGATTCTCCTGCACATGCCTCCATGCAATGCAGTGATCCGGGAGATACCACAGTTCACTCTGTCCTCGTTTATTACTTCAATTTAGGATGCAGCCCACCGATGTGTGCAGCTGTCTGTAAATATCTGCTTACCGCCCACTGCCTTTGCCTTACAACTAAGTTCCTAATTTGCATCTTGTCAACCTGCCGTTATTCCATGGAAGTGTTTGCCTGCCTGTGCTTTATCTTCATGACCAGTCTGTGCTGCTTCCTTAAGTCAAGCCAGTCTCGTCGTACTCCAGGTCCCGCTGTGAGAAACCTGAAGGTGCCTCTCTAGCTAGTGCCCAGGGATCTGTCATCCAGGTGGCCAGGACACGGCCATCACTACTGGATCCAGTTCCTGGGGGTGGACCAGTGGGAGAGGATCACCTGGATGGGGGGTCCTTGGGGAGTGGGACACCGATGGGTGAGACGCGGTATCCCCCTTCTAACATCTTTTTCCCATCCTACCACGTAGGATATTGCAAAATACTTCACCCCCTTTTCCCGCACGAACATTTCCGCACAACACAAAAGACAACGGACTAACACCAGAGCCGTTTACCTGGCATGTCCCAATACAAGGGTCAGGCAAGGTCAATCAATTGACATGAATCACACAATCACACACACACACAATCACACACACACAATCACACACACACAATCACACACACACACACACACACACCCTTTCCCTTCCCCATAGGGATAAAAGATGACACATTATGAGTAAGGCAGATAGCACGACGTAAGGGCTAACTAAGCACTGCAGTTCAAGAGGAGGAGAAAGACAGCGCAGAGCAAAAGGGTCACAAGGAGAGAGATGACCTTGTCCATTGCGACCAAGGCCCGTGAAGCCTCCGCAGAGCGAACAATGAGCCCACGAACAATAGCCAACGTGTGTTGCACTGGATGTCTACTGTACACAAGACCCTCCTCCATCGATTGTCAAGCCGAGGGGAGACACCTGTCTCAATGGTACCAACCTTGACTCCAAGGAAAAGAAAGCCAAGCGGTTCATCACAGCCAGTGAGTCGAGGCGAGAGCCGATGAGAGACGGAACTGTGGTGTACGAAAAGTAGCAAAATGGTTATATGAACTTTGAACAAGCAAAGAACTGTTAACTTTTTGAAAGGGGAAAAAAACAGCAGTAGAGGAGTCTGGCACCACGTGGGTGCTCACTCAAGAATCCATAGGCGATTACCCAAGGGTAAAAAACTACCGTAACCAGAAGGCCTTGGGAAGAGGTGTAAAAAAGGTCAAAGTGGTCCAACAGGGGTCTGTACCGTTCTGTACCGTCGAAAGTATTTGACCGGCAGAGAACTGTGAAAGCTAAGGGAAGTGAATCCTGCATGTTGAAAGTTAAGGGAAGTGAATCCCACGTGGTGAAGATTAGCACCCTGCATTAACAGTTGAATAAATACCCTTAAACTGTGATCACTTGTGTCAGTCTTTACTGTTGTCACCATGAGTTCCTTACACTGTGTACAATCTTCAATACTTCCCTCCTCTGTTGGACTGTCCAACCTTGGTAACCTGGGGGTCTACAGGGAACCCGACTATCCAGATTGTGGGAGATCTCTGGGCAAGGCCAGTTACTCATACTCATTAAAACCGGCAGGCTGCTGCCGAACTTGCGAATTTTACCGGCACCCAGGAATGGCCAATTACCGGGTCATTACGGCCTTGTCGGAACCGGTAATTGCCCGTTCCCGGGCGCCGGTAGAAAATGCTCCCCATTCCCATTCGAGCTCCATAGGGATCAATGGGAATGGGGAGGCCGGATGCACCGGCACCATTAAGAATGGTGCCCTTGCATCAGACATGCTCTGCTCGTGGGTGCCGGTCCGCCCGCCAGGTCAGACCTGGCGGGTTAAAAGGCTCCCAAGCGCAGAACTCGTAGTTTGCCGGTCCAGTAACTACGGTACTGGCAAGCTTACCGTACCGTAGTTACCGGACCGGCAAACTTGTAGTGAGGCCCATTGTCTCTGTCCAGTGCCGCACTGGGCACTGACAGGAGAGGGCCAATCAACAAAGATCCATAGAGGCAATCTATACAGTAACCACGCCAATCACCCAATCAGAAAGTGGGATAGGTTTTTCGGGGAAGGGCCCATGTTGTGACATTACTTTGGAACAAAAAGGTCTGATAATAGAGCAACTCGTAAGAGAGCAAACACAAGGAGGAGGAGCGCACAGTGAAGGAAATAAGGACAAAGTGGGGAATGGGCACGGTAAACAAAGTGGGAGGAGGTAGGCGAACGGAGCAAGAGAGCGGTATCACACAGGACAGGACTGCTACTCCATCAGACAGGACACACGTGGGGTCCTCTGGGAGAAGGGGTGGCGGGAACTTCATTGACTTTGAAGGGAGGCTCAGCGAAGACACAACCTCCAGGAGGTTGAGCTTCACAGACGATATTGACAGTGACATGGGTGACACCAACTCAGACGGGGACGCAGATGAAAGTGAGGACGAGGGAAGAGGGTGACCCAGGTGTCGGTTGACGGGGTGAAGTGCAAATAGAAGGATGACATGGGAAGTAGGGAAAGACAGGGGGATTTAAGGGTGACAAGGACTATTGATCACAGCAGTCCAGAGACGCATCACGCAGTATGGACGACGTGTTCCCATACATGCAGAGGCTTAGGGATGTTCCAAGACGAAGGAAGAGGGAACCGGCAAAGACATGCACTGATATTAAAGATGCTGAGAGACCGGATGGGTAGATTAGGCTGACACAAGGGGCGAATGGGGAGATCAGGTTCACACAGTTGCCCTTACTGGAAAAGCGAGGGGGGAAACCTCAATACATACCATAGAAGCACGTAGACAAAGAAAACCTGAGATGTAGGCTACCCTTGTTAACCGCGGGTGCAGGGAAATGGATATATGAAACGGAAAGGATGACTGCGGACCGAAATTATCAGTGGGGGACGTAATGGGGCTACTAGTGGCGATCCTTGGGGAGGCTGCTGATGACGTATATAGAAGGGTGGGGTACCCAGGAGTAACCACCCAGGACAAGAGCACAATGGCGCACCATGGAAGGGGCAGTATTGATGAGCATAGGAGGACAAGGGGCACCACAGATGCAGTGCGCGCCACCGTCCGTGGGAGGTGGATTAATGGGGTGGGGTGATGCGCAGCATGGGTTTTGAGGAAGAGGGGTGCCACCTAGAGGATGCGGGTATGGACATCAGATGCAGTAGAATCACTGGGGATTCTCTCGAGGAAGAGGGGTTTGAGGATATGGGCAGCAAACACAACAGGGCCCGGAGGGGTTTCCTGGGGGTTCCAAAGGCAGGTGAGAGCGCCACCCCAATGCTGGGTGTGTGGATAGATAGGGCATATCTTGAGGGTGTGCGGAAACAGGGGAGGGGCACAAAAGAATGGGCGAATGCAATACCAACCAGCATACCAGGGGGAACAGAACAAGTATTAAAATCAGGTTCAGACACCGATGCATACCCACAGAGACAACATTCCGTGACACAGGCACCACAAATGCAAGCACCTATTCAGCAGTATTCTCAGGCACCAAAGATGCCACAGATGCAGGGAAATCCACAACATGCATACACAGCACAGCAAATACTGCAGATGCAGAACAGCACACAACCATACAACGGGACAGTGGAACACACAGACTCCATGACAATGACTCCCATTAGGAAACTGGGGGCGGGGAGATCACTGTAGTGGGGGGAAACGATTCCTGGGGAACGGAATGTCCTTATACCCTCAATAGGACAGCCCACAGACTGACTTTATGTGTTCCATCCTATCGATTACACCCAACACTGTGACGGAAGTGGTTGCTTTTACAGAAGATATTGCACTTTCTATAGGGGAGCACAATCTATCCTTGCCTCTACTCTATTCTCGACAGACACCTGTAAATATACTGGGGAATATACTGGGGAGAGACATCATGAGCAGACTTAACATGACCATTTCATTCACTAACAAGGGGATAGTGTGAGCAACACCAGGGATACACCTTCTCAATGTGAGGGAAATCATTCAAGCTTATTGTGGACAAAGGGTACAGAAGGGGATGCCAGTGGATGAGGAGCTGTTCCAATATGGGACTGAAATAATAATAGCATGGCTCACTGGGATTCAGGGGAAAATTGGCACCTTACAAATGACTACTTCTTCAGGCCAGAGATACCATTAGATGAGAAATAAGGGACGAAAGTGCCACTAGAATAAGAGGCAGTGATCGTAGGGGATGACTTGATAGCAGCGCACAGGACAGATAACACAGGGTGACCATGGTGAGCAGTGATCGCCATAGCTGAAGGGTACAGGTTGACTGCAGTCACAGACGAAGAACTATTCAAGGACAACAGATCAGATCACGAGATGGTGTTCGAATAAGCATCACATATTGGGAGAGAATACATTACAGAGAAGTACCACAGAGATTGGCGATGGCACTGAAAGTGCCATCAACATTTCTCGAGGAGGATTTGGAAAAGGTCCCCAGCATCTTATAGACCACAAGTCCCTATGATGAGGGGCTTCTGAAGGGTATAGGAGCAGTGAAGATAAAACTACAGCCAGGAGCCATTCCGCCACAAGTTAAACAGCACCCACTTTCAAGAGAGGCCGATGAAAGTATCTATGAGACCATTGGAGCACTAGTGAAGCAGGCCATCCTAGTGCCATCAGAATCACCATGCAACACGGCTGTGTACCCTGTCAAAAAGGTGACAGGGGGTCATGGTGTTTTACAAAGGACTTGAGCCCTCTTAACCATATTATAGAAGTAGAATATCCTTTAGTTATGAACCCAGCAACAATTCTGTGTAACATCCCCACTGAAGCTGCCTACTTCACGGTCATAGATTTGAAGAATGCATTCTTCTCTATACCATTACACCCAAACTCACAGGACTCAACTTCATTTTTATATAGAAAGTGTAAACATACAAGACTTCCTCGGGTACTGTGAATCCACTTCCACCTTCAACAGGGTATTCCAAATGGGCTTATGCAACATACATATAGAGAGAACGGTTATGTCAAATTGATTTGCATCAATACACAAGAAAAGTGAAGAACTGACTCAGTACATATGTTGACAGTTCTAGCAGAAAAGGGATACAAGATGGACAAGGCTAAACTACAATATTGCCAGACAGAAATGCTATACATTGGACAGATAATATCCCAAAATGGCTGATGAGTGAAACCAGGGAGGGCAGAGGCAATATGTAGGACAGCAATATGCACAACAGTTAGAGAGATGGAGCAGTTTTCGGGACTATGTAATTACTGCAGGGAATGGGTATTCAATTACAGCACTTAAAATAGGCCCTTATTAAGTGCACTGAAGGGAGCACAAAGAGTGGAGAAGAAAATACAGTGCACAACAGAAATGACAGAGGTATTTAGCAGGCTGAAGGAAGCAATTTGCACAGCTCCAGTGTTAGGGATCACAGACTATCAAAAGGAATTATTTCTATTCTCACACTCCGACGGAGTAGTTATGACTGCAGTACTGACGCAGAAGACTAGCCTGGGGCACAAACCAGTAGCCTATTACAGTGGAAAATTAGACCCCGTAATGAGAGGACACTTTCCATGCAAACAAGCATTGACTGCAGCCGCATTTGCAGTGGACAAATCAGCAAGTATTACCATGGGATGAAGTACTACTCTGTACCGCTCACCTGATTCCCGCAGAGGCGCCGGTCTTGACTGGGTGAATGCCGTATCTTCAAAGGTGATGTGTAACACACGGTTGGCTCTTTGGGCTGGACCTCTGTGCACTGTATGTCTGACTCGAAGAGTAAGATGTCTGCAGATAGAAAATATGGGATTAATGAACTGGGTTTATTGGGTGCCTCTCTCCTCTTCCCTTTCTCTTCTCCTGTAGAACCCCAAAGGTTAACGCCCTCACCTTAGGTAAGTGAACGCCGAGCTCTCCATCTGCCTCGGGGCAGGGTGCCGTAACCAGTTTCTTCACTGGATAAGGGTGCAGGCCTCTTGACCTCAGAGGACTGCTGTCCGTCGTTAACTGCACGAACGGTAAGTTCTGGGCACTTCAAATGTCTTAAAAGTCTTTTGTAATGATATCTCTTGTTTTGCAGGGTTCCAGCGATGGCGGATGGCGGGCTGATGAGAGTTGAGGATCGAACCCGCGTGAGGAATAGAAGCGCCTGGAAGCACGTAAGTAAGCGCTTATAGCCTGCTTCACGATGCGCACTAACTGTCCCTTTTATCTTGCAGGTACAAGTTCGGAGCTTTAGAGAAGCTGAAGGGTGCTGGAATACCCACTGGATTCGGCGTGGGAAGGAGTAATGGCACGTGAGTAATAAAGTTGCCTAATGTCTTTAAACGCACCTTCTTTTGTCTTTCAGATGCGGGATGCAGCGCCGAAGGCCTCCGGAGCGTGCGAAGAGCTGGTAAGCTTTTGTCTTTCAGATGCCGGAATGCAGTGCGAAGACCTCCGGAGCATGCGAAGAGTAGGTAAGCCTTTGTCTTTCAGATGCCGGAATGCAGCGCGAGGCGTTGGTGACAGCCGATGGACCCGGTAAGAGATGCGCTGCCACTGAAGACCGTAGTGCTAACCTGTTCTTTCTTTGTCTTTACAGGTGCTGCTGAAGACTGGATTCCAGGTTGGTAAGCCTTTGTTCCCTTAGGCCCAGGATCAGAAGCAGAAGACACGATGAGCGTTCTGCTGCAGAGAATGCAGAATAACGCAAAGCAAGATTCATCCATCGGGTGTGGTTTAAATAGCCTCCTGTAGTGCTTAGGTGTCTCCTTCCACAGCCACGCCTAGGTAAGAAAAGAGTTCCTGCTTTCCAGAAGAGTTCCAGTGTTCTGAACCTAGGGAGTGGCTCCTGCCCCACCCAACAGGAAAAGTAGTCCCAAACAGAAGAGGATCAGGGGTTCAACTGGCAGGTAAGTAAGCAGCATGGTCTGCTGCAGGTAAGTCCACCCAAGGATTATGAGCCCGGCGCTTCCAGCGCTGGGACTGGGCATCTTTATGAGCCTGGTGCCACTGGCGCCAGGACAGGGTCCAAAAGGTCCCAATTGGGACTGGCTGGCACTCGGAACCGGGGTTATGGGTCTGCTTCCAAGGGAGTCGGGCAAGTCCTGATCTTTTGGAAGCAGAGATCATGACATACTCTCTACGTGGAACATGCTCTCTTTGCAATACTGGAAAGACCGAAGAGCACACTGACAACACAGAGGGCCTTGGGGTATAAGGTGTTACTATCTAACTAAGCACTCAAGATAGTGAGATGCAGACTTGTCAACCCGGTGACCTTTCTTGCCAACGTTTTACAGAAGGGTGACTGCACAGCGAACCTAGAAGAATTCAGTGACACTAGCAAGGTACAGGAGGAAGCACTTGAGGGGGGAGACATGATTTATATTGACGGGTCTTAAACAATTGACCAAACAACTGGGTAAAGACATACTGGGACAGCAGTTGTGAGACCGAGAGGACGGGACAAGCGAGGTAGTGACAAGCACACGCCTGCATTCACATTACTCAGAACAAGCAGCAAAAGTAGTGGCCTTCATATTAGCATTTTAGCGTAGCAGGGAGAAGGATGTGACGATTTACTCGGATTCAGCCTACGTGACATCCACAGTGCATTCTGAGCTGTCACAGTGGATGAGGAGGGGCTTCGGATTTGATGATGGGTCACCTGAGCGAATAGCAATAGTGAAATGCCAAGCACACACAAAAATGGGAGGATCCTATCTCCAGGGGTAACCAAGCAGAAGATGCAGAGGCAAAATGCTCCGCCTACTTTGGACATTTTAGAAATGGAGGCTTCATCACATGCGCGCATTTATGCAAGAACTACAATACTAAAAGAGGGGTACTACAGATTATGGAGCTGCACCCAGGGAGGAAAAGGAACTGTGGCTAAGGACGGGATGTACAGTTTCGCCAACAGACACCCTATGGCAGCAAAACGCAGGTAAGGTGGTAATTCCACGTGCATTATTGCACACAGCACTCACACAACTACACTATCCAACCCATACACGGAAGGAGGTGCTTGCTGCTCATATTGGAGAAACCTGGTTCGGTCTTAACTTGGCAGAACATGTGGCCGAATTCATGATTGTTTAGTGTGTAAACAATATACTGCAGGTCATACATTAAGGGTAGTTAGAGGAGCCATACCTCGCCTAGTGGGTCCATTCCAACTCCTACACGTCAACATGATCCAAGTCTGTCAAGGGTACCCCTACATGATAGTGGTTGTGTGTTCATTTTCCCGTTGGACCGAGGCCGGTCCTTGTTCCCATCCGGACCCCCGTAGAGCAGCAAAATTCCTGGTCCGGGAGATATTCCCATGATGGGGTGTGTGTGTGAGGTCCTGCGGTCTGACAAGGGCCCTTACTTCGCCAATGAGATGTTCCAGGATATTACAAGCTTGCTCGGAATCCAACACAAATTCTCCTGTGCCCATCACCCACAAGCGAATGGGTTGTGTGAACACCGCAACGGCTTGTTTAAAGAGGCTACAGCGAAAACTAAAAATTGTTTGAACAAAAACTGGCTGTATGGGCTCCCTCTAGCCTTGCTCGCACTGTGCAAAAACCCTGGGTACGACCCCGATTTAACCGCACATGAGGTGGTGACAGGACAGTGCATGCGTCTTCCACTGGCTCCTGCTACTCTGGCAATAAAGGATGCTGAGAATGTAGCTGATGTCTTGGGTCAGGAAATGTACGCATATACAACTTCCTCGATTGCTAGTGCCTCTTATTTCTCGCCAGCTGCAAAGACAACAGGAGAGGCCTGAAGCCGGAGAAGAAAGCAACAGCATCGAAAGCAACGGGGACTTAAGCAGCCACTGGTGTACCCAGGAGTTCAAGTTCTCCTGAGGAACTTTTCACGCAAGTGGGATGCACCAAGTTTACCAGCCCGATGTAATAGAACTTGTGACTGAGAGAGCCATTAAACTATTTGGGAAGAATGTTTAAAATTACCTTGGTGACATCAAGCCCTACAAAGCAGTGGCCTCTCCTAGCAGAGACATCGACAGGGCCAACGATCCTCAGCAAGAAGAGCAAAGAAAAAAATACTTTTACTTCGCTCTATAACTACAGATGATAAAGATGCTATAGCCCTTCCAAGACACAATAATTACCGAATGGTAAGCAGTTTCCACTCGCAGATGGTAGCCGATATGGTTCGTGCCCAAGAAAAAAATCTTGAGTCTTTGGGTTTTGGTCTGTTTACACTAGCCAATGCCAAAGAGGCCGATAGCTTCCTGCAATATAAGGAACCGATTACTACTCAAACGGAACAAATTGTACACTCAGGCTCTAATACATTTAAAAATTTTGAACCAGTATTGACTCTAATCTCTATCTTATGCAATAACGGGCAGGATTGGTCGTGGTTACAGCCAGCTCTTAAAACTCTGGAGACCTTTATACAGGGACCAGGATGCTCCTAACAATATTAATATTGATGTTATCTCTTGGAATTCGTGTGGGGGCATACATTTGAATACATTTTTGAGTAAAGGTGAGATCTATACCCGCTCCCGCATTTGCTTTTTTCAGGAAACTATGATGCTTAGTGAAATCCATATGGAAGGTTTTCATACTTTTTCCTGTTTAGCGTCCACGGGGGTAGCAGGGAGGCCTAGTGGTGGTTTGACTATTGTTGTTGATCGCAATCTGGGGCTCCATGGTAGTGTGATTCATAATAGTGAATGGCTCCTAGGTATCACTTTGTCTTCGGGGAATGAAGTAGATCCAATCCTCTTGTTGAACCTATACTGGAATCCCCTGAGGGTGCCTTTCGAACAAGTGGAAGGCTACCTCGGAGAGATTCGGGTGTATGGTTTGAGAAGGGCTTTGGCAATCGTATCGTCATGGGAGGAGATTTTAACTCCCTCTGTGCAGAGGGGTCCACGTGGAACGAGAGAGGGGCTACCCCAAAGGCGCTCCATCCTAATCTTAGGAGAGGAATATGGTAGGATAAAGTCCTGGAGAATTGGGATTTGGGACTTTTGGATCACTCTTCGGACTGGAATTTACCCTAACATACCTGGAAGAGGGGAACCAATAGCTCCAGGATTGATTTTTCTTTATGTTTCTAATGGTTGTAAGCAAGTTTGTGGTAAGTTGACACATAGACGTAGACTTTGGGTGATCATATTCCTCTACTTTTTACTTTGACCTTAGCGCGTCCCGACCTTCATATAAGACCAGAGTTTATGGGCCTTAATGTGGCTAATCAAGGGAGAACGGTCACTTGGAATAAGAATACGGTTAGGAAATTCAACTCCTGGTCTCCTACCAAAATTCGAGGCGGGGGGACCTCCCGTGTGGGCGGAATTACTACAACAACATTATGATGTTGTGCGCCTACAAAATTAGCAAGGCTGGTGGGACCGACGTACATAGACCTGTAAGTATTAGCTGGGACTCTAGAATCCATAAGTCCAAGCTAAATAAACACAGGGACTTGAGGATTTTGAAGAAACTTCCTATTATGTTTATTGAATTGCAGGCTAGGAAAAAAAAGATCATTCTGAAACACAAAAACTTGGTTAAGTCATTGAAAATGGATCAATACCTTGTAGCCCATCAATAGATGATGGAAAGTTTATGCAAGGGCAGGGATGTTAAATTTTGGCCGATAGTTAATAGTACCCTTACCCCAGTTAAAGATAGACTTGAGTGCCCAATTCAAGCAAAGGCGTGGTGCACTTATTACAAGAAAGAATTTGAACTGCCCTCTAAATTTGTTATGGGACAGACTCGGATTTGGGTTCTCTGGTTAAGGGAGAATGTTCTTGGGATCTTGGTGTATATCACTTGGGCTATTAATAAATTTAAGCCGCCTAGAGCGCCTGGCCCTGATGGCATACCCCCTTTTTTTATAAAGGCGGTGCCGGAAATATGGGCTAAGTTACTTAAACCAATATTTAATTACATCTTTGTGACCCATACTATTCCTGAATCCTGGGTTCAATGCATCATAGTTCCTATATTTAAAAAGGGTGATGTTCTCAATCCCAACAACTATAGACCCATAGCACTTTTAGATGCGGCTAGCAAGGTCTTTGGCATTTTGCTTCTAAGAGACCTTAATAAAGCAATAAGGATGAATGCCTGTCTCAGTAAATTTCAGGTCGGTTTTAGAGAGGGTTTGGGAACTAATTTGAATGGGAACATTCTGGCCCACTTAAGAGACACGGTTCATCAATCCAATATAGGAGAGGTTTTTTAGGCATCTTTAGACCTTTCGAATGCCTTTGACGGAGTTGTTAGAGCTAGACCATGGTCAAAAATGCTAGCCATGAGTATTCCTCGTAAGATTGTTCTTGGCTCTGCTTCATATGAATACCTCTGTTAGGGTTCGATTGACCAAGGAAGGCGCTCTTTCAGAGGCCATTGCTACTTACGTGGGTGTCAAGCAGGGCTGCTCGCTCGCACCGACTCTCTTCAACCTATATGTGTGCGATGTGGAGGGCGTGTGGCAGGGCCCTTCCATTGCACCGACTAGGTTGAGGAATTTGGCTATCGAGTGGATGGCGTTTGCAGATGATTTTATATTATTTGACCGTACCCCCGTGGCCTTCGAATAAAGATGGACCTTTTTTATCATTATGCAATTGCAAATAATATTTCTCCGAATGCATCCAAATTCCGGACGCTCGTGCTAAAAAAAAGAACTATCCAATCCGATAGTTGGAGGATGGGCTAAACGTACACCCCATTTACCGTATCTACCCAATCCGCCTTGAATAGCAGCCTCTTGACCAACCCTGGACGCTGGATAAGATCATATAAGCATAAACCTAATGTACCTAATAAAAAGAATCATTTTGTCACAAAACCTTCTAATAGATACCACCGACCCAGATTTTACAACCTCACTTAACATTTTGTACAGAGTGTTAATAGGTGGATCATTTATTTTCCTAAACTTAAAGGTATCTGGCTTTAAGTGATATAAGACATAACTCATGACGGATAATTGCATTGGGGATTGACATTGATAAACCAAGAAGTTCTTTCCACATTTTCCCCTGAACAATGTTAAGGCTCAAACTAATCTCATGGGTACAAATGTCTATGCCATACAAGAGAATCGGCTCACATTTAGCAAGATAAAATCGCCTTACGGTACACCCTGACTTTCAAGAATTTCATTTGCACTTTGAGTTTTACCGCCTTCTCCTCCAGGCTCTGTTTCCACATCTTCAGGCAAGACCTGTTAGTAAAATTATAGCACAAATATGTGATAGCCTGAACCTGTTCCACCGGGTCCTCGCCGAACCTCCAACAGTAAAATAAATAAGACAATAAATGATAAAGTGCAGCCATTGGCAAGGTTGATGAGGGACCTGGATGAGGACCTGTAAGTGAACAAGTAGAGGGATTTTGTATGTATCCCCTGCTTCCCCCCCCACCTCCCTTCTATGTTTCTCTTAGAATGGCTGGCTGACACGCAGCCAGATTTGCTCACCTTTTAAACATGGAGCTGGAGACTGAAGGTACCAGCTAAGCAATTGGATCCAGTTACTTCACTGGAAGTAGTGGCCCAGGCCAGCTGCAGTGTACGAGATACAGTGGAATGAAGAGGTTAGTGTTCATATAGTGCTGCGCGTGTCCTTCTGGAGTTCTAGCAGCTTGGGCGTGAAGCGCGGCTGGTTTGTATTGTACATTCTTGTATTCTTTGCTGTCGCGCAGCGTGGATAAGTAAATAATGTCTTATTTCCTTTTGTTTCTGCGGGTGCGGGATGAGCGAAAAGCCATGCCAGATTGGAGCTGCTGCCGGAGGAATGATCAGAGCAACAGCTGATGACAAGTCCTGCTGACAGTCAACATGTACAGGTAAGCAGATTCAGAGAAGGAGATTCATGTGGGCATTGTTATGCCTATGGGGCTCTTACTGCTTGTCTTTCTCGTTTCAGGAGCTGGAGCCACTGCAGATCTTGTTCGATGAAGTCTTCAAGTACGTATACACATCGTAACGGATCCGGAGCACAGAGGAACTTCAGGAGTTCAATGGTAAGTTTGCTAGAAGCTGCGAGCAGTGAAAAGGCTGTAAGTCTTTGTGCACGTGGAAGCAGGAGCGGTAAGCATTACACTGCTTACACAGGTAGCTGAAGAAACGCCAAGCACAGGGTGTCCCGGGGCGTGGTTTTATAGCCTCGGGCTGCACCCTGTAACACTAGATCACCAGGGATCCCAGATACACGGGCCAGCTAGGGGCCATCTCGAGTTCTTTTCCGAGTCCTGCCTTGGCAGCCATGTTGGTGGGAGTAAAGACTGCCTATGTTCTTGAATAAGCGCCAGCGCCAGCCAGCTACTCTCCAGGTCCAGTTCTTTCCTACACTGCCATGTGGATATGTGCCCTGTGTTTCCATGGAATCATGACACAGCCTTAAAGGGCATGAGTGTAAAGGCTCAAAAGGAATGCATGTTACATCTTTAACACTAAATTGAGGTCTGATACAGGGACATTACATGGGACTGGTGGATATACATTAGTAAGGCCTTACAAGAATTGAACAATCAGAGGGATTTCAAAATATGAATACTCCTCTGAAGAGTGCTTGAAAATGGAAAGCGGCGCAAGGTAACTCTTAATTGTTCCAATCTGGAGCCCCAGATTTGCCAAATGTAACTGTAGGTGTGTCACATAGAAAGGCATACACATTCTTATCCCTGCACCAGTTGCTGAACTTGTTCCAACGGCAACAGTACAAAGATTTTGTTGCTGGCCTTCTGACCAAAAGCAAAATCTCCATTACGTCATCCGGCTGAATGTCTTGACCTCTGGATGGAGAACCTTACCTTCCTCTTGCGAGAGAAGATCCTGTCTTTGTGGAAGATGTATTGAAGGGCATATTGACATGTCCAAAAGGTCCGGGTACCACGTCTTCCTGGCCCAATCCAGGGCAATGTGTCATGATCCTTGCCCCTGGCCCTCACTGGCAAGTCAGCCTTCCAGTTAGGGCCAGGTCAAAGGCCTTAAAACCTCATCCAAGACTCTCTTGGAGTCAGTCCTAGCGCCTTTGGTGCCAGACTCATAACCATCATGAAGACCAACATTAGAATGGGACTATTTACTTGGGATTATTTAACTTGGGGGGGGTTCAGCCAACATGGAGGCGCACACACAGACCTCAGTTACAAGGAACTGAGCTATGCGGTCTAGTCTTTTGGGTGTGGCAGGCCTGGGACTACTTTACCTTGTCTACTTTGGGTGTGGCAGGCCTGGGACTATTTTACCTGGACTACTTTACCTGAGACTATTTAAACCGCACCCAAACAGCAGAACATGCTTTGCGTTATTCTGTTGTGGGCAGCGTAACGCTCACTGTGTCCAGTTCTTTGATGCCAGCTTACCTGAAACCAAGGACCTGCAGAGAGAGAAAGAACACTACGAAACTTACCTGGAACAGTAACCTGTCTTCAATCCATCGCCGACTTCAGTTCCACTTACCTGAAGGTACGAACTCCATCATCCGGCACTGCATGCATCCTGGAATACCATAACCTGGAAAGAGGAGAAAGAAAGACAGCATTAGTAAGAGTTTACTCACGTTTCCTCCCGAATGAAGAAAGCCACACAATTCTTACCTGGTTAGTCATCTCCTGGTCAGTATCATTACGGCGCTCGGCGAGGAACATCGCAACCTGGAAGGAGAGAGAATACACAGGTTAGCAATATAAAAGGCGAAACAGCACCGCGCATCGCGCTTTACTCACCGGACAGCATCGCGCACACCGCGCTTTCGCCTACCGGCCCATACTCATCTTCAAACTGCATGGCAACACCAAAATACCTTTCCATACCTAAAAGGAAAGAAGCAAGACATTATTCGAACTAAGAGAAACATAAGAACTGCATATAAAGACTGTAAAGCAGCAAACCTACGGAGTGGCAGCAGGCCTGGATTCCCACAGGGGCTTGCACCAGTGAAGTAACTTGGTCGCTGCTGGCCCCCCCACATCTACATGCCCCTGCCACAAGGAGCAGGACGGAGAATCGACCTTTTACAATATTAAGGTGAGGAGAGGGCCCAAGGGGAGGAAGGAGTTGAAGCCAAGGGAGGTGGGAAAACAAAGACAATCTGGTATTGAATCCAACTCTCCTATATTGGAGACCCATCTTTAACCAGAGGCCTTACCAAGGGACCGGGAGAGGGTTCGAGAGTGCAAATCATCCAATCAGGGCTGGGTGGCATCCCCGTGGATACCAGGTGAGCATAACACAATGAGGATCATGGGTTTCCTGAACTTTCTTAACCTCCTGATCATGTGAGGAAGATTCTATTGAGCAAAACAGTTCGCACTTCCGGTTGATACTGGTCACAAACAGATCTACTTGAGGGGTTCCCCAAAGCGTGAAGATCTCTTGAAGGACTACCTGGGCCGGTTCCTACTCATGGAAGACTGTGCTCTGCCTGCTCAGAGATTCCACCGCTTTGTTGTGCCCTCCAGCTAGATGAACTGCTGATAGAGATATTCCTTCTTGAATTGCCCAGAAGCAGAGTTGCATTGCCTCTATGCACAGTGGTAGTGACCCTACACCTCCTCTCTTGTTGAGGTAGTACATATCCACTGTGTTGTCGGTCATAATCAGGACATTCTTTCCCCGTACAGGTGGCAGGAAGGCCTTCAGCGCTAGTCCGATTGCCCTCAACTCCAAAAGGTTGATATGTAGTTTGGTATCCAATGGAAACCAACGACCACTGATTGCCAGATCGCTGGTGTGGGCTACCCACCCAGTGAGTGAGGCGTCCGTCACAACTGTTATACCTGGCCATGGCTGCCAAAAAGATTCTCCCTTGAGAATGTTGTCTTTGCAAGCCCACCACAGAAGGTCCTGAACAATTCTGTTCAGAACTTGCAGGTGGTCTGACATTCTGCCTGAGAACTGGGACCCCTGAGTCCTGAGAGCCCATTGGAGGGATCTCATTCTCAGACGTACCTCTGGCACCAGGAAAATGCAAGATGCCATGAGACCAAGCTACCTCAGAAAATCGATGGCTGGAAGATGTTGGGCACTCTGGAATTTAGTAACTATCTGCAGAATGGGCTGAACTCTCACCTCGGGTGGCAAGGTTTTCCCTGAGGAAGTATCCAAGACTGCCCCAATAAATTGGAGTCTTTGGAATGGTATCAAATGAGACTTCTTGTAATTGAGGGAGAGGCCCAGTTTGTTAAGTGAGTGGCAGGTTACGCTGAGATGTTCCCGGGCAAGCCTGGGTGAACAAGCCCTGATCAGCCAATCTAGGTAGGGGTAGCCATGAATCCCCCCTCTCCGGAGACTCGCAACCACCACCACCATCAACTTGGTGAAAACCCTTGGTGTGGAGGTTAACCCAAAACTGATAATGAGAACCGCCAACTGGTAACCTCAGGTACGTTCTGTGCTTGAGATGGATTAGCACATGAAAGCAAGCTTCCTGAAGGTCCAATGATACCAACCAGACTTGGAGTTGCAGAGCGAGAAGGATCTGAGAAAGTGTAACCATCTTGAACTTGTCCTTCCTGAGGAACTTGTTCAAGTTTCTTAAGTCTAAGATGGTTCTCAATCCTCTGTCCCTTTTGGGAATCAGAAAGTATGGGAAATACCAAACCTTGTTCCTTTCCGCTACAGGTACATGTTGTATTGCACCTTTCTCTAGCAGGGTCATAGTTTTGTGCACAAGGAGCGGATGCAGAATTTTGAAAGAGTTGTTCCCCGATGGATGATCCTGAGGCCTTTTTTTAAAAGGAAGGCAGTAACCTTGGGCCACAGTTTCCAATACCCAAGCAGCTGAAGTAATGTCCAGCCATTCGTTCAATCTGCCTCCCACCGGGGTCTTGTGAGTTAAGGCCTCAGAGTGGTTTAGAGGCGGCTGAAGCAGCAGCTGAAGGTAAAGTTGACGTAGCACCTCTCCCTCGTCCACCACGAGGGAATATTCTTTGACCCGTTTGTCCTCTTCCAAATGAGGAGTAGAATCGAAAGAACCTCTAGGAAGATGAGCCCGAACAGGGTTGTTGAGGCTGTCTAAAGGCAGCGCTAAGGGATTTAACCGCCGCCTTGGAGTTCTGCAGCTTTTCCAAACTCTCATCCGCCTTGCTGCCAAACAGGCTCGAGCCGTCAAAGGGCATGTTGAGTAGTCTAGCTTGCACATATGGCGCAAATCCGGACTTCCACAACCCCGCAAATCTGCGTAACACTGTGCTAGCCATCATGGATCTGCTGATGCTATCTGCAATATCCAAACCTGACCGGAGACATTCACATATTGCCTCCTTACCATCCTTGATGATTACCAGGAAGCCGTTTTTCCTCTTTTTTTCTTTTTCTTTTTTTTTCTCATTTGTATATCGTTCTGGCATGAACCATTACAAAACAAAGTCAGAAATGACATACAACAAAATCAAAAATATAATAGCTACAAAACTATAAAAACAAATTGTCTAACAAACAAAAAAACTAAAGAAAGAAAAATAAAAAACACCTTTCTACCATGAATACATTAATTGAGATAACGAAAAAAGGAAAGTAATAACTAATTAAATTAAATAAGCTGCTATCCACAATTACTCCTCCAACTAAACCATTATACCATTATTTTTGCAATTTTTCTTTTTTTACAAATATGTTTATTTTGAACCAGAGCAGGACAAATTAACACAGACATTGCATTAAGATATACCCATAGCGTTTCACGTGTGAAGCATACCCCGTCTCCCCCATCCCAGTCCCAGAGCCCCTCCCCCGACCTCCAATTTGACCTCTCCAGACCCCCTGCACCCCAGGGGCGGTCAAGGCCTCCACCGCTCAGGGAGGTTCCCCCATCTTTAGGGTCCATTGTGCGTTGCATGGTTTAAGTGTCAAAGCGGAGAAGCGCTGATCATTAATCCAACACTGGGGCCCAGACATTCTGGAAGCGGTGTAGGACTCCTGCTCTTGCCGCGGTCACCTTCTCCGCGATTAGGAGGTCCCAAAGTTTGCCCCACCAGTGGGCTATGCAGGGGCCGTCCGGGGACTTCCAGAAGCGAGCCAAGACCGTTTTGGCAGCCAAGAGGCATTGTGTTATCAGTTTCGCTGCGTTCCCTGAACGGGGATAGAGACCAGGGAATGGGACCCCCAGGAGGACCGTTTCGGGCTCCAGAGGGAGAGGCCGCCCCGTGATTTGTTCAATCCTGTCTAAGCATTGTTCCCAGAATTGCCGGATCTTTGGGCATGACCACCACATATGCAAAAAGGAGCCCGGCTGTGGGCATCCCCTCCAGCATGTAGGACTCAGCTGCGGATTCATGTGGTGCAGTCTCAGAGGGTCGAAGTACCAGCGCAGCATGAGCTTATACGCACATTCTTTGTTGGTGATGCAGGTTGAGGCGGAGTGGGTGCGTGACCACCCAGGTTTGGTCGTCGATTGGGTGCCTAGAACAGCCTCCCACTGGGCCATGCAACGGGTTTTGGAGATTAGGAAGTCTCTTAGGAAACGTTTGTATAGTGAGGTGATTCTGCCGCGGCCTGGAAGATCCTTAAGTGTTAGTTCTAAGGCAGTGGGCGGCCGTGTGGCGGCCTGGAGGATATGGGGCTGTGAGGACCAGTGGCGGAGTTGGCAGTAGGTGAATCTGTCCTCTTCTTGGAGCTGGAACTCCGCCTTGCATTGCTCAAAGGTGTGGGGAAGGTTCCCCACATATAGTTGCTCCATGGTTTCGAGGCCACCTTTTATCCAGTGCTGGAAGTTACGTGGGTGCATCCCAGGCGTGAAGTCCGGATTGAGGAAGATCGGGGAGAGGGGACCCCGGCCTCTGGGGATTCCCTTTTGTTTCAGAGCCCAGTCCCAGGAGCTTAGGGTATGCTTGGTGGTCAGTAGGAGGTTGGCCCAATACTTTCTCTGGGCTGGCTGAACATGTGGGAGGAATCTGAGGGGAAGCGATAACTGCGCCTGCTCCAGTTCTACCCATCTAGGGCGGTCTGTGAGAATCTGCCAGGCCCGTACGTGAGCCAGCTGTGCAGCCGCCCTGTAGGCCCGCAGGTCGGGGACTCCCATTCCTCCCAGTCTGGAGCTTCCCGTCAGAGTTGTAAGGGGGATTTTGGCTTTCTTGCCTTTCCATATAAATTTCGCCATTTTCCTTTGGAGATTCTGGAGTGCTGTGTTCGGGATCGCCACTGCCAGGGAGGAGCACGCGTAGAGGAATCTTGGGAGAAGGTTCATCTTGGCGGCCGTGATCCGGCCCATTAGCAAAATTTCTTGGGTGGCCCAGCGCTTCATGTCCCCTTCCAGTTCCTGGAATAAGCGGGGGAAGTTGCCCTGGTAAGTGTCTTGCGGGGCCGCCGTGATGTGGACGCCCAAGTAGGGGATAGATCGTTTCTTCCAGGTGATTGGGCATAGGCTTGAAAGGGCCTCTCGTTCTTCACGTTGGAGGGCGATGCCTAGGGCCACTGATTTGGTGAAGTTAATCACGAAGCCTGTAACCTTCCCGAAGAGCGTCAGTTCGTCCAGGGCATGCTTTGTCGAGATGATGGGGTCTGAAAGCGACAGGAGCACGTTGTCCACATACAGTGCAATCTTGTGCTGTGATGATCCTATTTGAAGGCCTCTGATGAGCTCGTTCTGTGTGATTCTCCGGGCGAAGGGTTCCATAGTCAGCGCGAAGAGGAGAGGTGACAGAGGGCAGCCCTGTCTCGTCCCGCAGGTCATGGAGATCGGCGCAGATAGGACACCATTGATCCTCAGAAGGGTTTTGGGGGACTTGTAATTGGCCATTATCATAGTACGGATGGATGGGCCAAAGGCCGCCAGGGAGAGTTCCAAGTAAGTCCAGTCGACTTTGTCAAAAGTCTTGGTGGCATCCAGGGACAGCAAAATTAGGGCCTGGGAGTTCCGGTGGGCTATTTCGACCAGATTCAGGGTGCGCCTGATGTTGTCCCCTGCGGACCTGTTCCAGATGAAGCCCGTTTGGTCAGGGTGGATTATTGTTGGGAGGATAGGAGATAGGCGATTGGCCAGGATCTTCGAGTAGGGGTTGGCGTCTATATTCAATAAGGCGATCGGTCTATATGAGGCTGGGTCTCTCGGATCTTTCCCTGGTTTAGGGAGGAGAATTGTAGTGGATTCTTGCATGGTTTGTGTTATCGTGCCCGTTTCTTTAAACAAATTGAAGAGCGCCACCATGGTGGGGATTAGGTGGGGTTTGAAGATCTTGTAGAATCTTGGAGAGAAGCCGTCCGGGCCCGTGGCCCGGGCCTTCAGACACTTGATGTCTTCATCGACCTCCTCAGCGGTGATTGGGGCCTCTAAGCTTTCTCTCATTGCCTCGGGTAACTGGGGCAGGGGGGCGCCCCGCAGGTACTCTCGCTGAATGGTCTGATCTCTTGGGGGCGCGGTCATAACTTGAGTGAAGTGATCCGTGGCCAGTTGTTGTTTCTCCTGTTCGGAGTAGTACATTCTTCCTTGGGGGTCATGTAGTCCTGCGATCGCATTGGAGAGCCTCGTCTTGGCCAATTTGGCAACCAGAAATTTGTTGGCTTTGTTGTTATTTGCGTAGTACATTTGTCGGGTTTTGGCCATTAGTTGCGCGGTATGTTCCACATAGTGGGCCTCAAGTTTTTTGCTAGCTGTACGGATTGCCTGCTGTGTCTTGGGGGACCACCCCTTCCTCTTCTGCGCCTCCTCAGCTTCCTGTAGATCCTCTTCGAGGGCCAGCCGGGTTTGCCGGCAGTTCTGATGGAAGGCCACCCCCTGTGCTATCAAGGCCCCCCTAATCACAGCCTTCATGGCGTCCCAGTTGTTGGAGGGGGAGGTGTCTGTGACTGTGTTATCCTCCCGGAAGTTTTTGATTGTGGATGCGATTCTGTCTCTGACCAGCATTTCGTTAAGAATCGGGTCATAAAGTGACCATCTGCGCGTAGGGTTTACTTCAGGGATTTGGGTGCGTGTCAGGACGAGGTGGGGGGGTCTGTACTTCCGCTCTCTATATGGCAGAGGAAAGGCACAGAGGACCCCAGCCGAGATTCTCTGATATGGTAACGCTGGTCGAGCAATCAAGGCCAAGCTTCTCAGGAGGTGATGCGGGCTGGTTCTTAAGTACAGTGTATCCCCAAGCCCCCACAAAGTAATGTCCACACACTGTATTACTGAAAACACAGTCTTTATATAATTAATATTCAAAGGTTATGTACACTTATCACAATAACGCACTTTGTGCTCCGGAAAATCAACAATGGTAAATATCTACAATTCTACAGTGGTACCACTAATATTCGATTAGAGTGCATTCAACAAGGCTGTGAAAATGCCACACGGATCAATAGCAATGAAACCAGCAATAGAGAGGAGAGAGGAAGCAGACGGATGAAACAAGAGGCAGACGACTGGTCCTCGCTACTGGACACAGCTCTGAGTGGAGATCCCCCCACCTGGGCAACCTGTAAAATAACGATATATAAAACAAGCCCAGTCCATATATTGTTCAAGAGTCTCGTTCTCTCCCACAATGTCTTACCCCCCCAATGTACCTGGTGGAGTAGAGTTCGTCGGCGAGGCGTCGACCGATCCTTCTGGAGTGACTCCCTTTAAGGCAGGAGCCACGGATCGTCGAGAGGCGTCGCGGACTCGGGGTTCGGTGTCGGGGAATCGGCGGCCCTTCTTGAATGTCGCCCCTTTCAAGCGGGAGACACGGGGCGCCGAACGTCCGACCGTGAACCGGGTAGAACGACGTCGATGAGGCAGCAGGCTTTGATCCGAGCGGTGCTCGTCGACGACAGAGCGTTGGCGTCCTGCAAGGAAGAGGCGTGCGGGGCACCTCGGTGACGATAGTTCTGGACCGCAAAGAGATGAAGAAGAACTGTGGCCCAGCAAGGGCGTCGAGTCGTCGGCGTCTCTGCGGTCTTTGGGTGGCGGGAAACCCACCGGTGGATACTCCTCGGCGCGTCGACGGTCAGGCCTTCTCCCACAGGAGACGGCACGGCGATGCAGACGAGAGCGTCCGTTGATCAAGTTGAAGTTCTTAGGCAAACGGGAGCACGGCGGCTCCGGTCGGCGACGGCGGTCGTCGACAGTGGCGGACAACAGTCCGGGTGCTTCGCTTTGGGATTCCTCAGCAGTCCCCGTATCGGGTCGGCAGCCTGTCGTAGGTCTGTCTACCAGGGAGCGTTGGCAAAGGTCAGCTGTGCACGATGGTCCCTCGTAGCTCGGGAAGAGGGCGCCTTACCAGGTCCTCTCTGGGTCAGTCCTTGGAGACACAGCAGCCTTTAGATCGTGAAGGAGAGCCACGGCAATCCTTCTCCTCCAGCAGGGCCTCAAGGTCAAGCGTCAGTTACTCCAGTTACTCGTCGTAGTGGACTTCAGCTTCTGAACAATTTCCAGTGGTGAGAGGTCCCCAGATATACTATTTGGTCTCTCATCCACACTGCTGGCACACACTCAGCAGCCAATCGTACAGAAGGGCATTCATGCAGTCGGTCAGCCAATCAGGCACGCAGGGCATTCAGGCCACTCTTCTCCCGCTCAGACACTCACAACAAGGAATGTGGATTGAGACAAGTACTCAGCCATTCAACTCTACATACTGCATTCAGTCCAGTTTCGGGCAGGGCTGTCTCAGTCTTTGTCTCTCATGGCAGAAACCAGACAGCCACAACACGGAGTGCATATTGGTCACACTCCCCATTCACCCAGGTCCCACCTACAGGCGGTACCCACAACATACAGTCAGCGGGAAGGCTCCAGTAAGTCTAGCTGGGCCTTCACAACAACACCATATACGGAACTTCCACCCAACAGCCAGTCAGGGGGAAGGGACAGAGTCAGGGCTTCCCAGGACTTTGGGAAAACAAGGTATCAGGCGATAGAAAGCAAGAGGCCACCGGGGCCATCTTGTTTCCTATCAGGAATCAACTGATTCCAATGGCAGGGCCGGGGTACCCTAAAATGGCGGATACCCAGCGCACCTGTCAAAGTCAGCATGTAGCTGCCACCAGCCCATACCCGGCTCTGTGGGCCACCCACGGGTGCCCAAAAACATACACTAGGGGCACAGGGTTGCACCCCTACCCATGGGTGCCATAAGGGTATCCCATGGGTCTGTTCACCAAACCAAAAGAGAGAGCTGCACCGCCAGGAGTCCCGCATGGACTTCTGCGCGGAAAACACGACAGAACACACGATAAGAACAGAAAAAGGACAAGGATACGGAGGCCCTGTCCCTCCGATGCATTTCCAGCATCACAGTGCGGAGTTCCATGGTTACTGGCGCATGATCTGAGAGGATTCTCATGCCGATGGAGACCTCGTTGGCAAATGTGAGAGTTTGGGGCGAGGTTAGGAGAAGGTCAATCCTTGAGAACGTGCGATGGACATGGGAGAAGAAGGAGTAGTCCCTTTCAGTTGGGTGAAGTATCCGCCATGCATCTATCACATCTAGAGTTCTGAAGAGACGTAGGAGGCTGAGGGCCAGGGTGAAATCTCCCGACGTAGGAGGGTGAGATTTATCTTTAGTGGGATCCAGGACCCCGTTGAAGTCTCCCCCCAACACTGCTTGACCTTCAGTGAATCCTGCGAGGGAGGCGCCTAGGGCATCGTAGAAATCTGCTTGGCCTGAGTTGGGGGCATAGACCGAGACGAAGGTGAAGAGGTCCCCTAGCAAGATGTATTTGACTGCTATGAAGCAGCCTTCCGGGCATGAAATTGAGTCCAGGATTTGGGGGGTTTAGGTCTTTCCTAAAGAGAATTGCTGTGCCCCCCTTCTTGGTTCCACCTGAGGCGAAGAATTGGTGAGGGAATAGACGTGAGCGAAGGCGCCCATAGTCTGCTGGAAGGAGGTGGGTTTCCTGGAGCAGGACTACTCCAGCCCCGTCATCAGCTTTTTGCGTTTTGGGGGGGCATTCAGTCCATTGACATTTAGGGAGAGGCATTGCAGTGTCAGATGCTCAGGAGGCTGAGGGCTCTCCGGAGAGTGGGCCGGCAGGAGGGGGGTGGAGGTCAGGCTAGCATCCATCGCCATGGGTGAAGGCTAGTGGTGGGTTGTCCTGCTCTTGGGATTTTAACAAGGGCTCCCAACGGGGGGACAATTTTATAACTGGCGGGGAAGGCAGCATGGTGTGTGCAGCCAAGCCCCTGGCCAACAGGGCGAATCGAGAGGATCGAGAAACTTGGGTTTCCAAGGACATGGAGATGGTACGAACCTTGGAATGGGCATGAACCGTGGATAAGGCCTGCCGTGTTGAGGAGCGGGATTGGAAGATGAATCGGGCATGCCGGGACAGTAAAGCATACTCTAGGCGCTTAGGTCGTGGGGGCCCCTCCGGGCCCAGAGCGGGATCCCCGGGGTGAATTACTGCCTCTTGTTGTTGCGGGAGACTTTTGACCCTGATGGGCGTCTCTATGGTGTCCGGAGTCCCTCCAGGGTCCGGGTTCGTAGAGGTGGCCTCCCGAGAGCTGGTCGGGCACATGATCCTACTGGCGTCTTCCAAGTGGCTTATCTTTCGCAGGGAGCCGTCGTATGAAAATTGCAAGGCGGTCGGGAAGAGCCACCTGTAGTGGATTTGTCGCTCTTGAAGGAAGGTGGTTAAGGGTCGTAGGGCTTTTCTTTTTTGGAGGGTTAGGAGCAAGAGATCTTGGTAGATCTGAAGAGGCTCACCCTGGAAGGAGATCTCGTCCTTGGAGCGACTGTGGGCTGAAATGGCCTCCTTCGTGGAGAAGAAGTGGACCCTGGTGATAACATCTGGGAGGGGGTCCGAGGCGACCCCCCGGCGTGGACGCAATCTGTGGGTGCGGTCAAGGAGTAGTAAGGATTTGTCCATCTCTGGGAGGAGGGCCTGGAAGAAGTCCCCTACATATTCTGTAAGCTTTTGTCTGGGACAGATGATGGGATTCCCCGGATTCGGAGGTTGTTGCAGCGGGCCCTATTTTCCAGATCCTCCTGTTTGTACTCCAGGATTTCGCATTTGTCCTGCAGGGCTCTCACTGCCCGTTGGACCTCCTCAAGCGTGGAAGCTTGGCCCTGGGAACGGTCTTCGATTTCCTCCAGCCTTTGCTCCACCTCTGTTACTCTGTGGTCAGTTTGTTCCATTTTGGAGTAAAGTTCGGACATGCTGGACCTAAATTCCGCTTTAATATCCGCCATAAATGCAAAAGTCTTTCCTGGTGGCTGGGGGGTCTCCTCCTTCCAGGTGGGCCTGTGGTGGGGGGTCAGGAGGGTCGGGTTTCTTTCCCCTGTCTGGAGCGGCGAGCATGGCCGCTATATCCCCATGTTTGGTAGCCTTCGGTTGCCTAGACATGGTGATTTGGCTTGGGGCAGTAAAAGAGGGGGGGGGGGCACTGAGGGCCCGAAGGCTGCTGGCGTAGTGCCTCAGGAGATGGCTTGGGAGCTGCAGTGGGCCGTGGCGCCCCAGGAATGAGTGAGGCGGAGGAGCAGGAAATCCCGGGTTGAGGGAGCTCCCGGAGATAGAATGAAGGGTGCAGTCCGGGTGCTATGGTGGCCGGAGTCTGCTGGGTCGTGAGGCAGGATGTAAGGCAAGTTGCTGGCCGAGGGCCACGGGGGATTTTTGGGGTATGCGCTTATCCGGAGGGAGGCGAGGTGTCTGCTTCTCGGGCGCCAGATCATTTGGCAGTGGGACCCAAGAGGCGGAGGGGGCCAGGCGCAGAGTGCCGCGAGACCCTCCCCGGGCTAAGTCCGGAGATGATGAAGGTCCGAGGAGCAGGTGGTGCCAGGGAGAGCCAGGAGGGCCCCCGGGCAGTGGAATTAGCTTTCGGCGGCTCCCGCCCCGTGGCCGATGCGTCGAGATGCCGGGCCCCTGCTGTGTGCTCCGGGAGCAGGCACTGGAAGGGAGAGAAGCGAGAGTGCAGGTTGCCGGAGGCCTCCACGGACGTCCGGGGGGGGGGTTAGATAGCGCGGGGGTGCTCCTCAACGTCTCCCTTCAAGAGAGAGTTATGGACCCCCCCTGGGGTTCGCCCAGCCGGTCTTACCCGCGCGTGCCTGAAGCGCCAGGTCCTCGTTGGCGCCGTTGTTGAGTTTTCCTCCGTCCGAGGGTTCTGCCGCACGGAGCTGCGACGGGTGCCTTCGAGGGGCCGGGGAGCTGCTGCTGGTGTTGGGCTCGCGCTGGGGGCTCCACCTTCACGATGATTAGGGGCCCGCCGTCAGTGCCTCAACAGCTGGTCGTAAGGGGTCCGCTGGGCGGGGGTTAGCAGGGCTAGTGGAGCTCTCTACGTCGGTTCCGGGGAACTCCCTCCTCTGCCGTGACTGCATCCACTATCTTGGATGCCAGGGACAGGCCGGGGCTCACCGCCTCGAGGCGGAATTCCCGGTCTGCCGTGAGCGTTAAGCTCCCATAGTTGAGCCGCCGCTGCCCCAGAGGTTCCGACAGTGCCAGGAGTCGGGATAGGCTTATTTAGCTCATCAGAGCCGCATAATTGGGCTCAACACGGCGGGCTTTGCACGGGTGGCCTCAGGGGAGCAGCCACATCGGTGGCGCTCCAAGCCGTTTTTGCAATTTTTAAAACACGCACTGTCGAGGCTGTTAATGCTGCATGAAGTCCGGAGACCAAGTAATCCCAGAAATATTCTGCCACAATCCCCTCCTCACGGGATACAAATTTGCTGAACAACATTTTGCGGGCTGACCATGTTCCCTCACATTCCATCAATAAGTGTCTTAATGTTTTGTTCGATGGATGGGCACATTACACAGTCTTAAGGCCATCTCTCCCTATTTCCTCCTTGTCAGTACTTCTCTGCAGTGAACCAGGTTGAGCCTGATCCTGAGGAAATCGTACCTTACTGCCCTATCAGGAGATTTTAAAAGATAACTGGAAAGGCAACCCAGTTTTTTTTCCGCCGAGAGTAAAGGGTTTACAAATGGGGTCTCTTAACCTTGCAATGGATTCCATACAATCTCTTAATTCCAACTTGCGTTTTACCATTAAAGGGTTTGAGATTAGGGTATCGACCTCTAGATCTACTTTCCCCAGCAGTTCCTTTACTCTTTTTTCCAGGTCAGATAACATAGGTGACTTGGATTGATTCAAATGGGATCTAATGTCCCCATATAGCGTGCAGCTCTTTCCCGTAATTACCTCCCTATAAAGTGATGCCAGCTTCCAGTTTGCCATGCAGTTTAATGATTTGAGACCAAGCTCGAATCTAAGGCTCCACCCCGGAGTGCAATGAGGCAGACCCAGTGACTTCTTCCAAATTCGACCCTCCACCGCACTCCAGTCCGAAGACCAGAGAAGCGGCTCTGTCTCCAGATCATAGAGCACCATAGGCACCGCTTTTACTAGACAGAATTTTATTAGTGGTAAAATTGAGAACTTGCAATACTTAACATTCAGTTTTATCATTTGGGAGGTCAACTGAGATGCTTTTGCGGCCAGATCTGCTTCCACTTTATGCCGAGCTGGAGAGGCATAGATGTTATGAACTAAACACTTCACCACCTCAACTCTGTCGATCGATTGACCCCCAAGGAACACATTTGTAAAATGAATCTTCCTCTGCGGATGCCTAAAGACCACGACTCTTGACTTAAGTGGATTGATAGTAAGGTTGTTTAGTTCTGCATACCCCTAGTTTTGTCAAAAGTTGCTGCAAACCAATAGCTGTTTTGTCCAACAGGACAATGTCGTCCCCATTGGACAGCCAATGTTTAACTCTAGGCTGGCCAATGCGGACGGCTCCAAAAAGATCCCCATGTCTGCCAAAAAGAGATTGAAAAATAGTGGGGCCCCCAAACAACCCTGCCTGACCCCCCCTCTTGACCCTAATGGTTTCAGACAGATGACCATATTCGTCCAATCTAACTCTTATGGAGGTATCTTTATGCTGTTCCTCCAACATGGCTAATTACTAATCTGGCATACCCCAGCTCTTGAGTTTGTTCCAAAGCAGGTTTCTATTGACTTGATCGAAAGCATTGGACAAATCGACCCAAGCCCCATACAATGGGAAAGATCCCTTTGTCATCGTATGCTCACTTGCCAGGTTCAATACCGACCCATTTAGAGCTGTTGACAGACCTCTTCGGAAGCCAGTCTGGAGATGGGACAGAACCTTCTGATTGTCGACCCAGGCTGAGATTTCCTTTAATAACAGCTTCATAAATATTTTACTCTCAATGTCGAGCAAAGCAATCAGAAGGTAATTTATTGCTGCTTGACGATCCCCTCCCTTAAAGAGAGGTATGACCAAGGCTGTTTTCCAAGATGTCGGAAATACACGCCTCTCCAGAATCTCTTCAAAGAGACAAAAAAGTAACCGAGACCATAGTTTCGGGTCACTTTTTAGAATTTGATATGTGAGCCGTTTGGACCCACTGCCCTTGATGTGGAGGATTTCAGAATAAAATCTTTTATGTCCTCCTCATCAAATGACAGCGTCCAAGGCCCACTCTCTCTACAACTGGTGATCGTATGCCCCGGATCTATAAAGATTTCGGTCAGGTGCTCCACACATCCTGCCTCGGGGACCAGATTACAAAGAGAACTTTTGTCCCCCGATACTAACAGGCCAATTATAGACCAAACGTTCCTGGAGTTCTTTTCCCTTGGAAGTTCTAACATATGTTCCCAATCTCTTTGCATCCTGGCAGCTCTATGATTTTAATGCTTTTAGCTTCTACAGTGAATTTTACTGGGTCCAATCCTGCTGATTTTAATTTACGCAGAGAACCTCAGTTCTCTTTTCTTTCTGGGTCTCCTCATCAAAGAAAGCAATGCATATGCTTTTGCAGAGATCTTCCCCTCACTGGCTGATATTACGTCTCCCAAATAAATCTAAGAATCTTTTTCAATTGGTCGTTCAATTTAGAGCCCTCTCCCCAATATTTCACTAAGGAACAATTTACTTGCCTGTAACTGTTGTTCTCCAGCATGAGTCTGGCATGGATTCACATGCTCATGAATATTCCCCGTCGTCAGGCTGGGAATCGTCGGTAAAGAAAAAATCACTTTCAGTTTCGTTTCTGAACTGTCTTTCTACTAGTAACCAATCACTGGTCTCTGGGTCATGCTGCCCCAGCCAATGACTTCCCTCTACCTAAGCCCCTCCTCTGGCAGCCATCTCAAGATTTGGTAGCACGTAAAGTGGCAGTAGGACCAAGAGAAGAGCCGCAGAGGAGTAGGAGAGAGGGTTTGCATGTGAATCCATGCCAGACCCATGCTGGAGAAAAACAGTTACAGGTAAGTAACTTGTTCCTTCTCCAGCATGGGGTCTGGCATGGATTCACATACTCATGAATACATGAATACATAGCAGTACACACATGCACAACCACGGGAGGTGGCAAGGATCAACATTAAGCATATCAACAACTCAACATTAAGCATCTCTTACCTCCTCACCAGGCCCACCTTCAGGCGAACAGGTTGCGCAGCTCTGCTTGGCTGACTCTGGACTCCTCCCAGGAATCCCGGTCGACACAGTAGAATCTCGTGAAGGTGTGTGCATCGACCTCCACGTAGCAGCCCTGCAGATGTCCAGCAGGGGCACACCAGACAAGAACGCTGTGGTAGCAGCGATCGCTCTGGTTGAATGGGCTCTCGGACGGCCGGGCAACAGTCGGTTTGCCAACCGGTGACAGTGCATGATGTAGCCAGAGAGCCCTCTGGAAATGCAAGCCTTCGAGAGGGCCTTCCCTTGGTTCACAGGTCCAAAGTTCACAAACAGTTGTGATGTCTTCTGAAGGCTCTTCGTGCGGTCCACGTAGAACTTCAGCGCTCTCGCTACATCCAGCGAGTGCAAAGTCCTCTAAGCAGGCGACGAAGGTGACGGGAAAAAAACAGTTAACACCTAGAGGCTTGTTGAGATGGAAGTCGGACGGCACCTTGGGCATGAAGGAGAGTGTGTCCTCAGTACCACCCTCGTCTCGTGAAAAGTCAGGTATGGAGGTTTACAGGAGAGGGCCTGGATCTCTCCCACTCGTGTGGAGGTGATGGCCACAAGAAACGCTGTCTTCCACAACAGGAACTTCAACGGTGCCGAATGCAGAGGCTCGAATGGTGGCCCCATAAGCCTGGTCAGCACCATGTTGAGCTCCCAACCGGGGCCAGAGCCTTCACCGGCGGGAACGATCGGAACAGTATTTTCATGAACTCCTTCACCAGGCGATGGGATCATAGCGACGAGCGCCCCGGAGTTCTGGTGTACCGGGAGATAGCCGCCAGATGGATCTTGATGGAGGCATGCGCCAGCCCCGCCTTGGCCAGCGATAGCAAGTACGGCAGCACTTGAGGGGCCGTAATCCGCAGAGGGTTAATCTTCTGTGCGCGGTACCAGAAAGAGAACCTCTTCCATTTGTGTCCATTGCACTTGAGAGTCGAGGATGCCCTGGCCTTTGCAAGCACCTCCTTGCAGTCTGCCGGGATATCGTACCCTTCGAACTCTAGTGCTGGAGCAGCCAGGCCTGCAAGTTCAGCGACCCCGGGTCATGGTGGAGGATGGCGCCTCCTTCCCTGGCGAAGATCCACGTCCGTCGGCAGTTTAACTGGGAGGGGACGCTGACATGTCCAGATAGTCCGGGAACCAGATCCGCCTCGGCCACGCCGGTGCGACGAGGATCATCCTGCACCGGGGCCGTCTGAGTTGACTGATGATGAGTCGCAGCAGCAACAGCAATGGTGGGAACGCATACAGGAACAGGCCGTTACAGGGGAATGAGAAGGCATTACCCATGCTCCCCGGCTAGGGAAGCCTGCTGGTGAACCTCCGGCACTTGGTGTTGGTCGCCGTCGCGAACAGGTCGATCTAGGGATTGACCCATCATCGGAATAGGAGATCGACTTGATCCTGCTGCAGCTCCCACTCGTGGCACGAGCGCACCTCCCTGCTGAGTGAGTCTGCGATGGTGTTCTTTATTCCTGCCAGATCGAAGGGTACCAGAAACAACCCTTGGGCGACGGCCCAGTGCCACAGATCTGGGGCTTCCTTGGATAGGGCTGGGATCTGGTGCCTCCCTGCTTCCGGATGTAGAACATCATGGTGGTGTTGTCAGTGAAGACCCTTACCACCTTGCTCTTGAGGGACGGAAGGAACAACCTGAGGGCCCAGAACACGGCTCAGAGCTCCAGGACATTGATGTGTAGTGACCTCTCCTCCGGGAGCCAAAGGCCTCTTGCGTGGAGATCCCCGGTGTGCGCTCCCCATCCCTCCAGGGAGGCGTCCGTCCCACCACCAGATCACTTGGCTGAAAGTCTCGCCGCTTGCATCCAACGGACCATGAGGAATTCCTCTAGCGGTCGCATTCGCAGTCCGCACAGGCACACAAGGTAGATGCACAAGGACATCATGCCGAGCAGGGACTTGATGGACCTCACCCTGGCCTTGTGCATGGTCACCAGCCGTTGTACCTTGCCCAGGATGGCTTTCGTCCTTTCCTCCGATGGAGAAGCCAATCGCGCCACTGTGTCGAGCCTGGCTCCCAGGAACAGGGCGACTTGCGATGGTACCAAGTTGGATTTCGCGAAGTTGATCGAGAATCCCATATCCGTGAGCAGTTGGACGGTCTTCGCTGTGTGATCGACGGCGAGTTTTCTTGACTTTGCTCGGATGAGCCAATCGTCCAGGTAGGGGTAGACGTGGATCCCCTGCAGGCGCAGCCGCGCCGCCACTGGTGCGAGGCACTTTGTGAACACCCTGGGACCCGACTTCAATCGAAGGGAAGGGCCTTGAACTGATAGTGTCACCCTTGGACCACAAATCGCAGGAATTTTCGATGTCTTTTTAGAATGGGGATGTGAAAGTAGGCATCCTCCAGGTCAAGCGACGATAGGAAGTCTCCCTCCTCCAGCTGTCCCAGCACATGCTGGAGGGTGACCATCCGGAACTTCTGGGACTTGATGTACTTGCTTAGACGACAAAGGTCCAGGATGGGTCGCCAACCGCTGGTCTTCCGGACGAGGAAGTAGCGCGAGTACACTCCGGAGCCCCGGAGCCTCTTTAGTGATGAGCTCGATGGCTCCCTTTCTTAGCATCGCCATTACCTCCAGCAGCAGTTGACTCACATGGTTTTCCTTCCTGGCCACGGGTGGAATACGGGGACAGTTCTTTTGAAATTCCAGAGTGTGCCCACAGGCCAGGGCTTCCAGCATTCAACGGTCGGTGGAGATGGACTCCTACACACTGACCAATTTCGCCAGCCGGCCTCCCACCGGGGTGCTCAGGTGGGGGCCCGACGCTACAGCCGGTTCAATCCTGCTTCGTCGCAGCCTTGCCACCTTGGCCTCCTTGGCGACGACGATGGGATCCTCCTGCCTTGCCGCGTCCTCTGTAGGCCTCCTGAGACGAGGAGTGGGCCGCTTGGCGGTACGACGAGGAACCGCTGCTGAATCCTTTGGAGGCACCTTGCTTGCCTCCGGAGTTCCGAAAGGACGGCCGTCGTTGTTGAAGAACCCCCAAGGCCCGAGCCGTTTTGGTGTCCGCCTTGATGGCCTGCAGTGACTCGTCCACTGTCTTGCCGAACAGGTTGTTCCCGTCGAAGGGCATGTCCAGAACCCTGGTCTGCACGTCCTGGCTGAAGTCTGTGGCCTTGAGCCAACCGTGCCGGCGAAGGCAAACGCTGTTGCCCATCTGACGAAAGCTGGTGTCAGCGATGTCCCTGGCCACCGTAATGGCGTGGTCCGACGCCACCTCTCCTTCCTGTAGGATTTCCAGGGCCTCAGCCCTCTTGTCGTCCGGGAGGAAGTCCAGCAGGGGAGCGATCCTAAACCAAAGCTCCCTGTCGTAGCGAGCCACAATCACGAGTGCGTTGGCCGCTTTAATAGTCGTTGCCGCTGACGAAATGACCTGTCGCCCCATGGCATCCAGTTTCTTTCCCTCAGCGTCCAGAGGGGAAGTTGAGGTTGAAGCCAACGCCCCAGCCGCTTTCTTCTTGGCCGCCGCGGAGACCACTGAATCCGGGGACGGCTGCGCCCTGAGGCACATGGGGGCGGAATCCAGGACCCGGTATTTCTTCTCATACCGGTCTCTCTTAGCCAGAGCCGTGGATAGGTTCTTCAGGAGCACCAGTCCCTCGTCCCAGATGTCGTCCAGTAATGGGACCAACAGGAAAGTCTTCCTCTTGGCCTCCTGCCGTTGGTAGAGGAAACCTTCCTTCTTCTGTTCTTCAGGGCAGAGCTGGAAGAGCTCAGATGCCCTGACGATCATGGCGTGGAAGGAGCCAATTTCGTCGGGAGGGGATGCCCGAGTCGGTGGTGATGGAAGGTCCATTCCGTCGTCGCCACCATTGTAATCCGTCCCCGTCGTCGCCGTCTCCGTTCCTGTCTCAACCCTCGGAGGAGGGGAAGGAGGTGAAGGCTGTGAAGGCTGTACAGGCTGGAAAGGAGGAGGGGGAAGAGTTCTCCTCCGCTTGTTCGGTGGGCTTCCCGACGGTCCAGGCTCCGCTGGATCGTCCGCTGGGGGTAAGGGCAACCTTGTCCTTATCTCCGTACACAAGGCCTGAATAGCCATGAAGATTGCTCCTGAGTTGTCTTGTGGCATAGGCACCGGTTGCGACGGGAGCGACGGTTGGGGAGTAGGATCCTCCGTCCCCTCCACGGCCCGCGGTTCCTCGTCAGCACCGCCGTCGCTTTCTTCGTCCGCCTCATCAGGATCCTTCCCGTAGGTCCGGACCTCCTTAAACTTCTTGTCCAGGATCTTTGCGACGCCAGCCAGCTCCTCTTCAGAGGTGGTATCTGTGTCCGTAATGGCTACCGGGCCCACCCCCTCTTTCTCCGCCTGGGGTTTCACGGGGGTCTTATCGATAGGTTGAAAAGAGAATTCTCTCCGCGGTGGCAGGGAAACTCTAGGCCCAGAGGCCGTCTCCACTGGGATAGCCTCCACAGGCTTCGCCAGGGCCGCCACGACTCCCTCGATCGAGGCCTTAGCCGGGTGAGTCTGGGCCTTCGCAACTTTGGGCGCACCTGAGGCCTTCACCTTGGGGGGAGGGTCACTGCCTCCGTTGGGATCGACCGGGACTTCTCCCGAAGCTTACCCGGGTTCTCTGGTTTCCTCTTCCCCGAGCCAGAGCTGTTTGCTCGTGGTTGATGGCGTCAGTGATAATGCACCCAGCCTGGCAGCCGAGGAGCCCGACCGATCGTCGCTCCCGGTGCCCGCTGACTCTCAGTGCTTTGCCTTTTGTTGGGCCCCCGTCTCCAGAGCGCCCTCAAAGGTCTTAAAAGACTGATCAGACTTTTTCCTCATCTCACCTGCTGCTGGGCTCATCCCTTCCAGCCAGTTGGTGAGCCGAGTACGACGATCCCTCATCGTCCGTTCGACATGTTCTTACAAAACGCACGGTCCTTCTCCACGTGCGATTTGTTGTTGTGAAGGCAGTAGAGGCAAGGAGAGTGCTCATCCTCCTTGAAGACGTTCTGAAGCACGCATCCAGAGCAGTTCCTGGACAGCTTGTATCCAACAGGCGTCATGCTTCCCTTCTCCTGGGCCATGTCCACGCGGGGTAGGCCTCAAAGATCTTCTGGAATCCTCTGAGAAGTGGAAAACACGACAGAAAAGTGCCCTTGAGGGGCATAGAAAATTCCAAAAACGGGTACCCGTTGATCGGAAGTAGAGTCGATGGAGCTGTAGGCTCGATTGACCGAAAACATAAGCATAAACTCTTCGAAAAAACGCAAAACACAGTAATAGCTCGAGAGCTAAAGCACGAAGACTCTTGAACGTGCGGTAAAAATCTGAAGATGGCTGCCTGAGGAGGGGCTTAGGTAGAGGGCAGTCATTGGCTGGGGGCAGTATGACCCAGAGACCATTGATTGGTTACTAGTAGAAAAACAGTTCAGAAACGAAACTGAAACAGATTTTTTCTTTACCAAGGATTCCCAGCCTGACGACGGTGAATATTCATGAGCATGTGAATCCATGCCAGACCCCATCCTGGAGAACCTTATTTTCCCCTGGAGTCCTACCACATCCTGTTTTCCCTGGCCCAATAGTGAGGTAGAAAGATTAGTGAACGAGAGATCCAGTCTACAATGGTCACTCC
Organism: Ambystoma mexicanum; assembly: GCF_040938575.1. Lineage (NCBI taxonomy): Eukaryota > Metazoa > Chordata > Amphibia > Caudata > Ambystomatidae > Ambystoma > Ambystoma mexicanum. The sequence continues at coordinate 1,447,177,074 of NC_090922.1, read as the reverse complement.
CACAGCCATGTTTTATCACTAGAGATGAGGGAATCGAGGGGAGGGATTGAGATAAAAAGATATAATCCAAGGCCGATGATGAATTTCCACTATGCCATGTCATATACGAACCCATCTCACTCTGTCCCCTCCCATTGACCATACTCAAGTCCCAAGACTTCAAGAAGCTCAACCAAAATTTCAAATTATTTGAGATTTTACGAGAAGGTACTTTCTCTGGGACATTCCCTATAACTACACACTCTGTGTTTAGGTCCCCCGCTAATGTAATCTGAGACCCTCCCGGCTCCAGTTTAATTCGTTCCAAAAGGGAGTCTAATGTTCCTAAAAAGGGAGGGAGTTCTGAACAAGCGGGATTCCAGTATACATTAATTATCGTCCATGGAAAGCCCGGGGAGTCTCCCCTTAGGAATATTCTGCAAGCCTGGATACCAATCAAGTTCTTAAAAATCGGGATGGCTTCTTTTTTTGATTTTTAAAAGCCATCAAAAGCCCACCTGAGGGTTTACCCTTGGCCATCTGCGTTGCTGGTAAGAACATTGTGAAACCTTTTTTGCTTATAGGATTTACTAGCCAGGTTTCTTGCAATAAAACGATATCACAAAGATCAAAAAGATAATCTCTCATTCCTCTGGCCTTAAAGCACCGGGACCCCGCGTGTTCCAACTTACTAACTTTAGTCCTTTTGGCCTAAATCTACCCAGCTTCACTAGAACCTGGGAGATCATTTCTGGGAGTAAGGTAACGGGTTCCTCCCGGATGCTTGGACACAAAGGATCCCTCCCTTCTCCCTCTGGCTCCTTCGCTTGCTGATCCCCCCCTCATTTGTAGACCCAATTTCCCCACCCCCCCCCATCTTGAAATAAAGCCATTGGCCTACCATCAGACTTGTTGACCGAGACTTGAAGGCCATATGCTTCCAACTCCCTTGAGGCATTCAAAATAGCTAATTTCGCTCTTTGTGAGGTAAATGAGATTTCTACGAAGTATGGATCTTGTGCAATCGGGAAGGAAACATTCTCAATATCCTTAGACGAAAACAAATGCAGGTCATTCACTTTTCTACAAATCCCCAAAAGCAATGTTCTATTCAGAGATTTGTGTTGCCTGGTATTTGTTAGAAGTCTTAACCAGACCCTTTGGACGTCAAAGTCCTTAATGTTCTCTGGAACAGACATTGTGATTTGACTCGCACTTGCATATGGCCCTGTCCCACAATCCAATTGGGCAGAGTGTGTTATTATCATAGATGTTTTCCCCTGACCATTCTGGGTGCATGGAGCCTTAAGATCACTACCTTGAACAGAGGTGGTATTTTGGGATAAATCTCGACCTATTCCGGCCCAGTTTCTCATTTCAGTTTTCCCTCTTGCTGCCAGAAAGATAGGAGCCAACTTCAAAGTTGCTCCACTCTGTGAGGCCCCGACCTTGGAGCTCTCCTGAGACTGTTTGGGTAATCCAGGTTTCTTCTGCTGAAATATGGGGGCCCATTTTACACTGGCCGAGCTGTTACTCATAGATTGTTTCTCATCAGCCGGCCAGCATTCAATCAGCCATTGTTGGTTACCGGTGTCCGTGATGACACCTTCCTCTCTTGGGTGTCATTTCCCTGGAAATCCCTCAGCTCAGTGTGTAGGCCTATACTTGCTTTTGTTACTTCAATACGGTTGCCCACTAAGGGGCGCTTAGAAGTAAACTGTGGTGATATTAAAGACTTCCCTGCTTTGCCCATTCCATTTGTTTTCAAAGGTAGCGAAGGAAGTTTTGGCGAGCTACATGCAAGTGCATCAGATCTCCCCTTGGAGTCTTTGGGGCGCAGGTCCTCTAGTACTGCAGTCTCCTTTACTTGGGGCTCAGAATTGCTAGGGGTGATGTTCCCCGTTTTTGGATTTCCCCTTTTTTTGTGATTTCTCTTCGATCTTGGCTGAGGGGTTTTAGATTTTATTTTTCTTCCTGCTTGATGTTTTCTTAACTTCCTGCAGCCTCTGTAACTCTGTAAGGGCCGATTTCCAGGGAGAATCAGGAACTGACTGAACTTCTGTGATAGTTTCCACAACCATATGAGGGGTTGCGGCTTGAGCTTCCAATTCTTCCTCCCCTATGTTTGCCAGTCTTCGGCACTCCTCCAAGGTAGATTCCGAGAGAGGGGTATCATCGAAAACATGATTTGAGACATTCACTCCCTCTTCTGTCTCTCACTGTGGTCGCTGCTTGGGTTTCAAGATTTGTAATATTTCCTCTACAAGACCATTTTTTACCTCTGCTGAAGTGAGGAGATATCCAAACCTTGCTCGACTAACTCAAGATTAATTTTTCTAAGGGAGGAGGATAGATTTTTGTTGATTACTGAGCCCAACCCCACTAATGAAGACTCACATTTGGCTGTCTCATTTGTAAGTTCCAGCATTATACCTGCTTGTGCCTGCACTTCTGATTTCAAGAGTTTGAACACTGATACAAGAGAGTTCAGTACAAAGTGCAGGCCCTTAAGGGTCCCCACTTTCAAAGCATCTTTATCTACTGGGGAGCCTTCATTAGTACAACCTTCCGTTGATCCATGTTTTCCTAGCACGTCTTCGGCATGGGGATTCCCCCGTTTCTTTCCTCTCCTTCCGGGATGTGGTCAGCCGACCATAGCAACAGTCTCACAGGGTAAACATAAATCTAGATAATGGGCAAGTCACATTTGTTGACTTCAATACCATACTACCCGCAGTGAAAACATTTCTCGCCCAGGCATCAACACTTTTATCATCCCTGTCAGGAGGGATGGATGGGTAAGCTGACTGCTTAGTAGATGTAGCAGCCTGAAGCCCCAAGCTTTCTGGTGTGGGATGCTTAATGAGATTCTCTGGGTCACTACTGGATCTGGTCTGTACTTCCTTGCAATGTTTTCATTTACTGCAGCTGCAGTTTTTGATGTCTCCCAATTTGCAGAGACCATTTTAATGCCATGTGAAAGGCCAAAATTGGGTCTTTCTGAGGACCCTGGTAGAGGAATCACTGGAGGTCGAAGGTGACCTTTGACGCCTCTTCTTGGCCTTCTTCGACAAAGACGAAGAATGGAGCGCTCGACATCTCAATCAAGACCGTTTTGATTTTTTGCATGGGGAAGAATACCTCGACTCAGTCTTTTTTAACCTCCCCACCGCAATTTACCTTTACGCTCCCTGAGAACCTTCTCGGTCATCGCCTGACAGGAGCCACAGTCGGAGGTACCGTGCCCAGAATCCAGTCACCACAGACATATGTGGTGGGGGTCGGTGTTCAACATCTTCAACCCGTAGTCTTGGCACTTCTTAAAGCCCGACTTGAGTGTCGATGGTGTCGACGAAGAAGACATTTTCAATAAAAAAAAAATCACAATTTCACTGAAGCGCCATAATTCTCTCGAAGCGTTAGCTCGGAAGAACGGAACTGAAGCCAAAAGGCGCTATCTGCGCTACTTACACTGATGATGACGTCGACCATCTAACGGAGGCCCTCGAGGGACATCAACTCAACGACACTGCACACAGTGCCCTCTGTCGAAAAATAAAAATAAACTTGTTAAGCAGTTGAAGCTGGAGAGATAATTATCATAAGATGAGGAATACGTGGGAGGACACAATCCATTTGAAATGTAGAAATCACAGTATAAGTATAACGAGGATCACATAAGGCCACAAGCCGCAGGACGAGAGATGAGGGAAAGCAGAACTAGGCTGCACAGAACAGGAAGGCCAAGGGTCGCAGTCAAGGTCAGAGACAAGCAGCACATTCCAAACTTAAAACGACAAGGGGCCATCTGCAGAAAAACTGAATAACTCCTCATAAATTGCAGCCCAGAAGGGCTCGATTTCGTGGTCCTCGACGATAGTTTCTTGGGGAAGGGGCAGGCTATCCACCTGACATGAGAGGGCCAATCAACTAAGATACATAGGGGCAATCTATATGGTATACCACTCCGATCACCCAATGAGAAAGTGGGATAGGTTTTTCAGGGAAGGGCCCATGTTGTGACCTTACTTTGCAACAAAAAGCTGACACGGGTTTAGGGGCAGTGACTCTGGAGAATTTTGAATGTCCTGTATTATCCCTGTCGGTTTTGGTAATAAATGACAGGTCTAACTTTCCCTTGGCTGAGTCCTGCGTTTGTTCTGGGGGAGGGTTGTTGGGCCTTGGAAGCTGTAAGGGTAAGCTTGTAGTAACCTCCAGACCTCTGGCGTACTTTGTCTCCTAGTATCTTAAATAATGGGTGTTAATACACAAGTCAGTTGTTCGTATTCTTTTATATAGAATTGCTGACTCTGCCCTGCTGGCATTCGAGTAGCAAGCACTTGGCTTTTTGAGCTATGTCATCCGCTTAAACTTGCATCGGAATCTTGAAGGGATGGCGGACCCTAATCTCACTTTTTCCCCTGAGCTTCCCTCGTCGTGATGCAAAAGGTTGGGAAATGCAACAAAGAAATTCAACGGCTCTGTTATCGCTGCCCATTTCATAGGTCTGGTCAGGCAAGCTTTCATGGGTTAGTAGATCACTAAGAAGCCTTCGCCGCCGTCCCCTTCCATTCGCCTCATGTTCCTTCAGCTAAGTCCCCATCGCCAGCAGCTAGTTCCCTTCATACACGGCTTTACATGGAACCTTCATCGCTGCACACACGCAAGAGTACATGGCTCGTTCACTTTATGGGCTTCTATTTTAGACATGTTGTGCTGGTAGGCGGCAATTCAAGAGGATCCAAACCTAGGTGCCTGAGGAAATAAAGACTGCATCTTCCTAGGAAGAACGGACGCAGCATGCACTCGAGAAAGAGACCATAAGAAATGAGGCTTTCTTCAATGTCCACCTACTGCCCTTGTTCAGCCAAAAACGAATAAGAGTGACTCTCCAATAGTTCATCCTGCTGTGACATATGTAGGGGGGCGGAGCCAGAAGCACATTCATGGCGCCAATTTGCTGTGTGCGGCTCCGCCCTCATTCCATCTGTAGCACAGGAAGCGCTTTTCTTTTTCTTTAACAATCGTTGAGCGCTTTGGGCCGGAGGCTGGCTGGATCCCGAGATCCGGCTAAACATCTGATGCCGGGTCTCGGACCCGTCGAGTGCCGGCTCATTGGTCAGCGCTATGTGTTGGCCTCAGCCCTACATGGCAGAACAAATGCCCCTGCCATGTTTATTGTAAGCACAGGGAACCTCTTCACAAGCCCTCACGACAGGAGTATACTCTCTCCCCTGTTCACACCGGCAGTGTGTGCACAGGGTGTGGCTAGAGCCCATGTGCTACCAGGGGATTACCACCTTCCAGATCATTGGCTTTATGGGCCCCGTCCGGCTGACATAGTAGTCTGCGCAGTGCTTTAAATGGGCCGGTCCTACCCGGCCCTCGGTACCAGCGCTTCTTCTATTTGTGCATTTGAGTACCTGCACTTCTCATAGCCTGAAAGAGTACCGGTACTCAACTATGTTGCAAGGTGAAAATGAAAAGTTTTCATTTCACTTTATCGCAACTTAAAGGACTACTATTCTGCAGCCTTTGCTGGGGAAAGCAGCACCCACTCCATCCTCCTCTCTCCCCCACCCGCAGTGCTCATAATGTCCCCTTCAGGGCCCATACTGCAGAACAAAAGGAGGGACAGGCATGCATCTGCTGTGCTCTCAGCATAGCAGGTGCTGAACACTGTTCCACTAAGTGGGATTCACCTGTCACCATTAGTGTCCATTGATGGAGCAGGGATTGATTTGGAAAGCCTGGGAAATTACCTTTTAAAGAGGTTTCTTTAGTATTAGCAGTGCCTATTCTAATATGTAAATGTTTAAGTTATTGGAGTTTCGACTGAAAATTCACAGCTCCAATTACCTACCGAATTAATTTCTTACTAGGCAATGAAAGCAAGCATTAGGAAAAATCTCCTTCTAACGCTTAGTTTATAGCTATGATATCTGCTAGTTTGATAAGCAACGATTTGCATGTAATATAGATATTTAAACTTTGTTAACACAATGCATAACAAGAAGAAAATGGAAGTCTGTGTGAATGTATCTCAGATACGCAGTTTACCAAAACGTGAGCTCTTTGGCAGGCACGTAATTGAGTCTCAGTGGCCATTGCCTGCAAACAAAAGTGTGTGCATAAAGGGGACATGTGCCCAAAGTGCCGTGCCGAAAAGGGCGGCGCCGAAAGCGCAGCGCCGTCGTACCTGCACTTCTTTTTTTCCATTTAAAGCACAGAGTCTGCGGATGGCCCTCGAGCGGTAGCCCGGTGCTACCCGCTTTCCTGCAAGGGAAAGGGCCCCAGGAGGGGAAAGGAAAGGGGCGTGCGAGCAGATACTGCTTAGCTTAGAGTATCTATCACCTGACTAGGGTGCCGGGTAGTCTCTTCCGTTGATGAAGTTCTCATCTTCTCAAATGCGGCTTCCCAGCGCTCACTCTACTACTAAGAGCTTGCCACGAAAGGGAGACGCATGGCGCCCGAGCGCCCCGCCCCGACCCGTAGCTAAATACACAAGATGTGTGCGGGTGCGAGGAGGAAAGGCTCTTCTGCGCGCACTTACCGCACAGATTGAACGCGCTGGGCGCTTGCAGCATAGGCTGAGTAGTGTAGGCTCCCCTTCGCTCTAATTCCCTAACCCTGGTACCCCTGATACTGCAATAATAAAACAGACCGGGTTTTTGTTAGTGGAAAAAATTATGGCCGTAGGCTTGTTTATTTTCTACAGAAAATAGCACCAACAATAAACATAACAAGCAATAATGACACCAACTCGCTTTTGGGCACTTCGTGTCCAGGAGGTGTAGATGCCCCGCCCTCTCCTTGGCTGGTCTTAGTTACCCGGGGCATCCAATCCTGGACACGTGCCGCCGCCTACGACTTTCTGTAACCGTGTACCGAAGGAAGTACTCGGCGTTCCTGTTCCTTGTTCTTTCTCCTCGCCTTTTTGCTGGGTGGGTTGGGTGGCAAAACGTTTCCTTCTCCCCCTGTTCCATGCCCTGGGAGCCTACCCGTAATAGGTGAGCTCCTTACCTGCTTGTGCTTGTCCTTCTTTCGTAGGGGTACTTATACCCCGTTGGCCCATTGTTGTGATTGCTGGGGGCAGGACTTCCTCCTGCCCCCCTGTTGTTTTTCCCCACACCTTTCCCCCTGAGTGTTTGCGTTGCCTTGGCAACGCCACGGGTGAGGGCGCCGCTTGGCTGCCCCTCCCCTTGCTATTCGCGCCGTTTGGTTCCCCCACCCCGCGCCTAACCCCCCAGGCCCTCTATCGTGCCGCACTTGTGCCGCACAAGGCCTGGGGCATAGGCTGAGTAGTGTGGGCTCCCCTTCGCTCTAATTCCCTAACCCTGGCACCCCTGATACCGCAATAATAAAACAGACCGGGTTTTTGTTAGTGGAAAAAATTATAGCCGTAGGCTTGTTTATTTTCTACAGAAAATAGCACCAACAATAAACATAACAAGCAATAATGACACCAACTCGCTTTTGGGCACTTCGTGTCCAGGAGGTGTAGATGCCCCGCCCTCTCCTTGGCTGGTCTTAGTTACCCGGGGCATCCGATCCTGGACACGTGCCGCCACACCTGAGTGGGTGACGCCTCGGCCGCTCAGGTCCCCGCAAAAAGCGTTCCTACTTGCAACCTCGTTCAGCTAAGGCTCTAAAAATGTTATCCGTAAAAATTCCCATCCCTTTGTTGGATAGATGTATCCCGTCCTGGTGGAACATCTCTGGGTTGTTCTGCTACAAACCATGCTTTATAAACTGGAGCCCCATGCTCCTACAGTACTTTTCTACTGCCTTGTTGAGCTTTTTCCTTGCGATTTTGATTGCATGCCTCCTGTGCGCGCCGTACCAGACTCTGCGTGTAACTATCTCCGGCATGAAAATTTCAGTTTTCCACCAGCAATGCGCTATAGCCCTTAGGGACTCGTACATGCTGCGCAACAGCTCGCCCTTATTTGTTTTGACCAGGTCATTTCCGCCCAGGTGGATTACCAGATACTCGGGGGGGTCCCTAAACCCGATCAGATCCGATAACGATCGTGAATGTCCTCCCATTGCATACCTGGGAGGCCCCACCAGGAAGTTATTGTCTTTTTAAAATGCAGGCCCTCTTTGAAGTCTTCGATCCACCAGCCTGCCCGGGTTACAAATGAGTGGCCGACTATCCATGTCGACTTGTGGGGGCTCGTATCTGCATTGGTGTAACGCTCACCTGATTCCCGCAGAGGCGCCGGTCTTGACTGGGTGAATGCCGTATCTTCAAAGGTGATGTGTAACACACGGTTGGCTCTTTGGGCTGGACCTCTGTGCACTGTATGTCTGACTCGAAGAGTAAGATGTCTGCAGATAGAAAATATGGGATTAATGAACTGGGGTTATTGGGTGCCTCTCTCCTCTTCCCTTTCTCTTCTCCTGTAGAACCCCAAAGGTTAACACCCTCACCTTAGGTAAGTGAACGCCGAGCTCTCCATCTGCCTCGGGGCAGGGTGCCGTTACCAGTTTCTTCACTGGATAAGGGTGCAGGCCTCTTGACCTCAGAGGACTGCTGTCCGTCGTTAACTGCACGAACGGTAAGTTCTGGGCACTTCAAATGTCTTAAAAGTCTTTTGTAATGATATCTCTTGTTTTGCAGGGTTCCGGCGATGGCGGATGGCGGGCTGATGAGAGTTGAGGATCGAACCCGCGTGAGGAATAGAAGCGCCTGGAAGCACGTAAGTAAGCGCTTGTAGCCTGATTCACGATGCGCACTAACTGTCCCTTTTATCTTGCAGGTACAAGTTCAGAGCTTTAGAGAAGCTGAAGGGTGCTGGAATACCCACTGGATTCGGCGTGGGAAGGAGTAATGGCACGTGAGTAATAAAGTTGCCCAATGTCTTTAAACGCACCTTCTTTTGTCTTTCAGATGCGGGATGCAGCGCCGAAGGCCTCCAGAGCGTGCGAAGAGCTGGTAAGCTTTTGTCTTTCAGATGCCGGAATGCAGTGCGAAGACCTCCGGAGCATGCGAAGAGTAGGTAAGCCTTTGTCTTTCAGATGCCGGAATGCAGCGCGAGGCGTTGGTGACAGCCGATGGACCAGGTAAGAGATGCGCTGCCACTGAAGACCGTAGTGCTAACCTGTTCTTTCTTTGTCTTTACAGGTGCTGCTGAAGACTGGATTCCAGGATGGTAAGCCTTTGTTCCCTTAGGCCCAGGATCAGAAGCAGAAGACACGATGAGCGTTCTGCTGCAGAGAATGCAGAATAACGCAAAGCAAGATTCATCCATCGGGTGTGGTTTAAATAGCCTCCTGTAGTGCTTAGGTGTCTCCTTCCACAGCCACGCCTAGGTAAGAAAAGAGTTCCTGCTTTCCAGAAGAGTTCCAGTGTTCTGAACCTAGGGAGTGGCTCCTGCCCCACCCAACAGGAAAAGTAGTCCCAAACAGAAGAGGATCAGGGGTTCAACTGGCAGGTAAGTAAGCAGCATGGTCTGCTGCAGGTAAGTCCACCCAAGCATTATGAGCCCGGCGCTTCCAGCGCTGGGACTGGGCATCTTTATGAGCCTGGTGCCACTGGCGCCAGGACAGGGTCCAAAAGGTCCCAATTGGGACTGGCTGGCACTCGGAACCGGGATTATGGGTCTGCTTCCAAGGGAGTCGGGCAAGTCCTGATCTTTTGGAAGCAGAGATCATGACAGCACCCCCCCTCAAGGCCCCTCCCAAACCGGGCTTCTCCGGGGGTTTGGGCTTGTTAGGAAATGTTCGATGAAATCTTTTGATTAGACGAGGCGCGTGGACATATTCTGCAGGTTCCCAGGATCTTTCTTGGGGACCGTAGCCTTTCCAGTCAATCAGGTAAAATAGTTTAGATTTGGAGATCTTGGAAACCAGGATGCTTTTGACTTCAAACTCGAGTTCTCCATCAACGAGAATAGGTTTTGGAGATGTAGTTAGTCGGGTTTGAGGTTGCACGGGTTTTAATAGAGAGACGTGGAAGACCGGATGTATCTTCATGTGAGGGGGCAAGTCCAACTTGACCGCTACTGGATTTACTATGGTAGTGATGGAATAGGGACCAAGGTATCTTGGGTTGAATGTGCGTGGTCCTTTTAGAGGTAGATATTTGGTGGATAACCAGACTTGATCTCCTACTTGATATTGGGGGGCTTCCTTCCGATGTTGGTCTGCTCCTTTCTTGTATTGTTCTTTAGCCCTTTGAAGGTGAGAAACGGCTTCCTTAAAGGCTTGGGTGATTGTAGAATGCAGGTGGTCTACTGCTGGTGTTCCAAGATCTTGGAGTGGATCCAACTCTGAGGTTCGAGGGTGACTACCGTATAAGAAAAAACGGGGTCTTCCCAGTTCCCGAGTGGACAGAGTTATTGTAGGCATATTCGGCTATCCAAAGGATATCTTTCCAAGTTTTTTCAGTTTGTTGTAGCATGCAGCGCAAATACTGTTCCAGAGTTTGATTGGTCCTCTCGGTTTGTCCGTCGGTTTGAGGGTGGTGGCTGGTCGAAAGTCTCACATCAATTTGAGCCGACCGACAGCAACTTCGCCAAAAATGAGAAATAAATTGACTACCTCGATCCGAAATTAGAACTGAAGGAAAACCGTGCAGTCGGACGATGTTTTCGAGAAATTCTCGGGCCAGAGTTGCTGCTGTTGGTAAGCCTTTGAGTGGAATGAAATGCGCCATCTTGGAGAATAGGTCCACGATTACTAGGATCGTATTGTATCCGGAGCATGGAGGTAGATCGGTGATGAAGTCCATAGAAAGCGTATGCCAAGGGCGAGGCGGGATGTCAATAGGGCGTAAGAGGCCGGCTGGTTTTTCCTTTTGACTCTTGTTTTGGGCGCATACTCCACAGGACATTATAAAGTCTCTGATATCTTTTTTCCAAGACGGCCACCAGAAGTAGCGCTTGATCTTTTCCGAGGTCTTGGTCATACCGGGATGTCCTTCCATTAAAGAATCGTGATAACAAGAGATTACCTTTTTCTGTAAATCTGTGCTGGGCAGGTATAACCGTTCTTGGAAATATAATAGGTTGTCCTTCACCGTAAAGTCCTTTCCCTGCAGATGCCAATTCTGTATGTCTGCTGGAGTTACCAGTAGCCTGGCTTTATCCTTAACTTCCTCTATGGATTGTGTGGCGATTACACCTAGAATTCTTTGTTCGGGAATGATAGGTACAGGTTTAGGATTGATCAAATGTTCTTCCTCTCCCATCCGAGAAAGGGCATCAGCTTTACCGATTTTTGTACCAGGTCGATAGGTAATTATGAAGTCAAACTCGGCAAAGAATAGTGCCCAACGGAGTTGCCTAGAGGATTGAGCTTTTGCGGTTTTCAAATATTGCAGGTTTCGGTGATCTGTAATCACAGTAACGGTGTGTCGGGCCCCCAGAAGATAATGCCGCCAAGCTTTAAGGGGGACTTGATAGCTAGAAGTTCCTGATCAGTAATAGTGTAATTGATTTCAGGAGGCGAGAATTTGCGGGACCAAAATGCCACTGGATGCAACTGATTGGTTACTGGGTCCTTTTGTGATAGAACTGCCCCCATGGCAAGGCTCGAAGCATCAGTTTCAACGATGTAGGGGAGTTCTGGGCGAGGATGTTTTAAGATCGGTGCAGAGATAAATCTAGTCTTCAAATTCTGGAAAGCTTGTTCCGCCTCGGTAGACCATTCAAAACGTTTGTTTTTCTTTAACAAGGCGGGGATGGGCTGGACTATTCGAGAGAATTCGGGGATAAACCTGCGGTAAAAGTTAGCGAAGCCTAACATGCTTTGAACACCTTTTACGGAGGATGGCGATGGCCATTTGAGAATTGCATCGACCTTCTTTGAATCCATACGCACTCCGCTAGGTGATAATATGAATCCCAAGAATTCAACTTCAGTCACGTTGAAAACACATTTTTCCAACTTAGCGAAAAGTTTGTGTTGACGCAATCTCTCGAGGACCATTTTCACGTGTTTCCGATGTTCAGTTTCCGATGAAGAATAAACGAGGATGTCGTCAATGTAAACAACAACACACACATCTATGAGCTCTCCGAGGACATCGTTCATAAAATATTGAAAGGCGGCCGGGGCATTGCAAAGTCTGAAGGGCATGACCTGATATTCAAATAGCCCATACTTGGTGCGGAAGGCCGTCTTCCATTCATCGCCCTCTTTTACTCGTACCAAGTGGTAGGCTCCTCTAAGATCCAGGTTTGTATACATGCATGCTTTTCTGACTTGGTCCAGGAGTTCAGGGATCAAAGGTAACGGATATCTATTCTTAACGGTGATCTGGTTCAGGGCGCGATAATCTATACAAGTTCTAAGGTCCCCTTCTTTTTTTGGAACGAAGAACAAAGCTGAGGAAGCAGGGGACTTGGAAGGACGAATAAACCCATTCGCTAGGTATTGATCCAGGTATTGTCGGAGGTGAAGATTCTCAGGCTCGGTGAGGGCATAAATTCTACTACAAGGAGGAGTAGATCCAGGTATCAGGTCTATCTGGCAGTCATAAGACCTATGAGGAGGTAGAGAGTTAGCCTGATCCTTCCGGAAAACATCTTGGAATTCTAGGTATTCAGGAGGTAACTGGGGAGCCTCCGAGGAAATTGCTGCCAGTGCAACACCAGGTCAAGGGTGACAAGTAGAGACACATTCTGGAAACTGAACCGTTCTTGCTCGCCAACCGATCTGAGGATTGTGCTTCTCTAACCAAGGAATTCCTAGAATAATCTGGAACTGAGGGGCCTTGATCACATCGAACACGATCTTCTCATGGTGTCCATCTTGACTTACTAGCGTCACTTCTTGGGTGGTATGCGTTACTGGTCCGGAGGCTATCTCCGTACCATCCACCGTAGTAATGACGTCCTTTACAGCCTTTGGACAAAGAGTCAGATTCATCCTCAAAACCATTTCATGATCCACATAATTGCCGATGGCACCGCTGTCGACGTAAGCTTCAATCGCATGTAATCGATCCAGATGTTCAGGGCTAATGAGGACCATAGGTATCACGAAATGCGAGGTCACGGAACTGGTTTTAACGCTCGGCAAGAGGACCTCTATTCTTGTCGGGCGAGGTCGTTTCCCTGCTCAGAGTTTGTGACCCTGGTAACTGCAGCTCCTACTGCCTTCTTGGCTGGTTTCACCGGACAGTCTCGAAGAAAGTGCCCCGAGTTTCCGCAATAGAGGCATAATTGCAGCTGTTTTCTCCTTTCCCGCTCCTTTTGTGTTAGTGGTCCTTTCAGGCCCCCTATTTGCATGGGTTCCCCGGAGTCTACTCCTTTGGTAGGAGTTGGTGGTTTGGAAAATACTCGAGCATCAAACCTGGAACGATCGGCCTTCCTGTTCTGCAGTCTGTGGTCAATTTGAACGACTAAGTCAATATAGTCCGAACAGTCTTGCGGGGGATTCACTACTTGGGCTAACACATCTTTGAGCTCTCCACGTAGACCTCTATAAAACAGCGTAATCCTTTTGTCCTCAGGCCATCGAGTTTCCACTATCAGTCTGTTGAAAGACGCAATATAAGCCAAAAGGTCTTGATTACCCTGTCGCAATGAAAGGAGCTCCTTGTCCAAGGCCTGCCCCTGTGAATGTCTTGCAAACAGTTTTTCCATACTGAGCTGAAAAGCTTGAAAATCATGGAGAACCGGATCATCTTGATTAACTAGAGGGATCGACCAGTCTGCCGCATTACCACTAAGGTACGAAAGCACGAAAGCTACCTTAGCTTGATCAGTTGGAAAGGCTGCTGGCCGGCATAAGAAGTGCAACTGGCACTGATTAATAAATACTGCAAACCTCTGTGGGTCACCAGAAAATCGTTCGGGCGGAGCCAGAGGTACATTCCCAGGTAGGTTGATCTGCACTGGGTTCGTAGAGGATGTTGAAGGAAGATTTGCCACTGATGCGGGTAACGGAGTTTGTCCGGCTTGTGACTGTAGCAATTGTCTAGCGAGATCGTCTGTTCGCTCCTTGGAAATAATCAGTTCCCTTCTTAGAGCATTCGTTTCCTGACGGGCTGCATGCACTTCTGCTCTTAGTTCCCCAAGTAACTGGGCTAGCTGGTCGGTATCCGAGGTTTCCATAGCGCCTGGGTGGGAGTTTTGCGATAGGCTTTGCGTTCTGTAACGCTCACCTGATTCCCGCAGAGGCGCCGGTCTTGACTGGGTGAATGCCGTATCTTCAAAGGTGATGTGTAACACACGGTTGGCTCTTTGGGCTGGACCTCTGTGCACTGTATGTCTGACTCGAAGAGTAAGATGTCTGCAGATAGAAAATATGGGATTAATGAACTGGGGTTATTGGGTGCCTCTCTCCTCTTCCCTTTCTCTTCTCCTGTAGAACCCCAAAGGTTAACACCCTCACCTTAGGTAAGTGAACGCCGAGCTCTCCATCTGCCTCGGGGCAGGGTGCCGTTACCAGTTTCTTCACTGGATACGGGTGCAAGCCTCTTGACCTCAGAGGACTGCTGTCCGTCGTTAACTGCACGAACGGTAAGTTCTGGGCACTTCAAATGTCTTAAAAGTCTTTTGTAATGATATCTCTTGTTTTGCAGGGTTCCGGCGATGGCGGATGGCGGGCTGATGAGAGTTGAGGATCGAACCCGCGTGAGGAATAGAAGCGCCTGGAAGCACGTAAGTAAGCGCTTGTAGCCTGATTCACGATGCGCACTAACTGTCCCTTTTATCTTGCAGGTACAAGTTCGGAGCTTTAGAGAAGCTGAAGGGTGCTGGAATACCCACTGGATTCGGCGTGGGAAGGAGTAATGGCACGCGAGTAATAAAGTTGCCCAATGTCTTTAAACGCACCTTCTTTTGTCTTTCAGATGCGGGATGCAGCGCCGCAGGCCTCCGGAGCGTGCGAAGAGCTGGTAAGCTTTTGTCTTTCAGATGCCGGAATGCAGTGCGAAGACCTCCGGAGCATGCGAAGAGTAGGTAAGCCTTTGTCTTTCAGATGCCGGAATGCAGCGCGAGGCGTTGGTGACAGCCGATGGACCAGGTAAGAGATGTGCTGCCACTGAAGACCGTAGTGCTAACCTGTTCTTTCTTTGTCTTTACAGGTGCTGCTGAAGACTGGATTCCAGGATGGTAAGCCTTTGTTCCCTTAGGCCCAGGATCAGAAGCAGAAGACACGATGAGCGTTCTGCTGCAGAGAATGCAGAATAACGCAAAGCAAGATTCATCCATCGGGTGTGGTTTAAATAGCCTCCTGTAGTGCTTAGGTGTCTCCTTCCACAGCCACGCCTAGGTAAGAAAAGAGTTCCTGCTTTCCAGAAGAGTTCCAGTGTTCTGAACCTAGGGAGTGGCTCCTGCCCCACCCAACAGGAAAAGTAGTCCCAAACAGAAGAGGATCAGGGGTTCAACTGGCAGGTAAGTAAGCAGCATGGTCTGCTGCAGGTAAGTCCACCCAAGCATTATGAGCCCGGCGCTTCCAGCGCTGGGACTGGGCATCTTTATGAGCCTGGTGCCACTGGCGCCAGGACAGGGTCCAAAAGGTCCCAATTGGGACTGGCTGGCACACTGAACCGGGGTTATGGGTCTGCTTCCAAGGGAGTCGGGCAAGTCCTGATCTTTTGGAAGCAGAGATCATGACAATTGGGTGCATAGGAGAGAAATCATATCAAGTGTTCTCTTACATATCTTTTGAAGCATTGAGACCTCCACCCCCTGATTTTCTTCACTCCTTTTTCTCCCAAGCCTCCTGCCCATGCCGACGTGGCTGCCCCTATTCTAAAAGAGTGGGTCCCAAACTCCGCTGCATCCCACCCCGCTTCGGCTATGGTTTTCATTAGCACTGCTTGGAATTGGTATCTGCTGAGCGCCCTGCCGTCCCTATGTATTAGTAGCTACCCCCCGACATCCGGCCGTACTTCAATAAATTCCTGGGTGATGCACCTGGGGCAATGCTCCCTATCCTTAATGCAATTCAGCTCTATTGTTCTACCTTTCCCCATCTGGTCCGTTTTCGATTTCCTAAGTACTATTGACATGCCCTTGGACCCTATGCTGATGTCGCCTCTTGCTAGGCCGTCCCCTGCAACTGTGTTGCGCGCTACCGGTTCCCCAATCATAAAAGCCCCATTATACGCTAGTGTGATTGCCGCCCTGAACAGCCTTGTCTCATTGCATATTTTATCCGTGGGCTAACTGTTGGGTCCATCACCCCGGCCACCTTAGAGGTATATGCGACTGCGGCCAAATGTGCTGCCGCCCAGCTTTTTCTTTTCCCTTGTGCAAATGCTTTCTCCAGGAAGTCACACATTTTGGAGATTGTAATCTCCCCCACTTCTTGCAAACCAGTTTCTTTTAACACATTATTTACATGTTTCTTGTATTGCTTACCAGTTTTGTATGTTATGGCGTTCCTGGCCAATCTTTCTATCACTTGGCCTTGCACTTCCTCTTCTGAGTCAACCTTGTAGCTGACCATTTTCCCTCAATTGCTTTTAATGGGACCCATGCCTTCTGTGGCGTGGGCCTTTTTATCCTGTTTGTATCCGGCCGCAGCTCTCGGAACTTGTCCCACTGGAAACGAGACAAGGCGTCAGCGACCACATTTGCTTCACCGGCGATATGCCTCGCTTTTAAGACCACATTATTATTCAGACACTCCAATGTAATTGCCCTCATTAATTCCAATACCAGCGGGCATGATGCGCTTCCATTGTTTATTACATGCACTACTGCCATGTTGTCTGACCAAACATTTAGCTCTTTGCTATTCAGCTCTGCCTCCCATGCACACAGAGCTACCCAGATAGGAAACAGCTCCAGTAATGTAATATTACTCGTCCAAGCTGCCTCCTGCCATACCTTTGGCCACTTTTCTGCGCACCAGTCTGTCCCTAATATTGCGCCAAAACCAAATCCCCCGGCTGCATCTGTAAATAGCACCCTCTTGCTCTCTTCGTTTAATGGGGAGCGCCAGATCACCGCTCTGTTGAATGTTTTAAGGAATACACCCCAAACTTCCAAATCTTTCTTGATTCCCCCACCAATTCTGACTCTGTGGTGACCTTCTTTTGCCCCTCTTGTTCGCTGTTCAATCCTTCTTTGGAATATCCTGCATTGTGGTATAACCCTACCAGCAAAGTTTAGTTTACCTGCCAGTGATTGCAATTCCTTAACCGTGGCCTTATTTTTCTCTTTTAGGCTTTTGATTGTTCTCAATAGGTCTGCTACTTTTTCCTCCGGGATCCTGCACACTCCCTTTCGTGAGTCTATTTCTATTCCCAGAAATTGGATTCTCTGTGTGGGGCCTATTGTTTTTTCTTACGCCAGCGGGAAGCCCCACTCTTTTGTTAATGCCATGAATTTATTCAAGGTCGCCCTACATAATTCGGAACCCTGTGGCCCCACGAATAAAAAATCGTCCAGGTAGTGAACTACTTGTGCCTCCTCCAGCTCCTTTGTGAGTGCCCATTGTAAGAATGAACTTACTTTTTCAAAATATGCGCACGAGATGGCGCACCCCATTGGTTGACATTTATCAACATAATATTCGCCCTCCCAGTGCATGCATAGCCACCTCTGTGATTCCCTACTGACTGGGAGTAAGCGAAACGCTGACTTTATATCCACCTTTGCCATCCATGCCCCTTTCCCTGCCTTCCTGACCACCTGTACTGCTTGCTGAAAATCTGCATAAGTCACTGATACTGCCTCTTGTGGTATGCCATCGTTCACTGATGCACCTGGGGGATATGATAAGTGGTGAATCAGCCTGAAATCGCCTGCCTCCTTCTTTGGGACCAGCCCCAATGGTGAGCATATGTATTCGTCAAATGGGGGAGACCTGTATGGGCCCCCTATCCTTCCCAGTTCTACTTCTTTCTCGATTTTCTGGCCCACTAACACTCTGTTTTCTAAGGCAGATTTCAGGTTTTTCGGGATATTCTGGGAACCGTGACCATCAAATGGTATTTTGAAGCCCTCCTGGAAGCCTCTTCTGATCGTCTTTGCGACTTCTTTGTCTGGGAAAACCTGCAGCCACTTCTCCATTCTTTCAACCCTAACTGGCGTGGCCCCTTTCTCCTCGTTTTTCTTAACTCCATTTTTCCAGTACCCTGTGTGTGCTGGATGTTGTTCTGGTACATTTTGCTGTACTATGTTCGCCCCTACTACCTACTACATAATTGCTCTCATATCTTCTGTTACTGTATCTATAATCGTTTCTAAAACTGTTCTGCCAATATTGCCTCCTTTGATAACCTCCTGTACTGCTCTGTTCCCTGGCGTCCCATTTTTCCCATTTTTCTTTTAGCACATTAAATATGTACAGGTTGAAGTTCTCTTCATCCCAACCTATGTCTGGGAAGCAATCCATGTCCTTTCTAAATTCGTGGTCATATTCTTTCCATGCTTCTCCCCCAAATACTTTGTAAACCTTCAACACCCTCTGCTGGTATGTTACCAGTGACAACCCATCTTCTGGGTATTTTTGCAGTATGATAGTGGACATAATTTGGAAAGCCGCTGTCCAATTATCAAAATTCCTAGCTACTGGTGCCCTCTTCAGTAAACCCTTCTCATCCTCTTTTATATCTTCTAATGCTACATTCTGACCTCTCTTCTGTTCATCTAGCAACGAAAAGATATCTATAAATTATTTCCTCCATATTTTTTCCTTCACTTTTTCATTAATGTACCATGCCTGGGCCTTCATCGAACGCCCCAAGGTGTCCTTCCCGACCGTGACCCTGCCATATTTTGTCATTACTGTGGCTGGTTCTTGTACTGCTATGCTCGTAAGCCCGGTCAGCGCCACCGGTATGCTGGTGTTTGCCCCCTGAGGGGTAGCTCCTGGTGGAACCCCTTGTCCCTCCCCCTGTGGGATGGGTACCCCGCTGTCTGCTGTGCCTGGCTCACCAGCCCCCTGACCGTCTCCAGCCCCCTCTTCCCTGGCCTTCTTCTGCTTATCTTTGCGCATTACACCCTTCCATCTCACTCAAGCCTTCAAGTGCTCCCTTTCCTTATCCTCGCTACTCTCCTCCTCGTCGGATGTTACTGCCGTTTGCTCGGCCCTGTGCTTTTTGTGTCTTTTTTCTTTTCCCTCCTGAGTTCTGGGAGACTCACCCTGAACCGTGATGCATTCTTTCAACATTTTAACAATTTTTTTCCCCAATGTTATTATCAATTTTTTCTTTACCTTTTTTGTTGGTTTTCTTTTGCCTCTTCTTAGGCTCCTCCGGCTGTTCCTGTGGCCCACCTGCCACCTCTCTCGCCCTCTTCTGGCCTTGCGGTATTGTTACCTCCTCTTCGCTGCTGCTGGACTCCTCTAGTAGCAAAGGCGACATTGCCCTTGCCTTCTCCTCCTTTTGCATCAGCTCTAGCACCCACTGTGCGCCATATTATTTTTCTGCTTTTTTAGCCCATGCGCTAAATTCCTGCGCTCTTCTTGCCCTTTCTTCAGCCATTGTTTTCAAAATGTCGTCCTGAGATCTTCTTCGCTATATGGTTACCCTTCCAGGTGCAAGCCTGTGTCCTCGGGCTGCTGTTCAATATGCTATTTGCCCTTTTGCCCTGTAACTAAGGCTCCCAGCGTGCCTAACCAATTAGCTGCCTTTCTTCTAGCTGTCCGGGTGTCTGCACTTTATAAAAAAGTTCCCAGCACTGAATACGTGCTCCGCCGAGCCTTTGCCTCCCTTGTAGGCACCCTCGTAAATCGTGCCTCGTGCCTGTCTCTTTAAATAATCTGGTGAAGCAAATATGACCCTGACGTGATTTGAGCACGTAGCCTTCTGATCTGGAGTCAGACGCCCTCACATTGCACCACGAGGTCCTTGTGGCCTCCTTCCAATGATGCCTGCCCCGTATGGGCCACGCCCCTTGCCGCCCCTTCCTTCGCGGGCTTTGCAAGGCGCCTGTATCCGCGTCCTCCGACGCGGCTCGTCTTGATGTCCGCCTGCTGCTTCCGCTCTCCGCACCTCCTTGGCTGCCGCCGCCGGCTTCTGCTACTGCTGGCGTTCCCTTGCTGTCGCCCTGCAGCTGCTCACGTGGCTCCGTCCGGCGCTCTCAGCCCTCCGGCTCCTGCCTGCGGCTCCTGGGGAACTCCACACGGCTCTGACGACGCACAGCTGTCCCCTCCTGGCAATCTTCTCCACACGGCTCCGGCGATGCCAGTCTTCTCCACGCGGCTCCGGCGATGCTCCGCTGTCCGCTCCTGGCACTCTTCTCCACGTGGCTCCGGCGGTGGTCAGCTGGAGTGCAACTGCAGAGGGGGAGAACCAGAAAACATGAAAAAGCCCATAGAGGCAAAACGCAAAACGTTTCCTTCTCCCCCTGTTCCAGACCCTGGGAGCCTACCCGTAATAGGGGAGCTCCTTACCTGCTTGTGCTTGTCCTTCTTTCGTAGGGGTACTTATACCCCGTTGGCCCATTGTTGTGATTGCTGGGGGCAGGACTTCCTCCTGCCCCCCTGTTGTTTTTTTCCACACCTTTCCCCCTGAGTGTTTGCGTTGCCTTGGCAAAGCCGCGGGTGAGGGCGCCGCTTGGCTGCCCCTCCCCTTGCTATTCGCGCCGTTTGGTTCCTCCATCCCGCGCCTAACCCCCCAGGCCCTCTATCGTGCCGCACTTTGTGCCGCACAGGGCCTGGGGCAGAGGTGTTCCCCTTCTGTTCCAAGTGCAAGGCGAGACAGCGGCAGCATGACGCTCGGCCCTGTCCGGTGCAGGGATGAATGCCACTACACGGCTCAGATGCGCTAAAATCTTAATGTCTTAATGCGTGTCCGATGTATGTCCATCGAGTCTTTGCCTCTCAGTTCCTGAAGTTACGCGTATATGTTGTAATCCACATGGGTATAACGGGATGCAGGTCAAAAAGAAGCGTGTGCAAGTGGCGTCATATTTCAGGGGAACTGTCTTTCCATTGGGTAGGGGCATACATTTATTGGCTTTGATTACAATGAGACAGGTCGAGGGACATAAAAGTTCCAGATGTCTTGTGCTAATAGGGATTGTGTACTTGGGGGTTGAATGATGTCAGCACATATAATAACATATCCAATATTCAAAGTATTCTGATATGAAAGCAGAGAAAAGTCCTATGTGTGGTATTGGTGAGGTTTACAGAATGGCCAGGAGGTGTCAATTAGATTGAATGATTCATTTAACCTGATTGCAAAGGGGATTATAGGTCCCTGGGAAACGTATTTGGTCTACGTGGTTTCTCTGACATTTTCACTAACTCCGAACTAGCAACTTGATCTACTTTTTCGAGGAGATCAGTTTTGTAGCCTCTCATAAAAAAATATTCTTCACGTTATTTTAATGTCTCATATTTGTGTATCTCTTCCATACAGCGATGGCATTAAATACGGTGGCGGATACGAAAAGGCGTGTTAAAAGGTGTTTCCATCTGTGGACTGGATAATTTGCATTTATCCTCCGAGGGTGTTTATAAACCACAGTAGCAACACAAATGATTTCCTATTTTGAACCGTGCACCGTGATCAAGATATTTAGATCACACAGTTTTAAGAAAGTGACTAAAGCGTTCAGTGATGTTTGTGAGCCAGTCCATACAAAAATAAATCCATAATGTAACGAGTATATGATTCAATCTGGAGCGATGGATCACAAGAACACATTCATCTATCCTCATAATTTGCAAAAAGGTGTTCGCCAGATTAGGCGCAAAATGTAAACACATGGAAACATGTTCAATTTACATAAAAACAGTTTTCGTGTTGAAAAAATGCATTTATCAATACACAACTTAACATAATGAGACATTGACACAAAGAGACACAGTGATTAATTGGTTTCATTGATGTGCTTAGTTTCCAATACACTAAATCGATATTGGTGTTTTGTGGAATGATAGCATTTAAGTAGTTAACGTGACAGGTTACCAAAATAGATTCCGAACAATCTATTGTGATATTTTCAATTGTACTGATACAATCCGTTGTGTCCTTAGCGTATCCTTGATGATTAACTGTTGCAAAAAAGAAACACCATATTCAGAAATACTGCCTACCCGAGAGAGATCACGTGTGTCTGGAGGAGGCTGTGTGTCTTTATGAATGTTTGGCAAACAATAAATGATGGGTAAAGACCTTTCCTAAACCTGGGACAATATTGCTGAATTTAAACCCCAGCCAAGGGGCTCTATTGTGGTGGCAGACATTTGGGCACAAGTCCAATCATTACCCGACCCTGAGAGGCAGGGGAAAGCTGCCAGCCAACAAAGAAGCATGAGAACGCTTAACACCCCGGGAAAAGCGCGTGACCAGGAGGGTAGGTTCCCAGAGGACAGAGAAGGACTAAGGAGCAAGCACATTGCCACGAAGAGGAGCTATCCAAATGGTGTTGCGTTTATGACCATGTAAATGCCCCAAATAAACCCAGAGTTCTTCAGTAATCCAGTCTGGCTTATTTGTGCACCCTACTCTGCTTTGTGACAGGGGGTAAAAGGAACAAAATTGGCCAATGTTTTTACTGCGGACATAGAGAAAACAGTAGACAAGCCTAGAAGGGAGCAACTCAGAGGGTTGCTCAATATTGGAAGATAGTTATTAAACGTACCTATTTTATTTAAGGCCTTATTTGACTGGCAGCTGTCAGTAGATAATTAAGTCCAAAGTAACTTCAGGGCTGCACTACAAGTACTGATAAGTGCCATCATGGGTATGTTTTCTAAACAGAAGCTAGTGTCAGTCACTCTTCTCTGTTTTGCAGGAAGTTCTATGGGAAGATGTGGGTCCCTGCACCCTATGGTAGGTCCCTTTGAACCCGTGTTCTCCAATGCTGTCATTGCTGTGCATTCTTGGAAAAAATGGAGCACAACAAAACGAGCTCTCTGCGTGTGCCAGTATATATATAAGTCTATATTTAAGTGTCACGATGGTAACCAGTAATTTGCATGGGCCTGTGCGAAGAGTTTTGCGTCCGGTGCAACATGAAAACATGCCCTTTTTTCGAGGTGTGCTAGCCGCAGAATATTATGTAATAGCTCCAGCCTATTCCATAAGGGTGTGTTTAACTGGAAGGAGGGGCCTACTGTTAAGATGGATTTCTGAACTTTGACCTGGAGGGGCAGAGGTTCAGAAGGCCAGCCTAGTTTCTTGGAACAGGGTAACCTATGGACAGAAACTAGAGATGAGGTCGACCCTGGACACTGATGTGACCCATCCTAACGCGTGACCACCTGTACACTCTCTTGTGGTCTTCTATATTGATTGTATATTTCTTTTACAACAAAGACAATAATTAATTGATTGTTATGACTTTTTTTTAATAAGGTTTTAGCTTACATTTGTTATAGATTGGCTTGTATGTATGAATGCTTGACGGACGCATGTGGACGAATGACATGAACTGTATGTGAAATTATGTGTTCTTAAATTTTTCCTGCGATGTAAAATTGTCATGAGTGCTATGATTAAATCATGATGAAAATTCTTACATTTAAATAATGTATCAGGTCTAATAAAATTCCTTGATAACCTGTTTTCAAAATTGTACCCTCTGGATCCTTTTTCCGAGACTAGTAACCTCTGGACAACCAGACCAATCAGGGTAGCTATGGCAGGCGGTCAAGACTAAGTCTCAGGAGGGGTGAGGGTGACTGAAGGACCTCAATGAGCACACAAAGCAAGGACACTTACAAATTACTCCAGACAGGTGTTATATCAAAAATATAGACACATTTATTACAAGGCCTTTGTAACACAGACCGTATCAAAAGAATCACAGTAACACTAAGTAAACCAACACAGCACTATCAATACAATAGATATACAAGACCATTGGGGTCTGAAGGGTTAAATGCACAAAATATGTCGACAATCTAGACGGGAAGGAAACAGGCAGTGCATATAGTCGTTAGGCCCCGTTCGACATCGATAATACACCTAACTAAGAGGCAGTCCAAGCCCTAAGAAGAGAGGAGCCTTGTGCTCGATAGTACATGCGATGCAAGCACATGCGATTGTTCCAATGGGCAAGATAGGGTCTCTTCAGGGGTCTCTAGCAGCTCGGGAAGGTGGATGAGGCGATGCCGAAAAGTTATCACTATTCAAGAAGGACCTCCACTTGAAGGCAGAGGAAGCTCGAGAGTTTGGGATGGAGTCGCTATTTCGCAATAGCCATGGAAAGGAGAGGCGCCCTCAGGGGCCACTTGAGCGTAAAAATGGGCCCCTGCACTAGGGGCCACCGGTTTGTTTATGCAGTACTCATCCGTCCCAGACGCAAGCGCACCCAAACTTCGCCAGTTCAGGTTCGAATGTGGCAAAAAGGACTTCTCGGTCCCTTTCAGTTCCTGATATACAGCGATGATTCCCAAACGGGACAGTGGTGAATTCTCCGCTCCGGGTGGCTGAATCAACCCAGGTTCCCTGCAGCAGACTTCAGGGGCAAGAGGGTCACAAATGCAGCGGACTTGCAAAAGAGGTTGCCGCAGCAGGGCAACACGGTAACAGCGTTCACTCCGGTCCTGGCGCACTCGTCTCACTTCAGACCTGGGAATGCCAAGTGTACGAAATTCAGTGTGAGGGTGCCGGGGACCAGAGCTAGAAGTATACCAAGTTTCGAGGGCCTCCTCGAAACGGCGGCGGAGACAGAGAAAAGCAACTGGGTAAGCTAGTCAGCCCACTGTTTGGCCCAGGGACACTTCCGAGAAAGCTTACTTGCAGGGTTTGATGAAGGTGCCGAGAATAGTTTGTCCCACTATTCCAATGGGTCGAAGCGTCTTTGCAGACCTTCTAGGACGACCAGAAGCAGAGGGGTCCCACGGGACGAAAGCGGGCTCGGGGTGCCAAACCTTCCAGCGGGATACCAGCGGTTCCTCGACCCGGCTTTGTAG
The DNA here is from genome assembly GCF_040938575.1 of Ambystoma mexicanum. NCBI lineage: Eukaryota > Metazoa > Chordata > Amphibia > Caudata > Ambystomatidae > Ambystoma > Ambystoma mexicanum. The sequence continues at coordinate 1,447,152,306 of NC_090922.1, read as the reverse complement.
TTGCTGGATACTTGGGTCCTATCCTTTGTTCAGTGAGAACTCAGGAGATCGACCTGGTATTGGTGTTTTTGGCCTCCACTTATCCAAAGTTCCCTTCGCGCCAAAACAGAGAGGACCCAATGGGAGATCTGCTCACAAACATACACTCCATATGTGGACCAATCACGGACCAAGGTGGTCCCAGTCATTCATGGCACTCCAGACTCTCTGGCACCCAGAATGTGTATTGGAACGAGACGTTCCAACCCACATCCTGGAGGCACACACACAAGGCATGCAGAAGCCCGGGAAAGCATTGGGTTTCGCAGGAAAGTGCATGACCAAATAAGGATTGACCCGGGTCGACTCGACCTGGGGAAGGTGAAGGGGCAAGATGGCCAAAGGACAGGACAAAGAACCTTGTGGCATGGCCATTTTGGAGCCAGGCCACCTATTCGTGCCAAACGCGGTTAACATGGCCGAAAAGGGTTAATAATGCAAAACGGTAGCTGCCACCAGTCCTGTCCATGACACATCTGCACAGTTCATAAAAAGTCCAGCGAGAGTATCTAGGGCCTTTGGAAATGACTATAGACCCAAGTGTTCTGTATGGTAAGATACACTGCACACTTGACACATGTTGCATAAAAGTTGCAACATGGGAAAAGGACTAAGGGAAACAAAGTCTCCCAGTACTGACTGTTTTAAGGGCACGTGGGTTTCCCCATAAAAAGTGAACGAAAGCCCAAAGGAGTGCAGCTGAAGGCTGTGCTTCTCTGGCAAAGTCAGTCAATGGTGTCTAAATAGCAGCAAAAAGTTTGGAGGTTGACACATGGAGGGAAAATTGCATATAATTCTGAAATCTTTCCTAACACCTACCACATATTAGACAAACTATTGTTATTGTTGTTAGGCATGGTCTACCTGCTCGCAGATCACGGTCTGGCTTCCACATCATGAAGACAGTCATACATGAAAGAATCAATCTCTCCCATCTGTAAGGGTTATGCAGGCTAGCATAAGGAGGGTTCTATGTCCCTACATCGCCAGTGTTTATTTTGATGAGTTTTTGCCAACAGTTTTCTGCCCAAAAAACGAATCTAAAAGGTTATTTTTTTTATTTTGGGGGGATTTCCCCTTGAGCCCCCTCCCGTATTATATACACCCTATTCCCCACCACCTTGCCATTATATCCCCTTTCCCCCCACCCAAATATTTTTCTATGAGTTTTTTCGGCAACAAACTTAGCAAAAAACTCATCGAAAAAAACACTGTCCATGTATCAACGTCGTACCGTAAGAATGAAAATTACCCCTGCTGTAGCGCAGGGAGTCTTGATTATATTAAAGACACAAGGTGAACATTATGCTTAAACTTACTTTAATTCTACTCTTCCAGCAGATTTATATCTTTCCTTCTCATAAACCTTTCAAAAACGTTTTCTTTTTTTTAAACTTGAAAATAGAAACCTCAATCCAAAAACTTCACATCCCATGAGCCCCGGTGTCTCTGGTAGTCCCATGTCTATGTCCTGTCCCATGAGCCATTTCCTGCCCAGGTCCCTTCCTCTTCCTTGATGCCTTCCAACTGACATCCAATAACAAATAAAACACACCCACGGCACACCAACACTGCAGCAGTTTGCGACACCCCATCTTTTTCTGACTGGGGGTCCTCACATGGCCAACGCTGGCGACACCAATTGCGATAGCCTCGTCTCCTCCGCACACAGCTCCTCAGCCAGTATTCTGGACATCCCATGTCAGAGAAGACATACGTTAGGGAGGGTTATGTGCACTATAAATAGCTGAACGACATTATCATTTTCACCACTTATCTGCCATGCGTCGCTGGGCGGAATAATGCTTGCCTCAGTGTCTTTAATAGAATCAAGATGCCCAGCGTTACAGCAGGGGTAATCTTCATTCTATATCAAGACCGAAGGCGAGCATTATGCTTGTTGTTCAAAGGTGTCCACCACTGCTGCCGCCACACTTGCAATTGGTTTCAAATAAAATGTCTTATAAGTGGCGTCGCCTGACCAATCCGCTGCATTCAGGATGTCTTGAAGACTCACTCCGACTCAAAAGGCTTTAGAGGCCATAGACCGTATGACCGAATGCGCTCCGAAGCGTTTCACATCTATGCCTGCTAGGGACATGATTATTTGCACCCATATGTCTATATTCACTGGCGCTACTGCTTTAAACGGTTTTCTGCGCATAATGTGAAACTGAAAAACACCCACAGGCCTCACATCGGCCGTCCTCGATTCATATTCCTTGATAGTTAGCCACACACAGTTTAGGCTGGTCTAGGAAATAGGGATATGATATAGTCGATGAGTGACACTTAGTCCTCCTCGCAATGGAGAATGGCACTCCCTCTGGGCAGAAGATTTTCACATCAGACACTCTCCTACACTCTCCTAGAGGACACCAGGCACAAAAACATTGCTAGCCATCCGCACAGCTGTTGGTCCGATAAATCCCCGCTACGCGACCAGTTCACAAATAGCTGCAAGACAGCGTTGACGTCCCATAGCCGTGCGTATCTAGGGATAGGGGACACACTAACTTTGACTCCACACATCAACCTAACGCAGGGCGTTCCCTCATGGGGCCTCCGTCTAATGGATCGTGACCAGCCGAAATCACTAACCTGTAGACCCCTATGGTCCAAAAAGCTTTTCCCCCTCCCGCTAGGGACACTAAGAAATTCAGCACTTGTACTAAAGGTGCTGGAATGGGATGAAGGCTGCGTTGGCTGCACAATAGGCACCATCACCCCCATGCCTGGCATTTCGGTGCTGGACTGCCCTTGTGGGCGGGACAAAGACTGATATGCAAATGGATATTCCTCTTTTATGAAAAGTACAGTGAGCTAAAAGCGATGGCTGCGGACTCTCACAGTGGGTAATGTTCTTTCGAGATAGAGTCACCTGCTACCTTTTTTTGCATCACCCCATGCCGCCTCATCTTTTGAGCACAGAGGGGGCTCAAGATTGTTTGATACATTCTGCAGCCTTTCTTGAAATGCCTGGCATTCTCCTTCTGCTCCCGATACCCTGCACGCTAGTAGAGGTAGCTTCCCCGTCCTCATCAGCGGATGAAAGTTCCCAGCTGGATCAGACAGGAGATCCTCTCTGAGGGGAAGCACTCACAGGAAATCTGACAAATGTTCCATCAGAACTGGAAACCAAGCTTGTGATTTCAGGGCTACTATGAGTACCTCCACTCTCTCCCTCCTGATCTTTGCTAGCACTCTTGCCAACATCATGAATGAGGTAAGGCATAGTGTACTGCGCTCAACCACGCTTGAAGAAAAGCGTCCGCCCTTTGTGCTTCTGGGTCTAGTCTCCAGCTGAAAAACATTGGTAACTTTTTGTTCAACTTGGAGGACAACAGATCAGCGTTTAATGGACCATGGACATTTGCAATCTCCGTGAAAACCTTTCTCTGGAGCATCCAATCGCTGGAGTCATGCTAGTAGCAGGAGCTACAGTCTGCTACTACGTTCTGTACTCCCACAGGGTACTCTGCTGTCACAGAGATCATCGGTCGAGACAGTAATTTCAGAAGTCCTTGGTCAATTCCACGAGCATTCGCAATCGCGTGTCACCTTGGTGGTTGAAGTTTTGGACCGCGAAGATGTTGCCCATCCTGAGCAGGATGCAACACTCCGCTTTGCCTTTGGTGAAGGCTTTTATTGCAAAAGACCCTGCGAGCAACTCCAAGCAATTGATATGGAGGAACAGTTCCTCCTGGGACCATTTCCCGCCTGTTTCCAGGTGACCGTATCTCATTCCCCAGCATGTTCGGCTGGTGTCAAGCTCTATGACGTCCTGCTCACTGAGCAGGATGTCTCAGAAAATTGCACAGCCATCCAGGCTTCCATGTTCTGAAGACACCATCCTAGCTCTAATCTTCCTCCCTGATCTAGGGGTTACTAGTTGATGGTACCCTAGACCCTCCTGCAGGTGATGAATCTTTAGACTCTGGAGGGTTCTGTAATGCAGGGGGTCTGGAAAGATAGCCTGGCTGGAGGCTGGCAGAAGCCGGTCAATCCTCGCCAGCATTCATAGAGATATTAAGAGCTTCGATAAAGTCTACGTCAACTCTTTTTTTTATTGCTCTCATCTTGGGCGCTGGTAGTTCTAGCGTAGCTCTTGTTGTGTCTACTACAAAACCTAGGAACTCTAGGCGTTGCCTCGGAACAGCTCCGATTTCTCTCGATTTATCAGAAACCCCAGGGAGGAGTGGAATTCGGATGCCCACTCCATCTGACTGACAAGCACTCTCCTGTCGTCCGCTAACATGATATATCGTCTAAGTAAACTATCATACAGATCCCCCTTTCCCTCATGGCCGCCGCCACCGGTCTCATTACTTTTGTTAAGGCCCACGGCGCTGAGGATAACCCGAACGGCAGTTACTTGATTTGCCAAACTGTATTGTTCCATTAGAAGCTGAGGACTCTGCGGTGCCCCTTAGAAAATGGTATTGTCAGATAGGCATCCTTCATATCTAACCTCACTAGCCAGTCCCCTTTTTCGGAGGATGCCGTGGAGTAGGTGTACTCCCTCCATCTTGAAGTGTCTGTACACCAGCCACCCGTTGAAATCCTTCAGGTTTATCTCAGGTCTTACTTTCTCTTTCATGTGAACCACAAACATGTTGCTTATGAAGGCAGTTGTAGCTGTGTCGCTGCATTCTATCGTGCCCTTGCTTGCCAGTTGGATCAATTCCTTTTCCAGGAGTTCACACAACTTGCGCGCCTGCATTAATTGCTTCTGCCTTACTCGCTGAACTGGCGGTGCTACAAATTCTAGCTAGAACCTTGCCACTGTCTGAATCAGCCACGAGTTGCTTGAAAGCATGTAGCCAATTTTCTAAGCACAATAGTGTCCTGCCCCGCACCAGAGGGTAGGTTATTAGTCTCACCTGGTTGTGATAATAACCTCTTTCTCAGCGCCCTCGGTTCCTGCGGCCTCACGCTGAAAAGAATGAGTCCTGTTGACGGGACTCCCAATAATGGCTTCTTTACGAGTGGAACCAACCAGACACACAACCTCTACTGAGTACAGTTCCTGTAAGAACTCTTCATGGGAAAATCTTCTTGATGGATGTTTTTTCCTTCGCGAGGGCCGTGTACATGCCCACAAACCTTCCCATATCTTTCGGGAAAGTGTTGCCGAATAGAAATCCTTGAGCGGCTTCGCCAGCTTCTTATGAGGCTAGATTTCAGAGTTTGTAATGAATTTTCAGTAATAGTCACCTTCTCCTTTCGGAGGACAGGACGCAGTTCGCATTTCCTAGTAGGCACACTGCTCTACGTCCCCAATTGGCCAGGGTGTCTGGATCTACGGGTCCCCAGTGTCTTTAGGTCTTTCGGCTAAGTCCATAATCTTAGCAATCGGACCGCCCATGTCTAAGACTGTCTCCTGGCAGCCCTTCGATGCCCAGTCCATGCCTTTCCTGAGTCCTCTAGAGGCTTTAGAGATAAATGCAATCATTTTCAGATCTAGCTCAGGTGTCTGCCACTTTCGCGGTTAAATTCGGTCTTGGACACTGAGCGCATCCGTAGTCTGTCTTCTTTTTCAATCGGCTTGAGTAGCCTTTGGGTCATTTTTGATGCCACTCTCAGTGACAATAGCCAGTCGTTGGACCTTGGATGTACGATCGACTTGGGGGGGGGTCAAACATGTCAGTTAACTCCTCTTTGGGTTCCTCCAAATGCTTTTCTTTGCATTTCCTTTTACCACACTTTGACTTCATGGAGGATCTCGAGTCAGATACTACGGACTGTGGTGAGGAGTCATCGTCCCTATGTTTTGGACCCCTGGGGAAGGGGGTAGGAGGCTTAGCACTGTCGATTGCATCATGAAAGCGTATTTCAGCTTTTCGAAAGCATCGACCGCCTCAGGGGGCTCTCCATTTCCCTCCTTGTCAAGACCTTGTGGAGTCAAAGGGCACTTAAGATTACTGGTCTGGTCTCTCCTTAGTAAATGCCTCAGCGGCAGGTTGTTTAGAGGAGGTACTGATGTTTTCATTGGTGCCTTTTGTTTTAAGGCCATGCCCAATCTGGTGTTCTAGGGCTTTCTGTCTGTCCTGGATAGGGCACAACCCTTGTGAAACTGTGTCAACCAGGGAGTGTCCTAAAACTCTTTTAAACTAATGGTCAGATCTGAATCCTCCTAAGAGAATTCCTTGTCTTTGCTCCCCACAATATCTTGATCTGATTCCATGATATCAGATTATCTTACTGGTGCCTCAGTGCCTAGACAGAGCAGGCTGAATGGCACGTCTTCTGTATTGGGGGTGGTGGGCGGTGTTGGTGTCCTGTAGGGATATGTGTTTGTTTAACTTTTACAGCTTTCTCTATCTAGCTGGCTGCTCAATGCTCCTGTGCTGAAGTACAGCTTAAACACATGAGGTGTCCTTGCTACCTGTTGCAGTACTAGCTGATCCCTGAACATGCTCTTCGTTGGAAGCATGGCCTGATCAGTTGTCTGCAGCTGTCTCTTTAGGCTGCATGCTGCAGGCCCTCAGTATGTTGTCTAATAGAGATGCTGCACGTTGTTATTATTAGTAATGCTTCATCCCTCGTGTGCTGGTCTGGGGTCTGTAAGGAAGGCATGGTATCAACAGTAAGACAGACACAAGTGACCATAGTTCCAGGGTGTTTATTGAATTTCAAAAAGAGTTTGAAAGACACCCATCTAATCCTAAATCTACATATGGGAGCAAGCTACGACCATCACATAATAATAACAGAGTCCTGGTGGTGTCTAGTCAAAATAAAAGGGCCTATACTAATAAACCTATTGTCGATCCATAGCTCGAAATACAAATAGTGTGGGAAACAGCATTACAAAAAAGAAAGTAGCGTTCACAAAATTATACGTCAGGATGTTTAGACCGTTGGCCTCCGTTTTCCATGTTTTTAGAATGCAACAGAGCGGTACACTCTAGTATAACACAGTCTCTGGCTTCTTTAGCACGAGGATACAGTTCAATCATTAGCATCAGTGCCTTCTGTGTCCAAGCCTCTTTGCCTATCAAAGTCTCTTCATTCAGAGGGCCTGATGTGAAAAAATAAGCGATAAGTTCTTTTCCTCTTTCAGATTTTTACAAGTACTCAATTCAGGTGATTCACTATTCACCCCGGCTCCCTCTCAGCTGGGCTCAGATCCCTTTTGACACAATTAGTCTCCCTCAGCCGGGCTCAAAGACTTTCAAATGTGCATGGGGTTTGGCCTGACCAGTTGCAGGACCACTTCAATATCACAATTCCTTTCCTTTTTACATTTGCCACCCTTTAGTTGGATACCTAACAGAGTTTGTCAAATGAGCACCCACATGGCGACAGACCACTCTTGTCTGCGGTATCGTTTCTTGGCTTCAAAGTTCTGTCACTTATCTGCTGTTTAATTATATTCGCTTCACTTGCCACATATGCTTCAAACACTGTTCTGTTCAGTTTTCACCATACAATTTTGCCACTTGCAACCTTCACTTCAACACAGACCGTTCTGGTACCAGTCCCCCCAACGCACCGACTGTGCCAACTTCACTGGTGCTGCTTTGTTGTAAGACCGAAGGACAGTAACACAGCAGCACATAATTCTCCCTGCCTTGACTATCGACGCAAGAGAGCCCCGGATACCTCCGACACACAATGCAGGATTCTACAGCCTTGATTCCTGGTCTTATATTTCCTATTCTTGGAGGTTCATGAAAGTAACAGTCTTTTGTTGAAAAGATCAAGCCCTCCTTGCAATTCTCTTCGGTATTGCTGTCTTTCACCTTGTATTAAACTGCCATCTTGGAACTGCTGCTTCCTCTTGTGCTTTGCCTTGCTCAGAGTCTGCTTTTGTGCACCAACTTTTATCCGTGTGGGGAAGTGTGATGGAAGTCAGGTGTGTGTAATGATCAGTAATTTCCCGACCCTGCCTGGCCATTGAATTGGGACATGTCAGGTGTACATCTCGGGTGTTAAGTCAGATTTCTCTCACAGTGAGCTGTCCGTCAGAAGGTGTTCGTATTGGAAAAGGGGGAGGGGGCTTGAGTTTCTAAGTATCCTACCTGGTAGGATGGGGTAAAGGTTTTACAGGGAAGGGGATACCACGTCTCATTGTCCTGGGGGTCCCACTTCCACACTCCCTGAAGACCCCTCACCCAGGTGATCCTCCCCCACTGGTCCACCCCCAGGAACTGGATCCAAAAGTGATGGTCGGTCCTGGCTACCTGGATGACAGATCTCTGGGGACTGGCCGGTGAGCCACCTTCAGGTTTCTCACAGGTCTACCAGAGTTGTTATGTTGGGCTGCTGCAAACTCAAGCCCGTGTTTAACGAGTCCCTCGATCACTGATTAGCGTTCAAGCACAATCCTATGCAGAGATTGTTGCTCTGCCTCAGCGTAAAGCACCCTGCAGCATGCTCGAACGTCTGCAAGCTCTTGAGCTATTATTTATTTATTTGTATAGATTGTAACAGAGCCCGGAGGCGTGATAGAGCTTGGACAAAAGACTAACACACACCATGAGCCCGCGCACCGGCGTTGCAGAGACCCTCACGTCTCCGCAGTCAAAACGAAGCTAAGAAAGCTTTGCCAGTCCGCTGGATGTTGGGCGAAAGGACGCTGCTTCACCGAGCGCAGCCGGGGGCCTTTCATCGAGTTAGATACTCACGGGTACGGCTATACTCGATTCCAATATGGTAAGATACACGCTGCCGGTATTCAGTAAATAAACACACCAAAGCCCTATCCGAGCTACCTATGCGATCAAGATATACTTTTACAATCATCCACTAACTCTTAACGATATAACACTGTACACAGTTTATTAGCCTGCCACTAAACAGGAGCTCTATAACTATGCTACTTATCTGTTTGGAAGAGTATAAAGGAAGAGCAAAGGTCCTGGGCAGGATATGGCTCATGGGACAGGACATAGACATGGGATTATCAGAGACACCGGGGCTTATGGGATGTGACCTTTTTTGGAATATGTTCTATTTTCAAGTTAAAAAAAACCCTAATAAAATGATTTTGAAAAGTTTATGAAAAGGAAAGAGTTAAATCTGCTGGAAGAATAGAATTAAAGGAAGTTTAAGGATAATGCTCGCCTCCAGTCTTGATATAGAAGTAGAATATTAATTTCATTTGTGTACTCTTTACATACCGAGTGCTTATCAGATGATTTAATCAAATTACTGAAATGCATGGAATCTGTGCAAAATGCAGTGTTTTAGCACAGAGCAGAATAACAGATATGGGGAGGCCAGATGACGGAGATGAAACATAATATGAATACACCGCACTTATTCCTTTTGATTATGGAACGTTTCTTCAGTGGGCTCTACAACCTCCTTCAACATGGGCATAATGCATATGTTGTTTCGTTGTTATTTTAAAAATTGTTTACTGGCTAAAATATTTTTCAACCTTAACAATATTATAACACACAAAAACAGAATACAGTTTATAAACATCTATTAAAATATATATCAATTTGTCCCATACAAGCTTAAACATAAAATACACAATTGATTCCATATTTTTAAAAAAGAGACATAAAGAGACATGTAAAAGAGAAAAGACAATTCCACCATTGAAAAACGAATACAAATTATTGTCAAACTGTATACTTAGCCTGGATCAGAGTTCATTATGTAGCCAGAGCCTCAATCATGTACACATTATAATTTACAAAGCACAAATGGCTATGGCAAGTGGCACTCGTGTGCCACTCATTCAGCTTTTTCAAAATGACTCGTAAGAGACTGGCTACCACTTTTGTAGAAATTTGACCAAACAAACCAGGCTTTTGCAATAATAGATATTTCTCACCCTATGGCCTTGGCCGCAGCTGCTTGCTGTATAAATGTTGGCAAGCTGTCTGTAAGCTGGTGTACTTCAGGATCTAAAGAAGGATACAAAAAAAATACAATAAACTGAGACGTGAAAACTCAGGTTTTATCAGGAAGATTCACAGTTCTGCCAGGCTCTCCATTGGCCTAAACTAGTGGTGGGCTTTTCAAACCCGTTAAATTGTACAATCCAAGTCCTGGTTTCAGAATGAGCAAAACAAGTGCAAATAATGACTGTGGATGTCCCACAAACCAGACAGGATTTCTCTATGAATTGTGACTGTGAGCTGAGCGCTAGACAAAACCTATGGAGAAGATGTGTATGAAAATAGAACCCAATATCAGCTGGCCCTAAATATTAGCTTAATATGTCAATCCCCCCTCGAAAATCCTGCACACCTCCGCAGCAAACAAGTTAGCAAGCGAGTGACCAAACAGCAAGTAATGAGGGTAGGGCGTTCTTTATTTGCTTTTGGCATTGATAGTTATGGTCCTCTTGTTGCTCGGGCTTGTCTTTAGGAAGACTCTCTGCTTCTGGGTCTTCAAGACCCCAGGTGCGCTTGCACATTTGGGCCTGGGGAAAAGTTAGCTCCAGTCTACTCCTCAACGATCTTTTCTTCCTTCTCTTGACTCATTCTTTGAAATGGTAGGGAGATTATATTGCGGCAGAATTCGTCAAATTCGAATTTGTCTAATTTCTTAGACCAATTTGGCAGCAAATATATGTTGGGGTGCGTAATCGTGATACGAAAGAAAAGGGGGAGGATCATCTCCCGCCGCATATATTTGCAGACAAATGTAAAAAAAAAGATTAAAAAGAAATACAACGAAATCAAATTCGACAAAAAGATTCAACCAAATCACATAGAACCCCTCTAAACTCCACCTAAAACGCTTTCCTCTTTACCGACTGATGTTCCTTCCAAAATCCTTCTTACCATCTTGCTCTCCCGTTATGCCGCTTCCTTCCCACCCCTCTTCTCCTCCATCCTACTTCCCCCGCCGTTGCTCTGTTACTATATCTCACCCTGTTGTTAAGTCCTTCCACTTCCTCACTTGCCGCTCTGTCTTTCTTTCTCTAGGTACCTTTCTACAGTCTGCCTCTATTAATGATGATTTAACCTCCTCCTGCCTGCATCTCTAACCAACTCCATGCCTCACTCACCAACTCTAAACTCCAACACTCTACTCAAAGTGCCTAGCCTTCTTATAGCAGTCAGGTACCTTCGGCTGGGCCATCCCACCCTCTAGTGGAAACTGTAGTGTGAGATTATTGGATAACCACTGGGATTGGTTCAGGCAGTCAATGTAGATAGAATCTGCTGGTCTCACACACTCCATTCTGCATTGCACTGCAGAGTGGCTGAGTCTACATCAGGCTTGACCACCATTTTGGTTGGAAAGACGTGGCTTGTGCGTTGTGGAGCAGACTTCCCACACACATGCACTCTTGCTTTCCTGGTCTTTTCATGACTGCTTCTACAGACACGGTCACTGTGGCGACCGCACAGCTTTTTGGAAGCATAAGACTATACTTGGCACTAGTGACTTCCAATTTGGGCTACATCGCACCGCCAAGTGTGCTTCAATGCTTGACACCTACTATAGTTTGGCCTTGTGCGCCATCAGTGAGGAGTAGCTCGGGTCTCTAGGCCCAAAAGACTAGGGACTCACGTCTGTGTATACCCGTCCCACGCAGGGTCACTAAGGCAAAACCAAAAGTTGATGGCTGGAAGGTTTTGAATAAATCATAACCATGGGCCCAGTTATGGGCAACAGCTGTGTGTAGAGAATCACACTGCAAGGGTATGGATGGGTTGAACATCCCGTACACATATTGAGAGCTCATTATAGGTGCAGCGGCCGATAGAGTGGCAATTTGAAAGTCCCCCGCCAACAAGCCAGGGAGAGGAAGTCGTGCGCCTTCTTTGGGCCCAGGCATTGGGACGCCAGCCATTTTGGCATGGTAAGTCAGCCATCCTCAATTCTGAAGGACAAAGGGTGGGACAGGTGTACACGAACATTCTTTTAAAACTACAAGATAACAGGAGGATCTATTATTAAAAGTTTTACAAAGCAGCTAAATGTTTTAAACAATTAAATCCTTTGGAAAATTTGGAGCAATTTGTCATGTTTTTGCAAACAATCACATTTAAAAAGAAAAATCATACATAACTTTCAAACTAACAAGTCAAAGTTATACACATTTTTATAAGAGATATTTATGAAACAATTCTATTTTATTAGGTCATGCAATGTATTGAGAACTTTTCTGGGGTCATTGGTTATTTTAAAATGGTTAAAAAATGACATGCATATTCCTGGAAAAAGAAAAGCCTCAACTATTCTCAAGTAAAAATCCAACACGTAGGAACAAATATTTTCAGATGAAAATCCCATTTTCTCCCATAGTGAGGAAAAAGGTCAACAATCAGTCCAATGTGTGTCGGTCATCTACATATCCCAACCATACAATGGTGATGCTCGCCCAGCAATGTACAAGCAAACATGTAATCTGGCTGCACCTTCTGGACGATTTAGTTTCTTTCTTCGGGCAGCAGCAGGGTTTATAGTGATCATGTCGAAAAAATTGCATCAACAAAAAAAAGCATTGAATACAAACCGTCGAATGCAAAAGCATCCACAACCTATATTTTACATGTAAAAGTGCCATTCCATCTAAACCAGTCCATCGACAATGTACATGGACTGGTTTCAATGGAAATGCACTTTTACATGTAAAAAGTAGCATTTCCATGCTTTTTTTCAACTTTACAACGTTACATGATGCTGTCCAGTGCTGAAATTTCAGCATTGGCCAGCTCCTTATACCGTTTTAAAGTTTTTCTGTATATTGGGGTGGAGGGTGTACCCCCCAGCCCTCCCCAACTCCCAATACCCACCCCCCAACCCTAACCCTACCCCTAGCCCTAACCCTAATGTAACCCTTAATCTAACCCTAGCCCCAACCCTAACCCTAATGTAACCCTAAGCTAACCCTAGCCCCAACCCTAACCCTAATGTAACCCTAAGCTAACCCTAGCCCCAAACCTAACCCCCAACCCTAACACACTAATGTAACCCTTAAGATAACCCTAGCCCCAACCCTAACCCTAATGTAACCCTAAGCTAACCCTAGCCCCAACCCTAACCCTTAACCTAATGTGACCCCTAATCTAACCTTAGCCCCAACCCTAACCCTAATCTAACCCCTAATCATAACTTTACATTTTGATGGTTCCATCTAATTGTTTTCAATGAAATGGCCATTTTATAGAATGGTATTTCGATGAAAATAATTTGATGGTTTGCTGTTAGATGCATTGTCATTCTATGGAATGACTGGATACCAGCAGAGGGATTGTTTGCAGAATTTAGGAGATGTGCTGTTGCTTGTCCAGAAGGGATGGACATTTTCTGGTTTAGATCTTTTCAGTATAATTCTAAACACTCTGGGGGTGTACCAAAAAGAGAAGAAAGATAATTTATCGATTTACTATCAGGTGGCCTAATCGTATTCTTTCACGGTTTCAATGTAATTTTCGACACCGTCTCTTCCTCTCTCTAGGCTGGGAGGTTGGATTACAACAACCAGAAGGCAGTTCCATGTACAGCCTCTGTAGTTGCTAAGAATGTGAATTGCCAGTCACAATTTGCTCTGGTGTGCGTGTCACAACCTTTTAGGCTGTGTAATGGTAGTTTAAATGCCCAACACGTCTTTGGCTGGCTTTTAATCATTTTGATAACTTCAAACAGGACTCTGGTCGACTGTCAGTATCTTTATCAATGGCCTGCGGGAGTTTGGACAACATTTACCACCATGCACCTGACTAACTTTCAGTCGCTTTATCAATACCCCCTGGGAACTCTGACTTAAATCCCAAGCCTTACTTCTTGTATTTTTCTAGTTTGTATTATGTTCGCCTTTTGGCCTTCACAAAACCTCTTCTCCCAGTTCAAAACATCAGCACCTTTCTATACCTTACCTTGGTGAAACAGTTTTGGGGAACCGCTCTACTGGTTCCTCTAAATGGCTTTCCACCTCTCAATCAATCCTTTGTGGACTTGTGGATTTTCCTTTCCAGGTTCGGCTTGCTTGTTCTCTTGATACTGACTCTTGTTCCTCTTCCCTAAACCAGGCCCTCTCTCCATATGCTCCGCCTATCAACGCTTTTGTGGTTCTTTCCCCTTGTACCACTTCTACCATGCCTATATTCAGGACATTCCTTGCCATAGTCTGGTCTTTGCAGTCGAGATGCCTAGAACCTTTCTAGGGTTTCCTCCGCTTTGTTTCTCAGTCAGTTTGTCATCTCTTTCAGATCTGGAGCTCTTCATGATTGGCTCATCTGGTGCACTGCTTCTCTCCATTCCTCTTGATGTGTACACCTTCTTGTACTCACTGCTCATGCCTTCTGTGTCGGACACATAACTGGGCTCCACTCTGCTTTTCCAGCGAGTCTTGTGGCTGCCTTCCACATTTGTTCAAATGGATTTCCAAAATCAGCTCAGGTGGGAGGATTTTGGAAAGCCACACTATTTATGGTAAACAAGGAAGGCACAGCTTAGTCACAACACAATAAAGGTAAGGTAAGCAAGCAGTCAAGGCTTATTCTGAGGAAATGTGTGAGTGGTCTAGAATTACGAGTCTGAACAGAGCAACACTTAATAATTCAAGTTAGATAGAAGTTTATCAAAATACAGTTATTTAACAGGTCTTCAGATAAACACTAATAATATAATCATTGCAGCTAAGAATCGTCAATAAAAACCATATATGACATACATCCATATTCACCAAAAGGATATTAAATATCATATCATATGGATCAATTACCAGTTTTCAACAGGTGCATAGTCAGATGCAAGGAAAATAGGTAGAAATAGTTACAATAAAGCACAAGTACAGCTTCATTCAATCTTATGAGGTTACCCTAAAACGGGAATGTGCCTAAAAGTCACAAGCTCCAATATAGCTTCTTCAGGTAAGGTATTCAGAAATTATGTAGTGGACTGGAGGTCATGCTTTATAACGTTTTTAAAAGTTAGAGAAGTATTTACAAAAATCTGTAAGTACCCCTCTGGATCCTATTCACCAGGTATGACCTAGGAAAGAATCCTTACTCCCATGTTCAACAACCAGAAACCAGGCCAGAGGGTGTAAGGGGCATGGAGCTTATGCCCGATGTTACCATAGAGGATGGGGGGTGGGCAATAAACCGGTATGTTAACTTACCCCGCTAACTCTGATTCTTCCAGATACCACTGCAGGTATTCTGGAATCCGTTGAGGACAATCGTTTGTGTTTGGTTTGGGTGAGGAAGGCACATGGGTCGTGGGTGCAGTGGCCACTTTCCGGATCAGGATATGGGTGTGTTGCACAGATCCAGTCAGCTTCTAGAAGAAGACTCCAAATGAAGAAAGACAAAGACTTATGCGAACCCCTCAGGACACCTCACAGGATTGAAGAAGGATCGTTCCAACTAATGCCACTACGGACAGGCAGTGACAGGCAATAGTGCAGTAGCAAACACAGAAGCAGCTTCAGCACGACTTCCCTTGAAGTGAGACGGATGAAATTGCAGGACAGGTGACTTGTGGCACAAGCTGAAAATCTACACAGTTCCATGGTTCAATTCGGAACGACGACGGCCCATGAGCGAGCTAGTCTGTCCACCTGGCTCCCAAGGCACGGATCCTCAAGCAGTGGTCAAGCCTTGTTGTTCCCACTGGTCCAAGGGTCAAAGCACCAACAAGGGTCTTCTTAGATCAGGCAGAGGAGCAGTGCTTCACCAGGCCAATCATTGGAGTTGATGCTGGTCAGCTGCAGGGGACATCCTCGGGTAGTCAGCATGAGCGGCTTGTCTTCGTACGGATCTTGGCTCCAATGGCGATTTGAAGAACAGCTGCAGGATTACTCCCATTTATCCAAGATCCAAGCTGGGAGCAAGCCCAATCCCAACAATGGTAGGGTATGCGCCATCCACACAGCCAGGGTTTGTCCAATCCTGGACAGTCACTAGTCACCATGTCCGTCCAGCAACAGACATTTGGGCACCAAAGGATGTGAAATGGTACCAGACAGTTCCAGCCCCCTCCTCTGGCTCGCACACACAAATAATCCTTGCCTGCAAAGGCATCAACTATACCAGGGAAAGGTAGTTTCTTATAAGACATTTCCTGATATTAGAAAGCAGGAATAAGACCAAAGAACAATACAGCAAAAAAACAAGCAAATAATCTTGTGGCAAGGCCATTTTAGGGTGCTAGCCACTGCGACGAATCTAGGGAATTTGTTCCTTCTCCCCACGGAAGAGTCACACCCTTGGACAGTAGAGAGGTGAGCCTGCTAAGCAATACACTGCGTAGGGGTCATGTCAAGCAGACTCTCATTAGGGGTGCCCCCCTTCCTTAAGGGATAAGGAATGCCCATTATGCACGTCTATAACACCTTCCTTAACACCAGTAACCGCAATGTTTGTTGGATACTGGGATTTTGCTCAAAATGTTAATTTAAAGGGGCCTTTGAATGTATTTGGGGGGGCTACTGACCTCAGAACCAATGTAGTTGTGTCTCTCATTGCAGAGAGAGCTGTGAAAGGGCTGAGACCCTTACCTGTAGAGGAGTCACTGCCTTTGGAGCGAACCAGTCGATGGGCGGTACACTCCAGTAATGCAGCACTGCGTAGAGCCCGACACTGCAGCGAGGAGCCAGTACATCCTGGAGGCGGGACCATGTTGGATGCGTGGTGGGCGGAGAGTCAGCAGAAAACCGCTGAGGCCAGTAGAGCCGAGAGCTCCAGACGCGTAAGTCGTCAACGTCGAGAGATGGAACCGGCACAGATGCACATACCAGCATGCTTGTACGATGGCGCCCGGATGAAGAAGAAAAAACAGGGACCCTGTCATACCTCGGCTCTGTTCGAGGTCCTTTCGATGGCCGAAACACATAAGTGTTTCCTGGTCGCTATGGTGCGAATGGAAGATTGACAGACTTTTTTCATGACGTGGCTCGTACACACAGACGTGGATAACGTGCTCACACAGACGCACCTCTCTCTTACACCATCAGATGCCGGTTCGCCAGCCAGAGACCTGCTGAATGGGATTCAATCCCCAGAGGGACTCACTCCTACATGTTGCAACTTCAGGTACTTCCACACCCGTTGTCACGCTGGTTAAATCCCTGAACTCTCTCCTCTTGCTCCCTCCTTGTTCTTTCGTTCTGCCCTGTGTGATTCCTGTATGTGTTGCCTTGTACCTTGCCTTTTTCCTAGATCCTTCCATCCAGTTTGCTGTTCGTCTTTTGGATTTTCAACTTCGATTGCCTCTTAGTCTTCACCAACGGCTCAGAGGTCTTTCCCCCCCCCCCTTACAAGGTTGTCCTCTACCTTAACAGAAGTTCACTCTGGTTATCACCCCTTCCTTCCTTCAGTCGTTCCTTCCTTCGGGACACTCTTTCAAGTCATCAGCATAGATCCTCAGCATACCTGGTGTCCTCCAAATACCCTCGTGGATTTCCTGCTGGACCATCTACATCTACCACTGAACATCAGGTGAGCCCCATCACTGACACAACCGGTATGCCTGAGAAGCCCGGTACCCAGGCTACAGGAGTAGCCACCTCCCCAGCAGAAGAGCTACGCATACACACAGGTACAACTGCACTGTCTAGGTGAGGGAGGAGTGGGCTGAGCTCTGAAACACTCCAAAAAGAAGTACATATAAATATAAATGCACTAGAGAGCCGGAGAAATGCTGCAAGAGGATGAGTGTGAAGCCAATAACCAGTGAGTGGTTACCAGAGACTAGAAAGCAAGAGAAACAACCTGAAGGGGTGAACTTGGTTTTCTGTTTGAGTTGGTTATACATCTTGGACAGCACATCAACATTCGTATGTTGAGTACCTAGCCTATGCTCAATAGTGAAGTGAAACCCTTGAAGACTTATAGACCACCTGAGCAACTTAGTATTCTCTCCTTTCATGTTCATCAGCTATTTTATGCGCTTATGATCAGTCCCAAATAGGTAGGGCCTCAGCTTCTTAAGGGCACACACAATGGAAAACACACTCTTTCCACTGTGGCCCACCTTAACTCTCGGCCCTTAAGCGAACGACTGATGAAACATATAGCATGCTCTCTGCCTTTGTCAACTGTGAGAGGAATGTCCATATTCCAGTGTCAGAGGCATCAGATTGTACTATGAAAGGTCTCTGCTTCAAGCCCTTAAAAGTCTTCTCACACTCCACTGACCAAGTAACCTTTTTAGACATCTGTGGAGTAGTGAGGGCAGTCAAGGGAGGAGCTATGGTTGCATAGATTGCCATGAAATTCCTGTTAGTCCCGGTGTGGCCTAGAAAAGCTCTCATTTAGGTTTGGATTGTGGGGGTCGCCCAGTTCTGTCCAGCTTATGCTGTACTTAGTAGAGGGTGCATTTTGCACCCACCAGCCTCATGCCCAATGTAGGTCACAAAACTTTGACCATTCTGACATTTGGCAGCCTTTATGGTGGAACGGGCCTGCTGAAGAGCCTGTAAGACAATTACAAGGTGTTTAACATGTTCCATACAGATATGCCATGCAGAATCATCTGACCCATTCACGGCATGGTTAACTAGACTTTGAAAAGTGGCAGGTGCATTCTTTCAGCCAAAGGGCATTACTCTGAACTGGTATAGTGCCCGGGGTGTTGGGAATGTGCTCTTCTCCTTGACATTTTCTGTCAGGGGCATTTGCCAAAAACCTGCAGGAAGGTCAAAAGTGCTGAGGTACTGAAGTAAAGTTGGACATATGCACTC
This sequence comes from Ambystoma mexicanum, assembly GCF_040938575.1. NCBI lineage: Eukaryota > Metazoa > Chordata > Amphibia > Caudata > Ambystomatidae > Ambystoma > Ambystoma mexicanum. The sequence continues at coordinate 1,447,133,654 of NC_090922.1, read as the reverse complement.
CAGTAAGCTTTATGTGTCTTATTTAGGTTATACACAAGGCCCACCAGCTCTCCCTTCTGATGAACAGCTCCAACTGATGTGCTTGGAATCTGGAATACCCTTCATGAAATGCATTCCATCTAAATATTCCACACTCTAGTCAATGACATCACAAGAAGCAGGTACATTGCAGCACCCAGCTTGTCCATTAACTTATCAGTTTGTGGAAGCAGATGGCCATCTGTCTTGGTGACACCATTAAGAGGTCTATAGTCCCATCAGTACCTCAAATATTGTGGTTCCTGCCTTTGGACCAATGAGACTGGATCATGGAATGTTAGCAGGCTCCATCACCCCTAGATCCAACATCTTGTTGACCTCAGACTTGAAGTGTGATCTAATCTTGCCTGACATTCTGTAACTCCTGCTTTTGGTATGCATGCTATCTCCAGTGTCAATGTCATGCTGACACCAAGGTGTCAAACCTGGAGATAGGAAATTCCCCACCTCCCTATTTTCTCTAAGCAAACATTTGACCTTTCCCTGTTGTTGCAGAGTCAGCTGAGAGGAAAATCTGACACCCTCAATGGAACCATCTGAACGACTGCCTTGAAACAGATCAGGGAGAGGTTCAGATTCCTCAATTTCACTATCGGAAGCCTGAGGCAGGTCTCCCATTTCAACCGTAGGGATGAATGCCTTTCTGTCTATTTACAGGAAACACTTTTGGAGATTGATTAGATTTTCGATAAATAGTTCACCTCACCTAGTCTTTCAACTATCCGGTAATGTGAGAAACCTGAGGGTATTCTCACTCCTATTCCTCATGGATCCTCTGCGCAGGTGGCCAGGGAAAGCCCATTGCTCTTGGATCCTGACCCTGGAGGTGGACAAGCGAGGGAGGATCACCTGGCTGGAGGGTCTTTGGGGAGTGGGAGTGGGATGCACTTGGGAGAGACATTGTATCCCCCTTTTCCAACTGACTACCAACCCAACCCTTCCCCCGCCTTCATGGGTTATTGTGAGTCACCTCTGCTGACTTCCTCATATGTACCCACTAACAGTACAGGGACAAAGAAGAGGCAACTAGGAGTAATGAAGACTAGGTGCTTTTACCACTCTGGTCTTCGGACGAGGAAGAGGCCTTGTAGAGGTCAGGCATGTCCCCTTAATGAGAGTCAGGCAGGGCTGATGGCACATTTGCACCTGCAGCCTATTAAAGGGATGCAGGTGTATAAAAGAAAGCCCAATCAAACGATAGGTGGAGAGGCTGTGGCAGTGATGGTGAAGCAGCAGCAGAGAGGCCAAGAGAAGAAGAGGGGAGCTGTATGTGTGCAGCACACGACGGTTCATGTGAGTGCAGCCTGGGACCTTGGGCTCTGTGGAACCAAACAAACGCTAAAAGGGGAGCCGTACAGGAAGGTTGCCCTTCTTCTGGTGTTCGCACTGCTCATTCCCCTGGGGTCAGAAGCCGACCCAGGAGTGCTTGAGGGGCAGGAGGAGGAGCCCTGAGGTCGAGAACAGAAGGCAGAGATATCTGCACCGCAGGAACTTACAAAGAAGCAATCAGTGAGTTTCTATGAGAGAGGAAACACGGTATGTTTGAACTTACACAAAGGATTACTTTGTATTGGAATGGTAGCGTGCATGATAAAACACATTTTCAAAGGTCTCCGATCTGAATCCTCACTAACTCTTGAACTATTGAGAATACATTATAGTGGAGTGGTCGCGTGTACATGAAAGCACGTTTTCTAAAGTCTCTGAGTGCTGGGCATGTTATAAAAGGTAATCTACATAGATCTATATCAACGAGATGAACAGAATGAAACCTTTAACAATTATTGAATTCCAAACCAAATGAAAAACTTAAACCCATCTTTATACTTATTGAATACCAAACTGAAAGAAAACACAATAAACAGAACTATTACTTATGATAACAAATGGATAAAGTTTTACTTTTACATGCGCCAAACTCAAAAGTGAATGCAACTTAAAATCAAAGTAAAATTCAGATATGCTGAACCTACAAGTCTATACAACCTTGAACTAAAGAAACTAATGCACATAAAACTGTAAAGTGAACAGAACATTAACAAAACAAGTGAATCCAATATATATGGAACTCCAAGGTGAATGGAACTTTGGAAATTAGCTTTACCAAGTGAATCAATGAATCTTGGGGAAGGGATCCCTGAGGTTTAACCGGATTATTGACATGAGGACAGAGTCTTAAGATATTTTGTGTTTGGAACTGTCTTTCTTGAACTTGGGGAAGGGAACCCCAACCCCCACACCTCCCGAGTATTTGTGAACTCAAACTCATCTTGAACTTAAGGCAATCCTGAGATGTTTATTGGAACAGCTTGTGGAAGGGAGCTGAAAGAAAGCTTTGAGCAGAACAGAGCTCCAAACATTGTGTCAAACACTATTTTATTGGTTGCTGACATGCCTACACATTGTATAGATTAGATGAGAGGGTAAGTATAGGTTTTGGACACAGATTCCTAAGTTGAACTCTCTGACTTTGACTGTCCTTAGTTTTGTTTTGGTAGAGAACTCTCACCACAGCATAAGGCAAGATAGCCCTTTTTTCCATCCTGACTTTTAAGTTAATAAAGTGTTATTGTTAATGCAGAATCTATTATTTGTGTCTTACTCCAAGTTGCCTTCACTCTAAGGACCAGACCATTTATCCTGAAAGTTCTAGGTCTTACAGAATTCATGATCAGGATTTCTTGGCCTCAGGAAAAATGAATAAGTGAAGCTTTCTGGTCATATCAAGTCTTCAGCTCGTCATTGGCCTGAACCATCAGAAGGGCCAACCTCTTTAAGACCAGCATATAGTCTACTACATTTGTAGTAACAGAAGGATTTGGGGACTCCCATCCTTGCTTGATTATAGCTAAGGTCCTCTTAAAAGGAAACCAAAAAGAAGTTCAAAAGGGCTGAAGTCAACCCTTTCTTGAGATATCTCTCTGTAGCCAAAAGGTAAGCATGGAAGAAGAAGTTCCCACCTCCTTCTCTGTGGTCTCTCAAGAGCTCCAATCATACTTTTGAGAGTCCTGTTAAATCTCTCAACCAGACCATTTGTCTATATGCGGATGAAAATGTATATTATACCCCACATTCCTTACACATGGCCTGCATATAGATGGACATAAATTAAGTACCTTTTCCAGACACGTTGTCTTTAGGGAAGCCAACCCTAGTAAAAATGCATAACAATACTTAGCAACTGACTTCCCAGTCACTGTTTTCAGGGGGAATGGCTTGAGGATATCTGGTGGCATGATCAACAACCACCAGAATAAACCTGCTGACAGAGGATGTAGGGCGATCAAAGGGACCAACCACATCTATCCCTACCCTCTCAATTGATATACCCACTACTGGAAGTGGTACCAACAGAGCCTGAATCTGTGTTCCAGTTTTGCCAGACAACTGAAAAGCTGTGAAGCTCATGCAGTGACCTTTACTATGGTCGCCTCTTGTGGACTCTATGGGTTCACTGTACGGGAACCCACCTTCCCAATAGATTCTATGCTTCCCAATGGATTAACCCTCCAACTGGGAGCAGGCCTGTCTCCTAAGGCCATCTAGAAATGGACACACTCTCTGACCCTTACTAAATTCATCCCTTGAGGGACCCCCCTTCTGCAAGTAAGTTTTGCAGATCAGGGTGTTCATAGGAATTGAACACTTCAGGCAATCCTTCTTCCTTTTCAGGTTCAAGGGTTTGGTCAGTTACCCCATGCTCAGTTTTAGGCAAGGTAGAGGAGGAACTCTTCTACACCTTCAAAGGAATCTTTGACATCTTGACCTTGGTTTTCCCTTTTGGCTTAGGCTTAGCTAAGGCAGCCTTCTTTGTTTGCGGCCCAGTATGCAGTAGCTCAGCTTTATCCCTCACAAGACCTAAGTCTCAGAGGTTATTTCCCAGCAGGACTCTACCTGGAATTTGCCTCTATACACCTACAGGTATCCTAACCCCTCCTCCCTTCACTGCTAGAGTGACAGACATTACTGAGAACTTAAAAGTGGGGACCATCAACCAACTTAGTGGGCATCAGAGGATCTCTGTTCAGAGCGTTAGAGTTCACCAATGTGGAAACCACCGTAGTTTGACTGGCCCCAGTGCCCCAGATAGAGGCGTCAACACCATCTACAAATACAAAACCCACAGGCGAGGTAATAGGCATTCTTCGTGGTGGTCTTTGCTGGGTCATCAGGAAGTGGTGCTTGCATGCTCGTTACTCTGGTGGAGAATGTGTGTATACAGCAAGGACAATCAAAACAGTTGGCACACCTGTTCTTCTTAAGCTTGTCTTCAGCAGACAGCATGTTTTCTGGGCAGCTTGGACAATAATGCGAATCACCTCATGAGACAAGCACTCCAGAGGGCACTGATCACCACAGTACCAACAGAAATACAGCTGAGAAAGTGGCACCTAGAGCAGTTTCTCCCCAACTACGAGATAAAGACCCGCTCCGACTGTAGTAACAACGCCATCTGGATGGGCTCCTGCCCCCCCACCTCCTCAGTGTGTCCACCTTCTTCCTTGGGATGATAAGTCCCACTACCCTTTATATGCTCTCCATGAGATCTACTCCTCTTATTAAACTTTCTGTAGGGTGTAAGGAACACATGGTGGCAACAGTAAAGACAGACACAAGGGATCACAGTTCAACAGTGTTTATTAAACTGCAGCGGTAGGTTGGAAAAATGCCTAATCTAAACCTAAACCTAAATCTAAGATGGGAGAAAGCTACGACCATCAAATAATAAATGAGGCAGTCCTAGAGGCGTCTTGTCAAATAAAAGGGTCTATAATAAAAAAAAACTATTGCCAATCCTTACGCTAAATACAAAAGGAAGTGTGGGATAATGTTCTTAAGAGAGAAGGAAGTGTTCACAAATAATAAGTCAGGATGCAGTACTTGGGGTCTCCCTTCCCCACGTTTTCAGCACGGGATAAGGTAGGCCTTTGGAGCACGGCACACGCTCGAGCTTTCCCAGCACGAGCGAACAGTTCCGCTCTCAGCAATCAGGGCTTTTGGTGGTTAAGTCGCTTTTCTACAAAAAGTCACTTGCTGCTGCGGGCATGATGTATTAGAAATTATGGCTTAAATCACAAAAAACCATAATTGAACAAGACAAAGCGGAGTTGCTATTGAAACAGCTAATTCAGAATAACTCCCGGGAAACTTGGGCCATATTAAATACTGGAAATTCCAAATATCAGCCGACGACGATAAACGTAATTGCCCCCGATCAATGGACACTACATTATGCAAAGATCTTTAGTAACATACAACATGAAGACCAAAATGTTCCAGATCCAAACTTAAGTTCATGGGGGCTACGAGTCACCGCCGCTGACATAAAAACTGCAATACAAGCATTGAAAAACTCTAACGCTGCGGGCCCCGACTTAATAACAAACATCATGTTAAAAAATAATGTGGAGGAATGGGCTAATCTGATTGAACTCCTGTTTGCCAGAATATCCACAACAACAACAATTCCCGGATCTTGGCGAGAAGCAATAATAGTCCCAATCTATAAAAAAGGCAATCGGGCAGATCCATCCAACTACCGACCGATTGCCTTGTTGGACACTATTGGGAAAATTTTCGCATCATTCTTACGCCTACAGCTCACGCACTGGTCAATGACGAACTCAATTCCTGACATCCGGCAAACCGGTTTCACAAAAGGGGTTGGGGTGGAAGTAAATCTGCTCCTAATGACAATTTTAAAATTGGAAAGTAAAAGGGCCAAAACCAAACTGTACGCAGCCTTTATCGATCTACGTAGTGCTTTCGACACCATTAATCGCTCAAAACTCTGGGCTAAATTAAAGAAATGGAACTGCCCAAGTAGCTTGATAGATCCAATAAGAGCGCTACATTCAAACACCTCAATCAGCATCCGACTAAACAACCAAGGTGCTCTTTCTAACCCAATACCAACAAACACAGGGGTGAAACAAGGATGTCCACTAGCAGCTGAGCTATTCAAACTGTTCATTGCCGACATACCTGAACATCGAATAAACACGAGATGCTTTCCACCAACTTTAAATAACATCGAAATCGGTCACTTAATTTACGCAGATGACATAGTCCTACTGGATAAAACCCAGATTGGCCTACAACGGCAATTGGCCAACCTAAATGAATACCTTGACTGCAATGATTTGTCAATCAACACCGACAAGACCAAAATTATTATTATCGGCAAACCAAAATCTAATAAGCAACGTCCATTCACCTGGCACATCAATAAAAAATCACTAGATGTGGTCGACTCAATTAGATATTTGGGGATATCCTTTAATAATTCACCCTGTGAAACTCCTTGGAAAGCAGACTTGAAGGCCCGAATGGTACAGTTTGGAATTCAAGCCCAGCTACTAGATAAAGCCTATGGCAAATTCGCACTCACCCCAACCCTGAAATTCTATCTGCAAAAAGTCGTTCCAGCGATTACTTATGGATCCGAAGCAGGGTGGTCCATCGATGCGGCCTTTTGGCAGAAGCTAGAAGGTGTTTTTTGGCGGCGTGTCCTGAAGCTACCAACCTATATCTCAATGAGCCAATTAAGATATGAACTTTCCATAAACTCGCTTCATGCTTGCGTAATTTGGAAATCTTTGATGGCATTTAGAAAAATGATTATGCCGTCTAATCCACCTGCCTATCAGCCCTTTCTCACTAGATCTGGACCTGGGAACTCAGTATTACTTGAAGAGTGGAAACAACGCCTGACAAACATCCTTGCTCATGCCAATTCAAACATTGATGAACTGATAATGCGACCTCAATCGGTTAAGCAAAAGGTCGACACCATGCATTGGATCCAGAACAACGACCAACGCCGCAAGATGGTTACAACTTTAGACACCGGAATTGGACAACACAAGCTGGGTGTTCTATGTAAATACTTGGCAAATTGTCCTTCCCGTCACCACCGGGCTCAGTTTTTGCGAATTCGACTAAATGCAATTAACACAAAAGCAGCATTGTGGCTTCGCCACTCAAATAAAGTAAACAACGACAGATGTCGTTTCTGTATGAAAGAACCTGAATCCATCGAACATCTGATAACCAAATGCACGTCGCTCACAAAAAAACGATCCTTACATTTAGGCAACTTTCGCCCAGCGGATCCAGAAGCACGCGATTGGTGGTCGCAGGCAATGGCCGGGAACGGTGTAAAACTTTGCTGTGCGATAGTTAATTTTATAGACGCACTTGATCTAGAGAACATAGAAGGATGATCCTAATGGAAAGTACATTGATTGAAAGCTTTTCTTTTCGATGAAACCTGTTTGTAATAAAAGTCTGATGTCACGGTATTATACTGTGACATATTTTGACTGATGTTTCAATAATAAAAAAAAAAAAAAAAAAATTAGAAATTATGAACAAAAAGTTCTTCTCTGCTTGCACATTGGGTGATGTCTTTCACCCTTGGATACCCCTATTCCGTTCGCAGATCTCTAGAAAGTTCCTCAAGAATACCAGGATCTCAGATAGCTACATTCCTGCTCCCGAGGGCCTGACGGGTTCAAAGTAAAAGATTCAACAAAAAGTTCCAGAGTTCTTCTAGGGTTTTGATTTGGGCGACAGTTCTTAACCCCTGGGTTTTACCTCTTCCAGGCTCAGACCCCTCTTGAACATTAGCTTTTCTTTGTCTGGTGTCACTCTCTCATAACATGTATTCAAAAGGCTTTCCCTCTTGTTCTTTGCTTGGTTGCATTCATATGTCGATGGGCGTTAGCTTCACACCTTTGGATCCCCCTCTTTCGGGCGCAGATCCGACTCGATTGGGTTCACTATGGCCTTCAACACATCTTCTTTGTGTCATTCACAAATCTTAACGTCTTTTTAAACAGTTCACTGTGGACATCCCTCGGCCGGGTTCAGTCTTATCAACACACTGTTTCTCAGGACTTCAGACTTCGTTCCATTTTATTGGGATCCCTTCCTCGGGTTCGCTCTTGCCAACCTTGTCAATCGTGTCCCTCTCACTCAACTCTTAAGATGCAGGATTCACTTCCCTTAACTTCACAATCATCTGTCGGTCAAAGACTTTCGACTGTACAGAGGATTTTACAAGACCCCTTTATGACCACTTTGACCGCTCTTTCACCTTTGCCCAATGGTTATGGTAGTTTCAACAATCGGTAATTGGCCAGAGTTTCCTGAGTGAGCACCCACGGGGTGCTGAACTCCTCTGTTGCTTTTTTTTCCCCCTTTTCTTATCAATAACTCTTAATGGTTCACAGTTCAATTAGCAGTTTGCTACTTTTCATTCAACACAGTTCGGTTTCTCTCCCTTCGATTCACCGGCTGTGATGAACCGCTTAGCTTTCTCTCTCCTCAGAGTCAAGGTTGGTACCACTGAGAAAAGCGTCTCTCCCCGGCTTGGCTATCAGTGGAGGACATCTGCTGCAACACACGCTGGCTATTGATTGCGGTCTTGCGATACCTTCTGCAGAGGTTTCACAGGTCTTGGTCAGAAAGGGCAAGGTCGCTTCTCTTCTTGTCACCCTCTCGTTATGTGCCATCTTTCTCCTCCTCTTGAACTGCTGTGCTGAGTTAGTTCTCATGTTGTGCGAACTGCCTTGCTCGTATTGTGCTCTCGTGCTCCATCTTTTATCCCTATGGGCAAGAGAAAGGACCATCACGTGTGTGTAATCCTTGTCAATTGCCTCACTCGGCCTGACCCTTGTGTCGGCACATGTCAGGTGAACAGTTCTGGTGTGAGTCCGTTGCTTATCACGGTGTGGAAAAGTATTCGTGTCAGAAAAGGGGGGTGGTAGAGATTCCAGGTATCCTATGGGATACAAGGAAGAAGAGGTGTTAAATGAAAAACTAGCCCTCGTACAAGGGGGTTTGGTAATTTTCGGAAGGGCAGGATGCGTAGGGTTTATGGAAAAGACGGGAATGACCAGGATTACTGTCAGAAAATAAACAGGGGGAATTGTGGGAACGGTAGTGTTTGGTCCAAATAGATTGGGAGTTTGAAAAAACATTAATCCAAGGGACATGGAGAAGAATGATTGGTAGTGTTCGAATAGGAAACAGAAACACAGGGATTCTGGGAGTTGTGGGTTTTAATGTGCAACAGGATTTGGGTTCCTCAGGGATTTGCAAGATATGGAGGACTCGTTGGATTTGGGTAAGAGAAATTATTTAGGTGGAAGAGAGGTAGACGGGGAACAACCTATGAAGAACTCAGGGACTTTTTCTTCGCGCCTTCGTCCTTGGTGTAATACCGTGTCTCACCTGGGGCACTCCCCCAAACATAATCCCAGGTTCCTCCATCCAGGTGATCCCTTCTCGCTCTTTCGCCCCCAGAGTTGGGATCTGAGTGTGTCAGCCCTTCCTTGGCCACGTGAATAGGGGAGTCTTGAGGTCTGCTCGGGAGAATTCTGCCAGGTTTCTCACAGTGGGCCTAATGGGTGAAGTTTTTTCAGCTGACCCACCCTCTTTCTCTTTTTGCTTTTTCCCCCTCTCCATATTACCAGAAGCATGTTTGTCCTTTTGGGTTACTCTATGGCAGGTTCTCCAACGCCAGGCCTGGAGGGTCGGCATCCAGGTGCGTTTTCAGGATATCCCTAATTAATATTGATGAAAAGAAATGTGCATACATTTAGAATCATTGTAATCAAATGTATCTCATGAATGAGGAGTATCCTGAAAATCTGGCCTTCAGTTTGACAACCCTACTCATAAATCAACAACAATGGGCAGTTTGTTTGGATCTAACGCCTTGGAAACTGCCAAATTCTGTTTCAGCTCAGTTGAACTGGAATCAAACATTTGTGCAAGCATAACAAGATTAATCATGCCATCAAAAGTGGTTCTTTTATGACCCTTAATCCAGCCACTCATGTTCTTCAAAGTCATTCACATACATAACCCAAATGGTAGTTTCTTTCTTTTTGTGTTTTGAGCAGGTGTCTTCCCAAACTTTAAGAGCAAATAGTTTTACCATTATCTCTCAGGCTTCAATAACTCCATAAAAGCACTGCAGCCATTCTGGGGAAGTCTGCTGAGCAACCGTACAATTTTATCAAGCCCATTCAGCTCTTGTACTTCACAAGCATACTCAAATGCAGTGAACCAACCAATAATCGCATTCCTTTCATCATAAACATTCAACAGATCCTTAGGATGTCTTGAATGAGAGGAGGAACCAGAACTATTCTCAGACCTCCTGGAGGAGCCTGAATACCCTTTTAGTCTGTCCAACCTCAGCTGGAATGCCCTTCTCTTTCTCAGCATTATCAAACACCATGTTTGCAATATTATAAGTGATTTCTTTTTCCTTGAGCCTCAGCTCCACCTTTCTCAGATCAAACAAAATGTCTACTTCAGATGTAGTTACAGAGGTTAGAGAAGCCATCCCCTCTTCCCGACTAGTGCCATCTGCGGTTTCCAGAACAACAGGATCATTACTACTGATGGGCCCTGCCCTCCATCTTCTACCCCACTAACATCAGGTAAAGTCTTTTTCCTAGCTTCATGGTGATCTATCAGTTTCTGCACCAGATCAGCTTTAACACCAGAGGTAGGTAAACCCTTCTTTGAACACAATTTCTTTAGTTATTCAACCTTGTAGATAGCAAGAGTTGTACTAGTGTATGTGTCCATAAGAGAATATAGGTTAGAGAACTTTTACAAGCCTAACACATTTAAAGCTTGGTCCTCTGCGTAACAAGAAATACGGTAGCACTCCAGTGAATCTGCGCTGAGTGCCAAAGACCTTATACCATAGCTACAAACCAATTTGTTGAGATAGATTTCCAAAATCAGCCCTAGTGGGAGGACTTTTGGAGGCCACCCTATTTATGATAAAACGAGAAGACACTGAGAGGGTAGCCACAACCCAATCAAGGAAAGGTAGGAGAGCAGTGAAGGGTCAGTCTCAGGAAAATTGGGAGAGTGGTCTACGGCTACTAGGAGTCCACACAGAGCAACAAGTTAGACAGCAAGTATATATAAAGTACAGTTGTTTAATAGCCGTTTAGATACATACTAATCAGATCAGAAACAGGTATGTTAACTGACCCTCATGACTCCCATTCTCCCAGATACCACTGCAGGTCTTCCAGAATCCATTGGGGACACAATCTTCTGCGCTTGGCTCGGGTGAATGGCCAGGGGCCGCAAGTGCAAACTTCACTTTTCAGGTCAGGACACGGTCGCGTTGCACAGCAAAAGGTTCCAGTCAGCTTTCAGAAGAAGACCCCAAACAAAGAAAGATTTGTGTAGTGTAGGCCCCTCATGTCGCCTCATAGGAAAGTAGAAGGATTGTTCCAAAGAATGCCACCACGGTCAGGCAGCAAAAGGCGATCGTAAAATGGAGAACACAGAAGCAGCCCCAGCTGTGCTTCCCTTGGAGTGAGACGGCTGGAATTTCGAGTACAGGGGACCTGTGACAAAAGCTGAATTGGGAACGACGGATGCAGCGAGCTATCCTAAGAGAGAGCTGGTCAATTCACTGGGGGATCCAGGGACACTTCCGAAAGACTCCAAAGGCACAGATCCTCGAGCATGGGTCGAGACTGGTTGTTCTCACCGGTCCAACGGTCGAAGCAAAAATAAAGGTCTTCTGAGATCAGGTGATTGGGAGCAGGGCTTCACCTGGCCAATCACTTAAGTTGATGCTGGTCATGTGCAGGAGTCGTCCTTGTGTCTTCAACTCCAATGGTGATCTGAGGAAAAACTGCAGGAGTCCTCCTTTCAGTCAAGATTACGGCTGCAAACAAGCCAAATTCTATCAATGGTAAGGGTCTGCACCAATCAAACAGCCAGGGGTCATCAAATCCTGGACAACCACTGGTCATTACATCTGTTCAGCAACAGACGTTCGGGCACCAGAGGATGTGGACTGGGACTGGACACTCACAGCCCCATCCTCTGGCTCACACACACAAAGCCACTTTGCCAAGGAAAGCAGCATTCCCATGGAAATGGATTTGCATATGACCTGAGAAGACAGGAAGAAGGCTAAAGAACAATATGGCCAAAGAACAAGCAAAATATCTGGTCCTTGGGAGATAGCCAGCTTTAGTAGCCATTTGTGGTAAATGCAAAAGTGCACAAGAAAAATATCACAAAAACAGCCTGTCTTGGGCACATTGTCAAAGTAACCAAAAGGCCATTATATAAAACGTTATGAGGATACAAAGTACAAAGTATCTGAACTGCGCTTCACTGTAAGGTGATGTGTGCAATCGAAAAAATATAAGAATTCAGAATGTGACAGTCTTAGGGGCGGATCAGTTTCCCCCACAAGAATGAACACAGCAGGCAAGGAAGTAAAGCAGAAGGCTTTTTTGACCTGCAAAAAGTCTGGACAGGGTTCAGAACAAGCAAAAAGAAGGTGGTGCCATTGTAATATATGGAGGGAAAGGTGCAAAGAAAATAATCTTTCCTCACAACCATTTTCGCACAACTTCCTCCTTTCCTTGCTCACAATCCATCTGCGTTTTGCCGTCCATGGGTATTTTTCCGAACCCACGGTTTCTTGGACCACATAAAATATCCAATTACAGCAAAAAAGACTCTTCATGTACAAGTATTTTGGTGCTTGAGGAGGACACTTTTTAACAACAATCATTTAAAGGGACATTCCATACATTTATTTGAAGTTGATGCTTTTGAAACACATCCCATACAGTTCAAAGACATGCTAGACTTGTCCTTTTAATTTAAAACACATTATAAAAGGGTCATGCCTATTTAGAATTGGCACTATATATCTTCTGAGCTGTTGCTGTTCTAGCCTCAAGCCATCTACACCTGCAGAACAGCACCACTGCTCAATTCTATCCATCTATCTATCCAAAAAAATATACATAGCGCCAACTTGCCCAAAGGCCTCAGGGCGCTCAAAGACGGACAGAAACAAGACATAGAACACAAAGTGCTGCAACAGATTCTGGACCAAAAAGGTCCATCTAGGCTTATATTTAGCGAACTATATTAGTTCAATTCATTATCGAAAAGGAAGGCGTTTTCTGAAATGCTGCATCGAGGCGCAGCCCTTGATGTCCAGTGGGAAGTGTGTTCCAAAGAAACAGGGCCCAGGCATTGAAACTTGCTCCGGCCAGCTTTTTCAAGACAACGTGTGGTTGTTCCAGTAGCATCTTGTTATTCTAACGTAGTGTTCGAAGAAAGGGAGATCTTTTTACTCTAGAGGAGAGATAGCTTAAACACCATGACGGCACCTTTAAATTGAATGCGTTGTTCAATTGGGAGCCAATGTAGTTTCCTGCGATACTCTGAGGTGTGAGAATGGCAGTAAAGACCACAGGCAGATCGAACTACTCCATTTTGCAGTACTTGACGTTTCCTGATATTGCCTTTAGAGGTCCCCAAGAGAATGCTATTGCAGCAGTCCAGCTTCATGTTAACTATGACTGCCGCAATCAAAGCCCTATTAGATTCAGACAAACGGGGGCGGATCTGTCATAGTAGGTGTACATAATATGAACACGAAGATTTTAGGTTGGAAACATGCCTTTGAAATGAAAGATGTGATCCTAAGGAGACCCCCAAAGTCTTTACTGAGTCGGACACAGGGATAGAAATCCCATTTATCACAAAGCTTTTAGACTGTGAGTCGAGGTTTTTTAATTTGTGGGGGTGTCCAGGGATAAGTAACTCTGTCTTTGAGTCGTTTAGTGCCATCCATTTCCTTGAAGATGTTATTTACCTTTTCTATGTCCTCATTGTAGACCCCAGATAGCTTAAATACTATCTGGGTGTCATCCGCATAGTTAGCAAATTTCACTCCCAGGGACTCTAGAAGATTACACAGACATTTGACATACATGTTGAATAACAGGGGAGGAAAGCTCAGGGGAAACATGCTTGCCATGGAAGCAAGACAACACAGGTCCGCGCTTAGAAACCTCTGGGTATTAAGCATGTCATAAATAACATATCATATATCATATCAAACAGGATCCCTGGGGGGCACGGCATCGTAAAGGTGTCTTCTGTGACTGGAATTCTCCACCATTCTAAGACCCTAGAAAGATTTGAGCCAGGAAACGCCATGGGAGAGCATTTCCCCACAAGTTCTAGTCTGTCTGCTAGCATGTCATGGTCAACCAAATCAAATGCACATTGTAGGTCTAAAAGAAGCAACAAAGCCATGTTTCCATCCTCAATGATTTCAGAGATATTGGTTTTTAGATCTAAGAGAGCTGTTTGAGTTCTGTGATTTAGCCGGAAGCCCGATTGTTCATTTGCCAGGATGTTTTGTGTTTCTACAAAGGCCTGGTACTGGGAGCATGTCACTTTGTCAACTATTTTAAAAATGAAAGGTACATTTGTTATTGGTTGTTAATTATTAGGGACCAACGGGTCAAGGCTCTCCTTTTTCAATAGAGGTGTAATCCAAGCTTCATTATTAACCTCTGGCAGGTTCCTAGTAATTGCATCGAATGCAAAGGTTTCGAATGGCAAAGTTTAAAAAAAATGCATTAAAAAAATGCATTAAAAAAAATGGTCCCCTCCCCAACACCCGTTTTTTACCCCATAAAACTCATTATGTACCTACAAAAAAAATCCATTTTTAATGCATTTTTGTATGCATTTTATTCGAAACTTTTTTCGAAGCAATGCCTGGATGCCCCTCTGGCACATAGGCTTCTGAACAGGAACATTTAATGAACTTTGTAATCGAAGGGTCAATATCGGCGCAAAGTCTATAAAAAATGCTGCTGGAAAAATGTTGCCTTTACACGATGTGGGTTTTTATTTTGGCAATAATTGCTAGGACTTCTTGTTCTGAAATCTCATAGAAGGAGAAAAGATTATTGTCATGAGAAGCATCTTTGTGAACTTGAGCACTAGGATCTTTAACAACTTTCTGGGCCTTGATCTGATTCTGGATATGCACCAGATGGTGTAGTGTCTTCTGGCAAAAACCCATCAAGGATACTTTGGCACCAGGCATCATCTATAGTATGCGTGGGTGGGTTCAGTAGTTGGACATTTCAATCCCTGGAGAACCAAGAACAGTTCTTTGGACTTTGATGATGCCCCTTCTCTCGTGCATTTTAAATTATCACTTCTTGCTTCAAAGATTGTGGATTTATACAATTTGACAGCTTGTTTATAGGCTGTGATCGTAGTATTTGACAGATGGCTTCTCCAGTGGCGTTCCGCTTTTCTTTTGTTCCCTCTCGCTAATAGGATCTCAGAGGTAAACCGTAGATTACTTCCAATTTGTTTCTTGTATTTGGTAGGTCGAATGGGGCCAAGAAGATCAAAGGCTTGGTTGGTGGCTGATCTAAAGGAGGATGTAAAAGCCTCTAATGATAAGTTCTAGACTAGTGAAGGCAAAAGTGGTGCAACTGTAAGCTCGATATTTTTTGCAGTAATATTCTTGTGGTTATGGACAGTGCCGAGTGGTCTTGTTTGTTTCCTAGTATTCTCAGATGAAGAGAGAACTCTGAAATGAAGCAGAAAATGATCTGACCAAATACATTTTTTTGATTTGGTTCAAAGATACGGCTTGGTTTTTAGATAACACCCAATCCAGGGTATTTCCTCCACTATGTATGGGGTCCTTTACAAGCTGGTTGAAGCCCAGAGATGTAAAGGTTTGTAGAAGTGACATTGCTTCAAGATCCTGGGGGTTACTAGCCCATAAGTTGAAATCCCCTAGAATAATAAGGGCCGTAAAAAACCCAGAGTCGTGAGCAGAGTCAGTCTGCGTCAGTCCACTTGCCTTTTTCTGGGTGCGAGGAGCTGCAGCTACGTGTTCAGCACAGTGTTTGCCGTGTGTTTTGCTACGTGCCTTAAATCAAGCACTGTCGCTTTAATCCTGCTGGCTGCAGGCTGTGGGCGGCGACTACATAACTCCACGCCACGCGCGGAGCGCGCGCGGAGTCGTGAGCAGAGTCAGTCAGCGTCAGTCCGCGACTGGCAGTACTGCACACAAAGTTTTGCGAAATGACTGCTCAAACTGCCCATGGAGGCCCCCAAACAAGGCACAAAACTATACAACAACGGCGGATGCAGAATCCGTGGACAGTTTTGAAGGCAGATTCTGCTCCTGCGTCCTCAAAGGTAAGCTCTGTCTTAAAGAGACCCATGTCCAAAGTATCACCTGAAACTGCAGCCCTAACGGCTGATATGCACCAACCAGTAGCACCGGTGCTGTCTGTGCCTTCTACGTCCACTATTGTGACCTTGCCTGAGATCGCTGCGACAGTAGTGACCACCTCTCTCCTCGCCGACCCTGAAGTTCCTGTTACAAACACGTCGTGCTCAAACGTTAAAGCAAAGAGCGCGGAACGGTCAAAGAAAGACTGTGCCGCGACCCCTGTAGAGCTTATGAGCACTGACTCACAATCCATCTCTCCTCATAAAAATTCTAATGTCTGCGGGCAATCCGCATTTTTGTCTGAATGTGAAACTAATCAAACAGTTCTCGTAGCGGCACAATTCACGTCCAAACCCAAACCCACTACACAGGAGGTCATGGCCGCGTGTGTGTTTGTGTCCGATAAATCAGAAGCGAGTGCTCCCACTGTGAATGATGTCGGGCCTTCGGATGTTTTCTCACAACGACCACTATTAACCCTAACTAATTTACTTCCAATCTCTTTAGATTCCTCATGATCATTTCAGCCCAATTATACACTCCAGCCAACGTTAAACTCAATAGAAAACACTGAGGAATTCTTCACGCCTCTCGAAATCACAGATGTAGAAATCATGGCAGCTTCACAAGATGTGGAAGGAACCGACAACTTGACCGCACTCGATGGGCAAATGCAAACTGTGATGCATTTAACTAAGGACTCCGAGGCTGTTGATAACGCTCCCGTGCTCGCTTAAGCTGAAACTCGTTACACACACAAAACTCAATCGAGTGCCTTACTGGAAACCAATTTTCTTACTGTCAATTCCAGGTTGACGAAAATAACAACGCCAAACAGTTTTCCAGATTGCATTTCAACAAAACGAGCAAAGGATTATGCGATGCCAGGCATCACTCAGCCTCCACATGGACCTATGATTTGTCATGCTAATCAAGGTCAAGCAACCCATCAACCCAGTCGTAATTTCGACACTGCAAGTGATCACTTGCACAGATCACGTGAATCTTCTGACCATGGCTTGACAGGGAAAAGAAACCAAATGTGCGTAACATCATGTGATAAAAGAAATACTGATGGTGCAGACGATAGCACCATTAACACAACCTATACTAAGACGAGATTTCACACTTCCAATATGGCCTCCTCTAGTACGCCAAGAAATGTGAACCTACGGCCAAAACCTCCACAACATTCACAGAACATCTTTGTCACTGCAGCAGTGAATACGTCGTCCTCTAGTGAGCATCAAATAGAAAATACAAACAGCTCACAATCATCTTCAGCGGACAAAACCACTACCGACCCAAAACCAAGTCTTTCGTCAGCTGCAGCGATGCAGATCTATAACAACGTTCTAGCAGCTTCTTCTGCAGCCCTGCTTCAGTTCTTGAAGATGTACGAGTCACTGCAGGAGGCCTACAAAGATCAGACTTCACTGATCTTATCCCTCAAGGAAAAAATGGATACATTTGACAATGTGACAAACTTTTTACAATCACAATTGTCTCAGGAAGCTGAACACACGATACGATGGCAAGAACGTTTGAGCGACCTTGCAGCACGGCATCATTGCCAAAATGACACCCTATCTGATGGGTTACTTGAAGCCGTGAAATGGATGAGACATTCATCAACCATGATGGGATTAAACATCGTTCCAATAAACCCTCAAGCATCCATACGATCAACCAAGGCCTTAACACCATCGCAAACACGACCACAAAATACAAACGATTCTGTTCCAACTTTGAAGTTAACAGCCGTAGAAACAACCAACATCGTTCCGGCTGTCAACGGTGGAGAAAGAAACTTGGCTGCGCCCCCGCCTGCACCTGCTTTTATGCCAACGCTGAGCAACCAAGTACCCTGCTCAGCAATAAGTGCGCATCTCGAACTGCCTCTGACCTCTTTCGGAATCTTCGAAGGCGCGGCAAAAGCCATAAAGATCTCCACGACCTCTGATCAAAAAGCATTGCTAACACATGGTCGACAATCAGCCTTTGGGAAGAGAACGT
Organism: Ambystoma mexicanum; assembly: GCF_040938575.1. Classification (NCBI taxonomy): domain Eukaryota; kingdom Metazoa; phylum Chordata; class Amphibia; order Caudata; family Ambystomatidae; genus Ambystoma; species Ambystoma mexicanum. Next base: position 1,447,115,512 of record NC_090922.1, on the reverse strand, counting down.
ATGCTATCAAAAAACGCGTTAACAACTCGAAGTCACAGAAATTCATCCGAAATACAATGCTAGACAACAGGTCAGCTTCATCTAGCAGAACAGAATTGCCAAAATCCAGCAATAATAACATTGCTCATGTGGACAATGACCCTGGAAGTCATGGGCGTCTCACTGTTCCAGTGGACAAACGACAAAGAGTGGAATCAGACTGCGAAAGCCGAATGAGTAAGTCATCGGTTGAAGAAATCGATCTCTGCAATCTTTCAACCTACTCCGACGATGCTGAATCCAGAATCCCCATTACTGTCCCTATTGTGGCGCCTGATGACGCTATTCACGAATTGCCACACAGAATAAACCCTGAGGTGGACGAAGTCATGAATCATAAAAATGGGCCGACGACTTCGAGGCCATCGCCCGACTGGCTAGCGCGATTGAACCCCAAATACACACGCTCTCAAGAAAAGAAGAAAAATCGTTATATTTCTCATGCCTCCTCATCTCTAAGAAACGGCTTAAGTCCAAAGAATTGTAAATTGAGATTACAAAATCTAAACCGAGAAGATCGTGATCTAAATTTGAATCGCAATAATGTACTGAAATTATTCGCCTGTATTCCATCTCTACGAACGATAGTGTCTGATGACATACGAATTGTTGAGTATGCAACAGAAAAACGCTGTGACCAGGTTCTATTACATATTACCGCGGCCTCGGTACGAAACACCATTGTAAAAGCCTCAGAGGAATTGCTAGCGTTTGGTTTCGACATCTCTGTGGAACCTACGAGCACAAGACTCGACAGGTCAAATACAAGCGGACAGACAATGCTTCAAGCAACGCAAAACCAAAGATGTGCCGAGCTACGCAGAGCAATGACCCCAAAGAAACTCTAAGATCAATTAACAACCACTTTGTTAAAATCACTAACCATAATAAGGATGTCGAACGACGTTAGCCATTAGGGATTGGAAACAAGTGCACTTGTGAATTCATCTCCTGGAACACTCGAGGATTCATTCATTTATTTAATAAATTTGACGTCGACTTAGAAAAAGTCTTCGTCATCTGTCTGCAGGAGACCTGGTTATGTGACCCCCCGTCACGGGATGGCTTTCTGACATTATTAAACCCAGCAATTAAAAATCTAAAGGGGCGACCATCTTCTGGCTTACTAATGATGATTAAAATAAACACCAGGTGGCGCCTTGTTGAGTCCTCTAACCCCAATCCTTTTGTGCAAAGTGCACTGCTTCAGACCACAGATGTCAATTCAAACACAAAGAAACACTTGCTTGTCTTAAACGGATATTGGAATCCAAACAAAATCAGCACCAAAAATTTTATAAATGCAATAACATCTTGCATTGACAAATCACTAACTGATTATAAGAACTTAGCTATAATTTGTGCAGGTGATCTCAATTGCTCATGGTTTAAACACGATCTCGTCACGAAGACGTTTAAACAATTAACTCGAGATGAAGAAAAAAGTAGAGAGTTCAAGTGGAGACAGGCACTACGGAATCGAAACTGCTTTATGGTAAATGGTCAAGCTACAGGAGATCAACCCCCTCAGTCAACATGGTCTTCTCGGAATGCGCAGTCAATAATTGACTACTTCTGGATATCTCAACATCTTTTTGAAAACGATCTGACAATGTCAATAAGAACTATGCCAAGTAGCGATCATAAGCTTCTCAGACTGGCCTGCACAATAGAATGGTTATCTGATGAAAGAACCTATGAACCAACAATCTCTGTAAATACTGGCGGAAATCGTCTTAGAATTGACAGTCCTAAGATTGACAAACTACGCCAGCAATTTTGCCAGGACATCGATCTGTCCGTGAACTACGCTCCTCTGCTACAGGACTTTATTATAAGAAAAGCTGCAAACCGCATAATGGGTGCAACTCATAAACATCTTTCGTCCTCAACCCTGACTCAAACCAAACAGATCATGCGACGCGATATTAGAGCCTTAAAGAAGTCATATAAGGCAGCCAGTGCGATAACTGCAATCAAAGACGCAATACGTGTGCGTTGCCAAGCATACCGTAACTGGTTGAAATCTCAGAAACAAATAATTGAGCAAGATAAAGCCGAGCATCTGATGAAACATCTAATTCAGAAGAATCCACGGGAAATTTGGATAATCCTGAATACTGGCAACTCGAGACATCATCATATACCATCCAACATGATTGATGCCGATACATGGGAACAACACTTTACTAACATCTTCAATAAACCATCCTACGAAGACATAAGTACACCCACAAATGAGCTAACATCCTGGAATATTCAAATAACTGCGGAAGAGATCAGAGCTGCAATACGGGCCCTTAAAAGTTCGCATGCAGCAGGTCCAGATCTAATATCTAACATGATGCTAAAGAAGAACGAACAACAATGGGCGAACTTTATTGAACAACTGTTTGCACGCCTGTCCAAATCAATGACAATACCTGATTCCTGGCGCGTGGCGATCATAGTACCAATCTATAAAAAGGGCAACCGGGCTGATACAACCAACTATCGCCCGATTGCCCTGTTGGACACCATAGGAAAAATTTTCGCCTCTTTTTACGACAAAGGCTAACAGCATGGTCTACACAAGAGCAAATAATTGACATCCGGCAAACAGGCTTTACAAAAGGCGTAGGTGTGGAGGTAAACCTGCTGTTAATAAATATACTAAAACTTGAAAGCCTAAAAGCAAAGTCGAGATTATACCTGGCATTCATCGATCTGAGGGGTGCCTTTGACAGCGTCAACCGCAATAAACTGTGGCAAAAACTAATGAATTGGAAGTGTCCCAGTGACTTGGTTGCACCAATAAGAGCTCTACACACAGAGACTACCATCAAAATAAGATTAAATAATCAAGGCCTACTATCTGAGCCGATCTCAACAAACGCAGGTGTGAAACAGGGATGCCCATTAGCATCCGAACTTTTCAAATTGTTCATTTCTGACCTCCCAGCATATCGTAAAGATGTGCGCTGCTTTCCACCGCAATTGAACAATAATGAAATTGGATGCATAATCTACGCCGATGACGTGGTTTTGTTGGACCAAACACAGATAGGTCTGCAACTCCAGTTAACAAATCTTCGTGATTACTTAAAAAAAAATGACTTGGAGCTAAACACCGAAAAATCCAAGATCGTCATCATTGGTCAACGACGCACCAACAAACAGAAAGCCTTTGTGTGGAAAATTAATGACAATCGATTCGAGGTAGTTAATTCGATCAGATATTTGGGAATAATATTTAATAATTCAGTGCACGAACACCATTGGAAGGTTGATATGGTAAACAGAATGACTCAATATAGCATTCAAGGCCAGCTGCTGAACAGAAACTTTGGAAAGTTCACTCTAGCTCCAGTCCTGACCTTTTACATTCAAAAAGTGATTCCTGCAATTACCTTTGGTTCAGAGGCTGGTTGGAACATTGACGCCCTGTTTTGGCAAAAGTTAGAAGGGATCTACTGGCGGCGTGTCCTGAAGCTCCCTCTATACATCTCGATGATCCACATAAGACATGAACTCTCCTTAAATTCCCTACACACTCACGTAATGTGGAAATCACTAACGGCACTACGCAAAATGAATTTGAATCCCATAGCGCCGGCATTTGAAATTTTTGCTGGGGAAAAAACTACTGGAAACTTGAAACTGTTAGATGAGTGGAAACAAATAATGACATCAACTCTATCAAATGCTGATCTGACCTTGCATGATTTGCTGACGAGACCACAATCCATAAAAACAAAATTTGAACAATGGTGCTGGATAAAGAACAACGAGCGACGCTTGCAGATAAAAACCACTTTAGACTCTGGTATCGGAGAACACAAACTAAATGTTACAAGTAGATACCTAACAAACTGTCCATCTCGTTACCACCGTGAGCAGTTTCTAAGACTTCGTCTCAATGCAATCAAAACAAAAGAAATGATGTGGGGTCGTCATTTTAAAGAAGCTAAGGATAATCTATGTCGCTTCTGTCATAGCGAAATAGAATCCTTAGAACATCTTATCACCAAATGCACGAAGACCACCTCAAAGAGAATGCAACATCTAGGAGAATATATCCCAGTAGACTGTAATACTCGAGATTGGTGGTCCTACGTTGCAGCCGGACACAGCATAAAATTAAGTTGTGCGGTAATAGATTACATAGGCGCTTTAAATCTTGATGACCCGTGAATGACTTAATGCAATTGAATGGCTCCTTCCTTTTAGATTACCCTATGCAGCATCGTAAGTCGGACTTGGCTGGATGTATTTTGATGAATGCTGTTATCTTGTAATAAAAGTCTGATGCTACATTGACTTCAATGTGGCACTTCAGGCTGACGTTAAATAAAAAAAAAAAAATAAATAAATAAGGGCCGTAGAGTCATTTGATGTACCACCAATCAATGCCTAACAGTTGCTCCTCAAAAAGTGGGGTATTCCTAGGTGACCTATACAAAATCAGGACACTGAGCGAGTGAACTTGGTCAGTGTTTAATTTAAGTAACATTGCCTCACATGATTCGAAAAAAGGGGGGGGTGGAGACATAGAAATTCCGAGTTTGTCTGAAAATCATAGCAACTCCACCACCGCTACCAATTTTCCAATCAACATGGAGGCATTTGTACCCATCCGGGGTGGCCAGCATAACAACATGCTGAGCTTCTTCATGTAGCCAGGTCTCAGTGAGCACCAGTAGATCAAAGTCATTTGTCACAATGCAGTCTGAGATTTCCATTGCATGCAATACTAAAGAACGTTTTTTCAGCAACCTGCATTTAAGTAAGATGGGTGCAGAATTAATAGTATGCAAAGTAATTGGACAATTAGTCTTAGATGAGTCCATTCAAGTATTTTCTGTATAAGGGTTCCCTGTGGCGTTTCCCTCGTACTTTCAGAACAGCGAACCAGGAACATATAAGGAGGAAGGAGCGATTGTTTCCTGTGGTTGAAATGTAATTGGTGCCGTCATAGCATTTTGAGGTATATTTTCGGCACCTAACAGTCTAAAACGTGCTTTGTGGTTCTTCTGAATTTCTGCCACTAGGCTGGAGTGGTCCATAACGCAGCGCAAGTTTGTCATAATATGTTAAAAAGATGGGACAGATAAGGAACAAGTTACTTACCTGTAACTGTTGTTCTCCAGCATGGGTCTGGCATGGATTCACATGCTCATGAATATTCCCCGCCGTCAGGCTGGGAATCCTCGGTATAGAAAAAAATCAGTATCAGTTTCGTTTCTGATCTGTCTTTCTTAGTAGTAACCAATCACTGGTCTCTGGGTCATACTGCCCCCAGCCAATGACTGCCCTCTCCCTAAGCCCCGCCTCTGGCAGCCATCTCAGATTTGGTAGCACGTAAAGTGGCAGTATGACCAAGTGAAGAGCCGCAGAGGGGTAGGCGGGAGGGTTCGCATGTGAATCCATGCCAGACCCATGCTGGAGAACAACAGTTACAGGTAAGTAACTTGTTCCTTCTCCAGCATTGGGTCTGGCATGGATTCACATGCTTATGAATAAGAGAATACATAGCAGTACACACATGCACAACCACGGGAGGTGGCAACAGGCTCAACATTAAGCAATACAACAACTCAACATTAAGCATCTCTTACCTCCTCACCAGGCTCACCGTAGGCGAACAGATTGCGCAGCTCTGCTTGGCCGACCCTGGACTCCTACCTGGAGTCCCGATCGACGCAGTAGAATCTTGTGAAGGTGTGCCTTCGACCTCCACGTCGCAGCCCTGCAGATGTCCAGCAGGGGCACACCAGACAGGAACGCCGTCGTAGCAGCGATCGCTCTGGTCGAATGGGCTCTCGGACGGCCGGGCAGCGGTCGGTTTGCCAACCGGTGACAGTGCATGATGCAGCAGGAGAGCCATCTGGAAATGGAAGTCTTCGAGAGAGCCTTCCCTTGATTCACAGTCCCAAAGTTCACAAACAGCTGTGACGTCTTCCGAAATCTCTTTGTGCAGTCCACGTAGAACTTCAGCGCTCTAGCTACATCCAGCGAGTGCAAAGTCCTCTCGGCCGGCGACGAAGGCGATGGGAAGAAAACTCAGCACCACCCTCGTGTCATGGAAAGTATGGAGGCTTGCAGGATAGGGCCTGGATCTCTCCCACTCGTAGTGCAGAGGTGATGGCCACGAGGAAAGCTGTCTTCCATGACAGGAACTTCAAAGGCGCCGAATGCATAGGCTCGAATGGGGCCCCCATGAGCCTGGTCAGCACCACATTAAGCTCCCATGCCAGGGCAGGAGCCTTCACCGGCGGGAATGATCGGAATAGTCCCTTCATGAATTCTTTCACCAGGCGATGAGACCACAAGGACGCCCGTCCCATAGTCCTGGTATATCGGGAGATTGCAGCCAGATGTATTTTGATGGAGGCGTGAGCCAGTCCAGCTTTGGCCAGCGACAGTAGGTACGGCAGTACTTTAGGGGCCGTAATCCGCAGAGGGTTAATCTTCTGTGCACGGCACCAGACAGAGAACCTCTTCCATTTATGTCCGTAGCACTTGAGAGTTGAGGACGCCCTGGCCTTTGCAAGAACCTCTCTGCAGTCGGCCGGGATGTCGTACCCTCCAAACGCTAGTGCTGCAGGAGCCAGGCCTGCAAGTTCAGCGACTCTGGGTTGTGGTGAAGAATGGCGCCTCCTTCTCTGGAGAGAAGGTCTGCGTCCGTCGGCAGCTTGACTGGTGTGGACGTTGACAAGTCCAGAAGGTCCGGGAACCAGATCTGTCTCGGCCACGCCGGTGCGACGAGGATCATCCTGCACCGGGACCTCTTGAGCTGGTTGATGAGCCGGAGCAGCAACGGCAGCAGAGGGAACGCATAAAGAAATATGCCGTCCCAGGGGAACGAGAAAGCATCGCCCATGCTCCTCGGCTGGGGGAACCTGCTGGCGAACCTCTGGCACTTGGAATTCGTCGCCGTCGCAAAGATATCGATTTGGGGTTCGCCCCATCATCGGAAGAGCCGATCCACTTGATCCTGGCGTAGTTCCCACTCGTGGCACGAGCGCAGCTCCCTGCTGAGTGAGTCGGCGATCGTGTTTTTTATTCCTGCCAGATGAAGAGGCACCAGAAACATCCGTTGGGCGATGGCCCAATGCCACAGATCCTGGGCTTCCTGGGATAGGGCCGGGGACCTGGTTCCGGCCCGCTTCCAGATGTAGAACATCGTGGTGGTGTTGTCGGTGAAGATCCTCACCACCTTGCCCTTGAGGGACGGAAGAAAGGACCTGAGGGCCCAGAACACTGCGCGGAGCTCCAAGATGTTGATGTGGAGTGACCTCTCCTCCGGGAGCCAAAGGCCTCTCGCGTGAAGATCTCTGGAGTGCGCTCCCCAACCTTCCAGGGAGGCGTCCGTCGTCACCGTCACCTGGTGAGCTTGGGTCTGAAAGTCCATGCCCGCCGACAGATGGGAGCAGGTACCCCACCACCGAATCGCCTGACGGAACGTCTCGTTGAGAGGGATCCTGTCCTCAAAGCTGCCAGTCGACTGGACCCAGCGGGCGTCGAGGAACTCTTGTAAGGGGCGCATCCGAAGCCTGCAAATGCGCACCAGATAAATGCAGGAGGACATCATCCCAAGGAGGGACTTGATAGATCTTAACCTGGCCATGTCCGTGGCCGTGGCCAGCAGGCACTGCACCTTGCCCAGAATGGTCCTGGTCCTTTCCTCCGCCGGCGTGGCCAGCCGCGCCACTGTGTCGAGCTTGGCTACCAGAAACAGGGCGACTTGCAACGGAACCAGGTGGGATTTTGGAAAGTTGATGGAGAATCCCAGGTCCGTGAGCAGCTGGACGGTCTTCGCAGTGTGCTCCACGGCAAGCTCCCTTGTCCTTGCCCGGATGAGCCAGTCATCCAGGTAGGAGTAGACGTGGATCCCCTGTAGGCGCAGCCGCGCCGCCACCAGTGCGAGGCACTTGGTGAACACCCTGGGTGCCGACTTCAATCCGAACGGGAGGGCCTTGAACTGGTAGTGCCGCCCTTGGACCACGAACCTGAGGAACTTTCAGTGTCTTTTTAGAATGGGGATGTGGAAGTACGCATCCTCCAAGTCCAACGACGACAGGAAATCGCCCTCCTCCAGCTGTCCCAGCACATGCTGGAGGGTGACCATACGGAACTTCTGTGCCTTGATGTACGTGTTCAGTCGTCGCAGGTCCAGGATGGGGCACCATCCTCCTGTCTTCTTTTTTACGAGGAAGTACCTTGAGTAAACTCCGGAGCCCCAAAGCCTCTTTGGGACGAGCTCGATGGCACCCTTCTTGAGCATTGCCCTTACTTCCAACAGTAGTTGAGGGACGTGATTTTCCTTCCTGGCCACGGGTGGAACGCGAGGGCACTTCTTCTGAAACTCGAGGGTGTGCTTCGGCGGGGGCCCGACCCCACGGTCGGTTCAATCTTGTTTGGAGGCCGCCTTGCCTCCTTGACCTCCCTGTCGATGACGACGGGCACCACCTGACTTGCAGCGTCCCCTGTAAGCTTCCTGGGATGAAGATCTTGCCGCTTGGCGGTACGCGGAGGAGCCACTGCCGGATCCCTTGGGGGCACCTTGTCTGCCTCTGGAGCTCTGAAACGACGGCCGTCGTTGTTGGAGCACTCCCAGTGCCCGGGCAGTCTCTGTGTCTGTCTTGATGGCCTGAAGGGACTCATCAACCGCCTTCCCAAACAGGTTGTTCCCGTCGAAGGGCATGTCCAAAACCTTGGTTTGTACGTCCTGGCGGAAATCCGTGGCCTTGAGCCATCCTCGTCGTCTCAAGCTAACGCTGTTGCCCAACTGACGGAAACCGGTGTTGCGATGTCCGTTGCCACCGTGATGGCATGGTCCGAAGCAATCTCACCTTCCTGTAGGATTTCAAGTGCCTCAGCCCTTTTGGCGTCCGAAAGGAAGTCCAACAGAGGGGCGATTTTGAACCACAACTCCCTGTCATAGCGGGCTACGATAGCCACGGCGTTGGCCGCCTTGATAGTCGTCTCTGCGGATGAGATGATCCGTTGTCCCATCGTGTCCAGCTTCCTGCCCTCGCCGTCCGGCGGGTAAGTTGATGTCGAGGCCGATGCCCCCCCCAGCTTTCTTCTTTGCCGCCGCCGAGACGACCGAATCCGGGGTAGGTTGCGCCCGAAGGCACAAGGGGGCAGCGTCGGGGACCCGGTACTTCTTCTCGTACCGGTCTCTCTTTGCCGGCGCCGTGGCAGGGTTCTTGAGGAGGGCGAGCCCCTCATCCCAGATTTCATCAAGAAGCGGTACGGCGAGGACCGTCTTCCTTTTAGCCTCGCGCTGTTGGTAAAGGAACCCTTCCTTCTTCTCTTCTGGACAGAGCTGGAAGAGCTCGGATGCCCTGGAAATCATGGCATTAAAGGATCCAATCTCGTCGGGCGGGGACGCCTGAGCAGGGGGTGACGGGGGACACGTCCCGTCGCCGCCTCCGTCGTCATCTGTACCTGTCGTAGCTGTGTCCGTGCCTGTATCATCCCCGTGGGTAGTAGACCGGGGGGAAGGCAGAGCAGGCCGCAGAGGTGGGAGAGGTGGCGTAGGATGCGTCGTCCTCCTCTTATGCGGTGGACTTTCCGAAGGTCCTGGCTCCGGTTCCCCCGTCGGATCTGGCTCAGGTACCTCTGTCGGGGGGGAGGGGCAACCTTGTCCTTATCTCCGAGCATAAGGACTGAATCGCTGACAAAATGGCCACCGAAGTGTCCTGCGGCGCCGGAAACGACGGACGCGAGGGCTCTTGAGGAGCCGCGTCGGCGACACCGTCGCTCTCGTCGTCGCCCTCGTCGGGATCCCTCCTGATGGGCTGGGCCTCTTCCACGACTTCGATGAGCTCTTCTTCAGAGGTCGTGTCCGTATCCACGATGGCCACCAGCCCCTCCCTCACCTTTTTCACCAAGGACTTCGTGGGGGTCTTCTCAATGGGCCTGAAAGACGACTCCCTCCACGGTGGCAGGGAGACTCTGGGTCCTGAGGTCGCTTCCACTGGTGTAGCCTCCACAGGCTGAGCCAGGGCCACGGCGACATCCTCAATCGAGGTCTTAGCAGGGTGAATTAAGGCCATCGTCACCTTCTGTACGCCTGGGGCCTTCACCTTGGGGGGGGGAGGGTCCGAGCCTCGCTCCCCCTCTGCCGGAATCTTCGAGATCGACCGGGGCCTCTCTAGAAGCTTTGCCGGGTTCTCGGACTTCCTCTTACCCGAGCCAGAGCGTTGGCTCGTGGTTGATGGCGCCGGGGAGGATGCGCCCTGCCTGGCAGCCAAGGAGCCCGACGGTTCGGCGCTCCCGGTGCCCGCAGACTCGCGGTGCTTAGCCTTTTGTTGGGCCCCTGTCGCCGGGGCGCCCTCACAGGACTTAGAAGACCGCTCGGACTTCTTTGTCTTCTTCTCGCCCGACGGGCTCTTCTCTTCCAGCCAGTTGGCGAGACGGCGGTGGCGATCCTTCATGGTCCGCTCCGACATGTTTCCACAAAACGCACAGTCCTTCTCCGTGTGCGTCTTGTCCTCATGGAGGCAGTAGAGGCATAACGAATGCTCGTCCTCCTTGAAAACATTCTGAAGCTGGCATCCAGGGCAGGTCCTGAACAGCTTCCCAGGCGTCGAGCTTCCTTTCTCCTGGGCCATGTCCGGGGTAGGCCTCGGAACTTCTGGAATCCTCCAAAAGCTAACTCGACGAAATCTTTACCCTTGAGGGGCGTAGAAAACACCGAAACGGATCCCCGTTGATTGGATGTAGAAACGGTGGAGCTTGAGGCTCTATTTAACCGAAAAATGAGAAAAATCTCCTGAAAAAGCACGAAAACACAGCAAAAGCTCGAGAGCTACATCACGAGGACTCCCAACACTTGAACGTGCGGTAAAAATCTGAGGATGGCTGCCAGAGGCGGGGCTTAAGGAGAGGGCAGTCATTGGCTGGGGGCAGTATGACCCAGAGACCAGTGATTGGTTACTACTAAGAAAGACAGATCAGAAACGAAACTGATACTGATTTTTTTCTATACCGAGGATTCCCGGCCTGACGACGGGGAATATTCATGAGCATGTGAATCCATGCCAGACCCCATGCTGGAGAAGGGAATTAAGATAAAAGAGGGAGAGCAATAAGAATAAGCAACACTTACCGAACCGGCACAAACCGGCATGCTTGTTTGTACTGGCGCATTCGCGCCTGGGCTGCAAATAAATGCCGCCGCGAACAACTTTTTTTTTTTTTATTTATTTAAAGTGCATATTGGTTAATTAAAACCTTATACACTAACAAAATTAATTACATCAGAAACAGAGAACATACATTAATTTCATATTATCCATACATAAGAAGGGAATATCGCACATCAAATCATGTAAATCATACAAACAGGATATCACATTTTAAGATAAGATATTACAGGTTTAAAAAGAAATTGCTCGCTTCCAAATATAAAAGGCTGCCCCAATAAAAACCTTAATTTCACCGTCATAAATTACTGACCAAAATTGATTAGATTCAATCATTTTGAGGTCACCAACTAAATTTGAGTATCCTTTATAATACCATTCCTTTAATTTAGTGGCCCTCTCCCCCCTCACACCAATTTGTATTTTGTTTTTTGTTTACCCAACTTTGCTTGGTGCAGATGGCCACATTAGTGTGGCTATCTGCCCCAGGGTGCCCAAACCCTACTGCCCCATCTATTGGGGGTCCTGCCCCACCTTTTGGGGTGGCCCTCTCCCCCCCATCCCAAATGGAGGTGGGGTGTACCTCACGCAGCCGTTTGTAGGAGGCCCAGGGAGGCCTAAATGAGGTGTCCCTGCCACCCATTTGTGGTGGGGGGAGAGGGCCACCACAAAAGGTGGGGCAGGACCCCAAATAGATGGGGCAGTAAGGTTTGGGCAACCCGTCGCCAGATTGGCACACCAATGTGACCCTCTGCACCAAGGGGAGTTGGGTTACCAAAGGAAAAAAATGAAAATGGTGGAACGCTTTTTAGGGGGGGGGCGGTGGGGCACCCCAAAGGGTCAGGGAATTTTCTAATGGGATGGGGCGTTGACCCCCTCCCCCCCACCCGCAATGGAGTGGGTGCCAAGTCATGCAGCCCTCCCTGGGACCAGATATCTGCTCCTAGGAACGGACGCCTGAGCCCAGGGAGGAGTGCAGGACAGCCCCCCTCCTTATCTGCCCACAGAGAGGGCTACATTTTGCTGGTGTGACCGTAGGTAACACATGTTCTTTGTTTTGTTTACAGCTTTTTCTACCCGAGCAGCTGCAACGTTATGTGAGTACTGTTTTTTATTATTCTATGGTTAGGGCCCACTGTCAGTGGGGTGGGTGAGACTGGGGCTGGATTGTTGGTGGTGTGGGTGGGAATGGCCCGTCTGGGCAGATCACCTCCAACTGTCCTGGAGTTGCGGCTGGGCTGCATTATAGCTTTTCCCTTCGGGGAGGTATTGGCACACTGCCGAGACTCCTTGGTGGGGAGAAGCTGTAACGCAGGGCAGACAGTGCTCCAGCAAAGTCGGCGGTAATATCCCTGGCCTTGGGCACCCTTCTCCCATGTGGGTCTTTGCTGGTGGTTCTGGGTATTACATTCTGGGCCGATTTGCGTAAGTCAGACCTTCCCACGGGTGTCCTCTTTTTGGAAATGCATGGGGTTCCCTGTTTTCCTTGCTGGCTTCGACACCCTAGGCCCAAATCTGTAGGTTGCCCACATGAACAAAATGGGCAGTGGCGAATGGCTTGGGGTTCCCAGTCGGTTACCCTTTTCCTTTTGCGCCCCCGTTAGGTGCACCCACACATGTGAGGTACCGTTTTCATCGGGACACGTGTGGGGACGCGGGAAGGTAGGCCACGTGTTGTTGGCGGTGTGTTTCGGTGGGTGGCCAGAGCGAAATGTCTGAGAATTGTCTTCATTTCCGGCCAATTTCAGAGACATTTCCCTGTCCCCACTCACCGAAACACGTCGCCAATAGCAGATGTCATACCTTCTCGTGTTCCCACAGGTGTCCTGACGAAAAAGGTACCTCGCATGTGTGGGTGCACGTACCGGGGGCGCAAAAGGACAGCAGTGAACATTGTGTTTTTTCCCCACCAAATATCACACTTTGTCGGGGATTGTGGCTAATAAAAACTGGGGCAATTTGCGCAAGGCAGACCTCTGTGGATTCCCACGGGTGTCCTCTTTTGGGAAATACATGGGGTTCCCCGTTTCCCTTGCTGGCTTCGACACCCTAGGCCCAAATCTGTAGGTTGCCCACATGAACAAAAAGGCAGTGGCGAATGGCTTGGGATTCCCAGTCGGTTACCCTTTTCCTTTTGCGCCCCAGGGAGGTGCACCCACACATGTGAGGTACCGTTTTCATCGGGACACGTGTGGGGACGCGGGAAGGTAGGCCACGTGTTGTTGCGGTGTGTTTCGGTGGGTGGCCAGAGCGAAATGTATGAGAATTGTCTTCATTTCCGGCCAATTTCAGAGACATTTCCCTGTGGCCACTCACCGAAACACGTCGCCAACAGCAGATGTCATACCTTCTCGTGTTCCCACAGGTGTCCCGACGAAAAAGGTACCTCGCATGTGTGGGTGCACCTACCTGGCTGGCAAGGGGCAAGCCGAAAACGCAAGCAACCCCCAGTCTGTTTGCAGAGGGGAATCTCAGCCATTCTGCCGACCGGCACAACATACAGATATGGGCCTCGGGTGTCCAAGCCTCCAAGGAAAACAGGGAACCCCATGCATTTCCGAAAAGAGGACACCTGTGGGAATCGGCAGAGGTATGATTTGCGCACATTGCCCCAGAATTTATTACCCAGACACCCCCGCAAAGTCCGGGGCACATTTCGGACTTTGCAGGGCTGCCTGGGTAATAAATTCTGGGGCGATGTGCGCAAATCATACCTCTGCGTATTCCCACGGGTGTCCTCTTTTCGGAAATGCCTGGGGTTCCCTGTTTTCCTCGGTGGCTTGGACACCCGAGGCCCATATCTGTACGTTGTGCCCGTCGGCAGAATGGCTGAGATTCCCCTCTACAAACAGGCTGGGGGTTGCTTGCGTTTTCGGCTTGCCCCTTGCCAGCCAGGTAGGTGCACCCACACATGTGAGGTACCGTTTTCATCGGGACACCTGTGGGAACGCGTGACGGTAGGCCATGTGTTGTTGGGGGCGTGTTTCGATGGGTGCGCCGAGCGTAATGTGCGGAAAATGCATTTTTTTGTCCCAACATTTCGGACTTTGCAGGGCTGCCTGGGTAATAAATTCTGGGGCGATGTGCGCAAATCATACCTCTGCAGATTCCCACGGGTGTCCTCTTTTCGGAAATGCATGGGGTTCCCTGTTTTCCTCGGTGGCTTGGACACCCGAGGCCCAGATCTGTACGTTGTGCCGGTCGGCAGAATGTCTGAGATTTCGCTCTGAAAACAGACTTGGGGTTACTTGTGTTTTAGGCTTTCCCCTTGGCCGCCAGGTAGGTGCACCCACACATGTGAGGTACCGTTTTCATCGGGACACCTGTGGGAATGCGTGACGGTAGGCCATGTGTTGTTGGGGGCGTGTTTCGATGGGTGCGTCGAGCGAAATGTCTGGAAAATGCGTTTTTTTCCCCACATTTCGGACTTTGCGGGGCTGTCTGGGTAATAAATTCTGGGGCGATGTGCGCAAATCATACCTCTGCGGATTCCCACGGGTGTCCTCTTTTCAGAAATGCATGGGGTTCCCTGTTTTCCTCGGTGGCTTGGACACCCGTGGCCCATATCTGTACGTTGTGCCCGTCGGCAGAATGTCTGAGATTTCGCTCTGAAAACAGACTTGGGCTTGCCCCTTGCCAGCCAGGTAGGTGCACCCACGCATGTGAGGTACCGTTTTCATCGGGACACCTGTGGGAACGCGTGACGGTAGGCCATGTGTTGTTGGGGGCATGTTTCGATGGGTGCGCCGAGCGAAATGTCTGGAAAATGCTTTTTTTTCCCCACATTTCGGACTTTGCGGGGGTGTCTGGGTAATAAATTCTGGGGCGATGTGCGCAAATCATACCTCTGCGGATTCCCACGGGTGTCCGCTTTTCGGAAATGCATGGGGTTGCCTGTTTTCCTTGGTGGCTTGGACACCCGAGGCCCATATCTGTATGTTGTGCCGGTCGGCAGAATGCCTGAGATTTTGCTCTAAAAACAGACTTGGGGTTACTTGTGTTTTAGGCTTTCCCCTTGGCGTCCAGGTAGGTGCACCCACACATGTGAGGTACCGTTTTCATCGGGACACCTGTGGGAACGCGTGACGGTAGGCCATGTGTTGTTGGGGGCGTGTTTCGATGGGTGCGTCGAGCGAAATGTGCGGAAAAGGTGTTTTTTTCCCCACATTTCGGACTTTACGGGGCTGTCTGGGTAATAAATTCTGGGGCGATGTGCGCAAATCATACCTCTGCGGATTCCCACGGGTGTCCTCTTTTCAGAAATGCATGGGGTTCCCCGTTTTCCTCGGTGGCTTGGACACCCGAGGCCCATATCTGTACGTTGTGCCGGTCGGCAGAATGTCTGAGATTTCGCCATGAAGACAGACTTGGGGTTACTTGTGTTTTAGGCTTTCCCCTTGGCGGCTAGGTAGGTGCACCCACACATGTGGGGAACCGTTTTCATCGGGACACTTGTGGGAACGCGTGACGGTAGGCCATGTGTTGTTGGGGGCGTGTTTCGATGGGTGCGCCGAGCGAAATGGCTGGAAAATGCGTTTTTTTCCCCACATTTCGGACTTGCGGGGGTGTCTGGGTAATAAATTCTGGGGCGATGTGCGCAAATCATACCTCTGCGGATTCCCAAGGGTGTCCTCTTTTCAGAAATGCATGGGGTTCCCTGTTTTCCGTGGTGGCTTGGACACCCTAGGCCCATATCTGTATGTTGTGCCGGTCGGCAGAATGGCTGAGATTCCCCTCTGCAAACAGGCTGGGGGTTGCTTGAGTTTTCGGCTTGCCCCTTGCCAGCCAGGTAGGTGCACCCACGCATGTGAGGTACCGTTTTCATCAAGACACCTGTGGGAATGCGGGACGGTAGAGCATGTGTTGTTGGGGGCGTGTTTCGATGGGTACGCCGAGCGAAATGTCTGGAAAATGCGTTTTTTCCCCACATTTCGGACTTTGCAGGGCTGTCTGGGTAATAAATTCTGGGGCGATGTGTGCAAATAATACTTCTGCAGACTCCCAAGGGTGTCCTCTTTTCGGAAATGCATGGGGTTCCCTGTTTTCCTCGGTGGCTTGGACACCCGAGGCCCATATCTGTACGTTGTGCCGGTCGGCAGAATGTCTGAGATTTCCCTCTGAAAACAGACTTGGGGTTACTTGTGTTTTAGGCTTTCCCCTTGGCGGCCAGGTAGGTGCACCCACACATGTGAGGTACCGTTTTCATCGGGACACCTGTGGGAACGCGTGACGGTAGGCCATGTGTTGTTGGGGGCGTGTTTCGATGGGTGCGTTGAGCGAAATGTGCAGAAAAGGTGTTTTTTTCCCCACATTTCGGACTTTGCGGGGGTGTCTGGGTAATAAATTCTGGGGCGATGTGCGCAAATCATACCTCTGCGGATTCCCACGGGTGTCCTCTTTTCGGAAATGCATGGGGTTCCCTGTTTTCCTCGGTGGCTTGGACACCCGAGGCCCATATCTGTACGTTGTGCCGGTCAGCAGAATGTCTGAGATTTCCCTCTGAAAACAGACTTGGGGTTACTTGTGTTTTAGGCTTTCCCCTTTGCGGCCAGGTAGGTGCACCCACACATGTGAGGTACCGTTTTCATCGGGACACCTGTGGGAACGCGTGACAGTAGGCCATGTGTTCTTGGGGGCGTGTTTCGATGGGTGCGTCGAGCGAAATGTGCGGAAAAAGCGTTTTTTTCCCGACATTTCGGATTTTGCGGGGCTGCCTGGGTAATAAAATCTGGGGCGATGTGCGCAAATCATACCTCTGCGGATTCCCACGGGTGTCCTCTTTTCGGATATGCATGGGGTTCCCCGTTTTCCTCGGTGGCTTGGACACCCGAGGCCCATATCTGTACGTTGTGCCGGTCGGCAGAATGTCTGAGATTTCGCTCTGAAAACAGACTTGGGGTTACTTGTGTTTTAGGCTTTCCCCTTGGCGGCCAGGTAGGTGCACCCACACATGTGAGGTACCGTTTTCATCGGGACACCTGTGGGAACGTGTGACGGTAGGCCATGTGTTGTTGGGGCCGTGTTTCGATGGGTGCGTCGAGCGAAATGTGCGGAAAAAGCATTTTTTTCCCCACATTTCGGACTTTGCGGGGCTGTCTGGGTAATAAAATCTGGGGCGATGTGCGCAAATCATACCTCTGCGGATTCCCACGGGTGTCCTCTTTTCGGAAATGCATGGGGTTCCCTGTTTTCCTTGGTGGCTTGGACACCCGAGGCCCAGATCTGTACGTTGTGCCGGTCGGCAGAATGTCTGAGATTTCGCTCTGAAAACAGACTTGGAGTTACTTGTGTTTTAGGCTTTCCCCTTGGCGGCCAGGTAGGTGCACCCACACATGTGGTGTACCGTTTTCATCAGGACACCTGTAGGAACGCGTGACGGTAGGCCATGTGTTGTGTTTGTGTGGTTTTCATAACGTTTTGACCCATTTGCTGGTGCCCTTTGTCTCACAACCCTTTCTTTTCCCAAATGTGACCTACATTTAGTCGCTGCTTTATCCACCATACACTTTTGTAACCTGCACAAGTCACCTACCCTTGAAAAGGTCTGCCTGTGCTCTTTCAAAAAATGTATGGCTGCCATTCCTCACCACATTGGTTTTCCCAATTTACACATGCTAAGTGCGTCTGGTCAGGCCGTGAGCGTAAAACTCCTGTGTACCATGGCTCAGTGTTTGGCTTGTGGTATTGCTTGTTTTGTAAAAACACTACAAAAATGGTATGCTCTCCTAACTGCAAGAGTCGGGGGAATGTAGCGTAGCATTGCTTTTCTCAAAATTCATAGAAGCCATTGCCGTACCAAGCCAACCATGTCCAACACATACCTTTTTTTTCAGTCATTTTCCCACTTTTCCCCCATTCAATGGCAGTTTCCCCTACCTAGTTGTTGCCTGACCTATGCAAATCACCCCTTCCTAAACTTGGAATTTTGTCTACTTTTCAGAAATATATGCCTTTCTGTCCTCCAATTTGGCTTTCCTACCCTTTTCTTCCATTCCGTCCATGCATGTCCAATTGGCAAAAATGGCAAAAATCGCCTACCACTCACAAAACGGTTGATAACCACATCAAAATAATTTTTTTCCATTTCCACTCAACCTGTTCCTGAAAGCCACAACATTGGGGAACTCAGCACAGCAAACCATTTGTTCCTAGCTCTTACAAGGAAAAAACCACAGGCTTCTTTGTACATCATTTTATTGGCATTATTTGAAAAAACCCAACATTTTCGCACTTTTTCCTTATTTTCTCTCACCCCCCTACAGCAACCTGGGATTCCTGGGTGGCGTTACGACCGCATACATGTGGGAAAAAAAGGAGCCAAATTAGCCCGAGATATCTCATGTAACAAAAAAGTTACAAGCCATTGAATGGCCACATACCAAAATCACCCAAAAAGGCCCTGGCACTGGGGAGAAATACCCATGGCACTTAAAGGGTTAATATTGAGGTTGTTGGCCTCCGAGTAAGCAGATAAACCATTCAACATTCTTTGCAGTCCTATCGGAGTTTTATCCATAAGGATAGTATCATCTGCATACATAAGTCCACATATTGGTTTCCCATCCACAATAGGTGGGAAGATGTTTAAGGTTTTAAGACTCTCCCACATATCTAATACATATAGATTATACAGTGTAGGAGAGGTAACACAACCCTGCTTAAGACCGGTGTTAGTTCTAATGTCAGATGACAACATCCTTCCTTTACCCAAGCAGATAGTCACCGTAGTATCCCTATACATTTCCTCCAAAAAATGAAGGATTTTTGGGCAAATCTTTTTCACTCTCAATTTCTCCCACAAAAGTCCCCTATTAACACAGTCAAAAGCTTTCGAATAATCTATAAAACATACATATAGTTTTTCCCCCTTGTCCTTTGAGTTGGCTATGATGTAGTTCAGCATGGTCAAGTTATCCAGGGTGCTATATCCCTTTCGAAATCCCGTTTGTTGAATAGAGAGTAAACAATTTTCCTCTATCCAATTATTCAAAATGTTTACTAACAAGGAGCAAAAGATCTTGCAACTACTATCCGCCATTGCTAAAAGTCTGTAATTATCCGGCAGTTTTCGGTCCCCTTTTTTAAAAATAGGGACGACAATAGCTTTCCTCCAACTTTCCGGTATAATACCTGTTCCCCATATACTCGTGAATAGTTGGAGAAAGATACCTGCCCATTTCTTAGGGTTTTGTTTTATAGCAATGTTAGCCAACCCATCCGGCCTTGGGGCACGAGAAGAATTCATTTTTGAGATCACTTTAAGAATATCAATAATATCAAAGGGGATATTAGCCATACCCCATGGATTTAGGCTAGTATTAGCCGATATGTGACTAGTCTTGAAAAAGAGGTTAGTAATATATTGTTTCCAAACCTCTTGACTAACATCATTAATTTCCCTGTTATCTTCATCCATTAAAAATTGGCGATATAGATACCACAATTTTTTTGAATCATGAGTTTTACATAACTTATATATACATCTCCAATTTGCGTTGTTTGTATTGTATTTATAATCCTTTATCCAATTTTTATAATGTGTCTTTATATTACTTATTCTTTTACTCCTCTCTTTATCATCTAAGTCACATATCTGCTTAAGTTCCCGAATATCACGTTTCATCTCTTTTTTCCTATCATAGATTGCTTGATCGAACTTATGTGTGTGATTTTTCCCCTTTGAACTTTTCAGAATGACATTACTGTTTGTACGACGTATCATACCCAACAGATTGGTAATAGAGTTAAGTCCATTACAAGCTATGTCGTAACCATCTACGACTAAACGATCAAATAGACCATTAAAGGAGGCTAGGTTTCTATCAGACCAAGTAATCCTATTTCCACTTGCTGAAAATAGCATATTCATCTCCTCGCCCACTCCCCATCTTTGGGTTCCTGGATCACAGTTAAGTTTACCCCGAAGTGGTACATGATCACTTAGCAGGATATCTACATGTTCAAACGAGATGTTTGTGCGTCTTTGATTTTTATTAACGAACATGTAGTCAAGCCTATAAGAAACCTTTCCATTAGACCAGGTGTTCCCATCCCCTGTACCTATATTAGTTTCAAAGTATGTAAGCCCCCAGTCAAACATCAAGTTCATCCATCGACAGCCTAATAGGGTCTGCTGATTTTTTCCCCCAACCCCTAGACAATCCTGTAATTCTATAGATGCAAATATAGCAGTTTCCTCCCACAATTCTCTACACCTATTCATATCCTTTACGGCTACATTACAATGGGCATTAAAATCTCCCACTATACAAATATCAGAATCAGGAGATTCCAGAGTCCAACTATCAAGGGTTAGGTTGAGATACTCCCCAATCTCCAGAAAGTTGACCCCATCAGGTTGAGAATAGATATTTATAAGTAGAAGTTTCCTTGTATGGCTTCCTCTATTTATAGATACACACATGACATTCCGGAGACTCCCATGTTTCACATATGGTTTACAATTAAAATGATTTTTTATCCCTATACAGAGCCCTCCATATGGGCGACCCTTCTCACCCTTATCGGAAGGTTTTTGCCATATATTATATCCATCCAATAAGATTTCCCCAGTAATCCAAGTTTCTTGAAGGGCAAAAATGTCACTCTCCAAGAGTAGTATTATACCATCCTTGTGTAAAAGGGAGTTAAAACTCCTACAGTTCCAAGAGAGAAGGGTATATTCTTTAGTGCATACCTCATCTCAATTTGAGCATGGGGTATTTCCTTCCAAAATGTTTGTGTCCTTTAAATTACTTCCAGATTCAATACATGTTTGAGGATACCCCTCCAAACCCCTATTTGCTGTACTGATATTTTTATATGGGGGAGAGTTGCATATCACAATTTCATATTCATTCCCCCATATTCCATTGGAGTTTTCACGTATAAGGTCAACAAACACAGCAGATCTAAATCGGGCAATGACCCAGTTTTTCCAACTGCCAATTTCTGGTAGTATAATAGATTCAATGTCCCCTGTATCAATATTTTGTAACTGCGGTATAGATGACAATTTATTCAATAACCATGCCCGGTTTAGAAAGGGGCTTTCATCTGTGGTATCCCTTTCTATAATCTTTATGGTTTTTCCCACTGGAAACAGAGGCTCTTCATTCATTCCAACTAAGTTAGCCATTCCAATTTTATAATTACTATGCATGACCAAACGCTCCATCTCCCTAATATATGTTTCCTGTTCTGTTTTAGTAAGAGTCATATCATTACTATTCCAAGGTATTGTAACATATTTAAAATTATTTCCCATAAGTGCCCTATCCTTGGGTCCAAATTCCTCCAGCTCCTGCTTATTTCCTTTTAACCAGTCCTGTAAACCCCCGTTTTTTGTTTTCGTTTTTTTGCCTAAGTCCAATTTCTGCTGATGTTCAATAATTTCAAAGTGGTTCCCCACCTCTACACATTCAGAGTCTGGAGAAGCTGTATCTGCTAGGGCCAACGTGTTCTTTTTAATCTTTTTTGTAGTTATGACTTTAGCCATCGCCACCCTTTTCCGAGTGGGCCTTCTATTTTTCTTTTTGCGCCTAGTGCGTCTCTTCAAACCTTGAGATACTGTTACTACAGCAACACTCTCATTCAGGGTTATTTCTTCTGGTGTGTTATCCCTAGAATTGGGCAACTCCTGTGCGGGTAGATTAGACAGGGCTTGTTCTTTCTTACGTTCATTTTCAGCCACTAAGACCAATTTGCTCAAATCTCCAAGATCATCACTTATTTCCATTGGATACTTCCCCCCCCCCCAAAATTCTTTTACCCCAATCTCAAGGGATCTAGTATTATCTATATTCTGTTGTACCATTACCTTAATATCCCTTTGTTCTTTAAGCAACTTAGTACAAATGGTCATTAAAACATCCATCATGGTGGTGAGTGCATCAAATTTTTCTCCAACCTCAAGGGGGTTTTCATTAATCCCACTCATATCTCTATTAAGATAATTATTAAATGAGTTCTCTGTAGGATTCCATGACACCTCTTCCTCATTACCGATATCTTCTTCTTGTGCAAATTTGGTCAAATCTGGAGTGTCAGATAGATTAAATCCAATAATATTATTCATTTCAATATCCTCCACTGCAGAAATGTTATGATCCTCATCTATTCCCATGGATTGGCGCCTCAGATTATGCACTAATGTCAATAAAGAATTATTATCAATCATTGAACTGTTAGAGTTGAGAGGGAGGGGTTGTTCAGTGTCAGGTACCAATACTTTTTCTTTAATAGTTAAAAAGCTAAGTATTTTGGGTTGACCAGGTACATCTTTAATCTCACCAATGAGCTCTTTCTTTTCTCCCTTCCTATTATTTTTTCCTTTCCCCCCTTTCTTAGTTACTATTGTTATATTAGTTGTTGGTGTACTTTGTTTGCCTTTTTTTGACCTAAGATTATGAGTACATGGGCTTGGGGCCATAATAATAGAGGGTACAGAATGTCTATACGGCACCGCCTTCTAACCTAGCAAACAGTAGGTCAATTTAAAATTTCACTGGTCTATAAAATCAAACGTCAATTCCAGAGGTAAAATAGTGCTCACAATACCCACCTTTCAATATAAATAAAAATGTATAACATAATCTCAATAGATTAAAACCAATAAAAGATCAGTAAAACATGGTGCCTCAAGCAATATAACCCAAAAAAAAAAAAAACCTAAATATAAAAATTATTTGTTAAAAGCGAGCAATTTGAGACTCGTATTATATAACAAGATCACTTCTTAGATGGAGTTTAAAACAAGGGTAGCTATCTACCACAACTGCCAAGCAGATATAACACCAATCTCACATCAGTAAGGAGATACAGATGCAATGTTCCACAAAACCACCTTGTATGGGAGCGCCCGGCAGTGTAAAGAGCAAGCTTTAAACCGACTCTCCCCCCACCAGGTGGTTATCTTACAGTATGTTTAGAATTTGGTTACATGCCCCAAGTCCAGGCCGCCTGGGTGAGAAGAGAACTATTACTGACTATATCAACCTTAAACTTGCGTCCCCGGCGCGCCGAACAGCCGCAGAACAGTCGGCGCCCTTTACACCTATCGGGCTTAACGCCGCGAGGGTGGCTGTCTCGTAGTGAAGAGGCGATCAGGGAGTCACGTGATCGTGACGTGCGTGTCCCCAGCCCCGCCTCCTCCAGGAAGCAACGGGCTCTTAGGCACCAGCAAGAGCGTTTACCAGCTTGCAGTGCTGGCAGAGGTAATCAGGAGCCGCCGTAATGGTAAGAGCATATGAGCATATGGTTATGTGCAGCAAAGGTTTGCCGCTCGGGCGGCTGTCTCGTAGTGAAGGGGCGATCAGGGAGTCACGTGATCGTGACATGCGTGTCCCCAGCCCCGCCTCCTCCAGGAAGCAACGGGCTCTTAGGCACCAGCAAGAGCGTTTACCAGCTCGCAGTGCTGGCAGAGGTAATCAGGAGCCGCCGTAATGGTAAGAGCATATGAGCATATGGTTATGTGCAGCAAATGTTCGCCGCTCGGGCGGCTGTCTCGTAGTGAAGGGGCGATCAGGGAGTCACGTGATCGTGACGTGCGTGTCCCCAGCCCCGCCTCCTCCAGGAAGCAACGGGCTCTTAGGCACCAGCAAGAGCGTTTACCAGCTCGCAGTGCTGGCAGAGGTAATCAGGAGCCGCCGTTATGGTAAGAGCATATGAGCATATGGTTATGTGCAGCAAAGGTTCGCCGCTCGGGCGGCTGTCTCGTAGTGAAGAGGCGATCAGGGAGTCACGTGATCGTGACGTGCGTGTCCCCAGCCCCGCCTCCTCCAGGAAGCAACGGGCTCTTAGGCACCAGCAAGAGCGTTTACCAGCTCGCAGTGCTGGCAGAGGTAATCAGGAGCCGCCGTTATGGTAAGAGCATATGAGCATATGGTTATGTGCAGCAAAGGTTCGCCGCGAACAACAGTAAAGATGGGATTTGTAGTCCCAAAGGCTGCCTGCGTGCATAATCTACTGAAAGATTCTGTTTCAAATCGCACAAGCTACGAAATTAGAATGAGCAGAGGAGCGTTTCGAGTACAATTAAGAGGTTGACACAATTAGGAGCTTAAAAGTCGCCAAGGATAACATTATAAAACCAGTAAAAGTAAGTCAGTAAAAGCCAGTAAAAGTAAGTCAGCTATACACATGGTGACCAGATTTCCAAAATGAAAAACCGGGACGACCAACAATACAAATGAGGGACTACCCCATCGCAGCCCACCAATTACCGCCCGATCCGCAACCACCACACAATTATACTTCCAGCACTTCTCCTTTCTATAAACTGTATATGATCTAATTTGTGCAGTTTTGGCTGTGAATATTTGCATGTTCATCCGAGACAGGCGTTTGTTCTAATTGATATAACATGGCTTGCTGTACACTCGTTTCCAAGCCAGTCTCTGTGGCACAGTCAGTAAGTGTTGTGACTTGTACCTTAGAGGTTGGAGGTTCGAGCAATGCTCCAACTTCAAAATTCTGAAAGTGTTGTGAAAAAAAGTACATTTTTAATTACAGTAGCCACCCAACCCTGCAAACCCCAGGCGGGGTTTCTAAAATGAAAAAAATTCCCGGAACCCCACGACGGAGGGTGATTTCCCCGGACTGTCCCGGGAAAACCGGTACGTCTGGTCACCCTAGCTATATACAAGGTAAAACACAGAGCAAACAGTATCTAGGAAATCAATCATGTAATCAACAGTATCTAGGTTATCAATTCTTCCAATGATATAAATAAAAATTCATTATAGTGATTTTTCCAAAGCACTGTACATAGAACATTTTACATACAAATATTACCCAACCAAAGTTGGTACTCATTTATCGACCTTGGCAGAATGAAAGTCTGAGTTGGCCTTACTGGGAGTCAAACCTGTGACAAGCAGATCACAAACAGAGCAGCAGACAGCGCTCATCCCGCTGAGATAAATTACAGCATCTGATATCTAATCTAATATTGCTTATTATAAGTAAAAGGTAAAGACAACGGCATTGAAAACAAGAGTTCATTTGATAAAAATCAAAACCTCAAAAGGTGAATGCAAAGTACAGAAAAGATGCTGGAACTTCGTACCTTCCATGATTTTAGGCATTATGATGTTGCTTTCTTTAGTCGAAGGCTTCAGCAGCGCTACGAGGCCCGCCAGCAGGTCCTGGCGAACGTCGTACTGCATAAGGTCCTGGATGAGCTGCAGAGCTGCAACCCAAAATAATGCGCAGTCAGAGGGTGTGTGCTCAGAATGGATGTTCATTCTTCAACTAGAAGAGCCCAATCCAAGAATGAAAGAATGCAAGCCTTTGAGAAAGGTCTTTATATCGTATACTGTCCTGTTCCCAGGCAATGCACACAATATTTAGAACAGATTGCACAAAAATGATATTGCAGGAGTTTTAAAAGACATGCTAGAAATATGTGGATTTGTCTGGGTGTCAAATGTATTTTTTCTAATTTGAACAAAGTGTCCTGTTTTTTACTACATAAAATAATGAGATGTTTTTATTCAGCTTCTATCTTCTTGAATATTTATTTTAAAAAGAGGTTTACCACTCAGTAACATTAGACCACAAAGTTAAGCATCATTTTCATTTGCCATGGTGCAGCTAGAAAGTTTATGTTCATTTAACTCCATACTTCACGTCACACAGACTCGCCAGTGTGTTGCAAAGTATAGCTTCTGGTAGAGTTCAGAGAGTGAGATGGGCAGACCTCTTTTTGTGTTCACAAATATGACACACCATGTCAAAACTTCAACTCTCACAAGCCTCCAACTAAATAGGAGATATCAAATTGGATTTGAGTTTTGGTCTAAATGTATATGTTGCAAATGAATATATAGTGTGATTGCTTTAAGATTTGTCGTACCTTCATACTGTACTTCCAGATGCATAGAGCGCAGCACACCAAGGAGAGGGTCCACAATGCTAGGATGAGCCTTCTTCACTAGCACCTACAAGCAAAACATTGCTCAATAAGTCATCATTGCAAAATAAACATTTCATTGCTTGCATTCTGATAGGGAGTTTTATAAAGTCCACCTATGTCAGAACTGTAGAAGACTCACTCTTAGGAGTACAGGGCTCCAGCTCTTACGTTTGGCCTGAACTACCCAAAAGGTTAGTAGCTATGGTTGAGCAGCCAGGCTCAGTCTAGGAGGGAGAAGGGCTGTAGGTAAATACAAAGACCTCAGTCAAGAATACACTTACACACTGTAGTTTCATAAAACTTTAGTTATTTGTTGTAAACACTAAGGTCACTAATACAATACTGGAATTACGGGTAAGTAAACATTCACATATATATACAGTAAGGCATATGTTAAGCATACTCCGTTCCATAGTAGATTCTTATATGATACACAGGTAAGTAGTCAGAATATCACACAAGTTGGCAAATCAATTATTTTAACAAAATTTAAGGTAACACAACAAGGATACCGGTAAGTAACGGATCTGGTATTTGCATCAAATGGTTTTCCTTCAAATGGTTTTCCATCAAGGGTATTCCAATGAAAAAATATGCATCAAATGCACATTTTTGTGGGGTAAAGGGTTAATTTATTTGGGGATGGATTTTTAAGGCTAAATAAACGTGGGGCTGAGAGGGACCCCCCCCCCAAAAAATAAAATGCATTCGATGCACATTTTTTTGTTGCAAAATTTTCGATGGAAAAGGCCCTGCATTGGGCAGATTAGTAAGTGTTGTACTGCACTATGCTGTATTGGTTCTATGCACTTAATAGAGTGTTGGGAGCAGGCCCAATGTTGTGAAGATTGTGTGTTTTGGTTGGCAGTCATACAATGATTTGTGAATGGAAGTGGGTAACAGTGCCAAACACTATGGTATGTTTGTGGATTATGGTAACTGGAATATGTTTGCTTGCATCGCTGTATTATGGTGCAGCAGTTGGATTGAAGTGCCAGTGCCTATGTTGCCTTCGTGAATTCTGGTACATGGCTACATGTTGGCCTGCATGGCTGTTATGTTGTGGTGGGTGTGGGCAACCCTTATACTGTTGGGTGCATGGCCAAAGGCAATAGGCGTAGCCCACGCACCCAAGCGCGGACGCCTTCACCACAGCCACGACAACATAAAGCAGCCATGCAGTTGTAACTCTGCATGTCTTCGAAGGTGGGGACCTTTACACAATGGTTGTGGAGGACACTGTAGACTTAGTAGAACAGCAGAAGTGAGCTGCTATGCCTACATTAGCATATGGTGTAGGTCATTGCATATGTTGGACATTAGGGAGTCCCATGTGACCATTTCCGTTTGCTAGGGTTTGCCCTTTATAAGACCCTTCCTATGTTGCATTGGGTGCATGGCTGGAGCCCTTGCACCGACAAGTATGTCCACTGGTTGCACGTAGGTTTAACATAGTTGGTTTGTGTGTGGTTTGGCTGCTTTGCATACATTGTTGACTACATAGGTGTGGTCATTGGCAGAACATCTTACAGTTGTCGGTGCATGGCTGGAGATGCTGCACCTGCTTTGATGTCACAGCACGAGGATACAGCATTTTGTATGCAGGTTATGTCTGTATGGGACCTATCCACAAGTGTTTCCATGTGCCACAAGACAATAATGGGGGGAGGTGGTGACATAGGAAAAAGAAACAATAGTAACAAAGTACAACAATAACAACAGTGATGGTTATAGTAGTCTTGTGACAACCCTACCGTGCAAGTGCAAAAAACAAAGGTAATATAAGTGAAGTGGGGGTGGAGTAAGGGGAGAAGTGTGGCATTCCAGGGCCCAAAGGGGATGGGCTAGTGCTGAGGGGGGCCACGAGGGCAAGTGCCAGGGGAAACAAAGGGGGTAGGAATGGAAGTGCAATGGACAAGGTGGACCGGATTCATGCTAGTCCGTGGAAGGGTGCCCGAGGACAAGTGCTGGTAAGCGATGCTGGCCGGAAAATGGTTGGTGAAGGTCTGACCCCTGGTTGACTCAGAAGGGACCAAACACCAGTTTCAGCAAAAGATGGAGATTTAGCAAAGGAGGAGGAGGGTGAAGGAGGAGGAGAAAAGGAAGCTAGTTGGAGCTAGAGGACCGAAGAGCTCTAGCAGGGAGGTATTTGGGGGAGAGAATACTGGGTGCAGAGAGGTACTATGCTCCAGACTGCCTTGTGGATAATGCAAAGTGTATTGAACTTGAACCTTGCAGTCACCAGATGCCAGTGGAGAGATTTTAGGGCTAGAGAGATGTGGTCCCTGGGCTTGAGGCCAAGAATAAGTCTTGCAGCCCTATTCTTGATTAGTTGAAAGGGGCGAAGAGAGGAAAGAGGCAGATTGAGGAAGAGGCTGTTGCAGTAGTCAAGCCTAGATAGAAAGAGAGCTCTGGATACGTTGAGCTTCTGGGGGAAGGTGAGGAAAGGGATAATGCCTCGTAGGAGGTGAAGATGAAAGTAGGACTTCTTGCCACAGTCCATGATGTGTGGAGAGAACGAGAGAGGAATCTAAGATGACAAGGTTTTTTGCCTCAGTGAGGGAAGGGGGCCAAAGGAGAGTGGCCAGAGAGTGGGGGGGAAACATTAAGGGAGAGATCATTGGCAGAACCCCACGCCTGGATAGCAGTCAGGCATTCAGGTATGAAAGAGGAAGGAAAGGAGGTAGCAGATGGAAGCTTAAAGGAAAGTTGTGTGTCATCTGCATAACACTGGAAGCGACGAGAGTAGGTGGAGATCAAGTGGGCCAGAGGGGCTAGATGGATGTTGAAGAGCCATGGCGATAGGAGAGAGCGCTGAGGGACATCACAGATAGAAAGTGAGGTGGGGGGGCCCAATTGCACTTGGCGGGACTGTCTAAAAGGAAAGAGGTCAGCCATGCCAGTGCCCTGTCCGTGATGCCTAGTAAATCATGGAGACGATTTATGAGGATGGAGTGGTTGACCATGTCAAAGGCAGAAAAAAGATCAAGGAGGATCAGAACAGAGGGGAAGTTAGAGTCCAGGTTAAAGAGCAGGTCTTCACGGGTGTTAAGGAGAGCAGTTTCTGTGCCTCGGGATGCTCTGAAGCCAGACTGGTGGTCGTGGAGACTGCCAGCCGATTCAGTATGGCGGGTCAGTTGGGAGATGACCAGCTTCTCCATGAGTTTGCCCAAGGAAGGGGTGATAGAGATAGGGTGATAATTGGCTAGGCATGGAGGGTCTGCAGATGGATTGTTTAGGAGAGGGTGCACAAGAGAATGCTTGAGAGGTTGAGGGAAAGAGCCAGTGGCGAAGGAATGGTTACAGAGGTCCGCCAGGGCGGTGGCAAGAGTGGATATGTTGTCCTCGATAGTTCTGGAAGAGCAGGGGGGCACCTATTTGGAGGAGACTTTCATAGAGCGGACAACTCTACAGACGTCATCCGGTGCAATGGGAGAGAAGGATGACAGTAAGGGAGAAGGCATGAGAGGAGGGAGAAAAGAATGGGAGACGATGACAGTGAGTGCAAGATGTCCTGAATTTTGGTGTAGAAGTGGGTGACCAGTGCAGTGCAGAGGGCCTGGGAGGGAAGAGGAGAGGAGGAGACTGCTGTAGGGTTGTCCAGTTCCTTGCAGATTTTGAAGAATTCTGCGGTGTTGTTGGTGGCCTCAGTGATGCAGGCTTGGACATGAGCCCTCTTCTTGGAGAGGATGGCGAGACGAGATTGCCTTTGGAGCAGGCGGCAACCAGTTTTTCAGAGGATGAACTTGAGACCTGCCACTTCTGCTCAGCAGCTTTACACTTGTGATTCAAAGCTGCCAAATCGGAATCATACCAAGAGTTACATTTGGGACTTCATGCGGATCTTCATTACAGGGGCAAGGATGTCCAGAGTGTTGGATATGGAGAGATGGAGGTTATCCAATTCAGAGTCAGTAGGAGAGTCAGAAGTAGAGTAGGGAGGAGGGATGATGGTAGTGGCAAATGCAGCGACTGGCACACGATTCATCGGTCGAATGACAGAAGGAGACTGGCAGTGCAGGCAGAGGCACTGTCAGGGGGCTAGGGAGATCAATGTGGGCAGAGAGGAGAGAGTGGTTAGAACAGGAAAGAGGAGTAGTTAGCGGGTTGGAGAGAGGGATGTCTGATGCGATGAGGGCATCCAAGGTGTGCCGGCAGAGTGGGTTGGGCCAGAGGGAAGAATTGTGTGGGAAAGAGTCACAGAGGTCACAAAAGAGTACAGTGACCAAGTCAGGGGAATCCAGATGGATGTTGAAATTCCCAAGGAAGAGAGGCCAGGAGAGAGGAAGAGGGGGGGTAGGTCCGGGGAACCAGTAGATAGTGGTGAGAGTGAGCAAGAGGGAATTAGAGATGGATAGCCTACAGACAAAGGCATACAAAGGAGGAGTAGCATTGAGTGGGAATGATGGTGGCCAGTACCCACTCAATAAAAATTAGGGGCACTCTGCTCCTCTCCACTGGGATGAGGAAGCATTCCCTGGATGCTTCCCGCGTTAGTGGTTCCCTTCATCCCCACTGGTCCTCCCATCCCCCTTCACCTTCATGCAGGGTCAGGGACTGCTCTGGTTCTTCCAGGGATGGGTTCTCCTTCTGCTGTCGGTCCACCTAGGGGTATGCCACTGCTCTTCTTTCCAGGTGGGGCAGATGGTGGTCTGTGCCTGCAGAGCTCCCGGATGACTCTTGCAGCGTCTCGTCTGTCGGGATCTGAATCTCCCGAGTACCTCACTCCTCGAAGACAAACGTGTGTCAAGCGTCAGTTTTCTTTATGTAGAACTGGTCCCGCGCTCGGCTGTCGTCAACACCTGCAGTGTATGATCGCGGGTGCTTTGCATGCTTCCTGTGAGCCACCTCGTGGCAGTACTTGGAGGTGTAATCTTCATACTTCTGATGTTCTTCCTGGTCCTACTCCTTCTTCTTGGCTGGTTTCATGACTATGACAATAGTACATATGTTTGCTCTCAAAAGAATGACTAGGGGTGAAGTGTAGGACTAGGGAATGTGTGTGAGTGATGGGATTGCTTGGGCTGCACCCCAGGTGGTCGTCCAGCAGTATTCAAACTGTGGGTCGCGGCCCTGCAGGGGGCCGTGGCCGCATCCCTGGGGGGCCGTGAGAGGCCAGCATGAAATCTAAAAAAAAATATCTTTTAAAAAAAAAAAGATTTTTTTGTTTAGTTTGGAAGCAATGGCAGGGGCGGCTCACATGGTTGGGCAGAAGCATGAAACTGTCTCAGGCACCAATGAAAGTGGCCCGCAGTTTTAAATGGATATTCATTCCTTCAGTCACAGACTGTTTGAATAGTACCCAAGATTATATTTAAAGAATATTTATTCAGCAACAATGGTCAAAATTACTAACTGCTTAATGATCAAAATCTAACTGCATAATGAAGTAACTCATCAAACTGGCCCACATAGCGCTTTGAGGTCATACCAATGATACATAAGGCGCTATATAAATGACAAGTAATATAACATAACATTGGCCAAAAAGGTGGCCCATTTTAAATGGCCCACACTGGCATTTTGCATTTTTGATACATGCATTGCCCTATTGCCATATAGGCCAGTCCAAGCCTGGCGGCTCATCCATAATGGCAAGAGGCACCCACCTAGTGGCCCCCTCACCCATTATGGAGGAGCTAAGGAGCAAGCCCAGTGAAACAATGAGCACTCCCTGAGCTGCTTTTTCCAGCTGAGGGAGTGTTCCTGAGCTGGCTGAACTGTCAAAGGGAAACACTGTTTCCCTTTAACAGTTCAGTTCAGTTCCCCAGCCGCACATGCTCACTGAGCCATGCAAGGCTGGGGCATTTTGCTTCGCCAGCATTGCATAGCTCATTGGAAATGCTGGCTGGGGCACTGCATGTCTGTATGTGAGAGGGGGAGCACTTGCGCCTCCTTGCACATACGGACAGAGCAGCCTGGAGCAGGGCGTTTCAGCACCCGCATGCAGGCCAATGCAGAAGGTACGTTTATGTTCATTTATTTTTTTATTTAAACATGTGTATGGGTGCGTGTATGCTTGTGTAATGAGTGAGTGTATAGTGAGTGTATGTTGATGGATGCTTGTGTGAATGATAGAGTGATTGCTGTATGAATATGGTGTGTGTGTTAGTTTGTTTTGGTCCGTTGAGCTGATTTTGGCAAGTGGTGGATAGCGGGGGAAGGAGGGTTGTACAATAAAGGCATTTTAAAAATGCCTAAATGCCTTTGTTGCACAATACCCCTACCCACCTGCCAAAATCAGCTCTCCTTCTGGGGCACTGTGGAGCCCAGGGAAAAGAGATGGTATTTTTTTTTTTTACTGGATTTCTATCATAGATGTCCAGTCAAAAATACCATGCTGTCCCCCTTGGCACCAAAATGCCTTGCATACACACATAATCATGTTGATTGTGTTAGGCCCAGGGGACAGGGATGGTATTATTTTACTGGACATGTATCATAGATTATTAAACAATTTTTTATTATTTTTCAAACAATCATAAACAACACAGCACACCCGGCAGTGAAAAATGGTTAATATCCCGGCATTGTATAAATTATCATGTTTATCATTGTCTTCTTTTCCCCTCCCCCCTTAACTCGAGCTTATTCCTTTGCACCTTTAATTTCCTTTTTCCAGGGGCTCACCTTCCTCCATGCTCCCAGAGGTGTCATGTCTGCTTAAACAGGCCCACGTGGGTTCCGTTAGTGTGGCCACTAGCTGTCGCCATGCTATCATCGCTCCTACTGCTTCATCCTCTCCCTGTATGCTGCTTCGTACCATGCTGCTGTTTCCGCTTCAGCCCATTTTAGAAGGTCATGCCACCACACCTCTAGCCTGGGCTTCTGGCTCGCTTTCCCCCCCATCGCTATGCTGCGTTTGGCTAGGATGTAGGCTAGGTCCTGAAGTTTGCACACATGCTTCATTTTACGTGGTCTAGCAAATCCCCCCAGCATGCATGCCCACACCGATTCTACATCCAGCTTAATACCTTTCTCAGTGAGGCGGAGAGTAACCTCTCCCCAGAATCTGCGAATCTCTGGGCATGCCCAGAACATGTGCATCATACCCGCATTTACTTCCACGCATTTGGGGCACGTTTGTATCTCCAAGCCCCCAAATTGTGCTATCTTTTGAGGGGTCATATATGCCCTGTGGGCCACATATAGCTGGATCTGTTGCAACCTAGCGTTTCTAGACACCTTTTTATGCTACATCTGTGCTCTTTCCCATGGACATGTATCATAGATGTCCAGTAAAATATGTCATGTGTGCCCCCCAGCACCAATTGCAAACTGTTTGGCTATTTACCCATTTCTTTTTTAAAGTATGCTCTACAATGGACCATTTTAACCTGTTATTTTTAAAAAAGAATCACAGGAGAAACCCCCGCGATCCTCCATTGATTGGTTCAGGCTCCCTCACTGCACTCAGTCGCTTAGGCATTTTTGGGGGAAATAGTTATGCTACTCCACTTCAAAAATTCACCAGCCGCCACTGGCCCTCGGACTGTGTTGGGAACGGGATGGGGGAGCCCAGGGACTGTGGTGGGAGCAGGATGGGCCGGAAACATGGGATAGTGGTGGGAGCAGGGTGGGGAAAGCCCATGGTGTGTGATGGGGTGGGCAGAGCCCAAGGACTGGGTAGGAGTGGAATGAGGG
Source organism: Ambystoma mexicanum (assembly GCF_040938575.1). Taxonomy (NCBI): domain Eukaryota; kingdom Metazoa; phylum Chordata; class Amphibia; order Caudata; family Ambystomatidae; genus Ambystoma; species Ambystoma mexicanum. The sequence goes on along the minus strand of NC_090922.1, from coordinate 1,447,081,774 downwards.
AGCCCAGCGATTGATGGGAGCATGTGGGGGAGCCCAGGGACTATACTGGGAGTAGGGTGTGCTGACAGCCCGGGAGGACAGTTCAGTGGCAACGTGCTTACCTTGGAAGCAAGACGACACGAAGCAATACAGGTTCCATCCCCGGGTTCGCACTTAGAAACTTCTGGGTATTAGGCGCGTTATAAATAACCTATCATATGATATCATACATACTGTCCATTTGGCATTTTTGGGGGGTCCTGGCCTGCTCAAATTTTGCTCAGGGGGGATCCCGGCCAAAAAGGTTTGAAGATCACTGCCCTAGAGGGACTATTGGGCAGTGGCCTCACCACCCTAGCCTCATAAGAAGGGGGCTCCCATTTGGGGAGAAGTGACGACACCTTGTGAATCGTCACAACCACAAAATTCATGTGGCACTTGGTATTTGTTATGTCCTATACAGCCCTCATGCCTCCAGGCATGGCCCCCTGCAATGGTGGTCCATAAGAGGAAGCGCCGGGGTTGCAAAAAGAGCACAGAGGGGTCATATGCAACTATATAATAGATGGCTAGCTACCAACTACGGGGTGCTTTTCACCTCGAAGTTCCAAGTGACATCAAAGACAACTCGAGCTTCACTCTCGCTGTCTATTCTATGTCACTTCAAACCCCTCTTAAATGTATCACCATGAGTGATAGCTACTCATCTATAATTATAAATATGTTGGTGATTATTTAATGACAAGAGGTGAGCTTTGTCTCTAGAATTCCTTTATCATCTCTTTCAGGACAATCTATTGTATTATATCGGCCATGTACAGGTATAAACAGCTTTGATTGGCACTGGTGCAAAATAACAGGACTATTGTGTTAGGTTAGATCTTTGGTGCATGCAGCAACTGAACATGGAAAGCAAGCAGCCATCCTATTGGTGGAGTGTATGGGTATTATCACCTGACTTTTTACTTGGTTATTTCTTCTTGTACAACTTACTGCAATCACGTACCCTCTTTGTAGAAATATTTTTCTGGTCTCACTCTTTTCTTATGTATGAATCTCAAATCACATCATTCTGTTTGATCTAACCCATTCTGCTAGCTCATGGGGTTAAATATCTTATCACTGAAAAATTAAGGAGTAAAAGCTCCAAGCAAAGGAAATCCTCAACAGTCATTTGGATCCAAGATTAGACTTCTGATACCAGGGTAATGAGGAACAAGTAACTAAGTGTCTGGTGCATACATGAAGTAAGGAATGGAGAGTTGGGATGTGCCTTCCTCCCATGCTGGCAACCTAACACTTTCAGAAGACCATACAAACGAAAGTGTGGGGAAGCATGCTGACCTGGGATGGTATATTCCAAACACTAATATCAGCAAAGAAAACAATGGACCGACTGAGTCGACTCCTTCCGCCAGAACAATCAATATAACCCAGGTACGTCCTCATTAGAGGGGCTCTCACATTTCATTCTGATAATTGTGATACAGTGCTCTTAACAGAACAGAAATCTCTGGATTAAGTGGGCCTCATTCCGAGTCATGCCAGTAAGTACTGGTACTTTCCGGCATGGCGGAAAGTACGACACCATGCTGGTTTAAGAGCGAAAATTTCGGCCCATTCCGAGTTCTCGGACACGCGCTTTCCGCCATGCCGTTAAAGGACCGAGCGGCCTGCCGCAATACCCCCCGAAAAACCCCTACCGGCATGCAGCGACACGTAAAGTACAACACCGCCCTGTAAGCAGTAGCAAGAGTGCATAACGGTGACCGTAATTTACGGAGACCGTAAATTACGGTCACTGAAAAAAAAGGAACCGGAAATTACGACATCGCACAGGAACGTGAAGGAGAGCGGCGGCCATCTTTAAAATCAGAATCCATTGCCATCCGCAGCCGCCAGCACCCTTGTGAGGAAACTGAAGTTGGAAACCGGACCAGGCACCGCTCAACATGCCAAAAGCACCAAAAAGGGCGGCGGATCGCATTCGCAAGCAGAGATTCTGCCCCGATGAACTCCAGGCCATGGTCGACTTCCTGGCAGAGCATGCCGATGTCGTCTTCAGCAGCGACATGCGGAGGGAGTCGACCCTCCGCAAGAAGAACATTTGTGCGGAACTGGCACAGAGGGTGAGCGCTGTTGGCAACACCCCCCGCACCCCCAGGGACTGCCGCAAGCGGTGGGACGACCTGCGGGTGCGGGGCCTCCTCTCCAGCAACCGCAGCCAAGCCCTGCAGACGGGAGGTGGCCCAAGTACCGCAGTCCAACTTGAGCCGTGGGAGGAGACCTGTGCGGAGCTCATTGGCACTGAATCCATTGAGGGAGTGGGGACCATGGAGTGCGGGGGAACGACTTCTGCAGAAGGAGGTGAGTGTTGACAGTGTACACTGGCAATGTCCATTGCATGATGTAAACTGACCCAGGGGCCATCGAAGGCACCCTCTCGTGTTGCCCTCCCCCCATCCAACGCACCCCCATCCAACAAATGCTGAGGCAAGTGCCGCCTAACGATGGCCCAAGTGCGAGTACATAACGCACATCAACCATTGTGCATTGACTTGCACAGCCCATCATGCACACTGTCCAGCGTGGTAGGCATTGTACTAGCCAAAATGTACATGACCAGGGCACAATGAGTCACTCCCAAACATGTGTATGTCATCACCATGCACATGTACCACTGCCATAGCTACCCCCCAAACAGAACAAAACGTAAATGACCGAAATGTCCATGCAGCCATGTATGCAAATAGGACATTGCACATACACTAATGTTGTCCCTCTCTTCTACCCCCACAGGCACTGACCACGACAGCACAGAGCCCCAAGCAAGCTGGCCAAGCACCTACACGGGTACTGGCAGGGTCAGGCCGAAGCCAGCACCAAAAAAAACCACCCCCCAACCCACGGAAAGGCCACTTGAAGCTGGCAGACCAGCATGCCATACAGCATCAGCGGCAGCAACTGTGCCAACCCCCAGCTCGGCGCAGTCGAGCGTCTCAGGGGAGGCTGCTGCTACCGCGCCGGATGAGTGGGAGCCCAGCCCGTCACCAATCCGTGTCGGAGGACGGCCAAGACACAATGCACAGCCCAGAGCCATGCTCCGTAACCCTGGCGTCATGCAGTGACTCCGGGGATGCACGATCACCTGTGCACAGTCTGGAACTCAACCTGTAGGGGTATGACTCCGATCCCCCCAGTCCACCCATACCGCCCCCTGCAGAGCATGCTGGTGCAAGTGGAACTTCAGATGGTCTCCCTTCTTTTTACCAGCAGCGAGTGCACCAGTTGACTGATCTCATACAGAACTACATTGAGGACAATCGCCAGGCCAGGGCAGAATTGCATGTAGAACTCAATCAAATGCGGCAGTCCCTCACCGACTGCACCACCAGATTGTGTGACTCTTTGACTGACAACCCGACCCGGCTATGTCATGTCCTTAATCGCATAGCAAATGCCCTTGAGGCAGGGCATCCAAGTACCGAGCCACAGCAGGAGGACACATCCGCAACCAGTGAGGCCACGCAATGCAGCCCGGAGAGACGCACTCGGCGTTCCTTGCGTCAACGGGATTTGCCTCCCCCAGACAAGGGGAGCAAGAGACATTAGGCATTCCTGCCAAATGTGGGCCCCACATCCTACATGGGACGACTGCTCTGGAGTTGGGGGGAGGGGGGAGATGGTGTGTTCTGGAGTTGGGGGGGGAGGGGGGAGATGGTGTGTTCGGGAGTTGGGGGGAGGGGGGAGATGGTGTGTTCTGGAGTTGGGGGGAGGGGGGAGATAGTGTGTTCTGGAGTTGGGGGGAAGGGGCATGGGCAGTTGCTGATGTAAGCACTATTTTTTTTTTCTTCTCACAATACACAATTGGTGTCGCAAACTTAAACCGTTGTGGACATTCTTCATTGCACATTTGTTCATTGACTACTGCCAGTGCATGGTGTACAAGTATGCACGAGTCCGTTGCCCTGTGTGCCCATGTCATGACACCCTCTACTGACTTGTGTCCTGGAGACCTTGTCCACTGTAAGTACAGAGCATTGCATGTCCCTCAAGTGCACAGCCTCAATGACCCTTTGTTGGCACTTCACCCTCCGCCTTCACCGCATCGTCCTGTGGTTGTAGCAGTACCATGTCAGGGGTGATAGCCGCTCACGTAGGGATGCACTTTTTGTCCATCTGCACATATAGCATGGGCCCATTCGACACCAGATATCAGTGGATGGGTCACCCACCAGTCCTGCTTCGCCGGCACATATGTGCATCACGCAAGCCAGGTGACTGCTTCATCTACACGCATGCACGGGTATGGCCATTGTCTGGTTGCCCCATGGCCGTGTTCAGGGGGTTCGTGACAGGGGTCATGTGGCTTGCTGTCAAGGGACAGCCAACAACAGCTGCATGTGTCGCCAAATGAGGTGGGTGTGTGGACTGTCATGGTGGAGAACAGTACTTGGCTGTCATGGCAGGGTTTCAATGATGGTCATCTGCACATGTCCATGGATGTATTGCGCATGACCATGGACACAAATATGTGTCCGATGCAATGTAATGCAGTGGGGTGTTGCGTCTACATGATGGCCCGTGAACGATGGTGTGGACATCTTGGGGTACATGTTCCTTTGTTGCATGCTGCTGTCCTGATGTTGGATCAATGTGGTGCTGTGTACTGTGTACATTCTTATTTGGGTGTGATGGCTGTAGTCTGTGGATCATGGTCATCATCCTGTTCTGATCAATTCTATGGTGATTCCCAACACTCCTATGGGTGTGCCATGCCGGTGACGTGATATCGTACCCCTGCTGCCCTCTGTGAATTCCACTCCCAGGGATGGGTCTCCAATGTGGTGCCAGGCTGGGGGATGCCACATTGTGCATGTGCAGTGTGTCGTCCGATATGCGCTTACGGTTGTGGTGTCCGCCAATGAGTGGTGCTGGTGTAGTGTGATTAGCCCTTGTCAGTTGGTGGAGATGTAGTGTGATGTGAGTGCCTTATTCTAGCAAAGTGGGAATCTGTTCATATGTGCCGTTGCACTGGTTCTGTGGCAGGTTTGTTGTCGGGGTGAACACCGTACAATGGCTTCATCGTTTCAACCCAGTTGGTTCATGCAGGCACCCACCCCATTGCACCAGTGCACTTGCATGACACAGTCAGACGACTCAGCCAGCCAGGCAGGTCATCCTGCATGTTGGACCATGTGGCACGGTAGCGTGGTGAACTGCTGGCCCTTTGAGTCATGTGTAGTTGTTTGGTGTCAGGCCCACCCATGTATGCGGTTCTTGGTAGCGTTGGATTCCATCTGCACGTAGGGGGAGTGGTATTGTTTTCAGTTGCTGTCCACCACCTGCATGCCATGCTGGTCCACATACGACCTGCGGGTGCCGTCAGGGGCACCATTGTCATCTGGCATGCCTCCATTTGCATTAGGTCCAGCTTTACTGTTGTGTATGTCATGGGTGGTCCATGTTGGGGATTGGTGGACCCTTGTGTGCTTGGGGAGGTGTGACGGCACTTGTATATGTGGCCGCCTAATGGACGGTTGTGACATGCCACTGTGTGCTGGTAGGTGCCTTTGGCATGGGTGTGGGGCACAGGCAACACCATCACTTGTGCCAGGTTGGCACTGTAAATTTGGATGGTGCTCGCTTTTCTTGTGTCTTTGGCGCAATATGGTGGTGACGGTGTCACAGTCTAGGTAGTCTGGGGTCTCTATCTGGTAGGACTTCTCCTAGAGTGGCCGGACATGCTGCGTGTGCATGGGGGCTGATGGGGTGGTAACGGAGGCTGCACTGGTGCTGCATGAAGGGCCTGTCTCCCCCTCCTTCTACCCCTGTGTCTCCTCAGTGGGGGGCGTGGTGTTGTTGCAGGGGTTTGTGTGGTTGTGGCCTTGCTTGTTCGATTGGTGTCATCTTGGTGTGGGAGGGGGGTGGTGTGTGGGTGTGTTCCTTTTCTGCTGTGGCAGACTCATGGCCTCCATCTGTGTTGCATGTGTCCACCTGTGGCTCTGGGTCCCACTGCTCAGGGTTCTTTACTCCTTCTCTGAGATGCCTGTATGTACTCCATGCCGGTAAGGTACTTTACGGCCTTGAGGAAGCCGTAATTTACATGTGCTCCTTACTTGTGATCAGCTCCGGTTTATGCCATGCCGTTAATTTCGGCATGGTGGGGCGTGCGCGCGACCCAAGGCCGATAATTACGGCATTGTAGTTTACGGTGCCGTAATTAACGGTCTGAGGGGTCAGAATGGCATGGAGCAGAAAACCATGCCGGTAATTCATTACCGGCATGGTTTGTACCTTACCGCCATGCTCGGAATGACCCCCAGTGTCTTTCTGCTCTCATCATGAACACCAGAAGCCGCTCATCGCACAGAGCAGGGACTATTACATTTGGGAGAATAGATTGTGAAGAGACAAGGAACTCCTATTTGAAACAGAACAAGAGGGACACGCTTGTGAATATGGTGGCCTACAGAGTTATGAGAATAAACAGTACAGAGAGGAGCAAAGCCGTGGTGACTCAGAAAAGTACCAGATGTCTGGCATGACACTAAAGTCCTTGGCAGTAGAAAGCGTGAATCACAGGGCCATGATGGAGGGGTAGAGACGGCAGCAATTTAAAGGAGAGCTAAAGATGCAAAGTGGAGAGAAAATGCCATATGCAGTAGGTAGTCCTGTAGATCAGGGCATGAGTCTTCTGTTTACAAGAGAGGAAAAGGTGGGATGGAGGCAAACAGAGACCAAGAGCGTAAAAGGAGAACATGGATGTTTAGTGACAGGAAAAGGAGGAACCAGCACAAGGGCTCCGAAAGGAGCAAGAATGACATAGCCACGGTCCTGTGAGGTACTGAAACCTGATGTGCAAACGTCCCAAACCTCTAACAAAAACAGACTATAAGAAGTTTGTGCTGCATGCTGGACATTGGTAAAGTTCATAGAGCCATTGCTGAAATAGAATTATAATGAGGGCTGCATGCCCGAGTTTGATGTGTAAAGTTCCTAGAGTCAAAAAGAGAAATAGTGGGATTTGAGGTCCTACCTCCCACGAGACATTAAACCAGTTATTAACAAGATAAGTATTGCACAGGGGACTTACGATCCAAGGTCCTCTGAAACACTGAACCATTAAATAGTACGAGACCCCTTGCACAGGAGGAGGCTCGAAATGCAAGATGCCTGAAAGCCATTGAATCAGTGACAAGCAAGAGAAGCATTGCCTAGTGAGACTGAAAATCCATGGTCCCAACAGACATTGACCCAAGGAGTAGCAAGATAAATGTTTCTTGTGGGGGCCAGAAATCTAAGGTTTCAAGAGACTGCAAATAATTGAATAGGAAAAATAAACATTACACAGTGGGGCTTGAGAGTCCAGGGTCACACACACACACAATTCAGAAATCAAATCTTCAACATCATGGGACCTGATGTCCAAAGTCCCAAAACAATGCTGAGACACTGAAAACATTTGTATGCTGGCATAGGGGATTCAAAGCTCCCCAAGACAATGTGTTGAGAAATCCTGTGACTGCTCAGAGACAAAGATCAAGAATTCGGGACCAGTTGGCATTGCATGCTGCTTGATTTTATAAATAGTTTTTTTGCTCTATCCCATGATTTACAATGTCATAATTGTGTTGAGTTTGTCACATAGCAGACATGTTAAATTAGAACAAATCACACCAATCATATTGCCACCCTAAATCAGGCCCCAACCTCCAGAGGCCACACAAACAACTACCACAAAGGCGGGCCTTGTACATTGCACCAGAAATCTGCCCCAAACACTGTGGAGCACAACTCCAAAGCCCCTACTGCTAGCCTATGCCCAGTGACAAATTTAACAGAACTTTCTACGGTAACCCTTTCCCTTCACTCTGATGGAGAGCACTGTATGTGCTTCACACTGGAACAAATGCGATCAGACATGAATCAACATTAACAAACACCTCCACCATACTGTGTATATTATACATGTGGTACTGGTCGTCTTATATGTATCAACTTGAAAAGCAATTTTCATTTCCTTTTCACTTGTTTAAAATCTTTTTATATTCTACTTCAATTCTCTTCTGTTTCACGCTGCAGCAGCCGGTATTATTTTGTTTTGCACGGAGTGGATTAGCTTTTTCAATACCATATGTAGCTATCTACACTCTCACACAGGCTTTTCAGGGATCCTTGACAATTGCTACATCTAATAAGTGCATGTTAACTCAATTGCGCTTGTTGTAGGTTCCTGTAAGTTTCCAACGAATTAGAATCTTTTTATTTCAGAAAAAGCTCTTAATCCAATTTATGGGGATCTGTTATGTCCATACTTCAAAAGTTAGAGATTGCTCTATGTGTACATCAGAAAAGGGACACATTTACGTGAATAGATAGTAGATTGCCCCTTCTCCTGATGTGACTCCCTTCAGGCTTCTGCCAATTCTAGTACAAATACCATGCATTTAATGCATCCTAAACTTAATTCTTTCTCAAGTTAACCAGTTGTAAACTTGTCCATCACCACACTTCCTGGGGTATTAAAATCCTTGCCTGCCACACAGGGCTTTGCACATTCACCACACTTATTGGGGTATTAAAATCCTTGCCTGCCACACAGGGCTTTGCACATTCACCACACTTACTGGGGTATTAAAATCCTTGCCTGTCACACAGGGCTTTGCATAGTCACCACACTTACTGGGGTATTAAAATCCTTGCCTGCCACACAGGGCTTTGCAAATTCACTCACCACACTTCCTGGGGTGTTAAAATCCTTGCCTGCCACACAGGGCTTTGCACATTCACCACACGTACTGGGGTATTAAAATCTTTGCCTGCCACACAGGGCTTTGCAAATTCATCACACTTCCTGGGGTATTAAAATCCTTGCCTGCCACACAGGGCTTTGCACATTCACCACCCTTCCTGGGGTATTAAAATCCTTGCATGTCACACAGGGTTTTGCAAATTCACCACACTTCCTGGGGTATTAAAATCCTTGCCTGCCACACAGAGCTTTGCAAATTCACCACACTTCCTGGGTTATTAAAATCCTTGCCTGCAACACAGGGCTTTGCAAATTCACCACACTTCCTGGGGTATTAAAATCCTTGCCTGCCACACAGGGCTTTGCAATTTCACTCACCAGACTTCCTGGGGTATTAAAATCCTTGCCTGCCACACAGGGCTTTGCACATTCACCACACTTACTGGGGTATTAAAATCTTTGCCTGCCACACAGGGCTTTGCAAATTCACCACACTTCCTGGGGTATTAAAATCCTTTCCTGCCACACAGGGCTTTGCACATTCACCACACTTCCTGGGGTATTAAAATCCTTGCCTGTCACACAGGGCTTTGCAAATTTCACCACACTTCCCGGGGTACTAAAATCCTTGTATGCCACACAGTGTTTTTCAAATTCACCACATTTCCGGGGGTATTAAAATCCTTGCCTGCAACACCGGGCTTTGCCAATACACCACACTTCCTGGGGTATTAAAATCCTTGCCTGTCACACAGGGCTTTGCAAATTCACCACACTTCCTGGGGTATTAAAATCCTTGCCTGCCACACAGGGCTTTGCACATTCACCACACTTACTGGGGTATTAAAATCCTTGCCTGCCACACAGGGCTTTGCATAGTCACCACACTTACTGGGGTATTAAAATCCTTGCCTGCCACACAGGGCTTTGCAAAGTCACCACACTTACTGGGGTATTAAAATCCTTGCCTGTCACACAGGGCTTTGCATAGTCACCACACTTCCTGGGGTATTAACATCCTTGCCTGCCACACAGGGCTTTGCAAAGTCACCACACTTACTGGGGTATTAAAATCCTTGCCTGCCACACAGGGCTTTGCACATTCACCACACTTCCTGGGGTATTAAAATCCTTGCCTGTCACACAGGGCTTTGCATAGTCACCACACTTACTGGGGTATTAAAATCCTTGCCTGCCACACAGGGCTTTGCACATTTTACTAACTCTAAGCAAGGTTATCTCTGCATTCTGTATTTCGATCATACTACGAAATAAAGGCATACACATTTAAATTTGCTGACAAGAATTATAGCAATCACCCAACTTCACTTGGATCCAACTTTGAGTGAATCATTTTTATTCTTTGACAGAGATATGGCTAGACCTCCATTTGCAATCAACTGAAATGACAAACATCTGTCGCCTTACTACTCATAACTCAACCAATGGGCCACATTGGTTAGCGTCCTTCCAACACTGAAAAGCAACTAGAGTGGCCGCTGATGCCCCAGTAACACGTTTGATTTGTTCATTAATGGCCGCTTATTTGCTTGCTTTATGCCCCTTGAATGTAATGCAAGACTTGTGTTCCGTCTGCGCCTATTCATCATGCACAATCGTTCATGATGTCCCCTCCTCCACTGTATCTCAGTTCCTAGGATATGAATGGAGAGTAGTGTATTGTCCTTATCATGAATATTTTGAGCCCCTGAAGCGCTGTCGTCTGTGTAATATAAAATATTGACTATAAAACATCACTCTGGATTTACTTTGATACCCTGGGCATACATAGCATGGGGGATATCTAGTTAATATTTTTGAAGGATGCTTTGGTTTTATGTATCCAATTATTGGTAGAGACTCGGGGCATATATTCTCTATACGTTGTTTTTAAAAATGTAGTTCCCTGCGTCCTTGGGAACCAAATGAAGATTCAGAATTTCAGGAAACCTTTCGAGAGGCTATTCGTACAGAACATATGTGTTTGTTTAAACTGATTTCTAGCAGAAGCGGGCAGCAATGGTAACCGAATATTCGGTACAAGGATCCATAAGCTTTCAAGCAGCCAATGGGATAAAATGTACTAAGTGTCTGCAGGACATCTTTTACATAGAACAAACAGACAGTTTTGTGCAAGGTCGCCAGCTCTACCATATAAAAGCACTGTGCACAGAGTACTGCTGGGCAACTTGATGCAGTAAGGAAACCTGGAAGCATGGGCTGCAGAGAAGGAACACCGTTTTGGATGCCACCTGCTTCACTGACACATGTTGGTTCTGGGATTTCGACATTGTATCTTAATAACCATCTGTGTAAGTGGGTAAGAGACAAAAAGGAAAAACCATCACAGGAAGCATTTACAGGAAAGAGGAAGACTGACTTGAGTGAATAATGGCGCTTCCACAAGAGTGCACCCACTCATAGGCTACTTGCCATGTTTGCTTGCTCAGACAAACATGCCCGTCTCTCACCTGTACAATCCGGAGTGTCTTTAGTGCCAGCTGCTGGGCTTTGGGCGAGGAACAGGGCAGCAGCGCGATCAGACCTTTGTACACTTGGCTCTGGTACTTGGCGTTGCCATGAGCCAAGCTCTCCAGCAGGGCCCGGGCCTCTTCCTGCAACTCTTCAGATCTGGCCAGTGCTAGGCACTCCGCTATCGCACGCACACCTGCGCAAAACAGCAAATGCAAGCAGTATTACAAGCAAGCAGAACACGACCTATTGGCAGGGCGAGGGTTTCTGCCTGCAGGTCTGAGCCGCCTGGCGCAGAAACTGGGGCCGCCTTGCGAGAGACGGACTAACCTACCCTCCCCAAGGCAGAGAACCACTAGAAAAACATTATTTAAACAGACCCAAAGAAAGATGCGCTCTCTCAACTGACAGACCTGAACTTTGTGATGAAATACTAGAATTACAAGGAGAAATAAAATATCATACTATTAGTATTTTGCATTTATTTGTCATGGGGAAACCGTTCATTTGACAAGAAATGCTGCACAAAACCAGGAATCAAAGCAATCTCGTTTTCAGTTGCTTTACAAAAGCAGTAACATATGGATGAAACTTCGATCTGTTCAGGGAGAGGGGAGTTAAAAAGAAAAAAGGGACAGGACATATCAACAATGATATGTACAGCATGCACACGAGGGCATTAACAGGTTGAACATTTACATTCATATACAATTAGGGATGGTTGGGGACATGGAGTGGGGTGATAGCACTGTACTGCTCAGGAGCTCCTTCAAAGTACGGAAGGGGCTTTTGTAAGCCAATATTGAAGGCCTGAATAACAGTATTTGTTTTCATTTCAATTCAGAGTGAATTCCAATGATATGGTAGAAGCGGGAGAAGGAATGAAAGCGGGAGTCAACAAAAAGTCGGTGGGGAACAGAGAATGTGTAGAGGGTGGGTATGTGCGCCGGAATGTAGTGAATGCGGTAAATTAGATGGAGCATTTCATGAATCATGAAATATTCCACGAGGATTCCAATACGACCTATGGACCCTCTTTTAAATTCTATTTTAAATAACATTGCACAAGATTACTCCGCATCAGGGCTCTTAATGCAATAACTGTCATTAATACCTATGACCTAATCAATTCCACAGAGCCTGCCCTGATGAAGGCTGGAAGAGAACCTACTTAGGGCGCAAGTAAAAGTTACCTGGAAACATTTGCTAGCTTCCACTAAACAAAGCGCATGGGAGTCTCCTGCTGCAAGCGGCAGAGTTTAGTAGATTGAGACAAAGAAAAGAACAAAGAAGGAAGAAGAGAGAGTGAAGAGAAAGCAAGGACAGAGAGAGCGGAAGAGAGGATGTAGAAGACTGAGGCGAGTGAAAAAAAGTGTGAAAAGTGGGTGAAAAGATAGCAGAGAGGGATAGATAAATAAACCCTGTGTGTGTGGGAGAATGTATATGAGAATGGGGGAGACGATGGAGCAAGAGACTGAATGCGTCTTGGACATGTCCCTCTGTAGCCATGCTAATGTCAAACGACAATGACACGTTTATAATGACTAATGCCAAAATGAAGAACAATTAATAATACAAATGTAAGCCCATTGATATTACTGTTCAATAGTTTTATTTTCTTTTTTTCCTTTGTAAATCATTAAACAAAAAGTATCACACTCACAAAAATAAAACATCAAAATTCTCCAGCAACAAACATTTTCTGAAACGGCATGGAAACTCCATGACACGCACCACTTACATTTAAAAGAAAAGGTTTTAATTAAAGAAAGGAACTAAAGTAAAAGAGAGACAAAAGTACCTCTCGCTTCTGTGACGGTCAGCACCAAAAATCCATGGAAATGGCGAATGTTGAACTTTACAATTGCCACTTAGCATACCATTATATAACATGTTAATTAATGATGGATGGCATTTAATTGTAAATGTGTCTGATATCCTAATGTGTACAAAGTCAGAATATTCAGAAACATTAAATCCTATACATTTCCATAGTGGGTTTTCCTAAAGCAATTTTGACAGGACAAGGTTTTCAGGAGAGGTGAAGCCTCTCCTGAAAATAAGAACTCTCAAGAAATCCATTATTCACCCTCAAACCGATGGACTTGTAGAGTATTTTACTAAAATGAAACAATGCTTAATTCAAGTTAGTAGATCATGAAAGATAGACCCAGGATCAGCGGAATCCATGGGCATTACTCGGGATACAAAAAAAACACAGGGCCACACCTGTTTTTTCCCCATTATAGCAGGTGTATGGTGGAAACCTCACAGATGTGTTAAAACATTGAAAGGAAGGCATGGTATCAACAGTTAGACAGACACAAGTGACCCCCAAGGGTGTTTACTGAACTTTCACAAAGGTGTGACAAATGCCTATCTAAACCTAAATCTAAAGATGGGAGCAAGCTACGACCATCAAAAAATAATAATGCAGTCCTAGTGGAGTCTTGTCAAAATAAAATGGCCTATTCTAAAAAAATCTATTGCCAATCCTTACCGCTAATTTACAAATAGCGTGGGGTAATGTTCATGAAAAGAAAGAAGTGATCACAAAACGATATGTCTGTATGTTCGGGCAGTTGGCCTCCTTTCCCCATGTTTTGAGCCGGGGCAAGGCGTTTCACTCGAGCAAAGCACACACTCTGGCTTCTTTGGCACAAGGATACAGTTCTATTTCCAGCAACAGGACCTTCTGTGCCCACATCTCTATTCTCATCAAAGTCTCCTGATGCAGAGGGCCTGATGTACAAAAAATAAGATACACAGTTCAGCTCTTCTTACAAGTACTCAACTCGAGTGCTTCACCCTGGATTCCCCTCACCATGGATTCCCCTCACCAGGCTCAGATCCTACTTTTTACAAAGTTCAGAGAATATTAATTTTCTCTGATGACTCACGGTTCACCCCCGGATGCCCTCAGCCGGGCTCAGATCCGAAATTGTAGTTCACCTTGATTTATCAAAGACTTTCGAATGTGCACAGGATTTAGCTTCACCCGTTGCAGGACCACTTCAATACAAACTTCCCTTTTACAATACAGTCACCATTCAATTGGGTACCTAACAGACCTTCGAATGAACACCCACGTGGCACCGCACCACTCTGTATATGATATCTCGCTTGGCCTCTCCAAAGTTCATTCACTCCTTTTGTTTTCCAATTTTGTTCATGTCGCTCATCACATGCATTTCACACAATGTCCTCTTTGGATTTCTTCATAAAATGTTGCTGCTGGCAACCTCGGTTCAAACACAAGCTGGTATGGCATAAGTCTCTCTGACTCACTGGCTATGCAGTTTTTAATGGCGCTGCTTTGTTGTAGAAGCCTATGACAGTCCCACGGTGGCAATCATTCCTATCCGCCTTAGTCATCGATGCAGGAGAGCCCCAGGTACCATCGATGCAATGCACAGTGAATGTCTGTTCAGCTTTATTTCCCGGTCTTAAGCTTCTTACTTTCCAAGGTTCGTGTAAGTTAACTGTCTTTAAAGGTCAAGGGCACTCCCTCCTTGTAACCCTCTCTGGTCTCGCCATCTTTCTCCTTGTATTAAACTGCCATCTTGGAACTGCTGTTTCCTCGTGTGCTTTTCCTCGCTCAAGGGTGCTTTCATGCTCTGACTTTTATCCATGTGGGGATGTGAGATGAAAGACAGGTGTGTGTAATGATCAGTAATTGCCTAACCTTGCCTGACCATTGTATTGGGACATGTCAGGTATACAGCTCAGGTGTTAGTCAGTTGTCGCTCACAGTGAACTGTCTGTGAGAAAGTGTTTGTGTCGGGAAAGTGGGCGGGGGTTGCTGGTAGGATGGAGAAAAGGTGTTAAATGGAAGGGGATACTGCATCGCACCATCCGGTGCCCCACTTCCACTTCCCGAAGACCCCTCGTCCAAGTGATCCTCCAGCACTGGTCCTACCCCAGGAACTGGATCCAAAAGCGATGGCCGTGTCCTGGCCACCTGGATGACAGGTCCCCGGGGACTAGCGAGTGAGACACCTTCAGGTTTCTCACAACATGCTACGAGAACGCTAGGAAGAGCATGAGGACAATGTGATAATTTCTGCCCAATTCATCCAGAAAAATGAGGAACAAATAACCCTAGCCCATACCCTAGTCTGAAAACATCTCCTGGAAGCCTAGAGTGACAGAGGGCCAGTTATAACCCAGTTCCAGGCTGAGAACTCTGTTAGCTCACTGGCATTGGTCCTATAACTGAAGACGCCTTCACTAACCCTAAGCAGGGGAACGCAGTGTTGGTCGTTGCTTGCGCACATGTCTTAAGGTCCTTTCCTTTAACACTCTGCGCTCCTCAACACTTTGCAGAGGGTCAAGGGAATATCTTATGTGCTCCCACGCCCAGCGGCTCTACAAATCTATTCCTCAGCTGGAACCAAGTTCCTGAATGATGCCTCTCCTCGCCTGCAATGGAATTCTCGCCTATCCTCACCTAGATCCTTATCCTCTGCAGGTTCCTCCCTCTGGAACAGCCTCCCTGCCTCTCTCCGTCTTGAGATGGACCTCCTTATGTTCCGGAAACTCCTCAAGACCTTCCTTTTCTCTTCCTCCTCCCACCCTCTACCCTGCTAACCTCCTTTCTCTTTGTTTCTTTTCCTCCTTCTTTCTCTTCCCCATCCTGCTAAGTTCGCTGACTGGTCGCCTGGTGCACCTCCAGAGCCTCACAGGTCCCAGGTTCCGCCCATTCTTGCACTTGTCTCCTGCACTCTGATTGGCACTACTGCAATATGCTGCATGTGAGGGGCAACCACTCTGCACTTAACCTATGCCCCTGCTGGACTGGGGGCACTTTGTCCCCCTCACAATCCCTCACACTTACTGTTCTGCACACTTGCACGACCTTGAATGTACTAGGCCTAGCAAGTCTGTCTGTCCTTTCCTCCCTCTGTCTCCCCTGCCTTGCTTGGTCATTCCTGAAATACTCATGTGTAGGCACAATGGAAGACCAACCACCTAGCAATCTGAAATGTTGACAGGCCTAATACTGTAGTTTATTTTTCTGTATGTTCTGTTCCCACCCGCTTCTCCCCTTACTCTTTGTCACGCACTTACACTAGTAGATATCCCTCTGGCCTAGTATGCTAGTTAGTGTTGTTTGATCATTCGGAATCTTCAAGCCCTAAGAATGACAACTGTATTCCCTTGTTCCCTTCCCACCTTGAAGCACTTTGGAGCATCTCACTTGTGTATAAGTGCTTTACAAATAAACAATTACAATTTCTGTACCCCCTAAAGCTTTAGTCATTCCACCATTCACCCTACATCTGCCCTTGCGGGCAGGGGGGCAGTGTCGCTGAAGCTCAGGCTCCCCTGACCTACCTGCCTTACCCTTGTGTCAAAGAATTGTAAATGTTGGATGTTGCTAGCTGAAACAGCCTTACACCATTGGAACTGTAAACTGTGCTTCAGATCATTTGTATTTTTTGGGAATTTTGTTGCATCTTCGTGTCATTGTACTCTGCGGATTCTATGGATTTCTGCAGCCACCAACTCCACATATCAATCAGCTCCATCGGGTACTGTGCTGGGAACTTTCCGTGGTGGTGGGTCTGTGGGTCCCTTGTTTGCAGCTTCGGTATTGGAAAAGAGTGCAATGGTAGGACACTCATTTCCCCTCCCATCTTCTCTGCATTCCTCAACTCAAGGGTTAAGGGAAGAAGGGATTTGTGATTCGTGGGGACTGGCTACCAGGTTCATCTCCCTGACAGGAGGTCAGAGAAAGAGAGAAGGAGGAGGAAGAGGAGGGGAGGAAAGACAGTAGAGAAGAGGCTAATGTTGTCTGGGAGAAGGAGCTAGTAGGTGAGGAGGATCGGAGATATGTGGCATAAAGCGAGGAGTTGTAGAAGTAGGGGGCAGAGGAGAGGTCTCCTAAGGCACACAACAGTTCTGAATCATTGAGTAGGTAGATGAGAATGGGTGTTGGGCACAGAGACAGGATCTTAAAATAGGGAGATGCAGAACGTTATATGACAAATATCTGACATTGACAAGCACAGGTGGCCAGTGACCGGATGCAAGCTCTGGGGCACAGCTCGAGTTCATACAATCCCACCTACTGCCACTGCCTTTGTCTAACTTGCAAATACAAAGAGGGCCCCAAGACGCAAGTGAAGGGGTCTCCCAGGAATCTAGGATGAGAAACAGGAAGACCTAAACACACAGAAACAGGAGCCAAGAAAGAAACGCGTGACACTTATACCTCCAGAACTATGAGTGAATTGAAAGTGAGGATATACCCATAAAGGAATCTCCAGATTAAGGATTACAAAACCCAGTTACTTTGTAGGATAATATTAGAAGCCAGAGCCATTTATTGGTTACACAGCAGCCAACAACACTTAGGTACTGGCCTATATTTTGATTAGTATGAAGAAGTAACGTCTACGCAGAAAGGTTACAGGACAGAGAGGTATGAAGTGCAGAGACTTTAACTGAGGAGAAGCCATCCTTATTTGGGCCAGCATAGAAGCCACCACCTTCGAATTATCCATGTTTGCTGCAATATGAAAGTTCCAGGGATTGTGGAAGGGTTGTGCGGCATTCTTTGTATCGATTTGCCTCCGCGTTATTACTACCCTGAAAATATCTTTAGTTAAGTTCTCATATCTTCAAGTGTGATGTTGCTCTTGCTCTGCTTTGTGGCATGCCACATTTAGTATTAAAATGTCACGCAGGTCTAAAGAGTACAATGTTTCCATGTTCCTACTACCTATTCTCAAAAGAACACAAACTGGTGTCCCCATTACCGTAGCTTTCACAGATGAGTTCCTTGTACTTCCGGCCAGTGGAAGCTAATGTACTAAGCAGTTTTATGGCCTCCTTCTTGTCTTTCTCCTTCAGCTGCTTCATGCCCAAGATTTCCAGAAGCGTTAAGATCCCGCCAACCTCCACAAACTCAACGAGATAACGAGGGCTGCAGGAAAGGGAAACAAAAAAAGGTAATATTTCTTTACAAGTAGGGAGATGTTGGATGTATATAGGTCAAACATCACAAAAAGAATATTCCAGGCAGATGCAAAATGTCACTACATTTTATATTGTTCCATCAAAACTAAATGTTAAAACATTACCTGGGGCAGTCTTTTTTGCATATGACTTTTTTAGGTATTTATTTTTCATCACAACCAATTCCTTAGATTCATTAGTGTGACAATGAGACAGTCAGGCGGTGTTAAGAGAAATTAAAATAGGTCTTTATTCAGACTTTTAAAAAAAATGATGGAAATAAAGATAAGCTTCAAATCAGAATTATTTTCTGAAATGTCCTTCTCTGTGCTTATGCTGGGTTTCTTCTCTGTTCCTTGCAGGGAATGGGGTAAGGACTTCTGGCAAGACTTCTCCTCCTAGTCCTCATACGCCCACCAGCCTTCAGCAGCTCCTGATGTCCTGTCTGGTTCGATCTGCAACAAAACCAAGAATGAACACACTCTTGCCTTCCAGTGTTGTCTTTATATAGGCAGAACTTAACAGGCCAATCAGTGTTTACTTCCTCCTCCAGTCTATATAAGCTTCCCCAAGCTCCTCCCCTTTTTCCCTTGATGCATTGCAACTTGTCTTCGTCCTCGACCTCCACCCGCTCCCTGTCCCAGTCACCTCTGACCAGGTAAGTGCTTAATTCCTCCCTGCAAGGGATAGTGTGGGTCTCTGGGAATCTCGTGTTTTTGGGCTGTATTGTTATGTCAGAACGCTGTTTTCCATACTGCGCAGCTCCGCGGCACTCACGTGGCCCACAACTGCAGAGCACCCACCGCTCCCCCATGCGGCGGCAGCCCCGCCACTTGCTGCTCGCGGTCCCTTGACTGCTGCCAGAGTTGAACGTCGGCGGCTCTGCTAATTTGCAGTAGTGCGACGTTTCAATTTGCGTGTGCCCGCCCGGAGGTTCCATGTCCATGTCTTCCTGACTGCTGCCAGAGTCGAACGTTGGCGTCTCTACTAATTCGCAGGAGTGTGGCGTTCCGACTCACGCGTGCCCGCCTTGGTGCTCCACATTATGTTTTCCAATCCGGGTTTCTCCTTTATTAAATATTTCCTGCCCTCACCATTCCCCAACCACGTGGGTCTCTGGGTCTCGGGAAACCACGGTCTCTCGGGCCCCTCTATGGTATAACTGTCCATCTTGACTGTTACATACACCCCCCCAAGCATCCAGCCGATCGGGCTGGTCCGGATTTCTGGACAGGTAATCTGGGACCAAATGGAAAGCCGCTGGTCGGTGAACTGTTTCAAAGCAAAATTCCTGTAGGGTCAGGAACCATCTCAATAATCTTTGGTTTGAGTCCTTGTGGGTGGCCAGCTATTGGAGTGGAGCATGATCTGTAAAAACTAAACTTTCTTCCAGCGAGGTAATACCTGAGTGTCTCAATTGCCCACTTGATAGCTAGACACTCTTTTTCAATGGTAGAATACACCACCTCATGTGGCAAGAGTTTATGACTTATAAAGGCCACTGGCTGTAGATCAGTTTCACTACCTTGTGATAGTACGGCCCCCATTCCTATGCCTGAGGCGTCTGATTGTACAAAAAATCTTTCTTGGAAATTGGGACACTGTAGAACAGGTTGTGTTGATATTATCTGTTTTAGCTCTTTAAAGGCTTTACATGCTTCTTCGTCTTTAAGCAGGTTGCCTTTGTATGAAGATTTGAGAGCATCTGTCAACGGGCTGGCAATTGAAGAAAACATCGGTATGAAGCGCCGATAATATCTAATGAAGCCTAAAAAGGCTCTGACCTGTTTCTTATTGCTGGGCATAGGCAGTTTCCCTATGGCTTCAATTTTGTCCAACTGGGGTCGTATAACTCCGTCCACGACGAGGTATCCCAGGTATCGGATCTGATTGGCGGCCAGTATGGTTTTCTTTGGGTTTATGTTAAGTCCTGCTGATTGCAGCAATTGTATTACTGATGAGAGGTGACTGAGGTGATCCTTCCAGGTTTTACTGTATACAACTATGTCATCCAGGTAGGCTGCACTGTATCCATGATGAAGAGCGAGAACCTGATTCATCAGCGATTGAAAAGGTGCTGGGGCTCCATGCAAGCCAAATGGTAGCACTGTAAATTGATATAGACCTGAAGGGGTAGAAAAAGCGGTTTTGATTTTATCTTCAGTCCTTAAGGGAATCTGCCAATAACCCTTTTTCAGATCAATGGTACTAATGTTTTTAGCGGTGCCCAACTGTTCAATAAGTTCATCAATTCGGGGCATGGGGTAGGCTTGGTATGTAGAGATGGTATTCAATTTCCTGTAGTCCATACAAAAGCGTATACTACCATCAGGTTTTGGGACCAGAACAATAGGGGATGACCAGTGGCTACATGATGGTTCAATTACCCCCAGTTTCAGCATTTCCTCCACTTCTGCTTGAACCGCATTCCTTTTTGACTCAGGCAAACGGTAAGGATGGATCCTTATGGTCTGTCCAGGTTCTATTTCAATTTTGTGTTCCGCCAAGTGTGTTCTTCCTGGGTAGAAGGAAAACACATTACTTAAAGGTTTAAGGTGTTCCCTCAGTACTCTTTTCTCTTCTGGGTTGAGCTGTTTTCCCCACTGAACGGAATTGAATGCAGGTTCCTGGGTCATTCTTGTGGCTACCTGTACGTCTTTGTCGGTGGTCTTCCATTCCTTCAGCAAGTTTACGTGGTAATTCTGTGTTTTTTCCTTCCCATCGGGTTGATCCACCAAGTAATTTACTGGTCCTAATACGGCCTTTATTTTATACGGCCCCCTCCATTGGGCCAACATTTTTTTCTGGCTAGTGGGCAAGAACACTAGCACCTGGTCACGTATCTTAAACTGTCGAACTCTGGTTTTCTGATTGCTGATCTATGCCCACTGTGCCTTGCCGTGGTGTAATTTAGTCATTGCTTATCCTGATCGATGCCCACTGTGCCTTGCCGTGGTGTAATTTAGTCATTGCTTATGCTCCTCTATGCCTACTGTGCCTTTGTGTAATCTAGTCACTGCCCTTGCTGATCTATGCCTACTGTTCCTTGCCTGGTGTAATTTAGTCATTGCCTATGCCGATCTATGACTACTGTGCCTTTGTGTAATCCAGGCACTACCTATGCTTACCTCTGCCCTACTACATATAAGTATAATTGCACTGCCCGAACCGCTCTGCTAATCTAGCCGTATCTGGTTACATCTTGCCAGCTAGCACATCGTCATATCAAAGTTGTATTTCATCTACTGGCACACTGCCTTTGAAAGTTGCTATCACACTGCCATTGAAAGTCTCCTGATACATTGAAGTTATTTCATCATTGTAGACATGTTGCCCCAGCCCCCGGCCAGTATCATCTTATGCATCCTAGCCATCTCGTGGTCTCTAGCGAGGGCATACTGTGCAACGCCCACCTGCATCACTTGCATTCCTTGCTACAGCCCCAGTTCACACTCTACCATAATGCACTTTAGCACATCCCCACCACCTAACCCCCTCACATATACACACGCTAATAACCCTCTCACCAGCCACTCATCCAACCCATACCTCAACAATCCTGCCTTGTGGCTCAAACACTTTCCAACCAAACCTACTCCCAACCAACCGTGCACACTCTTACTTAGGAATGCCATACTTAGATCCAGACTGCCTCGCATTCCCTGCTCCCAACGCCCACTCACCAATACACCCTGCGCCGTCACTCAGACTGCACCCAAACCATCAACAACCGTACCCACTAAAGAACTTAAAGGAGCTCTTATCAATGCTAGAACCCTTACTGCTCATGCCCTCGATATATCGGACCTCATTACTACACAGAACCTCGATTTCATCGCTGTCACAGAAACTTGGCTACATGCTGCCTCTGGCCCGCTCCTGTCCCTTGCCATCCCTGAAGGATACTCTATCCTTAGAAATGACCGCTTATCCAACCTGTCCAAAGGAGGCGGCATTGCCTTCATACATAGGGATAACATCAACATGCGACCCATCCCCAACACTCATTGCAGCTCTGCTGAATCACTATCAGTGAAACTCTCACTCTCACCCACGAACACAGCGTCACTACACCTCATTTACAGACCACCCAGCCCCCTATCCTCCTTCACAGAAGATATCACGTCCATCCTATCCAATAACACTAAACCTAACTCACAAGTGCTGTTACTAGGAGACTTTAATCTTGGACTTTCTGACCCGAAGGATCTCATGGCTACTGAAGTTGCAAGCATTGTGTCAAACCTAGGCTTTCAACAACGTATCCTCGAACCTACACATAATAAAGGCAGAACGCTTGACTGGATCGTAGACCTGAATTGCAATACTACGATAAGTTCCAACTCAGCCTGTGCCTGGCCTGACCATCACGTCATCATCTTCTACCTACAAGCCACCATTCCAAGCACCAAACCTAAAATAGCCCCTTCTATTCCCACCAGGAATAAAAAGGACATCACCCGGGACAAGCTACTCCCGCTTATCCTACCCTTTTTGAACAACTTTGCCACACCCTACAATGACCCTACGGTTTTAGTGGACACTTTCAACCAAACACTGCTCAAAGCTATCGACACTATTGCCCCGCTCAAACTTAGGAAAGCTAAACAACAAGCTCACCTGAACTCGTGGTTCACTCCTCAACTCAGAGCTCTCCGCAAAGAAAAACGTAAGGCGGAATCACTCTGGAAAAGTCTCCCTTGCCCCGCTATCAAAGGCAACCTCTTCATCGCATCCCTCAATTACGAAGAAGCGATCATACAGGCAAAAAAAGAAACCTACAACCTGCGTATCTCGCAAGCTGAATCCAACACGAAGGAGCTATTCAAAATTCTTAAAGAACTAGAATCCCCTTCACCCATACCAGACACCTGCAACAAAGACAGCTCCTGGTGCAACAGCATCCAAAATGCTCTCCTCTCCAAAATTACCACTTTACAAGCCAAAATCAACACCAAACAAAACTCTCTCCTCTCTAAACCTCCTACACCCAACACCACTACCACCTTCACTCAGCCCCCATTTAGCTTCCACTCCCTTACCATCCCCGAAGTCGAAAAAATTATCAGCAACCTTAAACCCTCTAACTGCCAAGGGGACTCCTGCCCGGCCCCCATCATTAAGGAATCTGCCCACGACCTTGCTCCCTTTATTACCACCTTCATTAACTCTTCATTTCACTCTGGAATTGTCCCCAATAATCTGAAGGATGCGTGGGTCATCCCTTTGCTGAAAAAAAACCTACTCTTGATCCGTCCATACCCACAAATTACAGACCAATTACCACGGTCCCGTTCCTCCTAAAAAAATCCTAGATAGAGCGGCCTACCTCCAGATACAGACATATTTGGAGACTAACAACTTACTTGGCACAAGACAATCTGGCTTCAGACCTAGGCATGGGACAGAAACAGCCTTACTAGATTTGAGAACCCAAATAGAGGACTTAAAAGACAATGGTAAACTAGCCCTACTACTACTTTTGGATCTCTCCGCAGCCTTTGATTTGGTCAATCACCAAATCTTATGCCAACACCTGAAATCTGCTGCCCACTTTTCGGAAAAAGCTACTAACTGGATCAGATCCTTCCTGGATAATAGACTCATGAGAGTATTTTCACCTACTGCATCAGCTGACCCTTCCCCGGTCCCCTGTGGAGTTCCTCAAGGGTCGTGCGTATCTCTGACGCTCTACAATGTATTTACCAAACCATTGTTCGATGTGCTTGACTATCTGGGTGTCACCTACACCAACTACATGGATGACACCCAGATACTCATCCCTATCACTGGTGACTACATTGCAGACGCTAAAGCGTTGAACGACGTATACCAAGTCGTCCAAGCATGGATGGCGCACCACAAGCTCTGTCTTAATGATGACAAGATAGAGCTCCTCATCCTTGCCACCCAACAAAGGCTTAGCAAGCTAGACCCGGCCTTCAGCACCTTCACATTGATGGTAACTCCATCAAAGTGGCTAAAGAGACCAAAACTCTAGGTATCTACCTGAGCTCCACACTGTCCCTAAACTGACAAACTAACGCAGTTGCCGCTGCATCGGCCTACACATGCAAGTTAATCACAGCCTGCCGCCCATTCCTCACCTCCCAGAACTGCATTACTCTTGCCAGGACGTTGGTTATGTCTAAACTCGATTACTACAATGCACTGTACCAAGGCACCAACCAACCTAATCTTAATAAACTGCAGATCACCCAAAATAATGCCATCAGAGCAGCCCTCAATATTACTAGATCGGCGCATATCTTTGACACGAGGAAGAGCTTACATTGGCTCTCGGTCGCCCAAAGAATCTCGCTCAAATCACTGACTCTGACTCATAAATGTGTCAACAACCAAGCCCCCACCTACTTAACCTCCCGCTTCTCACAGTACATTCCCTCACGGACTCTAAGATCTGCCCAAGCGCATGCACTCACAATTCCCAAATACAACCTACAGACTGCAGAGGTCTCAGTTTCCCAGTCCTTGCGTCCAAACTCTGGAACTCCGTGCCACTGTCCATCAGAACCCTCTCATCTGCCACGCTTTTCAAACACAAAGCCAAGCTATGGCTTTCCTCTACATCCCACCCACTACCAGCCTAAGCCTCCAGCTCCACTTTTCGTACTACCGGCACCTCACTGCTTGAGAACTCATGTTTTTGCCTGTTTGTACCTATGTGCCTTAAGATAAATGCTTGTGTATCTATTCAATGCCTGTAACTGTATCTATACCACGTTTGCACTTTGTAACTGTATCTACGCCATGTTTGCACTCTGTACCTTAAGATATGCGCCTGGTTGCCCTCGGGCCTAGTGCGCTATACAAATAAATAAAATACAAATACAAATAATATTTTTCTTGGGTCAACTGGGATCTTCCCAGGTTTGTTTGAGCCAGTTCTCTCATCCTAGTTAGATTATCCTGGAGTTCGATCACATAGTCTGCTAGGGTGGTAGGGTCCTCTGGACCTTCCCACTCTTCTTTGGCGATATCCAGTATTGTTTTTGGTTGGTGTCCAAACAACAATTCAAAGGGTTGAGAAGCCTGTTGAAGATTGTGGGGTATCCCTTAATACCATTAGGACCCAGGGTACTGCTCTGTCCCAATTCTTTCCGGTAGGTGGGGTTACCTTTTTAAGCATTAGCTTAATGGTCTTGTTATAGCGTTCTACTAGACCATCAGTTTGTGGATGGTATATAGAGGTGCGGATTTGCTTTATTTTAAGCTGTTGACACACTCTTCTCATCACTCCTGATACAAAATTCCGACCTTGATCTGTTACTATTTCTGATGGTATTCCTACCCTGGCAAAGAATGGGATCAATTGAATGCATACTTGGATGGTACTTGTTCCTCTCATAGGAAAAGCTTCTGGATATCTTGTAGCGTAATCCACCAGTACTAACAGATACTGGTATCTGTGACTACTGGGTTCCAGTGGGCCGACTATATCCATGCCAATCCTGAAAAACGGTTCTTTAATCAATGGCATAGGTACTAATGGAGCACGTCTTGGTTTGTTTGGGTTTGATTTCTGCCATGTTGGACATTCGTCACAGTACTTTGCCACTTTCCTATAGACCCCTGGCCAGTAAAATCGCTTCAAGATTTTATCTAGGGTTTTCTCTCTGGCCATGTGACCGCCCGTCTGGTCATCATGAGCCAACCCCAGTATAGATTTTCTGAAACTCAGGGGTACCAAATGTTGCTCCACCTCCTGTTCTTCCGTTTGTTTTGTAACCCGGTATAGAAGTCCTCGCTGTATTTTGAACCTTGGATAACTGCTTCTATTCTCTGGGTCTTTCATTGCTTGTTCGAGGACATTCCTTAAAGTCGGGTCAGTTAGTGTTTCGCTTCTAAAAGAGACCCTTTTATCTTCAGGAATCCAATCTACGAGTCCACTGAAGCTTTCTACCCATCTCTGTTTCTCTTCCCTCACCTCTCTTCTGCTTTTCCTTGGTATTCTCCCCCTACTCCCTTCAACATCTGTTTGAGAAAGAGGCCTTCTTAACCATTCATTTTCTCTGACACAGTCATCAAAGTTGGGTAGGGCCGTCCCTATTAACACAGGAGCAGGTATATGAGGCATGATGGCTACCTCCATTGGTGTGCTAACCCCGTTAACCTCCATGTCTACTTCTTTGGAAGGGTAGGATTTTATATCCCCATGCACACATTTTACCTACATTTCTTGCTTCCCCTTTTTACCCAAGACACTTACTTCTGGTCTGATGGCGGTTTGCTCGCTTCCACTGTCGATCAGGCCTTGTCGGGGTACACTGTCTACTCAAGCTTCCACTGTATAGGGCTCTCTTCTCCTTCTGGACTCCCGGTTCTGAATACAACCAATTTCCATAGGTTCTGATTTGTTCTTCCTTGGGCAAAATCGGGCGATATGGACCCACTCCCCACAATCATAACACTGGGTTTGTCTGCTTGTGGTGGGCCATGTCATACCTTTGGGATCTGCTTTGGTTGGCTTTGTATCCCCCAAATTCGTGGGTCTAGGAATTAATATTTTGTTTCCTCCTTCCATGGGACTTATCCTAGCTCCACCTGCTTTTTTGGAATGCTGGGGCAAGGTCTATTGCTTCAGTGAGAGTGGGTCGATGGTGTTGTCGGACCCATCGTTGCATATTTCTTGGAGGTGCATCCACAAATTGTTCTAGCTTCACTTTCTCCATGATTTCAGGTATGGTGCAACTGGCTGGTTTTAACCACTTTTCTGTTAAATCGTGCCCCGATAGTATAGTTGCCTCTGTGTTTCTCCATTGCGTAGTTTGGTTTCCCGGAGCTTCTGACGGTATGCCTCCTCAACCACCCCCATCCTTTCTAGGATGGTTCTTTTTATGTCCGCGTAACTTGTGTCGCCGTTCGGGTTTGCCGCCTGGTAGGCACCTTGCATCGAGCCTGTTAGCAAAGAAGCTATGAAATGCCCCCATTTCTCCACCGGCCACTGCGAGTTTCTAGCCACCCTTTCAAAGTTTGCAAACAAATAGCCTGGATCCTCCCCAGTTTGGTATTTCTGTAGGATGTTGGAAGGGGCCGGCGTCATGCCTCTATGAGCGACCACAGCTTCTGTCACTTTCTTCAGGGCATCTTGGGTGGCAGCTTGCAACTGTAGGGCTTGCTGCAGGGCTTGCTGATCCACCTGGGCTTGGTGTCCCTGCACCTGCACCAGTTGCTGGAGCTGTTGCTGTCCACCTGCTAAGGCCTTGATAATAGTCTCCATATCGTGTTTCAGTATCCCACCGCTGCCACCAAACTTTGTGACAATGAGACAGTCAGGCGGTGTTAAGAGAAATTAAAATAGGTCTTTATTCAGACTTTTAAAAAAAATGATGGAAATAAAATTAAGCTTCAAATCAGAATTATTTTCTGAAATGTCCTTCTCTGTGCTTATGCTGAGTTTCTTCTCTGTTCCTTGCAGAGAATGGGGTAAGGACTTCTGGCAAGACTTCTCCTCCTAGTCCTCATACGCCCACCAGCCTTCAGCAGCTCCTGATCTCCTGTCTGGTTCGATCTGCAACAAAACCAAGAATGAACACACTCTTGCCTTCCAGTATTGTCTTTATATAGGCAGAACTTAACAGGCCAATCAGTGTTCACTTCCTCCTCCAGTCTATATAGGCTTCCCCAAGCCCCTCCCCTTTTTCCCTTGATGCATTGCAACTTGTCTTCGTCCTCGACCCCCACCCGCTCCCTGTCCCAGTCACCTCTGGCCAGGTAAGTGCTTAATTCCTCCCTGCAAGGGATAGTGTGGGTCTCTGGGAATCTCGTGTTTTTGGGCTGTATTGTTATTATGTCAGAACGCTGTTTTCCATACTGCGTGGCTCCGCGGCACTCACGTGGCCCACAACTGCAGAGCCCCCGCGGCTCCCCCATGCGGCGGCAGCCCCGCCTCTTACTGCTTGCGGTCCCTTGACTGCTGCCAGAGTCGAACGTCGGCGGCTCTGCTAATTTGCAGTAGTGCAATGTTTCAATTCACGTGTGCCCGCCTGGAGGTTCCATGTCCATGTCTTCTTGACTGCTGCCAGAGTCGAACGTCGGCGTCTCTACTAATTCGCAGGAGTGTGGCGTTCCGACTCTCGTGTGCCCGCCTTGGAGCTCCGCATTATGTTTTCCAATCCGGGTTTCTCCTGTAGTAAATATTTCCTGCCCCCACCATTCCCCAACCACGTGGGTCTCTGGGTCTCGGGAAACCACGGTCTCTTCGGGCCCCTCTATAGTATAACTGTCCATCTTGACTGTTACAATTAGGAATCACAGAGTGTGATGTCCTGTACATACAATCCAGGACATGTATCAAACTGAACATGTATTGTTAAAACTTCCAAAAATAATCTGCACATTTTGCAGATTGTTTCCATGCATTATTTTACATGCATCAGTTGCACCTGGCTGTTTGCACATCGGTTTTGAAAAAGACTCAGATCATTTTTGGAAGTTTATTATTGAGTCAGCACCGGCCTGTCTGACCCGAATGCACATTCCCTTCCACAGCAGAGCTGACACATGTGCAATATCAATTGGGATGTGCCGGCCATGTTCATAAGTATCACCATGACTATGCCTAAATTCAAGCATAGCTCATTATTAGAGATTACCCTGCCGCCAGAATGGCGTACTCATGTCCATCAGATTTTGGGTACAGGGGGCATATCTTAAATATCACCCCTGGGCTGCAGTGGCTCTGCTGTTGCTGCGGCGGTCAAGTGTGCATATTGTAATATTTGAGCCTGCTCTGCGTCATGAGAAGAGCGGGTGCCGCGAACCAGGCTACTGATGCAGCAGGGCAAAACAGCATATGCTTTTGGCATTAGTTGTGAAAAGGGGATCTGGTTAGCAGAGTACGCCTTTGTAGAATGAATTGCCTGCATAAACGGATGTACTAATAACAATTTTTAAAAAAGGCAGGGCTTTGCACCCTCTCCAGGTGCCAATTCCTCATAGCAACATACTGTTTATCCTGTATAAACAAGTTCCCAGGCAACCTAAAGTGCTTCGAGGCCATGACAATGGCAATTGGCTCCTATTTAAGTATCTTATACGATAACATGTGTGTACATAGATATCAATGGAAAATCAGAACTGTTTGGGCCAGCTTGTCTACCTATTGCCCTGCCTGCTGTTGCAGATGAAAGTCTTAATAGCTTTGCTCTCTCCCTTCGCTCGCATTTGAATAGTTGCACTATTACAGGTTGTAGAAATGCCTTTGCAAAATGCAACAAGCTGCCTTGACTGCACGATAAAAAGGCTAGAATGTGTCTAAATCTGAAAAGGAAAAAATACATTTGCACAGACTTGAATTTTCTCCTTAGCTATGGCTTTAGAAATGAATAGAATTTAAGACATTCTGTACATAACAGAACGCAATTTGCAACAGGGATTCGTTAAAGGGGAAGGTCGCTCAGAAATGTTAATGTCCCAATTGATCGGGCATGTATTTTGAAGCATACTGTAATTGATCTTAAAAACTATTCCTATGCATCTTACCTTAGTTTTTCTTACATATATTCATGCGAAAACAACAGGTTGGGCGCCGCCATTGTGTGCTAATCTTATCCGTTGATATATCACCCTAAGTTCAAATGCCCTCGCAACAAGAATATGATCGCCCGCCCCTCAAACTGACATCACTTGTCGAAACGATATGCACCATCCTATTTTCATGGCATTAGTGGCCTGTGTAGCCAAACGTACAGTGTCATTACCCAACGCAGAACCAGGAAGATAAACACACACATCCTCTCAGAGCGCAAAACGTTTCTTTCTTTTCACAAATGGAAGAAAACATTTATTTTGAAGAAAACAACAATAGTCTGCAATGTAAGAAGTACTTTATTTTTCACATAACGCTCAAAATAGAAGATTATGTCCAAGAAAACATTATAACGTTAGCCAAAAGAAGTTAAGGTAGTGAACATTGCATGCTTTGCGTGTTTTATATAAGTTCCTCATGAAACACTGATTGCGTTCAGCGATCGATTAATCCCTGTGTTTCATTTCTTCTGTTCCTTGTGTCCTTATGTTACATCGCTGATGTTTCTTGAACCCAGATGCTGTTCCATTAGTCAGAAGATAAGAAGTTGTTTGACTTTCAAATGCTGACAGGTTCCTCCCTATTGCTGCTACCGCTAAAGGACAGATTGGTTCCTGGTGATTCGTCCCACATAATGGTAATCCAAGAAGCCCCGTTGATGATTATCATCCAATGTTGATTGAAGAATCCATCAGACGGTATCAGGCCAGCCTGGAATTTCCTGCAGGAGTGACGACAGCCCAGCAGACCCCCTAAGCCTGCCGGCCTAACAATCTTAATTACAACTATCAAGGCTGCAAACCCAAGGGGAAAGGGGAAGTGAATACAATAACAAACGCAGACTTCTTCTACTGCCCTTGTCTCCTGTTCTCTCCTTGATAAGGACTCCTCTCTAGAAGACCTAAAAATGAATCACAAACATATTACTCTCTATAGTGTACTGCAACTTTACTGTACTTATTTACTATTTTAACCCAGCCTCTCTTCTATCCCGGCAGCCTATACTTTATTTGCATATAGGCTCTTGAATGGTTAACAGGCTGTAGAAAACAATCAACATTTCAGGTAAAGTTCTTGTAGATGGATGCTGCCTGGTAGTTCACTTACTGCTGCTTCTTGCCTTGTGAAACTTGTAATTATAAAATTGTTCAAAAGTAAATTGAGTCTTTTATTTTGTGCCTCAGAAATATTAACACTTGTGTTTTTATAACTTTATCCTTGCTTAAAAACGTTGCGCGATCTTGCGCAGCAATTAACAAATGTCTGCTTACTTCTGAATAAGCTCAGATTGCGCACAGAGGACTTTGACATGAGACGTGCATTGGCGCTATGAAAAGGGGCGTAAGCATCAAGTGATGTCAGCTTGAGGGGCGGGTGATCTATATTCTTCCCACGAAGGCACTAGAACTTATGGCGATGTATCAACAGATAAGATTAGCACAAAATGGCAGCGCCCAACCCGTTGTTTTCAGATGTAGAAATTTGAGGAAAACCAAGGTAAGATGCATAGGAGGTTTTTTAAAGATCGATTACAGTATGCTTAAAAACACATGCCCGATCGACTGGGACAATTACATTTCTGAGCGAACTTCCCATTTAAATGTTCCATTCCCCTAAACACGTAGCTCAAATTTGCACCAAAGCCAATAAGACCCAAACGAAAGAGAATATAATTTTTTTTTACTCTGTGGGACACAGTGAAAAAACTGGAAGTCACTGCGGTCTTCCAGGTCCCTGGGGTCCTGAGATTCTGAGTAAGTCACTCGAGTGTTTCTGCAGGAAGATGAAGGGGTGAAGCTGGGCTAGACCGGCCAAGGTGCGCAACTGTTTGTGTGTACAAGTTTATTCCTGTAATATTGGGCTAAAATGTTTGATGTCTGTAGTCTCTCTGTGCAAGAGTTTCAGCCCCTTCTTAACGTAACTGATTCAGTATTGCTAGGTTTACGAGAAGTATCTTTATTGTTGGAAACCGTGCAGTGGAGCGAACAAGGGCTCCCGACCGTTCTGTTCATAGGTCAGTTATCAAGTACATGCCTCCTACCTGCTGCTCACACTTTTTTTAGGCTGGTCTTGCGAGACTGCAGCAAACCTCCAGTTCATCTCGCGAAACACACAATGCCACATACTTCCTTTCCTTGTATGAAAAGGGAATATGATATGATATGATATGATAGGTTATTTATAACACGCTTAATACCCAGAGGGTTCTAAGCGCGGACCCGGTTATCGAACCTGTGGTGCTCTGTGTCGTCTTGCTCCCAAGGCGAGCACGTTGCCACTGAGCAATCCTCCCGAGGCCATACCAGTCCTTCTTCGCCTCCAGACAGGAGGCCAAGAAACTTCGAACAGCGTCTTCCTCCCCAAAGTCAAGCTCCAGATTTCTGGCAACTGAAGTGAAATGCTCTTTTCTGACACTGCCTTCTTCTGCGGCTTGACTTTTTGTTAGTTCTTCTCCATCAAGAGTTATGTCAAGTCCACTATACTTTCCCTTGGTGGTAAGACTTGTATGTCAATGGCCTTTCTCCAGAGAAGATGCAGCATCTGTCTCTGGAGTCCTTTTTGCAAAGACAACTACTGGTTCCATGTTCCATCTGCGAAATAATCGGAAGCGAGGACCGGATTCATTCCTCGTTGTGCCGCTCCGAGTTGTAGAAAAGCTGGAACCAGCGACAGTCTTTATCATTTGGCTTTATTTTTACCACATCCCACTCACTGATTACACTGATACCATCTTTTTTGTTTGGTCTTGACTCTTCTCACGCTCCATGCTACAATCCTCCATGCAGATTGTGGCATCTCTCTCACCCTTGGTAACCAGGCAGGAACCACAATTCACACTGTTTTAATGCCTCATCATATGCAAGCGTGACACCCTTGTGATTGCATTTTGTGTCAACATGTGAGCAGTCATCGCTTCCCGAGCTGTGTCAAAGGGGCCAAGTCCTGAAGAGAAAGCCAATCGGATTCTGCCTTTTATGAATCTGTTGACATGTTCCACCAACCCACTGGCTTGAGGGTGCCACAATGCAGCATTTCTCTGTCCTATATTGGTCTGGTATAAAAATTTCTTAATTTCCCCAGAGGTAAATTGCTCCACGTTGTCAGTGACCATTTCATTTGGCAAACCTTCTTGCATGAATATTGATTTTAATGTCTTGATTACTGTAGATGTGGTGATATCAGGCACACATTTCAAATTCGTCGATTTTGAGAGATAATTCACCACCACTGTTCCAAACCTGTGTTCAATGTGCATGCAATCAAGTCACAAGTTGAATTTTCCTAAGGCGCCAATGGTATCTGTTGTGCACAATGGCGCTGGCCTAATTTTCAGACATCCTTTCAATGTCCTTTGAACGCTTTAGCAATGATAAATCTCATAATTCCTCGAGTGGTATGGCCTTGTCAGCCCTGAAAAATACTCCTTCAAGACACAACTCTTCCAAATGTTTGCAATATAGAGGCAGCATCTCTGATACTTAACATTTGCCCGACCAAGCTGCCTCGATATATTTTTCAATCCTTGGGTTCACTCGGTCTTTGTCCATATCTTCCAACCAATGTTTCTTACATAGGGCATGGTTGTCTTCTTTACTTATATCTTCACTGGACACTACTATGCACTCCTCTTTTAGAAATAGGACTTCTGTCGATTTCAATGGTAGTCGAGACATACAGTGCATGTGTGAGTTCCTCCATCCACGAATGAAATGCTCTGTGTGGGTTTAATCTTGGGGCTTCGCTGATAATTTGGCTCAATCGAGGCATGGCTGTTCTGGTCCCCTCTGGACTCAACATGTTTATCATTGTTTTGTGATCAGTCACTAGAAAGAACTTTAAACCACATACATAGGGGTGAACATATTTATTTATTGAATATTTATAAGGCGCACTATACAGCAAAAAGTGTTCCCAGGTGCCACAAGACAAAAGGGTGGGGGGGACAAGGGATATAAACAACAATAATGGTCCTACTAGGCCTTGAGACACTTGGTTGGTGCAAGAGCAGTAACACGGGGGGTACAGTGGGGTAAGTGACTGTCAGGATATGGTGAATAAATGCAGGACCATAACAATCAGGGTGGGGGGGAGAGAAAGGGCCCAGGGGCTAGGTAAGAGCTGGGGGATGCTCAGGGGGTGGGGGATTCAAGTGCCATGGGATGCTAGGGGCGGGCCACCATGTAAGTGCAAGGACAGGGGGTGGACCACACTCGGGAGGGATGCTCGATCATCCTCTGCTTTTGACACAGTCAACCACTCCATCCTCATAAACCGCCTCCATGATATCCTTGGCATCACGGACAGGGCACTGGCATGACTGACCTCCTTCCTCTCTAACAGACCCCCCCCCCCTCCAAGTGCAAATGGGTCATTTTCTCTCCTCCAACACACACTACCTGTGGCATCCCTCAGGGTTCTAACCTATGGCCATGGCTCTTCAACATCTACCTGGCCCCTCTGATCTCCACTTTCGCCTCTCATTTCCAGTGTTACGCAGCCGACACACAGCTCTCTTTCAGGCTGCCTTCTCCTACCTCCAACTCCTCCTCTTCCTCCTCCCTCATACCCGACTACCTGACTGCTCTTCAGACATGGTGCTCTGCCAATGAGCTCTGCCTTAATGCTAGTAAGACAGAGAGCCTTTTCATTGGGATGCCTGATCCTTGTCCCCCCGCACTCTCTGACCAGACTCCTTGGGTGCCCTCCCCTCACCCACTTGTGAGGCAGAAAACCTTGGGATCAGATTTGGCCACTAGGCAGTGCAGAGATGTAGTTGGCTCTCTGAGTCGCTCCTCACCAATGGGACGAAAACAGGACTAGAGCCCCCCCGAAAGACCCTAATATGAGGTGCTGACCACCTCCCCCTTCCCCCAAGGTGACACATTGTGGGGGGTCACCAACGAACGACTTACAGGGGCTAACCGAGTATGGAAAAACACCTACGAGTTCCTGCATCGGGAGCCTGTTCCCCGGGCCACCTGCGGGAACCGCGCAGCATTCTGCCTGTGCACAGTGGAGATCACAGGTAGAACCAAGGGCCTGGAACTGCAAAAGGACACCCGCTTTGCGTGCTCCCAATTGGACCCCCAATGCTAGACCATTCACCCCCCCCCCCCCCAACACCACCTGCCTCAGGGGAAGTGGGCAATTGGTCTCTAGAGGGTCTGATGCGGACAGAACGTGGAGGGAGCTCCCCCTCCCCTGCCGAGTACCGGAGGGACACACCAGCACCCTCTGGGGAGTGTGCAAAGTGTGGACGAGACCCTGGCAAGTACAACTCCACCTCCCCTCCCACCCCCAGGATCGCAGTGCACCAACTCCCCAAGGAGCCTAGAGTGCACGCAACAGCTCGCACGAGCTGCAGAGTCAGTGCCTGCAGCATCGCAGCTGGGTCCAGGCCCCTGTGCCTAAGCACACCAGGAGAGTGTTGCCCACCGCCCTCGTGGAGCCGGAACTCTTTGGACACTATGCCAGCCACAGCTTGACAGTTTTCACACACGGCCCAGTGTGCCGACCCAGGAGTACAGTGCCCTCCGGTTGTCAAGCGCGAGGGCGGGGGGCCCCAGATGTGTAATTTCAGACCCTCCACCTGCAACTGAGCCCGTCCACAACCTACCTCCATGGGGCATCACCCCCACATCAGTCAATTGATACAGTGACACTAAAACAGAAAGGTTTTAGGGGGCACACTCCCCTAACTGGTTAGTGGAGGCCAGGGATGGGGGAGAGGGTGACAAGGCCTAATCAATCAGACAAGTTAGACCCACAGAGTCCCCCCGGGAGCCGAAAGAACCTCAACACACATTCTAATATTGACCCAGCGCGCCCATAGGAGCAGCACCCCCACCACCGGAGTTGGTGAGGCCCTGAGCCAAGGTGCCTCAACGCAGACAGCCCAGTACCACAGGACTACACATGAACTGGGCAGCTGCACTCAAGAAATGTCATTACGATCAACCGCTCCAGAGCGCACAGGACACCATGCCATGGACTGCTCCACAAGTTCTGAAGGAGACCAACTCGGTGAGCAAAGGAATGTCGGAGCTTCTAGAGGAAATAAGGGGCTTTGGAGCAGATATCACAAAAAGATTGGATGGGCTCAACAAGAAAGTGGATATCATGGAGGACCGCATCCAGGGACTTGAAGCTAATCAATCCTCGATGGACATACTAGAGTCACAGATTGAAATGCAACCCTGAGCTGGAAAGGACGGGGGAGAAATGCGCATTGAAGATGGACAGCTTCCAAAACCGCAAAGCGCAGTAACAACCTAAGGTTTTTTGGCATTCCGGAGCAAGAAGGTGAAACACAGAGTGACATTGTGAAAGCCATCAACAATGTTGTTAGGAATCTTTTTAATGAGGGAAATATCAGTGAACCTACCATCGCTAGGGCCAACAGAGGGGGTGGAGGATCCCAAGGTCCAAGGGCAGTCCTGGCAAAGTTTCACTATTACATGGAAAAGAACAAGTTACTTCTTACCTTGTAACGTTCTTTCGATGGGATGTTCCTCCAACATATTCCTTATCTTGATAGATTACTTCCAGCTTGCTGGCCTCAGAATATTTTTCCGGAGGAGGGCGCTGTGCGTCGATGTCCCTCGAGTTGGTTTCCCTCGACAGCCTCCGTATCAGCGCCGACGTCATTGTGTGTATAAATAGACTCGCGCAGCGTCCGTTGCTCAGTTCCGTTTTGAAGCTTAAGACTAGCTGTGCATGAATTGGTTAGTGACCTTGAAGGAGCGTACGCTGCAACTACAAGGGAAGTTTTACTGAGGGGATGGATGGGAGGGGCAATAAGGAATACGTCGGAGGAACATCCCATCGAAAGAACGTTACAAGGTAAGAAATAACTTGTTCTTCGAAGGGATTGTGTCCTCCGACGTATTCCTTATCTTGATAGACTCCCGTAGCAGTGGTGTGTAAACGAGGTGGTAGTAAAATTGAAATATTTCCCTTTAAGAATGAACAGAGTGTAACACAGCTTTGCCAAATCTTGTCTCCTGGCTAGAGGAGGAATCCAGATTGTAGAATTTTGTAAAGGTATGTGCGGACGACCATGTGGCAGTCGCACATATGTCTCGAATCGGTACTCCTCTTTGAAGGGCCGAAGAGGCTGCGATACCCCTGGTTGAATGAGCCCCAACGTATTGAGGGGGCTCTTTCCCTGACAATTTGTAGCATTCTAGAATGGCTGAAATAATACATCTGGAAATGGTCTGTTTTGTGATTGGCAATCCTAATTTGTGTCCTGCATAACCTATAAACAGTTGGTCTGCCTGCCTAGTCCTAGCAAGACTGCTGATATAAAAACTCAAGGCTCGCCTTGGATCCAGCCTATGTAGCCTCTCTTCCTCTTTCCCAGGATGGGGAGGAGGATAGAATGAAGGTAAGGTTATCTTCTAAGTGATGTGGAATTCAGAGACTACCTTTGGGAGGAAATTAGGCTTCACTTGTAGGACAACTTTGTCTTTGTGAAAAATTGTATGAGGAGGTTTGCAAGATAGAGCTTGTAATTCGCTCACTCTTCTGGCAGATGTCAAAGCCACTAGTAAGACTGTTTTAAGGGTGAGAAATCTTAATGAACAAGAATAGAGTGGTTCAAAGGGAGTACCCATCAGGAAATTTAAGACTAGATTTAAGTCCCGCAAGGGAACTTGGAGTGGCTTTGGGGGATAGACATTAGTCAACCCCTTCAGAAATTGGATTACTAGGGGTAATTTGAAATATGATGGCTCCTCCGCAGTGCGCTTGAAGATCGACAGCGCTGCGAGGTAGCCCTTGATCGTACCAACTTGAAGACCTGAATTCGCCAAATAGAGCAAAAAAGATAACACCATTGGTGTACCACATGAAAAGGGTTTGATATTCTTTTCTCTACACCAGCAACACCTCCATGACGTCATCTGGTAGGTCCCAATCCTAGTATCTCAACCTTTCAGAAACCAAGCGTGAAGGTTGAGGGTTCTGATGTCTGGATGGAGAACCTGACCTCCCTTCTGCGAAAGAATATCCTCCCTGTGTGGAAGACGAATCGGAGGGCAGATGGACATGTCCAGAAGGTCCGAGTACCACGTTCTCCTGGCCCAGTCTAGGGCAATTTTGGATCATAGTCTTCCGGAATCTTCTCAACCTCCTGATCATCTGAGGAATGACAGGGACTGGAGGAAACGCGTACAGAAGTGGAAACTCCCAGTCCACTACGAACGCGTCCCCTAGAGCTCCTCTCGGGGGAAATTCCCTTGAACAAAACTGATCGCACTTCCTGTTGATACTGGTGGTGAACAGATCCACTTGAGGGGTTCCCCAAATGGTGAAGATCTCATGAAGGACTTTCTGAGCTATCTCCCATTCGTGGGAGACTGTGCTCTGCCAGCTCAGAGTGTCGCTGTCAAGTTCTTCTCTACGGCTAAGTGAACTGCCGATAGAGAGATTCCTTCTTGAATTGCCCAAAACCAGAGCAGCATCGCCTCTCTGCACAGTGGCAGTGATCCTACTCCTCCTCTTTTGTTGAGGTAGTGCATGGCCACTGTGTTGTTCGTCATTATTAGGACATTTTTCCCTTGGAAAGATGGCAGAAAAGCCTTCAGCGCTAGTCTGATAGCTCTCAGCTCCAACAGGTTGATATGTAGTCTGGACTCCGATGGAGACCAACGACCGCTGATGGTCAAGTCATTGGCCTGGGCTCCCCACCCCGTGAGTGAGGCATCCGTGACTACTGTTATGTCCGGCCATGGTTGCTCTCCTTTCAAAATGTTCTCCTGACAGGCCCACCACTGAAGGTCTCGAGCCACTTTGTCCAGGACCTGAAGGAGATCTGTCATTCTTCCTGAGAATAGCGACCACTGGGTTCTTAGTGCCCACTGGAGAGATTTCATTCTCAGGCGAGCCTCTGGCACAAGGAAGATGCAGGATGCCATGAGGCCTAGCAACCTCAAAAAGTCGAAGGCTGGGAGACATTGGGCATTTTGAAACTTGGTGACCATCTGCAGAATATCTTGAGCTCTCACCTGTGGTGGTGAGGCTTCCCCCAGGGAAGTGTCCAGGACCGCTCTTATAAACTGGAGTCTCTGTGATGGTATCGTCTGTGACTTCTTTAAATTGAGGGAGAAGCCCAGTTTGTGAAGGAAGTGGCAGACATAATCTAGTTGGATCTGAGCTTGTTCCGAAGATACTGCTCTGATCAACCAATCGTCTAGGTAGGGGTAGACGTGGATCCCTTCCCTCCTTAGACTTGCAGCCACTACCGACATTAGCTTAGTGAAGACCCTCGAGGCGGAGGTCAGCTCAAATGGCAGAACTCGAAATTGATAGTGAGTTGCCAATTGCGAACCTTAGGTATTTCATGTGTTTCAGATGGATTGGCACATGGAAATAAGCATCCTGAAGATCTAGAGATACCAACCAGTCCTGAAGCTGGAGGGTCTGAAAGATCTGAGACAGAGTCACCATCTTGAACTTGTCCTTCCTGAGGAATTTGTTCAATTCTTGTAAATCCAAGATGGGTCTCAGTCCTCCGTCCTTCTTCGGTACTAGAAAATAGGGGGAATACCAACCCTTGTTCCTCTCCGCTACAGGTACCGGTTCAATGGCACTTTTCTCTAGCAGGTCTAGAATCTCCTGCGAAAGGAGCGGATCTGGAAACTTCAAAGAGTTGTTCCCTGGTGGAGGACTCTGAGGGGTGCATAGAAAAGACAGGCAGTAACCTTGGGCAACTGTCTCCAATGCCCAAGCATCTGACGTAATAGCCTGCCATTCCGTCAGATGTTGAGTTAGCCTGCCCCCTACTAGTGTCTTGTGAGGAGAGACCTCAGAGTGGTTCAGAGGCGGATGACGCAGACGCTGAAGGCAAGGAGGCACCTGCGGCGGATTTTGTACTTTTAACCCGTCCACCGCGGGGGAATCGTTTTTGGCCCCTTTGAGCCAGCTGTCCTCTGCCTTTTCCGAAAGCGGAATAAAAGCGAAAGGACCTACCTCTCCAAGAGGTTCCTGAGGGGCGATACGGAGTTTGACAGATTGCAGCTTCTGCCTTGGATGTTTGTAACTTCTCTAAACTGTCATCAGCCTTCTTACCAAACAAAGAAGTGCCGTCAAAGGGCATATTCAAAAGTCTGGCCTGTACATCTGGAGTAAAACCAGACTTTCGCAACCACGCAAATCTGCGGATTGTAGTACTTGCCGTCATGGCCCTGCTGATACTGTCAGCAGAATCAATGCAAGTTTGAAGGGACTCACACATTGTGTCTTTACCATCTTTAATGATGTTCAGAAATGCTTCCCTTTCCTCTCCTTCCGGGAGACAGTCAGCCACAGATGAAGCACACTCACAAAGTGTATGGCTGAATCTTGCGAGCGTGCAAGTAGCATTAATGGATTTAAGCGCCATGCTACATGCTGAGAAGACCTTTTTTGACATAGTGTCAAACCTTTTATCATCCCTGTCTTGTGGAATAGTAGGGTATGCAGATCTACTGTTCGATGAAGTTGCTGCTTGTACAACCAAACTCTCTGGGGTTGGATGATTGCTCAAATATTCAGGGTCAGAAGCAGATACCCTATATTTGGCAGATAGTTTTTTGTTAACTGCCGGGATAACCTCTGGGGTTTCCCAGTTGACAGATATTTTTCT
Source organism: Ambystoma mexicanum (assembly GCF_040938575.1). Classification (NCBI taxonomy): domain Eukaryota; kingdom Metazoa; phylum Chordata; class Amphibia; order Caudata; family Ambystomatidae; genus Ambystoma; species Ambystoma mexicanum. The sequence continues at coordinate 1,447,041,424 of NC_090922.1, read as the reverse complement.
CTGCAATGCAGTATGAAAGGGAACCACAGCATCTTCCTGTGGGCCTTCAAGTAAAATGTCCATAAGATCATCCTGTTGAAAAGAAGGTGAAGGTGTAGACCACCCCATGAACTCTATTATTCTGGCCATTAAGACCCTACAAGGGGTTCTCAGCATGTTCCCCTGGGTCTGGTTTAGCGTATTCTACTTCTGGAGAAGTATCTAAACCACTTGCCTCATGCAAAGAGTCTTGAAGGTCCTTCAATCTATTCTCTTCAAAGATAAATTCCTCTGGTATAGGTCTAGTGGTCCTCTGTAACCCAAAGGCTCTTTCATGGTCATTATCCTCCCCTTCCTCATATATAGAGAATAAAGCTCTGAAATAATCTGAACTTGGGTATGGTTTAAAACCCATTTCTAAAGCAGAAGGGGCCAAACTTGTAGTCACCGGTTGAGAAAACGTCGAAGTTGTTGACGCAGAAGTGAAAGGCTTCGATGAAACCGAAAAAGGCGGCGAAAAAATTTTTTGGAGAGGCCTCGAAGAACTCGAGAGGATCGGGATCCTACTCGGATTCGTCGAGGTTATCGACGACATCCTCGAGGTAATGGTCGAAGCCCTCGGTACATCTACTGACAGATATGTAGTAACAGCAGTAGGTCTGTTCTTTATCGGTGTCGACAGCGGCGTCGAAGGCGGCGTCGATTCGACCGATTTGTGTGTCGACGAGCCCTTCGAGAAAGGCGTCGATGATGCAGATTTATGAGTCGAAGGAACCTTCGACAACGTCGTCAATGACGCAGTCTTACTGCCTTTGCTCGAGGGTTCATGACGCTCTCGGGCAGTTTCTTTCGGCGGGTGCAACGACTCGCGGCGTTTCGATTTTCCGGGTCTTTCACTCAGGGTATCACCTTTAGCCGTCTCCGAGGGGGGTCGAGGCCACTTTCTTGAAGACGCTAAGCATTTTTTTGCGGAATTCCTCCCACTTAGCTAGAGAGCTGTGTTTCGTGGGGCAGGTGACCCTTTCCGGGGAAGTGGAAGAAGACAAAGAAGAGCGAGATCTACGACGCCTCTTTTTCGAGTGTTTAGATCTCGAAGACTGATGGGAACCGCTTCGAGACCTTGAGCGGGAATGTTTCCTGTGACGGCGCCAAGACGAATGTCTCGACTCTGCCGAGGAAACTTTTGAAGAAGTAGAAGTTTTAAGAGTCTTACCTCTTTCTAGCTTCCCCTTATGCTCCTTCAAGGCTTTCGCCATCATGGACATAGAGTCCTCGCATTCCGAACAGTGATGCTCCGATCCCAGGCACCACAAACAGATCCTGTGAGGATCCGTCAACGACATTTTCTTCCCACAATCTCGACACTTTTTGAAGCCGGACCGTGGGGTCGACGGTTCGGAAGAGGAAGGCAGCGAATGAAGAAGATATCTTCGAGGAATAATAAGAATATACTTGAATAAAGAACTGAGCAACACGATTCTGAGGCCCACGAAGCGCGGACAAATGGAACAGAGCAACGGACGCTGCATGAGTCTATTTATACACACAATGACATCGGCGCCGATACGGAGGCTGTCGATGGACACCAACTCGAGGGACATCGACGCGCAGCCCCCTTTACTGAACATTTTTCCCGAGGCCAGCAAGCTGGAAGTAATCTATCAAGATAAGGAATATGTCGGAGGACACAATCCCTTCGAAAGTAAACATTTTGGACATGGCAAGAATGAAGGACCCGGTGGAATGGGAGGCCTCGCAAACCACCGTATTCCAAATCTCTCAGCCTTCACTCTATCCAGAAGGAGACTCTATGCACCGCTGACGAAATGGTTGAACTCCAAGGGAGTCCACTATAGATGGGGCTTTCCTTTCTTTCTCTCCTTCGAACTTGATGGCTACAAATACCACCTTGTGTAGGAAGAGGACATCTAGTAACGCAGGAGCTCCTCTGCAAATCAGCCCCAACACCCACTTCGGAAGCCCAGGGGGGTGCACAGGGTGACACATTGACTGCAGCAGGCTTCGTGGACAGGTTCCGGGTCAGAGGCCACCGCAAATTCAAGAAACTGAGCCCTGAGTCCACCCTGCAGCCGTGAGGGGTGGCCCTCTTCTACAGTCCAGGACGAGAGGGGAGCTATAAAGTATGCAGCGCTGTACCTTGGGGTATCCCGGGGGCCCACTCTCCACACTGAAGTTGAACTTGGAGGAGCAGCTCAATCGATTGGGGAAGGTTGAGAGCCCTGTGACACAATTCATCCGAGAACCATTTCCTGATTTTGAGTTCACTTGTTGATGTGTTCTTGAGACTGCTCTCTGTTCGGGGGGTGTGAGAACGACGAGTGGCGCTTTCAAAGAAACAGGCTTTATGGGGGGGGCCTTGAGGTGATAAGCTGTGCTTGGTAGCCTGAGGTTGGTGGAGCAGACGGTGGTCTGGCCCAGCGACGTTGCTGATGTCCCACAGAGTCCTGACAGCAGAGGGTGGGAGGAGGGGATTAGTTTATTTTTTTAAGAACGTTTTCTGGGTTGACAAGTTAAATACATTCCAGGCCAGTCGACAGGAGTCAGGATCTGTAAGTGAACGGTTTTTAATGGAAAAGCCAACGGGCCAAAATGGTTACAACGATAGGCAATGTGGAAGTGGGTTCTCTCAACACAAGAGGTCTGAACTCCCCCCATAAAAGACTGCTGACCATTCGTGACTTCAATCGCTTGAAGTTAGGTCTGATGTTTCTTCAAGAGACCCATTGCCAGAGTGGGAGAGAACCATCCTTGAAGGCGAAATCCATAGGTGAGGTGTTTCATGTGTCCTGTATATCCAAAAAAAGAAGTAGCGGTGGTAGTCGCCAGCAAACTCAACTTTCTCCCGAAAGCGCAACTGAAGGACACTGATGGCCGCTTTGTGATAGTGAAAGGGCAGGTGAGAGATCATGCATCTATGGTCTCCATGTACTGCCCTAATGAGGACAAGGAGGGGTACTGGGAATCAATCATGAGCAAGATCCAGGGGTTTGTGGAAGGTGCCCTGACAATAGGGGGTGATTTTAACATGGTCCTAGACCCAGACCTTGATAGGAAAAAGGAAGCCCAGCAATGCAGCATCCCACCTGCAGCTTAGGAAAGCTGCCCGCTTCCGGCAAGTGAATTCAGACCTGGGAGTGGTGGACTCCTAGATCCAGGTACGAGACAAGGACTTCCCTTTCACCTACTACTCAAAGGTGTACGATTCTTTCTCAAGGCATAGACGCCTCCTGCCAGAGTGGGGTGCAAGAATCACAACAGAGTTCATCCCATGGTCGGATCACGACCTGGTGAAGCTTAGAATAGAGAAACTCCCTACACAGAAACCGGAATCTAGGTGGTCTTACAACGACCTGTCGCTGAGAAAAAATGAGCAAGCTTTGGTGGCACTGAGGGCGATTAGGGAATACTTAGACCTGAATGACAATGGCGAGGTGGAGGTCCAGGGAGCCTGGGAGGCCTTTAAAGCCACATTGAGATGAGTTTTGATAGGAATGGGGGCCAGGAGGAAAAGAGAAAAGGTAGCAGAGGAGAAGGTACTGAGGGGGAAAATGTACGCCCTGCAACCGGGAGGGAAGTTGAAATCCCAGATGTTCCCAGAGGAATTGAGAAAGCTCCAGGAACACAAAGCTAAGTTAAAGGCCCTGCCGGTTGGCCAAACGGAATGGAAGTTGGCCTTCCTCAAGCAGAAATCCTTGGAAAGAGGGAAGAGGTGGACAAAATCTAGGCATTGAGACTACGGGAGCAGAGAAACAGATGGGTGGCAGCGATTTGCCCATTAGTGGGGGCAGTGCAGCTCCTAAAGGATGCCTACATTGTAGAAGAGTTTAGAGTGTACTACGAGAACCTTTAGAAGTATGGGTACAAAGGGGACGGAACTCATATAGACCAGTTCCTAGACGCCCTGCCAATCCCCAAGCTCCCTCCAGACAAAGCGGTGACCTTGGAAACGCCTATATCGGAGCAGGAGATCATTGACACCATTGCTAGTATGAAGAGGGGGTAAGACTCAGGGGGAGGATGGCTTCACAGTCTATTGCTATAAACAGTTTTGATTTGTGTTAGCCCCCTTTATGGCCAAACTATTTAACAATACAAGGGTATCGGGCTCCCTCCCAAGGTCTATGCTCTAAGCCCTTATCGTAGCCATTCCCAAGGAAGGGAAATATCCGTCCCAGTGCCACTCTTATGGCCCAATCTCCTTACTTAAAATGGATGTCAAAATCATGGCAGAGGTACTGGCCAATAGACTTTGTCAACTTATGATCACACTTATGCACGGAGACCAGGTGTGATTCATCCCGGGCCGTCAAGGTGCTGAAGACGACAGACCTGCCCCCATGTCCCCCTTGTTGTATGCCCTATTCATGGAGCCCCTGGCCATTGCAATTAGGGAGAACACAGGGATCACAGGAATCCAGTGTGGGACAACTGACTTCAAGCTCTCCATGTTTGCCGACGATATCCTCCGCTACCTAACCAATGTGGAAGCATCCTTCCCCGAACTCCTTAACCAGATAAATAGTTTTGGTGAGTGCTCGGGAATTACAATAAATATCCCTAAATCCAATCATATGCCCATAGGAGAAGATGACCCCGTCACCAGAGGTAGGAAGACCGTCTTTGGTATGAGACCTGGCGTGGTTGGTGGAGGCGAATTCCCCGCCCCCCAATTGAAAAAATAAGATTAGACCTGGCACAGTGGGCCCCCTCACGCTGTCATGGTTCAGATGCATGGTGAAGGTGAAAATGAACATCCTCCCCCCGCCTACTCTCCCTGTTTACCGTTCTCCCTGTACCCCTCCCAAAGTCCTTCTTCGATAAACTAAAATCCATGGCCAGTACATTTGTATGGCAGGGCAAAAGACCGAGAATTAGATACACAAACATAACTCTCCCTAGGGACCATGGCTGGTTTGGCTTCCCAGACTTCTGGCAGTACTACAAAGCGGCTCTGCTGCGAGTCCTTCTGGAGCATCTGAGAGATGACCAGGGCACTTATTGGATCCTACCTAGAGGATGTACTCACTCATCCCAAAAAAGTCAGGGACCTATTGTGGGCTTAGAAAAAGGCGATCCCGGGCCAAGCCAACACCCATCCAAGCCTTGCAGTGCTGTGGCTCCTATGGAAAAAAAAAACAAGACATGTACACCTTTCCCCCTGGCCATCCTCGTTGAGCTCAGTATGGGAGGAGCACTTTGACTTGGGACGCAGGCCTTTTGCTCCACGCAAATGTGGTCGGACAGGGGGCTGAAGAGGGCCAGCCAACTCCTCCCGGGTGGAACCTTCATTGTATGAATCCCTGTGTGAAATTCTGGGAAAAAGTTCCCTGAACGTGTTTGAATACTTTGGTCAGTTGGGAGATGACCAACTTATCAGGAAGGGGGTAGTTGGGATAGGGCGGTAGTTAGCCAGGCAGGAAGGGTCAGCAGATGGATATTTTAGGAGAGGGTGCACAAGGGAGTGATTGAGGGATAGTGGGAAGGAGCCAGTGGCAAAGGAATGGTTACAGAAATCGGCCAAGGCAGGAGTGAGAGAGGGGATGTTGTCCTTGATAGTTCTCGAGGAGCCACGGGAGCACCTGTTTGGAGGAGACTTTCATAGAGCGGACAGTTTTAGAGACCTCATCTGCTGCTATGGGCGAGAAGGAGAAGAGTATGGAGGAGGGAGAGAGGGGGGCCAAGAGGCCTGAGAGCAGATGGGGGGAGTGGAGAAGAGTGAAGACAGGATGTCCTGGGTTTCGTTTGTGAAATGGGAGGTCAGTGCAGTAAAGAAGGCCTGAGATGGCAGAGGAGAGGCGGAAACTGCAGTAGAATTAGCAAGTTCCTTACAGATTTTGAATAGTTCAGTCGTATTGTTGGTGGCCCCAGAGATGCGAGCTTGGATATGGGCCCTCTCCTTGGAGCGGATGGAGAGACGGTATTGCCGTTGGAGCAGGTGACAGTCCACTTTGTCAGTGGATGTGTTTGAAGCCAGCCACTTCCGTTCAGCAACTCTGCACTTACGTTTCAGAGAGCTAGGTCGGAATCATACCAACTGTTGCGCTTGGAGCCAGGTTTCATACGGATCCTCATGACAGAGGCAAGAGTGTCAAGGGTGTTGGAGATGGAGAGGTGAAGGTTAGTGAGGGCTGTGTCGGTGGGAGAGTCAAAAGCAGAGGTTGGGGGGGTGAAAGTGGCGGCAAAAGCAGCAACTGACACTGGCTTCATCGGTCGAATGACGGAGAAAGAGACTGGCAGTACGGGCAGAGGCTTGGGCAAGGAAGGAGCCCAAGCGCTCCATGTGAAAGGAGAGGAGGGCATGGTCAGACCAGGAGAGAAGTGTGGCAAAACGGTTAGAAAAAAGGATATATGCTGAGATGTGTGCATCCAAGGTGTGTCCTGCTGAGTGGGTCGGACCAGAGGGAAGAATGGTGAGGGAAAGAGTCACAGAGGTTGCAAAGGAGTACAGTAGCCGCATTGGAAGAATCCAGATGAATGTTGAAGTTTTGAGGAAGAGAAGCTTGGAGTTAGAGGTCAGGAGAGAAGAGGAAGTCAGCGCATTCAGAGAGGAAGGAGACCAGGGCAGGAGGCCTGTAGATGGTGGCGAGAGTAAGGGAGAGGGTAAGAGAAACACCAAGCCTGCAGATGAGGCATTCGAAGGAGGAGTAGAATTGAGTTGGTATGATGGTAGCAGGGACCCAATCAGGGAAGATCAAGGCCACTCCACCTCTAGATCGGATGGTCCTGGGCTTTCAGAGAATCTTGTAGCCCTCAGGAAGAAGAGTGTCAAGAGTAGTGACAGAGCTGGCATTGAACAGCATCTCAGTGAGGGCCAGAATGTCAAGGTCAAAGTCTTCAAGAAGGAGACAGAGGCCAGAAGGGTGTTTACTGGCAGAACGAGCATTGAGAGTAGCTAAGTGAAGCTGGTTGCTCCCTTTGAAGGTTTTCTGAGTAGGAGTGCATGGATATGGTACACACGAAGGGGCCAGGGAGGTGGAAGAAGGAGGAATGCCACGAGAAGGAAGGAAGTTGATGAGACGGAAGACGCCTATCAAGAAGGAGGAAGTTGTGCCGAGACCCCTGGGCCATGACAGTGCCATTCTATTAGGCATTAATGATGCACCTAGAGGGTGGGAAGTGTGCCAAGAGAACTTCTCATCTCACTCCACCATTATTGGGTGAAGATGAGAAAGGGGAGAGGATTGAGACCATATAAAGAGTCCATAGGTCCTGAGAGGGGGGGCCACAAAGCGGATGTCAGTGATAGTCTGCCTGGAGGAAGCATTGACGCAGGTGTCAGCAATGGGCAGTCCTGGGTTGGAGACCAGCAGTGCTTCTTAAACGTTGTCTTTCCAAGCTTTGTGCGATAGGTAGGATAGGTGATAGGTGATAAGAGTACCAGTTACAGTAGATGGGGGAGATGTAGAGCACCATGGATTCAAGGGAGGAGAGAACAGACTGAGGGACTTCACAGTGCACGAGGAACACACCAGGCGGCCTAGCAGCAAGTGAAGACAAATCAAATGAACAATAAGTCAAGTGTCCAGGAGGGATAGGGCCTAGGTTTACAACAAACACCAGGAAGCAAGATAAGGAGACTGAGGGAAAAACCTAGATGCAGTCAGCAATTGCAAGCAAACACAGATATGGCTGTTGCACATACACATGTAAGCAAATAAGCAAATGCAACTATGTTCTCCTTGTTCCCAGATTTTTTATTTTTATTTTTTTTATTGTGACTTAGTTTTGAAAAAGAAAAACTTTTTTATCACACAGCTTACACCGGTTACACATTTTTTTCATAGTTTTGCTTCGACTTCTAATAAAAATTGTCATTCGGTTCCATCTAGCATGATTTTGTCCATAAAGTTTATGACAGCGCATGTCAGTTTACACCAGAGATCAGATAACTCCACCACTCCTCCATGTTGTCATTCTTGGGCACATATTGACCAATGTGTAACGTGCGTTGAGCAGCAATTGCAGAGCAGCTAATCACCAGATGTTTTACCACGTGATTGCAGAAGCGGCATAGATTATCTGTTGTGTTACTGTCACACTTCAGGGTCAATATCTCTTTGGTTTTTTAGAGGTTCAGTCGCAGTCTGATGAACTGATCGTGATGGTAACGAGAGGGAAATTTACACAGGTATTTTGAAAGGACACCGATTTCATGCAGTGATAAGCCGAAATCACATCCTGTCTTCAATTTTGTACATTTTTCTTCATTAACAGTCCAGTTCCATCTACAAAACCGTATCTTTGCAATTTGTGGCATGTATAACACTTGTTCAAAAGGTATCGCTGCCTCCTTTAGTATCTGTAGTATCTTTTCTCCCCCGATTCTAAGGAGATCGTGTAAGATGTACATTGGTTTCGCTTTTAGAATTTCACATGGTTTCGCTGGGGACTCAAGTCACATTTTGCGCAAGATCATTATGGATTTCCATAGAACAATGTCGTAGAGTGATTCAATGCTTAGCTCATGACGGATGGCGATTATTGATATGTTTTGTGGGAGCTTTAACACTTCTTGCCACAACCTTGCTTCAAGTTGGTCCCAGAATTGTGCATTGATGTTCCAACCTGCTTCGCTGCCAAACGTTATTGCAGGGACCGCTTTTTGCAGGTAGAATATCAATACAGGAGACAGTGTATATTTCCCAAACATAGTATGGAGCTTAGCTCCTTGTAGAGCAAACATCTGCATTCTTGACAGCAGGTCTTGCTTCCAGCTCCATTCTCGTATTGAAATGTTAAAGATTACTCCTAAGTAGCGTATTCTGTCAGTTTGTTGCAATGATTCGTTATTCACCTTCCAGGTAAACTTCTAGGTTCGTAGTAGTCCTTTTTGACCAACAGATATTATCTTTGATTTGCGTACATTTATTTCCAAGTTATTTTCCGACAGATAGCATTGTAGCGCTGTCAGTAGTCTTTGTAAACCTATTTTAGTTTGGTCTAAAAGCATGATATTATCGACGTAGAACATCCAGCTGATTTGCTCCCCATTAATTTTTGGAGGGAATGTCCTGGGTTGCATTAAGGCCTTTGGTAGATCAGAGATGAAAGTTTGAACAGGAGAGCCGCAAGTGGGCCTCCCTGTTTCACTCCCCTTTCATTGTATATTTCATCAGTTAGATCTCCTTGGTTGTTTAGCTTTACTCTTATCGAGGTGTTTGAGTATAAGGCTTTTATCAGCTGCAGTATGTTTTCAGGACATCCCCAGGTCTTCAGTTTAGTCCATAAAGTCTGCCTATTAATACAATCAAAAGCCTGTTTTAGGTCGATGAATGCAAGAAATAGTTGTTTGTTGTTTTTCAGAGCTTCAAGTTTGGCTATGTTAAGTAGCGTCAGGTTTAACCCGACTCCTACTCCTTTGGTGAATCCGGTTTGCCGGGTTTCTCTCACTGCTCTGTCTTCGGCCCATTTTGCCAATTTGTCTTGCAAAAAAATCGCAAACACTTTCCCCATGGTATCAAGTAGAGCGATCGGACGATAGTTTGCGGGATCATCTCGATCGCCCTTTTTGAATATTGGTACTATCACCGCTTTTCGCCACGAGTCTGGAAGTGTTTTCGTCTTCACAATCTGATCAAACAGTGACTTAATTAAGTAGGCCCATTGCGATTTATTTTGTTTCAGTGACATGTTGGAGATGCCATCTGGGCCTGGAGCTCTTGAATTTTTTAATTTTTGAATGGCCTTCTATATGGAGTCTTGTGATTCTGACACGGACCAAATTGAAGTGGTCTTATCGTAAGGTGGCAGTTCAGTTGGTGCTTTTGATGCAAAGACAGTCGAGAAATGTTTGATCCAGTGTGCTGCTGATACTCCATTTGACATGGAAAATGTTTGCTTTAAATGCCTTGTATTTATTATTTCCCATGTATTTCTTTTTTTTTTCTTTATTTAACTTTTGAGGAACAATTAAATAACAACAAAGTTATATTTCAGAATAAACATTTCAAAGCAACAAAATAATGGATAGGCAATCAACATGAAACTTATAATAAAATCAAAAACAGATTGCATAAACAATAAGAAGAATATCCACAGGATTTTTAAAATGTTAAATAAAACTTTGATACAATATTGTCAAAGATACCAATAACACACATACCAACACAAGACACACAACATAACACTGCACTAACCCCCCCTCAACCCTTCCCCCTTCACACACTCTTAAGGAACTAAAACAAACAACTAAACTCCGGCCAAATATTACACATAAAATTCATACTGTCCTTCAGCTCGATCAGTTGCAACATTTTTTCAGCTTGGTCTTGGTCCCTAATCATGTTGAAGGATTTGATCCAGTTTCGGTAACGCTGACGACGCTTCCTTGCCAATTCTCTACAATTCTTAATTTTGGATTTTTTTGAGATTCGGAGATCACGAGCTGGTTCTTTTTGGCTTCTGTAACAGTAATACTGTTAGAGTGTTTTGCTGCCAATATCTCTATTTTATTGCCAGTGGTTCTGGTTTTAAATTGATGTAATAAGGGTTCATAATTCACTCCAAAGCTGTTTTTTTTTGCTGCTGACCATTTTAGATGTCAAGTTTGTGATTTGGTTTGCATTTATTCGGAGTCTGTTATTTCCGTTGTTAATGGCCAATGTAGGGATATATCTTGTAAGATTGTTTCCATTTGGCCCCCTCCAGGAGAACAGTAGTGGATCATGGTCACTTTTGGTGGTTTTTACTGTTGTTAGTTTGATGACTTTGCCTAACAAATTTATTGCGGTCCAAATGTAATAGAGTGTCTTAGTAAAAGAGCCGCAATGCCATGTTTTTGCGGCCGGGATATCCCCCCTGGTGCGGCCATTCAGCATTTCGCAATGCCGCAAGGCCATCTCATCTGACCATCGTTGTCCACGGTTTATCCGTTTTGCTGAGTGATGATATCGCTTGTAGTGATCAGTTCATTTGTGTCGCTAAACCATGAGAAGTTTAGAACGCCGCATATTAGGATAAAAGGATCTTCAAAGATCAGTAATCCGTTGTCAATTTGATTAGTTACTGTTGAAATGAACTCATTTTTGGAAAATCATTGCAGGATTCCAATACAGGTTTATTATTATCAACTTTTTTGGCTTTGGTATATTCAAGTTGCTTTCTTCCAATATAGCAGCTTGTGTGAATAAGTTCGGATTAGAAGAGCTTAACACTTTCCAATTGTTATTGTGTTTGACCATGGTAATTAAGCCTGAGTATGGGCGCCCGAGTAAATTCTTTCCTGCCACATTTTGGTAAATAGCATAGCCATCGCGGATTGGAATTGCTCGCAGCCATGTCTCTTGGAGACAAACTATGAAGTAATCATTGCTTATCGGAGACTTGTCTTGAAACAAGTGGGTAAATCTGTGAGTATTCCAGGACGTCAACAGGTGAGCAACATTGGATCCTTCTTTTTTATGCTAATGTTGACTTTGATAATTTCCGTTATGACGGGCATGTTGAGAATTTGGTCGCTTTTGGTACAAATTTTCGGTGGAGATTGTTGAAACGATTCCATAGTTCTTGTCCACTCTGTTCATGTGAGGTGTGAGTGGTCTGCAATTGCTGTTCATCTGTTAGTATTTCAGTTTGATCTTCATATTGTTCAACATCAAAGCCAAAAAATATCAGGTCTTCCTTGGCTTTGATTATGGTTTCTGCGACAAACTTGGATCTCATATGCAGGATCACCCAATCCGAACGACATTCAGTTTTGCATTCTACAATCGCGATGTTATCTGATCTTATAGTCCGTAGAGCTGGGATGCTGTGAAGAAGCTTCATTATGTTGTTTCTACTTTGTATATACGTTGTATCGGAGTCGAGTGTCCGACTGTTGCTGTGTAGTAATTGGCGGTTGGACCCTTTGCTTTACTCTCGCTTGGTGCAGTTACTTTGACCGGTTTCTCAGAAGCGGGGCCCAACGGGACAGGGCTTATGCAGGGATTGCAAGGTGTGCTGTTTGGTGGTTCCACGTCAGACGGCAAGCGCATCTCTAACAGATCGCGGTCTGTGATGTCAGTAATGTCGACGTCAAAAGCTGTCTCCTGCGCGTCGACATAGGCTGAGGAGGGAGGAGGACCTTGAGGAGTTTGAGGGGACTGTGTGACTACAGGCGCTGCTGTAAGTCGGATTGCTTATCACGCTTGGCAAACGGTGTCCTGGGACAGTGTGAGTGCGACTTTGATCGTACTGGTTCAAAAGCAAGGACGCTAATGACAATCAATTCTACCAGGGCCTGGTTTTCCTTTCTCAATGTAAATATCAAAATCGGTGTTAGAAAAGTAGCTGCTTACCCCCAGGTGATTTTGCATTTCCAGTTTATGCCGTTATTGTAAAGGTTTGTGGCGTGTTTGAGGGCCCTGCAAGGAATGCAGGCCACCCTATGCAGAACACCTCATGTTGGAGAGGGGGAGAAAATGGAGAGTAGGTACGATGCTCCAGCCGCTTCCTGACACGGACTGAAGCAGACTGAAGTCTGCCACGAACTCCGCGCCGCGCTCCACACGGAAGTTCCCTTATGAAGGCTGGGCTTCAAGTTAAAGGTGCAGGTGCAGATTCTCTACGTCGCTGCAGCTCTTCCACAATACACGATACTCTCAAGCAGGGAAGCAGACTGAACTCAGCCACGAACTCCGCATTCCCAGATTTTTTCAGGGTGTCTCCGACTCTAAATGTAATGGCCTCTGCTGTTATGTAAGTGTCCCATTCAGGATTTAACAATTTAAACATGGAACATTTGGGATGTGATCAGTCATTGGACCGCCTCAAATTCTTCTTGATGACCGTCTAACCAGACATATTCCAAGCCTTTTCTGAGCAGCATTGTAATGCGGCTTGCTCCTTCTGAAAAACTGGGCACAAGTTTTGAAAACACATTTTCCATGTTTGAGTTGAATGTCTGATGTCTCCAATTTCTGTAGGACTGTAACGCTACATTATGTGTTTCTGCACTCTCCCCATCGATCAATATGCCATCTTGGAAGAATATTTGTTAATCCTTATGTAGTTTAATTTGGTATGATAGAAGTCCCACATGTCTAACTTTGAGAAGTCTTTTTGGATTTTCCAGCATTTGTAAAAGTTTGTTTAGAATACGTTGGGGATAACTCATTTATGATTTCTCTGTTTAGACTTAAGTCAATGCATATGCGTAATGCGTATGATTGGGGTTGTATTCATGGGAACCACCGGGCTAAACCATTCTGGCAATTAATTTGGTTCTACGATTGCTTCCTTACTAGGCTTTTCTAACTGGGTTTGTTGTGCCTGGCAAGTTATAGCTGGTTGTAAACAAATCTTTTAGCCAGATGCGATCTACATAGCCTTTCACACAGCCCAATGTGTTTTCAAATCATTGCTACCTGTATTCTTCAGTGATATTACTTGTTTGATAGCATTGGGGTCAAGCTTTCTATCCAACTCTCGATTGTTCACTCTTTCACACTACCGGTGGTCGATGTTCCACAAAGTACACCTTGGTTATTGCAGCATGCCCTTTGAACTCTACTTGCCACTTGTGATATACTAATAAGATCACTGTCGCACCTCAAAACACACTTTGGTTTCTCCACATCTTCTTCACCTCCTCGTTATCCATGGCCATCATTTCCATGTAAGTACCGATTGGTAAAATGATTAAGTCCGGAATAGAGTTAGCGATTACTCCGTTTTACTTTACCATCTATATTTAAGTAACCATGTGTTTTCTTGCTTTTGGTTCTCTTTTGTTGCACTGCTAGTATCATATGATTTTCTACATCAGAGGAGGGCTTCTTGTTGTAACATTTGGTGTCTACCACAGCTACTGTATGTTTCTTGCACCAGCATTCTTTCGAGAAGTGTTCCAACATTCCCACAATTGGTGCATTCCTTGTCTCGTACTGGAAACAATCTATCATTAGCCAGATCCCTTATGCTCCCACACCTGTCACATTTCATTGGTGATAAGGTACTGTATATAAACTTTTGGCCTTTTCTTTCTTACACACCTGCATTGTGTGTACTTCCAGTGTACTTACACGTTCTCATTCTCTTCTGGCTCTGTAGAGGGTTCAGGCTTCAACCCTGCATAGACTCTTTGTCCTTCCACTCCTAAAGCCTACATCCTTGCTGGGGTGTATCTGAAACCCTACATGACTTCTGCATATGTAGTCAATACTGGTAACCACTGTCTGCATTGCATAACCAGTCTACCTGGAAATGTCAGGAATGGTGGGAGTAGTATATCTTCTTACATCAACATTACGTACAGTTGTTAAGCTGTATCTTCATTATGCAGGAAGTCCCGACTCGTCGCCAAATGTAGTCCCCCCCTTGGGAGAGGTTCTGCCTTCTCTGTAAGCATATCTTTATGATTATAGTCAGAATCTATATTGTTGGAAATGGGAAAATGGAGCGAGCAAGAGGTTAAAATCGGTCTTTCTTAGAACTCTGCTATCAACTACGCACTGAGAAACCTGAGGGCATCCTCACATCTTCTCTCCCTGGATTGTCTGTGCAGGAGGCTAGGGAAAGGCCATCGCTTTTGGATCCTGACCCTGGGGGTGGAGAAGCGAGGAAGGATCACCTGGGTGGAGGGTTCTTGGGGAGAGGGAAGGAAATGTCCTCAGGTGAGACACAGTATTTCCCATTTCCACTCCATGATGAAACCCTAGTCCCTTTGATCAAAAAAACATCAGGAGAAAAGACAAGCCTAAAGTGGGGTGCCCTTGGGCGAGACATGGTATCCCCCTTTCCCTAGTGACAACTTACCTGACCATTCCCCTACCTTTATGGGCTATTGTAAGCCAGTTCCCCTCATGTCTCCACAATTGACACTTGACAGTTTTGGGACGAAGATGCAAATAAGAGCAATGAAGACTATGCTCGTTTACCACTCTAGCACTGGGAAGAGGAAGATGCCTAGTCAGAGTAGTAAAGGTCATGGCGTGGGAGTGGAGACTCCCGGGAGCCGATTAAGAAAGCTGAATGGAGCCATGCATAAAGTCTACCCCATTCCTTTCTGTTCAACGTGCCTGTTCTCCTACGGCGGATGACTAACCCAGGAGTGTCTGAGGGGCAGGAACTGGAGCCCCGACACCAAAGGAAGAAGGATGTGTGATCCGCACTGCAGCGCAAGCATTCAAAGTGACCAGTGAGTTTCCAATGCTTGAGAAAGCCAGTGCGCGTCTTTGAGCTCAAGTGTTTCCTGAATTACATTGTATCAGAATGGTCGCATGTAGCGAGAAACACGTATTTGTAGCGAGAAACATGCATTTGCGTGTGGCAAGAAACACGTTTTCAAAGCTCTCTGCATGTTGTACTATGCACTTAAAGTGAAAAATAATTACTTAACTCCATATGAAGGGAAAACAAACACTAGTCCAGAGGTTTAATTATTGAACACCGAATTGACTTAAAGATGTTGCTGTTAAACAGAACTAAGAGATTGCTACTAAACAGAATTAAACAGTTTAAATCTAAAGGAGGAAAAACTGTTGAAATCCATTCAAATCATCATATATTGAAGTGCTATAAACCAATCCCTGTATGCTGCAATATAACAAGAGATGAACAGAACAGGCAACCAAAGGATACTGAAGCCCAACTTAGAATGACATTTTAAAAATGAGGGAAAGAAACAAATATATTTGAACTATATATTTGAAAGCAAAATCAAACTATAGAAGACAAACACACTTAGTGTTTCTGTTGGAATTGTGGCCTTTGGAACTTGGGGAAGGGAACCCCCGAGTCCTGACTAGAAGCCTTTCATTTCAAGGTAATTTAAAATTGTGTGATTTGAAACTTGGGGAAAGGGAAAGCAGAGTCCTAACTTGGAGGCAGGAAACCCAGAGACCTGAAGAGACTGTTACATTCCAATTCTCAGAAGGGAATTTTGAGACTTTACTTTGTTGAACTGGTTCATACTTGGGGAAGAGAGCTGCATGAGAGCTACGAGCTGGAAGAAACTCAGGAATTTGTGTTGAACACCGTTTTCTTTTTGGCTGCTGACATCCCTACACACTTTATAGTTATAGTTGAGAGGGTAAGCATAGGTTTTGGACACTGAGATTATTATACTATTGAACAGATTCCTAAATTAAACTCTTTAACTCAGACTTTCTTTAGTTTTATCTAGGCAGGGAAATGTTAGTATAGGGCAAGTTAGGCCTTTTTCCATCCTGGCATTCAAGTTAATAAACTTAGCTATTTTGAATTCGGAATCTGGCGTCTGTGTCCATTTCATGATGCCTTCACAGAGCCTAATCGACACTTGAACATTCTGATTTTTTGCTTTCACGAGACTCTGCAAAATCTTGGTTTCATCGAATGAAACGCATAATGCTACAGCTGTCTTTTAGCAGGTTTAGTCCTCCCCCTTCCAAGATGATATAAGATGCATGTGACAGTTACCGAGAGCATGCTTTCTTTCAATCCGCACAGTCTATATTTATTTTTATTTATTTTATTTGTTGATAGCACCCAAGACCCGCAGGTTTCACAGTGCAAGAGGTTTCATTACAGGCAAACAGTACATAGGAAAGATAAAGTACATAATGTCTTAATGGTTACAAGAGCGCAAGTTTTGGATGTAGACAATGTAGAAACAGATATGAGGAGTTAGACATACTGGTTGATTAATGTTGTTTTGATGTTTTTGCGAAGGTCAGATAAGAAGGATCGTCTCTGATGTTGGAAGGGATAGTGTTCCACAGGGTAGGGGCAATGGTGGTGAAGCAGGTTCCTCCATCCCTTTTTCTGGTGAATCTAGGGGTGCTGAGTAGCGTGGAGGAGGAGGAGCACAGGCTGCGCAAATTAGGTTTTTTGGAGATGCAGTGGGTGGATGGAGGGCAGTGTTATGAAGGCAGCGGTGGGTGATGGAGAGGATTTTGAAATCAATGCGTGCCTTGATTGGTAGCCAGTGGGCTTCCCATCTAGCTTTGGAGATGTGGTCGGATCGGTTCAAGCCCTAGACAGCTCTCAGAGCGTTGTTTGGATCAATTGCAGTTTCTTGAAGTTATTTTCAGAAGTGCCTGCGAGGATGGCATCGCAGTAATCAAGTTTACTCCCTATTATGGCTCTGGCTTGTGTGAGGCAGTTGATGGGGGTGAAGAACTTTCTAGATAGGTTGATGAATTTAGTGGAATATGCTGCAGATGAGGCGACAGCCTTTACGTGTTTATGCACATTTAATTCAGAGTCGAGGTAGAGTAGACGCCCAGTGTTTTGACAGGGGCCGAGACCAGGGTAGTGTTTCCATCAATACAAAAGGAGGAGAAGGCGGGATCAAGATGTTTGAGGCGGTGCAGGGAGTCAACGATGAGGAGCTCTGTCTTGTCATTGTTAAGGCAGAGGTGGTTGTTAGCCACCCAGGCTTCTTTGATAGATTTGGGAATATTATAAGTATTAAAGGAGGCATTAATGAATTTGGCTATAGTGGGGGCAACGGCGTCTGCACATAGTTTAATGAAATTGGTTGGGCAGATATCACCTATGCAGTTGGAGGCTTTAAGGCATTGGATAGTGGAGATGACATCAGGGGGGGAGACGGGCGAGAAGGTGAAGGGGGGGTAGTGGGAGTGAGTGAGGTAGTGGCTGTGATAGTGGTCTCATTCGTAGTGAGAAGCCGGGATTTCTTTATGATGGTTTTGTCAGAGTTTTGTGGTTTTGTTAGCTAGGGCTGATTGTACAGGTGTGCACCAAGCTTCATCTTTAGGGAAGCTGGTGGGAGAGGGGGTGGGTTTTCAAGCTCCTTGAGGATCTTAAATAGTTCTCTTGTGTTGGAGCGGGATTAACTAATGCGAATATTGTAGATGCTAGCTTTAGTGGAAATAATCGTTTTTTTATAGGCGGTGGCTGAGTAGGAGAATGTTTATTTGTTGTGGGGGGGTAGGGTTCTTTCTCCGGAGATGTTCTTTGGCTCGTTGTTAGTTTACGTAGAGTGGTTAGTTCTTCAGTGAACCAGTTATGGCAAGACTGTTTTTTAATTGCAGCCGTTTTGAGGGGGGCCGTGATGGTCAAGGGCATTGAGGAGAGAGGAATTATACGTGTGAAGAATGACTTCAGGGTCGGTGCTGGAGGGCTCTGGTTGAAGGGAGGCTAAAACGGCGGGTTCCTGTATTTCTTTAGTTAGTTTGCGTGTGTGCCTGGCAGTGATGGGTGGGCAGTTGGCGGGTTTAGAGGAGATGAGGCCTCTGGGGGTGATAGAGAACTGGATCACGGAGTGGTCAGTCCAGGGAACAGGGATAATTTGGTGACTAGAGTGTGGATGTTGAGGGACAGGATGCAGTCAAGGATGCGTCCTTTAGAGTGGGTAGGAGGAAGGACCGCTTGGGCCAGGTTCATTTCAAGGAGAATAGAGGCGAGGCCGTAGATTTCAGGTCTGAGGGATCTTTAAAGCCTAGGTTGAAGTCAACCAGTAGCAGGAGCTTAGTGTTGGGTTTCAGTAGTGGGGCGATAAGCAATGGTATGTCAGCCTCAGGGGAGCAGAGGTCGTTTGGTTGTCTGTAGAGTAGGTGGAGGTTGATGGCAGTTTGGGGATGGGATTCAATTTTAGCGAGTAGGAGTTTGTAGCCTGGCAAGTGTAGGAGGGGGAGGAAGGCTTTTGAGATAATGGCGACTCCTCCACGTGGGAAGGCATCTCTGTCCGTTCTAAGTATGGAGTAGCCAGGTGGGAGGGCGAAGGATAGTGAGGGGCCTGTTGCATCGTGCAGCCAGGTTTCAGTGACAGCCAGGAGGTCAAGGTTATTGTCCAGTAGGAGGTCATGGATATTTGGTGCCTGGGCACAAATGGAGAGTGCATTGATGAGGGCGCATGTAAGGTGGTCGTGGCTGGTAATGGTGGGGGCGGGAGGGTGTGAGGAGAGAGGTTTCATGGTGGTTGTGGGTGATTGTATTGGCGCTGACACTGATCACAAAGGGATCATTTTCCTTTAAAAACTGCATATGGTCTCTGTGCGCGGCAAATATGGTCTCAAATTGCTCCCACAGCTCACCTTGCATCTGTGAGAGGCTCCCTGACGGTGCATGATCTGACAGTGGATCACTGCTCCCCAACTTAAACTAATTTGCTTGCCAGTGTTGGACCCGCTGTTAACGTGGACTAGAAGGAATTAGTGTTCGACATGCAGACCCGTTTTAGTAAAACAAGCTCATTCAGTAGTGAGATCACGGCTGGATTGAGACAGTAACTTCAGCATATAATGAATAATCTTCTAGTTGTTCACAAAAAGAATGTAAATAAGAGTTTAGGTTAAAATAGGAAAATTATGCTGAGTAACAATTAACGAGGACAGAATATAGTAGGCTAGTGATAGGGCTAGATAGGGGTGGGAATATTCCATCTAGTTGGGCAGTAGCTTACAATCAAACTAGTTTCATATAACTTTCGGACTAACACTCATTTAAGAAGATTTTAGCCATTGACACTGCAGTTTTCTAACTCTTGGTTCAGCCTCTGAGTGAATTTGAAGATTTGATTTTTAAGGAAGTTACCAAGAGTGGGAAATAGCTCTCCAACATCATCTGGGAATCTCTCAGCAATCTACAGGAGTCTGCATTGATCCTTCAGAACCTATGAATACTCTTCCTTGCAAGGAAACACAAAAGCAAAGGTGCCCAGGAACGTTTTTGTTCACGTTTTGGGTGGACAGATATGCTGTTGGAGAAATTAACATTCTCACCTCCATTTTCTCTTATTCTGTTTCCCTATGCAGGTTTCCAAAACACGTTTCTGCAATTGTATTGTTACCCTTTGCTCTTAGCACCCAGTGAGGTCATAATTGTCATTGTAAACTCTAATCAGAGTGCAACTTGAGGTGCAGGGGGATTTGTGGAGTTAGCATGGCTCCTGTGCATTTCTGCAAGTCTGACAGTCACTACAGAATTTAACATTGCTCAAAGAAAGACCTAAAAAGGGAGAATCGCTGTGCACATTTCTTTTCTTAGAAATCAAATTAACTGGGGTACATAAGAGAACAGCAGCACTGCAGCATGATGGCTCAGTGAGGTAAGTGTGTATGTGTAGCCAGAGCAGCCACAGATTGGAATCCCGGCTGAGCCATTTCAGCCTTTCATCCTCTTGAGGTTCATAAGCCAGAGTAGCATTAAACCAGATAATAATAGCATATACTATTACAGTGATTCAAAGTGGAGGAAGGGTTTTCACGCATTTACATCATGGCCCAACTCTGCTTTAGATTCTTTGGCTCCATTAAAAACCTCCACTGGACCCTTAAAGCCTGGACAAGAGAAATTGTTCACAAAAGAGTTAAGTAAAATTAAGAAACATACCCAAAATGCAGAATATTATTGGTGACCGAGTATTCCGGAGACGCCATCGTTCAATGTAAGTATCAAAGTAACATTTAGAAAACAGCCATTTTCATTGTAAAAGTACCTCTTTTTCTTCTACTATTGAACAGACCGTTAACCCACACAAGTAACTTTGTTCTATTCCTGATGAATATTCCGATCCGAGTGCTTAAGTCTCCCCTGTAAATTGATCTTTAGAGTTGTGTAAATTCCTAGCAGATTAGCGTTTTTTTTCCACTTTGATTTTTATTGAACATTTTCCACAAAACGGTACATTATATTTCAATCCAAAACACTAATTATGATCAACTTTTTTATGCACGTCCTCCTTTCGCTCCTCCCGCTCTATGGCTACCAAGCCCAAACCACTGGTGGGATCATACTTTAGAATACAATGGATTCCAAAGCTTTAGCCTTAACTGGCAAGCTGGGTTCTGCGTACGGCGCCTATTCATTACCACTGTGCCCTTTGACCTCGGGGATGCAACCCCTCACTAGAGCTACCCACATGTTAAAGAATAAGGGCATCACCACCACCTTTTAACAGTACAAAACTCCACTCAACCAGAAAATTGTCCATCTTATCGTTAACCATCGCTGACAATGTTTCATACTTAAAGATAACCCACAGTTTAGTAAGCCATTCCTTTTTGGTCGGAGTGGTCATGCATTTCCAATTCTGAGCCAGCGCTACCCTTCTGGCCTTTAGCATGGCTTCAACAATCCTCAGGAAGGTTGATGTGTCAGGGGAAGGGACACCAAGTGTTAGGGAGAATTCTCTCTTTAGGCTGTATTTCCTAACCTAGTGAGTCCCCCAGCAGCTTTGCTGGATTTCTGGAGTTTGTTTTTTTCCTCCTGCCAAGAGTGAGACTCTTTTTCTCCCACTCTTGGACATGATTTATGGTATTCCTTTTATTGGTAATGTGTTTTATGGGCTATGGGGTCCTTATGTGTGTTACACAGCACCCTCCGTGCAGTAACACAGGGGTGTCATAGTGATACCCCACCATAGACTCCATACCCTGGGACGGACTACTGTCTCCCAGGGCATGTAAAGTCACCATTGGCTTTAATAGTCCCAAATTATTAACAGAACCAGTACAAACCATCATATTGTGGACGTACTGGTCAGGGCAATTCGATTGCCCCGGGGTCTGTTAGTCGAGGGGGCACGTCTCCGTCCCCCCTGATCGAGTTTTGGCTGGTGGCAGTGGAAACTACTTTTTATATTCGACCGCAAATATTTCCCTGTGGGATTTTCCCATTGTTCGAGGCTACCAACTTCAATTATTTAATTCTCATAGCCTCGAACATACCGCCGGTTTATTTAATTAATATTAATTCTCCGGTTGGTATTTTTTGCCAAGACTCGATTCTAAAATGGCGTTTGTGTTCTCTTCTGTGACTCCAACCCAAGTCGAGCCCTTTGTTCCACTTTTTGGCAGGCTTCTCCACAGAAGCCTCCAAATGTGGTGCCACTCTGTCTGGGTACCACAGGGGATGTGGGAGGGGGTTTAGGCACCCTGGACTGAGTTACCTTGGTAACTCAAGTCGCACTCTTGTGTGATTGGTCCAAGTGGTGAGCCGGCCGGCTCACCACTTAGCATGTTTGATTGACAGCTAGGCTGAGTGAATGGGGGTATTCTGCATAAAAGCAGGGCTTTGGGGACTGGAACTTCAGAAGTCGCCACAGGACCTGAGAATCCGACGAGGGAGAAGCTGAGCCGACCTACCACGACGATAGCACCGGTGGAGCCCTGCAGAACCGACTCACCACTTACCGACGACAGAGAAGATCTCCGGCTGGAGAGGCTTCTTCCCCTGACTGGTTGGCACAACCAGTTTACCTTTCTTTCTTCGCACCCCAGACCGGTTTGTGGTCGAACTGCCTGTGCCAAACACCCCGGCGGCCGGATAGCCACTCGCCACTGAACCGCGAATCAACGGACCGCTCCTTGTACCTGAGAAACTCTGCGGCTGGTTTCTTCCCTGGCAGTGCAACGGACTCCTGTCTTCCTCCACGACGAGATCCTCTCCTCCCCCGGACGAAGCACTGACTTGCATCCGCTGCCAGGAACAACTGCCCCCGCTGGAGTGTTCTCATCACTTTAAGGTACTGTTTCCGCCAGGCCTCCCTTTCTAAAGATTGCTACAAGGTAATAATAACCTTCATGGACTGGGGTGGCCGCCTTGACCCTCTAACTGGTCCCTTTCTTTGGTCCAACTCCTTTTTGAACCATTACAAGACTTTTGTGCACTGCAACCGTGTGACCTTGGACACATTTCGTTTCGATCCTCTTAAAGCGGATCCGGTCTACTGACTCTGAATTTACGGTTTTACTTTGCCTTCCTCTCTTGTTATGTTCTTGTAAAAGTGTTGGGATCTGTTTCAATTTGTTCTATGCTTTTCTCTCCCTTTTTAAAACAAACTACTAGAGTGCCATCTACGTTAAGCGCTCACCGCTGTCTGAAAATAAGTGGGGCTTTACTTAAAACTTGTCTAATATTCTTTTAAGGGAGTGTACATCTTTTAGTGACCCTGTTTTTGAATTGCTTACTATTAGTGCCTGTGTGTTTTTCTAGATGTGGTTTTAAATAAATAATTATATCTCTTTTACACCAAGCCCTGGTCAGTGTTTACTTGTTCTATTGTGTGCTCTTGACCTATTGTGAATACTCTGTATACTGCCTAACTCTTCTTGAGGGAAGTCTGACTGCTCAGCCACAGCTACCAAGTGAATCTGTGTGGTACAGACTGCTACCAAGTGGGTTTACTGCCAAACACCTGTAGTCTTAAATCTTTTGCAGTGGTCCCAGAGGGAACTGCACAGGTTTCTGCCTAACACCAAGCAACACTTCCATTGGCAAAAGCTTCGGGGAGACTCCGACCATGTCCTTGATCCAGCTCAAGAGTTCAGCCCAGTAAACTTGAATGGACGGGCACTCCCTTTACATATGGTACCACGTTCCCCAGTGGGCAGAGCGGAGAGACTCCCGCAAACATTTTAGATATCTTAGTCGGGGGCAAATGCCAGGCATGTAGGATTTTGAAGTTATGTTCCATGGTTGCCGTATACAGCAAACCAGCGAGCAATACTGTAAAAGACTGTACCCCAGGTTTCATTTTCTATCTCCGCACCCACCTTTTCCTCCCAAAATTTTTTAACATTCTGTCTCCCCTCTAGGTCCGCTGTGACCAACACTCTGTAAATTCTTGACATTGCTCCCTTCCTTTAGGCAGCCTCAGCAACAATTGTCTCGAAGGGGGTGATGGGAGGGAGAACTCCTTGCACAACTTGGGGTCCATCAGGATGCCCTTCAGGCGAAGAAATTCAAAGATCGACAAAGGGTTAGCGCCCATAACCTCAGCTAATTTCTCGTACTCAATGAAGCTATGACCCCTAAACATCTGAGCAGCTCTCTCCAGCCCCATGTCTGACCATTGCTGTGTGTTACGGAAACACTTGTTACCGAGGACTGGGGGATGGCGGGGCACAACAAGCGCAGAGGCGAAGGCCAGGAGGAAAGTGGTGCATTTGCCTTGTTACACTTCCACACATCCAAGAGCACCGCCAATGTGGGGTGAGTTCTGATGTGGTGGGGGGGGGATCCTCTTTGGGCGGTGACCACAAGAGATCTCTTACTTTCTTGCGGTGAGTGTGTCTACATATGTCCAGTAGGTTCCCATATCATCCCTCAAGTGTTCCATCATTACCCCGAGCTCAGCTACCTTGTAATATAGTTTAAAGTCAGGGTGGCCAAAACCCCCAAAGGCTCTAGGGAGATTCAGGGATGCATATTTAACTCTCAGCCTTTTCCCTTTCCAAACAAACCTTTGCACCATGTCCTGCATTGTCGCAAAAAAAGAATCTGGCAGAGGGGTGTGGAGAGCCGTAAATAAGTACAAAAGACAGGGGAGGATGTTCAACTTTACTGACACCATTCGGCCAAATCAGGAGAGGGTAAGCGGGCCCCAGCATAATAGATCTGATTTTAGTAGCTTGAGGATCGGCGTGTAATTGTAGTCAAACAACTTATCCATGTCCCTGGGGAGGTGAATTCCCAAGTACGGGGTGGACTTAGCCTCGATTTTCATTCCACCTACTG
Organism: Ambystoma mexicanum; assembly: GCF_040938575.1. Taxonomy (NCBI): domain Eukaryota; kingdom Metazoa; phylum Chordata; class Amphibia; order Caudata; family Ambystomatidae; genus Ambystoma; species Ambystoma mexicanum. The sequence goes on along the minus strand of NC_090922.1, from coordinate 1,447,017,037 downwards.
CCTTCCTACCCATGGTTTCCCTGTCTCCTCCTCCCATGGGCATTACACTGGACTTGGATGGGTTTATTTTCTTTTTTTAAAACATATTTTATTTACAATTTAAATACAACAATAAAACATGAAATGTCATCTAGATTACAGTAAGTATATACATAATTACAAAACGTCACAAAAATTCCCCCCCTCCCCCCAAAAAATGGACAAGGTTCACGTCATATAATATACCATTATCAGGTTCAGTACAATGCAAGAAATTTTCCCCAAATCCTCGTAAACAACCCATTCTTGCCTTTATTTTTATGTAAAAATCTCTCCACATCCGCAAGATTATGCATTTCATTCAACCATACTTCTTTCTCTAAAGTAATATCAGATTTCTAATTCCTGAGGATGATTTTTTACCCACCATAGCACCTCTTTTGACATTGAGTGATCTCCTCCAGGGTTACATCATTTCCCAGTATCAATGTTTCAAAATCAAAACCAATCTGTTCATTCAAGATCTTCTCCAAAATTATACATATTTCACACCATAATTCGCGCACCTTCATGCAGTCCCACAGCATATGTTCCAAAGTACCGGTCTCATGAGCACACGCCCAACACTCTGGGTCATCCTTCATACCTCTATTCCACAATCTTTCAGGGGTCCAATAGACTCTATTTAGTATCTTAATTTGCCTTGTTCTGTTAGTTAAACCCAAAGTACAGAGTTTCACATTTGCACACATCCTTGTCCATGTCTCCAATGTAATGTCCGACCCAATTCTTTGACTCCATTCATTTCTCAGCAAATCATTGCCTTTGTATTCATTCACAATTTGTGTGTATACCCGGCTAGCTAAGCCACCTTCACCTACCATTGTCCTTCTCTCAAGAAAATCCAGACTTAACCTAGCTTGAAAATTGATCCCACCAACAGCACTCTTCAATTTCCTATAATTTGAAAGTCTGAAATTTTCAATATTAAATTGTTGTAGTAAGTCTCTAGCACTCTTCCATTTTCCCTCAGTAAAAAGCTCATAAATCCAACTAACTCCACCCAAAAACCATTCTGGCCAGAATAACATTTTGTTTTCTAATTTAATAGAGGGATTCACCCATATCGATGCACCAGGATCTCTGTAAGCATTCACACCCAACAAACCCATCAGTTTCTTCCAAGAATTTCTTAGACAGTCAGCAGATCTTTCACATTTCTTGTTCTTGATTCTGTGGTCAATAATGACCTTGGTGACAAAGGACCATTATAACTTGCTTCTGCCATAAGCCATTCATCGGGTATCAGCGCCAAAAAATCAACTATAAAATCACAAACAAAGGCTGGATGATAGGCCCTAAAGTTTGGCACCCATAATCCACCTTTCTCCAACGGTAATTATAGTTTCCACAAACTTAATCGCGGCGGTTTCTTGTCCCATAGAAACCCCTGAATAAGTCTGTCCAACTCCTCCCAGTAATGAGCATCGATATTTAGTGGGATCATACACAAGATATAATTGATCTTAGGGGTCGACACCATCTTTAAAGCATTAATCTTTCCCCAAAGTGAAAGATTCAATAAACCCAAACGTTCCAAATCGTTTTGAAAGGTCATACTAATCGTGTTCATGTTCACTTTCACCAAATCACTGATCTTCGGAGTGATCCAGATCCCAAGATCCAACATTTTATCCGGGCACCATCTAAACCCTAGACCAGTTATATATTGTTTATCACAGCAAGGTACCAGGGGCATGACCTCTGACTTTGTCCAATTTACTTTATAACTAGAGAAAGTGCGAAACAACTTTTTAACTTCCATTAAAGTCGGTAATGATCGTTCCAAATCCCTGAGAACCAGAAGAATGTCATCAGCAAACAACCAAAGTTTCTGCTGCATCCCCCAACATGACATTCCATGTATATTAGGATCATCTCTAATCACAGCCGCCAGAGGTTCGATCGCAATAACAAACAACAATGGGGAAAGAGGACATCCTTGTCTTGTTCCTCTTTCCAGCTTGAAAGGATCTGAACTTCTACCGTTGGTGTTGATATCAGCTGTCGGGTCTGAATATAGTAGTTTAATCCATGAACTGTACTTCATCCCAAATCCCATTTTTTCAAGGACTAAAAAGAGGAAGTCCCAATCTACTCGATCAAATGCTTTTTCTGCATCCAATGAAAAAACAGCAGCGCCGTCTAATCGATCACTCCACATTTGCAATCGTATCAAACAGCCTCCTAATGTTACTTGATGTCTTCCTTCCTCTTATAAAACCCGACTGATTCTCATTAATCATTGTAGGGAGAAGATTGTCCAGTCCAATAGCGAAGACTTTCGCTAGAATTTTATTGTCCATGTTAATAAGGCTGATCGGCCTATAGCTCGCAGGAAGCGTTTCATCTTTCCCCTTCTAAGGAAAAACCAATATCATAGCATGTCTTGTAGATGTCGGCAAGAGACCATTCGCCAAAGAGGTCACATACATATCCTTTAGTAATGCAAGGGCCGAGTCTGGCAATAGCTTATAGAACTCCAATGGGAAGCCATCGGGCCCTGGCGACTTTCCTACATTCAAACTGTTAATAGCTCCTTTTATTTCATCCAGTGTCAATTCCTCCTCTAGTAACTGTGACTCACACTCTAAGTTTGGATAGCTTTGCCTTCTCAAGAAAGTCACCACCATCAATGGTCGTATCAGATTCCTTCCGATACAAATCCACACAGTAGTCCCGAAAGATTCTTTTGATCCTTTCAGGATCAAAGTTAACCTGTCCATCCTCATCCTGAATTGATGTAATAGCATGTTCCGACTCCCTCCTCTTCAGCCTAGAGAGGTTTATTTTCAAACCTGAGAATCTGTCAATAGCTTCTATCTGGCTCAGGAGTCTCAGGAGGGATTCCGATAGATTGGTCAAGTAGCAAAGAATGTCATCAAGCGAATAATGACAGTTCAAAGTCTTGTTCCCCACAATGGATTCCCTCAATCCCCTGGTCCAATCTAATGGTGATAGCCAAGGGCTCCATAGCCAGGGCATACAACAAGGGGGAGATGGGACAACCCTGCCTTGTCCCTCTAGTGAGCTGCAGGGGGGACGAGACTGCACCGTTGATTGCAGCTCTTGCTGTTGGGCTATTATAAAGTGTTGCAATCCACCCTCTAAATTTCTCTCCTAGCCCCATCCTTTGCAGGACTTTACCCATGTACTGCCATTTAATCCGGTCAAAAGCCTTTTCTGAATTCATAGACACCAGTTGCGGCGGAGGCCTCTGCCTCTAGCTTCATGCATTAAATTTAAGGTCTTCCTTATGTTGTCTGCCTGGATAAACCCTACTTGATCCCCATGAACCAGCAGGGGCAGCTGCTGGGCCAACCTGTTGGCCAAGATTTTTGCCAATATTTCAACATCGGTATTCAAAAGGGAGATGGACCTATAGGATTGACACAGAGCAGGGTCCTTCCCCTCTTTGGGTAGAACTACAATTAGGGCCGCTAGCATAGACTGAGGAAGGGAGCCCGTTTCAAGGGCTGAGTTAAATAGCTTGGCCATGAACGGTGCCAGGGTGGAGCGAAATGTCTTATAAAACGACACCGTAAAACCATCGTCCCTGTGAGTGGTGCCCCCTTTCATACCACTTATGGTATCTATGACCTCCTGGGCTGTAATGGGCGCTTCAAGGGGTTCAGCCTTTTCCGGCAGGAGGTACGGGGTCGGAATGGAGTCCAGAAAGCAGTCTGCATCGGCCCCGTCTCCCTCATATTCTGGAGGTGTAAACTATTTTGTAAAACTGTCGGAATTCTTCAGCTATCTGGGAATCCTCGAGAATCCTCGTCCTCTCAGTAGAATGAATCACATCTACTCTACGGCTGTTCCTCAGATCCCTCAGCCTCCAAGCTAGGATCTTGTCAGCCATTTCCCCTTTTTTCCATGTAAATCTGTTTCAAGAAGGCCAACTTTCTGTTTGGCTGACCAAGAGGGCCTGTAACTTCGCTTTATGTTCTTGTAGCTCTGCCCATCTCCGTGGGAACATTTGCGACTTCAGTTTACCCCCAGGCTGAATGGCCTCAATGTTCTCTCTTAGGAGCTTCTCTTCGTACGCTCGTTTCCTCTTTCTCCTCGCTCCCATTCCAATGAGGACTCCCCTTATCGAAGCCTTGGATGCTTCCCAGACCCCTACTACCCCAATTTCCCCATTGTCATTAATTTCAAAGTATTCTTTTATCGCTAAAAGCAGCATCTGGGCTAGCACTTTGTCACGTAGCAACAAATCATTGCATGACCATCTCGCCTTATCTTGGAGATTGGGGGGCACGCCGTTCCGGACCCTCACTATGTCGTCATATGACCACAGTACTACCTCCACTGTAAATTTTCTTACTCGCTCCAACGTGGGGGAGTCGACCAGGATATAGTAAATTCTCGAGAATGTAGCATGGACATTATAGAAATGTGAATAAGGGGTCTCGCCCCTGTCCTCTCTTAGGAGTGTCCGATAGCCCCACTTCATCATTAACCCTCCGGAAATGGGCGGTTGCCCGCCCTTGCGTCATGGTGACAGAGTAGGGACTCTCTCTCTTCCTAACATGCTCGGGGTGCAAGACCATATTAAAATCACCACCTACAATCAAGGCACCCCTGGCAAAGGATATCATTTTGCTTCTAACCCCTTCCCAATATTGGTCTTGGGCCTCATTTGAGTAAAAGATCGAAACCACCGTAACCATGGCTCCCCTAATCTCCCCCTTGACCATCAAGTAGTGGTCCTCTGGGTCTTTGCATTGCGCCTTAGGTGTAAACTGTGACTTGTTGAACACCAGGAAGCAACCTCATTTTTTGTTGTTGGCGGGCCCGAGGCATGGAATAGCTCTTTTATTGACCTAGCTCTGAAGGCTGGCTCTTTTATGTGGGGAGTTCAGGCCTCGTACGTTTAGTGAACCCAATGCCAGTGAGTGAATTACATCATCCATCAGAGGGGTGAACCCATCGCATGAGCCCCCTGTATTAAGTTCACCATGCGTGCCCCTTCGGGGTTTAGTAAGCTCAGACTCAAGAAATGTGTGCAGGTCTCCCTATGGACTGGACTCAGACTTGGTAGCTTGTAAAAATTAAGTAACACTATGAATAGCAACCATTCTCCCAATTTACCCCTCTCACCCTCCCAGGGCGCCACCAGTCAATACACCCCCCCCAGGCTTAGAATTAAACCAAATACAACCTCTGAGCCCCCACCCCCAATTAGCCCAACAAATCTCGGGATCAACCTGTAAATCCCCGCCCATCGAAATGTTAGGAATCAAACAAAAAAAATATCAAATATTCCCCTCTAGCAAAGAGCTCCCTGTAACTGTGCCTCATCTCAAGGCCGTCGGCCTCTGGCCGTCTGAAACAAAACAAAAACCAAAACAGGCCCACGGGCCACCTTTTAGGCAGGCCACGGCAGGATACTACATGAGTCGCAGCCTCTGGCCCACACCACTTATCTTCAGAGGTCCCAGGAATCTCCCCGAACCCAGGATCTCCATGTGCTCCTTGAAAGTCATTCTTGGGAGGAGGCCAGCTTCAGCTGTGGCCGTTGCTAGGCGACGGGGACACCGGATTTAGCTTTCTATTGCCTCGAACTTGGCGCCCGTCCACAAACGCGTTGGCTTTCTGGGCTTCCGTAAGCTCTCCTCCCTGAGCCCTCCACCCCCAGCGGTGTCTGATGTGGATTCTCCTAGCAGCTCACGTGTCACTCACTGGATGTCATCTTTAATGACAAGGTTACATTTGTACCTCTCATATTCAAGAGAGGAAGAAGGGGTACCCCCACCTTGTGGAATTGATAAAATGAGGAGCCTGGGATTGTTGTCATTAGAAGAATCATAAGACCCATTATTAGAATCAGTACTCTCTGTAGAGAACCATTACCCATTATTAGACTCACTGTTAGAGAATCATTAGAATCACCATTACCTTGCTATGGAATCATTTCATTATTGCATCCAGTCCTGATTAGTACATTGCTGAAGTAGACACTATCCACATTATTAGACTGCCACCTTTGTATGCATTTGCAATTTGTTTATAGATTGACATGCTTGCATATAGCGCTTGCCATTAGGAGAGAAACATGCTAGACACTTTGCCATTTGCAATGGAATGACACTTGCACCATATTTTGAAGTGCCATGATTGTGCTTTAGAGACACGGTATATTTGCAGCATGACAGAGAATGACTTGCTATGCATTTATGTTTGCATTAGAATTAGCGCTTAGGCTGATAGAAACTTATTGTTTGCAGGAGAGCAGAATGAATTAGGCCTGGAATGACGCACACAGGCATATTTGAAATGCACATAGAGCCATTTAGATTGACACACATGTATGCTTTGTAGAGACACATTTAGAGATATGTTTGGTATGTATGTATGTTGAGTCACTTAGAATGAGTTTGCATTAGTGCTTGGATTTGCGTAAACGCTAGGAAGCATTTAGCACGAGGCCTAAGGATCATGAAAGCCATTTCTCATGGCAGACACAGAAGCGCCACTCTGTGCGAAGATTGTTATGGAACACTGGTTGATAAGAAGTCACTCTTGTCCCAGTCGAGAGTGCGAAGGAAGCTTATCAGCTTGGCTGGTGTGCTTCGCGGAGACACCACGAGGGTGGGGGCTGCGCCAGGGAGCGACATGGACACATGGTGGGAGTGCTTTTGCATGAGAGAGAGAGACTGGACAGAGAGAACATTTCGTGAAGCCTACAGTGCAGGAGAGGAGAAATAGGGAATAGATGGTGTTTTTCGCACCAGACACAGATGGCCATGAAAGAAGATATGATGTTCAAATGTCACGCTGAAAGCACACGCAGTGACATGACACGAGAACAGGAAAACGCAAGCAGACTGGCAGGCATTGTTAAATGCTGACACGAAGGGAGAGACATTCTGAGGCTTATAGAATATATGTAACCAGAGATATGTGCCTCATGGGAGACTATAACCAAGGGGGAGAGGAGAGCCCATTAGAGTGGGAGAGAGCCACAGAGAGAGTTGCTGAGGAGTTGCAAAACTGTTGGTTGCTGAAGGGGAGTTCGAGAGAGTTGCTGAAGGAGTTGGCTGGAGGTTGGAGATGGTGCAAGCTTGGTGCAGCAGACCCTGATGAGGCAGAGAGAGAGCTTGGCTCTGATGAGATCGAGAGCTTGGCAGTTACCAGATCTTGAGGCCTGGCAAAGACAGAGCTGGAAACACATGCAGAATGGGAAGTATGGTTTTGGCCTACACTAAATTGATTGATTAGAACAGACACACACACACAAAGAGCTTTGGGTGAAGGGGAAAATCAGAAAGGGATTGTTTAGATAGAGAGTGTGGATTGGTGTGGATTGATTTGCCCATGAAGGAGATGGACGCTGGCGCTTCCATTAGGCTGCATTAGAACCGCACACTTGCAGCACAAGCTTGCATTAGAACCCTAAAAGGCTTATAGTCATTGCATGGTAGCTTTGCACCAGAGGTATAAAAGGTGCAAATTAGACATAGCATTAGGATTGCCTGCATTGTTATGCTTTGCTGTGTGTATATAAATAAATGTATCCCATTGTTATAATTGAATTGTTCTTGGTGTTTTCTTTGTGTGGTGGCTTATGTTATTTGTTATTGTGTTGTCAGTAGTAATCTAGGAGTAACATAGTGCACATAGGGTCTGCGATACGAATGCAGCAAGGGGGGGTATAGTGATCCATAACCCCCTTGGAGGTTGTCAAAGATTGTCTGAGACCGGAGCGTGCTTGTCCAGGGGGGGGGGACACGGCGATGGTTAGGGGATTTGTTTTTTTTCAGACTAACAACCTGTAGCAGACCCCTTTCATCCGGAGCCACTTTGTTAGGGGGCCACACATCCTCCTTCTCGTGCGAGTGAATTCTGAAAGATCTTGATAGTTATGTGCACGTCTACCCACTCTAATGGGCCCCTCTTTCTTGACAACTCCAACATCTTTGACTTCTCTACAAAGTAATGAAACCTTGCCAGCACAGATCTAGGCCCCCTTGAACTTGCTCCTGCTCTGTGGGCTCTGGCTCACTGGTATTTCCTTCGTCAAAGAGCTACTGACTACTGAGTTGATGGCTTTCAAAACGCCTGCATGGGTCTCACCTTTGCGTTCCTGAAGTCAAGAAACCTCAGGTTATTGCAGCGCTCTCAGTTTTTCAAATCGTCCATCTTAAGGGCACACTTTCCTTCCTGCCTCTCCAGCTCCAAGAGTCTCATATCAATTTGGGTTTCCAGGAGGTCTACAGATGTTCGATTAGCTTCCAGATCCAGGATGATTTCAGCCTCTTCCCAATGTCCGCTCAGAGCCCCAACTTTCATCCAATAGGGCCGCCATGGTCTTACTCATTGATTGCGCCTCATCTGAGTCTGCTGTCGATGTATTAGGCATAGTTGCTTGCGACGTGGGATCTGGTCGTGCCGAAAATTGATGGAGTCGGATCAACTCATGGGTGAGCCTAGCTGGGGGACCCTCCCAGGGTTTCGAGTTGGACTCTGCCTCCCCCAGGGTATGCTCCCCGGGTCTTCTCACAGATAGGGTCTAGTTGGGTGGCAGAAGAATCACCACATACTCCTTGATGGCGGTTGGTTACCCAAGTATGATTTCTGGGCCTGGATGGGGGTGGGCAGCCAGGCATATCATATGGTTTCTGGGCCACAGCACAAATAGAGGCTCTTCAATGGAGCAGCGATGCTGGGCAGTACCGTCCAGTGCGAGGTCAACCTACTATTCATGAGAAGCCGTGTGTGTGGCCCCAGCCACTATGCCCAGGCCTCCGTGTACAGGGAGGTCGCCGCTCCTGCCCCTTCTCTCAGAGTCTTGGAGGGTGAAGAGGGATGAGGACTCATGGCTCATGGGGGGCTTCTACACCTGAGCCCAATTCCTCTGTTCCTGGAGCCAGGGTTGCCACTGCCTGTCTGCCACTCGGGCCAAGGGTGAGATTCCCCCATCCAAGGTGGTTCTGGGTGGCCCGGTGTGCAAGGCACGTATCCGGTGGGCTCTCTCCGCTCACTCACTCCCTCTCTCCCATGCCGGAGAGGGAGCTGCAACCTCTTCCTGACGGTTGCAGGTTCCTCCCGCTTCGCTTCAGTCGGACTGCCAGGCCGGCCTCCTACTGAGTCGGAGAGGGCTCACGCAAGATCATCTCACTCACACCTCATTGGTACCTCTGGTGCTGCAACGTCAGCAGGGAGCCATTCTCACTTTCGCAGGGTGCCCCGCAACACTCCCTGCTACCTCAGATTCAATCTGCTGCACAGCCATGTAAGGGGCAACGGCGGAGTCGCGTGGAACTGCAGGTCTACACACGCTTGCTCTCCACTCCCCCTCTTCTGTGTCAAGGCGTATCTCTGCAACCACGGGGGCTCTAGTCTTTGTTTTTCTCCAGGGGAGGCCCCTGGTTCAGTTTAGGAAGGGGGGGCGGGTGGAGGTTGATTCCACTCTCCAGGGGATGCTGGGGGGGGGGGTTCAACCCTTTTTACAGCTTTGACGGCAGGGACAGACGCAGGAGCTTTAGCTCATCTTTGTCCCCTAGTGGCTCCTCCTAGCAGATTTTAATAAGGAAAAAGTTCACATTTTCTTGCCACTATTATGAAGCACATTTTAACATGTGCCACAAACACATATCCAATGCTTAATCTTCTAGATCAGGTTTTGAGCTAATTTGTTCCGGTTTCTAATGATTTAACAAATGGTTTTAAAAAAAAAAAGAATCCATCTCGCACATTGTAAGGCTCTTTTGCCTCTCATCAACTCACCTTTGACAGTAGGTTGTGTACGGGTGGCCCACAAAAAGGCTATGTGAGGGGTCAGAAATGCGAGACGGACACAAAAGTAGAATTTTCGCAAATGTTGAAATTTTATTAAACGGCCTCACTGCCCGGGGAGGGCACAAGCAGTTCTCTGGCGCATGGGGTAAAGGGATTAACCGGCCCCTCGGCTCCCTTCTTTACACCCTCTTGCTTCTTGGAGACATGGCTCCTGCACCATGCTTTCTCCTAGCTTAACTCGCAGCCTGACAGCGGCTCGGCGGCCTGGTTCTCGGCAGCTCTCCCTCAGCTGTTCTGCCGTCTCACCATCCAGCTTGCCTTCCTTTTTGGCCCCTGTCTCACTCTCCGTTTCTTTCTGTTCTACAACATTTATAGTTTGGAAAACGGTCCATGAGTTTCAGGTGTGTGTAATTGCGACTGAGTGCCTGGCCTTATTAGTGGTAAAAGGCCAGAATATGTTACTAGTGGTAATCTTCGTAGTCTCAGTCTTCCTCTTCCTTGTCTCAGTAGTTGGGCTGATAAGGAAAGGAGGGGAGTTATGGGAGTTGTTGTATCCCATAAAAGGTAGAGGGAATATGGGGTGAATATTTGTCAGGAAATGGGGGGTGCCATGTCTCACCTTCCGGTGTCCCCTGACCCTCAACCCAGGTGATGCTCCCTCGCTTGTCCACCCCCATGGTCAGGATCCAATAGCGATGGCCCTTCCATGGTCACCTAAATAAGGGATCCCCAGTGACTGAGTCGTGAAACACTTTTAGGTTTTTCAAAGTGGTCACAAATCAAAACAACTTATTTTCTACAGTCTCCTGCTTGGCAAAGTAAATGTGTCACCCACGAAACACAGTACATAAACCAAGACAATTGTTCTCTTACAAAAAGCCAAGTAATTATTAGCACATCACATTTCATCAAAGGAAACACGTTTGTCAGGATAGCACAGCAATTACTTTCAGTAATGCAACAGTTAATCAAAAAGGTGATAAAAAAAAAGTTCTTTCCAACACACCTTTTCACCACAAACACATGGCTCTATATCAACGTTGTCTTTCCTGGTATACTCGCCTGCAAGAAATAACTACTCTCGGTCCCTTTCCTGGTTGACTGACATGCCAGGATGAAAACCCCTACAACTACAATTTTGTTAAATGGTAATGCTTGTTCCAAAACTCTCCATATAAGTATCCTATGTGGAGAGGTTTGAACAATATATGCTTCTCTTTATAGTCTTGTGACTATTGACAAGGTGGGTTACAGATCCTCCCAGATTGGTATCCCATAAAAGGGACGTTGTGTCCTTGTTGTCTCTGTATTACTCTTCTATAGCCTTTTAGCTGTTGGCAATGCAGGTTGCAGGTTTCTCCCCATGGCCTTCTCATAACGAGGGTGGTGCTCCTGCTGCCTTTGAGTTAGTCTTATAAGGCCTCTTGGCTTCTGGCAATTCGGGTTACAATCATCCCCCAATTGATATCCCTCATAAGGATACTTGTGCCCTGGCTACCTTTTTTCAGTTGTTCGGTTTTAAAATCATTAGTTCCAATTAAATGCCGTAGTCGAAGTACCCCAGAGTAACCTGGCGTCTCAGGCCAACTCACTGGTCTTCCCGTGCATCTCCAGTTCACTCGCGCGTACTGAAGAGGAGCTCTTCGGGTCGGTCTCCACGGCTGCCAACTCCGGTATGATCGTCGCATTGAGCGCAGTCTTTTGGTGGAGCTCCGACAGCTCCGTAAGCACTCCGGTTCTGCTTCATTATCAGAGCTGTATGATATATTTTATTTATATCGCGGTCATACATGGCATGTTGGGAGCTTGTCTAGTACACAGTGTAGCTTTCCCCTTTTAGCGCTTCCAGCTGGGCTGCCTATGCACGGCCACACTCTCTAATGTGTCGGCATCAGCAGATGCTTCATCTACTTCCACAGCGGATCCCGCATTCGGTTCTGCTACCGCCTCTGCTACTCTATCAGCGTCTCCTTCTTTCACCTGAAACTACTGAATTTAAATGATAATGATATAAGTCATTTATTAAGCGCCTGTACACAAGTGTTTCTGGTTGCGACAAGTCAAGGGAAAATAGAGAGAGGACAAGACAAACGATCTTACTAGGCATTTGGTCATTCAGACCGTGCAAGTGTGAGAAACGAGAAATGCAAGGGAAAACGGAGGGGGGAGAGTGCAAGGGAGAGTGGAGGGGAAAACAGCGCAGTAATGCTCTGACTAAGTGCAGCCAGGGCAGCGCAGCTATAGGTAGTGCAAGGAGACAGGGACCTTACAGCCACCGGGAGCCAGTGGAGAGACTTCAGGAAAGACTAAATGTCCCCCTGAGGTGTTTTTCGTATTACAACGATTAGACCGCTCGTCATGTTTCATAGTCTTCATTACCTCAGAGTTCCTCTTCCTCGTCTCAGTACCACAGGCATTATGGGTTCTGAAGTCCATAATGGTTTTGTTCTATTTATTTTCAGTTAACTTTAACTGATTCATGAATTGAGAGTTATCAAGTTTATGGGAGGTTGTAACAAGTGGTTGTGATTTACCACAGTGTTTAGAAACTCTATATAAAAAGGTAGAAAGCGGATCCACCAGGGGGAGCAGAGATGGACTGACGCATCTCCGCTCGTCTCCTCGACAGGGCACAGATCGCGGGACCTGAGCCCCCCCCCCCGACGCCCCAGGAGTGAGAAACCGACACCACCCAAGCCTGTAGGAAGGTGTCGGGCACCCCCAGCCCAAATTTGAGCTTCGTAGGTGGAACCAGTCCGAAATTCTGAGCACTTACTTCCCTGCGGGACGGAAGCCCCTCCTCCCCGCGGCGCCGCGGCTCCGCGGAAATCTACGACGAGCCCGGGCCTGAGCGCGGCCTGAACTAGGCCTAGGCGCCCCTTGCCAGTGTATTCCTCCCCCCGCCTGGGTCTTTCTGGTGAAGGTGACCCGCGGCTCGCTCCTTGGAGAAGAGGACAGGCGCATAGCACGACGGGCGGCAAAGACAGGGCCCGCACCGAGAGGAGCAGGGATTCACCCGCAGGAGCAGGCGGACCCCGGTGAGCCCCTTCGGGGCACAAGAGGTGACCCCCCCACACCCCCGAACGTAACAACGGAAAGGATCAACGCGGGTGGAAACGGGCGGACCTCCGCTAAACCCTTGGCCCGGAGAGCACGAGACACGGGAGGCTATTACCTACGTAATAAGGCCTGGCCTGAATAGTTCCCCCACCATCTACAGAGGGAAGCTCTTTGGCCCCCAGTCCCTCGCGGAACGGAGTCGCCGCTTTAACCTCCGAGGCTGCCTCTAGCACCGCGATTCGCATCCCGGGCCTACTGGGGCTAAGGCCTATGAACTGGAGGGAATCCTTGCAGAAGTTTCATTGCACGCCCCCCGTAATGGCGGCCCAGGTGCAACAGGAACCGATGGACGCAAACTCAGTCACCAGAGGTATGGCGGCCCTATTGGAAGAAATTAAGGGCTTCAGAGCGGACATTACATTACGATTAGACACCCTAGACAAAAAGGTGGATAACTTGGACGATAGGGTCCAGGCACTGGAATCCAACACAGCCTCAGCCGACGTCGTTGAAACCCAATTTGACATGCGCTTGTCGGAGCTCGAGAGAAGGGAAGAAAAATGCGCCCTAAAAATGGACGATTTGGAGAATAGAGAACGTCGTTGCAACCTACGTTTCCTGGGCTTCCCAGAACGCAACGGCGAAACGCAGGCAGACATTATCAAGGCCGTTAATGTGGTAATAGGAATCTTATTTGAAGGGGCTAACACCAGCGAACCCACCATCGACAGAGCCCACAAAGCAGGGGCACCATCCAGAGGCCCCAGATCGGTGTTAGTCCGCTTTCACTACTTCTCGGAAAAAGACAGGATCATCGAATTAGCTCGCAAGAAGGGGCCGGTGGAGTGGGAAGGAGCCCGGATCTCAATATATCAGGATTTGTCGGCCTTTACCCTCGCGAGACGCCGACTCTGTGCTCCCCTGACGAAGATGCTCCAGTCCAGGGGAGTCAGGTATAGGTGGGGGTATCCTTTTTCACTCTCCTTTGAATTCGAGGGCTACAAGTACGCATTGATCACGGAAGACGATATCCAGAGAGTGTCGGGCGAACTATTAGACAATCCAAGTATGGAAACGGAGGACCAGAACTGTGTGCGACCCCCGACAGGTCCGAAAGGGAACAAAGCACCGAAGGAAAGGTGCAGAGTCCGAGGCCAAAGAAAGTACAGGAGGGTGGCCCCAACGTCTCCAGCTCCCTTGAACGGTGGAAACGAGCCGCTGGTGCCTCATGAAGCAAGTGACACTTGACTAGGTGAACAGAAGGGGATGTAGTAGTCTGTGAATTGTATTGTAACCGGGGATAGGGGAGGGCTCGAATCATAAGTTAAAAGAAGTATATGAGCCCGGAGGGGGGAGACACCGGTGGCCTGGTTTGGATTGTCCTGACAATGTCACGAATCAACCAGGCGATCAGGGGGGAGGTGGGAGGGGGGTGGGACAAGGGGGGGTTGGGGTGTTGGGGTTACTGCTGTTGCGCACTAAGTTTTTGGGTTACTCGTGCGCCCCGGGGGCTCCTCCGAGCCTGTTGTGGGCGGCAAAGACATTGTGGGAACTGCGATGCTTGCGATTCAGGGAAGGGAGTTATGAGCCTTGACATCTTTTTTCATGGATGATCCACTCCTATCCTTAACAGTGGGGTCACTAAATGTCCGTGGGCTCAACTCGCCTACAAAGAGGTCGTTGATCCTAAGGGAGTTTGCGAAGTTACGTCTTCATTTCCATTTTGTACAAGAGACTCATTGGGTTCGAGGTAAAGAGCCTAAGCTCAAGGCCAAAACCATAGAGCATTTGTTCACGGCCTCTTCACAAACGAAGAAGCGGGGAGTTGCCCTGTTGGTAGCCCCTGGGGCCCACTTTAGGTTTAAAGCCTCGAAAGCAGACCCAGAGGGTCGGTATCTCATGGTGAAAGGGGAGGTGCGGGGCCGCTTGTTCACCCTGGTCTGCATATACGCCCCGAACGAAGCACAAGACACCTTCTGGGAGGATATGAGAGGAACAATATTGGCATTCTCCGAGGGCACCCTATTGGTGGGGGGGGACTTTAATATGGTGCTTTGCCCCGAGCGGGACAGGAAGTCTGCAAATCCCTGCCCCAACATCCGTCACCATAGGAAGTTGGCGAAGGCCTTTCAGGAAGTGAATGGGGTGCTGGGGTTGTGCGATACACATGTCACTGTACAGGGCCGGAACCCCGACTACACTTTCTACTCCAAGCCTCACGATGCTTTTTCACGCATAGATTACATCCTGGTGGACTCATCGTTGCAGGGAGAGGTCACAAGCTCAGGGGTAGAGACTGTCCCTTGGACAGACCACGATATGGTGACGATAAAGATTGGCCTCCCCCCCCGCCCCAGTAACTGAAACCCGATGGAAGTGCAATGACCTCCTCTTACAAGATAGGGAGATACGCCAAACCATCCTGGTGGCCATAGAAGATTACTTCGCCCTGAACGACAATGGAGAGGTAGGCACCATGGGAGTATGGGAGGCATTTAAAGCAACCATTAGAGGCACACTCATAAGTATTGGGTCCAGAAGGAAGAGGGTGAGGGAGCACGAGGAGAAACAGCTGAAAGGCAAGATAGCGGCCATCCAACCAGGGGGAAAACTGAAAACGCAGATGTTCCCTGGGCAATGGGAGGAATTGCAGGGGTTGCGAGCTAAGCTAGCCGACCTTCAAGTGGGACAAACGGAAAGGAAGCTTTCTTTTTTGAAACAAAAATATATGGAAAAGGGGGAAAAGGCGGACAAGATATTGGCCTGGAGACTTCGGGAACTCAGGAATAGTAGGAGGGTCAATTCGGTTCGCACCACGGAAGGGAACCTTACCGCGAGGGACGCCAAGATCGCAGAGCAATTTAGGTTATACTATGAAAAATTGTACAGTTCAGAATATACTGGGAATGGGAAAGACATCGACCAATTCCTGGACTCTCTCCCCATACCGGGCCTTCTCCCTGAGAAAGCCGAGGCACTAGAACACCCCATCTCCCCAGAGGAGATAATCGACACTATATCCTCTTTAAAGAGCGGCACCGCCCCGGGAGATGATGGCTTCACAGTCAAGTTTTATAAGACCTATAGATCAGCACTCGCTCCATTCATGGCCAAGATGTTCAATGCCGCGCTAGACCAAGGCACCCTCCCCTCCACAATGATGTCAGCTATGATTGTAGTTCTGCCTAAGGAGGGTAAGGATCCCGCGCAATGTCAATCTTACCGCCCCATATCTCTTCTTAACACGGATGTTAAGATACTGGCCAAGCTCCTAGCGAATAGGCTGGCAAAACTCCTCCCCACCCTAGTGCACGGAGACCAGGGGGGCTTCATCCCGGGGCGCCAGGGGTCCGATAATATAAGGAAAACCCTCGACCTCATGCACGAGACATCCAGGCAGGGAGTGGAAGGGTACCTCCTTTCACTCGACTCAGAAAAGGCATTCGACCGGGTCGAGTGGCCCTACATGGGCAAGGTCCTCCGGAAGATGGGCTTGGGGGACAATTTTTGTGGGTGGGTAGCAGCACTCTACAACAGCCCCACAGCGAGAGTGTTAGTTAACGGAGGCACCTCGGAGCCCTTTTCCCTCACCAGGGGCACCCGGCAGGGATGCCCCTTGTCACCCTTATTGTATGCCTTGGCAATGGAACCTCTAGCTATAGCGGTCAGGAACGACCCAGAAATCACGGGTATACGATGTGGGGAGTGCGACTTCAAACTCTCTCTATTTGCAGACGACATCCTGGGCTACCTAACCAATATCCAGATATCCCTACCCCGATTGTTCAACCTTATACACACCTTTGGCTCTTTCTCCAGGTTGAGGATAAACACTTCCAAATCAAGCATCATGCCCATCGGCCAGAGCGACCTGGATGTCGGAAGCAACTCCGATATTCTAGGGGTCAGAATCGAAAGAGAATCCACGAGGTAGCTGGGCACTACCATCCTCAGAGACCTGTCACAGCTATTCCAGTGCAACTTCCCAGGGATCCTTACCCGTATCAGCAGCGACCTTACTAGATGGGCTCCCCTCACGCTTTCCTGGCTGGGTCGCATGGTCACAATCAAGATGAATGTCCTGCCCCGCCTCCTCTACCTCTTCGCAGCACTTCCTGTTGTGATACCCGAGACTTTCTTTGAAACACTGCAGTCCCGTGTCCTTCATTTTATTTGGAATGGTAAGAGACCTAGAATCAAATCCTCCACCTTAACCCTCCCAAAGACACATGGTGGTTTTGGCCTCCCCGACTTCCGACTCTATTATAAGGCAGCCCAGCTCAGGGTGATGTTGGAACACATGCGAGATGACATGGGCACATACTGGACGTACATAGAAGACATCCATGCCCACCCGAAAAAGGTTAGAGATTATTTTTGGGCCTCTCCTAAGGTTCTCCCACTCCAGCTAAAAATGCACCCCACCTTGGCAGCCCTGTGGGCGCTATGGAAACCTAGCAGGGCCAACAAGCCCCTAACCACCTGGCCTTCCCCGCTATCCTCACTCTGGGGGCCCCCTATCGACCTAGACACAAGAGGCTTCCGCGACACACAGGCCTGGTCCGACTTGGGCTTGGAAAGAGTCTCCCAGCTGACACGAGAGGAGGGCTTCATAGAATATGGCAGCTTGCTTGAGGCCCTGGTAGATAAGCCCCCCACGATTTTTGAATACTTACGATTGAAGGGGACTTTGTCCCAACCCCGGTGGTCCGAACAGCTGAGCCGCCCCCTCACCCCATTTGAATCCATCCTGGCCAAGAGTACATCACGTAAGGGTGCGCTGTCCAAATTTTATATGGTCTTGATAACGTCCGACCTAGAGGGCAGACAACCCTTTAAACGCATATGGGAGGAGAGACTGGGGTTGCCCTTGGATGACCATACCTGGAGGGCCGTTTTTAAAGGTATTTTCGCGGGCTCTCTATACACGGCTGCCATGGAACACAGCTTCAAAATTCTTCATTCCTGGCATCGCCCTCCATCCCTGCTGTCCAAAATGTTCCGAGACGTATCTCCTTTCTGCCCCAGGGGTTGCCACCAAAGGGGAACCTGGTTTCACATGTGGTGGGGATGTCCTATTATACAGGTTTACTGGTCGGAACTACTTAGCTGGATCAAAGATATTGAGGGGTTCGGTCGATCCTTGCACCCACTAGAAGTCTTGCTGGGTATCCCCTTGCCGGAGACGGAAACAAATCTTTACCCCAAAGTCATTGGTGCCATGCTGCGAGCTGGAAGGCTGGCGCTTGCCCAAAAATGGAAGAGCGGCCAGGCCCCCTCCAAGGAAGAATGGCTTCATAAGCTTAGGATGATATTCTCGTACGAAAAGCTTACAGCAATAGCGAATGATACCATGACAGATTTTGTACAAGAATGGATGGCAGTCCTTCTGCACGATGATTGTGTCTCCATGCGCTTATAGAAGGGGCATTGTACAGGCTCATAACAGAGTGCGCCTGATCCGTTGACTCTTAGTAACACTCATCCCACCGCACTCTGCTGAGTTAACCATTGCGGCTAACACCGCCTGTTTTTCACTTCCAAGCTGTATACATGTTTGAGGGTTGAATGGTTGAGTTGCACGAACTGGACCCACTCTGTGCCCACCAACAACTGGAGAACCTGGGAGGAGTGTTGTGTCTCCGCTCTACTGTTGGTCACGCAGACCTGTGTAATTGTATATAATTGGCGGGCCCTCACTCGCCCCTCTTAGACCTGGCCTAGCTTCCGCTCACCTACCTTTCATATGAACCCCACTGTTCCCAGTGCTACTCTTAATAACTGAATGGCTCGCATTTGTACTTCCCGAAATTTCATATAATTGTAACACCACTAAACTTTGCTTGTTAATTGTTTGGGGGGGTGGGGCGGGAGGGGGGGATTGGGGAAAATAAGTTAAGAAAAATGTAATTGAAAATGTTACCGACAATGTGTTTTTTTTTTATTTTTTTCTGATGTTATTTGATGATCGGGTCGGATGTTCGGCCCAACCTTATTTCTGCCTATTGTCAATAAAAACTAAATTTGAAAAAAAAAAAAAAGGTAGAAACATAACACTTTTAAGTTGTCATATTTACTTCCTGAACCTCCAATGTACCCACTTTATGCTGTTTAGCAGACTTTTCATAGTTTGTGCTATGGATAATTCTAGGAGAGAGAATTGTACATTGACAGCATGCCATTAGGTATTTGGATATTATTGGAATCTCATCCTCAAAAAAAGATGAATACCACGTCTCTCCTAGAGGAGTCACCACTTCCCTTGGACAGCCGTCTCCGCCCATGTGAACCTCCCTCATTTAACCACCACCAGGGTTAAGATCAGGTAGCGACTGCCTTTCCCTGGCACATTTGGGGAGATTTTAGGCTTGGGTTTAGTGATGACTCCACAGGTATTCACCACAGCCGTCATTCACCTCTCTTTGAGGGGCCTACTTTGGCCTCCAATGTTCTAGCCAATTATAGGCCTCTCGTCTTTCAGCAGCCCCTGAGAAATTGTTAAGAGTCCTTGGTCACCATCTAGTTTTGTAAACAATCCAAGATTTGCCTGGGTCATGAGACGGAATCATTTCAAGAGGCTGCTTGGGATGACATTCAGATGGTGGCTTGTGCCATAGGGCTGGTCTTTCTCTACTTTTTAGCACCCTTCGAAACCAATGACCATCCCCACACTTTATGCTCAACATAACATCTGATGTATAACTAATACTGCATTAGAATGGTTTTGTTAATTGTTTTTAAGCTGTACACAGGCCCCCTTTTTATGCTAAGCATAGGTCTTTGGTTTGCAGGTTACTGCAGGGCTCCTCAATATCCACTACTCCATTTCATATTTATACACAGCCTCTGGTTTCTTTGGGGGCATCTTTTGTCTTTTCTTTATTTACCTAACCCAAGGATACACAGCTTCCCATTAATTTGATGGGAATGCTTGGAGTCATAGCGTCAAGGTACCGATTAAAGATGGCCAAACTAGATGAGTAATAATTCTCTGCACCTTAAATTACAATGAGATGGAATTCCAAAATCATGGTCTATGGTGGATCTGTCTACTTATGGTACTCTGACGTTTGGTCCAATGAGCTGAGACCTTGTATTACCCAGATATCCTGCATTACAAAAGAATAGGCTTTAAGTTTGATGCTTCAAATTAATCAGGTGTCCTCTTCTTGTTTTTTCCAGTCTCTGGCAGATTTGTCCTTTTCTGACAGTCAGCAAAAAATCCTCTGACAGCAACATCTCTTTATTTGTGCCTTCCAGAGTATTCACTTTGGCAGCTTCAGATGATTCAAATGCAGCTGCCCCTCTACCCGTGTTTCTGGCCAAATTGCAGTGTCTTCCTCTCAAACAGCGGTCAGTTTTTTAATCCCTTTGCACTGCCTCACACTGACTGGGAAAAGACCTTGATTTCTAGAATCGAGATTGGAACCATACATTCGCAAACATACTTTGAAATCAGCCAAATTCTTCTTATTATCCCTAAATACTTGTTAACACTTAGAGATGGGTGTTTTTGTCCAAGCTTGCACCAGCAAGGTGTCATTCCCGTCCCCTGTCCTTGAAATCTTCCATCCCTATTAATATCTTTAGTCATAAGTTAAAGACATCTGTTTTTAGCAGTTTCTGATTGAATGTTCTGTGTCTGTTGCTTCAGTACTATTTTTAACATAGTGCCAGGAAGGCTTTTTGGTATCAGTGCCTTACAGAAATTAGCA
Organism: Ambystoma mexicanum; assembly: GCF_040938575.1. Lineage (NCBI taxonomy): Eukaryota > Metazoa > Chordata > Amphibia > Caudata > Ambystomatidae > Ambystoma > Ambystoma mexicanum. The sequence goes on along the minus strand of NC_090922.1, from coordinate 1,446,996,479 downwards.
AACAAATCCGACATGCAGCACTATATGGAAGGTAAGCCAAGCCCTGATCAGCATGTACAAAGCCATTTAACACATTATTTTAGCATTTTTAATAACATGGTCGTTAACAGTCATATGAGATACTAGCTGTTCCTGGCGTAATATACGCCATTCTAGCATATCTTAAATGTCAATATCGGTCGGTAATTCATAGGGTCTTAAATATTGGAATTACCACGGATCTCTTCCAGGAAGGAGGCGTAAGTCCCCGTGACTTATTAATGGTCACTGAAGAGGATAAACATATCAGATGGAATTAGTGGTATATGCGGTATAAGAACAGTATCAGAGTTCCATCGATCACCCAGGCCTCTATGATGCGTCTTTGTAGACGTGTAATTGTCAACCATGTTCCATTGCAGAGCCCCTGTGATGGAATAAGATTGCTTAGTAGCACAATTACAGCACCTACGTTCAGTTTTAGTTTATGAGGAGGCATTAGTCCTACAGTGTTTCGCTCTTCAGAGACTGAAACGTTGAGCTGGTAATTAACTGTTCATTGAAACTGGAACCTCCATGCCCTGTGGCGATGGAAAGTAGTACCTTCAAAAGATTCTGAATGTTTGCAATACTGGAAGGTGAAGGTGACCGCATAGAACCGTGCTCATTCTGTTTGTTGAGATGATAGCTGTTGAAGTGGGTGCACTTTGCCATTTGGACAGCAGAGGGCTACGAACACTGATGAATTGCATCAGCTCAGTACGGAAACATACCTAAGCATTTTATATAAAAAGGTAGATAGCCCCAGGAAGAAAAAGATGAAGATATGTGCTGGAATTATATAAAAACAATTTGCCCATGGCCATACCGCTTTTGCAATCCAGCTAGTGCAAATACATCGGCACTGTATCTGCACTGTGGCTAATGCGATTGTGCATGTGAAAACCTACTGCGATTCCGTGCCTGGCTTTTAAGTCAAGAGCAGGGAGGATTTTGGCAAACAAAACTTTCATCATCATTGCTAGACAATCATAGATGGTGGTCAGAAGGCTTTACTTCAATAATACAATGAATTATTCTGTAGTGTGGCCTGCTCTGCTCTTGGCTAATGGTACCGCTTCTCTCTCACGTCCCTGAGAAGATGACATTTCAAAAAGGGCAACTCTAAATCTGATTGACTCAGAAAGTGTTCCTTCCATCTAACTGTGCAGTGCCTGTAAATCACTACTCGGTTTTTGTGCACCACCATGTACACCTTTGAAATAATATGCCACAAGCAATCAAACCAATCAACTGCAACAGGTTGTGGTAGATCCTGTGACTGATGGTAGTACTTTTCTTATCCATGCAGACTACCCAGGTGTGATGCCACTGAATAGCAGTGCCCATTGTTTGCTGCAGATGCAACCACAATGAAAGGTTGCAGAGGCACTGCACAAAAGGAGTGTGCCATAATCAGGCATCATGTTTCCAGCCATTAACAGACTGGACAGGGTGATCTCAGCAGAGGTGAATGTTACAGATACCTATTCCTAAATACCCAGGGTGAGACTAGTTGTGTGGAAACCTATACGCCAGGTAGTGTATCTGACAGGAAAGTAGAAGATGGAGAGAGTAACAAAGTCACAGTACCGATAAAACACATCTTGTGAGAAGGCACATTGCAAAGGATGGGATTAGCAACAACAGACAGGTGGTAACAGTCCAGATAACATGAACTCTGGATAGTGAAAAAGGGAAGCAGAGTAAATGTACTGAGTCATTCAACAGGTAGACATAGAAAGAGGTAGTGGTAAAAGATTGGATGCAGGGAACCGCAACCAATAGTGCATAGATGTTGTTCTGTCCCCTGTATGTAACTTTCTACTTTTGCAAACTGTGGTGTAAATGTAACAGGCGAAATTGCCCTTTACCCTTTACTTTCACTCTGTTTTATAAATGTTGGATAAGCGGACTGCAAATAGTGCTTTGCAGACAGCATTTATAATGGATCCCTTTTGAATCTGCACACTTTCAGCAGATGGCAAATGCAAGCAGATTTCATAGGAATCCATTTGTTTTATACATACATGAAAATATCATACATGCTTAACACCCAGAGAAGATTTTGAAAGTACAAACAACCTTATTAGCATTTCCCTGGATTTGGTTTGGAAATCAAGTGCACATTAAGTGCACCGACCCAGGCATGAAACCCAGACTGGAGCCATAAGCAAATCCTATCGCAGCGAAGGAATCCAAAGGGAGACCAACTGCACTCCCTGTGTGGACGCCAACAGCTGGAGATCATTCAACCACAAAGAAAATAACCAGAATGTTGACTCCAGAGGACACCATGATATTCTTGCCTGTCATAGAATGGCAGATGGGAGTTTTAAATTTTGAACCGCAGGACCTGAGGAGCGAACCAATACAGCTCATTAAGGAACCTAAACACCCATAATTAAATGAAAGAAGTGTGCAGACACACTAGGGGAAGGTGGAACCATTAGCTCGGGACCATGAGAAACGAAACTCAATGACAAAATCAGATCCATTATTGCTCTTACTACTCCTTTAGCAAATCTATAAAAGGATGCCTAAACCTGCTGACCTTGTGGGTGGCAATTCCCTCCAGACTGTGTCTCATTTAGAGGAGATCTGGTCCATGGAAATGGATTATGAAATTATAAGTCACCCGATCTCCTGTAGCAGTAATTCAAGTGTGCCAGGGCCCGATGGCTAGTCCACCATGACCCTGAGAGGGAATATAGCTTTTTGGCAAAATACCATGCTAGAGGTTTTTCGTGGAGTTCTGGCTAATAAGAAGATCCCTGAATCCTAGTCGATTTTAGTGGCTGTTTATACTACAGGCCTATAGCCCTCCTGGATATGCCATCAAAAATCTTTTCATCCTTATTGTTAGGAGATCGGTTAGCGTTGGCTAAGGAGACCAAGAGATTTGATGTGCAGCAAACTGGTTTTATGAAGGGCAGGGGAACAAACACAAAGGGTTTTGTTCTTGGATTGCTCAAGATGGAAGTCATGGAGAAGTCAAGATCTATATTGCTTTCATTGAATTCTCCATGGCTTTCAACAGCATCGACAGGAATAGGCTGCGGCAAAAACTCCAAGCAGGGATATGTCCTACTATGCTTCTAAATTTAATTAATGACATGCACTCTAGCACTTTTATACGGGCCAGACTGAATAGACCAGGTTTACTGTCGGACCAGATCGAAAGTAGGCGCGGTCTTAAACAAGGCTGCGTCTTAGCCCCACTTCTTTTTCATTTATTTATTTCAAACATTGCTTGTGCTTTTAATAAGATTCATTGTTTTACTCCCTGTTAAGTTGAAAAATCGATGAATTATGTTTTATATGCAGACAATTAGGTTTTGATAGATTACACACCCATCAGTCTGCAAAGTCAACTAACGGGTTTGGAGAATTATGCTGAGGCTAACAACCTGATTATAAATGTAACAAAGGTTTTCCATTTAGAGCTGGAAAGAAACGCTGCTATAGTAATATAAAATGGTGTCTGGGGAATATGAATTTGAACAGTTTTCCAATTTTATTTATCTGGGTTTTTATTTGTTTGAAGGTTTTAATCAAAATGAACTTCATCATCAAAAATCTCAAATTATTTAATTGGCTGTAAAATCAGTGCAGATAAATACAAAATTATGATATTTTTCTTTGATCCCAGTTATAGAGTACCGTAACAAGAAGGTTGTTCGAGTGATCACCCATGCTGCATAAACCTTATTTTTGAACTTATCTGTTAGCAGGGTTGAACTTGATGGTTGCTTTTGGCGGAAGGTTTTGAAACTGCCCATGGGGATTCCAGTTGCTGTTCGTAGGTATGAATTGGGCCAACACTCTATTGCAGTGCGTGTTTTATAGAAAAACCTGATCTTGTTGTCCAAAATTGTTTTAGTAGAAGAACTCACAATTTGGTGGGAATAGAAGTGAATAAAGGACAAAGAGATCTGCTCCCTGCTTAAAAAATGGGCAACTTGGTGTTGTGAATGTAGTGGTTAAGTACAATGTTACTACCCCAACATGTGAAAAAGGAATGTTGGGAGTTAGACTGGATATTCACGAGCCAAGAAGTTCCTAAGTATCACAAGTACCCAGGAATTCTGCTAGACGTAAGGCTTTTGGGTGTTTCACCCAATTACTTGATTACATTTCTTAGCGATTTTTGGGGCTCTCAATTCCTTCACCTTACGATTAAACCTTTCCCCAACTAGAGACGTTCTGGGGGCTCAAGAAGAAGGTAGAACATCAGTTTGAATCTGTAGATTTTGTCAAACTGATGAGATCATTGAGACAATTTGTCATTTGTTTTTAGAGTGCCAGGTTTTAAATGAATGACGTATGTTTTAATTTGATCGTCTTTTACACGATTTAAGATTTTGTCGAGTGGAATAGTGTGTCAATATATTATGACTTCCAATACGAAAGTTTGGCGCATGGCGGCCCTATGCTTTTTAAAAGAGTTATTCCCTTGAGGGATCACTTAGTGATTGTATCTGCACTGCGTTCATTTGCACTGTTTTCATTTGAATGACTATGTATGTACTTGTTTTAACATTTTCTGGTAAGATGTATTGTTATGACATTGTTTTTACTCTTCTTTTGTATAGTGAAAAAGTTCTTGTTTGTGAACATATTGCACTAATTTAAAAACAAATACTATATTAATAATAATTATAAAGAATCTTACAAATGCTAGAAACAACATGGAATCATTATGATGTGTTGCTTAATCCAGCTATAAAAGCAACCAGAGGTAGACCTATGTCAGGATTGCTTACAGCGTCAAACTCTTTAGCAGACATTCAGCTTTCTTCAACACCTTCATCGAATGCATACATACAATGCTCTTACGTCACTATCAGACTGATTAAGATTGCATGCCTTAATATTTATTGGAATCCTATAGGCATATCATCTGCTCAGTTCTTCAAAAACTTAACGTCTGCTTTAGAGAATGCTAGGCTGAAATATGAAACGACTCACGTGATCATTGCTGGTGATCTAAATTTACATCTTGTAAATAAGAAAAAAGTGAAAGATAATGAACATATATGCATGTGGAACAAATTTATGAAATCTTGGGATTTAATCATGCTAAATGGTACGAGCGTGGCTGACTCGCCTCCTCATGACACTTGGTTTAGGGGAAAACAATCAGCTATCATTGATTACATATTTGTTTCGAGAAGTTTGTTTGCACATTCAAACAACTTTGTAGTCAAAACATCACAATACAGCGATCATCTACCATTAACCTTTAAGATCAACTTACACCTCACTTCAACTGCACCAAGACATTTACTTAAAGGTCAATATGAAATTAATAATTCTTTAAATCGACTGAAATGGTCACATGAAACTTTAATTTCATATTATGACCATCTACAATCTTATAAATCATGTGAGTCATCATCTGAACCAAATAAAATATCTCCGTTTAGCCTAATGCAACTATATGCCTCCCAACAAAGCATCAATACCAGAATAAGTAAAATCTCTGATAACATAGTTCGTACTCGGAAAACAGTATTCAGATCACAAAAAAGAGAAGCCATGAAATTACCAGCTCATGTAAAAATACAAGCCATGAAATCCATCAAAACAAGCTATAAAAATTGGTTAAAAGAATACAAAATTACCAAACATCAGAATGATGGTGAACTCATGCTAACTGAAATTAAAAATAAAAACACGGCACAGCTCTGGAAATTACTAAATTCGGTAACCACCCCGTCCCAACTATCTTTACACATTAATGGTGTTTCAGAATCTGACTGGTGCCTACATTTTAAAAATTTGTATGCTGCGCCAACTGCAAATGAAAATGTGTATATGACCTCCACTCCGTTTTCTCTTGAATTTGACGAGGATGATATTTATCATTTTATCACCAAAGCCAGTATGTCCCGAGCCCCCGGCCCAGACGGTCTATCTAATGCCATCCTAAAAAAAAACATTGACCTATGGGCGCCGATTTTATTCTCTCTTTTTCAACTTATTATTAGTCATCAAAAAATTCCGTCATCATGGACACAATCGATCATCGTTCCCATCTTCAAAAAAGGTAACAGGCAAGACCCGTTGAGTTATCGGCCCATTGCCCTCCTTGATGTCTCTGGGAAAATTTTCTGCAGGCTGATATTGCGAGAACTAAACAACTGGTCACTACAGTTTAAACGAAGAGACCCTTTTCAAACTGGGTTTGTTTCAGGCATGGGCACGGCCATTAATTTAACTATTCTCAATGCCATTAAATGTTCGTATGCCGTGCGGAAGCAACCACTTTACATAGCATTTGTGGACTTTCGCATGGCTTTCGATTCAGTGGACAGAATACTGCTAACTCAGAAATTGGTGCGATATAGCTGTCCAGAAAACTTGATAAAAATTGTGACGCTGTTACACTCTAACACCTTTGTACAAGTTAAATTAAATATGGAGGGCTTACTTTCCAAATCTATTTCGACTGCAAGAGGCCTGAAGCAAGGGTGCATCCTTGCATCCACCTTATTTAACCTTTTTTTACTTGACATGGCTGATGATTTCATGAGAACTCAATCGGATCCTCCGAAGCTGGGTGATCACGTAGTTCCCTGGCTTCTATATGCGGACGATTTAATTCTGCTATCTCAAACTCCTTCTGGTCTTCAAAAAATGCTGAATGCTCTTGAGGCTTATGTTGCGAAAAATAACCTCATAATAAACGAGACCAAGACTCAAATTGTCACTCTTGGAAGACACCCAAATCATTCACATAAAAAGTTCCAGTGGACAATATGTGATAAGAAACTTCAAGTAGTTACTGAGTATAAATACCTGGGCGTAGACTTTAACAATCTAGTATCTGAAAAGACAATCGAGATAAAGCTTCAATCCAAACTAACAGGACTCATTTCCCAAGCAAAAATAATTCATGCTAGATTTGGAAAATTTTCCTGCATACCGGTAATGAGGTTTTATCAGCAGAAAGTATTACCTATAATCACATATGGCTCAGAATCTTTATTACCCAGGTCTTCCAACTGCCTAACCAAATTAGAAGCTAAATTCTGGAAAACCATCCTTAATTTACCAAATGGCACTCCTAGTCTGTTGCTTAGGTTTGAACTTGGTCTGTTATCAATCCAATCATTGGTTACTTGGAAAATGTGTGTCCTGCTAAGAAAATGCATAATGGGTCTATTCAAACAAGATTGTCTAGCCATCTTAGCAAAGTATCTTCTAACATCATCTCATTCTTTTCCATTAAAATGGAGAACCCATGTTTTGGATGCCCTTGTGGAGGCAAAAATCTCTATTGATATATTACTCACCAATCCGAACCGGGCAAAAACCAAAATTTTCCAAGCTGATTGGATTATGACCCAAGACAAATGTTCTAAATTAAAACATTTTAACAGGATGTTATTTGGTCATAAAGAATACCGAAGAATGGCAGACTATTTAGTTAGATGTCCATCCTTGAGCCCGAGACAAAAAATACTACGATTTCGATTAAATTTATGGCCTGTCAACGAAATCTTGCTAAGACGAGGCCTCATAACTAAAGAGCTAAATTATTGTCGATTCTGTTCTAATAGACCGATTCCTGAAACTTTGGAACACATTATTATGCAGTGTGAAGCCTTTGTACCTCAACGTCTAAAAATAGCTGAATGCTTAGCCTGGAATCTTGCTGATCACACACTGAATGAAATATGGCATGAAATCTTTAGCTCCAGAAAGATTTCAGTTAGAATCGCGACAATGCGATTGCTTGATTTGGCTTTTCCGTTTGTGGTAAAGATTGCAAATAACAACCAAAGAATTAAATAAGGTGAATCCCTAGTAACTGAGAAGTTCCTTCTTTATATACTTACGTCACATGAAGCGCTTGACATCTCAACATGTAAAACTATGTAAAAAGTTTCATATGTCATATATGCACAAGTGTTTTATTTTATTTCATTTGTTGTCATGGATTTCAACTTATGAACTACCACATATTAGATGATCCTATGATGAAATATGGTGTGAAATTTGAAATGTTGTAACTTAATACTGATTTTATTTGTTCATCTGTAAAAAGTGAAAAAAAAAAAATTGTAAAGTTGTACTAACAACTAAATCAAATTAAATAAATAAATAAAAAATAATAATAATAATTATAAAGAATCTTACAAATGCTAGAAACAAGGCACTGGGGGAGTAAATCATACCTTTTAGAAAATCTTACAATCAAGTACCCTGGTTGGGGCGGAAGAACTATCTGCAAAGCCAAGAGAAACCAATAGGCAAGAGGAGTACAATACAGGTCTTGCCCAGTAAACAGGGTCTTGGCTGGTTCCACGTTCAGAGAGCAATGTGAGGCAAAGACACAAAGACCCCACCTTAGGCCCAGATTCAGGCACAGTTGAAGATCTCAACAGATGCCTGGATCAAGAGAACAGCAAAAACAAAGAAATGTTCTGGAACATTATAAAACCACCCTGAGTCTGTGATTGACTTGAACAACATTGGCTTGTGTGTAGACACCTAGGATTCTGGGGTTTAGATCCTGGATCGTGCGACAACATCCCTAGTCTGACATTACTGTTGGATGGAGAGGCACCCAAATGGGTCAAACCAAGGAATATGAAGCGGTGCTAGGGTTGACATTGAGACTATTCCCTGGCTACCTCCACCATGCCACAGGCAGGTAGTTGGGGACTGCCACATCTGCAGAACAAAGGACCCAATCCCTTCAAGAGGTGGCATTGCTGTCCTGAACCGCCACGCCTGGTCCTTGTGGTCGGCATGGTGACGCGACACTCATTTAGCGGGCGCCATTTTTACCCCCAAGATGGCACCCGCAACCTCATGCAGTTACACTTTCAGCAGTCTAGCGTTCTGACTGATTTCTGCAACAGTGCCGGTTCTTCCGGTTTCTTTGCATAACAGCGGCTGTGGCATTCGGCGTGGCGCGTCTCAACTGAGGTAATTATTTTTCCCTGCTCAGCGCTCCTAGTATTCCCGTTTTCAGCACTTTGTTCCTGGTTTCCTTCTATGCTAAGTTTTCCTCTTGTTCTCCGCATTCGCCCGTCCTTGGCTCCCGTGCTCCTCTTTGAACCTGGTTTCCAATCTCTTCAATTTTTAACAAATTGAAGAGATTGGAAACCAATACTCTACCTTGGGTTAGTTTCCTGACAGTTCATCTTGGGCTCCCATATGTGAGTCTCGTCTTCTCTACAACTGCATCAAATCAGAATCTTTGGCACATGTTTTTTCCCTTACCCTTCGGGGAATAGGATTTTATCTCCTGTGACAAACCTTTGCTTTATCCTCCGGGGGTCACCCTGCCTCGGCTTACGCTATTCGGGCAGCGTGGCATCCGGAGATTCTCACCCATATTTACACGACACACGCTCACACAAGAAGGATAAGAAACCAGTCGGCAAGAAGACCTCAAAAGTGAAGGCCCACAGGAGTGTCAGCCCGGTTTCTGACAGTTTGAGATGCCCATCGATCACCATAACCAAGGATATGGATCAGCTGCAAGACCTGCTAAGAGGCATGCACAAAATTAACACAGAGATGCAGTCTCTAAAGGCAGAAAACGCTGCACTTCACCAGTTGGTGTTGAATCAAGATGTCATGGCACAGGAGAATCCATCTCTGGGAACTGTTCTTGAGAAATATGATAGATCACCAAAGAAATTGTGTTCTTTTCTGGACTCATGCCTAGTACTTTTCACCTTTAAACCAATCATATACTCATCAGACAGAGTGAAGGGTGGATTTATAATTTCCCATTTGACTATATGACTGGCAATGCACTTTCTTGGGGGACAACTTTAGTATCATCAGGGGATGCAAGACTGGATTATTATGTCACCTTTTTGGAGGCCTTCAAGACGATGTTCGATAGACCAGACGTGGTGTTCACTGCCAAAGAAAGCCTACTGGACTTTCACCAAGAAACTCAGGACATGCTAACATATGTCTCAAGATTCAAGCAACTGGCCAAAGAAGCCGATTGGTCTGCAAATAACGGTTTTACGATATGTCGATGCAGACTTAATAAAAGACATCAAAGACGAGCTGGTCAGGATGGCCAGACCGGATTCTCTACAATCACTATTCGACCTTGCTATGCAGATAAATTATTGTCTTCAGGAGATAAAGGCTGAGAAGAGAAAACTCTGGTTTCCTTCCTCTATGCCTTTGTTTCCCTCTCCTCAATCTACAGGTCCTGTTTCGGCAGCTTCCTCAGAACCTGAGCCCATGCAATTAGTTCCCTGCGGGCCCCTTGAGCACAAAAGAAAGGGCATGCAGGACCGAACTAGATTCCTGCCTTTACTGTGCTTCTCCAAATCATGCCGTGAAGAATTGTCCAATCGTCCCTCAAAGAAGGGCGGGAAATGCCGTCTCCCGGTTATAACCAAAGCCAGGATGCGGAGACTGACAAGAGCTCCTCAGCTACCTTTCCTGTAGAAAGGACTCCATTTATTTCTTTAATAATCCTTCAGGTCCATGTATTACCCCTGGTTAAAGATCCCATTACTGCTCTGGCCCTGGTGGATTCAGGGGCAATGGGCTTGTTTCTGGATGACTCCTGGGCTAAACAAAATCAAATATCTCAGGAACCAAAGGCATCCCCATCAGACAGTTGAAGGCATTGATGGGAGACCTCTGAATTACGACCTTGCCTGGGTTATCGACACTTAACGAAGTCACTAAGAAGGATAAATATCCTTTACCAATGAGTCCCCATATTTTTGGAAGCACTCAGGGGGTGCTGTTCTTTTCTCCAAATCAGACCTCTGTGGAGCATCCTCTAAGGATACGGGTAGGCGTTGAGTGGAAGACGGCTTTTCGGACAACATTCGGTCATTAGGAATACCTTGAAATGCCATTTGGACTCATGAATGCACCAGCAATATTCCAGCGATTCATGGATCGTATATTTTCAGATATCTTGTTCCATTGTGTCATCATCTATCTGGATGACATATCAGTCTTCTCACAGAGAGCCGAAGATCACCAGGAACATGTTAGAAAGGTACTAGCTAGGCTATAAGATAACCACCTGTTGGTTAAACCTGACAAATGCCAGTTCCATTGTACTTCCATACAATACCTAGGCTTTGTGATAAGCCAGTCAGGCATAGCCATGGACGCTAGAAAGTTCTCTGCCATAACCACCCGGCCTCCACCATCCTTCGCTAAGCAGGTTCAGTCCTTCCTTAGGCTAGTAAACGTCTATTAAAAGTTTATCCCATATGTTTTCACTAATGTTCTGCCCATAACAAACCTTTTCAAAAAAGTGATTCCTTTCCTATGGTCAAGTTATCAGCAGCAAGCCTTTTCTCGACTTAAAAGTCAGATGTTTACCGAAGCACCTGTTCTTTGCCAACCTGACGCCATCAAACCCTTCATCGTCAAGACTAATACAGACGCGCGATAGGTTCAGTGTTGAAGCAAACACAAGCTGAGAAGAACATCCAGTGGCTGATCTCTCTAGCACTCTGTCCAACTGTGAAAGGAACTACTCAGTTTTAGAGAAAGTTATTGGCGGCAAGAGAAGCTTTTCTCAATTAGCGTAATTTATTGGAACCCGACATCAATTTCATTTCACTAGGACTTATCTGCCTGGGTCATAGAACACACTGGCTGATCCCTTATTTAGACGTCCAGATTACATTAAAACATCTGCTGGAACCTGTACAACATTCCTAGAAAGGTTTTCTTATGTCATACTGAAGGCTTCCTGGTTCAAGTACTATGAGAAACCTCTAGCTCCAATGAATGACAATCTCTGTAAGGAAGGCATGGTATCAATAGTAAGACAGACAAGTGACCACTGTTCAAGGGTGTTTATTGAACTTCAACAATGATGTGATAAGCATCTATCTAACCCTATATCTATAGATTGGAGCAAGCTACGACCATCAAATAATAATAATGCAGTCCTAGTGGATTCTCGTCAAAATAAAAGGCCCTGGAATCAAAGATGGCCGCCGGGGCAGAGAGACGTGTTTAAGTCTCACTCCTCCCGGGCCGCAACAAGAACTACAGTAAAGAAGGACAAATACATCCAATTCTGAAAAAAAAACGTACCCGTGTCAAGGGGCCAGCACCAGACACACCCGGCAGGCGAGTCCCGACCCAGCAGCTGCGGTGATCAGGAGACGCGGAGGATCAAAGGAGAAGAGACGTGGCCGCCCCTCCCCCTACGGAGCACTTCGCGGGCCTCCGTGCAGGAGAGAAACCCACTGGGGGTCGCCGGAGGCCGAGGCAGCACCCTCGGCATAGCGGAGCGCCAGGGGCTGCACAGCTGGGTGGACCGGAGCCCTCGCTCAGAGCGCGGCGGCGCGCCTCCCCACAGGGCCGGCCCTCACTGAAGAGACGAGCAGCGGAGGGGCGGGGGAACCAAGGAGAGCAGCGCGAGGCTCGGCGCTGAGGAGAGCGGGGCGCCTGGGCCGGATTCCTCGCACGCCAGCAGTCGCCCGGAGGCGCGAAGGTGAGCGCCCTCCACCCCCCCCCCAGTAATAATCACCGGAGGCAATTAACCCCCGAGGGGCACCAAAAAAAAAATAAATAAATAAAAATAAAAAAAATAAATAAAACAATTTTAAATCCCCCCTCGGGGGCCCGCGCTGACCAGCCCGGCTGTGGAGAGGGGGGGAGGGGCGGAAGGGGGGTAAAGGAGCACCCCCCACCTTATACAGCGGAGCGGAGGGGGCGACCGGCGATAACCCCCTAGAGCAATCAAAGGAGACAGGTGGGGGGCATCATAACAACCACCCCCCCCGCCTCACCGCAAGACAGCTACCCCCCCCATCAGCCCACCCTAACCAGGTGGCGGTCCAAAGGGGCAATAAGCAGAGGGAACGGACCAGGAGGATCGCGCGGCGCCTCCCCCCGCCCCCCTCGCCCTGGAAGAGGGGCAGCCCCCAGGAGGCCATGTCAAAAACAAAGGGGAGGGGGGGCTCTACACTCCCGAACCCACAATCATCTAAACAAGATGCAAAGTTGGTCCAAATGTGGTCGGCAGAACCCCAGGTTCATACTAGAGGAAGGGCACAGGAAGACCCCCCAGGAGACAGCAACCACCCCAACTCATCCCAATCTCCTCCTACAAGAGAAGATATGCACACATGGTTCGTGGAGCTACAGGAGAAGTTCATGACCACGGTCCAGGACCAATTCACCACCATGAGAAACGAAATGAAGCAGGCGGTCCAAGAGGTAAGGCTGGACATGGCCAAATTAGAAGAGAGAACAGATACGATAGAGAGAATCGTCCAAAACCTAGAAGATGAAACACGCCAAGTTAGCGAGACGCAGGAACACCTGGTGCGGCTGACCCACAACCTAGAGATCCAATCCGAGGACCTAGAAAATCGGTCCCGCAGATCAAACATCCGAATAAAGAACATGGCGGAATCGGTACTCGACAAAGACCTCAAAAGAGCGGTCCAAGAAGTGTTTAGAGACATTCTGGAGGAGCAAGAAACTGCCGACATAGGGATCGACAGGCTTCACAGAGTGGGTCCGAAAAGAACAGGGACGCCAGGGGAAAGGCCAAGAGATGTCTTAGCAGCCCTTACCTCATATACACAGAAAGAACAGATCTTGAAAAGGGCCAGACAAATGGACCACATAAGGATGAACGGGGTGGAAATCCATCTATACCAAGATCTGGCCGCAGTGACCTTACAGAAACGAAGAGATATGGCACCGCTTATCAAGGTACTAGTGGCGAAAGAAATTCGATACAAGTGGACATTCCCGTTTGGCCTCCTGTTCTCCTGGGAAGGTAAACAAAGAAGAGTAACCACATGCGACGAAGAACTACACATAATGGATATACATACAGAGGGGGCAGAAAGCCAGGCCAACAAATCAAGCGGAGGATATCACAAAAGGCCGAGAGGCTGGGAAGTTGTGCGACAAAAAAAGAAGTAAAGCGGGTAGAGAAAGGCATATACAAAAATACATGCAGAATGTACAAATCGGCGGCCCGGAAAGGAGGCTGGGAATCTGACACTCGGAGTAGACTGAGGAAATGGGGGATTTAGGAACCCCCGCGACAGTTATACCGAGTGTTTTGAGGGCCGGAAGCGATAGGCGCAACGCCCTAGCAACCCTAGGAATCCGGGCCCTCCTCGGGATGTTACTTGTTTCAAGGTTTAATGTTGGGGGGGAAGTTGGGGGGACAGGGGGGGTAGAGGGGAGGGGTTACACCGGAAGAAGAAAGGAGCTTATAAATCTGGGAATCAGTTAAATCCACTACAACTCGCTGCAAAATGGGGAAACTAAGAATCCTAACATTTAACATAAGGGGCCTGAACTCCCCGGTGAAGCTGAAGAAAGTGGAGGCCTTGATGAGGAAGGAAAAGGCGAACATTCTCCTACTCCAAGAAACCCATATAAAAGCTCAGGACAAACAGAAGATACATCTCAGGGGGTACAAGATATGGGCGCAAGCAAATACCAATGATAAAAGGGCTGGAGTGTTGATAGCAATTAAAGAGGGCATGGATGTAGCTCTAATAGACAGGCTAACGGATAAGGAGGGGAGGCTAGCATTTATCAAACTCGAGGGTTGCTGCCTAACCCTAGCTACAATATATGCGCCCAATACAGGTCAAGATGGCTTCCTTCGAGACGCATTGGAGAAACTCGAGGGCTTTGCGAAGGGCGAAGTGATTCTGGGAGGAGACCTAAACATAGCATGGCATCCCCAAACAGATAGGAGCACAGGGGGTCCCCATAACCAGGATGCCCCCTCCAAACACCTCAAACATAAAATGACCAAGCTGGCACTTTGTGATGTGTGGAGAGAACTAAAGGGCCAACAGAAGGGCTACACATACTTCTCGCATGTTTATAAAACAATGTCAAGAATAGACTATTTCTGGGTATCAGTGGGCCTCATGGGCAAAATTCAAGGAATAGAAACAGGCGCAATTTCACTCTCAGACCATGCCCCAGTGTGGCTGGACTTGACGACCCCAAGGAAGGGGGGGGGTGGGCTCTGGCGCTGGAAGCTCCCACAGGACATTCTTACAGACCCGATAATGGGGGAAGTGATAAGGGAGAAAATTACAGAATATTTTGAACAAAATGACACCGGAGAAATCCCATTGGGCACAGTTTGGGAAGCATTCAAAGCGGTAATCAGAGGACACCTCCTAGCATTGAAGGCCACCAAAGAAACCCAGAGACGCTCCTGGGAAAAAGAACTGGAAAAAAAAATAACGGACACACAAGAAAAGTTACTATCCCATCCCTCCAGAGGTCTCAAGAAGGCCCTTAGACACGTCCAAGGGCAACTGGATATGCTGCGCACCAAAGAAGCAGAGAAATCTCTCCAATACCTTAAACAACGCCTCTATATAAAAGCCAACAAAGCGGACAGATATCTAGCGAGACAGCTTCGAGAGAAACAAAAAGCAACAACCATCATGAGCATTCGAGACGCACAGGGTGAACCCCAAACACGAACCCATGACATAGGAAAGGCCTTTAGAGAATTCTATCAAAAGCTATATACATCAGATCACCAAAACGAAAACGACCCTCCCCATCCCAAAAATCCCAGAAGATAAAAAAGCATTAGAAAACCCGATAAGCGAAGAAGAAGTAAAGAAAGCAATAGCGGGACTTCCAAACAACAAAGCACCTGGCCCAGACGGCTTCACAGCCCCATTCTGCAAAGAATTTGCAGACCTACTCACCCCTGTCATGACGAGACTCTTAAACTCCTTCAAAGAAAGCAGAAATGTGACCCAGTCAATGAACGAAGCAAAAGTGTTGGTATTCCATAAAGCAACGAAAGATCCATCCCTCCCAAGCTCCTATCGCCCCATAGCTCTAATTAACCTGGACGCCAAGATATACACTAAAATTCTAGCAACTAGGCTGTCCCCACTACTGCCAAACTTAATAAACACCGACCAATCAGGTTTCATTCCAGGGAGACAAACACACGATAATTTGAGAAGAATATTACACCTAGTAGAAAAAACAGGGATTACACACACCCCGGCAGCCCTCCTCTCATTAGACGCCGAAAAGGCGTTTGACCGGGTAGAATGGTCAATACTTTTCAAAACACTCGAATGGATGGGATTCGGGGAACGGTATATAAATATGGTAAAAGCTAACTACAACTCCCCAACAATCAGAATAGCCGTTAATGGCGAGGTCTCAGACACAGTGAAAATAACAAGGGGTACCAAGCAGGGATGCCCGCTCTCCCCCCTTCTTTATGCCATATTTCTAGAACCACTCTTAATCAGAATACGTGAGACAGCCCGCATTACGGGGATAGATATGGCAGGCGTACAACACAAAGTAATTGCGTACGCAGACGATTTGTTACTGGCCGTAGCAGACCCTGGGAGGACACTGACCACAGCAATTAGAGAATTGGAGACATTCGGGGCAATATCGGGCCTCAAAATAAATAGGAATAAATCGGAGATTCTACTCTTAGCAGGAGAAAGAGCGGAAATAGAAAGAATAGCGGCTACACTAGATCTAAAAATGGCAGAAAAAGGAATTAAATATCTGGGCATAACCTTGACACAGAAGATAGAGACGCTATAAGCTAAACTTTCCCCCACTCCTGGAGCGGGTAAAGAGGGATCTGGAACGTTGGAATCCCCTAATGGTCTCATGGTGGGGCAGAATCCAGGCAGTAAAAATGAACATCCTCCCAAGGATACTATTTTTCTTTCAGGCACTCCCAATTAGGGTCCCCAAATCATTCTTCAAGGCACTATCTAAAGCGGTCACATCATATATCTGGAACAAGAAGTCCCCAAGGATTGCCAGAGCGACCCTCACAGCTCCGACCAGGGCGGGGGGTATGTCCTTGCCACATTTCCGCAACTACTATCAGGCAGCGCAATTATGGGTCCTTCGAGAATGGCTGGGAGATGACCAAAAAACAGTGTGGGTGACACAAGATCGGGCGCTAGCCAGATCCCCCTTGGAGGAAATCCTATGGAAAGCGAAACCGCATAGGCATCCTAATCTCTGCATTAGTGAAATTATGAAAACCACCCTAGAGGCCTGGGACGAACAAACTCGGAAGGGCACCATGACCACGGTCCTAGGCCCATTCACACCTATCTGCCGGAACCCCCTATTCCCCCCGGGAATGGAACAAGGCTCTTATGAGAAATGGGAAACCGCAGGATGCACAAAAATAGGGGAAATGTTTCGAGGTGAAGTAGTGACCACTTTCAAGGAATGCAAAACACTACTAAATCTAAAAGAGGCAGACAGGTTCAAATACGAACAGCTCAGGCATTGGCTTGCGACTCCAGACATCAAAGCGGCGGCCACTAGAGACCTCACCCCATTTGAAAATGTTTTCATTTCCAATTCAGGGACAAGAAAGCTAGTGTCCTCCCTATATAGCTTCATCAACACTCAAGAAGAAGAAGTCAAATGGGCCTACATGGTCAAGTGGACGAAGACACTGGGGGAAGAAATCCACAAGCCGCAATGGACGGACCTCTGGAACACCATCCCAAAAATGACCCGATCAGTCCAAAAAAGAGAAATGTGGCAAAAAATCATCACCCAATGGCACTATACGCCGGAGAGACTACACTCCATGTACCCACGAACAACTAACACCTGCTGGAGAGGATGCAAAGAGGTGGGCACATGGAAGCACATCTGGTGGGACTGCCGGGGGATCAAAGGCTTTTGGTCAGAAGTAAAGTCTGAAATGTCAAAGATCTTTCCGGATGTGGATCTATTAGGGGAAAGGGTATGGCTTTGTGGAATGAAAGATCAGACGGCCAAGAAATTCAAAAAAACACAATGGAGAAGCTTCATGGGCCTACTCATAGCAGCATGGGCGACTATAGCTCAAAATTGGAAGAAACAAGAACCACCTCTGCTGTATGCATGGCTACAAAAAGTATGGTCACAATTGACCATGGAAAAACTCACACACACCATACAGGGATCAAAAGAGGCCTTCACAAAAGAATGGGGAGAGGTTTTGGACTACCTGCAATCGGACTACATGGAGCAATGGTGCCCGCACAACATACGAATCTCGAACATTTTTAGTTCCTAGACATACCCAGGCAAGAACAGAGACACTCAGGAGAACTTCCGGGGTGGGAGGGGGGAGGGCGAGGGAAGAGGGAATACGTTATCAGTTGTATATTAGTATTTGAAAATAATAAAAATATATTTTAAAAAAAAAAAAAAAAATAAAAGGCCCTATACAAAAGAAATCCATTGCCAATCCTTAACGCTAAATACAAATAGTGTGGGATAGTCTTCATGAAAAAGAAAGAAGTGTTCACAAAATGATATGTCCGGATGTTCAGGCTGTTGGCCTCCCTTCCCCACATTTTCAGCACGGGACAAGGTGGTTCACTGGAGAATACAGAATACACAAGAATACAGTTCCTTTACCAGCATCAGGGCCTTCTGTACCCAAGTCACTTTACTTCAAAGTCACTGGATTCAGAGGGCCAGATACACGAAAATAAACGACAAAGTTCCTTTCCTCTTGTATGCACTCAATTCCTCAGCCGGGCTAAGATCACTTTTATATCACAATTGTTACTGTGTATCCCCTCTTCTGGGCTTAAATCCCCCTTTTCACAAGAATATTCTGCTCGGGTGACTCCGGGTTCACCCCGGATGCCCCTCAGCTGGGCTCAGATCCTTTATCTTACACAATTAGGCTCCCTCCGCCGGGCTCGGACCAATTTCAGTTTGCATTAAACTATCAGCAATTTTCGAATGTGCACAGGATTTAGCTTGACCCATTGCAGGACCACTTCG
The DNA here is from genome assembly GCF_040938575.1 of Ambystoma mexicanum. Classification (NCBI taxonomy): domain Eukaryota; kingdom Metazoa; phylum Chordata; class Amphibia; order Caudata; family Ambystomatidae; genus Ambystoma; species Ambystoma mexicanum. The sequence continues at coordinate 1,446,977,681 of NC_090922.1, read as the reverse complement.
ATCTCCAATTTCCCTTTTACACAATTGCCAACCCATTGGATACCTAACAGAGACCTTCAAATTAGCGCCCACGTGACGCCGGACCACTGACTATGGTATCCTTCTTGGCTTCCAAAAGTTCAGTCATTGCACATGTTTCAAATTCGATTTGCGTCGCTAGTCACATACTTTTTCACAAACAGATCTCTTTAGATTTCTTCCTACAATGTTGTTGCTTGCAATCTTGGTTCTAACACAGGCTTGTGTCGCATCAGTCTCTCCGAGTCGCCGGCTGTGCTGTCTTTACTGGTGCTGCTTTGTTGTAGGAGCCAAGAACAGTACCAAAGCGGCAACCGTTCTTCCAAGTCTTGGTTATCGATGCGGGAGAGCCCAGGGTATCTCCAACACACCAAGCAGAATTCTTCAGCTTTAGTCCCCAGTCTTAAGTTTTTGTTATCTTCCAAGGTTCATGAAAGTAACGGCCTGAAAACGTCAAGAGCACTTCCCTCCTTGCAACCCTCTCTGGTCTCGCCATCTTTCTTCTTGTATGAAACTGTCATCTGGGTCTCGCTGCTTCCTTGTGTGCTTTGTCTTGCTCAGAGTGTGCTATCGTGCTCCTCTTTTTATCCGTGTGGGGAAGTGTGATGGAAGTCAGGTGTACGTAATGATCAGTAATTTCCTGACCTTGCCTGCCCATTGTATCAGGACACGTCAGGTATGCAGCTCTAGTGTTATTTTTTGCTCAGGGAGAGCTGTCAGTGAGAAAGTGTTTGTGTCGGGAAAGTTTTGAGTTACTCAGTTCCTGGTAGGATGGGGAAAAGGTGTTCTAGGGAATGGGATACTGTGTATCGCCATCTGGTTTCCCACTCCCCAAAGACCCCTCTCATCCAGGGTGTCTTCCCGCAATGGTCCACCACCAGGACCTAGATCGGAAAGCGATGGCCGTGTGCTGGCCACCTGGATGACAGATCCCTGGGGACTAGCGGGTGAGACCCCTTTCTCACAACTCGCTCACGATCATACCCCTGGGACCTTCACAGAATGAACGTATATCTTTACAAGTATGGGTTGTTATTCTTACCTTCTACAGAGACTCGAACAACCGCCCTGAATTTCTGTCATGATCATCCATCCGCAAGACACTGTGGGATAACTGCAACGGTCCGGAATTTGCAGAGACACTTCTGGTGGCCAAAAATGTCATATTCCATAAAAGAATATCTTCGTTCTTGTTTGGATTGTGCTCAGAACAAGGCCGGCAAAAACAAACCAGCAGGGTTACTGCTTCTATCCCCATTACCCACCAGACCGTGGCAAATTATAGCAACCAACTTCATTGTTGAAATTCCCCCTTAAAACGGTTATACCACCATCATGGTGACCATTGATGTCTTTTATAGGATGGCCCATTTCACCTATTGCCTAAGTTGCCCACTGCAGTAGAAATGCCAGAAGCATGCTTCCAAGACATTTTTCGTTTGCATGGACTACCATTATATCAGATCGTGGTAGCCAGTACATTTCCAGATTTTGGTTTAATTTGTGCAAAATTCTACACATCACAAGGGCACTTCTAGATACCAACCCCAGAGCAATGGGATGACCGTAAGGGTCAATCAGACCCTCAAACAGTACCTCAGGTGCTTCTCTACTCAAGTAAATGACTGGTATACTCCAATATCCACTTTTGTTCTTATGTATTTCACCCTAGGATCACACCCTCAGTGAGAACCGAATCCTGTGATGTACCCTCAGTGAATAACTGGGTAACGGATCTTGTTCAAGTACACATTCGTGCCACTGAACATCTTCAAAAGGCCAGAGACGATATGAAGAGACATGCTGTCAAAAAACGCAGAAACTCATCCCAGTAGTCTGAGAGTGATCAAGTGTGGCTATCATACCTACTTAGACATCTACGGCCTACTAAGCTGTCTCCATGCTTTTATGGCCCATTTTTGATTGTCAAATCCTCTGGCCTTTCGTCTCCAGGTAGCATCTTCATGGAAGAGGATTCAACCAGTTTTTCATGTCTCGCTTTAAAACCATATGTCGCTTCCCCTTCTACCCATGCACCCGCACCTGTGCTCACTGCCAATCAGCAGATTGAGTGTGAGGTGTCTCGCCTTTGTGATTCACGGTATCATAGGGGCCAGCTACAGTATCTAGTGGAATGGAAGGGGTACCCACCGTCACAACACTCATGGGAACCTGTTTCTTTCATTTCATCACCCTGCTTTACTGCACACATTCCACCGCCTGCATCCGGACAAATCTGGAGGGTCAGGCATTGGAAGGGGCATGCAGTCATGAACCGCCATTCCTGGTCCTTGTGGTCGGCATGGCAACGTGTCCCTCATTTTGCTGGCGCCATTTTTACCCCCAAGATGGCGCCCGCGACCTCTTGCAGTTACACATGCAGTGGTCTAGCGTTTGTTCGCCTTCTCCAACAGTGCTGGTTCTTCCGGTTTCTTTGCATAACAGCGCCTGTGGCACTCAGCTCGGTGCGTCTCAATGTAGGCAATTCGTTTTCCCTGTTCAGCACTCCTGGTATTCTCCTTTTCAGCCCTTTGTTCCTGGTTTCCATCTATGCTAATTTTCCTTCTGTTCACCTGGTTCCCCCTTCCTTGGCACCCGTGCTCCTCTTTGAACCTTGTTTCCCATGTCTTCAGTTTGTAACAAATCGCCCTCTATATTGGGTCAATTACCCAACAGTTCATTTTGGACTCCCATGTGTGATTTTACTCTTCTCTAAATCTTTCCCTTAACCTTCGGCGGACAGGTTTTTTCTTCTGTGACAAACCTTTGCCTTTATCCTACGGGGGTCACCCTGCCAGGGCTTACGCTATTTGGGCAGTGTGGCGTCAGGAGAGTTTCGCCCCCATCTTCACGACACACGCTCACACAAGAAGAAGGATAAGAAACCCGTCGGCAAGAAGACCTCCAAAGTGAAGGCACAGGTGAGTGCACTGCCCTGAAATACTGGTGCTCCTTCAAGAATTGAGCCAAAAAGTGAAGAGAGAGAGAAAGAGAGAGAGAAAGAGAGAGACAGAGAGAGAGAGACAGAGAGAGAGAGACAGAGAGAGAGACAGAGAGAGAGACAAAGAGAGACAAAGAGAGAAAGAGAGAGAGAGAGAGAGAGAGAGAGAGCGCGCGAGAGAGAGAGAGAGAGAGAGAAAAGCATCCAACACAGGATCCACTATGCCAAGAGTCTCGCTCACGTATGCATTACTGCTCGGGCCAAGAAGAGACAGGGCCTGCAGAACAGGAAATCCCTCCAATCACACACATGCTCTTGACAATCCAAGATGTTAGTCCAATCATAAGCAGGTTCGATCCCCTGAGAGGAAAGGAGTGGAGCTAGAGACACAAACACCATGAAAGGACCGCCCAAGAGGAAACATGTCCCAATCACAAACCCAGAGTCTCTAATATGATCACCCGAAACCCTCAGCCCAGAGAGGCTGGGATGAGAAAGCGATTGAAGGCTGTAGAAGAAACTCAGTGGGCTGAAGAGAAAGAAAGACTCAAAAGGCCGGAGAGTGGGAGAGAGGGAAAGAGGGGGAGAGAGAATGTTGAGAAAGTGAAACCCAGGGAGCTGGGAAGAAAAGGGCCCAGGATGTTGGAAGAAAGACCTGGCAGGTTTGGAAGAGGCTGGGGGAAATTACGCAGCTAACTCTGTACAGAGCTAAAGGAGGAGGTGGTGAGAGAAACCATAGAGGAAATGGCAAGACAAGTAGGACATGGTATGAGAAGATAAAGAGACGGTGAGAGAAGCTAAGAAGGAGGTGGGTAACAATTTGAAGACGAATAAGAGGAGGATGACAAGAGAGAAGAGGCAAGGGTGATACATGTCAATAGGGAGGAAGAGAAGAAAGAAATGAGAAAAGGTTCATTGAATATGAGCTAATGGCAAAATGGCAAGAAAGAGTAGGAGACTGGGTTGGGAGGCTGCAAAACCAGGACCCTGAGAGAGAGGCGTTGAGGACCCTGTAAAGACCTTGGGATGGCTCTCGGTCTTCCTTTTACTTTAGGCCTTGGATTAAGGAAGGCTCTATGGTGATGCGACTACTGAACGGCCATCTGGCTCCAGAGCAAACTTGGGAACCAGTAGCATTCCCCACCATACACAAGGTACACAAGAACATTGCCAAGGAGGCTACAAATACCAGAGACTGAGACTTTACTTAAGGGCTGAAACAGCTAAAAGAATTGAGACATTTGCTTAGAGTTCAATGCTTTAATTGGGACCCTCAGCACACAGCTTAATGATAACTGAAAGAACATTTACTTTGGACCTTTTTCCATCTTCACGAGAACCTCTTAGGTGTACTTTCATGCATGCCGATCATGACCACTACTGAATTAGTTTTGTGCGCATTCCATGGCATTGTAGAAATTGATTTGGGTTGTTCTTGTAGTATCCCTAATAAAGAGACATTGGGAAACCTTTCACATCTGGCCTATCTTTTCTCCTTGAATGGTTGAGCACAGAACCCACGATATTAGGTGCCTTAGAACTGGGTTCTCACTCCACTATATGCATATGCAACTACCAATTTCTCAAATTTGCAGAGCTAGACCACTGGTCTGCAGTCTTCAATAAACACAAAGCAACATGTGATGATAAAGTCTGCGCAACTAAGAACTATAAACTAAAGTAGCCTATTAGAAGCAATAATGTACAATACACAGCCTGTTTAAGTATATATCAGGGTCTGCATCTGTGTGTCGTCACCTTTCACCTATGAGTCTCAAAATCCACTCACCTGCTTGCAGCCGACAGAAAGATGCCAATGGACTGCAGCTGCTCACCCAAGCACGTTCCAAACATATAGCTAATGAATTTGTTAAGAAAGTTTGCATTTGCCTTTACAAGCAATATTTTCATTAAAATCGGGATTAAGACAGCATCATCACATTCTCTGTGTCCATAATGGAGAGCTACGGACTATGCCACAGAGGTATTATCAAGGCCAGTATTTTTCTGTGGAACCTGGAGCAATTCTGAAATTCATTCGCATGTTTTTCATTCTTAGGGGCACATAATGGGTACATTTGAAATACTGAACTGTACTTTTGAAATTGGTAGGATTTTCTCATCAAGTTATTTTTCATTTATGGGGATTGTGAGACATGTCCCCCGACAGCTATTTCCCCTTTAGCTTCCTCCTAGTTCCATGCAGCCATGCTTTTGTACTCTACTTGATAGCTTCTTTTCACATTTTCATATCACTAGTACTTTTTTCTCACAGCTGCACTTCCCAGCAAATTAGCATGAAAAATGCTTTTTCAAATTTTTCCTGCTGAATTATGGCTTGCTTAGACTTATTGACATCAAAAGAAAATACATAAACATATTTTTGGGTTCTTTTTTCAATGGTTTTGATTTCCTATGTATTTTTTGCTATTGATCTACTGGGTACTGAAGGAAAATCAACAAACTGTGTAAACATGTTCAAACAAACCATGGTTTAAATATCAGTCTATAAAGAAATTTGCTCTGTCAGGGCCTTACTGGAATCCTCATTAATGCTGGAGGCTGGATAAAAGTCAGGCTAGAAAATTCATCTTACTTACAAAGAATATTTTATCATACTTCCCATACAGTGTATGATCCCAATCACTTGAATCTATGGAATATATCTCAGTTTTCTAGCTTTGGTTTCTAGGGAAACATCCCCTGGCCTAATACCCCACTATGACAATGGCACGCACAATTTGTGGGGGACAAGAAACCCGGTTCTCCAGTGAAAACCTAGTCAACAAAAATGTAGTCAATGAAAACGTTGTGGTGAAAATACCTCTGCAGTGAAAAACTTGGCAAGCAAAAAGTAGTCAATGCATGTAGCTGAAATGTAGGCACAAATGTAGTGCTGCTGGGGTAACTGCTAGGTTTAAGGAGGGTTTTGTTGAATTGTGTTTGCCTGGTATAGGGTATGGGCAGGGGTAGGAGTTAAAGCAAAGATGTTGGGGTTTGGTTAGTCGTTAGGGTAGATTAAGTATCAGGGTTAGTGTTAGGGAGCGGTTCTTGTAAAGCTAGGAATAATAGAGTAATGGTAATTGTTGAAAAAAGGGATAAAGAGGATGGAGAGAGGCTGGTGATGTTAGTTTATGACAGCTGTTAGGGTAAAGTAACAGAGTAATTAGGAAAGTTGTGGTTAGGCTAATAGTTGGACTGATTTTCTATACTCTAGCCTGGTAAACAGATGTATAGAAGGCCAACCTATATTGTGACAGACCAACTCTGGGAAGCTGTAGCCAAACCAGTTTTGGTAGCAGTGACAGGGGGTGTAGGCTAAGATCTTCAAAGGTGGTAAGCTTGTAAAGGGTCCACAATGAGGTCTCACAATGGGAATCATAGATTACACTTAGACAGGAAATAGTTATTTATTTATGGCCAAAACACACTATGAAAAATGACTATTAGCAAGTAGAGTTATCACACAAGGCTATTAAACTAAATACATATATACATTCACTTTGTTATAGGGCATAATACACATCAGAAACTCCTGCAAAGGAAAGGTTAGAATAGTATTATGCACTTATGGTCCACAGATATGATCCCCAACTAAAATTGTCCAGCCCTAAATTGTCTGGGGCCTTTTGCGCAACAGTTCAGGTAAAAGTTCCACAGAAGTAATGAAGCAGGAAGAAAAATGCAGGTAGAGTCTCTGGGGTCCAGTGAAGGGTTATTGTGGTAGGATACAAATTACACTAATGTCCAAAGGTAGCAACAACATTCAGATATCTTGCGCAAGCAAGCAATCGCAAAGCCAAAAATGCTATACTTAAGGTTTATTATAAGCCCATTGACTTATAATGGGAGCATAGGGTCGGAAGGAAGCTTACCCCCACCCTGTACTTTGATTCTTCCACAGACTTGGCAGGACAAAGGAAGATGGTCCGAGGTTGCTTTTCACTCCAGAAATTGCAATCCTCGATTCACAGGTTGCAGGTTCGAGCTGATCTCCGGTGGTTGGCTTTTATTCTTCCAAGGTCTCCTGATTGAAGAATGCAGCCAAATCTCGATGCAGGACCCTCTCAGGACTGGACTCGGTCAGGTAAGCGATTACAGACTCACGAGTATAGCAGAGGCTGGCATTCTATGTTGGCTCTGCCTTAAACCCTGTGATGCCGGGGTCTCCTGAATACAGGGTGACCTTTTTCTCTATACACCACTCTGTTTAGGTTACAGACAGAACTGTGATTAGAGCAAAACAGCAATTTTTACCACCTTGGTATGTGCCAGGCTGTAAAGAAGAAAAAAGGGATTTAGAATCCAAAGGAAGGAGGAGGATATTTTGGTAATTAAGAGTAATAAGACAAACCTGATAGTGTGGGCGCCGGAACCTCTATCCTATTCCTAGGTGGTGTGGCTCTAGTTTACTCCTAACAATAGAGAATGGATTTTCCAAATAGGTCAATGCATAAACCGTAGGCAGGACTATCCATTAAACACGTGGAGGAAAGAATTATAAAAAAGAAAAGTTAGTAAGAACCTACCGCGGACAGCACGAAGATGCTCTAGTGACTCTATAGCAAGCGCCAGAATACTGCAAAGCCTCTTTCAGGAGTGTGCTTCTTCAAGTATATATAAATGTCTGCCGAAAAATTGGAATAAAAAATCATGGTCCATAAATCCAAAGCCAAGGGAATCTGATGCAATCCGGTGTTCAGTCTGAGGTTAGTTCAAGGAGGGGGGTGGAGGGTTGTCCGCAGGTCAAACCATGTGCGTTTGTCGCGTAATGGAGTAGCAGAAGAGTAGATGTTATATCCTGATTCAGGATCGAACACCAATGAAGAATCAAGATTAAGGAGGATCCGCGGGACAAACTCTTAGTTTGCCGCCAGACAGAATGGTAGAAGAGTAGTTGGCAATTCCTGTGTCGGGATCAAAACGCCAAATAAACAAGTCCAAGAAAGGGTTTCAGGGAAAAAAACGAACAGAGCAAACGTTGCGGGGTCAACTTCAATCAGAAGCGCTGAGACCCGGAAGGAGTCTTCCTTTATAGAATCCTGGAAGTCCTTTCGGTATTGCGGTGGTTCCTCACGTCGGGTAACCATTGCAGCGAGTGATTCCACCCGATGCGAATGTACAGCTGTAGAGACAACTTGCCCACGATTGCGGTACTCCTGTAGGTGCCATGGTAACCGCCAACTCCGTAGCAGTGAAAAGAGACGCTGAAGCCACCCGCCACACATGCATTGCCTTGCGTGGCAAACCGTGACACATGGTGATGCAAAAAAAGACTCAGCAGCCGCGGTCGGACTTGCTCTCCTATCCCGAGTCCCCTCGATGTTAGGACGCTGGAATTTCGTAGAGGTCAGTTTCGTAGTGCCAGCTGAGGATCCGCCAAGTTTCAGGCCAAAACTCGGTACAGCGACGGCGGCAGCACAGTAGCCCAAAAACGAAGCTGGTCAGCCACAGAACGGTTACAGAGCACTTCCCGGAGGCTTCCTTTGGCACGGCACCTTGCAAACGTCATTAATGGATGATCCCTCCACTCCAAGGGTCCCAGCTCCTTCACAGGACTGCTAAAGATCACCAGCAAAAGTTGTCGCCAGGCCTCCTTCAGTCAGGTCTCTGGGTTTCTTCACGGGTCTCGCAGCTGGATGGAATACTTAGCTCCTTCAGGTTTCTCCAGGATGTCTGAAGAATGTGTGCAGGGATCCTCTTTGTGATGCTGTAAATGCATTGGAGGGACAGGGCTTCCCTGTCCTTGTCCTGTAGTCCTCTTTCATATGTGTTATGTATTGTTTTCTGCCCAGGAGTCCATGTGGGACTCCTAGCAGTGCAGCCCTTTCTCTTTTTGGTTTGGGGTACAGACCCTTGGGATACCGTTATGGCACCCATGAGTGGGGGGTACAACCCTGTGACCCTAGTGTATGTTTTTGGGCACCTGTGTATGGCCCACAGAGCTAGGTATGGGCTGGTGGCAGCTCCATGCTGAATTTAACAGGTGCTCTGAGTATCCTCCATTTTGGGATACCAAGGCCCTGCCATTGGAATCATTTGATTCCTGATAGGAGACAAGATGGCCCCTGTGGCCGCTTGCTTACTATTGCCTGTTACCTTGTATTCCTGAAGTCCCGGGAAGCCCTGACTCTGTCCCTTCCCCCTGGCTGGCTGTTGGGTGGAAGTTCCCCACAATAACATATATGGAAGTCCAGGCCAGACTGGCTGGAGCCTTCCCAATGACTGTATGTTGCGGGTACACCCTGGCGGTGGGACCTGGTAGAATGGAGTGTGTGACAAATACGCATTTCATGTTATGAGTGTCTAGTATCTGGTGGTTGACACAATGACTGAGACAGCCCTGTCCAAAACTGGTATGAATGCAGTGTGGCGTGCTGAATGGTGAAGGCAAGCGTCCCCAACCAGCACGATCCTCCCCGCAATGAGAGACAATGAAGGACTCTCCCAAGATGGGAATAAGGCCAAGACAGAGTGCGGGTGAGAGTAAATGGGAGTTTATCAATCAGAATAGGGCATGCAAAGAACTCTGCAACATCCGAGAGCGCTCTGCCTGACAATAGCAAAGACAGGCGTATATATTTACAAAAAACGTCATAAGAACCTACACACTATAGGGGGCACAAGTTTAATGGGATTGGGTGGCGACGACTAACTATAGGTGCTGGCAGGTCGGCTTGAGTTCATCCGGGCGGTGTTGGTGTGCCAATGCGGCCTGTGGCAGAGATGAATGCCTTTCCTGACTTATTTGCCCTCGGCCATGCACACCGCAGTCATTCAATCATTACAGTGTTATTCTCTTTAGTAAATCTTCCAATAGGTTATTTTACAGGTTAATGCAACACAGGAGGAATGTACCTTGTGAGGGGTCTGGAGGTAATACGTCAGGACATGGTTACCAGTGTCCTGTTGACCGGGGCCATAGGTCGAGGGGCTAAGCTTCAGAGCCTGGGACGGGCGGTACAAGTCTTTCTGTCTTGTTAGAAGTTGTTATGGATGTTCCTCTGTGTGTTGTCAACGTGTTGGGTGTCCTGATTGCACAGGGCCATAAGTCTAAGATGGTCCGGTAGGTTGTAGGGTTTACAAGGGGGCGCGTGTGTTCAGGCAGAGGTTTACTGCTGAGCTGTAAATAATGCAGGTGGCGGGCCGCGGCCTTGGGTGCTACAGAGGGGATTACAACTCTTTGAAGCGGCTCCAGTCTGGTTGGGGGAGGTAAAGCAGTGCGGCGCGGTCTTTGTTCTCATGCCTTGGCAGTCTTCGCAGGGTGGGAGGGGGAATGGCCTTGCCCGTATTTCACAAAGGTATCTCCCTCGTGTGGTGCCGGTTTTGGGTATAGACATCACAAACATTTGAACACTCTATAATACTCATTCAAATTAATACAAAACATGCATTTAAACTTTGCTGGATGCGTTTCGATTATATCCAGTCTGAGCACCTTATTCATACATTATGTTTTAACAACTACAGTACTTGGTTATATATGTATATATATATATTTGCAGTAAGTGAGGTAGAATTAGAATTGGTGGAGTACACAGAAAATAACCCGCCACTGTTCGTGACGGTGGTGGCACCTGTGGGGCCTAGACATGCACACATGACAAACGCCTTCTCGTGCATCCTTCACATAAGCCCTCTGTATGGTTACATTCATCTTCTCGTGTCCTCTAGCAGCATTAGTTCAGTTATGGCGCAAGCCCATAGAGTGTAAGTTTCCCAGTGATACACGTGACAAATAGATCCCTGGTGCGTTCCTTTGTTTTTAGCACCTAACTGCAATGGTGTGGGCTCGCCATCGCTTATATCATGGAAGCATGCTTTCTTAGGTTTATACATTTTACAGGCTTTTGTAATATACAGGGTTCTTGTGGAAGAAAGCATACTTTGCGAGTGGTCTTGACATTAATATATAAAGACTGTCTGCCATCTGATGACCGTTTTACTGTTCTTTTCATTTCCCAGGCCTGCTGGCCGGGTCATGCTGGGAGCGATGATACACTGCAGGAGGTGAACTGATACAATGTTAGTGTATTACGCTAGCTCATGTCCGTCTTGTTCGTGGGAACGTGCTCGCAGCGGATCTGCCAGGGTGCTGCGGCGACAGGGATGACTGAGATTCTCCAAGGGTGGGGGCCGCGCTACAGTGCGCCAAGCTCACACCATCTTTACTAAATAAAATGGTTTCTGGGCCTAGCTAAATTTTAATACATGTGGGCAGTCAATATGTGTTGGGCAATCAATACGTGTGGGCAATGTCTCCAGCGGGTGAACCCTCCACCACCTGGGCCCGGGTGGCATGAGGGGACGCCCAATGAGCCATTGCCCTCACCTGGGGAGAAACGCAGGCGAGGGGGGTCTCTTGGACCAATCCTCCCCTACATTTCCCCCCTTTCGTTACTTAAGTAAGATGTAAAGAGAATACTTCACACATTTTTTTTTGTTTTTTTTTTTGATAGTATCCTTGTCAGTTATTCTCCCATTCAAATCTAGTACCAATATACACACACAAGTTCATATTCAGTCATTCTGTTCAGTTGCATCGTTTGCTGTTGTCTGTGCCTCCTCATCTACCTCCTCTTGTACATTGCTATATGCTTTACGTACATCGGTCAAGTGTACCCAGTACCTCAAGCCCTTCACCTTCACTGCCGTGGGCGTGCAAAATATTACTTCATATGGGCCATGGAATCGTGGTGCGTTCCACCGACGCACAAAGCTTCTGACATAAATTGAGTCGCCTGGCATCAGCTGTAGCTGTTGCTCTGGCTCCGTGACGGACTCTGTGACGTTACCCTCTTCTCTAGTGAAGGGTGGGGACAGTTGCTTTGATATCACGCGCGCTGCCCTTGTCAATTTCCCTAAATAATCTGTGAACTCATCTCCCAATATCGCGGTGCTTCTGTGAGCATCTGAGTGTTCGCGCAGTGGAGAGTGTGCTGTGTTCATTCGTCTCCCAGTCACTATTTCGTGCAGGGACAAATGGTGGTCTTTGCTTGGCTCATTTCTCAATTCAAATAGCGCAAGGGGTAGACAGTAAATCCAATTCTTCTTTAATGAAAAGCACAGTTTTGATAACCTGCCCTTTAACAGTCCGTTCATCTTTTCCACTACGCCATTACTTTGAGGATGATAAATTGAACATAATTTATGTTTTATTCCCAATAATGTAGTGACTTCCTTGAAAAGCTCATTTACAAAATGGCTGCCGTTGTCTGAGCGAATCACGTCACAAATTCCCCAGCGCGGGAACACTTCCCTTACTAGGAACTTGGCGGCGCTTTTGGCATCAGGTCGCGCACAGGGTCCTGCTTCCACCCACCTTGAAAATGGGCACACAACCACGATCATATACCGCGCGCCATTACACCTTTCCCCCATGTCTGCATAATCTATATGCAGCTCTCTGAATGGGCCAATGGGTTTAGGAATTGTTCCCCGGAGAGTACGTAATGTCATTCCTGAATTGTATATTTGGCATGTTGTACATTCCATTGCCAACCGAGACACATGCTCTTGGAGACAGGGCACGAACCATTCTTCCTGTATTTCTGCTGCGATGTGCTGTTTGGTGTTATGTGCAGGGAAGTGTAACTGTTGAAATGCAATTTCTAGTAACTGTATTGGCATTACCACTTTGCCTGAGTTATTTTGCCGCCACAGCAGGTCTGTTCCCGACTTGCTGCACCCCCTTTTTGTCCACATCAATTTTTCCTCTGCACTAGCTCCTTCCTGCAATTCTAGTATTTGTGATATGGTCATCATGTTGTATCCCTCTGGGGGCTCTTCGTTTCTTTTGTGCTTAAGTATGTACTCACCTGTGTCATATTTCTGAAAATAGGAAGCCTCCTTGGCGGCAGCGTCCGCTGCCGCGTTCCCCAAAGACACAACATCTGTGTTGGATGTATGTGCTTGGCACTTTACTATTGCTACTGCAGTAGGGTTTTGTAGGGCCTCAATTAGCTCTTTCAACAATTCTGCATGCTGTACTGGCGTTCCGTCTGCCCGTCTAAATCCCCTACGCCCCCATCTTGCTAGCCCTCCATGTACTGTCGTCGTCATGTAGGCTCAGTCTGTGTATATTGTCACTGCACAACCCTTTGCTGCATGCAGTGCTTCTATGAGCGCAATCAGCTCTGCTGCCTGTGCGGAGTAATGTGATGGGAGGCGGTATTGTACTAGTGTTTCAAACTCCCCACCTTCTAACCTAACTACTGCCATGCCAACGTGTTTTTCTCCCGTGTCCACGTCGATTGATGCAGACCCATCCACAAAGTACACTTCCCCCTCGCTTAGAGCGTTCTCACACACCACTGTGTCCTCCCCTCTTTCTCCTGTGTAAGTTGCGCAATCGTGGTTCTGCATGTCTTCGAGTGTGCACGCTTCTGTAATGAATGTGGCGGGGTTCACTGTCTTGCATCTCACTATATGGATATTAGCACTGGACAATATAATCTCGTAGGCGGTCGCCCGCTGTGTGGTCAGTGTGCTTTTTGATCTCTCAAGTATTGCAAATAATGAGTGTTCCACAAACAATGTCACAGGGCAACCCATTACTATTGTGGCACTTTTCTCAATCGCGAACGCGGCTGCAGCGAGTGATTGCTCGCACGCGAAATGGCCCTGCATCACGACATCTAAGGTACCACTATAGTAAGCCAATGGCTTGTGTCCCAAGGATGTTTTTTGTGTCAGTACTGCGGTCATGAGTGTTTCCTTGCAGTGTGAGAATAGGTAAAATTCGCGTCCATAATTGGGGTTTGCTAGTACTGGAGCGCTTGAAATTAGCTCTTTCAATGATTGAAATGATTCGTTCATCTCTTCTGACCATTGTATTTTTTCATTCTCCTGTTGTGCTTCCTTGAGTGCTTGTAGGAGGGGCCTCGTGTATGCTGCATAATCTAATATCCATGCTCGGCAATAGTTGCACATCCCCAGGAATTTCTGCATATCTTTCACTGTTGTGGGTGCTCCTACTGATCTTATTGCTTCTACCCTGTCGGGAATTATTCTCTTTCCATCCTTTGATATGAGCTGTCCCAGGTATAAGACCTCAGTCAGGCAGTACTGTAGCTTCTCCTTGTCTACCTTGTATCCCTTGTTGGCCAGTAAAGTTAGGAGCGTTGTTGAATCTTTTCTACATATTGCTTCATCTTGTGCACACACTAATAGATCGTCTACATACTGAATAATCGTACTCTCAACTGACAGGTTTCCCAAGTCTTCATGCAATATGCGGTTGAATATGCTCGGGCTCTCACAGTATCCCTGTGGTAATCTGCAGTGTTCATATCTCTTGCCCCCCAGTGTGAAGGCGGTAAGGTATCTACTCTCTTCAGCTAGGGGTATTGAGAAAAATGCGTTTTTCAAGTCTACTACTGTGAAATGTGATGCCGCTTTCGGGATGCTGCATAGTATCGATGCAGGGTTCGGGACTAGAGGGAACTCCTTCTGAATTACATCATTGAGGGGGCGTAAGTCCTGTATCATCCTCCAAGACCCTCCTTTTGCTTTTTTGATGGGATAAATACATGTGTTACATGGGGAGTTTGAAGGCACTATTATCCCTTGTGCTAGCAGTGCATTTATTGTTTCTTTTATCCCTTCTTCTGCTTCGCGGGACAATGGATACTGTTTAACTCGGGGTAAAATTGCTCCTTGCTTTAGTTTTATTACCACAGGTTGTACTCCGTGCAACAGCCCTACATCATGAGGGCCTGTTGTCCATAAATTGTTTGGTACGAACCTCATGTCGTCATCAAAAAATGACGGCGGTGCTCCTACCACTGTCATTAATTGGACGGGGGTCTCCCTGGCTTGTATTAAAATGTCACAGGGCATCGCTATTTCCATCACTATCTCGCCATCCCCTTCTATGTCAGAAAAGAGATCCTCATCTGTTACCTCTCGTAAGGCGATGTTGGCGTTTGTACACAGCACTGTGCGCCACTCGCATCCTTCTCCGTCCACCCCAATCACAGCGATCCTTTTCGCAGATACTTGTACAGCGTGCAAGTCCAATGATACCACTGATCCTGGTGCTGCGTTGGGACATACTATGGGGCGGAAGAGGAATTCCGCTGGACTCCTCCAGTCCATGCTTCTTAGCTCTGGAATTATGAGGGTCAAGGTTTTTAGCCCTGCAATGAACATCTCCTCATCTTGTGGCAGCCCTCGTATTTCCTGTGTGGTTATGTAGGCGTGCACTACCAGCATCGCACGCAAGGGACATATTCCGGGTGTAGAACACACTATTCCTCTCTCGGTGAATGATATGGTCATGTTAAGTTTACTCAGGAGGTCCCTCCCTAATAAATTTACTGGTGAGTTTTCATAGTATAGTAAGGGTGCCTTTACAGTTTTACCCCCCACTGTTACATCCAATGCTTCTGTGTAAGGAACTTCAATTACAGCCCCAGAGAACCCCTGCGTCTCTAACTTCCTGTTAGATAATGGGAATCGGCCCTCTCTGACACATGATTTCTCCGCTCCCGAATCAACCATGAATATGAATTGCTTGTCTCCTATCTGCGCCCCTACCAATGGTTCCTCTGCTGCACTGTAGGTGGTGGATAGGACTGGACACGCAAGTTTTCTCTGTGGGCTGTCCTATGCGGGGTGTCTCATTGCCCCCCCTTCATTAAATACACTTCCGGAAACCACTGACATACCGTTGTAAGGTGCTGGCGCGGGGGCCCCGTTTACATGTACCGCGAAAGGGTTACCTGGCGTGTATTGCACGCTGTCATTGTTTTGTGGGTGGTTCTGTGCTCTGTACTGGGGTCCCTGTTGCTGGCCAGCATTACCCTGGCCTGGGTTTCTCAGTTGCTGTTGTCCCATCGGAAGGCCATATGGGCTTCCCGGGTGGGGATGGCCATACTGTACTACCTCCGGGAACCCGTTGTTGGGTCTGCTTCTACACTCTCTAGAGTAATGCCCCCACCGGCCGCAGTTCCAGCAACTTCCTTGTGCACCTCTAGGACCCTGCCATCCGTTTCCTCCCGTTCCCCCGTACCCCGGTCCACCTCCTCTTCGGCCCCTGTACCCACCTCGTCCCCCTCGAGGGGTCCACTCTTGCCACTGCGGACCTCCGCCTTGCTCCTGCTCATTCCACTGCCGCTGTCCTGTTCCCGCCCAACTAGTTGCCACTCTTCCTTGTAGTGCTATCAGCCCCTCCTCCGCATCATCTCCCTCTCTGCTGTGTGGGAGCGCGGCTACTGCTGCTGCAACCTTCACCAACTTTGTCTGTACTAACTTCGCCTCGTCTGCCAATCTTTTCTGTGCCACCTCCTTCTCCCTCTCCTTAATTCGTTTACAATGGTGTACTATTATGCTCTGAATTTCTGGCCATCCCTTTGCTTCAATACCTGCTATCTTGTCGAGCGCCTTCTGCACTTCCTTTGGGAGCCCTCTTTTTATAATGAAGTAAAATAAAGATGTCGATTGATACCAGGGCGTACCAGTTTCTGCTCTCCACATCTCTTGGACCCGAAAAATGTAATCCATAGCCTCCTCCCAGTCATTCATGGTACACTGCATCACTGACTGTAAGTCTGGCGTATCTGGGAATGTTTCGCGTAAGGCATCCCGAACCCTGGCACGCACTGTGTTAAAGGAGGCCCCATCGTGTCGGTCACAGTCTAACGTTACTCCCGGGAAACCGGCTTTTACCCATACTCTCTCAGCCTGATCGCCCACTGCTGACACGAGCAGACTTTTCACATCTCCTATAGCTAGGGGTACCCCAGCAGTATGTTTCTCAAAGGCATATATTCACTTACTTGCCCCTCCTGATAACGGGGGCAAAAGCTTTAATAAATTGGCTTTGTCCATCTGCGCCCATGGGATATAGTTAGGCCTCCCTCCTCCCCTGTGTATCAACGGGAGCTGTAGCTTTCCTTTCGTCGTCCCATCCGGACCCGTTTTGGCTGCTGATGTTCCCAGTGATGCCATTTTCCCCACTCTGTTCCTTAATCGCCCCGTCCATTCATCATCCAGTGTTCTCATCGAACACGTACCATCCCCCCCTTCGCTTCCCCCTCCCATTGCCATGCTCAACCTGTCGCTTTCTTCTAATTCGTCCCTTATGTCACATAGTAATTCCTCTCTGTCCCCCATAGGCCTTTCTTCATTGTCGGCATCTTCCTCTCGCGTCCCTATTTCAATTATTCGTGTCGGTTCTTCTTCAATTCTGAACAGTATCTCACCTTTTTTCCACCCCTCTTCAGGTTTTCTATTCTCACTTGGCGCTCTAGACGCACGCCCTGATCTAGGTGCATTAAGTGCTGTTTGCCCACACATGTCCCTTATCATTGAGAGCTCGTCTTTTGCTATTGACAGTCTTGACTGTAAATCATCTGTGAGCGTCTGTATGTCCCCCCTTTGTGTACTCGCCTGGCCTCGCTCTCTCGTACTTTTATATGGTGGGGGTGCCGTAGGCCGGTGGGGTGTGGTAGTTGTCGGGGGAGGCACATATGTGGGGTCACTGTATCCTTCTGCGGGTACTGGCTTGTTTAATATCGGGTACAAACTTATTACCTCTACTGGTGGCGCTACACTTGGCAATTCTTTGACATCTTTCTGTATCAGTAGTGGATTGTCTGTGGTGGATGGGAGATCAGTATTTAATGCTGGTGTTTTGGGCGGTGGTATCTCTTCAAATAACCTCCAAAGATCTACTATTTCTCTCCTATTTTGCAGCTGCTTTCCTTTGTACTTCAAACAAATGCATGTGGTCACCATATCCAGAACACTCTTATCAAATGACCCTCCCTCTGGCCATATCTGGGGTAACCCCTCTCCTTTCAGCTCAGTTACCCATTGGTCGTGATATTTCTTAATCCGTTCTGCGTACCCTGGGAGATTCTTACAAATATGTGATAATGGTGTTTCAGCCCCCATCTCTGTGCCCTTCTAGTGCTTGTGTGTCTCTGTGTGTGTGTCTGCAACTACAATGTAAATGTAATATCAATATTGTTTTATTATTATTTTTTTTTTTTATATATATATTCTACTTCACATTCAATGTTAGGCTCGTTTAGGCTCCCCCCCCCTTTGATTGTACAATACAAAACTGACTGTACACAGTTTCTACTGTGTTCTCTTTGGGGGGCACATACAAGAGCAACCCATCATTTATTTTGACAATTTCAATCCAGAAATCAAAAAGGTACCCACTCGCTTCACTGTATCAACGTTGTCTTTAAAAAAAAAGTTTTATCCGGTCACACTTACCATGACCATTTAACTATTATACATTTATAGTCGCTTTACACATTCGCAACATCAGATTGTCTTCTGACACATACGAGGTGCACACACCTCTTGGTACCACTCAATTCACCATTCAAGCTGCCCTCCCTTTCCTCCCTAGCCGGCTGTCCCTGTCCGTCTTATTTGAATCTATGGATGCGCATGTATATATATATATATATATGTTATCCTGTTCTCCCCCCTTCCAGTAGGACTCTTTTTCTCTTATTTATTATTATTTTTTTTTTTTTCCTTAAGTTTGTGTTAATCTCACTTTTATTCTCCCCCTACCCCTAAAGAAAAGAAAAGAAAGAAGTAATAGCGATCACTAATATATTCTCAGTGCCCCCTTTTACTGAACACTTTTATTTCATATTCCACTTCTTCATATATTCCCAGTACTAGTCAAGATAGCACTATGCGGCGCCGCCTTCCACCCCCTTTCGGAGCTAGGTTCCCGTCACTTTTATCTCTTATTCACCTCGTAATCCTAATGGCCATATGCAAAGAAAAAGCAAAGAAAGTTTAAGATGATCTTTAGTAGATCTGCGTACTCCCTCTTCGTTACCTGTCCTACACTTCTCTTCCCGCTCCCCTTACAATCGCTCGCACTCAGTACTCACGTGCCCGTCTTGAACCGATAGTCTCCGAAACTGGGTCCGTCCAGGCAGTGTCGCCGTCAGCTCAACAGTCAGCCCCGGCTCCGGCGAGCGGTACTCAAAGGGGATTTTTCAACCGGGATCCCGTACCCTCTCTCTATTGAGTGCGCACTTCTTAGTGTACCGGTTGCCGTTGGCGGGCAGCCTCCCGGAGCCGGCTCACCGTGCGTATCCCTTTTCGACCGGAGATTCTCGTGCCAAATGGGGACGGTAATGTTGGATCGGAAAATAATAATAAAAAATCACGCTTTCGGGGTCACCACTGAAGGTATGCGTCCCCAACCAGCACGATCCTCCCCGCAATGAGAGACAATGAAGGACTCTCCCAAGATGGGAATAAGGCCAAGACAGAGTGCGGGTGAGAGTAAATGGGAGTTTATCAATCAGAATAGGGCATGCAAAGAACTCTGCAACCTCCGAGAGCGCTCTGCCTGACAATAGCAAAGACAGGCGTATATATTTACAAAAAACGTCATAAGAACCTACACACTATAGGGGGCACAAGTTTAATGGGATTGGGTGGCGACGACTAACTATAGGTGCTGCTGCGGCGTGGTTGGTCTTGGCTGGAAGACGTCACTGGTCAGCCTCGTGGGTTGGGCTTGGCCTGGCAGGCCGGCTTGAGTTCATCCGGGCGGTGTTGGTGTGCCAATGCGGCCTGTGGCAGAGATGAATGCCTTTCCTGACTTATTTGCCCTCGGCCATGCACACCGCAGTCATTCAATCATTACAGTGTTATTCTCTTTAGTAAATCTTCCAATAGGTTATTTTACAGGTTAATGCAACACAGGAGGAATGTACCTTGTGAGGGGTCTGGAGGTAATACGTCAGGACATGGTTACCAGTGTCCTGTTGACCGGGGCCATAGGTCGAGGGGCTAAGCTTCAGAGCCTGGGACGGGCGGTACAAGTCTTTCTGCCTTGTTAGAAGTTGTTATGGATGTTCCTCTGTGTGTTGTCAACGTGTTGGGTGTCCTGATTGCACAGGGCCATAAGTCTAAGATGGTCCGGTAGGTTGTGGGGTTTACAAGGGGGCGCGTGTGTTCAGGCAGAGGTTTACTGCTGAGCTGTAAATAATGCAGGTGGCGGGCCGCGGCCTTGGGTGCTACAGAGGGGATTACAACTCTTTGAAGCGGCTCCAGTCTGGTTGGGGGAGGTAAAGCAGTGCGGCGCGGTCTTTGTTCTCATGCCTTGGCAGTCTTCGCAGGGTGGGAGGGGAATGGCCTTGCCCGTATTTCACAAAGGTATCTCCCTCGTGTGGTGCCGGTTTTGGGTAAAGACATCACAAACATTTTAACACTCTATAATACTCATTCAAATTAATACAAAACATGCATTTAAACTTTGCTGGATGCGTTTCGATTATATCCAGTCTGAGCACCTTATTCATACATTATGTTTTAACAACTACAGTACTTGGTTATATATGTATATATATATATTTGCAGTAAGTGAGGTAGAATTAGAATTGGTGGAGTACACAGAAAATAACCCGCCACTGTTCGTGACGGTGGTGGCACCTGTGGGGCCTAGACATGCACACATGACAAACGCCTTCTCGTGCATCCTTCACATAAGCCCTCTGTATGGTTACATTCATCTTCTCGTGTCCTCTAGCAGCATTAGTTCAGTTATGGCGCAAGCCCATAGAGTGTAAGTTTCCCAGTGATACACGTGACAAATAGATCCCTGGTGCGTTCCTTTGTTTTTAGCACCTAACTGCAATGGTGTGGGCTCGCCATCGCTTATATCATGGAAGCATGCTTTCTTAGGTTTATACATTTTACAGGCTTTTGTAATATACAGGGTTCTTGTGGAAGAAAGCATACTTTGCGAGTGGTCTTGACATTAATATATAAAGACTGTCTGCCATCTGATGACCGTTTTACTGTTCTTTTCATTTCCCAGGCCTGCTGGCCGGGTCATGCTGGGAGCGATGATACACTGCAGGAGGTGAACTGATACAATGTTAGTGTATTACGCTAGCTCATGTCCGTCTTGTTCGTGGGAACGTGCTCGCAGCGGATCTGCCAGGGTGCTGCGGCGACAGGGATGACTGAGATTCTCCAAGGGTGGGGGCCGCGCTACAGTGCGCCAAGCTCACACCATCTTTACTAAATAAAATGGTTTCTGGGCCTAGCTAAATTTTAATACATGTGGGCAGTCAATATGTGTTGGGCAATCAATACGTGTGGGCAATGTCTCCAGCGGGTGAACCCTCCACCACCTGGGCCTGGGTGGCATGAGGGGACGCCCAATGAGCCATTGCCCTCACCTGGGGAGAAAACGCAGGCGAGGGGGGTCTCTTGGACCAATCCTCCCCTACAATGGCAGAGTGCTAGTCAGAATCCACATTCCGTGTTGGGAGTGTCTGAATGGAGAAGAATGGCCTGAATGCACTGTAAGCCTGATTGCTGCCCGACTGCCTGAATGCCCTTCTGAGTAATTGGTTGCCTCAGTGTGACCCAGCAGAGTGAATGGGAGATCAACAGTATATCTGGAGCCTCTCACTGTTAGAAATCGTTCAGAAGCTGATGTTGATACTTGATGCTTGTCCTTGAAGCCCAGCTGGAAGAAGAAGGCTTGCTGCTGCATTTGCTTCGACCCGATCCGAAAGCTGTCGAGACTGTCAAGGAACTGATCCAAGAGAGGATCTGGCTAGGAGACCTCTTCCCGAGCTATGAGGGACATTGTGCACCAGCTGATCTTTGCGAAAGCTCCCTGGACGTCAGACTTTGAAAGGCAGTCGACCGGGAGTGAGAGACCGCCGCAGAATCACAAAGTGAAGCACCCGGACATTGAAGTCCATTACCGTTGTCGACCGCCGTCACCGACCAGAGCCGCAGTGCTCCAAGAACATAGAAACAAGGACTCCCTTGCTCATCCTCGTCGACCGCTTTCATCCTGCCCGAAGAAAGTCAAGGCCACCGCCGACCGTGGAGAATCCGCCGATGGGTTTCCCACCACCCGAAGACCGCAGAGATGCTGACGACTCAACGCCCTTGCTGGGCCAAAGTTCTTCATTAACTCTTTGCGGAAACCAACTCTCGTCGCCGAGGTGCACCACACGCCTCAGCTTGCAGGACGTTTTCGACCGATCGTCAACAAGAACCGCAAGAACTGAAGCTGCTACCGCAACAAGCTTTCACCCTTTTATTCACAGACTCTCGACAACCTGTGGCTCCTGCCTTAAAGGGAGTGCACTCAAGAAGGGCCCGTCGATGACTCATCGAAGAACACTATGAAACCAAGTACTTTGGGGTCATGGAATCTTTTAGAAGGACTTAAGACTATATTAAGCATAATTGGACTGTGCTTGTCAATACGCTTTAATTACAGGTTGCCCCAGTGGGGCACCTCCAGTGCTTTACACCTCTTCTTATTCTAAAAGCCAGGTAAGAGCAGCTGCCCTCACTAGCCAATAGCAGGACTAGCCCGCACACACACCGCAGCAGTGGTCCAATCAGGACCACTGGTGGGAACATTCATGCATACCACTCAGACACACCGAAACCAGTTTGTGCATTGGGACCAGATAGTCCCAGCCCACATCCTGCCAGCAAACACACACAGCCCTTCCGTGGCCCGACAAAAGCTTCTGCTTTCCAGGGCACTGGAAGTCCTTATAAGGATTTTCCTGGCCCCTCAGGCCACAAAGAAGGCTAAAAAACAAGATGGCAAAAGGACAAGCGAAAAATCTTGTGGCACAGCCATGTTTGACGAGTAGCCATAGTTAGTAGCCAAACACGGTAAAAGCGGTAAGGCTAAAACAAAAATTCCCCAAAAATGGGAAAAAGTCACTGAGTGTTAGTCTAGGGCAAAACAAAAATGCACTTCATCGTACTGCAGTGTAAGCTGATGTGCACAATGATAACAAGTTACCACGATACAAAAGTAGTAACACAGTAACACGACTAAGGGAAACAATGTTTCCCAGTACTGTCAGCCTGAAGGACATGTTAGATACTCCATGACATATGAGCAAAAGCACTGTAAACAGTACAGGTAAGATTCAAACATAAAAGCAAAAGGTTTGGGGGTTCCATAAAGATTGAAGGAAAGGTGCAGTAATGAGAAATCTTTCCTACCACTAAGGTTAGTATTAGAGCAAGGCTTAGTCACTATTCATTTTCTATTTATTTTGTATTGAGTTACATGCACATAAAATGCTTTAGCGCTCTTAAGAGTTAAGAGTTTTGCAAGAGTTCAGGGTAAAATAAGGGTTGCAATTAGAGTTAGGGGAAGGTTTAGGAATGGAAGTAGGGTGATTGTGGGAGTTTCGTTAGAGGTTTGGGTCATATTTAGGGTTACTACATTGTATTTTTGTGTATTTAAAAATAGCTTTTTGGCGACCTCATTACTGCCAACATGTTAACACTTTGGATTGCTTGAGTACATTTTTTAAAACAACTTTTTGCCAACTACGTTTTCACATGACTGCATTTTCACAAAGAACCGCATTAGGCTGTTTGAATCTGAAAGTTGCATTTTATTTAAAATAATAAATCAAAATAATTAAAGGTGGTCCCCTAACTTTAACCTGCACAAATACAGCCATTTTGTCGACATCATTGTCTACTATTCTCTCATTCATGTTTTAAGTTCCCAATTAAAAGAAAAAAACATTTATATAAAAACAAGTCCCAATAGCTATTCTAGACAACCATATACAATATTTTCCAAAGTAAACATTTAAATTATCACTGCTTGTCAAAGCACAAACCGCTTGGAGAGATCTGCTTAACAATATGTTATTCCCTTGAATGTCTGACACCATCGACAAGTGCTGGCATCAGAGAAAAACATTGAACTTTCTTATTCTAGAGCTAATTCTACTCTAAATGTTGGACGTGTTGGCTTCTAGTTCGGATATAGATACAAAAATACTGGGCATAGTATTTTTGTCTACAGGTCTTGATTTGAATAGAAGCCTTTATTTTGGAGAGCACAATATCTAGATGTATTTAAAGATTCACACAAGCATGAGAGTATATGTTTGAGATAGAAACAGATTCAACGTTCTATTTTAATTTTATATTCAGAGTCTACTTAAGGCAGAGTCATTTCTTTTCTGCACAATTTAATTTTGGAAAATCTAAGTAAGGCACAAGTGATCACAGTTCAAGGATGTTTATTAAATTGTAAACTGGGTAAAATAAACACCTAATCTAAACCGAAATCTAAGATGGGAGCAAGCTACGTCCATCAAATAATAATAATACCGTCCAAGTGGAGTCTTTTCAAATGAAAACTAAGAAACCTATTGCCAATCCTTACCGTTATGTTACAAAAGAGTGTGGTATAATGTTCACAAGAAAAGAAATAAGTGTTCACAAAATGATAAGTCAGGATGTTTTAGCCAGGGTCTCCCTTCCCCATGTTTTTTAGCATGGGATAAGGTGGGACGCTCGAGCACAGCACACTCCTGGGCTTCTCCGGCACAAGCTTACAGTTCCTTTTCTCAATATCAGGGCCTTCTGTGCCCAAGTCTCTTCTCAAGCAAAGACTCTTGTGTAGAGGGCTTGATATGTCAAAACAAAAGTTCCTTCGCTAGTCTTTTTACATCGGGTGATTACCCTTCACTTTTGGATCCCCCTCAGCCAGGCTCTGATCCTTCTCTCAGTCATCGGCCTCCCTCATTCGGGCTCAGACCAACCACTCACTGTGGACATCACTCAGTCGAGTTCATACTCGTCATCACAATGTTGTTAACTTAGCTTCTTCACAATATGGGATTCACTTCCCTTCCGTCTCAATCTCTTTATTTGTAATATTCACAAGTCTTAATGTGTTTATAAACAACCCCTTGTTTAGGAGTGTACCACGATTGCAACCGCGTCTCCCTGCCTGGCTATCATGAACCGCTGACATCTGTCACACCATTTGCCAGCTGTGATTCACGTTCTTACGTTTCTTTCACCGGAGGCTTCGCAGGACTGGACTGAAAAGGGCAAGGGCAACTCCCTCCTTGACGTCCTCTCGCGTCTCGCCGTCTTTCTCCTCCACTTGAAATGCCATCCTCGAATGGCTGCTTCCCCGTGCATTCGGCCTTGCTCGTAGTGTGCTTTGATGCTCTGCCTTTTATCCCAATGAGGAAGGGAAAGGGTAGTCAGGTGTATGTAGTTGTCGGCAACTGCCCGACTCGGCCTAACCCTTGTGTTGGGACATGTCAGGTAAACGGCTTGGGTATTAGACCGTTGTCATGCACGCTGTGAGAAAGTGTTTGTGTTGGAAAGGGGGGGGGCTTGAGTTTCTAAGTATCCTACTAGGTAGGATGGGGAAAAGGTGTCACAGGGAAGGGGATACCGTGTCTCAACCGTCGGAGTTCCCACTTCCACTCCCCAAGGACCCCTCATCCAGGTGATCCTCCCGCACTGGTCCACCCCCAAGAACTGGATCCAATAGCGATGGCCGTGGCCTGGCCACATGGATAACAGATCCCAGGGGACTAGTAAGGGAGACACCTTCAGATGTCTCACAAAAATGGCTGATTATTTAAATTGACATTTTTTTCCTGAGAACAAGGGTATAAAATAAGATTCTTCCTCAAACTCTATTCAGGATATCCCTTTTCATGTAAAGGATGGTTTTCACAGGTCAAGAAGTCTTTCAATCCCTGCAAATCTGTGAATCACGCTGCATGCCACGTTACAAATCCATATATAAATTGCCTGTGTGAAAACATGGGGATGAATTAATATTTGGCTTGCGCCACAGAAAAATATGCCCTGTGCAATAATACATTTTACGGCATTCTATTTTAGTATACTTCCACAAAGTTTCCCTTACAGGCCCAGTCCCGTTTAGTGGCATAGCTTGTAAGGTTCTATGAAGCTTTGCCACATTTATTTAGCCAAATGGCAACTTGAGGAAAAAATAAAAATGTGGTGCCTAATTTGCATTTTTTTTACCACAAATAACTGGGGAGACTACCGCCCCCTCTTCTACCCCATACCCAATATATATCTTACCTCAAATTACCATCTACCGGTTTGTGGTAAAAAACAAAAAGCGGCAAAAAGTAATTCAGCAAAGTTGCCATTCACCAAAAGTGATATATACCGCTTGTAAATGATTCCACCAAAACACTTTCAATTACTATCCAGGGTTTACCTCCTTCTTGAAAAAAAAAATATGAATGCACATGGGCTGCGGTACCCACTTTTGGATTTTCTTTTTAAAGGCCTAGGACAGGAAGGAACAGTAACAGCACTAGCCAGCTCCGCCAAGTGAGCGCTGCTCCAAGTCTGTCCCCAGCTTACGAAATCCCTCTCAAGCAATCTGGTTCTCTATTGGCAAAGGCTTCTGCATTGGGCTGCCTCTGGAAAAAAGGTCTTCATAAGAGGGATTTCAATCAGCTCCATCTAGGTGGAACCCTAATCAGCCATTTTCCTGTCAGACAATCTCCAGTCCACCGCAGTTTACCCAAAGAACTCTCTCAACTTCCTGGGCGTTTGGCTTCATATTTGATTAACTCCATCCATGCGGCATGGTTTGGCATTTCTGATTGGATCGGACATATGTTAGGTTATCTTTTTATATACGATACCGACACACCCAAAAATCCCCCTTTTTATTTTGATTTGTTCTATGTATTTTGCCATGTGACAAGTAGAGGTATATCTTTCTTCCACGCCAGAATTATGATCAAATTGGAATTAAATATGTCTTTCCCTTATAGTATCTTATATGGAATAACACGATTATGGAGGCCTATGTATTCGGAATCGCAATAAAATTCTGAATTTGTGGTTATTCCCAAAGGTTATAGCATATAATGTAATTTCATTATTTTATATTTTTAAAGCGAACCCATATGCTTTGTTTTCACAAGGAGCGCATTGCATGTCTATTGGAGTTCACCATTAACAGAAAGATGTGCTGAACAAATGTTTTGGGCCCCAGGCCATGAAGCAGACACATAATAGATAATGGCTTACTGCTCTTGCCTCAGGCCAAAGGTACATGGTACATGCAGAGATCTGGACTTTTGAAGCAGCCTTACTAATGTAACTTCACCCCAATGTCCCTCAAACTGTGAACCCTCATGAAAATTCGGTTTTTGGAATGCAATGGCTTGAGTTTCATGCATTTCTAAGAACAAGCTACATGAAAATATGAATACCTTAATCTGTGTCTGTTCAGCTCAGCGAATGGATTAATTACAGATTGGTAGGTCTGTATTACCAAAAAAGCAGACCTATGGAGCTTCTGCCTTGAGAACTGAGCACTGAATAAACACAGGCCAGATTTCCAAACTTACAGCTGTATTGACTATTTTATAATGACATGCATGCAGAAAACAATTGTCATATTATAATGTTCACTTAAGAAGAACTAAATAATGTATGTCTTATAAGGAAATGTAAGTCCGTCTGTTAATACATACTGCACATCGATATGTTATCTTCTCGGGGATTATAAGAATGCACCTTATGGGTCATTTAAAGTAACATGGCTGCACAAATAAACACTGTTCACATCAAGCATTTGCTTAACTAAAAACTTAGTTGTGTGATATTTTAACATTACAGTCCTGAAATGCCATGCAAAACAAAGCTTATTTAGTGGACTTTAGTGGCTTTATATTTAATAAACTTGACACCTGGATGTAGCTGGATTACCGAACTCAACAGTAAATTGGCCAGAAAGGCAGAGTGGGTATTCTGTCAGTGAGGAATCCCCACCAGAAAGGATCTCCACTCAGCTCTCATAGGCAGATTGGACCTCATTTGTATGTGACATGCTGCCTGTAAATGCACCCACTCCTTGACAGCGTTGTAACCCACTTTGTAGTGCAACTAAGGTCAGGACAAACCCCACTAAGAGTAGGTCCTGCCTAAAAACAAACCACACAGTAAGAGTAAGACCTGCCTAAACTAGTCTCTCAGGGCAGAGTTTCAAGTGAGGCGGGGTATCATCAGAACTCCCAAACACCCATCAACATGTAGGGCTCATTTCCACCCTCAAGCACATGCCTGTGGGGGCAGGGGGTCTCCTGAATTGGGGCGCGAGAAAGCACATGGCGCTATACTACAGTGTTGGCTAGAAATTAAACCACTCAGTAGAAAATGCGCGCGAAGGGAGGGGAAAAACATGGTGAAGAGTGTGGTAGGATTATACACATTCAGCTGGTTTAGAATTGGGTGCACATGTTGTATCTTTCAAAGACCTTATTTTTATCAAGATGCAGTATAGTTTTTCCTTTTTATATCCAAACACATCCTACACTTTTCTTCCTGTAGCCGATTCCCACTATATTCAACTGGTGTCTGATTTTTTTGTTTGGTCTCTGTGTAACCCAATGCTAGATTGTTGATGGTTTCTATTCCTATTAATCTGATTCAACTTTACCGATTTGTCATTTCCCATCCAGTCGTCGTCCCTCTACTGTTTTTTTCAAAGCACCTTTTTCACTTAGCTCATAGTTGTTGAAACGTTGTTCGTTTTTTCTGGTGGTGTTGATTTGGTCCTTTCCAGAATATTTATTTGATTTACTAACTCTGCCTGGTCTTTCATATACTGATCTAGCGCCGCCTATCTCCATCTCTCTATGATATGGTATGGATTTGTAACGTGCCTATACACAAGTGTTTCAAGGCACGACACTATCTCCTCCTCCTTCTACCTAGGCAAGAGTCACGTTGTCAAGTGCACAATTGCTAGAGCCATTGCTGACTGCAGCTCGATCAGATAAAAAAAACAGAAAATTAGAATCTTTAAGGAGAGAAGGGGCTGCATTTTCTTATGGTTAAAAGATTAGAATGAGAGCAGTAGGGGCTGAGGTCGGCCTCCCATCCCCGCAGTTGGGGACTGGCAATGCATTTCGAGATGGACAGTCATTTTGTGTGTCCAGCTGGCCATCACACTGAAGATGCATTGTTCATAAGGGGGAGTCGAGGGGGTCGCAGATATGCTGTGGGGGTGCTGACAAGC
Source organism: Ambystoma mexicanum (assembly GCF_040938575.1). Classification (NCBI taxonomy): domain Eukaryota; kingdom Metazoa; phylum Chordata; class Amphibia; order Caudata; family Ambystomatidae; genus Ambystoma; species Ambystoma mexicanum. The sequence continues at coordinate 1,446,948,876 of NC_090922.1, read as the reverse complement.
CTTATAAGGGACCAGAGGACCAGGCTGAAGGATCTACAACTGTGTGAGTTATTTTCCATGTGTTAATTAGTGTTTCTGCCCGCTGCAGTGAAAGCACATGTTCAGAAGTACTACTGGGCAATTAGAAGTCAGCATGCAAAATGTAACATTGCTTTGGTGTTCACAGACTAAACAGATCATTGATATTAACGTGAATGCAAACGTTAAGATCTGAGGCTCAAGGGTTCATCATAGTGAAGCCCCATAAAAAGGCGAACGGCCTAGTTAAAGCCTTTCCCAACGGTCTGCCATCAGTTGGAATAAACTTCTGCCGAGTCGGAGACTTGATCCTAATCATCTCAAATTCAGAAACACATTGAAAATCTTAAGGAGAAGACTAGGAGACTGGAAAAAGCGGGAGTAGGCTTGGGAGGGGGGGGGGGGGCTGGGGAGTTACAGTGTGTTGGAATATAATAATATACGTGAAACCAGGATTGACATGATGTACCCACTGTAAGTTTCGTTTGGTTTGTTTGGGAAAATGAATAAAAATGTTATTAAAAAAAACATTGAAAATCTTCCTGTTTAAATGAAAATAGAACGTTAGTGTAGTAACTGTCCATCTATGTCTTGGCAAGTGTCCCGATCTGTACGTAAATTGGTTATCTACCTACATTTGTCCTTATCTTATTGTTGTGCCCTGATGCCTGCAGGCTTACGCCGCATTACAAATAAATACATTAAATAAAATGGCGCTTCTTGAACTTTTAAACAAAGTCTCAGCAATATAGCACCAAGCTCTCTAATTGTAACTCTGTGGGATACGGCATCCAGCTTTCTCGGTTTCACTTTCAGGGAGATGGTGCCCTGTTCATTATTGTTTCTATGAAATATAGTGCAATCCTGATTCTACTACTGTCAGTACTCACCAAAAAAAAAAAAAAAAACGGGAACTAACTATAGCCTTCAGAATCGGCAGACTGGTAACCAGAGTTTAGGAGCGGGTCTCCTCACTTGAGGGTGAACTTTCCCTTAATGTACTTCTCTATTTGGTAATGTGTTACAGAGATGTGGTTCAATTGAAAGAGCAGAAAAAAATACTGCCAGATTTTACTACCCGTACTTGTGCTAGTATACCATAAATGGAGGCAGAGGGCAACACTAACCTGATAGGCTTTGAGGCGCAGCCGGTACAACTAGGAGTCGTCCAGTGGCAAAAAAGCTCTTCTTACTCTTACAGAAAAGATTGAGGTCTGTGGCAGATGAGATCAAGGGAGTATCCAAGAGGAGAGGTGAAGGGAAAAAGGGGTGGTGGAATTAGTAAAGTGAGTCGGGACCTGCCCCCAGGCAGAACAAGGACGCACTAAGAACAAGAGAATGCACAGAACAGTCTGTACTGCAGAGCGGCCATGGACCATGCATCAACTCAGGGTCCGGGAAGTTATGTACACGATCCGAAGGAAGTCCGGGACACAAAATACAGGGTCAAGAGTTTAGCTTCAGGAGACATGGAAAAGGACAAGCATGCACGTACGTTCAATCAGAAGAACCATCGCCATTACAGGTTTGTACTTTAAGTCTGTGTGGGCGGAAGTACAACATGCTGACGTCGTGCCTCACGTCCAGTAACCATGGTGAGAGGAGGCTGAAACCGACATGAAGGTGCAATGATTGGGACGCACTGTGTGCGCTACTTCGAAGCAAACGTATGGCAACCGACAACGCTGTAAGAAGGGAGCTGTAAAACTACGATGATTGCGAACGATCGCACTACATAGCGTTGGACCATGACAGTGTCCTCCCCTGAAGGACCAGGCAGCCCCCTGGTGAAATCGAGCCAATAACAACGGGGCATAAATGTTGACAGCTGGCTCCCAGGTCCTGTCCTCAGGACCATAACCCTTCCAGTCAACAATTTAATAGTGCATGCCACCATGTACCTTCATGGCCAATATAGCGTTGACCTCATGCTCCTCGATCCCCTCCACAAGAACAGGGGGCGAAGGTTCACATAATCCGGTAGCCGGATGACAAAGCCTCAATAGGGAGACATAAAAGACATGGATATGCAATTGAGAGGGGAGCTCCAGGCAAACAGCTACAGGATTCAAGACACAAGAAATCAGATAAGGAGCGATGTAATGCGGCAAAAGCTTTTTCTTGCTGCTCAATCGAAGACTCTTTGTCGACAACCAAACCTTAATTCCAACTTGATACATAGGTGCAGGAAAGCGATGGACATCCGCAAAACCTTTTTGTCCAGTGCTGTGCTTGGGTGAGATGTTCACGTATCTTAGTACGCAGTGCGGACAAATCCCGCACACAAGAATAGAGGTCGGGTTTCTGGCCGGCAGAGACGGATCCAGCGGAATGGACCTGGGATGCTGTCCATAGAGGGCATAGAATCGAAAAGAACCAGTGGATGAATGCACACAATTGTTATAAGCGAACATGGCCGTGAAAAAGCAGGCAGCCATCTGTCCTGGTGTTGCAATCATAGACAGCAACGGTACTGCTCTAAAGTCACGTTCAGTCTTTCAGTTTGTCCATCTGTCTGGGGATGGTAGGCTTTGGAATATCAGTCTTTGATGTTAAAAGAGGATGTCAAGGTTTTCCAAAAATGAGAGGTAAACTGGGACCCTCTATCGGAAACTATAATCGAAGGTAAACCAAAGAAGCAAAAGAAATTTTTGGTAAAAGGTCAGCCAAAACAGGAGCTGATGGTATACCCTGACATGGCGCGAAGACGGCCATCTTGGTGAAATAATCAATGACTACTAATATATCATCATAACCTTGTACTTGCGGTAGTTCTTCAATGAAGTCTATCGACAACATGTATCAACAAACGAATGAGCAAGGTCAGGTCGACCTCTGCTGAAGAGTAACCACTGCTCCACCCTGAGTGGGTAACCCCTTGTGTGGGTGGTCACAGAATTCTCATGAAACTGTTCTTCTGCACAAAAGGAAGTGCAGTGGTGTAGTAATACACTGGTATTTTTCAAAAACATAGGACATTCACATTTGAGGACATACAAAGTGTAGTACCTAAGTACGAATGATCAAGTAGTCAATATTTGAGACATCTACTTGTACAGTTTGTTCATTCTCTATAGGTTCCATGGGAAGGAAGCTTAGAGAATTCAGTGGAATCATAGACAGGTAGAGGGCCCATAGAGTGTGGGCACAATCAAGAGTTGAACAACAACATATAATACATGTCAACACAACAGTGTTTCGGCCATTTTGCGTGGAGGTAGGTGAGCTCTAATGGTGTAGGTCTTCATCAGGACAGGAGTGTATTTACAAGTGGAGGGTCCTATGTGGTCTGTAGGAGTGAAACAGACAATGATGTACGTGGTCAGCAAAAGACCTAGCAGAGAGAAGTTATGAATACTATGTAAGGCGGATGCCGGTGCTTACCGAATCCGAGGAATTTAGTGGCTCAGATTAAGAGGTGGAAGGATCCACTTCTTTAGGATGCAGTCGTCATCTTGTCAACAGGCGCCGTCAAGCCTGTCAGGGGATAAGGAGGTAGGATTACTAAATGGCGCCCCAAGGATGCGGTTCCTCTCTAGCCCATAGTTGGAGTGTGACTAGGGAGGTGGTGGTGTAGGTCTTTGCAGATTTGGTGAAAGTAAACCTAGTGGGGTCCCACTAAACGTGGAGTGCGCTTAAATAGGATAAAAAGGGCTTCTGTGGAATCACAAATTCCATTTATCAAGTGCATGAAGAAATTAGTGCAAATCTGGATTTAATACAATGTGATTAAAAAGAGTGCCCCTTCTCAACGGTCCTGGGGGAAGGGTGGACCGTGATCTATGTGGGCTGTGCAAGTTCTGGATTACAGTGCCACAACACGTGTCATGCAGCCTATGGTGTAGGTGGCACGAAGGGCTATTGGCGTTTAAATGTGCAGAGTCATACTGTTTAGAGATTCCTTACAGTGAGGGTAGGCCTACCAGTTTCTGTGCATAAAGCCGCGTGCAGTAGAGCTTACCTATTGCCAGTGCATTCAGCTGCCAAGATCGTTGAAGCAGCAGTGTGTCGTCTCCGATGTCGAGGATGCAAGTGTGTAGAATACAGGCTAGGGCCGTGTTAAAGAACAAAGGCCCTGTGGGTGGGTGACTACCTAGATAACTGTTTGGAGTTGATGCAGGCAGTCAGTCGGGCCAAAATGCAAGTCATGCAAGGTGTGGCGCATGATGATGATGTCAGCCACTGTCAATCCCTTTGGGTGTCAGCTGTCATGCAGTATAGAATCAGGCCTGTGTTACTTCATTCCCAAATGTTGTTCATGACAGGTATATGACATCAATGGTTTATATCAATTTACAGATGTAATTACTTTTTTAAAAGATTTGACACAAAATCAAAAAACAAATTGTTACACAGTGCAAATTCTTGTTTTTAGAAAATGGAAAGGATCTGTATGAAAGTCTGGCCAGATGCAAGGTGGATGTGGTTTCTCAGAGAACATCTGCAGCCATATTGTATAAAACACATTGCTGTAGACGGGTGTTCCGTCATAGGACATACATACTGTCGCCATATTTTACAGGAAATGTTTCCACTCTACAGTTATGTTCAAACCCTCTTTGACAGTTCGTAGTTTGTGAACCCATTTCTGTTCGTCTGGTCAGGGTTTTGTCAATGTCTCCACCTCTACGGGTGGTGTTCACTTTCTGTAAGACACACCACTTTATATCCATGTTGGTGTGGTTCTTCTTAACATAGTGTTCCACTAGTGGTTTGTCAGGTACCTTGTTTTTTATACAAGACCGGTGCTCGCCAATTCGGGTCTTCACAGCTCTCATGGTTTTCCCAACGTATAGAAGTCCACATGGGCATTCAATGGTGTAAATAACTGGTATGGTATTACAGTTCATGTGATCCTGTAAGGTCCACAAGAGCTCTTTGTGTGTGAATACTTTGGTTGTCTCGGTGAACTGACAGGCCATGCATTTGCCACATCGGTAGTGTCCTTGGTCAGGTGGTAAGTTCCATAGAGTATTGGGTTGTTTTGGAGTTTCTAGAAACGTATGGACCAGTGACTCTTTGATGTTGCAGTTTTTCTTGAAGGCAAAAAGGGGCACTTTTTGGAGAGATCCAGTGTTCTTGATCATCAGTGGCCAGTGCTGCTTGATTGTCTTTTTTATCAAATTGCTGAGGGGACTGTAGGTTGTCACGCATACCAGTCTGTCCAGTTCTTTTTTGGTGGTTTTGGTGAGGCAGATAATACGGTCCATGTTTGCTGCTCGTTTGCTTGCGTGTTTCACGGATTTCCTCGGGTAGCCTCTGTTGAGAAGGCGGTTTTGTAGATCTGTGGCGTGTTTCTCATATGTGTCACGGTTGGTGCAATTCTTCCTAATCCTCAAGAACTGTCCGTAGGGCAGGTTATATTTCAGACCTTGAGGGTGATCGCTTCCAAAGGGTAGTAAGGTGTTCCGGTCTGTAGGTTTCCGAAATAGTTCCATGTGTAGATAGTCTCCTGACCTGTAGATGTGGAGGTCTAGGAAGTCAATCCCGTGGAAGTCCCAGTGTATCGTGAAGTATATGTGAGGATTGCATAGATTGAGCCATTCCTGGAATGCAGTTAAGTCTTGTTGGTTCCTCTGCCAGATGAGGAGCACATCGTCGATGTACCTTTTCCACAGCTTGATGTTGTTTCTGTAGGGATTAGGGTCTGCCATGACGTTTTCAGTTTTGTAATGTGCCATGTACAAGTGTGCAATGTCTGGTGCAAAGGTGGCCCCCATGCTGACCCCTTTGATTTGTTTGTACAATTGGTCTTTGAATAGAAAGACATTTTCGGTCATTGCAAGTCTCACAAGTCTGTAGGGACGGTTTTGGTGTCATTTCTTTTATCCAGGAACAGTTTCAATACCTCTAACGTGTAACGCTCACCTGATTCCCACGGAGGCGCTGGTCTTGGCAGGAAGGTGTCTGTGACCCGAAAAGTGATGTGCAGGACTTGATTTGCTTCTGGGGCCGAACCTCTTCGCACTGTGTGTCGAACTCGAAGAGTGAGATTTCTGCAGGTGAAAGAATATGGGGGTTAATGATCATCTGGGTTGTTGGATGTCCCTCTCTCTCTCTCCTTAGCTTCTCCGTAGAGCCTCCAGGTCAATGTGCTCACCTTAGATAGGTGAATGCTGGACTCTCCATCTGCGTCTGGTGCAGGGTGCCGTTGCCAGTTCCTTCACTGGTGAAACATAGGCCTCTTGAAATCAGAGGATCGCTACCGTCGTTAACTGCACAAGCGGTGAATTTCTGGACACCTTTTTAGTCCTTTTAGTCTTTAGGTGCGCAGGCACGTTAATATAGAACAGGACTCTGCATAATGCTTTTTCCTATTTGTCTTGCAGGGCTCTGGAGATAGGAGATGGTGTGAAGAGAGCCGAAGTTGGAGCCAGAGCCTTGGAATGAAGTTCTTGGAAATGCATAAGTAAATGCAAGCGCTCTAACTGTCTCTTTTCCCTTGCAGCTGTGAGTTCGTGCTGAAGAGATGCTGGAAAACGCTGGAGTATTTGCAGGCGTTCTACTGTGGCGAGCGCGATGGACGTGAGTAAATACCTGTCTAATGTCTCTTCGTTTGTCTTTCAGATGCTGGGTTGCAGCATGGAAGAAATCCGGAATTCGCGGAGTGCCGGTAAGTAATAACAATGCTTTTGTCTTCACAGGCGGAGGTGCAGCGTGAAGAAATTTTCGCTGCCGATGGATCAGGTGAGGAAAGCGCTGCGTGTAAAGGTTGCAGTGCTAACCTGTTGTTTCTTGTCTTTGCAGGTGCTGCTGAATACTGGATACAGGAGTGGTAAGTATTGTTCTTGCAGGTTCAGGATCGGAAGGAAGAAAGGCTGGAACAGACTCGGTGAGCGTTCTGCTGCAGATGCAGAATAACGCGAAGCACGTTTGTTCAATCGGGTGTGGTTTAAATAGCCTTGGAGTGATGAGGCGTCTTCCTCCACGGCCCCGCCTAGGTAAGAAAAGAGTTCCAGTTCCAGAAGAGTTCCCGTGTTGTATCCAGGGAGTGGAGCTTGCCCCACCCAGGTAAGAAAGTAGTTCCTGTTCACAGAGGATTCCTATGTGGCTGGTAAGTAAGCAGCATGGTCTGCTGCAGGTAAGTCCACCCAAGCATCTTCATACATATTATGAGCCCGGCGCTTCCAGTGCCGGGACCGATGGCTTTGATGAGCCTGGTGCCACCGGCGCCAGGACAAGGTCCAAAAGGTCCCAGTGGGGACCGGCTGGTGCCTAAGATAACGGTTAGGGGCCTGCTTCCAAGGACGTTGGGCAGTTCCTGACTCCTTGGAAGCAGTGATCATGACAAACGCCTCTAGTTGTGGGATTGAAGTGTAGAGGGCCTCTACATCCAGGGGGGCTAAGATGTAATCTTGTTCCATGTTGAGTGTCCCCAGCATGAGGATGGTGCCCGTGCTGTCTTTGAGGTAGGAATTTGTTTGGTTCACAAAAGGTTTCAAGAAGAAGTCCGTGTAGACTGATCGGGGTTCGAAAATTGAGTCACAAGCCGATACGATCAGTCTTGGAGGAGGTTTTTGTAAGTTTTTGTGCATCTTTGGCAGTATGTAGAACGCCGGGATTCGCGGGTGAGCTTTATTGAGGAAAAGATGCTCATCTTCGCAGATCTAAGTTTCTCGAAGTGCGTGGTCTGTTAGGCTGCGAATCTCATCCTATAGACTCTTGGTGGAGTCCACTTGTAAGGGGCGGTAGGCGTTGATGTCACTCAGTAGGCGCAGGCATTCCAGGTCGTAGTCCTTGGTGTTTTGGATGACGAAGCCACCACCTTTATCCGCGGGTTTGATGGTGATGTCATGGTTGTCTTTAAGGGAACATAACGCTGTTCTTTCATCTATTTGTAGGTTGTTTGCGTAGATGTTGTGCGAGTCCCTTCTGGACAGCTTTGTTGACCATTTTCTCAAATGTTTCGAACTCACAAGGGATAGTGTTGGGAGGAGGCATAAATGTGGATTTCATTTTGAGGCCTGTGGTGTGGTGTTGTCTGTACCTCTTTCGGGTCGTTCCATGATAGTGTTTGAGTGTTCTGGTAGGTAAATCTCGAAGAAGTATTTCAAGCGAATGTTCCAGAGAAAGCATTTCAGTTCGACTTCAGTGTTGAAGGCATAAGCTTTTGCTGCCGGTACGAAGGACAACCCTTTTTCCAACAGGTTTTGTTCGGTGGCAGACACGTTTGTTGATATTATTGTACCGACCTGAGCAGCGCAAGGCAGTAACCAGGTACCCTTCCGAATACTAGTTTATCAACAACATGTGCCAAGGCTTATGGGGAATTGCAAGTGGTTGCATTAGGCCCATGGGTTTATAGGTTTTGCATTGAGCACATACCAAGCACGTAATGATGTATTCTGCCACATCACGAGACATAGATGGCCACCAATACCAACTATGCAGTAACTCCATAGTCTTCTTCCTTCCGGGATGGATGGCTATGCAGGAGTCATCACACCATTGTAGGGCGCTTAGACATTCTGTAGTTATGCATATACTATTCTGGATATAGGGTAGACCATTGATCACGTCAGAATTGATACCTGACACTTCGACCAGATTTTGAGTGACACACTCTCCTATGGCCTCTCTCAGAGAGGACTGTGGAGTACAACCGCAGGCCACTTGATGTGGTAGTAAAAGATTCTGTTCTTCCTTCTTGATTGACATGTGGTCACCCAAACAAGATAGAGCATCTGCCTTTGAATGCAATACTGCAGTTCTGTAAGAAATTAAGAAAATCAAATAAGGAGAAAAAGGAGCGCCAACGAGCTTGTTGTGCAACCACACATTTGTAGATTGCAGTGATCTGTATAAATGGTGACCACATGACGGGCTCCCAATAAGTGGTGCCTCCATTCTGTAAAAGCGTCTTTAATGGCCAAAAATTTGTGCTCTGTGATAGTAGAGTTTCTTTCAGGAGGAGTGAGGTAGCAGGAATAGAATGCGATGGATTGGATTCTACCCGTACTAGGTTACCGTTGGGCTAAAACAGCCCGGACCGCCACGTTGGAGGTGTCCGCCTCAACTATAAAGGACTGCTGAGGGTCCGGGTGGTGTAAAGCTGGTGCTGTATTAATGCAAGTTTAATTGTTTCAAATGCCTTTTGGGCAGCCGGATTCCATTTAAACTGCAGTTTGGTGCCAGTGAGTCCAGTCAATGGCGAGACAATAGCAGAGAAGGTGTGTACAAACATTCTATAAAAGTTGGCGAAACCAAGGAAAGATTGCTAGGCCTTCACATTAGTCAGAACAGGGCAGTTTAACACAGGCTTAATCTTAGATGGATTAATTTTGATCCCTTTTGTCCGTTATATCATAGCCCAGAAATACAACCTTGGTTGTATTTGTAAAGACCGGAGTGGGGGGTCTGCACTTCCGCTCTCTATATGGTAGAGGGGAGGCAAAGAGACCCCTGCCAAGATTCTCTATTACAGTAACAATGGACGAGCAATGAAGGCCTAGCTTCTCAGAAGGTGATGCGAGCTAGTTCTTAAGTACAGTGTGGTCCCCAAGCACCTACAAAGGAATGTCCACACACTGTATCGGTTACAACACAGTCTTTATATAATTAATGTTCAAAGGTATATACACAATATCACAATAACTTATTTTAGTACTCCGAAAATCAACAAAGGCAAATATGTACAATTCTAAAGTGGTACCACTAACGTTAGTAGATCTCATTAAAGTGCATGCGGTCAGAGTGACACACAGATCAAAATAAAGAGGAAACCAGCAGTAGAGAGAGGAAGGAAAGCAAGATGGTTGAGCAATAGGCAGAATACTGGTAACTACCATTAAACACAGTTCTGTGTGGAGATCCCCCCCCACCTTGGCAACCTGTAGAAGAAAGATACAAGCCTAGTCCATATATTGTTCACACTAGACTTTCCAATAGTTCTGCAACCCCCAAGTGCCTAGCGTTGTATCGTTCCTCGTCGGGGAAATCGACAACCCTTCTTGAGTGCCCTCCCTTTAAGGCAGGAGTCACGGGTCGTCGAACGTCTGACGGAGAACAGGTCGAGCTACGACGGTGAAGTGGCCGCGTCGTTCCTAGCGGTGCTCGTTGACGGGGAAGCGTAAACGTCCTGCAGGGAAGAGGCGTGCGGGGCACCTCGATGTCAATAGTTCTGGACCGCAAAGAGTTGAAGAACTGTGGTCCAGCAAGGGCGTCGAGTCGTCGGCATCTCTGTGGTCTTTGGGTGGCGGGAAACCCACCGGTGGATGCTCCTCAGCCCATCGACGGTCAGGCCTTCTCCGGCGGGATACAGCGGCGACTATGCGGATCAGAGCGTTCTAGGATCAATGAAGTTCTTAGGCAACAAGTGCACAGCAGCACTAGTCGGCGACGGCAGTCGGCGACAGTGGCGGACAACAGTCTGGGCGCTTCTCTTGGAGTTCCACAACAATCCCCGTATCGGGTCGGCAGCCTGTCGAAGGTCTGTCTACCAGGGAGCTTAGGCAACGATCAGCTGTGCACGATGGTCCCTCGTAGCTCGGAAAGAGGGCGTCTTACCAGGTCCTCTCTGGGTCAGTTCTCGAAGCAAGCAGCTTTCAGATTGCGAAGCAGAGCAACAGCAATTCTTCTCGTCCAGCATGGTTTCAAGATCAAGCTTCAGTTACACCAGTTACTCGTCGTAGTGGACTTCAGCTTCTGAACACGATTCCTAGCAGTGAGAGGTCCCCAGATATACTGTGAATCTCCCATTCATTCCGCTGGGTCCCACTCAAGCATCCAATCACGACTACGGGCATTCATGCAGGCAGCCAATCAGGCACATGAGGTATTCAGGCCATTCACTTCCCTCCAGGCACTCACAACAGGTTATTTGTATTGGGACAAGTACCAAGCCATTCAAAACTCCAAGCTGCATTCATACTGGTTTCGGGCAGGGCTGTCTCAACCATTGTGTCAAACTCCAGATACTAGACAGCCCCAACACAGAATGCATATTCGTCACACACTCCATTCACCCAGGTCCCACCCACAGGCATACCCACAAAATACGGTCGTTGAGAAGGCTCCAGCCAGTCTGGTCGGCACTTCCCCACACTACCATATACAGAACTTCCACCCAACAGCCAGTCAGGGGGAAGGGACAGAGGCAGGGCATCCTGGGACTTCAGGAAGATCAAGGTAACAGGTGATTGAAGGCAAGAGGCCATGGGGGCCATTTTGTGTCCATCATGAATCTACCGATTCCAATGACAGGGCCTGGTCATCCCAAAATGGAGGACGCTCAGGGCACCAGTCATTTCAGCACGGAGCTGCCACCAGCCCATACCCTGCTCTGTGGGTCACTAGGGGCACAGGGTTGTACCCATACCCATGGGTGCCATAAGGGTATCCAACGGGTCTGTTCACCAAACCAAAAGAGAGAGAGCTGCACCGCCAGGAGTCCCACGTGAAAACACGACAGAACACACGATAAAAAGCAGTAAAGGACAAGGATACGGAGGCCCTGTCCCTCCGATGCATTTCCTGCATCACAGTCGCCCCCCCCCAGACTGAGCTTAGGGTGCCTAATCTCCCACGGGATAGGCACCCTCATCCAGACGGTCAACATACCTTCTGTAACGGCCATCTGCATTATCGTAACTCTTCCCTGGTCTGTGCTCAATGGTAAAGTCTAGTCCTTGCAGACTAATGGACCACATGAGCAGTTTCGGGTTTTCACCCTTCATCTGCATAAGCCGCTTCAGGGGCTTATGATCGGTTTGGACCTTGAAGGTAGACCCGGTAAGGTAGGTGTTACGCTCACCTGGTATCCACGGGGACGCCACCCAGCCAGTTGGTCGTTGGTGCCCTTCCCAATGATTCCCTGGTGTGGTCTCGGTGCCGATGGGATTCCGCCTGGAAATGAAGACTATATTAGGACTGGGCGACCAAGGTAAGTTTTGCCCCCCACCTCCCTTGTGTTTCCTGCCCCTCCAGGTTCTCTTCTCACCTGGTTGTAGGAATCGGTGGGCTCTCCGTCCTGCTCTCTGGGCAGGGGCGTGTTGTCTTTTGTGGGCGCGGGCGGTCCAGTAACTTCACTGACTGCTGCCCTTGTAGTGTCCTTCAGGTAGGTCTTATTGGGATTGATGGCGTCGTAATTCTTGCATACCTTTTCTCTGTTCTAAATGTCTCTTTTTTTATCTCCCTAGGAGCGCGGAGTGTCCGCTTGGAGAACTGGATAGGCTGGTTCTCACCGGCAGATGATGGCGCGCTATAGCGCTATGATGCGGTAAGGAGGCGCTTTGCGTAGCGCAGCAATGTCTTGTCCTCACTGACCTGTGCTTTTCTCTTTTCGTAGGTCGCGGTGAGTTCCCAGCGCAGATGAGTTCCAGAGCTATGCCGGCCGAAAAGCAACCAACCAGGTAAGTCTTTAAGCGCTTTGTGGTTGTAATGTCTCCACTACCTCCTTTAATTATGTCTTTCTCCTTTTCTCATGTCCTTCGATCCGGGCGGTGAACTCCACCAACAGAGCTGCCCAGGAGCTGCGAGCAGTGAAGGATTATGAATGCAGGTAAGATTCTGCTGCTAACGATGTTCTTGGTTTTTCTGCAGGTCCGGAATTCACCAGGCTCGTGAGAAAGCTGGACACAGTGAGTGTCACGTTGCTAGAAGCAAAGTAACGCGAAGCGTGTTGTCTTGTTCGGGTGTGGTTTAAATAGCCACTGTAAAATAGTCCAGGTAAAGTAGTCCCTAGGCCACCACACCCAAAACACTAGACCACATAGCTTGGTTCTATGAACCAAGCTATGTGAATGCCTCCATGTTGGCTGAAAGCCTAAATAAAGTAGTTCCTCAAGCAGATGCATTTCCTTACTGATGAGCCTGGCACCAAAGGCACCAGGACTGGCCCCAAGAGGGCCTGAGAAGTGGATGCCAGGCCTTATCAGCGATCAGAGCACTGATTCCACTTGGCCAATGGGCTTGCCAGTGGGGATCATGGCAGAGGGTCGTGACAGTAGGGTCTAAAACGCCTAGGTCTCCAAACAATACTAAAATATTCCTTTTCAACAGTAGCCCACCTAAGTTCCCTACCCTTAAGTTGTCTACTGATGAATATGATCGGATGTTCTCTTCCTTTGTCATCTAACTGGGACAAGACAGCTCCAATTCCGGTGTCGCAGGCGTCAGTTTGAACGATAAAGGGCTTGCTGTAATCAGGCGCACACAGCACGGGTGCCCGACCCAGACTTCCTTTCAAGCCATCAAAGGCCCTCTGACAGTCTTCAGTCCAATTAACCTTCCTAGGTTGTTTGGGCGAAGTCAACGCTGTCAGGGGTGCAGCTATGGTTCCATAGTCTGCCATGTAATTGCGATAATACCCAGTGAGGCCCAGAAAGGCTCTCACCTGGGTTTGAGTCGTGGCAGCCTCCCAGTCATGTACATCCTGTACTTTACTGCGAAGAGGTTGGATTTCCCCCCCCCCCCTTACCTCATGACCAAGATAGGTGACTTTCCCCTGAGCTATCTGGCACTTGGTGGCCTTGATAGTGAGGTTAGCCCTCTTTAACGCCTGCAACACTTTATCCAGATGAGTCAAATGCTCTTCCCAGGTGGAACGGTAGACGGCAATGTTGTCTAAGTAAGCCACACAAAAGGCTTCCAGCCCACTGAGCGCATGGTTGACTAATCTCTGGAAAGTGGCAGGGGCGTTCTTCAGCCCGAAAGGCATGACCCTAAACTGGTAGAGTCCCTCTGGTGTTGAGAACGCCGGCTTTTCCTTGGCTTGGTCCGTCAGAGCTTTGCCAATAGCCTGAGGCAAGGTCGAAGGTGCTCAAATATTTGGCAGCACCTATGGTGTCCGCAAGCTCATCAGCCCGGGGCAAAGGGTGCGCATCAGTTTTGGTGACGGCATGGACTCCTCGGCAGTCCACACAGAACCTCCAATCCTTGGTACCTGCCTGGAAACTTGCCTTGGGGACAAGGACCACAGGACTGGACCATGGACTGGTTGAGGGTTCAATAACACCCAGATCCAACATCTTGGCGACCTCAGCCTGGATGTGGTTCTTGACGGTATCTGACATACGGTAGCACCTGCTTTTGACAGGCACACTGTCACCAGTGTCAATCTCGTGCCTACACCATGGTGTAAGGCCTGGTGTCAGTGAGAACAGAGAGGCGTACTGCCGGAGTAAAGTCCTGCAGGCCTTCTGCTGCTCTGTCGTCAGATCGGGAGAGAGATGTACTCCCTCCACGGAGCCATCTGAGTGTTGCTATGCAGCAAATCAGGAAGGGGCTCACTCTCATCCTCGTCTTGCCCTGAAGCTAGCAAGCAACATGAGACTTCGGCCAGCCTGTGGAAAGGCTTGAGCCTGTTAACATGGTATATCTGAGGGGCTACCCCAGAGGCTCCCATGTCAACCAGATAGTTGACCTCGCCCATCTTGGAGATTATCCTGAAGGGTCCAGTCCACTTATCTGCCAAAGCCCGAGGCTTGGTAGGCTCCATCACGAGGACCTCCTGTCCCGGAGTCAAATCCACTTGTGATGCTTTAAGGTCATGCCAGTACTTATTCAATTCCTGGCTGGCCTTAAGATTCGCTGTTGCTTGACGTATCATCTTTGTCATCCTCCGTCTGAGGCCTAACACATAGTCCCCCACTTGCTTGGCGGGACCTGGAGGGGTGGCCTCCCAACTTTCTCGGATCAAGGTGAGGGGCCCCCTCACGGGGTGCCCAAAGAGTAACTCAAAGGGGCTGAAACCAACACCCTCTTGAGTTACCTCTCGGTAAGCAAACAGCAGGCATGGCAGGAGAAGATCCCACTTCTTCCTGAGGGGCTCTTCCAAAGCACCTAGCATACCTTTGAGAGTTTTATTAAATCTCTCAACCAGACCATTGGTCTGGGGGTGGTAAGAGGTGGAGAACTTATAGGTTACCCCGCACTCTTTCCACATGGTTTCCATGTACCTCGACATGAAGTTGGATCCTCTATCAGAGACAACCTCCTTAGGGAATCCAACACGGGTGAAAATGCCCAGGAGAGCCCTGGCAACGACCTTGGCCATAACCGTCCGAAGGGGTATAGCCTCAGGGTACCCGGTGGCATGATCTACCAAGAGTAGGATGAACCGATGTCCACGCAACGTGGGAGGGTCAAGGGGACCGACGCTGTCGATGCCAACCCTCTCAAACAGTGTGCCAACCATTGGCAACGGTTGTACTGGGGCGATGACTCTGCCTCCAGTCTTGCCAGACAACTGACAAGTTGGGCAAGTCCTACAGTGGGACTCCACTTCTACTCCCATCCGTGGCCAGTAGAAATGGGTAGAGAGCATCTACTTAGTCTTCTTGGTACCAAGATGACCAGCCAAGGGCACCTCATGCGCCAACTGCAGCAGGAAGGGCCTGTAAACCTGGGGTACCACCCACCTCTTCAGGGCACCAGGTTCAGGCTTAGTGAGGTCACTAACAAGGAGCTCACCCTCCCAATAAATCCTAAATGTCCTAGGCACTTCTCCATGCCTGGGACAGGGCCTGTGTCCTCAGATCCTCGAGAGAGTGGCACTCTATCTGTCCCTTACAGAAGTCCGCGAGGGAGGGTCCCCCTTCAGCCAACAAGCATTGAAGGTCAGGATGATCCTCCGGGTTAAGAGCCTCTCCCACAGGAAAGTCTTCTGGCTCGTCTCCCACAGGAGTTGAGACGGAATTTACCACTGGACCCAGCCCGTCTGGAGCATGGATCCCAATGGGTGCTGTCAGAACAGTGGGAAGAGCAGGGGCTCCCTCCACAGAGGCGGCCTTCTTACTCCTCCGTTTCTTTCGTGCCTTGGGTTTTCCCGTTGGCAAGGATACCGGGCTCGTATCCGGACCCTGTGCGACCTGCGATCGGGTGACTGCCACAGCAGCCACGGGGTAGACGGTCCGTGATCATCTCCAACTCGACCAAATCGTTTCCCAACAAAATGTTCGCAGGCACGTTATCCTGAACCAGGACCGGGAGCTTTGCTGTCTTGTCTCCAATCGTAATGTTGACTAAGGCTACAGGCGATAATTTGGGGGGCCCACCAGCTAACCTGGTGGTTCTCAGAAGAGCACCTATATAGTCCTCTGGCTTGAGCAGGGTCCTGTCCACCACTGTCATGCTTGCCCCAATGTCTCTCAAACCAGTAGAAGGCTGGCCATTCAAGAGGACACTTCTCAAAAACCTACGAGTGTTTTGCGGGATAGTCGCCAGTACTTCTGCGTACTGTTTCCAGGCCCCAAGGGACACTAAGGAAATCTCTACGGGAGCACCGAAGGTGATCCCAGTAGAGGAGGAGAGGACGGTGGCCTCCACCTCAGGTATGGAGTAGAGATAGGTCAGGCTGACAGCCTTGACTCAAGTGCCTTACCCTTACACTTGGGGTCACCCCTTCGGTGATCCAGAGCCCCGCAATCCCAACATGTGCCGGGCGTGCGGGATACAGTACTGGAACCACTGGGACCCTGCTTTGCAGCAGGCGGACCACTACTCTTACTCCCACCCACAACAGACTTATCCCCACTAGGTTTTTGGGTCTTCGGAGAGGAAGGTTTTGGTTTACCGGACTGACTGCTTTTGGGACTCCTCAGCTTTCTGAGAGGCCCCTTTTTCTTTGTCCTTGTCCTTCCCACGGGAGTCCTTAGGGGACACCCGATGGGAGACCCACTTGTCAGCCAACCTAGCCAGCTTAAAGGGGTCCAAAATGTTCTGGTCAGCAACATACTGACGCAGCTCTGGTGAACAGGCGTCTAAAAAATGCTAAAAAAACAAGAGGTGAGACAATTCAACAAACGTTTTCACTTTGTAACCATCAATCCACCCCATCATGTTCAGGTGCGCAGCACTCACTCAGTCAATCCTAGACACATTCTCTCCTTTCTTAAAATCCCTGAACCGTTTAAGATATTGGGTAGGCGTTTTGCCAAACTTGGCGATTAAGGCAGACTTCATGCACTCATACTGACACCTTTCTTCCACACTCAGTTTCAGAATACAGTCATATCCAGTTTCAGGCACTCTGCTTAACAAACCCTTAGCCTAATCTCTCTTATCAACATTGTGAATTGCACAAGCCATTTCAAACGCTTCAATCCATTGGAGGATATCGGAACCCTCCGCATACACACCAACCAAATCTTTCATAAACTTGGTTGCTGGGGACCTGACACTCAACTGGTTTCGCTGAAGTCTCCACTCAAGCTTTCTCTAGCTGGATTCGCTGACATTCAGTGTCCTTGTCTTTGAGTTCAAGATCCCTATTTTTGAGTTCCACTTGCTGTGCCAACTCCTCTTTCTTAAGCTCAGCATCTAGTTCCAGCTTGCGATATTCAAAGGCTAACTTCATCCTCGATAACTCAAGCTCTAAAGAATTTCTGGGGTTCGGAACAGAGGCAGCAGGAATGGTAGCATTCCCAGAATCAGTTTCGGCGACAACCCCCGGGGTAGAGTCCTCATTGGTTGCATCACCCCCTTCAAGAGTTTCACAATCAATCTGGTAGTCCACCAGGGCAGCTATCAGCTTAGCCCTATACTTATCCACGAAGTCTAATTCCCTTGCTTCACAAGCACTCTGGAGAGCCTCTAAGCTCATCCAAGTCAATTTACCATTCGCAATAGATTCCATTGCTTGTAATGCAGTTATCTTGTACACGACTAAACCTCAATTTAATAAAGTGCAGATATTCTTCGTGTGGCACGGTTATACACGGAGTCTTAAAACCATAAGCATCCCACCGATGCCACCAGCTGTAAAGACCGGAGGGGGTGGGTCTGCACTTCCGCTCTCTATATGGTAGAGGGGAGACACAGAGACCCCTGCCAAGATTCTCTATTACGGTAGCAATGGACGAGCAATCAAGGCCTAGCTTCTCGGGAGGTGATGCAAGCTGGTTCTTAAGTACAGTGTAGTCCCCAAGCACCCACAAAGGAATCTCCACACGCTTTATCGGTTACAACACAGTCTTTATATAATTAATGTTCAAAGGTATATACAATATCACGATAACCCACGTTGTACTCTGAAAATCAACAATGGTAAATATGTACAATTCTAAAGTGGTACCGCTAACGTTATTAGATCTCATTAAAGTGCATACGGTCAGAGTGACACACAGACACAGAATATAGAGGAAACCAGCAGTAGAGAGAGGAAGGAAAGCAAGATGGTTGAGCAATAGGCAGAATACTGGTAACTACCATTAAACACAGTTCTGTGTGGAGATCCCCCCCCACCTGGGCAATCTGTAGAAGAAAGATACAAGCCCAGTCCATATATTGTTCACACTAGACTTCCCAATAGTTCTGCAACCCCAAAGTACCTGGCGTTGTAGTGTTCCTCGTCTGGGAAATCGACAACCCTTCTTGAGTGCCCTCCCTTTAAGACAGGAGTCATGGGTCTCCGAACGTCCGACGGAGAACAGGTCGAGCTACGACGGTGAAGTGGCCGTATCGTTCCTAGTGGTGTTCGTTGACGGGGAAGTTTAAACGTCCTGCAAGGAAGAGGCGTGCGGGGCACCTCGATGTCAATAGTTCTGGACCGCAAAGAGTTGAAGAACTGTGGCCCAGCAAGGGCGTCGAGTCGTTGGCGTCTCTGTGGTCTTTGGGTGGCGGGAAACCCACTGGTGGATGCTCCTTGGCGCGTCGACAGTCGGGCCTTCTCCGGCAGGATACAGTGGCGTCGATGCGGACGAGAGCGTCCTTGGATCAATTAAGTTCTTAGGCAACGGGAGCACGGCGGCTCCAGTCGGCGACGGCGGTCGGCGACAGTGGTGGACAACAGTCCGGGCGCTTCTCCTTAGAGTTCCACAGCAATCCCCGTATCGGGTCGGCAGCCTGTCAAGTGTCTGTCTACCAGGGAGCTTAGGCAAAGATCAGCTGTGCACGATGGTCCCTCGTAGCTCGGGAAGAGGGCGCCTTCGCAGGTCCTCTCTGGGTCAGTTCTCGAAGCACAGCAGCTTTCAGATTGCGAAGGAGAGAAACAGCAATTCTTCTCGTCCAGCAGGGTTTCAAGATCAAGCTTCAGTTACACCAGTTACTCGTCGTAGTGGACTTCAGCTTCTGAACACAGTTCCTAGCAGTGAGAGGTCCCCAGATATACTGTGGATCTCCAATTCATTCCGCTGGGTCACACTCAAGCATCCAATCACGACAATGGGCATTCATGCAGGCAGGCAGCCAATCAGGCACATGAGGTATTCAGGCCATTCACAACAAGTTATGTGTATTGGGACAAGTACCAAGCCATTCAACACCCCAAGCTGCATTCATACCGGTTTCGGGCAGGGCTGTCTCAACCATTGTGTCAAACACCAGATACTAGACAGCCACAACATAGAATGCATATTCGTCACACACTCCATTCACCCAGGTCCCACCCACAGGCGTACCCACAACATACGGTCGTCGAGAAGGCTCCAGCCAGTCTGGTCGGCACTTCCCCACACCACCATATATGGAACTTCCATCCAACAGCCAGTCAGGGGGAAGGGACAGAGGCAGGGCTTCCCGAGACTTGGGGAAGATCAAGGTAACAGGTGATGGAAGGCAAGAGGCCATGGGGGCCATTTTGTCTCCATCAGGAATCTACCGATTCCAATGACAGGGCCTGGTCATCCCAAAATGGAGGATGCTCAGGGCACCAGTCATTTCAGCAAGGAGCTGCCACCAGCCCGTACCCTGCTCTGTGGGTCACACGCAGGTGCCCAAAAACATACACTAGCGGCACAGGGTTGTACCCCTACCCATGGGTGCC
Organism: Ambystoma mexicanum; assembly: GCF_040938575.1. NCBI lineage: Eukaryota > Metazoa > Chordata > Amphibia > Caudata > Ambystomatidae > Ambystoma > Ambystoma mexicanum. The sequence goes on along the minus strand of NC_090922.1, from coordinate 1,446,929,156 downwards.
ATAAGGGTATCCCACGGGTCTGTTCACCAAACAAAAAAAAGAGAGCTGCACCGCCAGGAGTCCCACATGAACTCCTGCGTGGAAAACACGACAGAACACACGATAAAAAGTAGTAAAGGACAAGGATACGGAGGCCCTGACCCTCCGATGCATTTTCAGCATCACAGTATTGAAAATACATTTCTCGGCTTTAGCAAAAAGGCAGTTCTCCTTCAACCTTTGCAGGACAGATCAGGCATGTAACAGATGCAGATCATAGGAAGCCGAATATTTAAAAATACCATCCAGATACAAAACCACCTAGTGGTCAATCATGTCCTGGAAAATATCATTAATGAAATACTGAAATGTTGCTGGAGTCAGAAGGGCATACCTAGGTACTTACAACCCATAATGCATCTTCAATGTGGTTTTCCAATCATCTCAGTCTTGTATACGAACCAAATTATATGCCGCTCTGAGGTCCAGTTTGGTGAATATCCCTGAAGACCCCAACTGATCCAAAAGGACAGAGATGAGCGGGAAAGGATATTGGTTCTTGATGGTGATGGCATGGAGGGCTCTATAGTCTATACAAGCCCTCAGGTCACCCTCTTTTTCGGTACAAAGAATAGTGGCGAGGCAGCCGGTAACTAAGATGGACGACTAAACCCATTAGAAAGGGCCTTTTCTATATAGTTTTTGAGGACCTCATCTTCTTTGAGACTACACTAGGTATTTTAGAAGCTGGAATCAGTTCTATTGGACAATCATAAGGCCGTTGAAGGGGTAGCTGTTCTGCCTTACCCTTGTCAAAGACATCAGCATATCAAAAGATACACATTAGGAACTCCCATATCCAATTTATGGAAAACAGATCCAATAGTGGAAACTGTCCAAGATAGCACTGCAAGGAAAATGCGTTGCTTCAGCATTAGGGTCAAAACAAAGTTAAGTCACAGTAATCTGAGGAAAAACAAAAAACACATTGTTTTCCCAGGCAATTTGCGGATTATGCGTCTGCATCCAAGGCAGACCAACTATCACTTGATATTGCTGTGCTGTGATCAGGTCAAAAGAGATACTTTCATGATGACTGGTATCAGTGGACAACAGTATAGATTCAGTTTGTTCCATTGCTAATCCTGAAACAAGGATTGTACCATCGACCGCATTAACAATCTTGTGTCGTTCTTTTGGAATAACTGGAATCATCGCCTGCCTGGCATACTGGGCATCCATATAATTACCCGTCGCACTATGACAGCACAGGTTTGTAGGGAGTCTTCATTGGGTAACAAAAACAGGATCCATAGGGACACAAGTTAGGCAGGTATTGGGAGTCCAGAGAGCAACAACTCGGCTGAGGGACTCCATCTTCGGCAGAGTTTTGGCATTTCCCTTTTTGCAAACAGTTCTTTTTGGGCAATTACGTAGGAAATGTTCAGCGGAACCACAGTACATGCATAGATTTGACTTGTGTTCATGCTCTCTCTCCGCGTTTGATAGGGGACAATGGACGGCTCCTATATGCATAGGCTCAGTGTCTGGCGTATTCAAAAGAGTCGGCTCTGTTCTTGTGGCTATGGAAGGTAGTCTACGTTCGCCTTTTCTTTCATCCTTTCAGGAATCAATTTGTAAAACGAGGTCTAGCAATTCAGGAAATTCCACAGGTGTCCTTCAAATCATCAAATAACCCCTTATAGAAGGCAGCAGCCTTCTTGTCTTCCGGCCAACCTGTCTCGGCTGCTAACTGATTGAATATGGCAAGATAGGTAAGTAGTGGTGTATCACTTAAGGTTAAGGAATTCTAGATCAGTAGCCTGTGCCTTGTAACGAGTTTTAAAGACACGATTCATGGCCCGACCATGGCATCACAATCGTACAGAACATAACCATTAGTTTCGAGTATAGGGTTTGCCCAAGTGGCTGCAGTTCCCCCAAGGTATGAAGGGGCAAAAGCGCCCTTAGTGGTAGAATCAGGAAGGGAGGCAGGTCGGCATAGTAAGTACAACTTGCACTGATTGATAAAGGTCCTGGGGCCACCATTGAATCTCTCTGGTGGTGCTATGGGGAACTGAGTTGACATCAGTACTGGTACTTGATTCAGCCAAGATGCGGAGAAAGGTCGGGCTGCCATGGCAGCTCCTGCCTGTCCGTCACCCTGAGGCTGGGGTTGTGCCAGATCGTGCAAGGAATTCATCTATTGATTCATGGCAGTATGTGTGGTGGTCATATCATTATGCAGTTCTGTTACTAACTGCATCAGGGCAGCAAGAGTATCGTCCGCATCCACAAAGAGGTTTCTGATTCTGTCAGTACTCACCAAAAAACCCCTGGGGACCAACCATTGCCTTCAGAATCATCAGACTAGTAACCCAAGTTTAAGACTGGGTCTCCTCACTTGAGAGTGACCTTTCTTTTGATGTACTTCTCCATTTGTAATGTGTTACAAACAGAGATGTAGTTCAATTGAAAGAGCAGAAACAAATACTGCCAGGTAAACGACAGGCTGTGGAATCCAAGAAAGATTTTACTACCCGTACTTGTGCTAGCATACAATAAACAGAGGCCAGGGGCAACACTAACCCGATATGCTTTGAGGCACTGCCGGTACACCTAGGAGTCGTCCAGTGGTAAAAAAAAATAAAAGCTCTTTTTTACTCTTACGGAAAAGAGTGAGGCCTGTGGCAGATGAGATCAAGGAAATAGTCAAGAGAACACAAAGGGATACAAGAGCAGAAGAGAAGGGAAAAGGGGGGTGGAGGGGATTAGTAAGGTTAGTAGGGACCTACCCCCGGGCGGCACGAGGCAAGAGGATGCACAGAGCAGTCCGTACTGCAGAGTGTCCAGGGACCATGCATCAACTCAGGGTCCGGGAAGTTATGTCCACGATCCAAAGGTGAAACCATCAAGAAACAGCAGTCAAGGAAATCCAAAAGCCAATCCCTAAGATAGAAATGGTTAGTTGTCAGAGATACCATAATACGAAGACCAAATCAGAATCCAAATGACAGTCGGGACACAAAACACAGGGTCAAGAGTTTAGCTTCAGGAGGCACAGTAAAGAACAAGCGGGCCCTTACGTTCAATCAGAAGCACTAGCGCCATTGCAGAATCATACTTTAAGTCTGTGGGCGGAAGTACAACGCGCTGATGTCATGCATCGCGCTGGGTAACCATGCCGACAGGAGGATATACTCGATGCGAATACGCAATGATTGGGACACAAAGTGTGTATGCGCTGCTTCAGCGCAAACGCCATAGCAACTGCCAACGCTGCAAGAAGGGAGCTGCAAAACAACACTGATTGTGTAGCAATCACACTACAGAGCGTTGGACCGTGACAACTACAGCCTAAGTGATATAGTGCCTTACCCCCTATGGATAGGGATATACCACCCTACTTGCTTTAGAAACCAGATCCAGATATTCTCAACATTTAGTTGGGTCTCATTCCTATTTGCTCTCATCTGTCCTCGAGTACTCGCTGCTGGTCTCTTCACTCCCTTTGGCCTCTCCACTCTGTGTTCCTTGAGCCTTTTATGTGTTGTCAAGTCATTCAGATGTTGATTTCTCCTGGCACTTGGAGCTAGATCCTCCAGGAGCAGATTCCCTCTTGGTGATACAGGTGCAGATGGACTAACATGCTTCAAAATGACAGGTTTGAAAACTGCGGCGGCCCAGACATTCGGGGGGAGCGAGAACACATATCCCGGCAGGAGGTTCTTCTTCTACATCTCGCTCTCGTTCACCCAATAATGCATCTGATCCACGTTGCCTACGTATTCCCAAGTCCACAACTACCCGCCGTGTCTCTGTTCAGTGGCTTTACACGTTCATTAGGTCACATGTTTTTTCACGTTAGACCGTTTTCCACAGGATTTCTGTGTTTTCCTACTTATGCCCCACCTGTTTTTGAATTCACTGCTTCTGAATTCGTTTTCTATGGCCTTACTGAATCTTGTGATATTTTGCTTTCTTGGTTAACGACCCAGCTACGTCTCACGGTGATCCTTTTGTCTTGGTCCTTGTCTGTCTGGTGTTCAAGAAAGCCCCGTTACAACTATTGGAACGCTTCGACCTGCGACGCCTGCCAATTGTGTACCTCTTTCTGCCTGCACTGTTATCGACTCGGAATCCAAATGACTATGAATCCTTGTATTTCATGACCTTGGACCATTTACCGGTTGTTCATTGTCCCACGCTTCAACCTCCCCACCCCGCATTTGTTCTAGGAATCTCCGCTCTCATCCTCAAACTCACCGATATTGGAACTTCTTGACATCGTTTGAACTTGGACTGCCTTCTGGAACTCTGTTAGGTGTTCTCGTGCCGGCGGTTGTTAGGTGAATCATTTCTTTTCATCACTTACCTTATTCTGGATGTTACTTTTTCTACGGAGCTCTACACCTTGATCGTTGGTAACAGTGTTTTCTTTACTTACGGCACTGTTTATGCTACTGTTAAAGTTACTGTTTAAATAACCCACCTTCCTGAATCATTGTGTTATCCTTTTCATAGGGTACGTGTTAGGCAGTTCCCTCTGGGACCACTGCAAAAGATTTAGGACTACAGGTGTTTGGCAGTAAACCCACTTGGTAGCAGTCTGTACCACACAGATTCACTTGGTAGCTGTGGCTGAGCAGTCAGACTTCCCTCAAGAAGAGTTAGGCAGTATACAGAGTATTCACAATAGGTCAAAAGAACATAGTAGAACAAGCAAACACTGACCAGAGCTTGGTGTAAAAGAGATACAATTATTTATTTAAAACCACATCTAGAAAAACACACAGGCACTAATAGTAAGCAATTCAAAAACACAGTAACTAAAAGATATATTAGACAAGTCTTAAGTGAAGCCCCACTTATTTTCAGACATAGGTGAGCGCTTAACGCAGATGGCACTCTAATAATTCGTTTAAAAAGGGAGAGAAAAGCAGAGAATAATATGAAACAGATCCCAACACTTTCGTAAGATCAAAGCAAGAGAGGAAGGCAAATAAAACCGTGAAGTTAGAGTTCAGTAGGCCGGGTCCACTTTAAGAGGATCAGAACGAAATGTGTCCAAGGTCACACGGTTGAAGTGCACAAGAGTCTTGCAAAGGTTCAAAAGGAGTTGGACCAAAAGAAAGGGACCAGTTAGAGGGTCAAGGCGGCCAGCCCAGTCCAGAAGGTTAAGGGGTTATAGAAAGTGAGGCCTGGCAGACACGGTACCTTAAAGTGGTGAGACTACTCAGCGGGGGCAGTTGTTCCTGGCGGCGGATGCAAGTCGGTGCGTCGTCCGGGGGAAGAGAGGATCGCGTCGGGGAGGAAGACAGGAGTCTGTTCCACTGCCAGGGAAGAAACCAGCCGCGGAGTTCTCAGGTAAAAGGAGCAGTCCTTTTATTCGCGGTCCAGTGGTAAGTGGCTATCCGGTTGCCGGGGTGCTTGGCACGGGCAATTCGACCACAAGACGGTCTGGGGTGCGAAGAGAAGAAGGTAAACTGGTTGTGCCCACCAGTCAGGGGAAGAAGCCTTTCCAGCCGGGAGATATTCTCTGTCCTCGGGAAGTGGTGAGTCAGTTCCGCAGGGCTCCACCGGTGGTGTCGTCGTGGTAGGTCGGCTCAGCTTCTCCCTCATCGGATTCTCAGGTCCTGTGGCGACTTCTGAAGTTCCAGTCCCCAAAGCCCTGCTTTTATGCAGCACACCCCCATTCACTCAGCCTAGCTGGCAATCAAACATGCTAAGTGGTGAGCCGGCCGGCTCATCACTCGGGCCAATCACACAAGAGTGCGACTTGAGTTACCAAGGTAACTCAGTCCAGGGTGCCTAAAGCCCCTCCTACACCACCTGTGGTACCCAGACAGAGTGGCACCACTTTTGGAGGCTTCTGTGGAGAAGCCTGCCAAAAAGTGGAACAAAGGGTTCGACTTGGGTTGGAGTCACAGAAGAGAACACAAACGCCATTTTAGAATCGAGTCCTGGCAAAAAATACCAACCGGCGAATTAATATTAAATAAATAAACCGGCGGTATGTTCGAGGCTATGAGAATTAAATAATTAAAGTTGGTAGGCTCGAACAATGGGAAAGTCCCATAGGGATATATTTGCGGTCGAATATAAAAAGTAGTTTCCACTGCCACCAGCCAAAACTCGATCAGGGGGGACGGAGACGTGCCCCCTCGACTAACAGACCCCGGGGCAATCGAATTGCCCCGACCAGTACGTCCACAATATGATGGTTTGTACCGGTTTCTGTTAATAATTTGGGACTAGTAAAGCCAATGGTGACTTTACATGCCCTGGGAGACAGTAGTCAGTCCCAGGGTATGGAGTCTATGGTGGGGTGCCACTATGACACCCCTGTGTTACTGCACGGAGGGTGCTGTGTAACACACATAGTAAAAACACATGAGACCTATGGAGTAAAGGACCCCATAGCCCATAAAACACATGAACAGTCAAAGGAACACCATAAATCATATCCAAGAGTGGGAGAAAAAGAGTCTCACTCTTGGCAGGAGAAAAAAACAAACTCCAGAAATCCAGCAAAGCTGCTGGGGGACTCACTAGGTTAGGAAATTCAGCCTAAAGAGAGAATTCTCCCTAACAGTACGCCAGTTAGCTTTTCAACAGGATTTCTAAACCAGTTACAGGGAATACTCCTGCTAGGCATAAGGTACAAAACCTCTTGTCTTGAATATTGTTTACTCAAAAACATTGTGGTATTAACGCTGACTTTCCATTGCAGGTCAGCGGGATCCTGTGGCCTCCATCAATCTTTGGGTCAATAGACTTCTCATGAAATTTCTTATACATCCCTAAGAGGTACATTGGCAGAAAGAACTCGTCGGCTACACGACGGGTTAAACTGCTGGAGCAGAACTCCAGTTAGGAAATCACAGAGAGTTCTGACAACCCCTGGGCAAACAGCAGATTTCTTTCCATCCTGGTGACCCATGGTGGCCAATACTGAATTACCCGTCAAAATGGGGTAACTGCTTTAATAGGACACACCACTTCTTAGGCTCAGAAAAAGACACAGATTGAAAACAGAAGAATTGCATATCAAATGCAGTGTTCCCTCTACCTGATATGCCTAATGTGACAAATGCTTGCAGTCTAAAAGGCAGGACAAAAACAAGGTGTCTACTGCCTAGACCAACAGGTAAGCTTGGAACCCAGGTCCCATTGTCTCTGCGCCTCCACACCTCAACATAATGCCAGGCAAAGACAACAAGAAGGCAATGGGAAAACAGCACCAGCGCACACCAGCGCCTGCCAGCTAACACAAACGCCACAGCCACAACAGCCGAAGCGACACGAAGCAGGAAGGACAAGGCGAGCACAATGCAGCACACTACAGCCAGCAAGTTGCACCGTGGGTGCGCAAAACAGAAAAAAAGGCACGCGCGCACGAATGGCTGCTTACGCTAGCTTAGAATGCTGATCTGGTTTAGCTCCCTCCGCTTGCATCGGAGAGGATTCAAATGACCATACGGTCATATGAGGGTCAGATGTACGTCCTGACCTCTGTACTCCAGTCTCTGTATGCGCACAGTCAAGACTCTGCTCTCCCACTGACACCCAGATACAGGATGATGAAGTGCAGGAAAAGTGTGGTGAGTGTTATTCTGCAGCTGATCGTGATGATTTAGCTCATGATGTATGACGTATATATTTTTCTGAAGGGGCCCCACAACAGTGAACGGCTTCCTTATATCTCAAACCTTGTGGCTACTGTAGCTGCCACTCTCGTGCAGCCTCGTCTTCTTTTTGTTCAGTGCAACCTGGGGAATAAATGGATTATGTGCATGAAACAACTAGAGAGCAGTTCAAGGAGAAGGTGGGAGTGCAGTTGGTGAGCAGGTGCAAGTGGATCTTGTTCATGTGATCTTAGCTCGAAACACCTGTCCATCACTGCTAACATGCTGGTGCCTTCTTGTTTTTGCTGCCCTTTATCCCTACCTAAGCAACCATTCAGCCTCTTTTCCATTCCAGATGGTGAGCAGGTGCATGTGGATCTTGGTTACGTGCCCTTAGCTCTACCCACCTGCTTAGCTATGCCCCTTTCTCAACTCTCAGATCCAGGGCATCTGTGGCCTGGGCATCCGAAGTGAAGAGCAGATGGCTAGAAGAGCAGATGGCTAGAAGGGCAAATCGGTTTTTGACCTGTTCAGACCTGGAAGACTAAGGACCAGAACCCTAGCCCCTCTAACATCAGGCAAGCTCCCTCAAATATGCATTTCAACCCTCTCCCAACAGCCCATCCCCTCCCATCACCACTCAATGCAAACCAGGCCACTCACCAGCAACATCGTGGATACCGCATTGCTTAGTTGTAAATATACTCATAGCTGTATGGCTTTGTATGTACAAAAGACAATACATTGTTAGGACATTCAACAAATGACACTTCCATCGAACAACACAGCAGGTTTTGCCGCCACCTCTCCCGCATCAAATTGGCTGCAGCTCAATCCAAGTAAAACAGAGGTCATCATCTTCTGACCGAAACATCTACTGGAGAGGAATAGCAGCTCCCCGACCCCAACCTCTCTTTTTGAGATCAAGACTGAAGTGTGCTTCTAAAGTAAAACATTTGGGATGCATGCATTTTACAACATCCGGCTGTTACGACAAGCACTCCCTTATGTGCCTGAGACTGACTGTGATATGGTGGTGGGAGCCCTAGTTAACTCAAAACTGGATTATTGCAATGGCCTCCTGACATTATTTGCATTGATGGTAAACCTAGCGAATGCTCTCGTTCTTACACAAACTTATAATCAAAAGATGTAGCAATCAAAGCTTTATAGTAGCCCTTCCTTGTGCTTTTACCAAGCAACAATCTTCCTGGTCTGAGGTAATAAAAAGGATACGAGAGTCTCAGCCAGGTGGTGAGGCGTGCCAGAAAGAGACTGCCCCCTTGTGAGAACTCCTGCTCCAGCTCGGGACCAGTCTTGCCTCGGTTCAAGGTGATGAAGTTGTTCAAGATGCGTTGTCGGACAGACTTGCCTCCGTGGTCCCACTCCTGGAGGAAGCTCATGAGCCTGCTAATGGCTGCCTGCTCTTTCGGAGAAGTCATAACTGGAGGACTGTGTCAATAAAAAAAATAATGTGTTATATGTTAAACAATCCTTCAAATTATATGGCATTCTTATGCCTATGATTCCACAGTGCAGGGTGACTGAAGAACCTACACTATTAGTTACAGAGAATCCTCTATCTCCAGAGCTTTATTACAGAAAATTGTTTCATTTCATTAGACCCAGTTGCAAACTATTTCTGCAACCAGTTTCCTTTAGTATCATTGGACAAATTTAAGAATTTTCTGGACCTATATGTGGATGGGTCAGGAGATACACGTAGTACAAATTCAGCAGTTAAAACAATTTGACAATCCATGTCTTAAATTAAAACATTAGACTTGATCAAATATAAGAAAGCAGATAAAAAAACAGCGTGAGCGTGTGCAGTCCTTGCTAAGAATCCAAAATAGGAGCCATTTACAGATTTGTTTTTCACAATGTGGAATGGCAAAGTAGACCGCTCTCAGTATGATATGGCATTTATAACGCGCCTCTACACAAAAGTTTCAAGGCGCGATGAGGCAAGGGAGGGGAGGGGAACAGAGGAGGACAGAGACAACGATCTTTCTAGACCAAGTGACATTAAGATCGCGTATGGTCATCTGCCTCTAGTTATTTTAGTCAGGTCTGTCCACCAGCATTAGATTTTGATGCAGGAACAGAAAAATGCAGGCAGAATCCCATGTAATAACGACTGTCATGTTTGCACACGGAGGCCTCCATTAATGACCACAGCTATGTGTGGATCTTTTTGTATTTGCCAGCAATTGTAGAAAAAGGCGCAGGATGTCAGACTGTGAGGCATTTAAACATGAGCACTATCCTAATTGTTAACAAAAGTATATGATCCTTATTTTTAGGTCTCTATAACATCTACTAGTACTTATGTCTGCAATTTCTTTCCTTTATCTGTAGCTCTTCTCTTTACATTGCTCCCCCTTCAGGTTTTTCTATTTTCAGCTGAATCATCAGAAACAAATTTCTACTGTCATGTGGTCATGTGAATTGCAACGAAATTCATTAAAACAAAATGTACTATCTTATACTACTCTCATAATTCACTACTTTAAATTTTAGTTTTATATAGTGTATGTCACAGTTGTTCTCTAAACTTTGGCACACCCTGCCAATGCTCTTTTTGAATTGAATTATGAATTATGGATTCTGAGGACGTTTACTTACTAGGTTTCCACTGTTAATTGCTTATATGTAATATATCAGTCTTTTTTACCACATTCAATTTCATTTTCAAGTTAGTCTACAAATGCTTGCACTCCCCCACCTCTTCAAACCCCTCAGGTCTTATCCAACTATTACAACCTTATGTCCTTGTTCTTCTTTCAGTCCAATAATCACTTCAACTTACCTTATAATTCGGTACTCCTCCCAGCTGTCACCTAAAATATGCTATCCCCATGCTAATACTCTAGGTCATAGTCCTACACTGTACAAGCCACACTGAACCAAAACTATGAGATCTTGAAGAATGAGGTGATGAGAACAAGCTGTACTACTTAGCAATAGTCATCAATACTGAGAACGTGATTAGGGAAGAGGGATGAGAACGAATACCGATAGGTAACCTGATCAGAGTCCTCGAATAGTGCATGTGCTAAAGGGGCAAGAGTGAAGAAATTACATATTGGGGACAAGCACTACCTTCCAAATGTCATATTTTAAGACTGATTTCGTCTGGATAAGACTGTATTTTGTCTGTGATGTATGGAGGTATTATGGAGAGTAAGATAGCTTGCATAATTGATGCCTCGGCTACTGGTATTGCTTTATTTTATCCTGCCACCTTTCCAATATTATTGTGCAGGATCCACAGCTCTAGATCCTATGCAGTAGCACCCATAAGCAATCATCTACATTCATCAAGGAAACCTATTCTTAGTCCATAAAATAATGTGACATTGTCATCACTTTCAATCAACAAACTATCAATTACATCCATTAATTCACATTAAAAAACATCTTGGTTCAGTGAGCGTTAGTAGCCAATCGTGAGTATATCACCATCACAGTACATATTTCTATATCCCGAAGGATCCCACAGTGGGAGTGGCTCCACGAAATAAAAATGATATCTAATGCACAGGGTCTGTGTGTCATTCACTTGACTTCATGAACCTATCAGAAACGACCCTCATCTTCGGAAACACGCCCCCTTGTGCTATATGTCGCAAGTGGACATATAGGCCAATTTCCCTAAGGTGATAAATGTCATAAATACAGCCGATTCACGACATTCCCTATTGTTTTCCCTTTCTGCTCACAATATCCATCATTTAGTTGTTTACATAACTCTTCAAGTTAGGAACAGTCAGTAGGATACTGGCAGGAGCGAATAATTTAGTTGGTTGCATAGCTGTCCATGCTCTGTATAGACCATGGTCTGCAGTTTGCAGCTCTCCCGATGTTTTTTACTATGATTCCATGTTCTCTCACCATCAACTATGCTGGCTAGGGTGGATGGTAGTTGTAGTTCAAAACATATGGAGAGCCAAAGGATGCAGATACCTGGTATAGGCAGTAAACTGTCAGCAGTTTATAGGAGGGGATTAACATAATAGTCTATGACATCACAATGTCAGTCACTTGTCATCCATTGTTTATTTAAAAACCCCTTCGGAAGTACAGGCAAGACCAGCTGGGAGCTCCATGAGAAAAAAAACACAATGAAATGACAAATAAGTATTGGCTTCTAGGAGATTTGTGATTTTTTAGAAGCCCCAATACATCACATTTGCCTTCTGGTTCTAAAGAAAAGGCAGTTTGCCAATTGCGTCAAATTCTAATTGTATTACTGCTTCTATAATTGAAGGCTTAATTTGCCTTGAAGCATTTATTTTTTTTAGATATGTTATTTCCATGGTCTTTGAAAACCAATGGTCACAAGCATGTACATTTCAGAGGTTAGCTCTTAACAATCCACAGATTTCTGGTGAAGCACCGACCTGTGGTGTGAAACAAATATGGGCAAAGCCATTTTCAAAACCTCTGCTCGGCTTTGTACTTCTTCAGACCAAGATAAGTCAACCTATGCGTGCATTGATGGATGGAAGCAGACAAAAACGTGGATCAATCCTTTTTTTCTGCATTTTGTATACATGGCTCTTTTAAGCCATTGCCATTAAGAGCCAAGCTCTTTTGATATAGCATTTTAACCCTTTTACATTTATGGGTTGGAAAAACATCACATGGCTATTGCTCACCAAACCCGACAGCACCACTACCCTTGCCCTTTCACCAGATGGCAGCTTCTTCCTTCTTCTCTCTAACAATGTCAACCTCCAACACACCACTTTCCTCCCCGGTCACCTTCGTACTAAGTTTTCACTCTTGTACAATATTCCTCATTTCAGATGATTGCCATAACGCAGTTTAATTCTTTAGTGTTCGAGAGTGGCTGACCTGAGGAGAAAAGAGCGTCACTTTTAACCGTTTCTTGCGGGAGGAATTGAAAGATACCTTATCCTCAATTTCTAAACAACCAATTTCTTGTGAGACGCTCAGAGGAAACTCAGGCATTGATTACAAATTCATGTGAAATATGAGAGGGGGCCGAGTGTTATATGTTCTAATGTTACTCCGTTCTACCTAGAACGGAGAATGCTGTGTTCCCACGTTCCACAACGGAATGTAACTGCCATTTTCCCTACTGACTGCCCCAGCCTCCGGGGACCGTAATAATAAAACTCTCAGTCACTTACCCTCAGTGTCAGAGTTTATTACAATTGGCGACGAGGCCCCTTTTCCTTTTGACACCCCGGCCCCCGGAGCTTCCATGCCGGTGCTCCAGCCTTCCTCCGGTGACATTGACGGCCCGGCGGTCCCCCAGCGGCTCTCCCTTGCGCCGCCTCCGCCGCCCCCCCCCCAGCCTTGCCATCCTGTGGGGAAGGGGCCGCCCGGCAGGCACCAGGTACAAGATACAGCAAAACAGGTACAATTTCATCTATATTGTGTCGTAAATCAACTTGGGCTGCCAGCGCATTTTTCAAGCACCAGCCAACGGCCGTTCGAGGAAAGGACCTCGTTTCGTGCCCTGCGTGCGGCCATTTTGCCTGGGCCAGCCTTTGTTCTTACGCTCATCAGCTGTATCCCATCAGCTGTCCTCAGCGACCGCCACAAGGCCGCGCACCACAGCGCCCCCACAGGTTGCAGGGGGCAGAGAACAGTAAAGCTGTATCTCATCAGCTGTCCTCGGCGACCGCAACAAGGCCATACACCACAGCGCCCCATAAGCTCCAAGGGGGCAGTGAAGCTCATAAGCTGTCCTCAGCGACCGCTATAAGGCCGCGCACCACTGCGCCCCCACAGGTTACAAGGGGCAGAGAACTCTGGGCAGAGAACAGTAAAACTGCGTCTCATCAGCTGTCCTCGGCAACCGCAATAAGGCCGCGCACCACAGCGCCCCCATAAGCTCCAAGGGGCAGTGAATCTCATACTCAACTACGTAAGCTCCCCTTGGCTCAACAAAAAAACAAAAAAAACATACAAAAAGAAGCAAAAGGAAAAAAAATATAGCACAGCGTTGTACCAACACGCATTTCTTGAATAAACACTTCGAGATTACAGGTTGTGCCAACCATCCACGGTGCCAGTGCACACATCACTGTCGGCACTGCCCAGAAATTTGGCTCTAGAGCACAAGCACACCAGCCAACCATGGAGAAGGAGATACCAGCTGCTCAGTGATGCTATGACCTAAACCATCAGTGACCACAGCACACATCACATCGCTGTCTCCCCAACCTTTCTCCACTAGCTTCATCATCCTTACCAGCTGCCATGCAGAACGTACCGCACCCCACCAAATTTCTTGCCTGCCCCGGAACCCCAACCTGCCCCTGGGAGCAGTGGCTGGACAGCTTCCAAATATATCTCAGGGCCATTGACGGAAGTAAATTTAGCGACAACCTTAAGGAAGCGACCCTTCTGAACTGCATAGGAACCGAGGGTCTGAGGCTATTCAGGGCGCTCCCAGAGCCAGACGGTGCAAGTGGAGATGGCAACCGGAAGTTTGACACTGCATTGACCAAGCTCACTAAGCACTTCGGCAGCAAGACAAACGTAGTGCTAGAAAGATATAAGTTCTTTTCTCGGAAGCAAACGAAAGGCCAATCTGTCAACGCATACCTAGCTTCCCTCAGAGTACTGATGTCCACATGCAAATTCACCGGTGTCAGTGACGAGTACTTGAGAGACCAGCTTGTCCTCAATGTGGCAGATCCCCGCATACAGCAAAAACTATGGCAAACAAAGAATCCCTCGCTGGACCAAGCCACTGAAATAGTGAGGAGCATGGAATTTGGGGACCGTTGTATGAAGGAGAGACTGGTCCTGAAAGAGGGTGCTGGTGTGGAAGTGAAGTCTGTGGAAGGCAGTTCCGACTACGACCAAGATGGGGCATTAGTAGCAGCTGTAAAAAATGCTCCTCAAAGTACCAGAAGAAGTTCTAGAAGGGGGGAGAACATCATCTTACGATAATCAAAACCCCACGCGCTGTCAGAAGTGTGGATGGTATAAACGCCACGATGCTGGGAAGATGTGCCCGGCCAATAATGTTGAGTGTTACACGTGTGGCCAGTTAGGCCACTTTGCTAAACTCTGCCGAAACACCCGAGGGAGACCACGTGGACCTGGCAACAGCAGCAGACGACCCATCAACAGATATGGGTCCATGAAAACAGTGGACTATGATCAAATGTCAGACAGTATGCTATCCGTCAATCAGACATACCCACAGGTACAGATCCTCACAGTCACTTCCTTCCAAGAGACAAATGGTCCATGGGTTAACATGTACGTCAATGACATACCCTTGAGAGTGATGGTAGACACCGGGTCCCCCTATACCATGGTGGATCTTGAAACCTTTGTAAAAGGTACTTTCTGGCAAAGTCCATGACCTACGGAGCTCTTCGGTAAGAGCCACTGGGTATGGGAAAACACCCATTGACATCCTGGGATACACGTGGGTCAAGCTCAAGTTTCAAGACAGACAAACATACTGCAAGTTATTTGTAGCCAAGAATGGGTCCTCCGTAGTAGGATGGAAAGAGCAGGCGGCTCTCCAAGTGAGAATCCATCCCGGGGAAGAAATCCCCATACTGAGTGTGCTCAAAAACGATACCGACATCAAAGCTAACTTGGCTGAACAATTCCCCAAAGTGTTCTGCAATAAAATCGGATTACTCAAGGGCTTCCAGCACAGAATAATCTTGAAAAGAGGTGCTGTTCCCGTGGTCCATCGAGTGCGTGGTGTACCTTTTGGGACCAAGGCGGCACTCAAAGACGAACTCACACGTCTATGCAATGAGAACATTATACAACCCATAGAGAGTTCTGAATGGCTTGCCCCCATCGTCCTTGTAAAGAAACCTGACAATTCCATACGCATGTGCGTTGACCTAAGGGACCTAAACAAAAACATATGGGTCGATAGACACCCACTTCCCAACATAACGGAACTTCTTTCAACCATGGAACCGGCAAGTTTTTTTAGCACCTTAGACCTCTCCTCGGCATACCACCAGATTGCCTTAGATGACAGTTCAAATGCCCTCACTTCCTTCGTCACACCTTTGGGAGCATACATGTTCAACAGAATGCCGTTCGGGCTTGCTTCGGCCGCGGCAGTATTCCAGAGACTCATGTCACATCTCTTTGGAGGTCTTGATGGGGTACGTTGCTTCCAGGACGATATTCTTATATCAGCCAAAACCGAGGAAGATCACGATGCCAAACTAATGAGCGTGTTACGGATAATCCAAAGAAGTGGACTCACCCTCAAATTAGAGAAATGCAACATAAAGTGCAGTCAAGTCTCTTATCTTGGCCATTCCATCGATGCCAGAGGCATCCGTCCCAAGAAAAAACTATTAGACACAATATTGAGCTTAGCTGAACCCACCAACAAAGACCAGTTGAAAAGTTTTTTAAGGAATGACGGAGTGCTACTCCAAATTCATGAGTAACTATGCCAACAGGACGGAAAACATGAGGAAACTCATGAAGAAAAGTAACAGATTTGAATGGTCCATAGATTGCAAAAACGAATTCGAGAGCCTCAAGTCCGACATCAACCGAGCTCCAGCCTTAAGCATGTTTGATTATAAAGCTAGGACAATAGTGTCAGTGGATGCCAGTAAGATCGGCCTTGGTGCAGTACTAGAACAACAACAGAAGGGCAACATCGTGACCATCGCATTTGCATCGAGAGTGCTAAGAGGTGCTGAATTGAATTATTCCACCATTGAGAGAGAAGCCCTGGCCGTCAAGTGGGCACTACAACATTTCAGAAATCTAATTTGGGGCCTACCCATTCTCTTAAAGACAGATCACAAACCCCTTGTCAACATCCTACAATCTAAAATGCACACCTCATATCTCCCAGAATAAGGCGTTGGCTCCTGGACGTGATGCAATACAATCTTCAGGTTTTCTACAATCCTGGTCCACTAAACCAAGTAGCAGATTGTCTCTCCAGACTAACCACCATTCAAGACAAAGCATACACTGAAAATGAGGTTCAAGACGCAGACATCATAGCCACCATTTATCCTGCCATCCCCTCCGATGAATGGCCACGCATCACCAAAGCGACACAGAGCAACAAGAAATCAGAAGAGCCGTGATGAATGACTGGGAAGGTGTTGGACAAGAGTTGCTAAATTTCACTCCATTCAAAGATGAGATATCCATGAACGACAATCATATCTTTAGAGGAAGTAGAATAATTTCAGCTGTGGCACTCAGAAAGAAACTACTTGAACTAGCCCATGAAGGACACCTGGGAAGGAGTCTGACAAAGAACAGGATAAGGAGCAACTACTGGTGGCCCAGCATGTGGAAAGAAGCGGAAGAGACGGTAAAAAACTGCAGTGCCTGCGCTTCCAGTGACAAATCAAAAATCTTAAGGAAAACACCACTTCAGCCTGTTGAAACCCCCAAACACGTATGGTCAAAGCTGGCAATAGACGTTATGGGCCCTTTTAAAAATCTGGAAGCAGTAAAAATATTCATCATCGTGATCGTGGACTACACATCCAAATGGACTGAATGGGGTGTGGTAGAAACCAGCGCAACCACAAAAAAGGTCATTGACTTCCTAACGGAAATATTTAACAGGGAAGGTGACCCCAGGGATATAGTCTCAAACAACGGGTCCCAGTTCACTTCGTCGGAATTCCAAGAATTCCTTGTAAAGAACCACATCACCACATCACTCTACCACCCACTGTCCAACGGATTGGTGGAAAGAATGAATAGACTAATAAAAAGTGTCATCCAACTAGCCGTAGCCAATGCTATGCCATGGAGAGAAACCCTCAAGGAGGCCTTGCTCGCATATAGAACAACGCCGCATTCCATCACCAACTCAGAACCCTTCACCTTGATGCGAGGCAGAACCGCAACCAACCAACTGAGACCAGCATGGATTTTCATAGATACTGGTGAGGCAAGAATAAACACAGAACGGAAGGTGGACATGGAACGAATCCACAAAACTATAAAAGAGAAACAAAAGAAGTACAAAACTGACTATGACCAGAAGAATAGAGCAAAACAAATGACACTGCAGGAAGGTGATTGGGTCTGCGTCAGAGAACCCAAGAAGATACTCAAGGGCGAATCCAAATTTAGATCCCCACAAAAAGTCACGCGCTGCCACGGAAAGTCTGTCACATTAGAGGATGGAAAGAGATGGTCCCACGACGATCTCGTGAAAATAACGAATGACACCAGCAGACCGAGCACTTCCAAAAACAACTACAATGGTACCTGGTCAAGAGAAGATGTGAAGAGAACAACCACCGACACCTACAGACCCAGTACTTCTACAGATTCACATGTTGGCACAAGCTGGCACAACGAACACCGTCCCAACGATGAGGAATCATCTGCCAGAAGTCTGTCGAGAAGGAATCGCAGGATCATCCGGAATTTCAACAATGATTTTGTTTACTATTGATCGGCACCCTGTCCACCCTGCCTCAACCCCACCTTCCCCCCACCCCGTCTTCCCCCTTTCCTTTTTTTCCCATAGATAAAGAGATGTTATATGCTCTAATGTTACTCCGTTCTACCTAGAAAGGAGAATGCTGTGTTCCCATGTTCCACCACGGAATGTAACGGCCATTTTCCCTACTGACTGCCCCAGCATCTGGGGCCGTAATAATAAAACTCTCAGTCACTTACCCTCAGTGTCAGAGTTTATTACACCGAGTAAATTGAAATTGTGTTCTTTCTCGCCCCCTTGCAGATATACTCCAGAGTTGGGGCCAGGATATTGAACCGTTTGTTATTTTATCCACTTCCCCTTTCCCTTGTAGATGTTCTGTATCCAATTAGGTTGAGTGTGCAACACATTGAAGGGACTGTGGGGTTCAGCAGCTTCTGAGGACAACGTGTGAAATTTAAGTCTTGACAGAATGAAAGGAAGTCCTCCCGAGCTGTCACAAACCCCACTGAAGTCACTATGGATGCCCTGGGAGAAATGATTAAGGAGTTGAAGGAGTCATTGAGAGCGGATCATAGTGAGAATGTTGGGTTAGGTAAGAAGTAGAGGAGTTAAGTGTCAAGATGTCTCGAATTCAGGTAGCATCTAGTCCCTGGTCTATTGATGCTGGCTCTAGGGAGATGCAGGATCCCCCAGTATTGAAGAGAGAAGATCAATGTAGAAGTGAGGGGGAAAATAAGAGAGCAGTAAGCGGTGTAAGGATGCTCCTTATGCCTGTGACTCTGGCTCCACTGGAACGGTTTAGGGGGTTCCCAAAAAGTTTAGAACTTTTTAAACTCAATGCGAATAACATTTTTTGAGAAGACCAGATGCTTTTTGTTCCAAAGTTGCCATGGTAACCTTTATCTTGTCTTAATTATCTGGTGAGGCAGCCAAATGTGCAGAGTTATGTCTGCCATAAACATGTGGCTTTAAGGAATTTTCTGTTTTTTCTAGTGGAGTTTTGAAAAATGTTTGACAGGAAACAGGTTACACTGGAGGTGGGCAGGGAGCTTTTGGAGTTGAAGCAAGAAAGTAAGGATTTAGTCAGCTATATAACGCATGTTAAATCTATGGTGTTGGAGAGTAGCTGGCCTGAGGAGAAAAAAGTGTCATTGTTTTACTGTGGCTTGCGAGAGGAATTGTAAGATGCCTAGATCTAGTTATCCAGTTTGATTTTCGTCTAAGTGAGAGAAGAGTGGATCGAAGGATAGTTTTTGGGAGAAGGGAAGATAACCCCTGAGGGGAACAACCCAGGGTGGAATTTGTAAACAAGGAGAGTAAATTCAGGACTCAAACAGGTTGGAAGGGTTCAAGGACCCCTTTTGAAAGGAAGAAAAGGACAGGCAGAGGAAAAATAACCTGTGTTTGTACTGTGGTAGGAGTGGGCATTTCATAGGCAATTATGCAAATAACCCTAAGTGATTCCCATCTAGAGCTGTACAGACTCAGATAGCAAATATTCTTCAGGCTGAAGTTCCTCAAATCACAGTGAAAATATATTTGTACTTTGAAGGGAAGTAGTCCAGTGCTGATTGATTTGAGAGTCACAGGGAACTTTAAGGACTGGGGGGTGACAAGATCATTAGACATTCCCTTGGTACAGAAAGCTGTGGCGGTACAGGTGTGGGCAGTGGATGGCACATGACTTACTTCAGGACCCATCACTCAGGTATATTAGATATATTTTGCACTTATGGGGTTCCCCAATGCCCTTAATAAGGCAGGAAGGTAATGTGCTTTTTTGGAACACAAGAATTCATAAACACTCCATTTAGAGTTAAAAGTAGGCGCTTATCTGGCCCTTTTTATTATCTCTTATAAAATGTCATAAAATCAAATTACAGAAACATAGCAGAAATACTTCACTGTTAGCGTTCCTCTGAAACACATTTCTTCCAAGCACTTCACTGGAAACCCCAGGTTGGAAGAGAGCCACTTGCCAATGGGAACAGGCTGAAGGAGCAAGTCTGCTTCTGACAGCACAGTCAAAGTCCAAAAAAGAGGGACTTGATTACTCTGTCTTTCCCTCTAATGTAATCAAGTACAGCCTAGTATTTTTCCTGAGAGGTCTACTGTCAATACAATTCCACAGCTTCTCGGCCGATGTAGCCACTGAAATCCACTGACTTTTAGACAATCCCCCGTTTATCATGAGAGCCGCTCCTTGCGAAATTCCCAACAAACTCTGCCTGAACACAAAACAAGTTTTTCCACGGCTTCAGAAAATGCACACAATGTTCAGAAATTAGCTTTTATTGAAGCTTGGAGTCCAATGTACACTTTGTTCCCAGAATGCATTTCACCTAGACTCCATATTGAATTCAATGTTTTAAATGCATTACACTACCTCAAGGAATATCTTGCAGAGAATCTGGCAAAGGAGTTTAGAAGACACTCACAATCTCAGTCAGCATCGCATTTGTTTTTTGTGCCCAAGAAGGAGGAAACGCTTAGAACTTGTATAGATTATCGGGGCAGTGAATAGGGTCACAATCAAAATTAGGTATCCTCTTCCACTCATCGCGGAGATGTTGGACCAAAACCAGGGAGCTGCTATATTTTCCAAACAGGATCTGCGAGCGGCCTACCAATTGGATCGTGTTCGAGAAGAGGATGAGTGGAAAACTGCTTTCAAGACCAGATCCAGCTTATCAGGTTACGCCTTTCGGCCTCTGCAATGTTCTTGCAGCGTTTCAATATTTCATCAATGAGGTTCTGTAGGAGTTTCTAGATATTTTTGTGGTTGTCTACGTAGATGAAATTCTGATCTTCTCTCAGAGCCTAGAGCAACATCAGGATCATGTCACACTCATCCATCAGAAGTTGAGGGAAACCCATTTGTATGCTAAATTGGAGAAGAGTCAGTAGAGTTCCTGGGATATGTAATTTTGCCCATGGGTTTGGAGATTAATCAAAGAAAACTGCTGGCAGTTAAGGACTGGCCACCCCCAACCAAGGTGAAAGAGGTGCAGTTTCCTTGGTTTCACCAATTATTATCTTAGATTTATCAAAGGGTGTTCCCGCATTATAGCACTGATCCCACAGCTCTTTAAAAAGGGAGTTCATTTGGTCTGGAGCTCGGCAGCTGAAAAAGCTTTTCAGTTGAAGAATCACTTTACATCAGCGTCAATACTATTGCATCCAGACTCATCAAAAACATTTTTTGTAGAGGCAGGCGCTTCTGACTTGGCTATGGGAGCAGTCTTGTGCCAGAGGCGTGAGGTAACAGGGCAGCTTCACCCACTTGCCTTTTTTCTCCAAGTAATTCTCCCCAGCTGAAAGGAATTACCCCATTTTAACCCACAAACTTCTGGCCATTAAGGCAGATTTCGAGGAATGGAGACATTATTTAATGGGAGCAAGGCATACAGTGACAGTCTTGCCGGATCATCGCAATCTCCTTTTCTTAATATCTGCTAAAACCCTCACTCCAAGACAGCTTAGATGGTCTTCGCCAATTACAATTATGGGATTACTTTCATGCCTGGAAGCCGGAATGGCAAGCTGATGCTCTTTCACATCAGTTCCCCAGAGGGGAGCAAGACTCTGGTCAGGAAACACAATACTTGATCCCTCCAAAACATTTCGTTTTGGCCGATACATCACACGAGGATGGCTTGCAAGAAGAAATTCTGGAAAGCATGAGTAGGTTGGAGATAGAGGAATGGGTCCTTCTGGATCCAGCCTGAAAATTGAAAGATGGTCTGCTGTTTTTGGATTCCAAACTATTTCTTCCCACCGAAGCTCTGCGTGAGAGAGTTCTGAAGTGTCACGAGTCAGCAGCGACTGGTGGAGTAACATGCGCGTGGATACGTGAAACTTTGTGAAAACCTGTGAAGTTTGTGCTCAATCAAAGAGAATGGTGGGAATAACTTATGGTTTGCTGGAGCCTCTTCCAATTCCTCCACATCCTTGGCATCCTCTATGCACAGACTTGGTTGTTGACCTTCCAAAACATCAAGGGTGTTCTTCGTGTTAGTTGTTGTGG
Organism: Ambystoma mexicanum; assembly: GCF_040938575.1. Taxonomy (NCBI): domain Eukaryota; kingdom Metazoa; phylum Chordata; class Amphibia; order Caudata; family Ambystomatidae; genus Ambystoma; species Ambystoma mexicanum. The sequence goes on along the minus strand of NC_090922.1, from coordinate 1,446,907,105 downwards.
ACGTACTTACTAAGGAGGCACATTTCATTCCTATCAAAGGGGAGGTAATGGCACAATGACTAGCACACAGTTTTCTTCAGGAGGTGGTGCGTTTGTGCAGATTACCAAGGCAGGTTATTTCGATAGGGGTGTTCAGTTTATTTGGATAACTTTTTGTAAGGAACTGGGGGTTGAGGTGAAGTTGACTTCAGGGTATCATCTTGAAACGAATGGGCAGGTGGTAAATCAGGAACTAGAAAAATACTTCCGGTGTTATCTGTAGCCCGGCGATGGTTGGGTGGATTTTATATGGTTGCCTGAAATTGCATACAACTACTCTGCTAAGGATTCAACTTCCATGTGCCCATTTTATTGCAGTCGGGGGTTTCATTCATGTTTTTTGAGGGAGGCGATTAGGAAGGATTCTGGGAGTCCTGCTGTGGAGGAGAGGTGACAAGCATGAGAACTTATCTTAAAAGAGCAGTTGAACGTTTACAAAGCAGCAAAGTAAATTACAAGCAGTTTGCTGATAGGAAGCAAAGAACTAGTCCTCAGTATAAGATTGGAGCTTGAGTATGGTTGTCTACCAAGAACTTGACATTCAAAAGCGAGGAATAAATGTAGCCCCTGGTTTGTTGGGCCTTTTGAGGTTGAGGAGGTGGTAAATCCAGTTGCATTTAGACTGAAGCGGTCACTTAGTCTGAAAGTGCATCCACATTTCATGTAAGTTTGTTAAAGCCACTTGAGGAAGGAACTAGATTGGGTCCACTCCTCCACCTGTTCTTGTTGAAGAATCCCTTGAGGAATATGAGGCAAGAGCCAATTTGGATTCTAGGAAACTGAAGGCTTGGGGGGCTACAATATTTAATTGATTGGAAGGGATTTGGTCCTGAAGAATGCTCTTGGGAGTTTGCATTGGACGTTCATACTCCTCTGTTGGTGGCTAGATTTCACAGGAGATTTCCAAGCAAGCCTGAACCTGGCACAGGGCCATGGAGAGGGGGTACTGTCAGGTCCTGGGGCAGGAAGGCACAGACATTCCTGTGGGTTGCAAGGTTTATTGGGAACATTAAACCATCTCTTTATTATATTTCTTTTGTGACTTGGGTTTGGGCCTTAACTTATGAGCACAGAGTAGGGAAGCTTTCCCAAGTCAAAATGGAGGAAGTGATTCTGCACACCAATTGACCTCTGCATGAATAAAGGCAATTGTCCAACAGTCTAAACTGCCTTTCATTAGTCTAAATCCTTAGCATCTTAAATCTCCTAAAAGTTAGGCACAGGCATTAATTCAGCAAGTTTATCTAAGGAAAGGAGTCAGAAGAAAAAGAAACAGGGAGAAACAGAAACTGTCAAGAGGGAAGTTTCACCTGCAACAGTGGCACCTAAGTTCACGTTTAGTTTGTTCTCTAAAATACTTCATTTGGTTCTTTATAAAACTGAGATAGAAGTAAGCAGTTGCATGTTATAAGGAATCCAGATGGAGTGCATTTAAACAGCGATTCATGCTTATGACTCGTTTAGGCAGAGCGTGCATTCTCAAGTGAAAGTAATCTCGTTCAGTTCAGCATGCTGACAGAGTGGTGCGCGAGTCTTACACAGAGCAAACCTGTGTCACATTGCTAGTATTTTTTCTACGCTTTAATGTGAATGCGCTTTTCATACCTGTGAGGGAAAAATTGTGTAGCGCTGCTTGCGCTGGGACAGCTCGTAGCTTCATTAAGTTTAGCTACTCAAGGGCATTTTCACCTGGAGACATAGCGTAGAGTCAGAGCTTCATTATGAGGCAATCTGGATTAAGGAGGCCTTCTGTTGGTGCTTTCGTTTAGTTTTAACTATTTAACCATCTGACAATCGGGATGCACAAGAAGAGTGAAAGACCTATTTTCCCTTTTGGAAAATCAGCAAAAAGTAACATTTCTAATTAGTCTAGTCAAAGACTCCATAACGCCTGATTGGAGACTACACAATATTGTAGCAAGGTTACACAGTTTTACAAACAGCTCAGGAGTGATTTAAATAACCCAGAATTAATTCTACATTAAAAAGGACTTTGAAAATGAATATCCTCTCAGATAAAAGGAGTTACCAGAAGACATTTGATAGGAAAGTCTGTTAAAGACAGGAGATCCTTTTAGGCATTACTCCACTCTGCTGTAGCAGAGGAAACTCAGGTATTGAGTACAAATTCATGGGAAATATGAGAGGGGGCTGTGTAAATTAAAATTGTGAAAATAAATATGTTCTTTTCTCACCCCCATGCAGATACCCTGCAGAGTTGTGGACAGGATATTGAACTATAATAACCACTTCCCCTTTCCCTTGGAAGGTGTTGTGGGCTCAACCGGATCTAATTAGGTTGAGTGTGCAACACCTTGGAGTGACTGTGGGGTTCAGCAGCTTCTGAAGACAACTTGTGAAATTGAAGTCCTGACAGTTGCCCTCTTTGATGAATCTGACGAGGTCATCACTCCTTTCCCAGTGGTAGCCTCTCCCCATGTGGCCAGCAGCCGCCACCTGATCCTGACCCTGGGGCGGCTATAGGAGGGAGGACCACATGAGGGAAGGCAACCCTCAAGGGGATGACAAGGCATCGTCTGGTGAAAGCATACATCTAATTTTCCTTTCAACCCCAAAGACATTATCATTAATTCATTTTCATTTTTGTCATTTGTATAGCGCCTTTCACCATAATTATGTGTTGGTTGAACAGCCTTTGGAGGGACCGTAGTCCAAATTTGGGAAGTGCAATTATGCGTTTGTGCATTTCAGCCATTAAAGTTATAGGAGGGTAGCCAAAACCCTGTTATTCACCCATGTCCGACGTGTGGATGGGCGCAGCAGAGGTAAACTATTAACTAAGCAGTTTGGATTGTGTTTAAGGAGAAAGAGAATTATGTGGGAAGCTACAGTTGAATTGTTGTTGTTAAAAGTTTCTTCATTATTATGACAGAGGTGTTGTGAAATAGTGTTTGTGTTAAATGCGAGTGCAGGGTGTGTGGAATGAGCCTGTGCCTTCCACTAAATTACAAAGGTGTGTTGTGCGAGGGGAGAAATGGGTTAGCTGTACAAACAACAATGTTTACATCGTGGATACCATCTATGTACAATGAGCAGTGCTACGTATCACCTAGATTCAAAAAGGAGAGCCGGGCCTAAAAGGCATAGGAAGACGAAATGTGGACAAAATTAGGAAAACGCCTAGATTTAAAAAGGGGAGCATGGCCTAAAACTTGTAGATAGACATTGATTGATTTATTTATAAAACACCTTACGCAAAATATGGCTCCCTTACACAATTATGCCTAACACAGAATAAGGCTACATCACACAAGTTAGCCAAATGCAGAAATGCCACCCCCACACAACTAGGCTAAACACAGAAAATGGCTGAACCACACAACTAGGTTACCTTACACAAATTAGGCTAAATGCAGAAAATGGCTACCTTAGACAGTTGGGCTAAATGCAGAAAATGGCTAGCCCACACAACTAGGCTACATTACAAAAATTGGGCTAATTGCAGAAAATTGACATCTTATACAGTTGGGCTAACTGCAGAATACGGCTACCTTACACAATTAGGATATATGCAGAAAATGGCTACTTATGCAGTTGGGATAAATGGATGTAGCTATATGATATTAGGTAATAGAAGTGGAGAGGTTTTATCGGAGTACAGTAATGTGTGTACTCCACACCCACACTGCCTTAAATGTTGCTATAGGTTGTCTGCGTTAAGCAGATGAACACGGGCAAACACGGAGTGGAGCTGCTCAGTAGGGAGCTGCCCTTTGCCTCTGGCCCTTTGCCAATGGCTGCCTGGGCAAGGCTGCCCAGGGTCCTTCTGCTAAGAGGGCAGATTCCTCCAAGGATGGCCAATCACATGGAGGGTAGGCGAATATTTGTCTATTCTACAAAACAAACGGTCCTTAAATAAAAACCAACAAAGCACATCAAATTTAAGATTTCCTGATGTACTTTAGTCTCTTATGTCTTTCTTCCCTTTGGCAAAAACCAACAAAATCTGTCACCACATGTTACAATTTATAGGTAATGTGGTGTATGAATTACCTACACATACCTCGTTTTCTCTGAACAACAAAAGCGCAGAAATGTGCGATCAAGGATCACTACTTTCTGGGTGTGCTAATCAGTATTTCCGGTTGGTGTCCTAATGTTCTCTGCATGTTCAAAGTAACATCACATATGTATATGGGGCAGAATTTATACCATTATCTGGATCATTTCACTCAGTTTTGTCTCTTGGCTGAACATAAGATCCAACCAGAGACTCCAAAGTGCTTTTTATCATTTAATACAAAACATAAAATCAATCTTTTATACAAAACCTTAACAACATTTTGCAAAGCATGTAGCAATATTCTTTTAAAACAAGCTCAACTTCAAGCATGTTACATAGAGCAAAAAGGCAAGAGTCATCTAAATTAAACACAAACCATAAATAACAATAGTGGTTAAGTATCATAAGCAGAGCGAACACATGAAAAAAAGAGAAATAATAATAAAAGCAAAAAAAGAGGCTTTCCATTAAGCATACAATTTCGCTAAATATCACAGAAGTTGGATTCATATCCTATGATAAAGGATCTTTTTCAATAACTCAGTTTGACCCCAACTTCAGTTTTAGGAGTCCAAAAATATATGTTCCAAAATGCCCAAGGGGTATTCAATTGTTATTTGTTGTAAAATTTGGGGTTAGTGGCTAGTGTAGATTAGTTCATGTATCAGCACTTGCCCACTGTTTCTTCCAAATCTGCTAGGATCTACGTATAAGGCCTGTCCTTCCATTCACAGGCACATTGCCGACACCTTGGCGCTGGAAGAGTCGACCAGGAGTGGTACAATACATTTCGGCGTGTTGGTCTAAAGCAAAAACCGCCTTCCTCAGGACCAGAGGTCAGATAAGTAAGAATAATACCCCTAAATGAGGAGAGAAAAATATAAAAACACAGGCAAGGGGTGAATCATATAGAAAAAGAAAAATAGAAAAATTACTAGCTCTTCAATCCTCTCCCAGCACCACACATTAGGAACTAAAAATAGTGGATAAAGGGGGCTAAAAAGTGAAGTGACTAAAAAGTGGAGAAAAGCACCGAATAGAAATGTGTGAGGAGTCCAACGTGCAAAAAAAGAGTTAGTACTCTCAAGATTCAGAGTAAAAGATATGCGTCAGTATGTAGAGTACATAGGTTCCCACACTAGGGGCCCCTCAAGGAATCATGCCAACCATGCAGGGGGGGTCACCCCATTAGGATCACGCAGGAAGAACAGAAAATGACACAATGGTCATCCAAAAAAAGATTGTCTAAGCATTAGGTTGTAGAGGGTGTGATCGTGAGCAAGCTCCCTAAACCCCTATCTTACCTGACATATTACATGTACAGAGGCGTGCTAAATAGAGCAACCTATATTGTAGCCCAGGTCATGGACGGCAGAATTACCTGAACTGGGCTGAATGTCGGAAAAAGGAGAGCTGTTTCAGCCAGAACTAATCAATGGCTGCGCTGGGATATACACATGCTGAAACGCGCAGAGGAAAACTGCAAAAAGTTCAGCCAGCACCAGGCACCAGTAGCTAGAGGGAACAAGATAAGTTTGCACATATATAAACACCAGAATGCACAAAAAATTAAGATGGTGCACTGTGTCCAAAGACCTAAGTGCCAATTATAGGCTGGCTGTACCTTAAGCTGCAGTAGTTGAATGCGCCATATATAGGTTCCTGACACCATCGGTACAAGCCTCCAGATAGCGGATACAGGCATTTCCAAGTGAAAGTATCTGTAATGCGAACGCAGGTAGAATATTTAAAGTCGAAGAGTATCACGGTGCGCTCACTGCGACTATGACACACTCTCCTGTTGTGTACGAGCCGTGAAGTGCAGGCTTACCGTGTGGTGCAACGGGACCATCGAGTAGAAGGGCGCCCGGCGGAGTATCCACGTAACTATGGGAACAGTCCTGTGAGCGTGACTTCCATTAAAGGAAAGCGCGCCATGGGATGATTGTGGTCAAACAACAAATGACACCCTGAAACCGTATAGTTTACCCATTGCATTCAACCTAATGTGGCTATTACAGGAAGCCTGAATAATAAAAGCACAAGCTGGTAGCCCTGCCAGTTTTGTGGAGAGTCTAACGCTGCCTCACTGGTGTCAGGGGCCTGCCTATTTTAGTGAATTGTAATGGCCCACTAGTGTTGAAGTGAGCGTGCATCTATATATTGCATTCTGCAACCAGTCTAATTCTAGTCCCATTCTTGTCCGGACTATATTTTAGCACTGCAGACTGTAGCTCTCCAATATTTAGTCACGCAGCCCCTACCAGTACCTACATCGAGGAACATTAGGCAAGATGATAAATAATAATAATAGGCACGTGACCCAACCACCCATGATGGTATGGGAATGCCATATTGGAGGCCAGCGGCCAAAGACCCTTTTAGGGTTGTGGCAAAGCAAGGCCACAAAACATTGCTGGGGTGCTGTAAAAGGCCCTCATGTAATGGACTTGGCTTACTCCTGGGAGTGAGGTAAGCAGAAATGCAACCTGTTACTGTAGTGGGTTCGAATTGGTAACGCTTGTGCAAATACAGACTCACCCATAGGATTTATCAGCTAGGGCGTGGACGTTACATGTCCAAAAAGGGCCAAGAGGGGATTCATGCTATAAACCCCTGTACTCACGACTGTAGTTGGTAAGCCGGAGATTCTTCATTGAGGCCTCTTAGTCTGTCAAGTGTTCTCAGACGGAGGATCCATCTGGACTCTTTATTATTCAATGCTCGCTGTGGGTTGGAACTATTTTTGACCATATCAATCACCCACCATTGAATGTCCTCAGGGGAATGCGCAAAGGCGACATAATAGGATACCATTGGTGTTTGATGGTTTTTGCATCTAATCCTGGATCGATGTTCATTAATTCTCGTGTGGACTGGTCTCGTGGTCTGCCCCACGTATCTCAGTCCACACGGACATTGGATGCAGTAGACCACATTTCCTTTTTTGCAATTAGATAAAAAGCGTATATCCCATGTTCTGTCTTCAATTTTGAAGTTAGACATCTTCTTAGTGAATTTGTAGGCACGGCAATTTCCACAAGGGAAATGGCCTATCAGTGGTCGACGAGTTCTGTGGCTAATATTTGGAGTGCCATGGCTTGTGGAATGCACCAATTTGTCTCTCAGGTTTCTAGATCTTTTAAAGGCAAACAAAGGTTTGCTTTTATCTGGGAGTCAGCTGCTCACCATCGGCCAGTGCTTTAAGAGTGTCTTCTTAATGGCGAACGATTGAGTACTGTAGGTTGTGACACATGTTATACGATTCTGGGTTTCATTTCTCAGACTAAGTTCCAGCAGGTTTTCCCTGGGGGTGAATCTCGCTCTTTTGAGACCGTGAGACACCAGTTTCTTAGGGTAGCTTCGTTCTTTCAGATCGCTGGCTAATTTATTAGCATGTACATAATAGTCGGCAACCTCTGTACAATTTCTTCTTAGCCTGAGAAATTGACTATACGGCAAGTTCTCTTTTAGGGATCTTGGGTGGAAGCTCTTAAAGTGCAAAAAGGTATTTCTATCAGTTGTTTTTTTATGCAGAGAGCAAGCGAGATGTCCCACTTTGGCTTGGATACAAAGGTCCAGAAAGTTAATTGACGTTTTAGAATGTTCCATGGTGAACTCGATGGTAATATGTTGACGGTTAAGATAAATAAAGAATTCCTGCAGGGACTCAATATTACCTCGCCATAAAAAAATCACGTTGCCAATGTATCTAAACCACTTTCTAATGTGTGGTTTATAGATGTTGTTTTCTGAAAGAACATATCTCGCCTCAAAGGCTGCCATAAACAGGATCGCAGGGCTAGGAGCAAAGGCTGCTCCGATCGCCGTGCCTCTTGTTTGTAGGTAAAATTGTCCAGAGTAAACGAAAAAGTTCCTTTGCAGTGCAATGGTCATCAATTCAACAATAAACGATGCTGGAACCCTGTGTTGGGTGGCCTGATGGATAAGAAAATGATGGACTATCTCTATCGCCTCCTTCGGAGCACAGAAGCAGACTCCACCTTTATGCCTTTATATTGAGTTCCTTATTGCCTTTATATTGAGTTCCTTATTGCCTAAATGTTGCCTTTTGACGGAACCAAACTCACTATTTAATGCTGAGCTCCTCTTTGTCAAACAGTGCTTTTGGTCTGAACCAAACTCTCTTTTTTTCCATTCTGCAATGCTTTCTGTACGGCGGATAGACCTTGTTTCCTTCCAGAGGTCCAAGGTATGGAGAGACTGGCAACGACTTCCTCTGCCTGTCATTGTGTACCAGGGAACCTGCACCAAAAGTAATCCAAAAGAAACACCCCGATTCATGGAATTATTTGCACGTAAAATGCACATCTGCGCGCCATTCTGCCTGAAAATCCCCATACCTAAAACAGGGATTTTTGGGCAGAATGGCACGCAAATGTGCATTTTACGAGCAAATAATTCCATGAATCAGGGTGAGAATGTACACCAAGCAAGAAGTAAAGCAAATGTATTGAACACAAACAGCTGAGAAGTATGGTTCAGACAGCCCTGTGGAACTGAATGAAGTGAGCTGTCGATGCCGCCCATTGTGGATGAACATTTTATACATTTTTCCAAATTACAATACATTTTAGTCACATTTTTAAGGCAGGTGACAGGAGCCGATTGTGTTGTGTGACCCTAATTGGACAATACCTCTTTTGGCCACAATTCTATTTGTGATGTCGATTGTGCAGATCACTCAAAAACACTGGTTTGCCATTGGTTGGCAATGTTCAATGTATGACATGGCTTGAGATGGCAAGGGGCGAGTCGAACCAATGGTGTGCCCCGCAGACATCAGCAAGAATACTGTACAATGTTACACTATAAGGACACTGAAACCTCTCCCGCTGATTGACTTCTTGTCCTGCTCCCCCCAGCCCCTTCCCCGAATGCTCGGATTCCCAAGGTCCCTTCTCATGCCTTACTGCCAAGTCTAGTCTGAAAAAAGTATACCACACTGTTGCTGGAGTTTAATAAACAGTATTCAATTTCTATTTCTCTGCCAATTCTCCTCATGCACCTCAAAAAGTATCTTTTACCCTGACTTTGCTGTGGCTCCGTTCTTCTGGGAATCTTCAACATTTCAGCACCCCATTTCTGCGACTGCTCAAGAAATACATACTGCTTGCCTCACAAAGACCTGCAGCTCTTTCCATATGAGCTTTCTGTAAGAAATGCTTCCCTAATGTGGGCCTACAAACTAAATGGCTTCTCTATTGAACACATGCTGCTCAAAAGCACCCTATCATTTACCTCCCTACAACATTCCCCTCTTGGGACAGCAGCTCTTTGCTCATTTCCATTGGCATCCATAGCCTTATTACCATATGCAAACTCTCCCCTTGGGCCTCAAAATCCTCTGGGAAGCAACCCATTATTATACACGCATCCAAATCAGCTTAACACTCTTCCAAGAAGGCCTCAGTGGTCTATAACCAAATGGTGGCATTGTGAGCATTCCCGGTGGCGTTTCTGTTCGAGTTTGTGTGCGTTGTACACGTGGTGTCACTTGCCAAGCCCGTCAACATTCAGGGGCATTATATTTTTCCCCCCTTACCCTTTTTCCCTTCCAAATCCTTAATCCTAATTGACATGCACAAAAGGCGAGGGGTACTAGAATGAGTATTGGGACAGTTCTTAAAAATGTTCGTCAACCACATGGGAACCCATGCACATAAACTATCGAGCCAGTTGTCAGATGTCACTGTGCTCAGTTCCCTGATCATAGTCGTATGGCGCGTGTGCAGTTCCTCAATAGCCTTCGTCAAAGTTCTGTTTGCTGCATCATTTGCAGACACGAAAGTAGAGCAGCTGCTCCCAATATTCTTACACACGCCACCCTCCATTGCTGTTAACAAGTCCAAAATGGGCCTATTCTAGAGGGCAACTGCCCTCTGCTCTTCCCTCACAGCATTTAGTCCTTTCTCCGTTGAGTTTGCCAATTGTAAAACTTTGTAACGGGTGATTTGCAGCCATTTTGCATTGGCAACTGTTTGGAAACCTGGAAGCAATAGGGACACAAAAAAGGCTGATGCTTTATGAACAGCCTGTGCTCTGGTGAAATTACATCCAGTATGTCCAATGAATTTTGCAAGCAATATTTGTTGTCCCTGAAAATTCTCAGCATCGGGCTGGTCATGCATGCACCCCGCTCCCAGCTCTATTCTTTATTAGTGTCTACATCACTTTTCAATAATGCAGGGTGATTGTTGAACTGAATGAGTTCTGAATGTGGCACCACAAGGGCAGGGATTTGCAGTGTGACAAGGGAACATGTGCCTTCCTAATCTGGAGATAGCTGGGCATAATAACTGCTGTCCCATTCCTCAGCGCAGGGATACTCATCACCTTGGTGTATCCAGTATTTGTCCCTAAATATATTGAACCTGTGATGAGAAACACAAAGAAACGTGTGCAAGTTCCTTTATGTGCAAATGTTTTTTCTCTCATTGATCCACCTTAGAGCATGAACAGGTTTGCTCCAAACTATAAAACAGCTGGTAATTATTTGTCTTACTACATCTTCTTCAAACCCTACAAGTCCTTCCACCCTACATTGCAACATTCCCCCCCTATGCCCCATCCTCTATTCACATTAATGGTCTTGCATGACACCACAGAATGCTGTGTGACATTTTAATCTGCTGTGGGTTGTGAACAATTGCTCCCCCTTCCTGCTCCTTCTGCGACACATTCATTAATGTGTTTTGTGGCCTGTTTGTCACTATTCTCGTGAGTTTCATAGAATTGTCAACAAACCCCCCTAACCCCTCCCCTATCTATCCATTGGACAGTAACCAGGTTTCCTTGAAACAAGCCCCTTGTTTTACACAATAAGTGCATCAAACACACCCCCACCCCCTCTTCAACTGACACTTCTTGAGGGAGAAGGAGCTTGGGTGCCCCTGTGACATGTGGAATAAGAGAGCACAAGTGTCATTGGCCTTCTTTCGCCCCACCCTCCTCGTTTATACCATATATTGCCAGATGCAGTGCTGTGTCTGCCCCAATGCCATCTTTGAACATTCCAGAATGAAGCACATCTTGTTTGGTGCATACTCCTCAATTATTACTCCTACTAGGGGCAAACTTTCCCTTTTCAACTAAAAACCAAATAAACAGAAAACCAAAGAACTAAAACACTACAGTAAAACAACATATCTTATGCATAGGATTTCCCGTTTTTTTTTTTTTTTAACTTCTGTTGCTGTTTTCCCAGCATTTTCAAACATTGTTAGAATCAGTATTTACTGGTGGTTTCCCATTTGCCCCCTAAAAATTATATATATTTCAGATAACAGTTTTTTCCAGTGTAAACACACACATATTCTTTTATTGTTTCATTGCGTGCATAAGTAGGTTAAGAGCAGCATGCCAAACATCACAACTCTGTGCACTGCAGAACACACACAGAATACCCCCCAGAACATCGTACCCAACATTATAGTGCTTTGCTGCACATCAGACTTCAATGTTTCATGGCTGCACATGAAATATTAAAAAAAGGAGTTCTCAAAGCCTGCAACCTTTAATACATAACAATACCAGTATCAAAACAGGTACAAAGCAGTCTGTTTCCTGGAGGTCTTTGAGTGATGTTTGCATTAGGGTACTAGAAAGTGAAATTGATAGCTAGGGGTGCTGTACATGGCACTAAGCAATATAAACTCAGGACATAATTTCTGCCAGTCGGGGTCCGAGGGAAAGATTTTTAGGTTGACAATAGTTAACTAAATGCTGCAGGAACCCGGTATAAAAACAATAGTGCATGCTCTAGGGAAGTATGAGATACAATGCCGAGCTTCTGAATGCTTAGTTTGTATAAAATGAAAAAAATGAATCATTAAATGAATGGGAGGGAGCAAAGTGATTTCTGCGCTTCTTGCCTTGTTTCTTTGTGCAAAATTGTTCGTGAAATGGCAGTGTTCTGACAAGGGAAGGAATTCTTGCGGAAATTTCTCTAGTGATGTCTCTGGTACTATTGGAGTAAGCAGGCAAGTTGTTATTAGTGGAGGACTGTATTCATGTATGTTGTATTACGTAGCTGAGAAAAGACATCTTCAAATCTTTCTTTATGATTTTGAATGAGAAATGCCCTCCTTTCTGGAGAGACAGAGGTTTGCTTGGAGGGTATGTTGGAATCGATTGCTTGTATCATGTTAACAATCAATAATTGTCTTGCTGCCTATTCTCATGGATATCCATCCAATGCACATTTCATTTCATGGTAAGTGTTTGCTGGCTCTCTTGATAATGTTATGCGTTTTTATCATTTAGCGCCTCCCTCTGATAACGGCCAATTCTAATCGCTGAAGGGGAGTAGAGAGTCAGGGGAAGTTGATGGAGAGGGGAGTAGCAAAAGGAAGGGGGGTGAGTGGCATTTCAGATGAGGTTGGGAGTGAGCACAGGCGGTCCAGTATGTCACCGATTCACCAATAGTACTACCCATATGAGCAGTGATTACTGAGAAGCACAAACACACACTGCATTTGGAAAAGGGACCAGTGGCCAGTTCACACATTCACAAAATGCCCAGAGCAAGACATCCAGTGAAAGGGATCACATAAGGTATAGATAAAGGGAATGGTAAAGCATGGGAGAGATGCTGAAAAAGCAGTTTATGTGCACCCAGAACCTCACACCCGTCATAAAAACCAAAGTAGTGCTCGCCAAAGGGGGAAGTGGAGAAAGATGAAAAAAGACCATTGCAACTTAATGCCAAACTTATTTTTAGCATCCGAGATTCTTCCAAAACTAACCACTAGGCGCAGGTGTTTCTGGTTGATGGCAGGGAAGAGGGGTCCTTCCTATGCCAGCAGTGGAAGTCAGACCGTATGCTTTTCATTTTGATGCAGGATCATGTACATTTCTAATGGATTGAACATGCAATAACTTACCAAGCCTACGTGGCCACCAGCCTTTCATTTTGTGCCCTCTTTCAACATTGAGAAGCACTCTGCTCTCATCGATATTCTTGCTATCTGCATGCTTGTAGCCGGCCGTGACAGATTGCACCGAGAAGGGTAGGAGAGCAAGAGTTAGACAGTGAGCAGAGCGACTCCCTCCCCTCGCTTCATCGCATTGGCTCATCGGCAATGCGTCCGTCTTGAAAGAAAGACAACGCAAATCAACAGCATTTCGAAGCCAGCTCCCGCACTTGGACACTGGCATGAGGACAGTTAATCATATAAAATACTAGTGTTTATCAGAGCTCGATCAGCCCCCCGCCCCTACCTGCGGAAGTAAAAACCTTTTACCGGAATTTACCGAAAACCCTACTTACACAGTGTCCTTCCCTCTCCTGCTACTTTCACTTGGCGCAACTCCTTCGACCCGCTCACAGGTTTGCTATACAGGCGAAAGGAATAGAAAAAGTAATGGACAGCTGCTGAATACTTCCCCATCAGCTAGACCACCCATCTTCTCCTTCGTGGGGAGGGCCTGTCTTGTCTGAAAGATGGATTCATGGGCGCCTATCCGCTACCTTCACTGCTGTTGGGTGCAGTACGTTCCAGTAAAGGGTCTGGTGAAACGTGGTTCTTTCCAAGATTGTGTGAAATTCCTGATAAGGATCTTCTCGCCAGGATAAAAGGGAGGCTTTATTGCAAATGTCCCTTATTCTTGTGCAGTTGGAGGGTCTGTGCTTGATGCTGGGTTGGAAGGCCTGCCCTGACGTGAGAGATTTTGTGAGGTCACAAATATACTTTGTTACCAAGGAGTTGTGCAGAGCGGTCAGCATCTGAAATTGTACAGGCAGGAATGAAAGCAGCATACATTCACCTGCCAGTGACAATTTCGTGCAGAGTCAAATGATGATCCACGCCAGGGGAATCGTGTAGTGCAAATAAAGCGAGTGGAAGACAATAGAGCCAATTCTTGCCAAGTATCGCTGACAGCTTGGGAAGGTGCTCTTTAAGCAGGCCATTGAGGCGCTCAACAAGTCAGTTGACTTGAGGATGGTACGCAGAACATAGTTTGTGCTTGATGCAGAGGAGGGACGTTACCTCCTCAAAAAGATCATTGGCAAGGTGTTTTCCGTAGTCGGACCACAACACATTACACACCCTCCCACCTAGGGAATACTGCACAGACCAAATATCTGGCGCCATATTTTGCATCATTATGAGTACATGGGCTGGCGTCTATCGAACGTGAGGCTGGAGGGCACATGTGAATCCATGAAAGATACCAACGCTGCAGAATTGGAGTTACAGGTAAGAAACTACTTCCTTCTCCAGCACTGGATCTTTCATGCATTCACATGCTGTGAATAGATTTTGTACAAGTATACATGCTTGGAGGTGTAAACCAGGCAAACACAAGATAGATATTATGAAGACGTGTACTTTAAAGCAAACCATACATAAGGTAGAAAACAGGAACCACCCCGAAAGCTGCGGGGCCTACCTTACTGGAACAGATGTTGAAGGACTGCCCGTCCTATCTGCATATCTTCAGCTGGTGTAAGCAGTAGTGCCTGGTGAAAGTGTGGGGCACCGCCCATGTTGCCGCTTGGCAACTGTCTCTGATGGGTACCACCCGACAAGGGAGCCGTTGAGGCAGCCGTGGCTCTCGTGGAATGTGCTCTGGGGGTAGATTGTCATGGCCTGTTGGTCTTTGCGTGGCAGAAAGATATTGTAGATGCCACCCATCTTGAGATGCCCTGTTTCTAAATGAATCTTCCTTTGTTGGATGGACCAAAGGCTACAAAGAGTTGTTTAGAGGATCTAAACAATTTTGTGCAATCCAAGTAATATTTCAATGCCCTTTTGAAATCCAGGGAGTCATGTATCTCCTCTGCTGTAGAAGAGGTACTTGGAAAAGATGTGGGTAAAGTGATTGCATTTTTATGAATTTCCGATGGTACCTTTGGAATGAAATGCGGGTTCCTGGAGAGAACAATTTTGTTGCTCATGAACTGAAGAGAGGGAGGATCAATAACAAAGGCCGCTAAAAAATCCACCTTCCAACTTGATGTGGGTTGTCGACATGGGTTCGAAGGAGGCTTCATAAGACCTGGCAGAACCAGGTTGAGGCTCCATACAGGTAGAATTCCTTTCTTTGGTGGAAAGGTACGAAAGAGGCCCTTTAAGAAATGTTTAATTAGCCAGTCATTGTAGAGCAGAGAAGATGTTCTTTTCCATCTAAATGAAGATCGCCGATAAGTGTACCTTGATGGAAGAGACCGCCAGACCTTCTGTAGCTAAAAGCAACAGATAAGGAAGGAGCTGATGAGTTTTATAGCTAGCGGCTTCAGATCAGGTTGTTGTGCACACCATGCACAAAATCTTTTCCACTTCTTTTGGCTACATGAGATGTTTGTGGATGGGGCTCTAGCAGCTGCTAGGATACGACCGAAGTCCTGAGGGATATTCAGATTTCCAAATTCGGAGTGGTCAGGAGCTATGCCGTCAACTTGAGAGAGCCTGGATAGTGATCATCCCGTTGTTCAGGGACAGAAGATTGGCCTGGGATCCTAGATGAATCTGATCGTCCACTGCCAACTGAAGCAGGTCGCAGAACCAGGAATGCCTGGGCCAGTACAGGGCTATAAAGATTATCCTGCAAGGAGACTTGCAAATCATTCTTATGGTCTTCCTTATGAGAGGAAAGGGAGGAAACGCGTAGGCACGGAGCCTGGATAGTGATCATCCCGTTGTTCAGGGATAGAAGATTGGCCTGGGATCCTAGATGAATCTGATCGTCCACTGCCAACTGAAGCAGGTCGCAGAACCAGGAATGCCTGGGCCAGTACAGGGCTATAAAGATTATCCTGCAAGGAGACTTGCAAATCATTTGTATGGTCTTCCTTATGAGAGGAAAGGGAGGAAACGCGCAGGCAAACACCCCGTTCCAATGGAAGGCAAATGCGTCTCCCTTGGGAGACCAGATGCGGAATCCTGCTGGCGAACTGTTGCCATTGTTTGTCGGGGCTGGCAAAGATGTCCAGAGGGCAAGGACCCACTTTGAGAAGATTCTGGCTATCTGGATGCTGTGGAGTTGCCACTCGTGCGCCTGTGAGGAATCCCTGCTGAGGGTATCTGATTGCTTGTTCTGCATCCCTGGTAAGTGGAAGGTCTGAATTCAAATGTTGTGCCGGATGGCCCAATGTCCAGATAGTTTGTGCTTTCTGGGAAAAGGCTTCTGAGCATGTCCCACCTTGCTACCGTAGGTAAAACATTGTGGTTGTGTTGTCAGTGAGGACATGTACCAACAAGTTCTCAATAGGGGAGAAAGGATTCCAGAGCCCAGAGAACTGCTCGCAACTCTAGAACATTGATATGCAGTAAGGTTTCTTCGGGTGACCAGAGGCCTTTGACCTGGTGCTGGTCTAAATGAGCACCCCATCCCACTTGGGAGGCATTGGTCACAATGGGGAGTGTGATGTTTTGTTCCACCAGTGGCATTCCTTTTGTAAGGTTGAAGGGGTGTGTCCACCATTTCAGAGTGTCTGGCAGCAACCGGGAGATGATTAACTTGTCCGACGATGTACGCATCAGCCAGTGGTTTTTTCTTTGTCGTCGATGGAGTCGTCGTCTTCGAGGTAGCGATTGTTGAAGTGGTCGTCTTCGAGGTGGTGGTGGTCGTCAAGGTGGTCGATCTGAGAGGAGACAGTGTGATGAAATTGTTGTCGATGCCATCGTCGTCATGGTCGATGCCATCGTAGATTGAGTTGATGATGGTTTGGACGACGATTTGGTTGTTGAGTGATGTCTTGAGGAGGACTCATGGCCGGAGGACTATCTGTGTGATCCTGAAGATGAGTGGTGTTTTTTGGTGCCCTAGTAGATTTTTTTTTTCGCCAACTAGGTTGAGGAGGATGTTGTAGTCGGCCTGGTTTATGCTTGTCCGTCAACAACAGATTTCCGGGACAAGTCCTCAGATTTTGAGGATGGGTGAAAGCCCTTTACTTTTGGCTTGTCCGATGGAGACTTTGATGCAGTACTCTTAGAAGAGTGCTTGGAGCCTGTGTGGGACTTTTCACCGCTAGACAGTGGTTTAAGAGGCAAAGAGTGTTTTGCCTGGTCATGGCCCGAAGACAATTTTTCCTCACCTGTCCTCTGCTTTATTGTCACTGGCTCTTCAGACTTTGATCTCTGACGTGAAGGCTACTTCTTGTCTAAGTGAGTTGTTGCGCTCCCACTCCGTGACGACCCAACCACTGACACCGGGTAGGCACCTTCATTGTGCCAACAGACAAGGCATCTATTTCTGTCTCTAAGAGTCTTCTCAGCGAACCCTTGGCAGATATTGCATCCGTCAGCCTTATGATTTGGGTAAAGACAGTAAAGGCACTCCGAGTGCCTGTCTCCCTCATACACGTTCTTCAGGCCGCAGGTCTCACATGGCCTGAACAAGGACTTTTTCATTCCTGATGTTTCCGTAATGGAGCTGGGAAACTGAAGTTCTTTCGAAGTCGCAAGACCGGAAACCAGAATTTTTAAGAAAAATACGTTTTCTTGTAGAAATGTAAATATTCTCGCCGTGTTATAACCAGGTTTGTGATAATGAACACAACAGATACAGAAGGAATGTCTAAGGTTCACTTAAAGGATACAGACTGGTAGTTGCAAAGAATACACTCGATGTCTTCTCCCATCTACTGTTGTCAGAGGTAGAACGTAGTGTCTCAAGAGAATCCTTCTAACTAATGTCACTCTCTGACTAGTAAAACCCACAGTCAAAGAGAGCTATTAGTGAGAAGGGCAAGAGTGGACCAAGATTCACCAGGCTGTCGATAGAGAGTGGACTAATTAGAAGGCTATTGTTACAAAAGGACAGTAAGAACCTATGTTAAATACACTAACCTGGATGTACCGCCACAGGTAAGTCCCAACAATGTCTTTTGAATCCAAGGAGAAAACAACGACAAGGAAAGGGTAGTGAGGAATCTAACCTGGGCGGAACGAGGGCCGCACTAGAGTCGGGTTGGTGCACACAGGTAAGCGTCCAAAGTTCTGTGCACTTTGTAGTAGGAGGAAAAGAAAATCTTGATCCAGGAAGACAAACCCTTTACAATAGTTGAAGGTCCAGTTGAGTCCTGATCAGGAGTGAGTACAGAGACTGTCAGACTAAACTCTCCTGCAAGTAGGATGGGATTTAGCAGAGGAAGTATATCCAGAATGGAAATAAATGACTACGGAAAATGACAAAGAGTAATGAGGTTAATAGTATTGCCGAATTGGATGTTTATGGAGTGGAACTCTGCCGGATGTTGATTTCTGTCCGTGGAAATTGCTATGTCACGTAGGAACGTGGCGGAGCTCTGTCTTGGAACGAAGCAACAGGTTGAAGAGCGTCGCGTAGGAATGCGACGGGGCTCCGTATTGGAACTAGATAAAGTTAGTAGAAGGCTGCGGAAGAAAGGAGTAGCTCTGAGATGAGCTGGGAGGTTGCCTGAAACTGCATAGGAACGCGGGGAAAGGCAACCGCTTCTTGCGATGAAAAGAAGAGCGTCTGCGAAGAACAGCAGAAGCAAGCTCCGGAAAGCAGATACCAAAAACGATCAGAAGCGCAGCTGTAAGGCATCAGCCTCGCTAAATAATGTCAGCTGACGTGCACCTGACGAACGCGATGACGCATACGTTGGTCATGTGACGCGAGCTCTCTCAGTAGCGTCTCCTGGCCAATTTCCATTGAGTATAGAACGGCCTGGCCGTTCTGAAGGCAGAGGATGCTGGGAAATAGGAGCGTTTGGGGTAAGTAACGGACCCTGGGGTGGCAGGCATGACACTCCGGAGAGAAATGTGAGGAATCCCAACAGCTTGGAAGACAGTTGAAATCTGAGGGGAAGCTGCTGGAGTGGAGCTATACACTAGATGTCTAGTTGGTGCTGCCAAAAGCACCCACAACGACGACGATGGGACACTCAAGGTGTCAACGTTATCCCATAGGAAAATTACTAAGTTAAAGTTACTGGGGTTTCCCAGCCTGACGACGGGGAATATTCACAGCAAGTGAATCAATGAAATATCCAATGCTGGAGAAAGGACGTGCCACGACGATTATGTTCCTATAAGAGGTACATCTATCCTGCATATGGAAATAGTCAATATGCAAATGCTGGAAGGCCCCCCCTCAGGCATAGTAATGTTGCCTTAATAGTTTTAAGTGTGTTCCCTGCTGTGTATTTATGGTACGTTACACAGTTATTTACGGACTCAGTTGCCATTTCTTGTAAGATAGGCACGAACCATTGTGCATTAATCTCTGCAGCTACATGCTCTTTTGGCACATGTGCTGGGTAATGCAGCTGAGCCAGGGCTGCGTGGAGCAATCTCTGGGACATTACTGGGTTCCCTGGACAAGTCTGTCTCCACACCTAATCTGTAGGTGACCTTGAGCAGTCCCTCTTTTTCCATAACTCGTTGGGGCGATCCCTAGTAACTCAATCACTTGGACAATGGGCAATGCATTAAATGGCTCAGTGAGTGTAGGGTTCTATCTTTGCAGCAATGCCATCAAAGGTGCTTGAGCCCCTTTAGAAGGCATAAACCATGTTGTGTGTAAAGGTAAATAGGCTGCAGAGTCACCCCCATCGTTGACTTGTGAAATTAAATGTACTGCTAGTATGGGTGGCACATTTTATTATTGCCAGTTCTACTGGGAGGGCGGAGTACCTATATTAATTATAAAAGTTATAATTATAAGTTATTTTTGTAACGCACTTAATACTGACTGGTTTCTAAGCACGAAACCGGGATTTGAACCTGTGTTGCTATACGTGGTCTTGCTTCCAAGACAAAACGTGTTGTCCCTGAGCTATCCACCCGGGACAATAACTCTACATGTTGTATGGACAGAGCCCTCGCTGCTCAGAAGACCCCTCCTTTCCCAGCAGGCCAGTCCCAAATGAGCCAAGGATACGAAGTGACTGAATCTTTAAAAATGTTCACTTTATTCCGCTTCGACATAGTAACGGTCAACATCAGGGCTGTCAGCAGAGATGCATGTGCTGAATAGTGTAGAGGCAACCTCATTTGAACCCATACGTGAAATTCTCCTTTGTGATAACAAACCACTGCTGCACCCTTATGCATACAACTGATGCGTGATGAGCCATCAATGAAGAGCATGTTTCCTCCTATAGGCTCTTCAGTCACCCCCCCATCCTTTCCATGTATGAGGCACAGGCAACACCTTACTACCTCAATTGCTGGATTGGAGAAAATTACCTTGTACCCTGATGCTCTCCGAGTTGTCACGAGTTGTCATTGTGGACTTTACTTTTCTAGTATTGCAAAAAGCGAATGCATTTGTAGAGGAGCAGGGGGACACGTCATCCCTATCTGCCGCACCCTCAAATCCATTATACTGGAACAGCAAGAGAAGAGCCCTATGTTAGATACCTGGTATCATCCCAATACCACATTGAGTGTATGAGAGATGATGTGCACTCAGACAACCGTATCGAATGTACCCTCGCACTGAAAGAGTGGAAGGATGTCGGTACACACAATTGGACATCATGGAGCTATAAGTGAAATCGGAAAGACACAAAGATGCACCGCCACAACATAAAAATATGGAAGAAAAAAGATGTAACTGAAGTAACAAGAGAAGCATGTACTTGAATGTGAAGAAATCATATATACAACCAAGAATAAAGTAACCCGCTGACTAACAAGTGTTTATATGCAGAAACGCAAGGTAGACGAGTCATATAGAGGCTTGCTGCAGAAGAAAATATAATGTGGCCAGGGCGGCCAGGATAAAAAGATCACCTCATTTCAAAACCAATCAAGCTACCACAGAGACAGATCACGGTCTCATAATCAGGAGATGCTGGAAAAACAGCTTATAGAGGAGTCTATTGGCCTGGGATCAAGGATGTTACAACAATGATAATTGCAAGGCACAAGGGGAGTCAAAAGGATAAGCCATGTATGTAAAACAGATTAGTCTTAGATTAAAAGAAGAAGAAAACATCTGCAAGAGCCAAGCATTGGACAATCCAAGATGCAAACAGCCTATGTGAAGTGGAGGGAGCAAGTCTCCTGAGGCCGAGAGGCGTAATGGCAGCCAGCTTAATTGAATCAATAGCAGTAAATAGAAGGTCAAAATGGACAGATTTGTGGTCTCCACACACGGGATTCAAAGTAATAAAACAAGGGCTATTAGTTAAGCCCAAACGAAGATAATGGTGTATCTACACTCCCTTAAAAGTCCCAGAAAAGTCTGCAAGGTTAACTACAAAGCAGAGGCCTTGGCTTAGGGCCAGACCGATGTGGGATGGACTTATTTGGGGAGTAGTCCGACATTACTTTAGGCACCTCGGGTTCATTCTGTTTGCGTGCTGCCAACAAGCCGAAAGTCCAAGGTTAGGAAGACAGGCCAACCAATTAGAAGGTCTATGTGGCAACATGCTATTCAATGTTGCATAGGCCACGCCGCAGTTAGTATTCTGCTATAATCATGTATTTAGATTTAAGGCATGCCGAATATATAGGAGACAGCCAATGGTGTTACTAATATTTACATATACTATAGGTACATATATTCCCTTAACCAATCCCTCCCGTCAATAGGTTTTACAGTTTGCCACGTAGGATGATGTCATAGCTGAAGTACATTGGAGTATAAAACCCTGGTATAAATAAGTTTGTATGTGAATGTTTGCCCTACTCTATTTTAGGTTTACAATAAAATAGTACTTTTCCATATTTCTTGAGTCTCTCCAGTTATTTGGGTCTCTGATCATTATTGGTAATTCCATCACATGAGACACTTCAAGGTGCTAGAGCACATTTTGGTAGTGGTGTGAATGCTTCTGGTCTAAATCAACCTGGTGCCAGATCTAGATCCTCTGACTCTTCATTATTCTCGCCATTAGCCAGAAGAGCGTGGAGCTTCCTGCGGAGATTGACGCGCAAAATACATGTGTAAGAAGATTCGGAGGAGAAGTGACCCTTTGATGAAATGCCTGTCTGGTAGCCCGCAGGTGCCCCGCAGACTGAAGGCGGACTTGTCAATCGGTGCAAGTCGATGCAGTGTTACTCGAGCTGAGCCACAAATCTAAGTAGAGCATCGAAGGTGGCAACAATATGGTGAGGGTCTGTATTATAAATATGTGTATATAAGTAACAGGATTTTTGGGGATTAGAAAGAAGAGAAGTAGATACCCCGATTCCTGGTTCCAAGAGCGGCCGGGGGTATGCACTAAAACCTTCAAATAGGGGTATTAAGGATTCCCGAGAGAAGGCCATTAAAGAAGAGTGTGTATCAAACTCCAAGATGGGGTAAAAAGTGAAATGAGATACATTTACTAAGCGATAGTAACGGAAGGCATACAGAGAAAATGTTAAAAGTGCACACGTGTATGGGGTTATTAATATGCAAGTGTAAATCTTTTAGTGTTTATAGATCAACAAATATAAAACGATAGTAAAAAAATGAAGGTGGTAATCAGATTTGTAAATTAAGAGATTGACGTCAATCAGGAGGATACAAATAAAAGGAGAATAATAAAGAAGAGACTCTTAAAACATTAACAATAAAACAAGATAACAAAAATTGATAGAAAGTATAAACAAAAGGAGTAACAAAAACATAGTTGCAAAGTTTTTTTAAAAACAATTGTTTTTTGATAAATAAATCGGCGATTGAAGGTGCCCGCGCAAATTAATCAGTGTAATATATTTGATAGAAGATCTGGTAAGTATCAACAGTCAAGATCGACTCATCATCATGAGTGACACTCCCCTTTACCATTTATGCAGGACACTGCCGAGATGTACACCTAATATAAGGCAGTATCATGTGAAGTGGGTTAAAGGCACGACTAATAAGACACTGATGCTGTGGCCTCAGGAGTGTTCATTGTCAAAAACAGTATTGCGACATATGAAAACATATTTGCACGTTTCATATAAGGGGAAAAAGAGTGATTGCTTAATCAGCATAAAGAAGAGGATGCAACACCTTCTGCTCCTTTGTCCCCTTCTGGAAACAAGAGCGCAAATGCAGAGGAGCAGGGATTTTATCCTTTAAAAAAGGTATTGAAAGCAGCGGCACGGTATGTTAATCTGACATACGAGTCCCCCGCTTTTAACAGTGTCAACGGTGTGGAAGAAAGCAAAAGCAGAGAACACAAATATATGTCAACTGGCGATGAAAGTAAACAGCGTGATGCAGGGAAGGACAGGCAGAATAGACAGATGGAGATAGAGGAAGAAGCAAGAAGGCAAAGGGAGTGACAATAGTAAGGATCTAATGGATTGGAGGACAGATATTACTTAGACTAGATGATAAGGACATTGATGGTGTTCGAGAAAGAGAAGAGCGGGAAAAGAAAGAAAAAGAACACGAGAGAGCATATACAGAAGAAAAAGAGAAGAAGCGAAAGGAAGAACAGAGAAAGTACAAAGCAAGGAAAGAACCGGAGAGACTAGAAGAGAAGAAACAAGGAGATAGAAATAGAGATTGAAAGTACAGAGGTTGCAAAGAAGGCAAGAGGAAGAAGAGAAAAGAGATGGGAAGAAGAGATGAACAGAAGTAGGGGACTAAAAGATGAGATAGTATGTTATAGAAGCATAGTGACGATTGAAGCACAAGAACGACTGGAGGAAGAGAGAGGGTCACTACAGCCCCACAGGGACCTGCAAGGGATACAGAGAATACAGACATGGGTTGATGAGCATGAGGTGGAAAATATAGGGAAGAGGATTGGGAATTTATATAGGCGAATAAGGGATAAAGATGGATGTAGAACCAAAGAGAATGCTGAAGCATGTTTATCAAGGGAAACAGGAGGTAGTTCAGATGACGTTTTAACAGACAATCACAGAACATTGTATTTAAATAGACTATATCTTGATAATGTGGAGAGGGATGAAGGCCCCATGGTATAATGATGTCAGATGAAGGGAGGGAAGAAAACCAGAACATGTGAAGGCAGGCAGCTTTTCAAAAGAATCAAGCATAGAAAAAAGGGGTAAAATGGCCAGATCCAGAGGACCCTAAAGAGAAAACATGAGAACCAACACAATATACTGAGCGACCATAAGTACGGTCGCGCAGGGAATGTACCCGCGCCTTTAAGTAGGTGAAGGTCACTACTAAGACGGTGACAAATGGGCGAGAGTAGCCTCACCTGGTGAGCAAGAAGTGTAGGTGGGTACGATTATAGATTGGAGTTTTCACAATTCCCATTATTAGAGAAAGAGGAAGGACGACCACAATGTATTCCGTGGCCACAAATAGATAAGGATAATTTGAAATGTAAATTACCTTGCTTGATTTCAGGTGCATGAAAATGGATTTCATGAGTTAGAGAGGATGACATCAGGAATGACGTTAGCTATAGGTGACGGAAAAGGCTTGTTAGTAGCCATCCCGGGAGCGAGGGCTGACGACATTTGGAAGCGGGCAGGGTATGCAGGTGTGACTGCACAAAACACGACATGATGGAATGCCATTTAGTAAATGCAGAGCAGATGTATGGAGGGCGATCAGAGTACAATATCTAGATACATCAGACATGGGTGTGATTAGGACTAGGAAAATGGGTGAGGATGACTATCTAGTTGCCTTTATTCAAGATAGATGGCACTTTGAGACGAGAGAACCATGGGATAAAACAGTGGCATTATTTTACCACATTTTATGTCAGGGACTGCCCAAGCCAGTGCACCGGTAGACGAAGAAACATTTAGGAATGGAAGCGAAGCCATGGCCAGAAATACAGTGGACGATTGTGCATCATTGCCGATAGTTAAAAAGGAGAAGAATAAGAAGAAAGCTGATAGAAGCAGAAAACAGGAGGAAGCAAAGGTAGTTCAGACAAAAATTGTCAAAATTAGCCATAGAGGGAGCAGTATTGACAAATGGTGAATGTGTTGCGACACAAGCAATGCGACCAGCGGAGCAAAGTAATGCAGTATACCCTATGGACCAGAATGGGAACAACCTTTGGCCAAGAGGAAGAGGCAATGGATCTAGAGGAGGAGGAGGACGAGGTGGATTTCAGAACCCTCAGGGAGGAGGAGGCTTTAAATGGTGGACAGCTGCAACAATGCTGGAATTGTGGAAGGATAGGACACATAGCTAGAACATGTCGAAGTAGAAGGGGGTATGCAGCAAATTTAGCAGGCTCCAAGAGGGGGGTGGGCTATGTTCCACAATATAATGCAAACCACAGGAGTATTATGCCCAAGATCACACACACAATCAGACAAGTGCACCGCAACCACAACAAACATAACAAGCTCCATTTCAAATGCAATTGCCACAAGGGCAACCACAGCAAGTGCCTATGGAAACACCAGATACAATTGTTGATGCCTTCTCAATGGCAAACGCTGCAGCTGCCAGGGATTGTTCACATGGGAAGTGTCCTTGCATTACTGGGTCCAAGCTTCCACTGTAGTAAGCTAGTGGTTGATATCCGAGTGGCTTGTTTCGTGCTAGGACTGCAGTCATCACTGAGCCATCTGAATGTGACAACAAATAGAATGTCTTGCTATAGTTTGGTGTTGCTAACACTAGTGCATTTGCTAGTGCCTCTTTTAGTTCTGTGAAACTCTTGTTCATGTCAGATGTCCATTTTATGTCCCTCATATCTCTCTGCACTTCCTTAAGGCCCTGCATCAGGGGTTTAGTTAATGGAGAATAGCTCAGCAGCAACGTGCTCGCCTTGGAAGCAAGACGACACGGAGCAACACAGGTTCGATCCCCGGGTCCACTCTTAGAAACCTCTGGGTATTAAGAGCGTTATAAATAACCCATCAAATCATATCAATGTGGCATAATCAAATACCCAAGCTCTGCCGTAATTACATAAACCTAGAGACCTCTGCATTTCTTTGACCGTTCATGAGCGAGCAGTTGAATGAATGGCCGGTGTTATTTGGAGCATTGTTCTTCATCCTTCAATAGAGATTATTTGTCCAAAGTGCACTACCTCTTCAAGACAACACTGTAAATGTGCCTTATCCACCTTGTACCCTTTTTCTGAGAGTAGTGACAAAATGTGTACCGAGTCTGTTATAAACTCTTCTTCTGTCTCACTGCATATTAGCAGATTATTTACATATTGAATCCCTGTGCTTGACGTTTGCACATTGCATAGATCCATTTGTATGATTCTATTGAATATGCTAGGTGATTCACAGTGCCTCTGGGGCAAATGAATACGATCTTGAATCTGGGTGCAAGGGTATAGAGAAAAATGTCTTTTTAAAGTCAATGACTGAAGTATTTTGCCTTTGCTGGTATATTACACAATATTGTGGCAGGGTTTGGAACTACAGTTCATTCTGCTTCTACCACTTCATTTAGGGGACACAAATCCTGAATGAAACACCATGGCCCTCCTTTTGATTTCTTTATTGGGAAAACTGCTGTGTTGCAGGTGGAGGTTGATGCCTGTTATGCCTTGCTGCCACAATGCATGCAGAGTGGAATATATCCCCTCATCTGCTTCTCTGCTCAATGGGTATTGCTTTGCCTGGGGCAGCATGGCCCCTCGTTTCCAGTGGTCGAAGTGAGGAATGGTTGGGAGCAGTGATCCAGTAATTTTATTTTTTGCTGTTAACAGCTCCACTACTTTTTGCAACCATTATCACCATTCCGGAACTGTTGTTTATGAAAAACACACTTCATACCAACGGATATCAGTTACAGCTAAACTGAAATCTATTTCCACTCAATTGGCTATTAACCAGCATGACTGCAACCCTGGAAAAATGTGTTGGACGTTGCTCCTTTCCTTCCTAGTTTGTCCCCCTCCGGAGTCACAGTTCCACTACTTTTTTTGGTACACTTCTATCACTGAATGTTTCAGTTTTATTTTTACTGCCCCAATCCCTTTCAGCACCCCTACATCGTGAGGTCACTTTGTCCATAACGTATCTGGCACCTCTTTGAGATCTCCCTCTGTGTGTTTGTTTTACTTCTGCACCAACTGTGTTAGAATGGGCACCAGTTTTTCCATTAACTGAATGGGGCATGGTATTTGTACCTGGAACACCTCTCCACTTCCTCCTTGTTATCGGCGAACAGTTGTTCGTCCGACACTCCTGTAATTGTCAAAGTGAGGTCAATGCGCAGCACTGTTTGTCACTCTATGTTGTCATCATCTGTGCCACACACAAGAACCATGTCCTTGCTTATTACTGCTTCTTCTAGCTGTAACACTGTTGTTTTCCCTTTTAAGTCATCCTTCTGGCACAGTGGTCTGACAAGGAATTCTGAATCCAGTCGGAACACCTTCCCCTGTATTCCCGGAACCCATCCTAGCAGAACTTCGACCCCTCGTACAGGAACATGCCGTCATATACTGGCTGTGCTCGCAAGGTGCTTTGCGCGTGTGCTGCTAAGAGAAGAGCTGTTACGCAGGCATAGTACATGCCGGGTGTAGAGCACACCATCCTTTTCTCTGTCAATGATATAGTTGTGAAACAGAGGTCCAAAAGCCAAATAGCACTCTAACTGTTATATGCCAAAAAAAGAGACAACAGAGTGGATTGTGGTATGCCAAATGCAAGGTAACCCAGCTTTATTGCAATATAGACTGGGAGGGAAAAATTAGATTACCACCCAGCTCTCAAGATTGTCTCCACCTCTCAATAGGAAACAGTGGTTTTTATAGACATTTTGATATCACAGTTATGAAAACCTATCGCTCTTGGTCATTGGCTCCCTCTACTAAGCTACATATATAATTTGATATGTCCAAAAATAATGATTGGACAATTCTTATCTAAGATCCCACCCATAATCCATCCCATAAAAATGTGCTACCTCACCATGCTTGAATATTATTGGTAGGCTCATAATTACTTCTGTGATGAAAAAAGACATGTGCTGATCGGTTAACTTGCGGTCAGACAATCGCCTTTGTTCTTAATTAAATGATACAGCCCATGGTATGCCTGTCATGATGTCTCGAGTCTCAAGGACCACTTCTTGCAACAGTAATCGCGCATCCTGTTCTTGACACAATTATGAATAATTATTATTATGAATCATTCTTTCACCACATGCGCTGAAACTACTTGTCTTAGTCGCATTGCGGTTCTCAGTCACTCCTAGCCGATCGCTGAGACATTAATCTGGCAACTAATTATGAAATGTCCTGGGATGTTCAGTTCGTCCCATAAACGTCTAATAGTAGTCTGCCATGTTATTGTAACTTGATTCATCATAACAGTTGGATGCACACAATGGTATCTTGTTCCGCCATGTAACCCTCCTCTACGGAGCCTTGGGTTTTGACATTCCTTTGAGGCAGCGACCATCTAGCTGGCCACAGCACTTCCCTGAATTAAATGTATTTGTTCAAATAGCGTGTTTAACTGGGTCCTCTCTTAAAGCTGCAGTGTTCTCTGCTGTGTATGGTGCAGTTTTAAAATGGCAGCTGCTTGTCACATTATCTTCCTCTGCATAACCCATTTGCTTGTTATTTACCAATTTCCTGGTGCATGCCCGTCACATTATATCTAACTATGGGTAGCAGCAACCTTATCCTGCCTACTTTGTCCTGCCCTACTTGTCTAGTGAGTCCCTATATGGGGTACACACCTTCCTGTCACCTCATCTATTCCATTTTAAAACACACTAATTGTGCAAGCTATTGCCTCATCTGTCCCCTACTTGTGTAGTGAAACAAACTATTCTTTGTGCCAGCTACATTTCCAGGAGAATTTAAAGTGCAGTATCAAATGTGTCCTTTCTGATCTTATAATTTTGTTTCTTCTGAGGTAGGCAGGGGAGCAGAGCCTGCAATAATTGCCCCACTACAGTTGCATTCAAAATCTCTCCCCAATATGTTGAGGACATATTTTTGGAGTATAATAAAAAGGATCTACGAGCAGTTGTGTCCCTATAATTAATGGTAAATCTTTTGTTTCTGAAAACGCGACCACTGCCCCATAAAAGCCATGACTTTGATAGATAGCGGGAATCCCCCCTCTCTAATGCAGGATTTGGTAGCTCCTGTATCTATGAGAAATGAGAACTCTCTGTATTCTGTTTTCACTGTCACCTCATTGTATCTGTATGGAGGACTCTGTATATGCTGCCATTGGAGTCCTTGCTGTTGCACTTTTTGATTTGCATGTGCCTGTTGCAGAAACTGACAAATATGTGCTACAGGTTCCATGTTCTAACATATGTAGCATGGTCTGAAGATTCTGTACCCTGTTCCGCCATACCCCCACCCTCTTCCTCACTGTGAAAACCTGCTCCCCATAGGCGAGTATCTCCCATGCAAGTAGTTCCCCCTGTGGTAGTATTCCCCATATACTGTGGCTGCATGTTCCCTCCTTGCTGCGGTGCTTGTACTATGGGGAACCACCCTGTGGTGCCAGTGCCACGACAGCAGCATCTGGCACTAAAAGTGCTCCTTCAATAGTGTATTTAGCTAGCTTCTTTTCTAATAATTTGCCTTCTGCCTTCGCAGCATTCTCTGCTGCCTGCCTCTCGCTTTCCTGCTTCCTTTATCAATAGTGTATTATTGTGGCTTGCATTTCAGCCCAGCCTTTAGCTTCTACGCCCACTATCTTTGTCCAAGGATTCATGTACTTCTTTTGGCAATCCTTTCACTAATATGTGATAAACAATGGTATACATTCGTCCAAGGACCTTTGTGTCTCTTGGATCCATAAATACTGAACTCATTTGATATACACTGCCGGCATCACTATCCCCAGGTCATAGATGGCCAGATACATGCTTCTTAGAACTTTCCAGACATGTGCTCGACTATTGTTAAATGGAGCTCAGTTATAAGCATTGGTGCTTAATTTCACTCCCTTGTAGCCCGCTTGATTTGAAATGTTGTCTGCCTGTTCTCCCATGATTGCGGCAAACAAACCTTTCATATCCCCTATGGCCAGTGTCACC
Organism: Ambystoma mexicanum; assembly: GCF_040938575.1. NCBI lineage: Eukaryota > Metazoa > Chordata > Amphibia > Caudata > Ambystomatidae > Ambystoma > Ambystoma mexicanum. Next base: position 1,446,877,188 of record NC_090922.1, on the reverse strand, counting down.
CCTGCTGTCTTTTTCTCTAGTGCCTATATCCATTTACTGGCCCCACCCAAGAGAGAAGGTAAACTACATATTAGGTTATTCTGTCCATTGTTTGCCAGGGCACATAATGGGCTGCAGCTCGTTCCTTCTTTAATACTGGCATTACCTGCGCTTTTGGTCCTGCCCCTCCTCCCCTGACAGCTTGTTTTAACCCCATTTTTACCTTCTCCGTCTTACTGCAGGAGGAGGTGGACCAAGCCCCACCGCAACTGTCTGTGTCCTGTCGTTTTTGCTCCTTTCTTCCCCTTCTCCTTAGTTTGTCAGGTGCCCATTCATCACTGTCCACGTCACTCCTTTTGTCTCCTATCACCCCTTCATCTGACGTTATGTCTTCCTCATCCCCCTCCTCATCTCTTTCCAATTCCTCTTCTCCGTCCTCCCCATCTAATATGAATTGTTTTCTTCCCGATACCCTTTACCCTTTGTCCCCCTTGATGTTCCTCCTCGCCTCCTCTTCTATTACACATTCTGCTTCACTGAACAATGTATCCACTTGCTGGTGCATATTCTTTTTGATGTCTGCTAGATATTTTCTTTAGCCCCGCGTATGCATCTACTCTCTTTGTCCCTCCTCCTCCTTTCCCCCCCCCCCTGTACTTTTCCCTGGATCTCCCTTCGATGTTTCCTGCCGTGGGTTAGTGTACCCTGCCACTGAGGGCTATAACTCATAGGGTGGGGGTGGTGAGCTCGGTCTTTCCCCTCCCACGGTCACTTCTTCTTTCTTTAATTTGTACTCTGTAGTCTCCTCATATAGTCTGCAGAGACCCAGTATATTCTGCCTGCTTTTTAGCTTAGAGCCTTTGTATTTTGTTAACAGGTATGAGAACGTATTCTCTATTATTTTACTGTCAAACGTCCCTTCTCCGGGTCAGGTGTGGAAACACTGCCCTGCAGGTTCCTCTGCCCACTGGAAGTTGTCCTTTAATATTTTATCATGATACTGGGGCAATTTATGGCACATATGAAGGGGTTGTCCATATATACCATTATTTCCTTTTCTTTTTTATTTCACTACGCTGTGTTTCCCCTTTTTCTGATCCCCCAACTCTTCCACCTCCTGTCCTCCCCGCCCCCAAGCACACCCTTCAATGTTCACTCTGGCCCTCTCCACAGGCCCAACTAGCCACTGCACTCGTTCACACTGGCCTTCTCTGCAGGCCCAACCACTCACTCAAGGTTAATATTTGACAGCCCTCTCCATGGGCTCACTGTTCCCTATGTTAATTCAAGAGTGTCTATCTAGAGTCTACCCATGCACCACTGGTACACTCCTGCTGTCAAGAATGCAAAAAGCCTGCTACACGAGATACCTCTGGCTGCTGATCCATCCACCACGAACCCTCATCATTCAATGACGCTAACTACCACATGCATGTCCCTCTCTACAAGAAAAAAACAACACAACTCGTACTGCAATGACGCAACTATACAATCGCCTGTATTACGTGCCACTCATGTCTAACGGAGCTTGCCACTCACCCCTCCTGCTCTACCTCAGGCGTGCCCAAACCAGCGCCCGATCCCTATTGGGCGATACACCCCAATATATACACTGCTATGGCCGATCGGCCTCCCTTCTCTCAAGGATGCGTCCTATACAACATAAAAACAATCCATCTCTCCCCCTTCTGCTAGCATACATCTATTGTGCAGCATCTTCTTGCATGGTTATATTCACGTCCTGGATACTCTAGAGTCCCCTCGGTACTGAGCCTCCACCAGAGGCTTGCCCTTCCACTGAAACGTGGGATGGCTCTCTGGGCCTGGCAAACCTTTGCAAATTCAGCATCTGCAGGGCCTCTGCAGTGATACGCTATGAACTGGTATGCGGTCTCCAGACCCACGCCCCCACGGAGGGTGGCCTGGATACCCTCAGTAGACCGGGGAGGACTGACACATCTCACTGGGGCCTCCCAAAATATATTTCAGGGGTCTGCCAATTAGTGCATAATAAAACCCACATACTCAAAAAATGGAGCACAAACCAGGCAAGAAGCAACACTGTTTATTACAGCTGGGTGAGCACAAATCAAACAGAACAGTGGATTAGCATTGATCGAGAGGCTGACATCGAAATGGACTACCAACAGCAGTTTTATAACAAGAAATACAATAGTCGGAAGTCAGGAGAACTTACAAGTTGGAGGATTCATTTTTGTGTGCTTCCCCGGGATTTGATTGGTTTGCAATCTCCTCCTCCTTGATAGTTATATTAATTAGTGAAAGCATCATTAGAACAAACAGTTCAATAGTTTCCCCATCACCTGACTCAATTAGTACATGTGGTACCACATTTTATTCACAACCCACCCCAGAACATCTTGTCATTAATGAAGCAACATTTGTGCTGACCGCCTGAATACACTGCCATTGGTCAGCATCATTTAGAACAGAACACAAGACACACTGCAGCTGTTTGGAAAGGGGACAGTCACACAATATCTGTTAGATAATGACCTTTGCGGACTCTGTGGTGGATACTTTGAGGGCTGAACTCCTCGTCTGAGTTTAGGAACTTACCGTCTAACTGGTCCTCCTGGGAACACCACTCCGTCCAGTGTTCAATTACCATTGTTGCCTGCCAAAGGGCATCGGCAGCCGTGTGACCGGCACACTGGTATAGAGCCACCCTCTTCACTGCTGTGCAGGGCGGCTTGTTTGGCTGACCACCCTGCAGTTACATCACCCAGTTTCGGCTGTCTTAATTCCCATTCGATCAGTGAACTGAGCCTCCTCTCTCCTTTGCACATTCCCGTCATTGTGGTCACATGTTTCAATTGAAAAGTTCCCAGATCCAGCGCGCTCCGAGGGATTTCCCACTACGCGTATTTGTGATTGCTCTATTATTAGCCAAAGGAGAGGACAGACAAAAATAGCACAACGTGATGGGCCAAGTTTACCATGTGTTGGTTATCACTACTGCCCCCCCCAACATTCCCGGTCAAGTCCTTTATACAGTGTAGCTGTGGTTCAGAGCATATGTATTATTCCCCCCCCCCATGTAGCCACCCCCACCAAGCATCCTCTTTACTCTCGCAGTTGGCAGTTGCGTCCCCCTATCTGGCAGTGAATTTGCACCCTTCACATCTTCAACACAATCTTGCAGTAACAAAGTCACATCCGAGCGAGTTAAGTTTCAATGCTCTCATGACACAAACATAGCACATACCTCTGCATTTGACAGACATAATTATAATTGTTCTTGTAGAACACGCTAAGTACCAGCCAGTGGTTTCTAAGTGTGGGATTGTGATTCAAATCTGTGTTTCCAAGACAAACGTGTTGCTCCGGAGCTATCCTTCCACACCACATGCATTGCTTTCAGCATCGTCTACCTTTCCATGGTGGGTCCAGAGTTTAAATGGCTTCATTCCTTTATGACCAACCATTTTCAGTTGTGTTTGTAAAAGCCTTGCTCTGATCTGTGTCCAGTGCCTTTTGGGATGCCCAGGGTTTTTTTTTGTTTGCTTGTACTATTTAATTTGTACCTGAAGCTATTCAGTGATCTTGGTGCCATCTGAGGGACCATCTCGTAACGAAATAAGCACAAAACTAAGCTACACCGTAAGAGTTTCTAATAAGGATGATTTATATCACTGCCTTCATGGGATTGAGTCTTGGATGGCTCAGACCTTTTTAAAACATAAAATGTCTAAGACTGATTTCCTGCTGTTCTCAAATCTTGATGCTTTTTATTGTGGTTTCTTGATGCTTCTAATCCTGAAGTCCAGTCTGAATTTGCATCTACTGCTAGATCCTGAATTGTCACTTTGGACTCTTTCTTGTTATTCATTCCTTATGTGAACTGTTAGGAATTAGCACATTTCTGAGAATTCTCCCCATCTACCTTAGAGACCCCCTGCAACTTTGCTGGATTTTGAAGACTTGAATTTTTAAACTGGAGAGAGGGAGACCTTTTTCCCCCCACTTCCTCATGCATTTTAAATGTGATTTTGAACTCTGTGTTTCTTTTGGTTGTGGAGTCTGTCAAATTCCATAGGCATCATCTTTTACATTGTGTCACATAGCACCCTCAGTGCAGTAACACAGGGAAGTCTTCCAAATTTCCCAAAGGTTTAAATACCTTCTCTCTGGTTAACTACTTTTTCCAAGTGCAATGAGGTGAAATTGGCTTTACTTACACTTGTAACTTTCTAGACCCAGCACACACTATCTTACAATAGGGTGCTGGAGGACTTACTTAGTATCCCCTTTGCCTGGCTTCTCATATAACATTTTTATGTTACCCTATCCTCGACGAATTGCTGGTGGCAGTGGTTTACTTTTAACGAACGTGGTGTGCATTTACCGCGGGCTACGTTCCCTGCTGCAATAAAGCACCCAAGTGTGCAATTTTTGACAAAATGGCCCCGGTCTTCTTTTTTCACAATTTCTTTGTGGAAAAGTCCTTCTTGAGATTTACTCTGCACGCCAAACCAGGTTTGGCCCCTTTGTTCATTTTGTCTTTGGCAGGATCCACGAGTGGAGCACGCCTCGGCTCCAGGGTGTCTGGTGGGGGCAGGAAGCGAGGGAGGTGCTTGAAACTCCCTGTGCTTAGTCTCGTAGGAGACAGGAATGTGACTGGCCGGCTGGCTGTCCGGCACGGTCCACCACCGTGCGGGGTGACAGCTAGGCTGGAATGAATGAGAGAAACCTGCATAAAAGGCGAGGCTTTTTGGCTTGGAAGGCAGAGTCGACCACTGGACAAAGGAATCCGAAGAAGAACTTGAAGAAGACACCTGCTGCAACTAATGGACCGTTGGTTTACCCGGTGAAGCCCTGCTGTAGTGCTGAAACTTCAAATCCGGATCGACAGACAAGCCCCTGCAAGGATGACGTCTCCCTTTGGGTTGGTGGGACCAATTAACTCCAAAAGTAAGCCACCTGGACATCCTCTCGGAGCTGGTTGAAATTCCACTGCAGTTGCTGATGGAAACGAATAGCCAGGGAGAGGATCGCCAGATTGTGCGCGTTGCCTTTAGCCCAAGAGCTCCAGGAAAATCATCTGGACTCCCAGGAAGCAGGACTGACAGAGCCTGAGCCACCTCAACAGAGTGCTGGACCCCAGATGCAAGGAAATCCATCTTGACAGCCAGAAACCGCAGTGTTGCTATTTGCGGTAGACGTGAGGAGCTGAAACGCTGAAGTGCCACTTGTTTGAAGATTGCCGGTTGCGGTCAGTGACCGCCACATTGCAGTGCAGGAGTCCCCAAACATCCTCCCTCTTGTCCCCACGACTGAGGCCCTGTAACATCAGGATCTGCAGAGCTACACAGGAACTGAAGTCATCTGCTGCCCTCTTTCTTCAACCTAAAGGTACTGTACAGTCTAAGAGAACTTACGTCTTGCTGTGTAACTGCACTTGTTCTCTGTTGGTGAGACCTGTTGTGATTGCTCTGCAGAGTTGCTGATAGCTTCTTTACTTCACAAGTCTAAACAGATTGTGGGTGTGCTTAGAAATCTTATTTTCTACATAGACTTCTAAAACATTGTGTAAGACATTTACTAACCTGCAAGAAGTGCTTCAGTGCACCTAGACTTTTGCCCAATTGACTTTGGTCTAGCCTGGATCCCTGAATGACTCTTCTGCCCTCTGACATTGTGTTTTGTCCTCCTTCCAGGAAGGGGTTAACTAACTTTGCATTGGGGGTTACGAAAAGTACTTACCCGTTTCAGAATATTTGTGTGATGTCTTGTTCTGTTCCAATAACCTTTTTCTTTGCCAAACTTAAGTCTGATTCTAAATGCAAACAGTGGTATATTAATGTCCACAGTGTCCTAGTTACTAAAGTCACCTGAGGGTGTAGGAAGTGTCTGTGTGCCATCCCAAAAGAGTACTTACAGGTTTAGAAATATTAAGGATTATGGATTTTGGAGTGTATTTGTCTGTTACTATTATATTGCCCCTTCTGAAGAAGGCTTACTCAAATTATGTGCACTTGCAAATTCTTCAAAAATATGTAATTTAGTTTTTTGACCCCACTCCAGTGGGGCTTCAATGATGATATCGTCTGCAAAGGCGAACCATTGCAGATGTAAGATACCAAGTTTTACCAAAAATAGATTTCTATCACTCAAGTGTGGTCTAAATCCGACTTATACAAGTTGAAAAAAAGAGGCTGCAAGGTTACATCCCTGCTTAAAAGGTCCTTATAGGCTCAGTAGTTCTCCCATCAGCCGAGATCTTGATCTTGTATGAGGTGTCGTTATGGATTTTAACAAACCAATATATTAGCTCAGATGGAATTCTCATTTTTGCTATATTAGCCAAAAGAATATTACAGACTGCATTGTCAAAGGCTGCAGACATGTCAATCAGGGCAATGTAAACAGGATACAAGTTCTTGGGTTTCGCCCCAGATATAACATGCGCCATTATTTAGTATTTAGGGAGGTACTCATTGCTTTACAGAAACCTGTTTGATATTTAGAATATAGACCCTGCTCCTCAATACATTCTTCTAACTCGTACAGGAGGAGAATTGCAAAGAGCTTAGCCTCAGTGTCGATCAGCGAGATGGGCCGATTATTTTCCGGTAGGGAAGGATCGCCTTTCTTATAAATTGAAATTATAGTCGAGGTCAGCCAAGAGCACGGAACATTTCCAAAGTGAATTATAGACTCAAATTTGTTTTTTAGAATTAGAGCATGAAGGTCCGGATCTGTCTTGTATACAGACAGGGGTAACCCGTCAGGCCCTGCTGATTTTGAAAAAGATAGTTTGTTAATAGCCCATTTGATGTCAGCGATCGACCAGTGATACCGGCACATCTCGCTGTAACATAATGACACGTCAGGTTCATTCTTAAATCTACTGGGAAGTTGGAATTTAAATATATAATCAGACCCAGTTTTCTCAGGAATACAATTTGGCATAGATAGTGTAAACTAATTATCAGCACTTTTTATGGTTCGCCAGATGGTTCTGGTATCGTGTCTGCATATTGCTTTAATTAGAGAGCAGTTGGTTTTATTGTAGCTCAATATACGTGCATGTCTCAACTTATTTTTATAAGTGAGCAGTATGCGCCTACGCAGAAGTTGATAAGTGGCAGAATACAGGACATTGTTTCTTAGTTGCCTTAGAGATTTGTTTTTTGCCCCCTTTTTAGGTTCTTACAAGTCGGATCAAATGGGCGAGAATGGGTTTTGTTTTTGTACTTAGAGATAAAATATACCAGTCCCATTTTTATTATTTTTTTACAGTTTTCTTCCATGTCGACTTGATTTTACCACACTTGATCTTATCTATATGTAATGAGACAAATTCAACGATTTGTTTACAAAGGCATATATTCCATCGAAGTGATGATTGCTGGCGGTGAACTTCTGGGAAAGATAGTGAAGGATCCGGTCGTAACAGGGGGCACTCTGGTTTAAGGGATATGGATAACTGAGCGTGATCACCATATAATATCGGACTGATAGATAATGGAGTAACAATCGATGTGATGTTGTGGGATAGAAATATAAAATCTAGCATCGAAGAGATTGAACCATGACTCCATGTAAGTTGGGAGCCAGATACTCTTGTTTCTGCAATGTCCATATCCCAGTCTTGGAAATAGGAATTCCAGACAGCTCCTCTCATTTGGGAGGAGGCTTTGGCATTTTTTTCATGAGTTTCACACCTTCTCCGGCAATCACATTTGAAATAGCCTCCAATTATTATTTCACATTCACGAATATCCTTGCCCGAGGTTTCAAGGCAAATATCAAGTTCATTTAATATTACATCAATTAGAGTGTTGGTCGGATTCCAATATAAAGGTTATAATTAAGAATGATTTGAATTGCTTGTTATTCATGGTCAACAAAATGCCCAGAAGATTACAAGACTCCCACACAAGTTTGGTTTGGACTCTCATGTGATTATTTACTGCAATGGCGAGTCCACCGGAAGGACCCCCTAGATTTATTCTCTTGGATTGGTAAACAATATGTTGTATAGCCAGTCAATATAAGGGCGTCAAGTTTCATAGTTTCGTGAAGCAATATAATTGAGGGATGATTAGAGGAGGTCAGCATCCCAAACCATTTCATTAGATTATGAAACCCACATGGATTCCAAGACAAAATCTTAATGTCGGGCATATTACTGTTTTTAGAGTTTAGTATTGAGTTTAACATGGGTTCTAACCAAGGAATGTCTTTATTTCTGGCTGCAAGATTCAACAATTCTGCGATAGAAGTGTTGGTGTCCCTATCCCCTAAGATGGATTGTGAGTTTGAACCAGCATTCGCAACTGCAAGCGGGCAGGAATATGATCGAAATTCTTTTGCAGTAAGTTTGTTGGCATAGGTGGTTAAAGTAAGCCCTTGGTCTTTGATTTCAGCTCGACAGAACCAAAAGAATTTCATAATTGATTCTGAAGTGAGGTAACAAATAGTCTCAAGATATCTTCTGTTTTCAGAATCCTTAATTGCGGAATTCGGGATAACAATGCAAGAAGGAATGGTCGGTTAATTCGAGAGCTGCCAAGAGAATTCAGATTTTTCTTCAAGGCCAATAATGTAAAACTTGTCAGATACTGACTGGCCAGAAGGCGGTAAAATTATGAATGGAGATTCACTTGGGGGCAGTGAATTTAAAAGATTGGGGGCACCTGTTTCAGGAAGTTTTTGGGAGGTAGAACTTCAAACCATTGGAAAACCAAGGGAAGTGAATCATGCATAGTAAGAAAGTAGAAGAAACTGAGAGGCTGGCAAACGTGCACCCGACGGCAGGTTGCTGACAGAAAGGGGCGAAGCATGAGGCCCCAATGAACATTGTGGTGACAAGAGTGAACCCGACAGATGTATGCAGGGGTAAAAAGCCATCACCCAATGACACGTAAATATAGCTGATATCTTTTGGAATGCAAGCCATAGTGAACCCGGCAGAGGGAGGCATTCGAGAGGGGTCTGAGCCTGGAAGAGGGAGACCCAGGGGTGAAGAACCATCACCCTTGTGCAATCAGAAAAGACTTTTGTTTATTATTTTGAACCTATCAGGCCCTCAGAAGCAAGAAACGTAACCACCGAAGGTCCTATAATCGCTTTTGTGGATCCGAGCCCGATATAGAGGTGGATCCCGGGGTGAAAAGTCATCACCCAACGTAGATGGGGAAAGTAACTTTTTGTTTGTTATTTTGAACATATCAGGTCCTCCGAGGCAAGAGACTTTTATAGAAAAGAGACTTAACCACTGAAGGTCCTGATAGCCGAGAACGTAACTGTTTTCTCGTGCTGGGAAAACTCGAGTGTGCTGTGCTCAGGAGCCCCGCTTTGTCCTGTGCTCAAAACGTGGGGTAGGGAGAAACCCGGCAACCGCATTCTGACTTATCATTTGTGAACACTTCTTGTGAAATCCTATCCCACACTCCTTTTGTATTTAGTTGTAAGGATTGAGAATTGTTTTATTTATTTTTTTAATAGGCCCTTTTATTTGACAAAGCTGTTACGCTCACCTGACTCCCACAGAGGCGCTGGCCAGGATCGTGCTGCTGTGACCTCTTCTAAGGTGTTGCGCGGGGCTCAGAAGATGGACTGGACTGGACTCCCAACTCCTGCTTGTCCGGCTTGCAAAAGTATCCTTCTTAGGGTCTTGAAGGGCAAGCTCTCCTTCCTGCTTCTGATGCAGGGGCGCATTGGTATCCAGTTACTTCACTGGATTCTTGGTTTTATGAGAACCAAACTTGCTTGGCTTCCAGGTAAGTTCCTTGAAAGGTTCCCCTTTTGTCCTTGCATCAATATGCTAATGTCAATGTATTTTTCCCCATAGGGGCCGGGGTACGGAATGCAGGGGAAAAGGCACCGACCCGAGATGCGAGGTGCAATCCCTGTAAAAATCAGGTAAGTCTTGATGAGCGTTTTTGGGTAATGTCTTTTCATTCGCTCCTTGACGCTAATGTCTTTTTCCCCATAGGGGCCGGGGTCCGGAAACGCCTGGATGCGGCGCGGACCCGAAATGAAAAGGGAATGACCCAACAGGTAAGTCTTAACATGGAGGTTTAGGTTTCCTCATTCCCTTCTCTCTCTCACCTTTGCTCTTGTCTTTTTCTCCCTAGGCGTGGAAGCGTGGCTGCGAATCCGGGTGATCGCTGCTGAACATGGAGGCGCCCTGTGAAGGTGAGTGGAATGCGGCGCTGCGGCGGTCGATGCGATGTGCTTTTAAATTAAGTGTCTTCCTGTGCAGGATCGTCGGCGAGCTGACTCCGGAATGCGGATCTTGCAGGTAAAGTCTTTTCCTTCTCCTATTCTCTCTTTCTCTTCCTTTGTAGGTGATCAGGATGCTGGCAGGCGTGGCAGAAGTCCGAATGCAGGAGCAAACACGGTGAGCGTCCAGCTGCTAGATGCAGAACAACGCGAAGCATGTGCTGCTCTTCGGGTGTGGTTTAAATAGCCTGTAAAGTAGTTCCAGGTATGTATCCTTCCACTCAGATATGTATTCTTCCTCAGACCACACCCAAGTGATAAAGTAGTCCAAAAGATAAAGTAGTCCCATTCAGGCCTCAAGAGGGCCTGGATGTAGCAGCACGGTCTGCTTCAGGTAAGTGCACATTAAAACACTTACACACGTCTTGCTTTATGAGCCTGGCGCCTAAGGCGCCAGGACTGGGGTCCAGAATGAGCCTGGCGCCAAAGGCGCCAGGACCGCGTCCAAAAGGCCCCAACTTGGGCCTGCTGAGACGTCCTTGGGGAAAATGATGTCTGCCTCTGGGGTTGCTGGGCTGGGCCTGCCTCCTTGGAGGTAGGCATCATGACAAAAGCGCAAATAGGACTGCCTTATTATTTGATGGTCGTAGCTTGCTCCCATCCTAGATTTAGGTTTAGATTAGGCGTTTTTCAAATCTGCATATACAGATTTGAACTGTGATCACTTGTGTCTGTCTTTACTGTTGCAACCATGAGTTCCTTACACCCCATACAAAATTACTGGGCATCCATTGAAATTGTGGAAGCTTTCTCAATTGTGAATGCAGCAGCAGTAAGTGCTTGTCCACATGGGAAGTGTCCCTGCATTCCTGGATGTAGTGATCCACTATAGTAAGCCAGTGGCTTGTATCCCTGTCCCTTCTTTTGTGTTAGAACAGCCGTCATTACCTTACCATCTGAATGGGAAAACAAATGAAACTTCTCTTTGTAATTGGGCACAGCCAATACTGGTGCGTGTGCTAACTCGTATTTGTATTCATCAAAGTTTTCACCAATTTCGGCTGTCCACTTCATGCAGGTTTTGTTCTTCTGAGCCTCTTTTAGTGCTTGCAGTAACGGCCTGGTGTAAGTGGAGTAACCGAAATCCTATACCCTGCAATAATGGCACCGTCCTAGAAACTACTGCCTTTCTTTCACTGCATTTGGTCTGGAGGTTTTATGTATTGCCTCTACTCTTTCTGGTGTTATTTTTCTCCAGTCTGCTGACACAATCTGGCCCAAGTAAACTACTTTTTTGACAATACTGTAATTTGACTTTGTCCACTTTGTACACTTTGTCAGCTAGCAATGCCAGTAGTGTCACTGAATATTTCCTGCATTCTTCTTCTGTCATGCTACACACTAAAAGGTCATCCACATATTGTATCACTGTGCTCGCAACATGTAAACTGCTCAAGTCCATATGTATTACTCTGTTAAAAATGTTGTGTCCCTCACAGTACCCTTAAGGCATTCTTGTGTATTCGAATCTAGTCCTGCAATATGTAAATGCAGTGAGATAACTGGAGTCTGGAGTCTGGGTGTAGGGCAATGGAGAAAAAAGGCATTCTCAAATCTACCACTGAAATAGTGTGCCTCTGCTGGAATGCTACAAAATAAATTGTTGCAGGGTTTGGAACTAATGGGTATTCTGCCTCAATAATATTAAGGGGGTGTAAATCCTGTATTAAATGCCATTCCCCTCCCTTGAATCGGATAGATTGCTGTGTTGCAAGGTGATGTGGATTCCTGTATTCTACCCTGCTGCCATAGGGCAGGCAATGTCTCAAATTCGCCATCTGCTTCTTGGGAGAGGGGTTATTGCTTTGCTTCCGTTAACAGTGATCCTTCTTTTAATTCAATGTGTACTGCGCCCCAGCCCATTTTATTATCCCTACAACATGGGGTCCTTGTGTCCATGGGGACTTTCTCCAGAACTTCCTGCAAATATTTTATTTATTTGCCAGTTGTGTGAGGGCACAGTGAAAAAAGACTGCAATTTGAATTTCAACAATCAGCCGGCCCAGCCGCCGAGTGTTGAATATTCAAATTGGGGTCTTAGAGGGTAGCTCACCACTGACAAGGGTTTCCCGGCCAAGCCCAGAGCTTCGCTGAGGGAAGCAGGGAGCTCAGTGATCTAATCTGGTGTCCTTTTCCCAGCCGTCACTTGCACGTTTGCTGGCTTTTTGCTCAGCCCGTTTTCATTCTTCTGGCCCGATAGGGACAAACTGCCCTCGAGACATCAGAGTGGCTCCATCTCTGCCAGAGACACTGCTTTAAAGGATCATATCTGGTGCCTGGTTGACTGCTGTTATAGCGCGCACACTGACACACAGTGTGCTCCTCTAGTGCACATTCCCGTCTGGATATTCTCAGTGCTCTTGCTACATTTGCAACATAAAATGTCCACACAAAGATAATGCTGAGAAAGTAACCCCCAGCCCCAACTGAGATCTGCACCGACCTTCCAGAAAAGCACCCGCAGCCAGATGCACAAAAAGGCATCACGAACCGTGGGTATTAAATGCACACTTGTGAAAGGCCCCCTACAGCAGATGCAATTGGTATACAATATGGACACTGTCATTTCAAAGTGCATAAAATCCAGTACGCGCCAATAACAACAGGAAACATGTGAACAAATTGCCCATGAAGATCCAAAACCAGGGGTGAACTTAACTGGAGCTGTTTATGTGCTGGGCGATATACCAATATATTTTTACAATATCGATGTAGGGTGAGACAATATTGTTAACATCAAGATATATACAACATAATTGCTTGCTGTATAAAGGCATGATTCATACCTCCTCCGGGCCCCTTTTGACTACTTTGCCCACATGAATTTGGGAAAAGCATACAAATTGCCCTTTAGCTTGGGATTCTGGAGCTATAAATGGAAAGGAATTTCGCTTTTTGACAGCTAAAGGCACTAGGACTCAGTTTATATATATACTGCCAAAAATACATACAAATCTTTTGAATCCTCCAGGTCGAACGATCATGTCTTTGTAGTTCCATCTTAGAACTGATCTGACAATTTCTCGACTTTTTCCTCAAACCCTTGGCTGCTGCTTCAGATACATATCTGTTTGACACTACCAATGCTATCATACATTTAGAGGGGTTACCTTTTAATCCAGAGACAGATATGTGTATTACACTGGATGTGGAACCTCTTTATTCCAACATACCCCAATTAGAGTCACTTAATACTATGAAAGATTTCCTCGACCTTAGACCAGGTTTTCATCAAATTCCGAGAATTCTTGGTAGAATTGTTAGAAGTAGCTCTAACTAAGAATTATTTTCGCTTCAAGACAGCGTTTTATTTGCAGATTAAGGGCACGGCTATAGGGGTAGCTTTTGCCCCTAATTATGCCACTCTATACATGTGGAAATCGAGAAAACATTTATCCTTGATGATAGCAACCCATTCAGGCCTGCCATCAGACTGTATAAACGGTACATAGACAATATTATTATCGTATGGGACAGGACAAAGGGTGATTACACTGATTTTCTTCTGTGGATCAACACATTGAATATCAATCTTAAGTTTACAATGGCTGCCAGCAATCTATCTTTGCCTTTCCTGGACCTTCGAATTAAGATCAGCGATGATCACATCATCGTATCGGAAAGAAACCAATAAAAATACTATCCTACGGTTTGACAGTTTCCACTCTCAAGCCCTGCGTGAAAGCATACCATAAGGGCAATTTTTAAGAGCAAGATGCAACTGCACTAGAGTAGAGGACTGATGTACCAGGCCGACATTATCCAAGATAGGATCCAGGTTCGGGGCTATCCCCCACATTTGCTAAGGCAATCCCATAAAAGGGCCAAAAACCAACATTGTGATATCTTGCTGGCCAAGAAAAATAAGGACAACATCACTACGGAGTGTATAGTTGACCTATAACACGCATCACAATTACATCAAGAAGGTTATTTCTAAACACTACTTAACAATCCAGATTTAGAACGTCCTATCTACGCATTCAAAAAAGGTAAAAACCATAAGAATTGGTTTTCACAAGTGGATAGAGCCACTACATCTAAAAATCAGATGACTATCTCAGCCCTTTGGGGTGCCAAGCCGATAAGTGGACATTTTCCGTGTGGGTTTTGCAGTCAATGCAAATCCACGACCGCTTGTACATTGGTCATTATGAATGGGAGATCTTGGTACGTAAAACACCTTATGACTTGTAACACCAAGAATCTACGTCATTATCTGCCCTTGTAATATATAAAAATACATATATTGGGAAAGCATCTAGACCCATTAAATTAAGGATAACGGAACATAAACCTAAGATCCGTACCAAAACAGTAACATCCCCACTAGTAGCCCATTTTCTTGAGAATGACCACAGTTGTGATGATTTTAAATGGTGGGCTTTAGAGCGGTTTGAAGGTTTGAATTCCCAAAGCAGAGCAGCCAGATTGGCACAACGCGAACAATGGTGGATGTACAATACCTTAGGTTATCACATGGGCCTGAACCAACAAGAGGTTCGGCTCCATTGTGTACCTTAAGAGATGTCGAAATATTACAACAACTTTGGACTACATTCTAGCCCTCAATAGATACCTTTAATCCTTGTGATGCTCTACTTAATCTGAATTTTATGTGATCTTTTGTATCAGTTGCAGTAGTATGTTGTCGGCATGCATTAAAATTGTAAGCATGACTGCATTGCTTTATCCACATTCCAGTTTTTGTGACGCAATAAAGATACCTTTTTAGTCACATTCAAGTAGGCGGCTAGATCGCTGGATGCTCAGTTAGTCCTGTTTCTATGTTATGTTAGATCAAAAACAGCTTTAAATGTAGCATGCCTGGACAATTGACACAATTTCCGATTGGAGCAATCCAACATTTGGAGATTGTTTCCGATATGGTATGGGTTTAGTATTTATACACATATGAAGTTTCAGTCCTGTTTTTATGCCCATGCTCTCTGCTCATGAACTGAGTCGAGCAGAGACTCGTCAGCTCCATTTAAACATCTGACTCTCGGAGCAGTTTCGATTCCGAGTTGGAATGTTAGAGACTATCTTGCAGCCTTGTACTGCTGTCTCCGAGAATCGAAAGGCGAGTGGCTTAGTCAGAGTGATATATTAACTTGACCATGTTTGCCATCGGCAAGTAGCTGTTTTGAATTTCGCTATTAGCACTAATTCAGTATCATTGTCTTGTCCTCAAGGTTTTACACTGGGCATTTCAGCTATTTGCTTTAACATCATTCACCTCTATGGTTGTTAACAAGCCGACAGGCGTCCTTGCTCAAGGCGTTATTAATAGACTTTTTTCCTTTTCTTATTACTATGAGTTTTAATTTTAGAGCCATACATACCTTGATTTAGTGTTAAAAGGTAGATACGCTTTGATTTCTATGTCCATCTTTTTGAACCCGTACTTGATACGGCAAGAGAGCTCTAGGAGGCCATTAGGCATTTTTCTCATTTGTACTTTACTGCATACTTTTGGCAGACGACTTCTGAGGTTTAGTTATGCTAAACGATTTGAATTTCTCTGTTCCATTAGATTTGACTGTGTCCCTGTTCCATGGGAGCTTTACACAACTGCAAATAAATTGACCCCAACAGAGTCCGTCCTCTTAGCAGCCTCAATTTATGGGCGTCTACACAAGAACACAATACCCCTCTAATACATCTATGGAGGTGCGTCGGGCTGGCCCACGGCCACATTTGTCTTATTGATTTTCGCACTCTGGGTTGAACTATGGATAGTCATAATCCCAGTTCCTATATTATGTCTCTGCATATAAATTATCCATTACCTGTCTGTCGTTGGGGTGGTAGAATGAAGTGCCTGATTTCCATACCCATACTGGACTTAAAAAGGTCAATGTTTTGATTTGTTATTTGGAATTTAGAATATTGAACTCAATTTGGTGTTTTTAGGTTTGCAGGCTCGAACAGCTTTTAATTGCATTTTTTATATTTTCATTTTCATTGCAGAATATGTGGCTCGCAATTGATACAAGATCAAAATCAATGTAATGTTCAAACAAGAGCAAGCCTGGATATGATTCCAACTGTATACCGTTTTTTGCACATAGAATGTTAAATATAGATTTGTGGTGTCCTGAGGAAGAGGAATATCAGTTCTTTGATTGAACTAGATATACACACTCGTCGAAAATACGTAAAACAAGATAATTTGGGATATGCAACACAAAAGTCAGCATCTATGCACGGTTTTAGCACTTTTTGCTATTAGCATCTATGTATTTGAGGTTGTATTGAGTCTACAACCTGGGAGAAATATAACCATAAGCCTCATGAAAAATAGGTACATTATGGGCAGGTGGTTAGTGTGAGGAGGCCGCTTTGTATCCTCTAGAATAAGAACACTGAGCCAAGGAGTAGGTGGTAACTTGTAACAGAAACAACTTTTATTAAATATAACTTTGTTTTGTCTTCTGTTTCTCTTTTAGAGAACAAAAAAAAAGGATACGTTTTTCTTCTTTTCCAAAGGAACTGAAACCGGAGTGGACCACCGGACTCTCTTGACCCACTCTCTCTGGTAAGTTCCAGTCAGGTTTTGCAAATGTTCATAGTCTTTCTTTCAGTTTTCTTTTGCCTGTTTTTTTCCTTGACACCCCTGTCCACTGCTTTCAGTCTCTCTGTACCTTCTCTTCCTTAGACTAAGGAATCTTCTTAGTCTGCTAAACGTTCTGCATAGACTTTACTGTCTTTCCTAACATGTCTTTTCAATTGACTGTGAAGCTTTTACCAATTAAGTTTTTGTTTGCTTTTTCAATAGTTCATTAGGCTATTTTTGGATAGTCTTCCCGCTGTACATGTTTTCATTAAGGGTTTGGCAAAACATCCCAAATGTTCGTATTACCCTTGTTCAGTTTGGTGCTTCTTTTCTCTCAAGTCATTTCCACATTCTTAAGCACAGTTCATTAAGGCAGGCTTTAACTTTACCCATTCGCTCTTCTGCTTTCAACGCGTTCGTTTCTTTCAAGGATTCTCGTTGCTTGTGGTGTGACACCTCGAAGAGTTTCGCACACACGGCTCCCTCGATCCACTTCACACACACACACACACACTGCTCCTCGTAAAATGATCGGACTCCTCCTCCTTCGTTTGGTTGCGTATGAGAGGCAAACAGCGTCACTGGGTCTCCGCCCCTATCCCAGCTGATCTCAGCGTGGCTTCCCCACTTCCATAGAAAACACGGCTCTCACCTTTCGTGTCTGCGTGGCCGCTTTTATCCTCTTCACATGGATTTCGGGAGAGTCGCACCGGCAGGGGAGGTTATCAGGATACAGTCTCCCTTTTACAAGCTACGACTCAGGGCGTTCCTCAAACTCCACCTTCAGACTTCGTATCACGCTGAACAGGACTTTCAGCTTATCCCATTTAACGACTGGGACCTTCACTAATAACAACATAAACACAAGGAGGGTTAAGCGCAACGGCGAAACAGGACCTCTTTTGCTACACACTTTGGTTATTTTCTCTCCTCGCTCCATCGCTGAGACAAGCTAATAAGCCCACTCATAACCGTCGTTTTTCTCCTCGACCTCCGCTTCCTAGCAACCGGAAAGTAAACAAAACAGTCATTTGATGAGAGAAAAATCCAGCTGTATTAAAAGAGAGCCTTTGATTGGGCCAAGGATTTGTCAATTACTTGTGGTATTTCTGATAGCTCAGTTAACCCTTCACATACTAGTTTTTCCTCCTGACATCCTGTTTAACCCTTCACAGGGCCATTCAGCTCAGTATTGCCAGAGTCTGAGCCTAAGGCAGATGATGCTTGTTTTGCAGAATTTACCTTATAATCGTCACAGTTAGTTATGATGAAGACAATTTAGTACCCATTATTTTAGGGTCATTCATATAAGAAAATTCTCTTATACATAGAGTATAGATTATGTAGTATCAAATTGGAATGATTTTTAGAACTTCCATGTGTCTGTATACATTTTATGACCAATACCTTGTCTATTGTTATGAAATTGTGTTTATTATACTGAGGCACGCACACTCAGTGAAGTACCTCTGCTAAGTACCGCTTTGCCTGCTTCTTGTGGCCACGGATCTGTTGACTTGCTGTTCTAAGTTTGGTGGGAAACAAAGAAATGAACAACATTTTCTATCACCTGAGCAACGCCCCCTTTTGGGCCGGGCTTCCTGTTTCACATTTAAAAACGTGTCCGTTCACGCCCCCACACTCAGCGAAGTACCTCTGCTAAGTACCTCTTTGCCCGCTTCCTGCTTCTTGTGGCCACGGATCTGTTGACTCGCTGTTCTAAGGTACTGGACTCTGCTAGCCTCTTGAACAAGCCACATTTGACCTATGGACATGGTCTGACTTTGTTTGTTTTGTTTTGTTTCAGTTTGTTGAAAAAAAAAAAAAAAAAGAAATACATTTTCTATCACCTGAGCAACGCCCCCTTTTGGCCGGACTTCCTGTTTCACGTTTAAAAACGTGTCCGCTCGCACACCCGTGCGCACGCACACTCAGCGAAGTACCTCTGCTAAGTACCGCTTTGCCCGCTTGTAATTTTTTTGTTTGTAATTTTTCACTATGTTCAATAACCTACACACCCTGAAGTCAGGCATGCCGGATAACGCAGCTATTTGCTCCAACATGACGGCTGCAGTCTCGAACAACCACCGCATTTTACGTCGGACTTATCCATTGATACCACCCTTGTTGAACCCTCAGTGCAGACTACCTGGCAGCAACTCTTTGCAAAGGCATGATCGCATTAACACGAGTACTTCCTTCGGTCAAATCTCATACATTGCCCCCATTGTTTCTGACAGTCCTTCACAGATGGCGCACGTTCCATCGCCTGACACCGCCAATGGTCGGCTGCATTGCATATTAATCCAATGCCACAACTGATTTCCGACTCTACTTTACTTGCGGTGGAGGGTCCCCATATTAACACTCATATGGACCCATCAGCTCGCACTCTTCAGACGATCTTTGAGTGCCATACGCCGACTCACTCATGTTGCTCCCCCATTAACCTCGACTCCATTCCACCACATGTGAGTCATCATAATTCGCCTATTTTAGTATCTAGCACTCCTGATGAAGCTTCCCCTCACAACTTGTCCTCCATAAACTGTGCGTCAAGCAACACCTCCCAATACGCCCAGCCTACTCCACGTGCCCCCCCCTCGCCAGTCTCCTTTATCGGAAGCTTTTAAAACTTCCAACAATGCTAGAGATCACGCTCGCAGCATTAAACACCACTGTTTTGAGCATGTATAAACTATTTGAACGTCTGGATGAGAAAATTTCAATGCAATCTCAACAGATTGACACCATCCATAATTGGATCATCTCATCTAAGCACCCCTCAGAAGTTCCATGAGTAGCTTCCGACATGTTTCCATCTTTATTTAGTCATCCGGCCGGTCTCTTTCAGCCTGTGCCCTCCATTGCTGACATAATTCGCCCCATTGAGGCTGAGACTCCTGTCACAGGCCCAGTGACGGGTGATTTGTCATGGGTGAGCATGTCCATCGCTCACAACGTCATCCCCAATGAAGTATTGGTTCCAGTGCTTGCAGTCGACCCTCCTGTTACTCTTCCTTCTATTCATCCCACTCCCATCTCCCCCGCCCCTGCTTCAGTTCCACAAAAGACCAAACGACACTCTAAAAAGAAATCTCAACCTCGTCAAACTAATTAGGAAATCCAAAAACATGCTTGCACCGAAGTTTCCAAAAAACTCCATAGCTTCCTTCTTTAAAACCCCTGCTTCTGTTTCTTCTAAGGCTCTAAAACCATCCCTTCAACTCAAAAGGTGCATACTACTGAATATGTATTGCCAGTATCTTCCAGCAATCTTCATTATTCGCCATTACATAACCTGGTCAAGGCTTTGGTAACCCACTTGGCTTTGACAGGTTCGGACACTTTTTGTCCTATCTCTAGCACTTCTCGTCACTTGTTGACGTCCACTTTACCTGAGACTCGAATTACCTCTGAGATTGCGCCTATTTCCTCTGATAACATTGCACTCATCAAAACTGCTGTTGATGAATACTGGTCTGCTAAAATTTTTGGTAATTTACAACCCACTGTCCTGAACCCTGTTTCTGCTTCCCTTCCTTCTTCAGATAATCCGTTCAGACATGAAATCTCAGACCTCTCAACTCTTCCATCCCAGGCTGTTGATCTCACCTTGCCCAACTCTGTAGTCTCCAATGCACCCTCCGACCCTGATGCAATGATGTCTCAACTAAAATCCATAGTGGATGCGTTTCTCGAGACTCAATCGCGATCACTGGTGGGTTCTACTAGCGTCCATTCAATGTTCAGTGGGCCCATTCAAAGCACCACTTAATCTATCATGGCGCCTCATACATCTCATGACGAGTCCTCCAATAAGCCCGTTTTCCCCGAATTGGCCCTTGAGCCTGCTCCCTCAATGAAACAGAGTACTTGTCCACCTACCAACTCTTTCTCACCCCTGGTTCCTCAAAGATCAAACTCTGGAAGACTGTCTAACAAAACATTGCCTCCATCATCAAACATTTGTCATCCAGTTGGACATTCTCTCATTTTAAAATGTAGAGGAGGCAAATTCTCGCTATATGATTTGAATAGGCAGTGCATGCTAAACATCCTTAATGATGTAGATACACTTGAACATATCTCCTCGGATGATATAGATCTAGTAGAATTCATTGCTGGCACTGATTTCTCAATTGTCCGTCTTTGGAAACCCTCTGCTACTGTCGCAAAAAACGTTATGGAACGCCAAGCTTCAATTGTTCGACATGGGGTCCCTCATTTCCCAAGATTCTGATCGAACACAATCTCCGTTTACTCTGACAAATGTTCCCTCAAATGCTTCTATTAAAACCAATGACATTTCACGCTTGTACCTCCCAACTAAAAATACTTCTCAGAGGCTTTAACCACAAGCCTTTCTAGAGCCCCATTCCATTTTGTTGGGTTGTTGGAACACTAGAGGACATGCACATCTCCAGCAATCCATCAATGTATTTGTTCAGTCCTATGATTTTTGGTTTTCCAAGAAACTTGGCTCTTGTCACCCCCTGTATTGGACAACTATTCCATTGCTTTGATTCCTGCATTAAAGGGAGATAAGGGAAGACCAATGTCAGGACTTCTGATAGCTGCGCGACTAACTTCTAATCTCTCTATTGACCCTTGGTGTGCCTTTGACATCTTTATTCAGCTTGTCAAAGTAATTGGTTGTGGTGGCAACCTGGCTCTCTTCAATGTTTACAGAAATCCAACAAAATTAACTCTTAATATATGCCTTAGAGAGCTCTCATTCATGCTTGAACCGATTTCCCTCTCGCCTGATATCACTGCCACGCTCTTGGTTGGCGACCTCAATCTTGACTGCCTAC
The DNA here is from genome assembly GCF_040938575.1 of Ambystoma mexicanum. Classification (NCBI taxonomy): domain Eukaryota; kingdom Metazoa; phylum Chordata; class Amphibia; order Caudata; family Ambystomatidae; genus Ambystoma; species Ambystoma mexicanum. The sequence goes on along the minus strand of NC_090922.1, from coordinate 1,446,855,576 downwards.
AGCCCCGTTCTGAGGCAGCTGTTCAGGAGGTCGCAATTTGGTCTGCCTTTATGTCAGATCATAATTTCACCATGGTTAATGGATCCGTGACCGGAGATCTCCAGGCTTCAACTAGTTGGCGTAGAGATGCCAGTTCAAGTACCATAGATTTTATTTATGTTGATTCAAAGCTGTTTAATACTGTTACTTCCCTAGTTATAACACCACAAACGCACAGTGATCACAAATTTCTCTCATTACGATTTGCCAGAATGATTTCCCCAATACCATCTCAACGAAAATGGTTTTTAGCACCACTGACCATCAATCATTCAAGAAATCGTCTTGAATGGACTCCAAGCAGGCTCTGTGCCCTAGAACAGTCGCTTATACCATCTTTGGGCAGCAAACCTAATTTAATTTAGAGTACACCCATATGTTGCAACAATTTCACAATAACCTGATAATCCAAAAAAAAAAAACCTTACTCATTTGATTTCGAATTGCATCAGAGGAGAATTGATTATAGAAAAGAGCGCTAACTTTTGCTTTCGTCGTCATCTAGTATAAGATTTGATTCAGCAAGAAAGGCAAAAACCCGATATAACAACTGGGTACGTGCACATAGAGCTGGCCTATTCCAAAAACACAGCAAACTCATGCTAAACACCTTAAGCACTAAAAATTCTGCAAACATATGGAAATTACTGAAGCACACAGATTGTCGACACCAATTGGATACACAAGCGAAAGGTGTTGAAGAAGTTCAATGGGTCGATCATTTCTCGGAGCTATACTCCGATCCCGACTTTGATAAATTCATCTATCAAATGCAATATACCACCAAGTGGTCACTCAACTGTGATATACACACAATTATCCATTACATCAAATTGTCTAAAAATTCCAGAGCAGCTGGCCCTGATGGTATTAGCAACCTAACCTTGAAGCACAATCCAAAGTGCTGGGCCCAAATTCTATTCCTCTTGTTCCAACACATCTTGAATACTAAACAGTTACCTCTGTCATGGCACTCTTCCATTCTTGTGCCAATCTTCAAGAAAGGGGACCGGTCATCTCCTAAGAACTATCGGGCCATTGCACTTTTAGACTCACCAGGAAAACATTTTGCAAAATTTCTCCTTCATGATTTTTCTGTCTGGACCACAAATCATTTTCACTATAATCCTTTTCAAACAGGTTTCGTGGCCGGAATGGGCACAACTGTGAACCTCTTTTTGTTGAACGGTATTAAGTCACATTGTCAAACACAAAAACAGCAGATTTACTTTGCATTTGTGGACCTTCATTCGGCATTTGACTCCATCTCGAGAGTCAAACTCATGACAAAACTTATCAGGGACAATTGTCCACCCACAATCTGTGACTTAATATATCATTTTCATTCTCGCACTTCAGTTCAAATTCGACTCACTCTAAATGGCCTTCTTTCTCGACCCATTCCAACATTGCGTGGCCTTAAACAAGGCTGCTTATTGGCTTCGGCAATTTTCAATTATTATATCTATGACATCAAATATAGGTTTGCAAATATTCTGTCTGACTCACCAAAAATTTATGGTCATTCTATAAAAGCACTCGTCTATCCTGACGACATTGTACTCATTTCTAAGACCCTGCAAGGCTTACAAAAACTCATATCGGCCTTGGACTCCTATACGGTGGACAATCAACTAACAATTAATAATACAAAGACATAAGTATTGATGTATAACCCTAATCGAGGCCTCCACAATCTAAAACATTGGTCCATCAGTGACAACACGGAATTGACCATGGTCTCGGCTTATACATATTTAGGAGTCATTTTTGAAGCCTCCCTGAAGCCTTCCCAACATCTAAATCAGATAAACACCAAACTACTTACTGCCACTTTCGCAGTCACGTATCCTTCTCGCCAAATTTGGCAAGTTTTCCATTACTCCTGCCATAACATTTTGGCAAATGAAAGTAATTCCTACCATTATCCATGGATTGGAAACTGGGTCACCCCTTGCCGCCAGCACATTTGATAAATGGGAAGCAAAATATTGGAAAAATGTATTAAATCTACCCACATGCATTCCCATATCATGGCTGCGTTACGAACTAGGATTAACTCCACTGTCAGCCATTTTCAACTGGCGACAATGCTCCTTCTTAAGGAAATGTTTAATATCTATTTGATCGGATTCCCCTCTTACAATCTTAGCGAGTTACCTTTTCAGCACTGAGCATTCCTTTGTGCAAAAATGGTTATTGTCAGTATACAAGATTCTGACCCAATCAGACATTTCCATCGAACTCTTGATTCAGAATCCTGATAAGGCTAAATCAAAAATCTACCAAACCTCGTGGATTGTGAATCACCAGACAAGCCTTTCATATAAATACGCCTCTAGTCAACGTTTTTCTCCTCACAAAAAAGGTACGACAATAAACTATCTCTCAAAAGCTCCATCTTCTAAATATAGAAATTTAATCCTACGTTTTCGATTACATATTTGGGAAACTAAAGATCTTTGTATGCGAAAACTAATTTTGCCTAGTCTGAATGTATGTCGCTTTTGTCGAATTGTTGAATGTCCTGAAACTATAGAGCACCTTATAACTCAATGTTCTAAATTAAGTAGTCAACGACAATTGCATTTTCATAAGTACTGTTCGATTCTTTCTATGTTTGATTCCAATGAATGTTGGGAATACATTTATGGCTCAACGCATTTGGGCCTTCAAGTTGCGACAGTGAATTTTCTACTTTCTTTACACCTTGATCACTCCAAACTTGAATAATTCTTGTTTACATTTATGTGGTACAATTGTAAAGTCAAACTGTACTAGTTCTAATTATTATCTAATAGGATGATATGCAATGTGGTAGCATTTGTCTCGTTTTGTTTTAATCTTGTTGCATCGTTACACTAGATTATATGCATGTCAACAATTTTATGTAATGTTCTAAACCTTGTATGTTCATATTTAAATGAAACGTTTGTTATTATGTATATTGAAAAGATGTTAATTCAACTAAATCAATAATTAAAAAAAATATACTGAGTCAATTGTATTTAGATTTGAATTATTGACTTTTTCTTGATTCTTTATGTTCCCCAGGTGCACGTTGAAGGGGACACTTATCCTTTTTTTAATAAAAACAGGCAACATCTGAACAAATTGCCAATGAAGGTCCGAAACCTGGAGTGAACTTAACTGGTGCTGTGTGTGCACGATATACCAATATATACTTACAATATCAATATAGGGTGAAACAATATCGTTAACATCAAGATATATACAAAAGAATTGCTTGCTGTGTAAATGTATGATTTTTACCTCCTCCGGGCCACTTTCGACTACTTTTCCCACGTGAATTCAAATGGCAAAGAGCTAGAAAAAGAAAACAGTGACAACTCACCCATACCTAGGCCACCAAAATTACAGAAATGTGCTATACACCAAATCTTTAAAAGTAAAGTGCTCAACTTTCCCCTTGCTATTGTGCGCAGGTTATCCAGTGCTGTTTTGTTCTTGTAACTCTGGGACTTTTCCTAAATTTAAAATGGGAAAGCAAAAACTACAAAGCCCAGAATTATAAGAAATCCCCGCCCCCTGAACTGTACGGCCTTCTCACGTGGCAAATTGAAACTTAAGTGCTCTGCACAAAATCAACTTTACAGTAATTAATTTAAAACAATAGTACAAGTCAACCACAATCTAAAATTAAACATGATATGATTCATGCTTTTCAAAGGAATGTTCACGACGTGTACAAGAAAAGAAAAAAATGTGGACTATGCCTAGTCGCCTGTTCTTTACCTTCTAGCCTTCTGTCAGCGCTCAGCAGCAGTTGCAGAAATCAGTCCACTCAACAAATCGGGTGCCTTGGCTCCGGGCTCCAAGCAGTTACCAATCACAAATCTTTAATGACACGTGGACGTTCTCTGAATAAAACGGTGCCTCCTTTTATCCGCGTGAGTGTGCTGGGTACATAACGCGTCTTTAAAGATAGAGGTTAGGGTTTTATTAAAGACTGGGAGATAGGCGATGGACGTGTCCTTTGGCCAATCCGTCTCGGTCATCCTTCTTCCTTCCACAAATGAAAAGTAACTATGGTGGGATGTGGTCGGGGTTCGGTCTGCCCTCCCCTCGAAGCGTCGCGGAAAAGCTCACGTGGACCGTTGCCTAGCAACGGTTGCCGGCAACTCCAAAGGTTGCTATGCTAGGGTCCCGTGGAGTCACGTGATGGGGCGCTGCGCTCGGGGATTCGTAGACTAGGCAAGTAGGCGGGGGAACGTGGGCGGAAGCAGGAAGGACGGCTCACGGGGGGAGTCCCACCCCCAGTACTGCTGGAAGAGGAAGCAGCCATGGGGGACTCCGACTTGGACTACACCATCGTCTTCCCGGAGCCGTCCGCACATGCAGGTAACATGGTCTCTGAATTCCTCTGCTTGGAATGATCCGTGACCCTTTCCACCTGGCTTGACACTAGTACCTCGCTGAGTCTGAGACCGCCCCCCTGCCGCTAACCCCTCCCTCCGGACCTGTCACCTCACATCACGTGTGTTCCCCGATCCTCACTAGAACTCCACTGTTTTCCTTGCTCCCTTTCTTCTCTGAACGTTTGGAGTCCCTCCGTGACTTCAGCCCACCCTCGGATCCGACTACCGCCTCTGACCTCCCCCATTTTCCCTGAGCTAGCTCACCATTGCTCATCACCAATTCATCTCGTCACACCCTCATCCCAATCGCGTGTCCTCCTGACCTCCGCGCAACCCTTGTCCTAAGAGCGGGCGCGCCGCGCCTCCCACCACCCTCACCCTCTCACCCCCGGAGTTCCGCTTGGTCTTGCCCTCTCTAACATCAATTCTCTGTGTCACCATAACCCACACCAACCGATAATTTCTCGCAATCTGGCGACCCCCCTTATATGTCTTGGGTTGTATAAACCCAGGATTATCGATGCCAATTACAGCAAAGGTCTAATACATGCCTACTTTTGAAAATCCAAAACCCTGGTATGTGTGCTCCGCCCATAGCCACAAAAGACTCAGCCCAATTGCACAAAGCTCCGCCCACATGTCAAAAAGATCAACAACATTGATTGTGTGATCGGCTATGTGCACAAAACTGCATCAAATTAAACGGTGCCTCCAAAAAACACATTTTTACATTTTTCGTTTGTAACCCTTACACTACTCTATATAAACGCATTTTTCTAACATGTGCAGGCATGTCTTCTCAGCTGTAAACTAGGGGGCTTCCAAACATCTTTTTGAAATGCACACCCACACACCATTCAATTCAGAGATGGCTATCGGCCTCTTTAAGTTGATTCTGGGAACATACCCCTGGATTCCCCATTATAACTACATGACTACGAGTGCCAAAATGCAAAGTTAATATACGCCTGGACTCTCTCTTTACGACTCTCTCTTTACCCCGAATGGCTGGCATGTGCACAAGACCATAACAGGGAAGGGAAAACTACAGCACTGCCCATGAAAAAAGTGAGAGTGCAAACTACCCGGAGGTTATGCACAGGGCACGGTATAACACGGATTGCCCGCTCCCAGCCCTATCGTTCTCACAGGAGAGGTGACTTCTCAGGTTTCAAGTCAGTGGTGCCACTCTCGCTTTAAAACGACCGTTCTCGTCCTTATTTTTGTAAAGCACCTCTTTGCAGTGTTTCTGACATTCATTTTACTCTTTCCCCTTTATAATCAAAGCTTAGGAATCAGTGAAGTCGATTACACCGCCATATGCTTGAAAATGCAGATGTTCTCCACTTAGTCTCCAAGGCTACGCCATCTTTTTATTGAAATGTTTGATTTCAGGAAAAGGCATACAGGTTTCATTTCTGTGATCCCTTTAATCAGAAAATCAAATGTGTGCTTGGTCTTCCTGGCCTGCTCTTTGTCTATCTATGTACCACCATCTGTAACCATGTTCAAAGCCTTCTAACACATTACAGGACTCAGTCAACAAAACAACTGGCTCTCCACCAGAGATAAAATTCTACTGAAAACTGCATCACTTACTCACAAGTCCCTTAACAATGCGGCCCCAACTTACCTGATCAACAGATTCCACCGACAGTCCTCATTAAGACCCACCAGAACTGCATACAAAAACTGTCTATCTGTTGCCCACTACAAACGGGCCACCATAGGGGGCAAGAGCTTTGCGGTAAAAGCTGCCAAGTTATGGAATTCCATGCCTACAAACCTTAGAGTAGACATGCCCTATCAGAACTTCCACTCCATGGTAGTCTCCTGACTGAAACTGGAGACCCACTAACACCATGAAGTGCCCAGCCCTACCCGCGCAAACTGTAACCATGTGTGCCTTCCTTCTTACCTGTGTATAACGAACTGCTGGCTTTGTTGGCCCACTACTGTTTTGTACATAACATTGTTGTATTCTATTCTTGTATCATGCATATTCTTTGTACTGTAACTAAGCTTCGAAAATTTTTGTAAAGGCTGGGCCCTGATACACCCGGGTACGCTCGCGCTTTATAAATAATAAAACAAACAAACAAACCTGTAACTAAGACACTTTCTGCAACAGCGCCTCGATGCCCTTGGGCTGTAGTGCGCTTTACAAAACAAAAAACAAGCTGTGGCCAAGAGCGAACACAAATTCGCAGAGAGCACCTTCTATCATCCTTTTTAACAATTTCTAGAAATGCAGATAAACTCCTGCACAAGTTTCCTCCGTGTTTTTCAAAAGAAAATATGCAGAAACAAAGCTAAGTCTTGTTCTGAAAGTCCATCTCCAATGCATGCCATTTTGCATTCAGGTAATTTGTAGTGCGCTGCATTATAAAGTTGTGCTTATCAGAAAGCAATATGATGCAAGCCTGAAAACCATGATTGGCTGATTTATTGCATATATCGCATGAGAAAACAGCAGAAGCAGTTTCGCACTGGAATGCATCTTGCTATGCAGGAGGTAAATAAAAGTTTGTTTGCAAGTCAATTTAGTAGGCAGGCACAGACTAGTATGCATTGTTAGTCGGGTATTTGTTTTAGCGTAGGTGCAGATTATGGGGCTTTTAAATGCTAAGCAGCCCATCTCAGTCAGCTGTGGCTTGACGGAGAAATGGGCCATTCCCACACACGTTTCTGCTAATGCCTGCAATAAGACGAGCCAACTTGGTTACTAAAAGCAACCAAGCGAATTAGGGGGAAATGCCTGCAGCCTGTGAAGTCCTGCTGAGACATTGCTTAAACATTTTATTGAAGATCTTGATCAGCGATTCCCTGGCAGGAACAAATAAAAGTAACCCTTAATTAGAAAATCATGGAAGCAGTGTCTGCTTCTGTGATTTTCGTAGACCCCCCATGATTTACAATTTAAAAACACCCTTTTCTGAGTTTTCAGGGATGCATGTGCGCCAAGTAACGGCATAGCTGCTTCAAGGTTGACTGGTCCATCCCTTCGAGCCGCGGAAACCCTGGAGACTCCATGCTCTTCCCCAGATATCCAGAGAAAAGTGTAAGAACGCAGAGTCTCTGAGCTAAACCTGGAGGTTAGGCAGGTATGGTCTAATGCAACAATTATTACTATAGCTACACCACTAAGTAAAAGAAACTAAAACTTGTGTTGCTAACAGACTTAAAGTCGCGCGTTGAATGCAGAACTCTCAAATTTCCCCTGCGTGCGTGAGCAGTCCATCCAGGCAGGTTTTTGCATAGAATTCTATGACTTGGGCCCCAGCGTTTTACGACCCTGGGCAAAGGTGCTCACATTCCCTACTCCAGGAATGAATCCTACTGTAACAACTCCCACCGTACCAGCTGGACAGTATAGGGTGTTCGAAAGGGCGAGGCCAGCCTCAATATTTGGAGCGGGGGCAGGCGGCTGGATTGAAGTTTTGAAAGCTTGTGAGTGTGGCCATTAAAAACCTATTGTCTGTAGACTGCCTCCTCCTTTTCTCTATGCACAGGGAGCTGAATAACTATTCCACCTTGCTTTGACATATTAAATGTATATTTCACCCCAATTCTAGTTCGCAAAGACATGCTAATCATTGGAGGTGTTGGCCATCTAAAAGCTGAAGCCTTTGGCTTCATAAAATGGTCTACTGATATCATATAGGCAGACATTTCCCTCTGCCACTCACTGTACATTTGCTGCTGCTGCTGCGGTCATGTAAATGATTGCTTAAATTTAAGTAAGTACACCGCTCTCCGTGGTGTGCAATTTTACAGGCTCTTGCCATCGGAGCCACAGGGTAGGCATTACATCAGAGTAATGCCTCGAAGCCGAAGGGCTTTAGCCCCCCCAACCCTAGGATGTATGTTCATCCACCTGCAATGAAAGATGTTGATTCAAACAGGAGATGGGCTACGCCCTGAGTTCCTGCCTTACTTCATACACTGTGACACAGACACGAAGGTGGATCCCAAGGGGGCCCCTTTTTTATTTAACCAAACATATCACTATCTAAACATTACTAATCAAAAACCTTCCGACACTTCTATAATTTTCTCCCCTGGTGTGATTTATCTCGGAAGGATCTGTCCGCCCTCCATTAGAGGAGTCAAAGGTAGACAATTGTGGTGGAACTGCTGGGCAGCACTCTTTGCAGAGGAGGGCCAAGAGATGGCACCACTGGTTGGTTCCAACCCAGTGGGTGGCCTTTGGCAGGTTGCCACTTCTCCTTCCAGTCTGGCCGCTTTATGGGTAGACGTCTCCCAGTGCCCCGTGAGTGCCTGGCCAATATTTTCAACTTTCTCTCCCCTTCCCAACCCACTCCAGGGCTAGGGAGGTTCTGTCCATAGTTCTTTTTTTTCACTGCATTTCATCCTGCCCCATCGTGGGCTGGATGCTAGTCCATAAACATATATTAATTGAGAAAACATTAGTTGAGGAAGGTGATCAGATTTAACGCAACAAAAGCCTTGAAATTCAACGGATGTGGGAAGTGATGATCATCTTAACTCTGCGTCCTCCTGTTGATGACCCCTTGGATCTAATAAGTAGTGCCCACTGTCCATGGCCTTTGGCCATTGTACATATGGCACCTATATGTTTCCTTGGGGCCCATTAGCCATGGCATTTGCCGTGCCCACTGTATATTTTAATACACTAGGTTTCTTTCAAGCCCATTCGTCGTGGCCTTCGACCATGTCCGCTGAACATGTTGCACCAATAGGTTTCTTTGGGGCCCACTGATCAGGGCCACTGGCACAAACCCCCATTTCCCCCTGCCTAGTAGATGTGATCACAACAGATGTCCCCCGCCCCCATTTCTTTATTGTTCCACAGTTTCGATTCCTCCGATAATTACAGCAGTGATTATCATGGTAATCATGCTGCAATTACCTCAATAATGCCTGTTTTTAATCTTTGGTGCATTCACCCCCTTTTCCCCCCCATTATTACTGCAGTAATTATCTGGGTATTAGCACAATAATGAGAAAAAGGTTGTGCTACGACTGCTTCACATGATGTCCTCTTTCCCTCTTCCCACCTCTAAACTGTTGTGATTTAATCCCTTTTCCACCTCCAAATAGCTTTTTTTTTCACTTTTCATTTTAGAATTACGATGGCAATTATCACGATAATTGCTCGCCTTGAGGACAAACATTGTGGCTTTTTCATTTCTGTAAAGCCTCTATGCTGCAATGCACCATGGGAGATAGAGCTATAATTTCGGCAGAAGGGGCACCCTGTTCATGTCAAATCTTTTTTAAAAATTACTAATGGAATAACCCCAGATCCCTCCCAGAAATCGAGACAACACTTCATGCCCAAGTTGTTTCTTATTTGGTCCAATTCCATCCAGAAGTTTTTGCCCTGCGCTGCTCAGAAATGTGGGCTTTTTCTCTATGGGAAAATTAATGGGAGCAGGACTTAAATAGCATTTTTTCTTTCTTAATAAAAAAAAAAGTTATTAATGACCCTTTCCCAAATTTCCAGTCTGGGTGGAAAATATCAGCTAAATCTGCCCTAAACTCAAAAGTTAGCAGTTCAATGTTCAGGTGTCCTATGGATCAGCCGCACTGTAATATATATAGTAAATACAATATTTTCTTTCCAACCCTGGCAGGGCCCCAGATTTTGAAGCAGGAGGATGTTACTCCATGTTTTTTAAAGTTGAATGTAAAATGATTTTTAGGGAGTAAAAATGTAAATCAAATTCCCAATGGGAGTATTTTATGAGCGAGTAAAAAATCTTTAAACTGGAAAACAGAAAGGTTTTTGTAATAATGATTTCATTGCACCTAATTATTTGTGCACATTAAAAAAGATACATGTTTACTTCTTCCAGGCAGTTTCTTCCAGTGGTACTATGTGCACTACTTGTCCGAACATTTCCATGAAGCTGTGTGGGTGAAAGCAGGAAAACAAGCTGCTATGTGTCTGTTTACTATTTTTTATGGGACTATTGGTACTCCTTTTTACATTTTTGGGAGTATTTGCCTATTTTTAGGGAGTAAAAGTTGCCAATACACACCTTTGTCTGTAGGGCTTCACCCTGGTGTCTGCGTCATATTTTCCTCAGAGGACATACATGTAGCCCACATTAACCAGGCCCAAATTGTGCCAGGGTTACATATAATTCTCCTTAAGAGCAATACACAACCAAGGCGCAGAATTCCTAAGAGACAAATTACACCTACATCAGCCAACAAGAATGCTCAGATCAAGCAACGACATCCGCTTGGAACCGAAACCCTACAACAAAAGAACACTCGGTGGATCCTCTTTCTCGCACCAGGCACTGAAAATTTGGAACGACCTACCAAAGAATATACACAACACATGAAACCACCTACTATTCAGGAAACTGCTGAATTCCTGGCGCTTCACTGCGTAACTAAAAGACCACCCACAGGGACACACACATAGCTAAAACAAAAATGAATGAAGATGCCGATCCCGGTTCCCACCGAGCAATCGACTACAAACAGAATCTAAGGAAGACACTGCACGACATACCAAACCACATAATGAGAGATAGCCATGAGAGGAGGACACTAAAGACTGAATACTTAGGCAGACCAAGACGGAAGCACTTGGACGATTCATCAATAGCATCCTGGCCCTGTACCAACAGACCTATTCCACAATAGAAAGCAAGGAAATGGGGGCCTCCCAACCCCAGCTCCAATACCTAAGGAGGGGAATAAGTTCATTACAATACAGCAGGAGGGGAATAAGTTCATTACAATACAGCAGGGAGTGCGCCGCGCTAACACCCACAACAGTCAGACGGTCAAGAATGGATAGTAGCATCTAATTCCACCCATAGTAATACAAATGATATGGAACAAGATGTACCTCAACCAGGATTCTCACCCAACTAACCTCACCTTCAAACCTCTGCATACCTAACTCACCTGTAAATTCACACAACCAACTCCCGGCCAGCAAACCGCATGCACTTTACCACACTGCATCAACAACAAACTAACAACACATAAACAGCACCAACCGCACACAAGGTCTCGCCCCGGCCCAATACTTAAACCAAAGCTCAGCGCATGGTGTATACCGAACTGAAGCCACCAACAGCACACCACCTCTCTCACTCTCCTACTCTCTCTTCAACCTGGCTACCCAACCCCGCCCTCCTTCTTGTTTTACAGATCCGCCAGAGCGCCTGGTGTCCAACTCTGTTGGTGACGGTGTGCAATATAAATACTTTTTTTAACATTTAATTGCAAATGGGAAAGAAAAAACCACAAGTCACAGAATCCAAAGGGGAAAAAAACAGGACTGGATACCATTCTCACAAATTACCACAGGAAACCTACGAGCTCCGATAAATGATGGTGACAAAACAATGCATCTTATACATCATATGCACCAAATAACTGACTCATAGACCAATAGACTGCAACTTAGTTGGACGGATGCTCTGGGGCTGTGGTGGGGTGGACCTCTCGTTGAGACTGATTCATCAGAAGATTGTATATTGGTTGTACTGGAAACTAATGCAGGCAGTGGGATTACTGGTCTCTTGAAAGGTGCAGGGGATGTGAAGATGGTAGAGCTACCCTGGGACACATGTACTTGCGGGACATATGTAGTTGCGCAAGAGTGGCGTTTGGTAGAAGGTTTTGGATGGGATTGAGTTGGCCAGGTTAGATGAGTGCTGATGGTGACGGCACTCTGTTGTATGCAATGATGCACTGCAGACTCTCAGACAGTATCTTCAATATAAGGCTGTTTATTGGTTACAACAAACATCAGTGGTCAAAATTTCAATATATAGCAGTAGCCACCCATCATCCATCCCTTCCCTTGTTAGGTTTCTCTTGCAACTCTTCTCATGGAACACTCATTGAACCAGCAGATGACCTGCTTGCTCCTTCAGGGAAGTGCAGTATATAACACAGTCCTAGGGGCTGGGAACAGTCTGAGTCCTCAAAGTGCTTGTCTAGGACATTTCTAGTAGCCATCAAATGCATCTTTAGAGTTAGGAAGACTCTGAAAAAGGCAAGGGTGGGTGGTTGGGATTTTGTGGAGCCCGCCAAACCTCATAGAACAGGTTATTAGAAAATGTGATATGATTGGGTGTGGGTTTACTGATACAGTTGCTGAGTGGTGCTTCATTTTACGTCTTGTCTTTCCTTGTATGTTTGTCTTTTATGGTCCACTCCTCCTTTCCTATCAAGTGTAGTGTCGTAGCCTCCCTATTGGAGAGCTCTCAAGTTACCTGTGGGCATGTGTGAGAAGGCCATACAGCCCTTTTTAGATTTTGGGGAAACTACCCAGTTCCAGAATTCCAAGCAACAACAGTACTGAGTGGTCTCGGGAGGATAGCTCAGGGGCAACGTGCTCACCTTGAAAGCAAGACAACACGGAGCAACGCAGGTTCGATCCCTGGGTCCACACTCAGAAACCTCTGGGTATTAACTGCGTTATAAATAGCCAATCGTATCATAGCATATCTTCTCACACATGGTACAGAAAATGTAAGAGCTCTGCTGATTTGGCTTTTCTGTTCTTGTGTTCAACTTCTGGGTGCTTTGTTTGTACTTGAATGTTTGGTAAGGGTGATGGGTATTTATTCTTATGTTCTTTTGATTTTACTGGTTGCTGTTCTGTTTATGTTCTGGAGGATGGTCGTCCGAGTGAACAGTCGGGAGCAGCGTGACTTAAGGCAAGGTTTTATTATACAGTATAGTCCAAGTCCATACGAGCAGCAACCTCCACCTGCATAAACGCAAACTGACACACCATGGAAACTGGAACTTATCCTACACTCTAGACCTCTTAGGTCCAGGTTCCATGTGGTGGGACAGGAGCAACAACAATAACAATGAATACAGAACATACGTAGTAAATGCAACACCTGAGCATTCCTAACACTTAGCGTCCTCCCACTAACCAACAGACACTTTTCTCTTGCGTAAAACAGCCCCTCTCCTTATTCCAAACTCCTCCACCTTTGACAAGAATGGATTCCCCCAGATCTTTGACAACCTCCTTGGGCTTCGAGAATCTGGAATGGCCTTTCCTCACCTTCATTGGTAATTTCACTTTAATGATATCCTCCAAATTAACATTTCTGTCACAGTTTTTCACTTCAAATATTCTTAGACCTGTACCCACTGACCAACAACTTCTCTCACACCTTCCCCCATCCTCCCTCTCACACTTCGACCTACCCATCCAGCCTCTGCCCAATGGGTATTGGGTTTCCTACCACGCAACAATTCAAAAGGCGCGACTCCTGTCACTGCATGAGGAGCCAACCTGTACTGGAACATTCTCTCCATGACAGCTCTCATCCAATCTCTTCCATTGGCCATTGTAATCCTGATGACGTCCATCAAGGAGTAGTTAAATCTTTCTACACCGCCATTTCCTTGGGGATGATACAGAGCTGTCGTCACTTGTTCAATACCATACCTTTCCAAAAACATCTTGAACTCCTTTTACTCAAATTGAGTTCAATTGTCCGACTAGCATCAATGAGGGACACCCTCCAGAACAGCGGTTCCAAAAACCTTAACTTTCTTGCAATCCTCAAAAATCTTTAACCATGCCCAGGCTGGTTTCAGGCCAGGGAGAGGTACGGAAAGTGTGCTTGTCTCAGTGCAGGACGACATGACCAGATTAGTCCATGCGGGCGGAGTTGGGGCTCTGATCCTGTTAGATCTATCCGCTGCATTCGACACGGTTGGCCACCCTATCCTCCTTGCTCGCCTGTCTCAGATTGGAATTTCTGGCTCTGCTCTTGCCTGGTTTACCTCTTTTCTTTCTGACAGTTCACAGACCCTTGCCATGCCACCCTTTCTCTCCTCCTCTTGTCCCCTCACCTGTGGTGTCCCTCAGGGATCCTCTCTCTCACCGATTCTATTTAATATATACATCTGGGCCTTGGTCTGTCTCATCCGCTCTTATGGGCTTAATTGTTACTCTTATGCGGATGACACACAAATCCTGATCCGTTTGGATCAGGAGCAATCTGAGGTCTCAGCTTGCCTCCATGACTGCCTTATGGCAGTCGGGATCTGGATGGATCAGAATTGGTTAAAGCTAAATGGAGATAAGACAGAGGTACTGTTGGTGGGACGTCCCCACAACCCTTCATTGTGGACCCCTGCCTTTTGGCCCTCCTCTCTGGGCCCTTTACCTGGTCCAGTCAGCAAAGTGAAGAACCTAGGGGTTATTCTCTCTGCCTCCTTGTCCATGTCCAATCACGTTACGGCTGTCTGCCAGTCCGCCCACCACCAGATCCGGGTCCTTTATAGGGTCATGCCTATGATCCCGGAAGCACTCCGCCCCCCCGCAGTGGCTGCGCTAGTCCAGTACACGGCTAGACTATTGTAATTCGCTGTATCTATTGCAACCCATTGGTCTTACTCATCGACTTCAGCGTATGCAGAACCTTGCAGCTAGGTTAGCCACTGGCTCTCCCTATGGTGCTCACATCTCACCTGTGCTTCGCCAACTCCATTGGCTTCCGGTGTCTCAACAAATTCATTTTAAATCACTGTGTATCGTTCATCGGGCCATCCACGGCCACGGAGCTGAATTCTTGCAGTCTAAATTTTCCCGATACTCCTCAGACCGGGATCTCCGCTCTGCTACCTCTAATTTATTCATCGTTCCCAGATTCAACCGGGAAATGCTCGGCGGTAGAGCTTTCTCTATTGCCGTGGCCAAACTCCTCCGCTACTCCAGGCCACTTCTAACCACTTTTGCTTTAGAAGAGCTTTGAAAACTAATGTATTCTAGCCCCTGGCTTTTCCACCGGTTTTCCTTTACTGAGCAGTCTTCCTCTCTAGTGCCATGATGATTTTGGGCGACCGTGCGCTTTACAAGTTGCAATAATGTAACATAACATACAGCTACTGGAAACCTCTTTTAAACAAACCTCCGGCCATTTAGATAAGAGATCCATTACTACCAAAAGGTAAGTATCTCTGAACCCTCTAATATTGAAAGGCCCCAACAAATCCAGAGCAATTTCATCCTAAGGTAGTTTGGTGCTATCCCTCCCCATCATGGGAGATTTGTACACCCTGAGACCTTTGTCACAACACTCCCAGAGCCTTTTTTAACCATTTCCTCAGCATCCTTATCTGCACCCGGCCACCATAAGTCCGATCTCACCAAACCCTTGGTCCTCGCCAAGCCTAAATGGCCACTATGACCTAACACAATGACCGCTCTTCTCATCTTCTCCGGAACCACCAATCTATGTCCCCTGCGGAAATAGGAATCCTTCACACAAAGCTCAATTTCTCACTTTTTGGCAATCTTTAACTTTCTCATCACCAATATCTTTGGAGTTCCATCTCACTGGATTGAGAACTACCTGATAAGTACCATCTTCAGTTTCGAGCATACATCTCAATCTCTTCTCTTAATGCTCTCCTGTACCTGGAAAAATCTGTCTCCTCTAAACACTCAACAGCATGTTCCTGAACTGCGTGAACATATGGCACGGACCTAGTCAGGGCATCCGCAACCACATTATTTCTGCCTTGAATATGTTCCATATGATAGTGTAAACCCTGTAAACTGCTGACCCATTTCATTATCCTTCTTGATACCCCTACCAAAAAATGCTGATTAGTGGCTTGTGATCTGTCCTGATAATGACTTCACGACACCAGACACGTTTTAAATTTGTTGTCGGCCCCATGCATGCCAAGGCCTCGTTCTCTACCACAGAATATCTCATCTCCACATTCTTCAAGGTCCTAGAAGCAAACGCAATGGTCAACAACTCCTCACCAGATTCTTGCATCAACACTGCACCCAAAACCGAAATTACTGGCATCAGCATAGATCTTTGTTTTGCGCTCTTCTACAAAACTAGACAGAACTGACAGTGCTCTGTTTGATTGTTTCAATTTCTTTGGAGCACATCTCATCCCAGTGAAACACTACACCATTCTTTTGTAAGTTTTCCCATATTCTTCATTTTGTCTGACAACTTTTCTATGAATGTTCTATAGAATTCCACTAGATCCCAAATTGAAGCCACATCATTCTTTTAGGACTCGCCATGCCTCGGATGGCTTCAGCTGCATCATGTTTCGGTCTCACCCCTTCTCCTGAGGTCTCATGTCCCAATATGTTACTTTGCTCGCCCTGAAGGTACACTTCTGTCTGGCAATCTTCAGACCAGCTTCATTCAGAATCTCTTGACACCTTTCTCAAGCGCCCGTTGTGCTCCTCTACATTCTTAACACAAATTAGCACATCATCTTGATAAAACAATACCCCTTTTTCACTGCCCAACACGCGATGTATAACATTCTGGAAAACACTGGCTTCCAACACCAAACCAAAAGGCGTTCTCTGACATCTGAATAAACCAATGGGTGTTATGAAGGTCATCAAATCCATTGTCCTTGCGAGATTCGGCCTGGTGATGTGCTGCTCTGAGGTCCAAAATCGAAGGCACCTGTGCCCCAGCAATGCCTGTCAGAAGATGGTCTATCCTTGGTAAAGGAACCTTTTCTGCCACAAAAGTTTTGTTTTACATTTCTTAAGTTTATGGAAAGTCTTGCAGTCCCATTCGTTTTTTCTTTTTACCACAACTATGGGGCTAATCCACTCCAAAGCTTCAACCTTCTCCACTGTGCCCTCTCTCCATTCTAGTGATCTCTTCAACTTCTTTGCGCAATGCAAGTGGCACCATCCGCATCTTGGATGAAACCGGAATTGCCCCTTCTTTAAGTCTGATACGATGCACACACCCCTTGAGACATCCTTGTCTTTTCTCGAACGCTCCTGACTGCCAATCCATCAAGTCCAATGACTTGCTGCACCTTTCAGTTCCTTGGACTGTGAGCACCGGCTCAGGGTGTCATGCATCTAGTCGGGTGGGTAACTCTGCTTGATCATGCCATGACAACAATTCTTCCCCTCTTCTTGCCACATATACCATGCTCATGGCTCTCCCTTTCTGTGAATTCTAACTCGACACTAAATTGGCCCACCATGTCGATGGGGGTGTCTCCATAGGCATTGGCCTTGATCTCTGGTTCTTGTAGCGTGCAATTGTCAAATTTACTTCTCCATACTAGAATGCTCATAAACGTGTAATCAGCAGCACTATTTATTAATATGGAAATGAGCACTCCATTTATGGTGACCATGGCGTATGGTTTCTTATTTCTCACTCTTCCTGAGACAGCCTGTATGGAACTAATTACTTTTCTTCCCATTGTCTTGTACTCCTCCTCTTCGTCATCAGCCACCTCCCTCACTTGGCCAAAGGATCTGAAGTTCTTGCAGCAAAGGACCACATGACCCTTGTGTCCACACTCGCGACAAATTATATGAATGGCCACACACTCCTTGTAATTAGCCAAGTGGGTGCCACTACCACACCTGTAACATCTTCTTCTGTGTGGACCCGGAATCCTTTGGAGAACCCCATGTTGATCTTGGATTCCTATTGCTGCGAGACACCACGTCACTTTGCACATCTTTTGTCGGTTTTTCTACAATTTGCCGGCCACAGTTTCTGAGACGCCTTCGAATTTTTGTTTATAAAACTTCCCATGAAGCCACTTTGTGACTGTCTTTCTTCTTGCTGTGGAGAGCCTTAATACAGCTTTCTGTATGCTGTATGCATTTTGCTATTTCGATCGCTCTTGCTAAAGTGGGATTCCGCTCCTTTCACATTTCTTCTTGTATCTTGTTATTGGTGAACTTGATCATAAATTGATCTCGGAGATGTTCTTCCTGACAATGGGTGAACTGACACTTAACTGCCAGGACCCTTTAGCATCATAATGAATTCCTCAATGAATTCACCTGCTTTCTGCTCCCAGACGATGAAGTGATAGCGCACCAATATAATGTTTGCTATTGTTTTCTCATAGAAGCCCACATCGCCTAAACCAACTGGTCAGGTAGTTTCTTCAGAATGTCCTGACCAGCGGAGCCAAGACAGTGATTTAATGGGGCCTCTTTCCTTTCATTTCAGTAGTTGGCACCAAATACAGCCAACACATATTCGGTAGACCCATCCCGCCAGTCTGCCCATAGCATTCTGGGTTCACCGGGTGTGGGTAGAAAGAAAACTGGTCCAGGGACATTAGCCGTTTTCCACGATGTGTTGACTGATTGTTGATTTTATTTAGGCAGTCTGTGGGTGCTACTTCAAATTGTATAATGTCAGTTGGCTATGTCTTAGGTTAAGCGCAGAGTTAGTGCACGATCATTGCACTCAAGAGCTCAGTATTGCTTCTCAATATGGCACCTTTCTTTCGTGCCTGCTTAGCCATATGATGCTTTGAGCGCAGGGAAACTGCTACACTGCAGTATTACTGCATTACTGTATCCTATTACGAGTTCATCTCCATGGTGACTTGTGATGATGCTACGGCAAGATGGGCGCATGTAATTAGATGTTCACAGGTTCTGTTCTCTAAAGGCTCACAACACGTCGTAGCTGTCGTCTTGGAGACGGCACGCTACTCTTCAACTGGGTTGTGAAAAGCGGCGCGACCATTCAAGGCCCTAATCCGAATGTCCCTACCAGCGCTCGGTGTGCGGCAACCCTCACCTGGGATGTTTGTCATGGCACAGGAGGCTAGCTTGGGAGTCCTTTATCCACTGGTGTTGCGCAGAATCGCTACCGTGCCCCACCGATGCACATCGGTGCCAGAGGTCACTGCTGCCTTTTAATCCTCATTGCCAGTTATGTTCTGGAGGATGATCCTCCTAGTGAACAGTCAGGAGCAGCGTGACTTGAGACAAGGCTTTATTATACAGCAGAGGCCAAGTCCATACGAGCAGTGACCTCCAGCTGCATACACACCAACTGACACACCATGGAACCTGAAACATCTCCTACGCTCTATACCTCCTAGTCCCAGGTTCAATGTGGTGGGACAGGAGCAACCAATGACAACATTAGCAGTAAATGCAAAACCTAAGCACTCATAACAGTTTAGCGTGTTATTTATTGTGCTAGACATTTTGTATGATTTATCTTGAGGAATCCAATACAACACGTTTTATAAGAAAATAAAAACTCCTTTGGAAATTGGGGGATGGCGGTTAAGGGTTAATTGGGAAACGTCCTTATTTAGTGAGCCCATATAATTGGCGTTCATGTCCAAATTAAGTAGCCAGTGAGGCAGCTGCTGATGCAGACTGTGTTTTTTGTCCTCTGCTCTGCACAACTTTGGTGAGTGTATGGACTCTAACCAAACACAACCACAACCTTTAAAGCACAAAAAACCACACAAACCTTATTACACCGCAACATCAAAACAAACCACACATAGCTTCACACAACAGCACACGCCAGCTACCGACCGGAAAGCACCCCCAAGCTCAGCGAACAGGTTTAACCGAACTGAAGCTGCCAACCATCACTGATCTCTTGCACTTATCCCGTTCGTTCCCACTAACTCGCCCTCCAACCCCTTTCCTTTTTCAGACCCACCAGAGCGCCAGGGGACCACGCCGGTGTTGATAGTGCACGGTACAAATATCGTTTAACATTAACTATAGTTACTTATTATGCACAATGTCAAGAATTCATGTGAAGGCAATGCGTAACTTTGTCTTCTCAGTACTGGAATAGCAGCAAGTTTGGAATGTGATGCTCAAGGTGCATTGGCAGTGCTGTATGTGGGCTCAGTAACCTAATAGATGCAGGGGTTGTGTGTTTGGGGAGTAGCTGTGTGTGGGTCCCACTACTGAACCAGCAGTATTGAGGTATGATGGCAGTAGTGACTGCCTCTCAGTAGTGGGATAGTAGGGAACACAGCTTGACTGCTGCAGTGGCAGAGCTGTGTGCACTTTCCAGTAATATTGAAATGAGAAGGGGAATAACGGGTGCTGCATGTCAGATTGAACCATGTGGGGAATCGGGAACCCTCCACCAATGCCCACTCTCGCAGCTAGCCCATGCCTCCATCCACAATTTGATACTAAATATCGTATGGGCATGGAGTCGTACATGCATTTACAGAGGAAGTAAGTAGATGCATGCATGCATGTATGCATGCATGCATGTATGCATGCATGCAGTGGTAGATACATTGCTTATGTAACTTCAGGATTAGCAACTGACATGCCTGGACCTTCGCTGTCTGTCCTTGCCTGCTCTTACTTTCCTAAGTCTTGGGCCCCTGTGGCTGAACTTACTTCCCTGCCACTTGCCCATCCACGTACTGTGCCAGACTTCCTGTTGTCTTTGCTTTCCCCTCAGGGTGCATTGTGCTTTCTCATAAAGAAGCCCCCATTGCTGCTGTTCTTGGAGTATGTTCCTCAGCCGTTTTGAGTGCTGAACTAATGGGAGTAGTAGGTGTTCGCCTGGGAACTGAGTATATACATCTGACACGCAAGCCAACAGTGCCCCCAGAGCTGTTGGTATCCCCAGCGACCATGAATTCCATATTATTTTGCTGTGTAGGGCTTTGCACATACGCAACGTGAGTTTTTACTTGCTATGTCTGTAAATACCTGGATTTATGTGGACAGGTGTAGCAATGTTCCATAGTAGAAGTACCAATGGTGAGAGGAATCGTACTGCTTTCTGTTTAGTAAAAACTCCAATAATTTGGGCCAACTGCACAACGCTGTCAGGAAACCCTTTCCTTGGCACTGCCGTTCCATGCCGACACTGCTGCAGTATAGGTGGTGTAACCAAGACATTCTACTCGGATAACCAGCCACATTGTGTTCCTCTTCTCCATTTTGTTCCTGTTACTACTTCTTCTACTGGGTTCCATTTATTGTTTTGTGTTGTCTTCTTTTAGAAATATTAGCTGCATGTCTTTGATCTACCTTTTTAAAAGATGTGTCTCTAAATAGGTTCAGGGGTTCACGGAACCTGTAATGTGTTTCTTAGCGTTGTGGAATTTAACCCAGGTTTGCTGTGCTGGCAAGGATAGAGACCTGTGCGTTTGAACGTATATATTTTGACAGATTTTCAGTCCATAGACTCAATGATTTAGTTTTGAAATCCTAGTAGTTTACATCAGTTTCTTCTAGCTCTTTTGGGGAGAGTAACATTGGAATAATATTGAGGAAGACACCAAGACCTAATTTCATTGTATTGGACACAACTTGAGTAGCGTAAATGTAATTGGTTATTTAGAACATGCTTAATACCCAGAGGTTTCTATGCGGGGACCCGGGATCGAACCTGTGTTGCTCCACGTCGTCTTGATTCCAAGGCGAGCATGTTGCCCCTGTGCTATTCTCCCAGGCGGGGGGGGGACCAGAATGAGGGGGCCCACCTTGTGAGCAGAATGGGGGGGGGCACCTTGTGAGCTCTGCTGAGGAGGGAACCCGAAGCTCCTTGAAGAAACACATGCCGGTCCTCTGTCTACTGGGCCGTCCTGGGGCACGAAACATCTGCAATACTCATGATGATCATGCTGCTCCAGGGGCACGCCGTGCACTGCACTAGTTGAAAGATGCAAGTTCATTTTTTATCAAACCTTGCATCTTTCACCCAGCGTAAAAACAAGATGGGGGGGGGGGAGGGTGGCGCCTGCCCCTGGTGCCCAAACCTACACCGGCTGCCATTGGGTATGGTCAGTAAAATTAGCAGGGTCAACATTTGCTGCCTGGGGGAGAACGCCTTCTTAAATGCCACTGAAAATGATTAAAGGTCGATGGCGAAAGGGAATATTTATAGTAGAGGGGAATTAACATCTCCAACAAATTAGCGCAAGGGACCAAGCATGTCGTTAGAGCGCGTCACTTAATTTAGTGGAGGTCGTGTTTCCCCGCCTGAGAACATTATTTGAATAATGTATTTTAAATGGTGGTTTTTATACTATTTTTGAGTAAGTGGGGCAAAAAGTCATACATTTTCCAAATGGTTCTCTTGGTAATGCATCAAAAACTCCAGTTCATGCAATGTCACCAACTGTAACCAGGAGCATTTTAACAACATTGTTATGATGCTTGCTAACAAAATATTCCAGCATTGCCATTGTAAGTCACTTTCATGTAGCTTAGTCCATGATAAATGCTAACATTGTAAATGTAAATCACTTAATGAGGCTGCCCCATAATATAGACCAGCATTCCCTTGTAAATCACTGTGATGATGTCAACAATCTATGCCAGTATAGTCACTGTAAATCACTTCCATGAAGCTGTGGCTGCAATCTATACCTGACTTCCCAATTTAACACGTTTGCAGATTTTGTACAAATAAAATAAGCCAGCATTGTATAAATAACTTTCATGATGCAACCCCCACCACCAAACAGATACTCACAGCACTATTTCTCTGATGCAGGCGCATACACAAATACAAAATCTTCTAAGCTCATACTGCAATACATTAAAATATGCATGCAAACTTAAACTTATTTGTTTTATCATACCTTCTGCTGCTTCAGTGGGATCCTCTTGGTCTGGGAGGGGCAGTGACAGAACAGGTCAGTCATCACAGTAGCCTCTAGGTTGTTAACAAGCAACTGGCAGGCAAAAGTATGCACAGCCAGAATGCCATTGGGCAGGGGTGGCTAGCAGCTAATGCCTGTGGGACTTTAAACATGACTGTGCTTACTGTGAGTGTAAAAAAAGGCGCTATTATCAGTCTTTGTAATAAAGCAGTTCTACAATGCAGTACAAGTACGTGCCCACTCTAACCTGATTTGGGGGGAGAGAACCTGCGGTTGGAAACAAATGAAAAAACGCTCTGCTCATCCAATTTCAGTGGCCAGGGGTCTATGCAGAGAAAAAACTCTTTTGTGCGGCCTGCCCAATCTGTCAGAAGACCTCTCCGGACGATATATCCCAGGCACCACTTCAGCCTTTACCCATCATGGAGGTCCCTTTTCACTGAGTTGGCATGGAGGTAGTCTGTCCCATGGAGCCTTTTAAATATGCAATCCCTATGTTCTGATGATTGCTGATTAGCAGATTAGCCAACCCAATTTTCATAAATCGTCCCCAAGAAAAGCAACACAACCATAGCTATCCTGAAGATCATCGTTCCTTTCTTCACAGGAGTAGGCTTTCCAGCAGAAATCCTCAGTAACCAGTGAAGTAGCTTCATGTCAAGACTCATGAATGAAATTAAAATATGAATAGAGATCAAGACTCTTTAGATGTCCTATCCCCAGACTGGTTGCCCAGTAGAAAATTTTAATCAGACATTGATACACATCCTCCGGAAGCTATTTGATGATGACTGGCAGAATTGGGATGATCTCATTCCATGGGCTCCGTTTGCTGTTCGGTCTTCCACTGGCTTCTCCCCGCTTTGAGCTGGTCTACCGCTGTGACCCCAGTGACCTCTTGGCATCGCAAGCAAAGAATGAGAAGGGCTTGACAGTAGGCAAACCATCGACCACCCCATGATTCCGAATACCAGAGAGATCCGTCGGCTGGTAAGAACAAACCTACAAGATGCCAAAAGTTGACCAAAGGCAACATAAGACAAGGAAGCCTGACTGGGTATCTCTCAAGTGGGAGATCAGGTGGTGGCCCTATTACCAATAACCTGGACCAAGCTGCTAGCAAGATGGCACAGGCCTTATGTTATGTCTGAAGTTATTTTTGCACTTACCTACAAAGTAAAGCAAGCCAACCGCAGAAAACCCTCCAGATGATACCACATAAATAAACTGAAAAGCTGGAGAGAAAGAAGCAACCCACAACTACAGTTTCTGTGCGCTAACACAAGGGAGAGAACACTGCCGATCGAAGTAAAAATAACCATCTGCGTGGGAGGAACATATGCCTCACCTCACAGCGGTCTGTCAACCGCTAACAAAAGCACACTTGGCTGCCAAACCCTGCTAAGTGCTATCTCGCCCAAACAGCATGAAGTACTTCATTCAGAGTTTCATGTAGGAAACAGATAAAGTATTTATTTTATACCCAACATTTTCTGAGCAAGTAAGTTCACTGATGGTCCAACCCAAGGGTGGACACTGGGAGGTGAGGCACACACACCGGTTTCATAAAATTGGAAAGACTTGCCAAAGACGCCTTTTCCTAGCTAAAAAAATGCATTATGTCGGAGCCACAGATTTATCATGCCAGAATATTTGTAAGAGTTAATCCGCCAGACCCGCACTTCCATTATCTGCCTAGGGGCGTGTAGTAAAGTGACTTCCAGGCTTCTTAAGGTTACATATAAGAGGTATATTACAGGTTCTTATATTACAGTTACGTAGGATATAAAGACAAGTAAACACTGGCACCCATCACCCATGCAGGGGAGCACTAACGTGTGTAACCTTCATATAAACATTCACACATCAATATTCCACATTACATCAGCAGCCTACAGCAAACACAGAGAGGCACTATATAACACATCTCCTTCCCTTACAAATACACAACAAACACACAGGCTCATCACAAAGCAACACATCACAAAGCCACACAAAGCAACACATTACAAAGCCACACAACACATCTCCCTCCTTTCCGACAACATCACAAACACGTGAACTGCACTCACAGCATACCTCCATCACCCACTCTCACATATTAACTACTACCAAAGTCGGCTGCACGCTGAGTGCACCAAAAGTTCCAACCTCCATGCAAGACAACAAAGACAAGTGGGAGCCATATGTCTCCATCCTCACACACAGCATGGTCGTTCCTTCCACCAACTAGCACTCCTCCCTGGAAAACTACAGCAGGTATAACCAAACACAAAGATACTTGAAATCCACACTTGCAACTCAAAAATCTGCGCTACCACCAAAAACTTCACGTGGCCCAATACACCACATCTCCCAATCTACACACAAGGAATAACATTTTAAACGACGAGGAAGCATAAGGTGCATCTTTTTATAGAGCGATGCATCTCGCATGAGTTTTCAAATTCTTACTCCTACGGTTGGAGGCGCTTCCTCCCAGAAACCCTTGTGACACTCACGTCTCTAACGTACCAATGGCTACGCAGGGAGCCCTACCACCCACAAATTATGCAATACACTGTACCACACTCATAACACTAGCACTCAATGCTCACGATGGAGGCGCTACCTCCCTGACCTTTGTGGTACACACTACCGCACTCATACTAAATACTGAAGGTGGTACCTCTCTCTCAACTTCACTCACATTCATACCTAGACTCCGTGGCAACACACACATAGCCACACTCCAACTTTACTCTAAATTGTGACACTACCACCAATTCACACCACTCATACCAATCACAAATCTAAACATTGCAACTTTTCCCTAAAACACAGTATGAGAACTTTAAAACATTTTACTGACTTATTTTAAGCTAACGTAACAACAATATACCACACCATTTGCCATCCATAGTCCATAGCCAGGTTGTGGCCATAGTCCGTAGCCAGGTTGTGTCTGTAAGCTTTTACTAACTAAGCCTACGAATCCATATTGCTTTGTAGCAATCTAAATACTGCAAATCCTCAAAAGAATACATCTACAACACTCATCGTTTTAATCTACCACTTGCACTGTCTGCACCTTGACATCTTTAACCTTGCTGCTAAAAGTCCATGGGTCCCATGCACCCCTAACCTGTAATTCCTCAAAAGGGTTAAATCTAACCTCATGCATAAATTTCTACATGGAGACACCAGTGTACATTTCAATCCAAACTATAAGTGTTCTCACTCTTTAAGACATAAACTGCTCACTCATACTAAATCCTTATCTTTATTCCTACTACGTTAATCCTTGAGTGAGCCTTAAAAAAAACCAATTACTGCAGCCTTTTACGTACAACTTGCCATTGCTATACTTCTAAAACATATACTTTTCAATGTCCTTTGAAACATACTTTAAAACACAAAGGATACTTATAGTTGATTTCTTCTTCTTTTTCTATACTTGTACTGTACTTTCAAACAGTATCTCTGCTCCCCACCGTTTCATCCTTCGGTGGAAAGCTCCATGTAGTTCCTTGTCTGTGCCACACTCCGTTGGAACCTCCACCAGCACAGACCTCTGCACCTGTGGTGCCACTCGATCCGCGGCTCCCAGATCATTTTCTCCCATGTGCCTCTCGGGCACACTGCAAGCGCCGTCACCATCATTCTAACAAAACTGTTGGCACATTCATCTGCCAGCGTTTCACCTTCTTGCAACTACTTCCAACAAACATCCCGTCGCATGGAATCCCGTTGATTTAAAGACGTACGTCATCACACTGCTTGCTCTTAATGCTGGCACCACGCAATCCGGTGCTCTACTCGGAATACTCTCCTCTTTACGCTGTTCAATTGTGGCCTACAGCCTATGATATGGGGAGCCCTCGTAAGCCACCCGGACCGGCTACAACTGTGCAACTTCAAGGTGAGCAACGACCCATACCCTGCGCTCCCCTCGCCATCTGTGTCTCTCATACCATCCCACTCATATTAGCAGGCTTGCGCACCTCCAATCACTGTCCATTGCTGCACCTAATCCCAACCGCCCTGCTTTCCTCAAGCAGCGTAATAAGCATGTTGGCTGCAGGATGCCCCCACCAGCCCACTATGTGCATACCAGGGCTCTGAACAAAGGTTACACCCCGCCCTCGAAAACCGTGCTACTGCCTAATAATGATGCCAATGATGTTAATGGTGCTACCATTGCTGCACGCCTGCTCCATGATGTGACTCTTAGTAATATCCACAGTGCCATAAGAAAGCAGGTATCAGAGCCACCACTGCCCGAGCCCTCGCAAGAAGTTCTCGGCAACTAACTAAAGACAAACTACTTCCATTCCTCGGGACCAGCTTTCAGGCTCCCCTTCTTGGCCGACCCTGAGATCCTAGCGCACACCTACCACATAGCCATCAAAGCAGCAGTTGAAGCGATTGCGCCTCTCAAACTACGAAAGGCCAAACCTACCAGCCACACCAATGCCTGGTTTACCTCAGACTTCCTTGCACTTCGATCTGAGAAACGTGCAGCCCTAACCCTATAGCAAACCTCACACACAGATTAAGCTAAACTTGACTTCAAATTAAAGGCCAAAGAGTATAAAAAAGCTATAATTCATCCTAAAGCCATCTCATTTGAAACCAGAATCCAGGAAGCCCAATCTAATACCAAAGAGATATTTTTCTCTATTTTCAGAGATCTAGAGACCCCTACACCCATACCAAAGAATTTAACCAAGGAGAAGACGTGGTGTGACTGAATCCAATTGGCCATGATCGGCAAGCTCAACACCCTCCAAACCAAAATACGGACAACTAGATGAGCACTCAATATCCCCCCCTCTTCTACACCACCACCTCCTCTAGTCACACCTAACTCCTTCTCCTTCAAGGAAATTAAAGAATACGACATGATCAATATCATGAAATCCATCAAACCATGAAACTGCAAAGGGGTCATCTGCCAAGCTACACTCATTAAGGATTGCGCAAGCTATCTCACTCCCTTCCTTACAGCATTTGTGAATGCCTCCTTTGCCACCGGCAAAGCCCCCTCCTGCCTTAAGGAAGCCTGGGTCCGCCCCCTCTTCACCTAATAACTACCGGCCCATCACCACAGTTCCGTTCCTCCTCAAAATATTGGACAAAGCGGCCTATTTCCAGGTACAACAATTTATTGAGAAGAACCAACTTCTCGGGTTACGTCAATCTGGTTTCCGCCCACGGCACGGGACTGAGACAGCCCTACTCGACTTAAAAAACCAAATGGACCATGCTAGAGACTCAGGGAAACCTGCTCTCATCTTCTCCTATCAGCGGCATTTGACCTCGTCAACCACAAGGTCCTATGCCACCACCTATCCACCACAGCCAAATTCTCACCTAACGCCACCGCCTGGATCTCTTCCTTCTTGCAAGGAAGGACCATGCAAGTATTCTCTGACATAGTCTCCGCCTCCCCTACCATTATCCTATGCGGCGTCCCACAAGGATCATGCATTTCGCCCACCCTCTATAACCTTTTTACACAGCCCCTCTTCCTCATTCTAGACTTTCTGGATATCTAGTACACACTACGCGGACGATACCAGATCATCCTCACACTAACGGGAGACTATGACATCAATTCCAAGACACTGAACGACATTTGCAACAAGATCCAAGCTTGGATGGGAGCCAGTGGGCTCTTCCTCAACTCAGACAAGACTGAACTACTCATGGTTGGTTCCAAGGAAACACTTGACTCCCAATTCGGTCACTTTATGATCGACCGCATCAAAATCCCTGTAGCTAACTCAGTAAAAACAATGGGTGTTTCTCCAAGGACAACTGCATCACTATTACTAGAGCTATTGCAGGATTGAGACTAGACTACTGCAATCCTCTGTTTTTGGGTACCTCCACCAAAAACATGGCCAAACTGCAAACAATACAAAAAGAGAGAGGGGGGGGGGGAGAGAGGGGGGAAGGGAGAGAGAGAGGGAGGGAGGGAGAGAGAGGGGGAGGGAGGGGGAGGGAGGGAGAGAGGAGGAGGGAGGGAGGGAGGGAGGGAGAGAGGAAGGGAGGGAGGGAGTGAGGAAGGGAGAGAGGGAGAAAATCTCTTGCCCTTACTCATAAGTGTACCCACCACACTGCTCCACCCTACCTTTCCAAAAGAATTCACCCCACAATCTCCACAAGACCGACCGGAACACCCTATGCAAACATGCTCATAATTCCCAGAGTCAAGAGAGCCCAAGCAGGAGGTGTTAGCTTCTCCCATACCTATCGGCTCTGCAATGGAACACCCTACCACCACCCCTGCGAGGAGAAGTCCCCACCTAGCATTCTGCAAAGCTGTGAAATCTCTGCTCTTCACTTAAGACCCATCCAAAAACTAATACCTACCACTTGCTTAGGATTGTCATAATGTATGTATCTGGAAGATTGTACTTGCATGCCCTGACACCTATTCATTACTCGTATGCCTGCATTTCTTCTGTAACTAAGCTTGCCACAAGTAACAGCGCTGCAATGCCTTTGGGCTGTATGTGTGCTATACAAATGTAATAAATAAATATGCAAACATCGTACCATTCGAATGTTCCAAACACGTGTACAGCGTTCTGCCTGATCGCCAACTCTCCCTTCGTAGTTCATGACGTCATCATTATTACAGCCGCATCCCGACGCTTCTGAGATTCAGCTGATCAACCGTCAGCCACGCCATTACAGAGCTCTCACTAGCTTCATCGTTTCAACTCGGCCCATTCATCCACATATCAGCCGTCGGCGCTGTGATATATATATATATATATATATGTCCCAATGTGCCAATTACATCGCACATTCCTTTTCACATATCATCACACTGGACACATACAAAGTTCAACTATGCTCCGATGGGCATCATCTCCATTATCTTTTGGGCAACTTCCTTTTTCATTTTATGGGAACACCTTCCCCTTTTTAACTTGGGGGGGAGGGGGGCAGAGGGGGCAGTGTTGTCCTTCTTTTCCTGCACCCCCCGCAGCAGGCTTCTTCAGTTTCTTGCACACAGGTTCTTCTTCTTGAGACCAACTCTTCGCCAATGTAATAAAGTGTCTTCCAGGCTTCTTAAGGTTACATCTAAGAAGAGGTTTATTGCAGGTTCTTAAGTTACAGTTACATCGGATATAAGGACAAGTTAACACTGGCACCCATCACTGAGGCAGGGGTGCACTAACTGCCTGATTGTGGTACCTTCATATAAATATTCTCACATTCACACATCAACATTCCACATGACACAGACAGGCACTATATAACGCAACTCCTTTCCTTACCAATACACAACAAACACACAGGCTCATCACAAAGCAACACATCACAAAGCCACACAACAGGGCGGTAATATCACAAATGGAAAATGGGACAAGAAAAAACTATTGCGTACAACAGCCGCAAATTATTTCAGAGGGCATGAAATTACCCCATCATTGAGCTAGATTGTTTTAACATCAAATGGTCCATGTATTCCAATATTACCTTACTCGCCCGCACTCTCCTCGTCTGAATGGCTGAAACAAAGGAACAGTGGTGGAAATGGAAAAAATGTGGTGGGGGATCCCACAATTGCTGAGTTGCGGGGGGGGGTTTGAGGAGGCGTGGTGGTCTAGAGGGGGTGGGGTTGGTAGGGGCCATCCGATCAGATAAATACTTTAAAAAAAAAGAAAGAAAAATAAGCGCCCACAACGATACCATTGCCTTTTACCGCAGGCCAGGGCTTTAAGTGGAACGGGGCCTGCTGGGGCTTAGCCCCGGCAGGTTCCGAAATTTCGATTTGAGGTGGGGCCCTGTGGGGCCCACTAATCTCCCCTGCCAGCCCCGGCCACTATACAAAAAGGATTTTTTTTCTGAAGCCTGAAGCTCTCGCTCATGTGCGAAAGCTTCAGGCTCCAGAAAAAATGCCTTTCAGCCATAATGGTGGCGCCACACCTGCGAGGCATCCCTTTAAGCAGGAGAGGCCCGTGGGCCAGCGCCACCATTATGGAGAAAACGTGAGGCCGCTGGAAGCTGTGGCCGTTTTCCTGGAGACTGAAACTTGTGGAGTTTCAGTCTTCAGGAAAACGGCCTCAGCTTCCAGTGGCCTCATCCTTTCAGCCTTAATGGTGACGCTGCCCCTACCCAGTTGGCAAGGGGCAGCGCCACCATTAAGGCTGAATAGGCGAGGCCCTGTTCCCTGCCAGGCAAGCCTATAGAATATAAATGTAGAGCTGGGGAGAGGGTGTTGATCACTACAAAAGGTTGCCTGGCAGGGGTGCCAGTAGCCTATTGAGCCGGGGCTCGTCAGGGCGGCATAGCCTAACGGGCCCGCAGGACCCCTGCAGTTAGGCCAGACCCCCTTGATGAGCCCTGGCTCATTTTGTTGTGCTAAAAAAAGAAAAAGAAAAAAAAAACGCCTGTGAGGGCAGCATTGCCTTTTACGCGGCTCTGGCACTGATGTGTAAAGCACAATGCTCGCTACATGTACAACTGATTCCTTTCAGTGTTACATGTAGTGAGCATTGTGCATTACACATCAGTGCCAAAGCCGCGGTAAACGGCAAATGCTGCCGCCGCGGACGCTTTTTTTTTCTTTATCTTTTTTACAGCGCGTTTCATGGGCTTGGGCGGCTGACTCTGGCCGGATCCCGAGATCCGGCTACACATCTGGTGCCGGATCTCGGATCCGCCGAGAGCCGGCCCAATGACCAGCACTGCAAAGGAACACATCCTCACATTATGAGCTGGTTCTTGACACAGCCATTTGCTTTCAAATTAGAACATCAAGATGGGTGTAACCGAGCAAATGTGGATTTTCTTTCCCAGTATCTACAGTGAGTAAGCGGGCAGGGAGAGAAAGAGGTGTTTGAAGAAAGTGTGGAGGTGAGTGACGAGGCATTGTCGGGAGGCAATGGGATCCCCTCTTAGCTGGTGGTGGGTGGCCATCTATGGAGGGGAACATAAAAGGAGGAAGTTGTGGGTTGTTCCAGTGATGTCAGAGGAGGGGGAGTTGGTAGACCAACAGGAAGAAGGAAGGAGCACTAGAGTGTAGTCCATTTAAAGTGGTACTGCATTGTGCATGAAATAGTAACCTATGTGGTTAGGTAGTGTAAGGAGTGAATGTGAAGGAGTTGTGACCATGAAAGGAGGGTATATGAGTAGATGGTAGGTGGAATTGTAGTGTGGAGAAGGGAATAGTAGAATGAAGGAGGAGGGGACAGTAGAGTGTAGAAAGGTGGTTTGGTAGATTAGAGGATAGTTTAGTAGGGTAGAGTAGTAGCAAGGTGGAATAACCTCAAAGAAGGGGTAGACTAAAAAGAGACCTCTGAGGGATAGAGGAGAAGAGGGAAGAGCGAAGAGAGCAGAGGTGGATGGACATCGAGAGGGAGTGAGAGGGAGCGTGAGAGGGGAGGGAGAATGATAAAAGGAGACCTAATCGAACACAGTGCCTGCAAGGCACAATCCCATACCCATTTAGAACACAAACCACATCGTAGAGTAGGAAAAACTAGAAAGTCCCTGAAGCACCTTTATCTTGACATACGTTTATTTAGCCTATTGATGTACTGAGGGTATTTACTAATTATAGCTAGGGACACCTGGGTTACGAAGGAGGTGCTTTTAGACGGCGAGCGTGGGACGGCCGTAGGGCCCATTGAAATAATAAAAACAATTGAACTTTCTTTGAGGCTTAGTCATTCCTGTGCCATCAGCCAGTGTTTGATGGCCAGTAGGGAGGCAATGTTACTGGGCTTCATGGATGTCGAGGGCGCTTTTGGTTCAATCAAGTTGTTAAGTAGTCAGCTGGAGACAAACAAGGTTTTCTTTCACAGTGGTTTATTAAACAACAAATACTGGTCACAGATCAATAAATTCAGCCAACTGATGATGGTTCTTTTCACCTCATAGGCACAGGCGTTCTGCCTTACTTTACTTGCAACTGTCGCTGCTGGCCTTAATTAGTTCCAAGATAACAGCCAGGCGATTACAGGCTTTTCACCCTTCAACAAGTCTGCCGGCCATGAAAACGAAATTAACAAAATGTCAATAGTACACACTTCACCACACCGAATCCTTCTTCTTAGGTGGCCGTTTCTCTCCACTGGAAGGTCTTGAGCCTTGGACCGGGTACGGTGTCAATCTGTGAACTTTCCGCTTACTACTAGTAAGCCCACTCGTATTCTTGGCTGGTCTCACTCCACTCTGGTGCGGCGTCTCTCGCCACGCGCTGCTCCTGAAAAATAAGACGCCTCCTGAGTCTCTTGGAGTTGCATTTAACCCTTGTCCGGCCCGTCCCCCGTAATCAGCCCCATGTGTTCTCAGCAACGGTTTTAACACACCTGATTCAGATTCCCCATCTCCTCCCTGCTCCGTCCACTGTGGGCTAACCCTGTACTTTGTTTGTGTTCGGGGGGTTTTAACATAAGGAAACCCGGTTCTCCCTTTCCGTTATTTCCTTTCTTTACCCATCGGTGTGCCTCCCCCCTGATGCAGTATTTTGTGGGGCATTTTGGGATCTGTAGTGTCTCTTTTCATTGATGGCCAGCACTTGACGGGACTCTTCCTCAACCCACTCCTTTCTCCCAGTATCCAGGACGGCTGCCGCTGCTTCCACCTCACACAAGTGTATCTGTTTTTTAATTGTTGATTTATAAGGCGTCCGCAGCAGTATGCGAAAAGGATAGTGTAGAAAGAGCTGAAGTGAACCAAACATAATTGCACAAGTGTAGGTAGTTTAAGGTTTAGAAAGCCGTAAGGCACAATCAAGGCAACACCATAGGGAAGAAAAGTCATTGTACTTCGACCAGTTAGAAGAGCAGTGAAGGCAGAGGTCCATGTCCGCATCCAGCAATTATCACGACCAAGGGGACAGTTCTCATCAGGTGTAAAGGCTGACCAGTTTGAAAAGGTGAGTCTTAAGCCTTTTTAGTTTTGGCTGTCAAGTGGCGCTCATCACCCATAAACCGAAACTATTGCATCATATTACGGATGGGGAGAAATGGCCTCTTTCTAAAATGTATTGTTTAATAAGTTTTATTGGTTTCAAACTAGTATAACAGAATAGTAAGAGAAACCTTTAACAGTTTAAAAAGAAAGAATCCACATATCCTAAAATACAACAAATGTCCCACAATCAAATGAAAAGCAGTGTAAAGGGAGCAAACGGGGGGCCTTCCCTCAGAATAGCAGAGAGCAACAATCGGCAAAAGCCAAATTTCCATGATAAACCCTCCCCAGCCCTCACCCCCGAGCTCAGCAACTCTGCACTACTGCCCTGTTCTTAGCAATTCACCCATCCACAGATTCCAATTTACTGCCTGTCCCACTGGCACAATCAGCATTTGGGCCAATTATTGAGTTAACGAATGTAAGCCTTTGCCAAAACTCGACCTATTTTTTTTGTCCCATTATCAGCCAGTCCCAACATTCTGCCAAAGATGGACATCCCATTCCCTACAGCTATTCTCCCATACATTGGGATCTACGTGCAGTTAGTGCCTGACATTCCATCGCAATATGAAGAGTGATTCTACCTGATCCCTATAGAATGCTGAGGGAAATTTGCAGAGGTAGAGTAGCAGATTATTAAGACCCTTTTTTACCTACCCACCATCTGAATGTTAGGGGGGGGCAATAGGTCTTGCTTCTCTGGTATTAATCCAATCTTCCCTCTCAAGTCATCTTTACCTTAAGAGGGTTTACCTCTAACAGATCTATGTCCGCCCCACAATTAGACAGTGTCTCATTCATTCTAGCGAACCTTAGGGTATATGACATGGGATACAAAACGTGTAGGGGTTGTGTGGTTATTTACCCACCCATTGACGGCCCGTGGCCATGTTAATCCCTATGCACCCACTTCCTGCCCTAACCACATTCTCCTAGGATCTTCTGGAGCTATGTTTATCAAGCCTTGCATCCAAACTTTGAGCTTGAAGTGCCTGAGTGTTTTTTACAGCAGTCTTCTGAAAGGTAATAACAACTTGCTACTGGTGTCATAAAAAGTTCTCAACTAGGTCTGCCTACAGGCACTCTATTTATAAGCACTATTCGCTAAAGTCCTGTTTAAAAACAAGCATTGGCAAAGGGAAGACTTGTTGGGCATTTGCCAGGCACTGCTATTATATGCCCAGCTACTTGCATCATTTTGCAACTGTTACCATCAATGGCCAGTTATTACCCCTACGGCAATGCTCGGCATTTCCTGTGCCTACACAAAAGCCAAAACTGTCAGCATTGCCAATGCTTGTTTCTTAAATGGAGGTGGTTTTATTCTGATTTCTTTTCTAAAAGTAAGTACTTGCACCATACAGTCTCCAGAATGGTTCAACCACGTACTAAGTTTATTTTTCTGAAGCGTTGTTAAGACACGTCCTTGCTGATCTTCGAGTATGAGGAGGGTTACATTTTTTTTAGTGATCCCTCTGAGGTTGTCCCTGGACTCATGCCAATCAAAGCCTTATGTGAGATGCATAGACCTTTGACACAATCCTTTCTTTCATAGTGAGTCAATGCAGGTTTTTCAGAACAGAAGAAATCTGGTCAAGGGGTTGAAGGCCCAAATACAGGACCAGCAGCTTTTATTCAGAATTAGTTGCAAGGTGTGAATCAAGTTCTTCTGGAATCCTAAGTACAGACTGTTGTGGTAGTCCATCCTGGCACTACGCCTCTGGTGACTTCAACTATGTGCCCCAAGATGTAGATGTCGCTCTGCTTTGTCTATGTACACGTTTTTGGTCAAAGAAAACATATTGTCTGGCTTTTGGTAACGGAAATGAAGGAGGACCCCCTCTAGATAAGCCAGTAGGGGAAGTAAGTAGGTATGACTTTTAAACCAGGCTTCAACATTTGCAAACACCTCTCGACATTGCAGAGTGATTATTGAGCCTTGATGAGTAAGAAATCGTGCTCTATATATTAGCTTCCAACTCAAAATATGTACCCCTATGTTGGACCCGACTAAAGGATATATAATCTCTGGAACGGCGCGCTCCTGTGCGAATGCCTGTAGAGCGCACAGCAGTTTGACGGTTTGACAGGCTGAGGCCAGGTGAGAAGTTGGGGACTTCGAAAATGTAGGATTTCCTAGCATGGCACACCCCTGCATGGCAAGTGCCTAGTGAGTAAAGCACTATTTGGTTCTTTGATAGCGTTACCTCCTTTTATTAACCTGCCTTGTAACTCGTGTACAAACCCAAGGTTAAAAAAAGTACGTACAATTTATGGAAAGGAAAAACTGAAATTAATTACATGGCCGTGGTCTCCCCAAATGCAGCTATGGTACAGGAGGTGGCTGTAATACTTTGGAAGGTAACAACATTAGAATGCCAGTGGCGACAATGGGAAAGATAACTTCATATTTTTCTGCCGGCAATCGGTTAGACAACCAAGTTCTTCCATAAGAAAGAATGCCATAGTTCGGGCATGCATGGCATATCAATGGAAACCGAGATTGACAATAATCATTAGTTACTCGCTGGAAGCAGAGATTGTGGCAGGTGTGGCATGGGCAGAATGCTATACTGTACCAATGATTAGTGGATCATCAGGGGTGAGCAGGGTAGCATATGGGCAAGCGGCCCTGGAAAGAACAGCTAATACTGTCCCCTGTGTAAGGCTGAGGACCACTACTGTGCCTTTTGATAATAACTCAGTGGGGGGATGTCTGTGCCCCGAACAGTACTTTTTTGACTTGGAGACAATAATCTCAACTCTGCAGTTTGCCATAAAAATACTGCTTAAGTTGAGTGGAAGAATGAACGAGGATCTAAGTGCTCATGGCTCTCTGTTGAAGCGTATTGAGGAACAGCTCATGGCTCCCGAAGACCTTTTTGTAGCTACACTAACCAACAGAGGAGCAAGAGTTCATGTGAATATTGGACCATCGATATCTGCCATTGTTATTCCTGCTACTAACTGTGAAAGCATAGCGCTTGCAACTGTACTGTGGGTAGATAGTAACAAATCAATGTCCTCTTGTCCTAGCTGCAAGCAGAGATGCCAGCAATATTAAAAGGAAGTTGTTGATACATATAACATATGTCCTGCCCACGGCGTAGTTAATCCTATTGCTGCCAGTAAATGGTTGGAATGTCTGGAACGTACTTTCCTTAAAGACGGATAATCCGGTTGATCTTCGTCGCCTGCCTTTTGAGTTAACATGTGACAGAGAGGATATAGAAGGGATCATTAATGGTCTGAAATGATCCAGAGCGCCTGGCCCTAACGGTCTGTCTAATTTGGTCCTGAAGCAAGCCCCAGAGTTGTGGTCATCCTGTTTAATAAGCTCTGTAGTGGGGGAACTGTGCCCAGCTCTTTGAAATGAGCAGTCTAGATCCCAGTACACCAGCATGGGAGTAAGAGTGTTCCTTCTTTCCATGCTGGACGTAACTGGTAAGAGATCCTCCACTCTCCTGCTTAAAGTCCTGTGGAGACTGATCTAATCGAGCCCCATACTAGGCCCATTTCAAAAAGGATTCAGGAAGGGTTCCTCCACGGTACACAACATGCTGCTTCTTGACACTTTGATTGGTCAATCTTTGGAGAGGGGGAGGCCACTGCGCTCCATGTGCTCTTTGTCAACTTAAAGGTGGCCTTCGATACTGTCAACTGTGCAAAGTTATGGCAAAAGTTCAGGAAGTACAGTGGCTGCTTGAAGCCATCATGCAGCTGCATGAATCCACTACAGTGCGTGTGCAGTTGTGGGGTTAGGGGGCAGGGGGGTCAAGCAGGGATGTGTGCTGGCCCCACTACTCTTCAATTTGTATATTGCAGACCTGCCTGGCTACTTGGCGCTGGTTAATAATTATCCACCGCAATGTCGAGGAGTGCACATAGACTAGCTGTCATATACGGACAACATAGTCTTGTTGGACCATACATATGCTGTTCTGCATAGGACGGCAATTGGCAAATATGCAGTGGATAACAATCTGGTACTGAACAGCTCCGAAACAGAATACATGTGCTATGGTAAACAGGGCAGGAAAAGGGCCTTTCTGTCTTTGCCCATGGGTCCCGCTGAAATGGTACCAGATTATAAGTATCTGCGATTAGAGTTTGTAGTGGGCAAATACACTGAGATGATCCGGGAAAAGGAAAGCTAGACTCCTTACTCTGCTGGTTAAGAGGTTTGATAACAACTTGGCGGGCTACATGAGGGGATTGTAATGCCCTATAAGCCTAGTTTTTGCCCTGCAGTCGTTTATGGACTAGAGTCGTTTGAGATCTAACTTTGAAGGGCTTAGTGTGCTGGAGGGAAAATTCTGAAGGGCGATCTTGCCCCTGGCCCTGGCCCAAGCCCAAGCAGTGCCTGTGGAATTGGTGCAGTTGGAGCTAGGACTCAGGTCCCTAAGGACCCTGGTACTGAGGAAAAAGGGGGCTTTTATATATAAAGGCCATTTAAAAAAGCCCACTTGTCCGCTTCAAACCTTAATGAACTCGGTAATGATGATTAAGGAATCGACCAGTAGGTTACACACATGGGCTGACTATGTACATGACATCTTTAGACTAATTAATTGGGCGCCAACTCGGAAGATGAGCATGCAGTGCTCAAGGTGGAATTTGAGCGCAAGGTAGATGCCTAGGATTGGGGTTCCAATTATAACCATATGGATACCCTAAGGCATTAATCCTAGACATCCTATGTTAAGATATACATGCATGAAGCCTCCACACTATTTAAGTGCCCATCTGAATTGGTGAGAAGCTTCTACTTACTCTTAATTGGCCATCTGCTGACTATGGCCACCGGTGGGCTGCAGCTCGTGATGCCCCTGTGAAGCCTGCATTTGCCGTTTGTGTGGCGATATTAATAATTTAGCAACAGCCCAACTCCTACTGATAGGATGTAAATCTCAGATAGATGTGTATAGGCATGATTTGACAGGGTTTGTTCACAAAGTTTACATACAAGAGGATGCTTTTTGAGCGTAATGTCTCAATGCAGGGTGCATGCACCTGGTACTTAGTACTTGTCCTGTATTGCATATGGAAGGCCATTGAAGCCAGACTTGAGTCTAAGACATGATGTCGGATTTAATGTTTTATGATGCATTTGTAACTGTAAATGGACTTTTTATTGTGATTGCCGATGTAATTTGGATATATTTGTGTGTGTGTATATATATATCTTTTTATTTTACGGTTCTTTTGGGAACTACTGACACTTTAATAATAACAAAGAGAATAGCAGAAGAGTTGGAGTCCTTGGTGGACAAGGACGCCTCTTTCATGTCAGGCAG
Organism: Ambystoma mexicanum; assembly: GCF_040938575.1. Classification (NCBI taxonomy): domain Eukaryota; kingdom Metazoa; phylum Chordata; class Amphibia; order Caudata; family Ambystomatidae; genus Ambystoma; species Ambystoma mexicanum. The sequence goes on along the minus strand of NC_090922.1, from coordinate 1,446,816,554 downwards.
GGTGATTTCAGTGCTGTGGGCAGGCAAAAAGCCAGTATAGTTTTGGTGTAAAAGGCAGTTCAATGGTTGAACGCTACAATTGTTGAGTTGCCACTTTCTCCAGTAACTTCTCATGAAAGAGATCCTGTGCTGGGGCCAGGGTGTGGATCTTTACTGTGCTTGTTGTGGCTGCACATGAGTGAACATAATCAGTGGGGACCATACACTGGGGCCACCAGATGGAATCCACGTCCAATCGAGGCACATGCAGACTTGAATCCAGTTGTATAAGATGGGTCTCTTCAAAGGCAACCAACCCTTATTAGACTTGTTTGACACTATTAATGCAAAGAATAAAGTTTACTGGAAAGCTTTCATGTTTGTTACTGGTTTGTCCAGTGAAGTACACCTGTCTTTTGCACATCAGAGCACAAAGAAATCTGGGGAGAGGTTTTCTGGGAGACCATAAGAATGACAAAGTATTGGGATTCGGGAACACTTCACAATGGGCACAGGGGGCTGGCATGGTATTTTGTACTGGACATCTATGATGGATGTTAATTAAAAAGATACCATCCCTGTCTCCTGGGTCTTACAACGCCTAAAACTCTCACACAATCAACATGATTATGTATGTATGTGAGGCACTGGAGGCCCCAGGGGGCAGGCATGGTGTTTTGTTTCTGGACATCTATGGTAGATGTCCAATAAACATATACTGTCCCCTGGGCCTCACAATACCTCAGAAATAGAGCTGATTTTGGCAGGTGGGTAAGGTATTGTGCAACAAAGGCACATTTTAAAATGCTTTTTGCTCAACCCTCCCTCACTTGCCAAGAATATCAGCTCCACGGACCAAGACAAACGCACACACCTACAAATTCACACAGCAAGCTCTCAATCATTCACATGCGCACTCATCACCATACACTCACTCTTAACACAAGCATACACATACCCAAACACCTATTTAAATAAAAAAATAAATGTGCATAAAAGAACCTTTTCACCCAGTCCTGAAGTTCCCTTTCCAGCGCTACAGCTCCTGCATCATGAACAGGAATCGGGAAGCAAGAGCATGGGCGCTCAAAACACACCGCTCCAGCCTGCTCTGTTTGTTTGTGCTAGGAGGCGCAGGAACCTCCCCTTGCACTTAGACGTGTAGTTCTCGAGTCGGCATTTCCAATGAGCTATTCAAGGCTGGCAAAGCAAAACACCCCCAGCCTTTTATGGCTCATTGAGCTTGTGTGGCTATGAATTGAACTGTGAAAGGGAAACGCCACACAGTGTCCGGGACCACATTCAAAAAATGAGAAGAGTCAAGAAACCAGGAAGAGGGGAAGAACTGCGAGACAGCTAGCACTGACAAAGGGAAGGCACTTGCTTCCCAGAACAAGTGAGAAGAAACCTGACTCTGGAAGACCTTTTTCCGCCAGAGGAAGGTAATCGGGAGGACAGGAGTCATTGGTGGCTTCGAGGAGGGAATCATTCTACCGTACAGCCAACTTGTCTCAGTATTGGTCGCGAAAACAAAGTTAATCTTGAAACAATTAAATTTAAAGTGTGCCAATTATTATTGAAAGTCGAGAGAAAGAAAGAGAAGAACCAGTGATTCCAATACCCTGGGAAAGGGAAAAGAGGTACAGTTCAACTTGAACCTGATGAACTTAAAATGTGATAACCTGAAAGCCCAAATTACTGAAAAGCTGTGTAAAGAGAGGGAAGAACCAGTGATAATACCCTGGGAAAAGGCAAAAGTAGAACAGCAGAGACAAGCTCAAAGAGAATAGAGCTATAACAAACCAAGGGGGGATAGCCGCCCCAAACAATTAAGGTATCCAGGGATTTACTGAGAACTACAACCAGGAGTGTAAAACTTATAAGAGATCCATAAAGGAGATTCCTAAACTAGGAAAATACACCAGCCCATTTGAAGAGGCTGATCAAAAAGTCTCAAGAGGCTATTTAAGGATCATATACTAATCTAAAGACTGATGCTAGAAGTATCCTCCGGAGAAGGGAGCCATTCTCCAAGCTTACGTTAGACTTTTTTTATTTGTACTTCTACGACAGACTGAAAAGCACCTTAAGATAGGTAAGGACCACCCATAGGTGTAGGGAAAGTTAGGCCTTATCATTCTTTAATAAACCATCCAGAAATGTGTCATCTCAGTCTGTTTCCTCCTTCTGTCTCCCCACACACCCTTGAAGTTGAACCGCTTGGCATTTGAAGACATACACTGTCATAGCACTTGATCCCGCAGGAATGTCTCTATTACACTGAGAGTACATTGTCCGTTCGGTGGAGAGGCAAAGGGTCGCGGGCAGCCTGTGTGGGGGGAGTGGTGCTGGGGTTCTGACAGACCTTATAAGGGAGCAGAGGACAAATTTACATGGTCAACAACTGTTTGCACAACACTAATGATCAGTGTCCAGTGAGCAAAATCAAACATGCCTTTGTTCACAGAAGAAAGAGTTTATTGGTTTTAATGTAAGCATGAGCCTTTCAAAGAAGACTTTCCACCTGCACTACACCTTCAAGTCATATGCTTTCACAGTTAGTAGCAGGAATAACAATGGCAACTATCAGCGGTCCAATATTTGCACAAACTCTTGATCCTCTGTTGGTTAGTGTAGCTAGAGTACTGTCTTGGGGAGCCACGAGGCGTTCCTTAATACGTTTCAACAGGGAGCCATGAGCACTTAGTTCCTCGTTCATTCTCCCACTCAACTTAAGCAGTATTTTATTTATCACAAACTGCAGAGTGGAATTCACAAAGATTTCCAAATAGTTGGGTACCTTGTATCTCAAACATATTGTAAAACTAGTGTTGTACCATCCTGCAAAGGGATATTGCAGTATCTCTTCCCCATATAGTATTTTTAAAGACACATACTCCTTTTGTGGGTTTTTTTGTCGTTTTATTTTGTTTTCCCCAAACAATACTGCAAACTCAGACTATGCAGTACTTACTCAATTGTCTCCATAATTAGACTTTTGATGTTCCCCTCTTACACCCTACGCATGAAAGCTTGTTTATTCTAACACTTATAAATTCCCTTCTACTGTATTGAGAAGTCATCAAAATGAGTCACCAATGGGGGTCCTCCTCCAGAGAGATTTGAGCCTCCTCTTTAAATTGAACTACTGCCCCATCCTTGCCAAGATCAATTCTGATTTGCAACGGTGGGCACCCTTGACTCTCTTGGTTTGGGCGTATGGTGTCAATCAAGATGAATATTGTACCCCGGCTTCTCTATCTCTTTGCCTCCCTCACGGTTGCCATTCCAGACTCATATTTCAGAGCCCTTCACTCTATGATCCTTCATTTAATCTGGAACGGTAAAAAACTCAGGTTTAAATACGGTACCTTGACGCTCCCAAGATCCTACGGGGTGCTTGGCCTGCTGGATTTCAGGCTCTAGCACAAGGCAGCCCAATTAAGAGTCATTTTAGAGCATTCGAGGGACGATTTGCAAACCTATTGGTCCTATATTGAGGATGTCCATGCTCACCCCCAGAAAAGTGAGAGACCTCCTATGGGCCCGAATAAAGACCTCCCAATTAATATTAGGAATCATCCCACTTATCTCTCTTGTGGGCGCTGTGGAGAGACGACAAAGCAAACTCTTCTCCATCTTCCTGGCCCTCCCCCTTGTCTTCGTTATGGGGTCCCCCCCCTTGACTTGATCAAAAGGGGTCTGCGAGGGATCCAAACGTGGTCGGATTTGGGCCTGGAGTGCGCTGCCCAGCTCTTCCGACAGGGTGCCTTTATCAACTATGACAGTCTTGCGGAAGTCCTGGGGGATAGTCTGTCGATTTTTGACTATCTCCAGGTGAAGGGGATCCTGACCGATGCCCAGTGGGTGGAAGCCCTTGCCCGTCCCCTTACGCCCCTTGAAAAAAAACATCTTGGAATACTCATCGAGGAAAGGGTCCCTGTCCAGATTTTATAGCGCCTTAATTACAGTGGTTGTGGAGGGTAGGCAGAGTTTCAAGAAGCAGTGGGAGGAGAGAGTGTGGTGGAAGAAAGAACTTGGGCGTGATCTTTGAATCCCTTTTCTTTGGCTCCTTGTATACATCTGCCATGGAGCACAACTTTAAGATACTCCACGCATGGCACCTCATGCCCGAAATACTCACTAAAATGTACCCTGGTGCCCCCCCTTTGTCCTAGGGAATGTGGTCAACGCGGAACATGGTTCCATCTTTGGTGGGAATGCCCTGCTATACAGGGATATTGGTCGGAGCCTGGGGCGTTGCTAGGGGGAAGGCTAAGGGGGCTATAGCCCCTGATCTTTTGGTTGTAGCCCCGGATAAATTCTCAGGAGCTACAGCCAAAAGACTAGCTAGCCCCAGTCCCAACAGTTCCGACATCAGCGTAGCCCCGGGTCTTTTCCAGACCTAGCAACTCCCCTGGTCGGAGCTCCTGAGCTGGATTAAAGAGATCGTTGGAATTTCCCTGCCTCTGCTCCCCTTCAAACTTCTCTTTGGTATCCCTGCCCCTGAAGCGGACTCGTCTGCCCTGCCTAGAGTGGTTCAAGCCATGTACCGAGCAGGGAGGCTGGCCCTCGCTCAGAAATGGAAAAACAACTTGGTGCCCTCTAAATCAGACTGGTTTGCCAAACTCTGAGCGATATTCACTTATGAGAAGCTTTCAGCATTGACCCACGATACATGAGTGCATTCCTACTAGATTGGACAGTGGTTTTGCTTCACGAGGACTATGGATCTATGAGACTCAGACTCCTGATGTAGGCTGATCTATGCTATGCTTATGCCTTCCAACAACTTGCACCTCCTTTTTAATTTCCTTGGTTGAGCCCTCCTTGTCAGCCCCAGTAATTTGTTTGGTCTCTGACTGATTGGTAACCAAGTCTCCAACACCCATAGGGGGGGTTCGGTTGTATATGAGTGGGGGGTGGGTGGGTTTTATTTCCTGTTCTTTGTGGATGTCATTTGTGATCTACGGATGTTTATGTTCTTTGGAAAATGTTCAATAAAAATGTAAGTGGAAAAAAAGTCATCAAACCCTCACCTGCTGATCATGGATGCATTGATCCACAGACCCTGTACAGCAAGAATCTACAAATCCTCTGTAATTGTCATTTGCCTGATGGTTCAAAAAGTCCTCCTAAAGCCGCTGAATTCTTAATTCTTGAACGATTATCTTTTTAATAATGTAATTTAATGGTGTGTCATTATCCCTATATTTCTTATGTTACATGGACATAAATCAGATAAATTTAGTTTTCAATTTGTATAATGCTTTTTGAGCACAAGCAGTTTTATGACCAAGATCTATTGCATTTTATCTGTGCAGTGTTAGTGGGCAGTTCATATAAGCTCTGAAAGTAGAGTGTGATATCGCATTCTACTCTTAATTTGGGGTAAGCGGACTATGTGGAAATCTGCTCCCAGCAGAGCAGAATTCTTAGCACGTCTCCCCTTTTCTTCTTCCATGTCTGGAGTGTAAAACGTTTCAGCTAGTTAGGCCAGCCATTTTCCAGTTTTCTGATTGGCTGAAAAGGCATGCATTTCAACCGATGGGTCTGCATAGAAACTACCACCTTCCTGTTAGGCTGCAATTTTTTGAAATACCCATTGTTAATGGACTTTTCATCCCCACTGATTGAGTGAATCCTACCCAATCGAAGGCTGAAGGGGTGAAAAATGTAAATGCCAATCCGCGGGCAGAATGGTGAAGTGAAGGGGCAGATTGTTCTCTCAGTTTATTTCTCCCAGCCCAATCCTTGATTTATTTGAAGGACCAGAGCCACGCTGGTATGCGCCAACCTCTCACTTAAATTAGCCATGTTGACAGTTGTCCCCTCTTTTCCAGCCATCTCATTAGTTGGTGACCACAAGCGCACACCATTGAAGCCTGTTTAAACACAACAAGAACACAAACTGCACCCCTGGGCCCGAGCACAGTAGTGGTGCTGTTCTCGGGTACATTTCTTCAGGAAAAACACCTTGCCAGAAACGCAGGAGAGGACCAGCGTTGGGGACATGCATTTGGATTCTATTATCCCATTGTACTCGTGTTTATGCACTGGGGGTATCTATTTTGGGGCAAGAAAAGCACAGCAGTTTAAGCTGCCCTGCAAGAGACCATTCCTGATCTTCAATCTAGAAGGTCGACCAGAGAACTGGTCTGGTATTCAGAAGTGGTAGCACTCAAGAAAAGCGGCACAAGGCCCCATCAGCCCAAAACACTCGAAACAGCACCATGCCTCCAGTATTTAAAATCCACCAGAACAGCTCATAGTTGATGCATCAAGTGCACACACTCTCAACCATGTTGGTCTCCAGTCCCCTGTCTTTCAGAGGACTTTAAGCAGCTTTTATTTAGATTGTGTTATAGTGTTGCTTCAGAGTGATCTTGGACCTTCGAAACATTGCTTGAGGGCTACAAGAGAATCAAGACTATTCGACCCTTTATTAATGTGATATTCTATTCTTGCGATTGTGTTCATATGATTGTACACTATTCTATAAACCCCAGTGAGTAGTATCACTCAAACCTTGAGCAAGCCAGCTTATGTGGCCACGTCGGAACCTTATAGAATTGCCTTATAGATGCTTCGATTTTAATTATTTGAGCAATAATAAATATACTGACACTAAAGAAATGATGTATGGCAGTTGTACAACGACTTCTATAAAAGAGATGACATATGATGTGTGCACAACGAATTATATATAATATATATATATATATATCACCAGAGCAAATTCATGAGTTTGGGTTGCCAATTAAAAATTTAACCAAAGTCTCTAGGATTAGGTGCATATGATTATTTTGAATGAATATATGACTTTCCAATGGAAACACTTTATATTTACTTTCCCACAGGCATCCTGGCATCTGCTTGAGTGATACTCCTATAGAGGGCTTTGTAAGTCATGGTTATTCATAATTGGTGATCTGGATGCCCCCCTCCCCCATCCCAATCTTATCCAGGTGCTATCAAGAAAAAAAAAGATTCTACAATAAACAACCATTTATACCCAACCCTGAGGAATGAAAAGGGGTGCACATATTTTTGCAAACTTCTCAAAGCAGGCCTTCACAGATAGGCCTTTCACCCATAGTCCCCCTTTCTGGCTGATCTTACTATGTACTGAGTACTCCTTTTCTTCATGTGTTTGTTTGGCATTCCTCATGTTCTGATTATGCTCTTATGAGCGCTTGGATTCTGTGAGCATTGCCTCTCATGACCTGCAAACTGATATCCCACCCACCACTACCCATCTGGGTACTTCTTTCTGCTAACCCACTGTGATAATATAATGTATGCTTTGCCTATAGTAGACTGCTCCCGTCCCTCTCTGTTCCCCTCGTCTATCACCTTTTATGCCATGAAGTAGCTTTGTCTGCAAAATGTACGTGTTTATAAATCCTAAATAAGTAAAATTAAAAAATGTAATTGTATGCCTTTGATTAGGGACTCAAAGATTCACCTGTTGGGCAGGTGCTATCTCTGGCTAACTAGGAGCTAGTACTTAGTTCGTGCAAATCTAGCTAGTGTGCCAGATGTAAACTAACTTTTTGTCCATTATATTTTATCCTATAGGCTTTAAATGTGTTCTTTATGATATGATTTGTCATTCATAATGCACATGTACATAACTGTTTCTGGGCGACAAGACAAGGGAGAGAAGACCGAGACGGAGGACAAGACAAATGATCTTACTAGACCTTGTGTCATTCTGATCGTGCAAGTGCGCTAATGCCCTTAGTGCCAGGGGAAGGGACAGGGGGGAGGGGGGAGAGTGGTTATGCGATCAGGCCATAATGCTCTGAGTAAGTGCAGCCAGGGCAGCACAGCACTGGATAAGTGCAAGGAGGCAGGGGACTGTATAGGTTTCAGTTGCATCTCCTAAGGTAGGCCCGGAGGCTGTGCAGGGGGTAGAGAGGGGACTGATCATGGAGATGGCTGGTACCAAGTGACTCCGAGGGTAGGCACGGCAGGCAGGCAGGTAGGTCAGCAGGGGAGTGAGGGTGAGAAAGCAGAAGAGAAAAGTAAAGTCTTCAGCTGCTTCCGGAACTTCAGGTGGTCCGGAATAAGTTTGAAGGGGGCAGGGCAGCCATTCCAGAGGGATGCACCTGCAGAGGAGAGAGAATCTACCCCTCACTTTCTGCCTGAAGAAGCGTCTGATCCTCAGAATTGGAGGTGGCTGAGCGAAGGAAGGGATTTTGGAAGCAAGAGTTGAATGTAGTCCAGGCCCCAGAAAGCCTTCTGGACAATGCAGCAGGTCTTTAACTTAATCCTTGCAGCCACCGGGAGCCAGTGGAGAGATTCAGGGCTGGAGAGATACGGTCCCTCGGCTTGAGACCAAGGCTAAGTCTTGCAGTCCTGTTGGATCAGTTGCAGAGGGCGGAGAGTAGAGGACTGCAGATTGAGAAAGAGGCTGTTGGCAGTAGTCCAGTCTAGAGGGAACCAGGGCTCCGGAGACAGTGAGCTTCTGTGGGAAAGTGAGAAAAGGAAGAATACCTTCGAGGAGGTGCAGCTCATAGTGTGCCTTCTTGGCAAGGTCTGTGATGTGATGTGAGGAGAGGAGAAGGTGGAGTCGAAGATGACACCAAGGTCTTTTGTTTCACAGGAAGGTGAAGGAAGAGGGCCCAAGGAGGGTGGCCAAACTGAGAGAGGGAATGCGGGAGCTGGGATCCCAATGCGAAGGATCTCCATCTTACTGGCATTAAGGCAGAGATTGTTGGAAGTGCACCAATCCTGAATTACGGATAAACAGTGGGAAATGAGCCCAAGAGGAGAGGAGGCTGAGGGGAGGGAACAAGAGAGGTGGAGACTGCAGAAGAATTGTCCAGCTCCTTGAGGATTTTAAAGAGATCAGCCGTGTTGTTAGAGGCAGCAGAGATGCGGGCTTAGATGTGGACTCTCTTCTTGGGCATGACTGAGAGTCAGTATTGCCCTCCACTTCCTTTCAGCTACTCTACACTTAGGTTTCAGGGTCCAAGTCCTATTAAGTGTTGCACTTGGAGGTAGCCTTCAGACAGATTCTCATGACGCGGGCAAGGATGTCCAGAATGTTGGAGATAGAAAGATGCAGGTTAGAGAGGGCTGTGTCCTAGTGTGAGTCAGCCGCAGAGAAAGTAGAGGCAAAGGGGGGGGGAAGGAGGAAGAAGAATGATGAATGAGGATTGGTCAGCCCGCTCTGAGAGGAAGAGGGCAACCTGGCCAGGTGTCCTGTAGATGGTGGCCATGGTCAGAGAGAAGCCAGGAGAGATGGAGAGCCTGCAGACCAGGCATTCAAAGGAGAAGTAGGCCTGCATAGGAATGACAGAGGCAGGGACCCACTCCGGAAAGATCAGAGCTACTCCACCTCCGGGCTGGTTGGTTCTGGGCTCGGCAATGATCTTGTAGCCATCGGGGAGGAGAGTGTCAAAACGCGTGACAGAGCTGGCTGTAGACCATGTCTCGGTGAGAGCGAGGACATCCAGGTCAAGTTCTTCGAGGATGTGGCAAATGTCGGAAGAGTGTTTGACAGCAGAGCGAGAGGTGAGAACAGCGACGTGGAGCTAGTTACCACATTTGAAAGACTTCCGGGTTGGGGTAAATGCTTGAGGTGCACCCAGTGGAAGTGAAAGAGTGGGCAGAGGTGGTAGCAGAAGGTGGTATAGTAGCCAGAGAGGAGGAGGAAGGAGCCAGAGAGGCGGCGGAAGGAGGTGGCTGAGGAGCCGCATAGGTGCTAGTGGGAGAAGGAAGGAAGGAAGGAAGGAAGGAAGGAAGGAAGGAAGGAAGGAAGGAAGGAAGGAAGGAAGGAAGGAAGGAAGGAAGGAAGGAAGGAAGGAAGGAAGGAAGGAAGGAAGGAAGGAAGGAAGGAAGGAAGGAAGGAAGGAAGGAAGGAAGGAAGGAAGGAAGGAAGGAAGGAAGGAAGGAAGGAAGGAAGGAAGGAAGGAAGGAAGGAAGGAAGGAAGGAAGGAAGGAAGGAAGGAAGGAAGGAAGGAAGGAAGGAAGGAAGGAAGGAAGGAAGGAAGGAAGGAAGGAAGGAAGGAAGGAAGGAAGGAAGGAAGGAAGGAAGGAAGGAAGGAAGGAAGGAAGGAAGGAAGGAAGGAAGGAAGGAAGGAAGGAAGGAAGGAAGGAAGGAAGGAAGGAAGGAAGGAAGGAAGGAAGGAAGGAAGGAAGGAAGGAAGGAAGGAAGGAAGGAAGGAAGGAAGGAAGGAAGGAAGGAAGGAAGGAAGGAAGGAAGGAAGGAAGGAAGGAAGGAAGGAAGGAAGGAAGGAAGGAAGGAAGGAAGGAAGGAAGGAAGGAAGGAAGGAAGGAAGGAAGGAAGGAAGGAAGGAAGGAAGGAAGGAAGGAAGGAAGGAAGGAAGGAAGGAAGGAAGGAAGGAAGGAAGGAAGGAAGGAAGGAAGGAAGGAAGGAAGGAAGGAAGGAAGGAAGGAAGGAAGGAAGGAAGGAAGGAAGGAAGGAAGGAAGGAAGGAAGGAAGGAAGGAAGGAAGGAAGGAAGGAAGGAAGGAAGGAAGGAAGGAAGGAAGGAAGGAAGGAAGGAAGGAAGGAAGGAAGGAAGGAAGGAAGGAAGGAAGGAAGGAAGGAAGGAAGGAAGGAAGGAAGGAAGGAGCAAAGGGCCCTGGACCTAGACGATGCCATTCAGATAGACGTTAATGATGGTCTTGGAGGTGTGAAGGAGGCCAAGAGGACCTCCCATGGAGTTCCACCATTAATGGGAGAGGAAGAGAGCAGAGACTGTACGTTAGTGCACGGTACAAGTGCCCTTTAACATTATCACCACCGGAGTGGTCCCCTGGTGCTCTGGCGGATCTGAAAAAGAGTGTCTATAGGGGGGGGTTTGCAGGCTATAGCGGGAATAGGTAGAGTGAGAGTTGTGATGTCCTGTTGACGGCTTCAGTTAGGTTTGCATTCTTTGCTGAGCTTAGGTGCGATTTTCAGGTCTGTACAATTCCTATGTGCTGTTGTGCAAGGTTATCTGTTTGTTGTTGCATTGTGATTAGGTGCATGCAGATTGCTGTGCTGAGATGTGGTTGTGTATGTTTGCGTTAGAGGAGTGTATGCAGAAATTGAGGTTTTAGAGTTTGGTTAGTGGAGATTCCCTTACCTTGTTGCTTGGGGACTTCTGTGCTCATCTCGGTCAGTCCTGTGTGTTGGAGATTATGTGGCATTTTGATCGATGTGTACTGCAGAGGTTGGTGGCTTTCCTCTGTAATTTTCTAGCAACTATCTAGCAATTTGTGGGCATTACAGTTTGTGATGGCCTCCCCTGACCACTGGCCTAGATATGATTAAGTTGGGGGTTTTGAGTGCCTACCTGGGTTTCTTGTGTGGGGCCTCCAGCTATCGGGAAGCGGGTTCCCTGAGGCCTCTTGGGTTGCCAGTATTGATTAATGCTCCCCCCGTCTGTAGCTGGGGGTCCTGTTTCCAGGGTATTGTATGAACTGGTTCTTTATTCGGCTTTCTCTCGGACTCCCCTTACAAGTCCGCGATTGGGGGCTTCTTCTGATTGCAGCTCGATTGTACTAAATGTCAAACGATCAAGTTTAAATGTTTGGACAAAGGGCTCCTCACATTGACTGATTTGTCTTTCTTTGGGTTTCGCCTTTAGAATGGAGTTTGTCGATGGTAATCTATTTTCCTTTGCCACAAAGGATCCTATTATCTTTTGCTCTTTCGCTGATACTGCTCCCATCATTCTTGCCAACCTTTCCTCTTATTGGACCTTCATGTTGCAGGTACAGAAAGTGCAGTTATTGACTTTCCAAGCTGTAGGCAGACTTGGGGGCAGCCATTTTGTTGTAATCTAAAGCTGGGATACTCCTAGGTCACTCTCCATGCACTGGAAGTTTTTTAATTCATGTTCCTGTGTGAAATGTGCCTGCTGTCTTGAGAGGCTGCCTAGTCACCTTGCAGTGCCATAATACACGGCATCAGGCCCCTTAGACATCCCTATTCAATTTTCTGGTGCAAAGGATGAATGGCTGAATAATGGTGGTTCCTGCAAACGGAGGCATGGCACTGTAGAACTCCCTTCCCCTGTACCCCCAAAAAGACATAATCTTACTGCCCACTTGATTTGATGAGTTCCTCTCCTTTCTCCAGACATGTACCGTTGTCTAGAACCCACCACCACCTCCCCCCCGTACCACCAGAAGACACTATATTAGAAGTTCATTAAGCTGCTTGGCATGACAATGCACTGTTATGGCAAGAGTTTGTGTTGCTGCATGCTATAGTCTCTCAAGTTCAGCCCAGGCTTGCTCTCAAATCCTGTACCTTTTTGTATTTCTGCATCTTTCAGATTCTAGATGGGAATCGGAACGGGAACCAGTGGTGATTCTGCTTGGATGGGGAGGCTGCAAAGACCAATACCTTGCAAAATACGGCACCATCTATCACAATCAAGTTAGTAATTCTGATATTGGTCTCTGTAATTGTTTATCGAAGCATACGCGAATTATGTGGGTCCATCAATATTTGGATTTGCGATATTATCCATGTAACACTAACCTCAAACCCTAACTATAGTCTGAACATTGTCTTACTTTATCGCCCACCAGGAGATGGAGGTAATTTTAATGACGATCTAGTCAACCTAGTTACGCCTATGCTGACTACTAATTCTGGGCTAGTTATATTGTGCGATTTTAACCTATGGAAAAATGATAAAACTGCTTAAAAAAAGCACTACAATTAGAGAAGGTGATGAAAACTCAATCATATTGTCTATTATAATACTGAGCCCACTCATATCAAGGGACATATTTTGGACTGGATCGGAGGAGGTAATGTCCAATTTGGGCCTATTTCCACCACCCCTTGCATCTGGTCTGATCATTACCTCTTGTTGTTTGGAGCTCCCTGTTAAACCAGCAAGAGTGCACACTACGGCGCACACAGTTAAATTACGTAATTTTAAGGACATCACCTCAGATATTCTAAAGGTTTATGTAGAATCACTCATGGATAAAACAGGAATAAAGGATAACCCTGAGAGACTCACAAAAGTCTACAATGAGGTTATGTTGGAGATGTTGGATAAGTATGCCCCCTTAAAAGACAAAAAAGTTAAAGACTTGCCCAACTGCCATAAGTGGTTTACTCCTGCACTAGCTGAACTTAAAGCTAGTAAGAGACAGGCGGAACATACCTGGCACAAAGACAAATCCAATGAGAATCTATTAGCGTGGAAACTCATTGGAAAGCAGTATAAGGCGAAGATCATAGAAACTAAGAAATCCCATTATGATGATCAAATAAACCAGGCTGGAGACAAGACAAAGGAACTCTTCCACCTCTTTAGAACCTGGGAGAAACCCATGGCCTGTAACTCCAATATCAAACCTACTACTGAAGATTGTAATCGAGTTCAGAAGGCCTTTGCAGATAAATTGTTGAAAGCCCAGAAGAAAATTGAACAGGAAGCACTGACTCTGCCTATAGCTAAACCTCTAAAAAAAGATAATTCAATTAATTCTCCAGGCACCTTCAGCTTTACTGAACCCAATTCCTATTAAAAAACATGCAGCCCACTAATTGCCCAGGGGAAATTTTTCCTTCCAAATACATATTGGAACATCGAGAATTGTTTGCTCCGTTCCTATGTCGGTTTGTTAGTTAATCTTTCCGTACTGGCTCCGTTCCTCAGTCTATAAAAAACATGGCAGTTACCCCTCTGTTGAAAAAACCTGGTCTGGACCCGCTGGATGCAGCCAATTTAAGACCAATTACAAACACTTTGTTCTTTCTAAAACTAATTGACAAGGTAGCTACCACATAGCTCCAATCTTATGTAATTAACACCGGTAAGCTACAAGTGAAGCAATCGGGCTTCAGGAGCTTTCATGGAACTGAGTCCGCGCTTTTGGACTTACAAACACACATGCTTGGCAAATTAGAACACAGCAAGTCGGGGCTGCTGATGTTATTAGATCTCTCAGCAGCCTTCGATCTGCTGGATCATAAAATCTTTCTCAAAAGGATGGCGACTTGGAGGTTTATCCAGCAACGCCATCATTTGGCTTAAATCCTTTTTGGAGGACCGCCGGTCTTGTGTTTACTGGGGTGATCGGGTTTCTGAGCCACAGATTATATATAACCTGTGGTGTTCCCCAAGGGGCTTGCCTCTCACCTCTACTGTTCAACATTTATATTCTACCATTATGTGTTGAGCTGGAAGCCTTGGGGATCTTTTTCTGCAATTATGCAGACGATTTCCAGTTGGTACTAAATATAACAGGGAACTACGAAGTAGATCAACAAACTTGCAGCATATCACGTCATTAAACAATGGATGTCAACGAATTGGCTCTGTTTAAATGCCGCTAAAACCGAGTTGATGCTTTTCGGCTCTCAACATGCTCAATCAAAACTGAATCAAAAATATAATTGCTTTGAATGGAGACGTGATCCCCGAGCGCTCTCGTGGCCGCCCGAAATATCCTGGAAAATCCTTTGCTTCAGGAACTCGTTCAGATGAAATAAAGACATTTTTGTGCAGCGGAACCTGGCGACAGCAAACGACCAAGGTTTAGACCAAAAACGAGGCGCGGTGAACGAAATATCTGCATTGAAGAAACAAAGGGAAACCCCGCCGGCAAAGCAAGATGGCCGCCGCGTCGGAGAGTAGCTAGAGACACAGCGAAGGCCCCGAGCCCGATCCACTGAAGGAACCCGAGGGGGGGAGAATAACCCCCACCCACCCTGCGCCACTCCCTCGACAAGGGCCCGAGAAGCGGGCGACGGACCGGCTAGAACTGAGTCACCGCGGACACAACCGCGCACACAAACAAACCGGGCGGACAACCTGGGCTGCGTCCGGCGCGTCCGGTGCAATTGCAAGCCTTGAGGACAAGGAGAGAATAACGGGAGGGTACCGTGTATTTCTCTGGTAAGCCGACGCCGTCACCGGACCACAGCTGCAGGCAGACCCGCAACGAGAGACTCTAGTGGGAGCGTATTGATATGCTGAAACGGCTGTGAGGCCGTGATGACGTGCCATCGAACGCCGATACTGGCCTGTGATATCTCCCGGTGCCTTTGCCCTACTAACAAGCCAACAAAGGGACGACCCACAGCAAGTAGGTGCTCCCCACGCGTCGGGCTTCGAGCATAATCCACAAGCTCTTGAGACCCTGGGGAAGACGAAGATACAATTGACCAAGTAACAACACAACGGGTGTGAGGCAGGGGCGGCAGGGTAGCGCGAGAAGGCCCTGACGACGCCGTGGGAGGATAAGACGCTTTAACTCCCACGTCCATAACCCTGAGGATCTCCCACATCATGGGGAAGGAAAGATTCAAGAAGAACGCAACGCAGAGCACCATGGATCAGTATGCAACAAACTCACAACCGACACAAACCGCGGAGAACATTGAAACAAACACCACCCCCCCGATGGAAGAGACCCTCTCACTAAAAGACGTCATGGCGGCAATCGCCAACTCACGCTCCTCGGTGGAACAAAAAGTGGACGCTATCTCCACCGAGGTCTCATTTCTTCGCCAAGACCTCCAAAAATTGTCTTCTAGAACAGGAGAAGCAGAGCAGCGAATATCCAATGTGGAGGACGACATGGGGGGTGTGCACCAACAACTCACGCAAACACTAACCCGCCTGAAAACCTTAGAAGCCCGAATGGAGGAGGGAGAGGGCAGGTCACGACGCAATAACATCCGCATTTTGGGCCTGCCGGAGCGCACAGAAGGCCCCAGTATGGAACTCTTTTTGGAGCAATGGCTAGCGGACCTTTTCGCCCCAAAGACCTTCTCGAATTTCTTCTCGGTGGAACGTGCGCACCGGGTACCCACCGGTCGACCAACTCCAGGAGCTCCCCCAAGAACGGTTATTGCAAAAATTCTCAATTACCGCGATAGAGATGCCATTTTACAGATGGCCAGGACACAAGGGACAGTAACATATAATGGCTCCAGGATCGCCTTTTTTCCGGATTACACCCGCGAAGTCCAGAGGGCCAGACAGTCCTTTGAACATCTGAAAAGGAAGCTGCACTCGATGAACGTGAAATACGGACTGTTGTTCCCGGCACAGTTGAAAATCCAACACGAAGGCAAGACAATCCACTTCACTGACCCACAGGAGGCATGGAGATGGGCCGAAACCCACATCGTGGGAGACTGGACCAGGACTGAGCGAAACCGGGGGGAAAGACCGAGACCAAGACCAAGGGAGAATGGACCTGCTCAACACCCCGCGCCGGGAAACCACGACGAACCAAATGGGGATCCCTGACCCAGAAAGAAGTTAACAGAGTCAATCGCAAAACCAAAGATCAGATGGAAACCGGGATAGAACGGATCAACCAACGGCCCAGTAGGTGGGCCATGGCGACATCCTCCTTATTTGAACAGTCACTAGAGTGAGGTCATAGCCGCCGCTGCACGAAGGATCAAACGCAACGTACTTAATCAGAAGCAACACAACAGACCACCGGCGACCACCACGCCCCCGACCCAAGGCTCCGGACACTTGAATCAGTAAGGAGTAGTAAGTCAGAGGGAAAGAAATAACAGTTTAAGTTTAAGTTAATCTGGCCGCATAGTTTTTCTAGCGCCAGTAAAGTTCGGGCGACAGATACTTCATGTTGGGGAGGAGTATGGGGAGGGGGGACGGGGAGTTGTTATATGTTAAAATTTATCCGGGACACGACACCAAACCAATTCCCACCGAGAAGCTAAGAGGCACCTCACGCCCAACATCCACGCACCCGAAGGGCATGCCCACCGCATCCTTACACCCGCATACATCACATACACATCCGATACAACAATCTAGACCTGTAGACAGGAATGGCCACACAACAACATAACGGCGGCTCAGATGAAGAAACACATGCCCCAAGGGGACTTAATACTCGGCACAGATCCTTAAAACTCCTCACATGGAATGTGAATGGCATGGGCTCAAGCATAAAACGCCGACTTATAATGCAATTCCTTAACAGGCGTTCTCCTGACATAGCTCTCCTTACAGAGACGCACCTAGCGGGCACGACCTGCCAATTTTTCCGCAGGACGAACTATCGCCAGGCGCATCACGCAGGGTACACGATGGGTTCCCGAGGAGTCCTGATTCTTTTACACAAGAGGCTCCCCTTTACACTGTCGGCAGTGGAACTAGACCCCAGGGGCCGTTTTGTGCTGGTTGAGGGCACCCTATGGGAGGAGAAGGTGGCCATCCTGGCAATATACTCCCCGCCGGGACTGGGGGATACTCTCCTAGGGGATGTCACGGCACTGATGGTACAACAACAGCCAGACTTATGGATCCTGGGAGGGGACTTCAATGATGTGATGTGCAATACACGGGACCGAACTCATATACGAAATCGAGACCCAAATAAACCCACCCGATTAGCGACCTTTGCAACAGCTCTGGGGCTGAGTGACGTATGGAGAGACCTCCACCCCTTAGATCAGGGGTTCTCCTTCCACTCAGGGGCTCATGGATCCCTGTCCAGGTTGGATCACTTCTTCCTCCCGACCCCCGAAGCATATAGGGTTAAGACAGCGGAACTTCTTCCCCGCGGTATCTCCGACCATTCTCCCCTGGAATTAATGCTCCAGGTGGATAAACCCCTGCCCCCCAAGACCTGGCGGTTAAATAGTTATTACCTGGGTCTGCCAGAGTTCGTGAAACACATTACGGAAAAATCCGACAAATTCTTCGAAATAAACACAGGCTCTGTAGAAAGCCCGGTGACGCTATGGGAATCCCATAAGGCGGTACTTAGAGGGGAAATAATGGCATGGACGTGTAATAAAAGGAAAGAACAAAACAAAAAAATCACGGAGGCGGAGGTAGCCACAAAGGAATGGGAAACTAGATATGTCACCAGTCCCAGCCCCGAGGTCCACCGCTCCCTTATGAAAGCCAGAGCAACTCTTCATAACACAGCGTTAGATAATGCGAAACAGGCGCACAGGGAGACCAGGACCAGAGTTTATGAGTATGGTGACAAAGCCGGCAAACTACTGGCCTGGCTGGAACGCCGTGAGGAAGGGCACCGGCATGTCAGACAGATAACGGAGAACCCCAACACCCCTGCCAAAACAGACCCAGAAATAGCGGAGGCATTCGCCAACTTCTATACCACACTTTACGCTGCCCCGACATTACCAATGGATCCGTCCCTGCTGGATGAGATCACAATCCCATACCTCTCGGAACAGCAAAAAACACATCTAGACAGAGAACTGGACGAAGCAGAGATCGCAGAGGCCATGTCCCAGTTACAATCTGGGAAGACACCAGGTCCTAACGGCTTTCCGGCCGAGACCTGGAAAAAACTAGGCAGTAACAAAATGGCGACCCCCCTTCGGGAACTATTCCTAGCAGCCAAAGACCTGGGCACCCTCCCGAGCGACCTACGAACAGCAAATATTGTGGTTATTCCGAAACAGGGTAAACCCCCTGACCAATGCACGTCATATCGACCCATATCGCTTATTAATAGTGAGGCGAAGATTCTTGCCAAGGCACTGGCCAATAGACTCCAACAGGCCATACCCACATTGGTCCACCCGGATCAATGCGGCTTTATGCCGCAGAGATCCACTAGAATGAATCTACGCAGGCTACATTTACTCTTGGAAAAAGCCCCGAGCATAGAAGCGCCACTAGCTCTTCTAGCTATTGATTTTGAGAAGGCGTTCGACTCGGTAGTGTGGGAAAGCTTATGGGCGGTGATGAGACGCATGAATATAGGTGAGGCTTTTCTCGGTTGGATACGGCTCCTATACGAAGCCCCAATGGCGACGGTTAGGGTAAATGGCTGGACCTCGAAAGCCTTCCCATTGGGCAGAGGCACCCGACAGGGCTGCCCTCTTTCCCCCCTCCTATTTGCCTTGGCGATCGAACCACTGGCCCAATGGCTCAGACAAGTCACCACATGGTCTGGATTCCGATGGCCGGATGGAAGAGAGGACAAAGTGTCCCTTTACGCTGACGATCTACTACTTTACCTCAGCGATCCAGAGCACGCATGCCCAATTATAACCCAGATGTTGACGACTTTTGGGGAATTCAGTGGACTAAGGGTCAACTGGGATAAATCGATCCTGTTCCCGGTGAGGGGGGGGGACATGGCAATTCCCCGAGGCATCCCATACCGAGTAGAAAGGGAGGGCTTCCGTTATCTGGGCATATGGATCTCCGGGATCCTCTCGGAATATGTGACCCACAACCTGCACCCACTAGTAGATCGTTTCGCAGAGGACGTAAGACATTGGATGCTCCTCCCTCTTACGCTCATGGGCAGATCGGCCCTCTTTAAAATGATGGCGCTCCCGCGCTTTCTTTATGTGCTACAGAACGCCCCACTGACCATACCAAACTCAGAGTTCACTCAAATAGAGCGCCTGGTTGGAAAACTGATATGGAAGGGCGGGCAGCCCCGAATTGCATTATCCACACTACAACGATCCGTCTGGGAGGGGGGTATAGGTCTCCCACATCTAAGATCCTACTACTGGGCCTCTCAACTAAACGTAGTCAACGACCTCCTCCACGGAGATCCCGGACAACCACATATTAGAGCGGAGGAACCCATTACCCGGGGCAGCCCGCCACTGGAAACACTATACCAGACCCTAGCCAGGCCCCCCGCACAAACAATGTCCACCCATATCGCGACGGTATGGAGGCAGGCACATACCCACATAGGTTGGGGGAAACAAGTTACCATGGCACAACCATAGGTTGAAGGAGGTGAGGAAGCTGAATGCATGGACCAGGTGGGTGGAGGCTGGGATAGCCACAATAGGAGACATCGTTACGGATGGCTCAATCCTCCCATTCGAAACCCTGCAGCAAACATATGGATTGCCAGAAGCAGAAAATTACCACTATTTACAATTAACACATGCCATTGGTGCACATAGGCTAGAGCTTGACGAGCTAGCAGATTACACACCCCTGGAACGTAACCTCCTGGTACAACACATTCCTGCAAAAGTCACCACTATCCTGTATAAGGCGATTAATGCCTTTGCCACCCCGGAGCTGACTAGCCTTAAGAACAAATGGGAGCGTGACGTGGGGCCTATTGAACCAGAGAACTGGATCCAAATACTTATGCACCCACGCGAAATAGCAATTAATTCCAGGATCAGACTGGTACAACTAAAAATACTACATAGGGTGTACTACCCGCGAAGGGCCCTATTTAGCTGGGGAAGAGCAGAGGACCCCAACTGCCTGAAATGTGGAAGGGAGGAGGGCACTTTCATCCACCTTCTCTGGGGATGCTCTGAAATCAAGACTTTCTGGGAGCAATGCTGTCAACAACTCACAAGAGCCCTGGGGCGCACGATAACCCCAGAACCTGCTATAATGATATTGGGGGCCCCAGACGAGAGCATCTCGAACAAGTGGGAGGGTATCTTTCTTTCCAATGCAATGGGTTTGATAAAACGGGATATAGCACAAAAATGGGGAGCCCCGGAAAGCCCATCCGTGAATCAATGGTCGAATGAAATGGACATTTGTGCAGCACAGGAGCATAGAATATACACAGCACAGGGATGCCCGGCAAAGGCGCACAAGATCTGGGGGAAATGGGAGGACTGTGTGTGGTAGAAATTGCCGGTGAAGTGGAGGGGTAAGAAGATGGACACATTCCACATACGAGACATGAAAAGAAACACAAGCCTCGGAAACAATGGTGCGGAAAAGCAATGACTGGAATCAAGGGGTGTACCAACCGGAATGTTGAAGGGAGGGTGAGGGGGGGGGGGGTAAGGTAGATGCATTGTATGTATGTTTAAAACCAATAAAATATGTTATTAAAAAAAAAATATAATTGCTTTTCCATCGAAGGCAATCAAATTAAGACTATACAGAAAGTTAAGACCTTGGGCACCTATATGGAGGAAAGTCTTGACAGTGAGGCACATGTCACAGCCGTCTCTACCAATACCAATTACCATCTTAAGGTACTGAGACAAGTAGCCCCGTTAATATCGGTGGAAAACCGCATAAAACTCATAAGAGCAGTAATTCTGCCACGTGCTGACTATTGTAATGCCCTACTAGGAGGAGACAGTAAGGCAAATGTTCAACAGTTACAGAAAATACAAAACGCAGCGGTACAAATCATCTTTCAGATGAAAAGCTCTGAACCTACCAGCACTGCCAGAAGAAAACTCCACTGGCTCCCGGTGGCTGCTGGTATCCAATTCAAATTGCTTACTACATGCCATAAATGTATCTTTGGTAATGCCCCTTCATATTTGAAGGAGAGGATTAATATTTATCAACCAAATGGATGCTTGAGATCAATGGAGGGCTCTCTGTTGGTAATGCCACGAACAAAAAGAGCTCGTGGACTAGGGCGGGCCTTTCATGTTCGGGGTGCCCAAGCCTGGAACACCCTACCAACTAGGATACGCAAGATTGAAGACCATCTTCTCTTCCGCAAACAGTTAAAGACCGTTCTGTTTGGTTAGGATTTATCTTAGTTTTCTGCACTATTTCTGTCTTTCGGCGCCTGGATGCCTGCGGGCTTTGGCGCCTTATGAATCTGAATAACATAACATAACAAAAATGAAATGACATAAAATGCTAACTGTTATTGGAGGAGATTGAAAATAAATCATGGAGTTGCGAGTATTTCGATTTGGTTAGGATTTCTGTATATTGATTTGAATCATGTGCCATGGCAGGCACAATAAGAGGAGCGTTGCTTAACCTATCTCTTGTCTGCCTTGTAGCTAATATTGTTCCTTACCTGCCTTTATCCCTCACTTTCGATGTGTCAACTCTAGCACTTCATCCATCATGGCCACAACCCTAACACAGGCAGCTGGCTGTACCGCTCACATACACTTACAAATGTCTAATGTTGCTTATCCTTAATCAATGTATGTCCGCCCATATATTGTCCCCGTTGGCGGTTCCATTTACTCCTCTCCACAACCTGGTCAGAATATCACTCGCACTGACCATGTAGTAAGAACCTCACTGCTTCCCGTGATCAAAAGAGCTTTGTCCCACCCTGTATGTAAACAAATAGGAGCATAAGTTGAAAAATTGCTCGTCTTCCACTGCACAACACCTCACTTCTCCCATTCAGCTCTGAAGAACTGTCTGTATTTTTCCAGTTGAGTGTGTTTTTTTTATTTTATTTTATGCTAATGGTGTTAAAGAAATATGTTCTCCTCCATTGCTGCCCAGTGAAGCCTAGACAAATATTTCCCTCAAGAACACAGCTGCTCATAGGGCCAAATATTCAATTTGCCATTCCTGTCCAGCATTGGTCCCCAGCTGGCTTTCTTGTTTTAGAGCCTCATTAGAGCCTTCGAGGTAATGCTGAGGAGGTGATAATTTCAAAGTACTACCTGTTTTTGAACTTGCCTCATAACAGGCATGACAATATTACCACTAGAAGTAAATACCACTGTATTACATGGTTCTATTTTACCTTGAAACCCCACCTAATTGTAACCGTAAGTGTTTTATACAGAAGTGAATTGCATGCACTTCCCTTCAATATTCATTCATTCGTCTGCTTTATTTCGGCAAATGCAAAAAAAATATGTACAAATAGCAGAAAAGAAAACGCTAATGATTAACTCAAACGGAGCGTTGATGAAACTCTCCATTCATTCCATAATGCCCTGGACTGTGATTAAAAATAATATTCCTAATCCACATCACAAATGAATCTACCAAATATACACCTACAAAGTCCTTTCAACGTAGAAGGAAAAACATTTTGATTGGGCACATTGGAAGAGGTGAAAAAGTGGGCACCTCTAAAACCCATCTTCTCATGTACTGCTTTGTGCATTACAAAATATGCGCAGCAGTGAGTCTACGCTGTGCATTTCTACATACTCAAAATTGGGAGTGGAAACAAATACAAAAACTGAAAAGAGATGGGTATATCAAGTGGAATTTCTGGAATACTACTGCTGGTATTCCATGAAAATCACTGGTTGATGCTCTGAAGGGAATACATCTGGACCTGTAATGAGTCTCTTGTTGGCTCTGATGACCTCTCATCCCTTTCCCTGTTCTATTTTCGCTCCAGAGATTTACTAACCTTCTGTTTACCCATCATTTCTTTTTTTCCAACCTTTTCTTGTGCCACAGGATCTGTACCCATGTTTATTTGCATTCGCATTATAGGTTTTTAGTCCAGCACCAGGGCTATGTATCTCATTAATTAACACGTATGTATTCTTGCGCCAAAAAGTAAAAGCAAAGTGTTAATCACAATTTTTACGGGGAGTACAAAACAAAAGCTGGTACAATATATGTAGTCTTCCCTTTTTATTTATTTTCTTTCTTATTGCATGTTTACAGGATTGATTTTTTTTTTTTTATTATACAAGCATTCAGTCATTGGGTACTAAATTATATGGACATTGGAATTGAAAATGATGTAAGTAACTGTTTTATATATAGAACTAAAAATAGAGAATGAATCCACCTATAAAAGGGTTGTAAGTTCAGATAATTGTATTCAGGAAGTTTGTGAAGAGCTTAAAGTAGTGGTTAGTGATGCTCTGAAACGCTTGGTGGAGAATATCCGAAGGTGGATGAAGATTATAAGGAGAAGGTTGGTAGAGAATATTGGAGAGAACTTTGAAGAAAATCCAGATGAGGTGAGATAATATCAAAAGGAGGTGAGTGAGGAAAACCAAGAGAAGGTTGGCTATTAGTATAGAATGTTTGGAGAGGAGGCTCTTGGATGAAGTTTAGAGGGCAGTACAATGCCTATAAATGGCTGGAGGAAGTGTGGAGGAAAATAGAGAATATCAGGAATTGATTGATGAGAACAAGGAAGAGTTCGAAGGACATTAGGAGGAGGAGGAGGAACTGAGAAACCTGAATGAATAGGCAGAGAGGATGGGCAGTTTAAGGAATCTCCCCTTCTACTGAGACAAAACCATCCTTCTTGTGGCGCACCCAGTGCCATGGGACCGGCTTCTCCAAGAAGCTGAAATATCTGAGAGAATGCTAGGTGCACTTCTGGAGCAGAAATTCCAGCTCTACTGTTTCTTCCTCAAGGAAGTATGACGAAACCTGCATGCTGGGGACAGACCCACTGGGAACCTTTTTTTATTTTTTTATTATTTATTTTTTAAGTAGCCTCAGCACCCTAAAATTCTAGACTGAGACAGAGTGAAGGTTTCAAAAAAATAAACCTGCAACAAGAGTTCTGTAATTCCGATGCCCCCCAATGAAAGTCTAAGGGGAAAGTCCTGCACCCAGTTACTTTTGGTTTGAGAATGTTCTATTCCATCACATTGTTTCTTCCAATAATTTCCCAAGATGCTATCTGGACCTTGGAGAGGGTATCCATACTGACTACTTCAGTTGAGGAAGACCTGTTTTGTTTGTTGTGTTAACTGACCACATTTGTACAATTACCTTTTAAAGCCTTGTTAAACCGAGAAGTTTGGTGTGGTTGATATGTTAATCCTGTCATCTACATGACGAAAAAAACGAGTCAACTGACCATTTTATAATGTTTCCCCATGGTATGCCCAGTCGCAGAAATATCTTTAGAAAACGGTGCCTGAAAAGGAAACCATTGAAATCTTTTAAATGAGCCTTGCAATGGTTGTTTACAACAGATAATAGTGAATATGTGTTTATATTGGGAACCTATACCACCCAAGCTTTACACATTTGTGGCAAGAAAACATGTTCCATTAAAGATTATGTTCAATAGCCAATTTTTAAGAAATCTAATCTAAAAGAGTTGTATAGCATTTGAATGATTCGTGACACACCCTATTGGTAATCTGGGTTAATATGCAAGTAAGGCACTATGGATTGTTGCTTGCATGTATCTGTATGTATCTATCAAACTTTCTACATTGTCTACAGCATGGAGCCTACCTACAAGCCACATTTCAGGTTTGTAGCATGTTGGGGAAGTATGCTGAACATTTCAAACAGACACCTACACATTCACAAATTCCCCCCTCCCAAAATGTAGACAAAAGTATATTTATATCTGATACGTTTTACATTGTCTACACCATGGAACCTACCCACATGCCAAAGTCCAGGTTTGTAGCATGTTGTGAAGTATGCTTAACGTTTCGAGCAGACTCGCACACATTTCCCTTTTATATAGAGGGAGATTACTGAACTATTTGATTAATTTGCTGTTTTATAATGTTTAATGAACTTCCCAAAATAAACTTTTAAAAGAACAGTCAGTTATTATCCAAAAATCCTGTTATGAGTGGGGCTTGTGGATTCCCCTGCTCCAGAGTTCAACCAGGAGGACACCAAATCATAGTGGACTAGGGGCTTAGACACACCCATAATCATATATTTGTCTGAATCTCCTGATGTCACAGATACTTCCAGTCAGTAGGTTCTGTATGGAAAATGTAATTACCTATATCTGTGTATTCTAAAATGATCATTGGCAGTGACCTGGAAGACAGATGGTAAACTTGATTTAAGTGTAGACTGAGTTTATGAACTATATATCATTTAAGGGTATATTTGGGTCTATTCCATTTTATTTCCAGTCTCACACTGTTTGCATAATGAACATGTATTTATATACAGGTGGAACAATGCTCTTTTGATGAAAAAAAAAGAACATACAATAGATAATGGATTTCACGGGAAGCAGTGTGCTTCTTACAGTGGGGTACGTTTGTGTGATATGGAGAGGAGTAAATGGAACAGTCAACTGGGACAATAATTGGGGCGGACAAACATTGATTAAGGATAACCAACATTAGAAATGTGTAAGTGTATGTAGGCGGTACAGCCAGCTGTGCGCTGGATGTGACCATGATAGGTGGAGTGCTGGAGTGGAGGCCGAGTAAGTGAGGGACAGGGGCAGGTTAGAGGCGATGGAAACCTGTTAGCTAGCAGGCAGATGAGAGGTAGGATAAGAGACCAGTACTCCAGATAGGTTTTTGAAGTGAGAGTATTTTGCTCCCAATTTTTAGAATTACAGAGTAAATCCAATTTCAAGGGAGTACAAATGATTTTCCTCCTTTCGCAAGAGAGTAAAAAGTGTCCAACTATCCACTCTTGTGCGTAAAATTAAAACGTTTGAAAACTTAAGTGACAAAACAGCTGTATTTCAAAGTGGTTCTAAATAATGATTTGCACTTGTGGGAAAAATTTCCGCACACAAGAACCTAGTAGATGCATACTACCCAGCTTCATCTTCATGATACTTGGGCACAAACTGCTAAGTTACCACAGATGCCAGCTAGTTACATCAAGTGATTTCATAAATCAAGTGCCTCTCTACCATCATCACTTCTATGCCTCTCGGGCCTACTGTTGCTACCTAGCACTATCTGCTTGACAGCCACTCCATGTTATCTTGCCTTTCCTTTGCTACTTTGTTTCCACTGTCTTTCACTTTCTGACGCTCTGTCTTTCACCCTTAAGTGTGGCGATGCCGCATTTTGCGGTCTATTTCTTTGTCACTCTGCCTCTCCCATCTCTGCATTCTGTTTTTGCTTTTTCTCTCCTATCTCTCTGTATCGGTTGATAACTCCTCTTACTCTCTCATGTCATTACTATGGCTATATCTGTTTTTTCATTTTCTCGGTTGTGGTTGCTACTCCTTTTGATTATCTTTCTTGCATTGTCTCTTAGGTTATTGGCCTGCCATTCTGCTTTTCTATTGCCATCTCTCCCTACCTGCTGTTGATTTGTGTTTTAGTTCACTGTCTCCAAATGTCTCTCTTGCTCGGCTTCTATCCCTCCCTCCTATTGTGTGTTTGTCCTATTATTAACTGTTTCCCTTCTCACTTTCTTTGTTGCCCTATTATGTAGCTCATTGCTCTCTCTTCCTTTTGCTCGAATTCCTGTTTTGGATTGTCTAGTATGTTGTCTGTCCCTTCGCCCCTCTCTCCCCGCCGCACCTTTGTTCATCTGTATTGCTTAGGTTCAGGGTTGTTCTTCATCCCCTGTTTTTCTGTCTGTCCTTTAACATAGCACCAATAAATATCCAAAAATCTGAAAATGCCTTTTCTATTTAAAAATCTAGTGCAGCTTTACCATTGGGAGCTCCTTTTTAGATGTAGGCAAACCTTCTTTTGGCCACTCCGCCGGTGATAGTGCGCGGTACACATATCCATTAACATTTAACATTAAGCTGGGAATTCTAGAGTTGGAGGTGTGTCTGACCAGAAGTAGCACTTGCTTGAATGCAGATGCTTTACAAACACTGTATGCCTTTCCAAGTACAAGAGCCAATATGAGATGTGTATTCCGAGCCATTACAAGTATAGCAGCCTTGAAGAATTGTTTGTTCTGAGCCATCACATGTATAGCAGCTGTGATGAGATGCGTCTGTTCTAAGCCATTACAAGTAGATTATCCCGGATGAAATTTGTGTGTTCTGAATCACTGAACATTTAGTAGTCCTTTTTGATAAGTCGAAAGTTAAGTCAACTGTGTTACAATTGAATGTTACCTGCATTTTAAGTGCATATCTCTGATGTAGACTCGTTAACTCACCTATCAACTGGATTTGAACTAACAGGTTACACTGCAAAAGGGTTATTGACCCAATGAGCTGCCTTTCCCAATAGGCTGTTGATACTGAAAGGCACATAGGGTAGGCCACTGGCAGTTCCATGTAAGGTTTGCCGGATATAAATGGCTTGTGAAAAGCTCTAAGCATGTTTGGACTATCCTACATTAGTCGAGAGATTCATAATGAGGCTTTGAAATGTGCTAGATTTTTGGCAGTGGGACTCGCAGTAATCGGACATGGGAGAAGCAGATGTTTTGAAAAGCGCAAGACCGAGTAGAAGGGATTGAAGTATGACAGCAATGCCATCTTCTCACTTTGTCGGAGGTTGGTGGGAAGCGGTCAGACGCTATTCTTGCTCTGTGCTTTAGTTTGCTGCAGAAAATGCCAACACATGTTCGTGCTTTCTCAGAAGCAGCTCTTGTCATGAAATTCAGGTACTTCCCCAAAGCATAGCAGTCCTGCTAAGAAATGTGGGCATGATGCAATCAGCTATGATGTGAAAAAGTGGCATTGTGCCATGACATGCGTACTGTATTGCAGCTCTGTTGATAAATTAGCCTGCTTTGCCTGAATATATAGCAGACCTGGTGAGAGGTACAGGTACAATCTTTGCCACTGAATATATATATATATTGGAAAATACTGTTGGAAAATCTCTCACGTTTTGTGGATGAAACATTGGTTACTTTCGTTACTACTCTGCCCTCTTATTTGAGAGATACGAAAGATTTCCTGAGTAGGATAAAAGGTATACCATGGGAATCGTCTTACTTACTAACAACAGTAGATGTGGTCTCCCTTTATACATCAATCAGACACTCTGATGGCCTTAAAGCATGTGAGCACTTTTTGTGCACCAGGTCCATGAATTACCTGCAACATGGCCTCATGATACTAGAGATGATTAAACTCTGTTTAACCAACAACTGTTTTCTCTTTGACAAAGAGTTCTTCATCCAGCTCCAAGGCACTGCTATGGGCACGACGTTCGCTCCCCCGTATGCGAATTTGACAATGGGCTGGTCGGAGAAGTTTGTTGTCTGGCATCCCAGAAATTTCAAACACGCAGACAAAATAGCACTGTGGCTACGCTACATTGACGATTTGTTTGTGATCTGGGACGGCATCGGTCAGGGAATGGCTAGACTTCGTCAGTGTATTGAATACTAATGAGCTCAACCTACAATTTACTGAGAGTCACAGTAAGACGGATATTGTATTTTTGGATATTGCAGTCTCTGTGGCCCACAGCGACCTTACCACCAGCCTATATAGGAAGCCCACCAGCTCTAATATTCCACTGCATGCGAAGAGCAGCGATCCCACAGCCCTGAAGTGGAGTATCCCCTATGGGGAATTTATTCGCATTCGTAGAAACTGTTCTAACATTAACACTTTTGACAGCAAATGTGCCTTGATGGCTCACAGGTTCAAAAATCGTGGCTATCCGATTAAAGTACTGGAGAGAGCGTTCTTAAAAGCTAGGGACATGGATCGTTCTCTACTACTGGTTTCCAATGTTGTCCAAGCCAAGATCGCGGACAATGCAGATACACGTCAGATCTTGACCTACAGTAACGGTGCCCAGAATATTCGCCATGTAATACAGAAACCCTGGCATGTTCTAAAGTTAGATGAACATCTTGGCGAGATACTGGCATCTAAAGCGAACATCACATTTCGTAGATCGTCCTCATTTAAAGATACCGTTGTACCCAGTTTCATGAGTCCTCTTTATGATCAACCAGGGGCCAGTTGGATGAACATCAAAAGACTGGGCTTCCAAAAATGTTCTAAATGCAAAGCATGCACCTATACTGTTAACACTAATTGCTGTTTACATCCCATTTTAGGAGAGAACATTAAGATTGTATCTAGGATTACTTGTGAAACTGAATATGTGGTATAGGTGTTAAACTGCACATGTAACAAGTGGTATGTCAGAAGCACCAAAGGAAAACTGAAATGGAGGGTGCTACAGCACATTAGGGCAATCAAGAATGCTGATCCGACTTATCCAATGGCCCTTCATTTTAAGAACAAACATGGTGGTAAATTAGAGGGTTTTACCTTCTTTGGAATACATACAGTAACCAAACCACTCAGAGGTGGCAATCGCGAACTTACATTAAGACAAATTGGAAACCAAATATATTCTAGACCTCGAGACAGAAAAACCCAGGGGTCATAACCTCAATGAGGAATTATATACCTTTCTGGGCACATGAGGCTCTTTGTAGACTCTCTTAGGTTTGCTTGGATCAGATTTCATATACATTACATTGCTGTTATTTTTCCCAGGTATAGATTGGGTTAAACATATGTTCTGTTATGCCTTTTGCTATGGAATGTTCAATTGCATTTGTGTACTCTATGTATAAATACCTTACTCCATTATCTTTGATTTAATAGGTGTGTGTATATATATATATATATATATATATATATATATATATATTCATGGATTGGGCTGTTTCTCTTTCAGATTGAGTGTTTTTAAATATTGTTTGAACTTTGTAGCTGTACAGGTTTTGGTACTTATTTCAAGTTGCCCTTTTAACACAGGGATTTTTGGACTTGTTTTAATCTGCTTAACTGTTAAAATCTGTGATAATTCACAATGGGTGCAACATATAGTGATTTTAAACTGCATTTGTAATACTTTTTTTTTTAAAAAGATGCATGAATATGGGCAAATATCTAACTAATATGACTTACAGGCATTTTTATTAATATGGATATTCAATGCACACAGCACTTTATAACAAAGCAATATTTGCACGCAATTTGCACTTTATAAGAGGAAACTTCACCCCCCCTATTATACATGCACTGAAGACTCTGTGAGAAAAATAAATTAATAGAGATACTCTTTATTTTAACACAATGAGGATACTACAATCCACATATGAACATCAGACTACGGAGCCTTACATTTATAGTTGAGTGACATGCATGGACGGAGAGCACTATGCACTTTATTTTTTGCTGCTATGCAAATCTTTGCTGCTATAATGCATTTTGCACATATATTTATATTCTTATTCTTGCATATTTGCAAAGCCCAACAAAATAGGTAACATTACCAACATGCCCTCTTTTTAAGTATTACCAATGCCTGTTGTACTAAACATATAGTTACAGCATCCAACAACCAGGTATTATACACGCAGCACAGCATATTTCTGCGTGAGCAGGTGATGAGCATTATAGCCGATTAACACCTTGCTAAGGCTGCGCCCCCTCTTTTTTTTGATTTTCATTAAGCAGCCATGGGCAGTAGACAATCTTTTTCATTCCCACGCAATGTTATTAAACATCAGACACACAAAAAGACAGTATGCAAGAAACAAATGTCTTTTATAACGGCATTAATATTGTCTTTACTGCATTGGTTTTGAAATAGTGAATTTATTCTAAAACATTTTAAATCTGTCTTCTATGCTTTGCGTGTAAATGGAAACTGTTTGCACTTACCCATGTGAATTATATACTATTTGAGTGTTTAAAGATGTCCGCTTGACAAAACATGTAAAAAAGCGGCAACCAGCAGGTAGACGCTCTCTATCCACAATCAAAGAGTTGTTAAGGTTTAAATCTCAGTCCATCGTCTGTGTTGTCTGTAACATACGTGATCAAGCAGTTTGCATACCGCGAAACGTGTCGTTTTTTTACCAGGATGGTTCCTTTTCCTGACGCATAAATATCAATAAAGAAAACTGTGTTGCCAGGAAATGGAGGTGCTTTGTTTCCTCTTAATTGCCGCAGGGACATTCCTCCCCTCGCAGCTGCTCCCTGGGGTGCATTCCACCATTAGCCTTTCCATGGAAAAGCTTCATTTTGCTATATACGAAGCCCAGTAGGGTGAAACGCGTCGTTCTTCCTTTGCATCAAAGACTGCTGCTGTCTTCCTTGTCCATGTATTTTAACTAATAAAGGACACTTTAACTGCACAATACACTAAGACTGCCTGTGGATTTTTTGGAGATATTCAGTTTTCCGTTGTGAATACAGCCGGAGTGCCGATAGTTTCCAATCCACCTTCTTTGTGTATGTATATATATATATATATATATATATATATTTCTACCTGTATCCATTATAACTGCTTGGGGCGGGTGGGCAGAAAGGGAGTTAAAGTGCAGACCACAAGCCTAATTATGCAATTGGAGTGCTTCTATAAAACAAAGTAGGAAATGCCCATGCTGCTGCAACCCCGCTGCCTCTATTAAAGCCAATTAAGCAGAAATACAGCCCTTGTTTTAGACAATTTTGATTGCTTTAGGACAGAGGTATTATTGTGTACAAAGTGAAAAGCATGTTCATGATTCAATGCAGGCAGTTGAACAAAGTGAACAAAACACAAATTCCCTTTTACATTACTCAAAGTAATATTGTAGTAGTATATAGAATCATAAACGGAGTGTTAAAAAAATTAAACCGACCAGGATACATCCCAATTGCTTCTTTCGAGAGAAACTATGTCGATTACTAAAGTAAAGAGTGGATTTGCAAGCTGCTACTAGCCAGGCTGTCGCCAGTGAGCTCAATGATTTATGGAGGTGCTGCCATAAATAGCCTGTCTAAGTGGTATGCGAGGAAGAATGGAAGGGCCGTATTGACGAGATTTCTGTGCGTAAAAAGCCCTCATACACACCTTATCTGGAGGGCTGAGTGTAATTCTGAGGCAAGGAGGTAGGCTTTTAGTTTGGTTTTGTAAAAATCTGTGTGGACTGTTGGGGAGAATTCTCTTAAATGTGCTAATTTCCCTTACCTTTTGAGACCCCCAGCAACTTTGCTGGATTTTTAGGACTTTAATTTTTACCTGGAGTGTGAGCCTTTTTTCCCACTCTTTCATGTATTTTGATGTGTGTTTTACTTTTGTGTAAAACACAAAAAAGACATCAAGAAATGCCTGCATAAAGAAAAAACAATCAACAAATTTTTACAATATGGAAACAATGGGAATGCTTTATATAAATTGCGAGGAATTGATAAAAAGTCACAAGATAAGAAAAACAACGAGTTCAACGAAAAAATAAGGATTGGTAAAAACACGTGAAATATGACCAAAATACCACTACAAAAGATATATATTACCATCCACATTACATAATTTAGAATTATTGAAATACATGTCCATTCAAAAATAAATAAACAAAACTTCAATCAGTAAAGTCTCAGAATACGAGCAATAAAGAGTGAACAATTTGTCCAAACCAAAATGGCGTACGTTACGAACAAGCGTCACGTGATCGCAAACGTTGGAGACACGTGACACATAACCCGGTCATGAAAATGAAACCAATGGAAGCGCGATAACAAGCAGGGAAACAGAAGAAACGGAAGCGGACCAGCACACGGTGAAGCACGGAAATCACCTTAAAATAACGGTAAGCAAACGGGACCGCTCGAGTATTTGATAGTGATCGTGCAATATCAAAAAGCTGATGCCAAATATCTGCACACAGCCATTAACTTTCAACAGTTAAAGCATAGTTTTTATTGCACTTCCCATGCAGAAACATTGCGATACAATTGGAATCGAGGGAAATATTTCAGAAAATGGAGACAAGAATAATGGACACCCCATAGAAGCAATGAGGTAAACACCAGAGCATATTCATAATGGAGTGATAAATGTATAAGAGCATAGCAAGCGTATAAGGATAACAGTGAGATAGGAAGGTTTACTGAAACAAGACATTTCTTGTAACTATGTCAGTTTAAAAACCTAATGTCAAATGAATCTAGGACAAATACCAAGTTGTTTTGACTACAGAGCATTTTTAAAGTAAATACAATAGTGACGCGGGCTTTTCTTTTTCAGACACACTATAACACAGACGCAACAGAACACGTGTTACAGTGATTTCCGACGCATAAGAGAATCTACCTAATCAAATACCTATATAAGGATAAAATACTTACAGCAATCCAACATTTAATTCAAAAAGGAATAAGGATAAACAACGAAGCAAAGTTAATAAATTCGAAGCACGACAAATTGCAAAATAATCCTCCTGAAGAACCGTCAGACAAACAGACGGGGAAACACGTGTCGAGGATATCAAGCAGATACTCAGGACATATTCTATTTGAGAACATCAAGGGGACATCAAGGGAATAATCCAATCCTAAAGCTAACATTTAGGATTCAATTACTTTAAAAACGAGGACAAATATAAAGAAAGAAGACGCGAACAATTAGCTCACAATAAACTGTAAGACAATCATTACAGTGATAAATTCTGTGCACAACTGCAAGAGAATTATTGCAGCAACTAACAATATGAATGTTAAACAATAAAGGCGCCATTTCAAAGAACACAGTACTGTTTTCTCATTTTGTTCTGCCTGATGGTTCCTTCTACCGTACCGAATAATTTCTTTCGCTGATGGTAAGGGTTCTGGAGAAGTAAGCTACCGGATGTTCTAGGCCGCCCTTCGTCTTCTGTAAGCGGACCGCTCCAAGAGCTCCACCGGAGGCGTTCGCTTCTACTATGAAGGGTTGTGTTTGGTCAGGTTGGATGAGTACAGAAGCTGTGGTAAACAAGATCTTGAGTCTCTGGAAAGCTTCTTGGGGCCCCTGTATTCATATCAAACTTCACTCCCTTCTTGAGCAGAGAGGTGATTGATAGGACTTTATCAGAAAAATGTGGGATGACTGCCGGTAAAAATTTGCCAGGAACCTCTGTACTTCCTTTACTGTTGTGGGTTCAGGCCAACGCAGGATTGCCTTCACCTTTTCGGGATCCTTTTTTACCCCTTCGTCTGAGAGAATGAAACCCAAGTAGGAGACAGACGAGGTCTCAAAGAGGCACTTCTCCGGCTTGGCATACAAGTGATTGTCCTGAAGTCGACAGAGTACTTCTTTAACGTGTTTACAATGTTCCGTTATAGTGGGTGAAAACACGAGTATGTTGTCTAGGTACAAGACTACCGATACGTACAAGAGATCCGAAAATATATTGTCGATGAATCTTTGGAACACCGCTGGGGCATTAACGAGACTGAAGGGCATGACTTGATATTCAAACAGCCCCAGCAAAATCCGGAAGGTCGTCTTCCACTCGTCACCCTGTCTGATCCTTAGCAGGTGGTATGCCCCTCTGACGTCTAGTTTTGTAAAAACCTTGGAACCTTGGATTGCTTCCAGGATATCCCTTATGAGGGGCCTAGGAAACATGTCATGGACAGTTATTTGGTTGAGACCCCGATAGTCGCTGCAGGGACGTAGCTCGTGCGAATCCTTCTTCGGGATAAAAAAGAGCAATGCACCTCCAGAAGACTTGGATTCCCTAATGAGTCCATTTTGAAGGTTGGCTTCAAGATCCTCTTTAAGTGCTCTTCGTTCGGGAAGGGAAAGAGGGTACATCCTCCTGAAGGGCACTGGGGCATAGGTCTTGAGGTCTATCCCACAATCCTCCGGTCTGTGGGATGGAAGGAGTCTGGGTAGCCTATCCTCTAAGACTTCTGAGAAAGCATGATATTGCAATGGTACTGAGGATACACTGGACTGGGGTAACAACACTGGCTTGCTACGCTGGGCTTTGGATTCTGAAACCCTCAGACATCGTTGAAGGCAATATATGGAGTCAAACCGTAGGACGTTAGCCTTCCAATCGATCCATGGATATATGCCCGGCGCAGCCAAGGGATCCCCAGTATAACTGGGAAGTGGGCTGCTCAGATATGGTCAAAGACAAGAGTCTCCTTATGTTCCCCCATTGACACCTGTACTGGTCAGGTCTCCATTACAATGGGTCCAGATGAAAGTGGAGTGCCGTCTACCCCTTCTACTGGTATGGATCCCTTCTTTTTTTGTAGCAGGATGTAGTTCTCTTCGGCCCAAGAGACATCTATGAAGTTCCCAGGCGCTCTACAATCCAACATGGATAAGACTTCCAGGGGACGATCCGGAGGGTTCGAGAAACCAATCTGGAAGACCATGAGGCGACTGTCCTCTGCCTCCTCTATTGGTTGGGTGTTGTTGCTGCGATTAGGGCAGCTCTCCCACGTTATCTCCCCTGCGTAGGAACGGGGTGGTGTGTTTCTCTGGCGTCTAGGCGGCACCTCGCAATATGTTTAGATGACCCACAATACATACAGAGGCCTAGCTCGCATTGTCTCTTTCGGGGGTAATGGTCCTTGGGCAGTGTCAATCCACATGGGATTTTCGGTAGACACTCTCTCCTTAGGTACAGAAGGCAAGGTAGGTAGTGGAGGGTAACTGCGGTTTCTTCTCTTCTCCTGTCACCGTTCTGTCAGACAGGACTCTATCTGCAATGCCAAAGTCACCATCTCCTGGCACGTGGCAGGTTGAGCAATGCGAGCAAGCTCGTGTTTTATGTCCTCATGAAGACCTCTTCTGAACAAAGTCTGCTGGGCTGAATCGGGCCATCCTGCATTGACGTACAATCTCTGGAATTGTGATACATAGGACTGGACGTCTTGTGTACCTTGTCTGATGTCCAGCATAGCCTCATAGGATGAATACTGGACCTCGGGTCGGTCAAACCTGGCCTTAAAGTGCTGGATGAACTGAGTAAAGTCGTTCAGTGAGGGGTTTGCGTTGGTGACCAGGAGTGTAGCCCAGGCTAAAGCATTACCAACCAGGTTGGAGATTAGAAGCCCCACCCTGGCCCGGTTGGTATCGTAGGCTCGAGGTCGAAAAGTGTAATATACTAAGCAGACATCCAGAAACTCCTTTAACTGCTTAGGGTTACCATTGTATTTTTCGAACTGGAAAGGCAGAGGGAGGTCACCTCTGCTGTCGTCACGAGCTGCCACCTGCTGATGGAGAGCTATGTTTTCAGAACAAAGTGACTGGACCTCTACCATCAGCCCCTGGAAGTCATTGACCAGTTCCTGACACTGTTCCAAGGAGGCCATAGGTTCGGTCTGGCGTTGTATTATGTCAAGCCCTGGAGATCCCTCCTTTGCTTCCTCCTCACCTGTGTCTTCCACTGAGCTGTCCTGGGTTTCTGAACTCTTCTTACAACGAGGTTTCCTGGGTTCCTTGGGTTCTTCGTCTTCTTTTGGTGAAGGTAGGAGCGAGCTCCCTCAGAGGCCAACTTGGCCTGATGACTCACCCAAGCCTAGGGGAACTCGGAGGAGTAAGCCCCCAGTATCAGGGGAAAAAACCCTCACTTTCTTTGCGGTCCGAACACTACGTGGGATATGCAGGCTTGGGTAAGTCCTTCTGTGATAGTCTTTCTCCTTCCGGAGCTCAGATGGCTAGATGGAGCTGGATCACAACCCCCTGTCTGTGCAACTAGTTACACCGGTAATGGGGTTTTAGATGGTCATTCTTTCCAAAGAATGCGTCTGGAGCAGATGCATTATCGCTTTGAAGGAAGCTGGAGAGTGCCGTGAGTAAGGTATCCGTGACAAGGCACTAAGGACTGTACCCTCGGGGAGAAGGCTGTGGACAGAAAAGCAGGGAAGGATAATCTGCGCGGGTGCAGGAAAGAAAGGATAAATGCGGGTAAGAAGGCTGAGTACAGAGCAGCACTTGCAGGCGTGTTAGAAATGGCAAGGACACCGACCGGTAAGACGACAGGGTGAATGGCTGAACAGGTCGCAGTAGAAGAGAAGGGGTCCTGAGGACCCAAGGAAGGGATCGGGTACAGATGTAAGAATAGTCAGAAACCGTTCGATAATAGGTGGGCAAAAATTAGAAAGACACAAGTAAGGTAGACAGTAAGCTAAGAGAAAACAGAAAAGCCAACCGAGACGTGGGTGGAAAACAAGGAGAGTACAAACAAAGCGAACAGAACAATATGCAGCGGATGAGGAGGCAAGTTCAGCAAGGGAAAGGAGCGAAGGGGGGGTGGGAGAAGGTTGGCAAAAACACTAGGACTCTAAACAGCAGAGTATGAGCAAGGTGAATTCCAAGAGACGGCTACAACACGATGAGCATGCAGCATCCATGTTGGGAGAAGGCTAGATTGCTAAAACCAGGATGCACAGTCACTTAAACGTCCACTGCTGCCGGCACTTTCACGGGCGGCGCATGACAGAAGCTCAGACAATTAGGGCTCAAATATATACTTATATACCGCGCAACACTAAAATTCCTGTACAAAGGCATAGCGCAATTCTTGGACAGTCCAGAGGCTACGATCATGTGGATGGATCACAACAATTTGCCTAGCAAGAACGATTCGGACCTGTAGCTCATGAAACGCACAGTAAGTCCTTCACAGAAACCAGGGATCCTGGACTGTAGGCTCTGACGGTTACTGAAAGAGTCTCCATATGGTAGAGCTGACAAACATTGAGCCCATATGCTGTACTCGACCCATTTCCGAGGGAAATGCAATATTGCCACCCAAGGGCCGTCCTGACTCCCCTAACTATATAAGGAGCACAAACCATTGCCGCTACTAGTGTCCTTCTAACCACCGGCGGTGGCGGAGCCCAGCTGCCCACTGTTGGTCCTGACCACCCGCCCACAAGTTGCCATTGGGTTCTATGCCGTTGCTGGACCCTATACCTGGTACACAATGGCCAGACCAGGCTTTGAAGATACAGGTCTACCTGAACAACCTAGTGTTGGGCAATATGTTCAGGTTCTGTTATTGTTTTTTTGTTCAATCCATACAATGCTGCTCATAAGGGCCCCCATCTGGCAAACAAGATGGGCGCAAAGGTTGCTGTTTTGGGGCACCTGCAATGTTCACACTTGCATCGGGGATCTAACGAGTTCCATACCAGGCTGGCAAGGGACTAGCAGAGATGTGGAGATTGAGATGCGCCATAGGGAAAGACAACCGACCTACAATGCAATGATGGCCGCCATAAGAATGTCTTCGAATGTGCGGGGGCCTGGGCTCCTACCTCTGTAGAAACAGGATGAAGTACTACATACAACACAAGATGATATCCATAGCACTACTTCAGGAGACACACCTGCTCCCCGAGGGACAGGAGGTATTACTGACTCACTGGGGTGGGACAGGATACAAGGTCACCTATTCTAGGTTTGCCAGAGAGTGCTTACCTGTATTGATGGGTCACTACCATTCCCGCTAATGGAGGTAGAAAAGGACAAGGAAGGGAGATACCCAGCTATTATGTTGACTGGTCATTTGGCGAACACTACACTGTACTCAATACAAATGATCACAATTGGACTATTTATACTCCCTAATCTCCTCTCGTCTATCCACAATGGACATGATGTGCCAGCAATGGCGGGTTTTAGCGCATTAAAATATCTCTAAAATAAATGGAATACATCAACTGTAGAAGCTGCACTGCCTTCAATTATTTGGTTTTCAAGCTATGGGCAAATGTTAGCAAACTTATAAAATGTTCCTCCTTGTTGCTTTTTCACTTTCATTTCATTTTATAAAACACCAACAAAGTTATAGTATGTTTTTTAAAAGGCTTGGAAGAAAAAAAGCTTCCACCTGAAAGTAGAAAAGTCGATTTGAGCCAAGTCTTAGCTACCTAGTGGCTCTCGCTACAAGTTCACCTCCAGTTCAGAGCCACATCAAGGCATTGTGGGTATGCAAATTACCCCAAATGCAAGCCTTCTGCTCCACAAAATGGTCTAGCACAGTGCTACATTTTAGACGGATATTTCACAAGCTTGCCAGACATTTATATACCTGATTTCACTCTTATTAGGGATCATCAGTGTATTATAGTCCAGAAGAATGCCCCTTCTCACCCCCAGATTCATGACAAGACGAAGAAACACTTGCAGCCACCCATCTTATTTCAGACGAATCCTAAGTGCACCAATGATTGACAAGTACACAGAAAGGTATCCTGCCAGCCAGCCAGCCAGCCAGCCAGCCAGCCATACAGACTGAATCCAATACATGTCTTCACAGGTATAGGAGAAGAAACTGAGATCGTGGACGGAAACACCTACATGGACAATCTCGACTAAGCACCATGAAGCCACGATGCTGACATCATTAGTGACACCATGATGTAGCAGCGTTAGACATGAAGCATATTCGCAGTCCTGCACCGCACTAAACAAACACACATTGGCATACATGAATAACATGCTTACACAGGTCTATAGCTAGAGGACAGATGCATATACATACTGTCAATGCTTTTATTATTTCCTCATTAGCCAAATGCAGTAACACAGAACCGCAAGGCACACGAGATCCTGAGCAAGCTTGCAGATGCTTAACGCGAACAACCCTATGGGACCACAGGGATATATATGGCACCTGATAGGACCATGTGTGACTAACTTATAAAGTACTTAGAATAACAAGCATGTAGAATTTATATTATACGTCTAAGGAAAATTACAGAAGGCCCTAAGCTGCAGAGCCTGAGACAACGGGAGCTGATTCAGGCTGAACAAGAGCACGAGGAAGGGTCACAGCCAAGGTCAGATACTGGGACACATTCCAATCTTCAGACGACAAGGGGACCAGCTGCAGCAAAACAGAATAAATACTCATACATGCAAGCTGAAGAGCTGGATTATTTTGGTCCCTAGGCATGTGGTACAGCCAGATGAGACAATGGACATTAACTCAAGGTGGGAAAGCGAAGCCGATCCCTGTAAATCAGACGCAGACAGCAAAAAGTGTTGCAAAGTAAGGAGCACATTCTCATAGGCAAAGGTAGTACACACAAGTTACAATGCTGCCACACAATTGTTCACATCACCTTGAAGAGGTGCCCAGAGGACTGAGAACCGAATCGAGTCCCAGGCCTGGGGAGGTCAGTCCTAACCAGTCACAGCTTAGAAAGTCAGGGGTGGATGGCAAAGAGTACGAACCAATGGTAAGCCCATTACTCTGCAACAATGTAATTGTTTCTTGGGGACGGCACAGGCCAGCCACCTGACATGCAAGGACCAGTAGAATAACCTCTATAGGGTTCCTCTTTAGGTAATAGTACTCTCGATACCCAATCCTCTGTGATGGGTTTTTTTCAGGGAAGGGCCCAGGTGATGACACCACACTTGTACAAAACCGGACCGCACACCATGGAGAGCTGAGTATGACTGGAGAATTCTAATTGTCTTGTATGATCCCTGTTGGTCTTTGCAATAAACCACAGTTCTAACTTGCCGTTGGCTGAGTCTTCCGTTTATTCTGGGGAAGGGCGTTGGGGCTCTTGGGCGTTAGGCCGACCCACGCACCTCTGGTATAACTTGGGAGAAATTACCCCAACAAGTTGATAGCGGAGTTGATGGTTGGCTGTGGCACGAGCTGACTCTCACCGCAGAACCTGAGAGGCTGCAGGATTCCTTGCGTATTTCAAGAAGACTGGGAATGCATGCCCCGCAGAAAGGCCGTCGGGAGCCAGCCTGGGAAATATCCTGCCCGAAGTCTGTGAGGCGTCCAGCAGTCCAGAAAGGGGAAGTTGCAGCTTTGGGGGAAGCGGCAGCCGAGCAGCTTTACCAGAACGTAGAGTGTAAGTATTGACCCAGCCACAGTGTGAGCCAGGGTATCAAGTATTGCGAAGTATTGGTTAACATCGTTGAGTATTGTCGAGTTTAGTAGGGACAGGAGCGGAGGTAGATGTCATTATTTGTGGTTAGGGCACACTCAGTTTAGAGAAGTAAAAGGGTCTGGTGAACAACCTAGACTATTGACTCGAGGGCATGGATGACAGAAGTTATGTAAATAGTGGATTTCCTGTGGATTGGGCATTATAGCTCGGGTCATAGATGACGGTATTCCTGTAAGGTGTAGCAAGGGAGCTGGCCTAGATTGCGGAAGGTGATTCGTCTGGTTAAGTTTCGAGGAGACGTATTACTTGCAAGGCGACGCAGCAGGTACAGATCAAACACAAGAGAAAAGTGTTGTACTCTAAGAGGCAGGAAGACAGCTGTAGGGTTGGGGTTTTGTGTATTTTGGGGCAATGGGTTATGAAGTCTGTGCATGGTATTTGACTTCTTAGCGCTACCGTGTGTAGTAAATTGGTCATGTCACCCATAGCTTTGTACATAGGACACCGAGAACACAAGACAGTGAGGCGCTAGTATTGGAAAGCTTAATATTGGCAGACGAGGTGAACCAGTGGGTGTGCGTGGAAGGCACATGTGTAAGATTGTTTGTGTGCCCAAGGAGGCAGCGAGTGTGAAAGGGGGCAGTGTGCGGGGCACACCAGACAGGTTGTAGAGCAAGAGAGGCTTGTAGTGAATTAAAAGGCATTGTGATCACTTTGTGTTTCTCCCTTAACAGCAGACTATCGACACCCTCAATTTGAGGTCAGGTAAAAACAACAGCAGTGTATCGAGGGAAGTGCAGGGGTGAAGTGCCCCTACAGCACCTGTGTAAGACTCTTCCAACTTTATAAAGACAAGATTTGCAAATCTAGTGTAGAATGGACCAAAAGCACTAAAGTAAGGATGTGCAGCAATCACTTTTGACACATATACTGGGTACCTATAAGGGGAAAAAGGTAGTAAGCGTCATGGCAATATTCGAGTTGTGGAGAATGTTTCATGAGGGCGAGGGGATGCAGCAAGGGTTCAGTGGATGCTGAGCCAACAGGAAGTGCAGGGGCTCGGAAACGTCCACAACCCCACTCACTTCTGCAAGCAAGAACTCGGAAGACAGAGATGATGAGCAGGGGATGTACCCAACCCATTACGAGAGCGAAGAG
The DNA here is from genome assembly GCF_040938575.1 of Ambystoma mexicanum. Classification (NCBI taxonomy): domain Eukaryota; kingdom Metazoa; phylum Chordata; class Amphibia; order Caudata; family Ambystomatidae; genus Ambystoma; species Ambystoma mexicanum. Next base: position 1,446,774,487 of record NC_090922.1, on the reverse strand, counting down.
CAGCAGAGGGGTATTCAAACCCAACATATAAACTGCTACTGTATACTAGGTAAGAGGGACGGAAAGTTACAGTGCAGTTGACCATTGAGAGAGGAGCGAGTGGCGAGGCGCAGAAGGACACAAAGTATGGATAGAGGGCATAGCTACAAATGAGTGGCTAGGGGGACTGATCCTCCTTAAGCTGGAAGGTAAGATCAATGGGGAGACAGAGGGAGCAACCAAAGCAATAGAAGGCCTTAATGAGAAGAGTAAAGTCACAGATTGGGCTGAGATAATAGAGGAGACGTACAGGAAGGAGAAGGAAAGGGAGGAGAGGGTAGAGCGAGCAGGGACAGGAGGGGGGTAGGAAGCAGATATGACTTGCGTGACATCGTTACCATGAAACCCAACACGGATACAACCACTAGGAGACTGAGTTTTGTGGACAAATTTTGCAGTAATATGGGCTTTGTGCCCATATTACTGCAATGAAGGAAGAAACAGTGGGGACAGAGGGTGAGCGACTTAGGCCTCAATCCACGGGGACAGGTGCGGATAATTGGGTGACATGGGCGAGAGGGGCCGGTGCAGAGGGAACATGAAGTGGCAAGGATGCTCAAACACCACGGTTGGAGTTGGAGACAGCTGTAGTATGTTCGAGAGAGAGAGAGTCGTGGGGGGGGGGAGGGGAATCTGACGACTGTGCTCGAATACCCATAACCGAACCAATAGACGTGTACGCCGACATTAGAAACACTGACAGGCAGATCAGACTGACTAAAAGTGCGAATGGGGAGGTAGAGTTCACACAAATGCCCCTACTGGAAAAGTGAGTGGGGCCGACCGCCAAATATACCATGCAAGCATATAGACAAAGAAAACGTGAGATGTAGGTTACTTTTGTCCGCGGGTGCTGGGAAATGGATATATGAGATGGAGAGGATGACAGGGGGCCAGAGGTTAGCAGTGGGGGACGTAAAAGGACTATTAGTGGCGATCCTTGCTGTAGCGGCTGATGATGTTTGGAAAAGGGCGGGTTTCCCGGAGTGACCACCCAGAGGATGGCGCATGATGGTTCGCCGTTTGCAAATTACAGAGCAGCCGTATGGCAAGCTTTACTTCCTCACAAGCAACAAAGAGTTCCAGGTAAAGGAGCTTGTTTACCAGATTGCAGTGTGATAAGCTTTATGTTGAACTGTGGGGCTGGCTGCATTTGAGAATACATTTCGTTTTGCTTTGTTGCGATCTAGGACACGGGGACTTTTCCCCTTGAACTACAACTAAGGAATTACGGCTATCTACCTGATGTATTTGAACATTTGGGCCACATATACATAATCAAGCCCTGAGGGCTCCACCTACGGGCACTGACAGCAATTGAAGTCGTGCGTTATTGAACATGTGCAATTTATACTCGTGTCCCACTTTCTAACTTCAGGGATTACGAGTTTCTAACACAAGCTATCACTTTTCCAACTTTATTAAGGTAGCGGGCAGACATCTGGTTAATGCAATGTTTTTGAACATGGGGGTTGCCCAGTGGTACACATAGTCCCTGTTGAGTTCTATGTATTCTTTACACCCATTGGTTCTGAACTGCTCTGGTCCTATGTTGTGTGGCCTTTGGTCTCTGTGCATTCACTACTTACATTTGCACTGTATACCCTCATTCTACATTGAGGTAGTGTAGATGGTTCACCAGCACTACAACACGGGTGGCACATGTCTGAATGAAATAGGTGAATGTATGAGAGCTGACTTAATAGTCAGTTGCCCATATTTTTATTTTTTCAATTTATTTGCAATATACAGAGTCAGTGTATTTTTAATTTTGTGTTTCCTTAGGGGTCACCATCATTTTTTCATTTAACTCTGATCCTGAGGAAGGCGTTAGATATATATATATATATATATATATATATATCTATCAACCAACACCGAAATGTAGAATACACCTTCTTGCGAAGCATCGCTCCTAGTGGGTGCAAGTTGGCTGTGTTTAAATCTATGCAGCCACTATATGTAGACCCAGAGTAGACTTATGGTTTATCAAGTTTCATTTTAAATAGTTTTTCTTCTTCTTTTTGTATTTGAATTTATTCACAATATCTGTTAACATATGTAACCATTGGGTTAGATTGTTTGGACATGCAGACGTAGACCTGTTATGAATAAGTCAATAGCAGGGTACTTGAATCAAGAAGATTGATGCATGTCAAAATACTTTATGTGAATATTTCAAAATATCTTCAAATGTGTTTTGTTGGTGGTGTTTATCATATTTTCAATATGTTGTGTCTAGGCTGAATCATGAGTTTGGGAAGATTGTTTCTTCACTCAAATTAATTTTTTTTAATCTTTTTGAACAAGTTTTTTAACAAATTGTGATACAGATTTAGTTTATAATATTAAATTGTATGTGCTTTTTTATATGTTACTTTATACAGCATTTTGTTATGTCGGTATAAGTGACCAACAAAGATTGCTGTTCTAAGCAATCAAGTTTAGAACTGGTATCGCATACCACATACCTATCCAAGGTAGGTGATCGGAGGGTTTTACCCTCCTAGAGAGACAGGTTACAGTTGATTGGTTGGACTAGTACACCTTGAACGTCATTCCTGTGGAGACACACTTTTGTATTTTCAGATACATCACAGCCAAGGGGTTCCCCAGGAGTGTTTCGAGGACACGGGGGACAATGCAGGGGGTTTTCAGGGGCAAGGAAGGTAGCCACCACAGTGCTGGTCTTGTGGGCATTTGTGGGCACATTTCGAGAGCGTGTAGAAACAAGGGAATGCAGCAGATTTGGGGAGCAAAGTACCAGCAAGCATATCAAGGGGACTGTAAAGACTGGTAGGGGGTGTCTGTACTTCCGCTCTCTATATGGTAGAGGAGAGGCACAAAGGGCCCCAGCCACAATTCTCTATTGTGGTAGCAATGGATGAGCAATCAAGGCCTAGCTTCTCAGGAGGTGATGCGGGCTGGTTCTTAAGTACAGTGTAGTCCCCGAACCCCCACAAAGTAATGTTCACACACTGTATTACTGAAAACAGTCTTTATATAATTAATATTCAAAGGTATGTGCACGATCATAATAACGCACTGACTCGGAAGGCAATAATGATAAATATATACAATTCTAAAGTGGTACCACTAATGTTATCGAATCTCATTAAAGTGCATCAACTGTACGGTTAAAATGTCACACAGATTAATAACGAGGAAACCAGCAATAGAGATAGGCAGGAACGTAAGATGGCTGACACAATAGGCAGAATGCTGGCCCCGTTACCTAGACACAGTTCTGTGTGGAGATCCCCCCCACCTGGGCAACCTGTAAAATAAGGATGTATCGCACAGCCCAGTCCATATGTTCAATAGTCTTACTTCTTCCTATTAAGGTTGTACCCCCCCAATGTACCTGGTGGAGTAGAGTTCTCCGATGCGTCGACCGATCCTTCTTGAGTGCCTCCCTTTCAGGCGGGAGCCACGGATCGTCGAGAGGTGTCGGGGAACTTGGCGTTCAGTGTCGGGGGAATCGACGGCCCTTCTTGAGTGCCCTCCCTTTAAGGCGGGAGTCACGGGTCCTCGAACGTCCGACGGTGAACAGGGTGAACTACGGCAGGGAAGTGACAGCTTCGCTCCTAGCGGTGCTCGTCGACGACAGAGCGTTGGCGTCCTGCAAGGAGGAGGCGTGCGGGGCACCTTAGTGACGATAGTTCTGTACTGCAAAGAGATGATGAAGAACTGTGGCCCAGCAAGGACGTTGAGTCGTCAGCGTCTCTGTGGTTCTTAGGTGGCGGGAAACCCACCTGTGGATGCTCCTCGGCGCGTCGACAGTCGGGCCTTCTCTAGCGGGAGACAAGCGGGTGACGATGCAGACGAGAGCGTCCGATGATCAATGGAAGTTCTTAGGCAAACGGGAGCACGGCGGCTCCGGTCGGCGACGGCGGTCGGCGACAGTGGCGGACAACAGTCCGAGTGATTTTCCTTGGAGTTCCGCAGCAGTCCCCACATTGGGTCGGCAGCCTGTCGAAGGTCTGTCTACCAGGGAGCGTTGGCAAAGATCAGCTGTGCTCGTAGCTCGGGAAGAGGTCGCCTTACCAGGTCCTCTCTGGGTCAGTCTTTGGAGGCACAGCAGCTTTCAGATTGCGAAGGAGAGCAACAGCAATTCTTCTCGTACAGCAGGGCTTCAAGGTCAAGCGTCAGTTACTCCAGTTACTCGTCGTAGTGGACTTCAGCTTCTGAACACGATTCCTAGCAGTGAGAGGTCCCCAGATACACTGTTGATCTCCCATTCATTCCGCTGGGTCACACTCAAGCATCCAATCACGACTACGGGCATTCAGGCAGGCAGGCAGCCAATCAGGCACACGAGGTATTCAGGCCATTCATTTCTCTCCAGACACTCACAACAAGTTATGTGTATTGGGACAAGTTCCGAGCCATTCAACACTCCAAGCTGCATTCATACCGGTTTCGGGCAGGGTGTCTCAGTCATTGTGTCAACCACCAGATACTAGACACCCACAACACAGAATGCATATTCATCATACACTCTATTCACCCAGGTCCCACCCACAGGAGGTACCCACAACATACATTACCGGGAAGTCTCCAGCTAGTCTGGCCGGGCCTTCACAACAACACCATAAATGGCTTTTCCACCCAACACTCGGTCAGGGGCAGAGTCAAGGCTTCCCAGGACTTTGGGAAAACAAGGTAATGGGTAATAGAAAGCAAGAGTCCACCGGGGCCATCTTGTTTTCCATCAGGAATCAACTGATCCCAATGGCAGGGCCGGGGTATCCCAAAATGGAGGATACTCCGCGCACCTGTCAAATTCAGCATGGAGCTGCCACCAGCCCATACCCTGCTCTGCGGGCCACCCACAGGTGTCCAAAAACATACACTAGGGGCACAGGGTTGTACCCCCACTCATGGGTGCCATAAGGGTATCCCACGGGTCAGTTCACCAAACCAAAAGAAAGAGCTGCACCGCCAGGAGTCCCACATGAACTCCTGCACGGAAAACACGACAGAACACACGATAAAAAGCAGTAAAGGACAAGGATACGGAGGCCCTGTCCCTCCGATGCATTTCCAGCATCACAGGGACCAAGACGACTATTGCACACAGGACCAACGACCGCAACAGCACGGACTGACAGAGTGCCCACCCGCAGGCACACCAGCCCATGACACAGATACCACAGATGCAAGCACCCGTACCACAGTATTTGCAATCGCCACAGATTTGAGGCAGCACGCAACAGGTGCTACAGATACAAAACAGCTTACAGCCAAACGACGGCACAGTGTTGCGCATAGACTCTGTCGCAACAACCCCCGTTAGGAACCTGGGAGGGGTCACCATGGTGGGGAACAATTAATTTTCTGGGAATGGGATGTCCTTATACCCTCAATAGGACAGCCCACAGGCGGACTTGATGTGTTCCATCCTGTTGATCACACCCAACCCTGTGGAGGAACCTCGCATTGGGGTGGCGATGGGTGACAAAACGTGTTCCTTTCTTGTAGACCCAGAGGTGACAAGGTCCTGCATTCAAGAGGGAATATTTAGGTTGTTAGGCAATGCCATGAATAGTCAAGGATTCTCTGGGGCTCGGTAAGTGGTTCCTGTTACAGACAAAATCTCCCTTTCTATAGGGGAACTTGATTTATCTCTGCCTTTATTTTACTCTCGACAGACCCCTGTAAACCTACCGGGACGAGACATGAGTTGACTAAAAATGATAATTTCATTCACAGTCAAGGTGATAGTGTGCTCTACACCAGGGATATACTTTCTCAACGTAAGAGAGATCATTGAAGCCTATTGTGGACAGAAGGTACAGAGGGGGGGTTTGCCAGTAGATGAGGAGCTGTTCCAGTACGGGACTGAGATTGCAATTGCATGGCTCCCAGGGAAGATGTGGCATGTCCCAAATGAGTATTTGTTCAGACCAGAGATACCATTGCATGAGGCATCAGGGACAATAATACCAATTGAGATCGAGGCAGTGATTGTGAGGGACGAGTGGATAGCACTACATGGGATGGACGACGCAGACCGATCATGGCGAGCAGCGATCGCCATAGCAGAAGGTTCCAGGCTGACCACAGTGACAGACTTAAGATTTGTTCAAAGACGAACGATCCGAGCACGAAATGGTGTTCGAAATGAGTGTGACTTATTGGTTGAAAATACACTACAGAGAGAGGTACCACAGATGTCAATGGTGCTAGAAGCACCACCATCCTTCTGCGAGGAGGATTTGGCCAAGGTACCCAGTGTCCTATGGACCGCAAGTCCCTATGATTTGGTGCTACTGAAAGGAGTGGGGGGAGTGAAGATGAAACAAGAGCAATTTTATCTAGAGTGAAACAATACCCACTATCAAGAGTCGGACAAGGGCATTTATGAGACGAATGCAGCACTAGTGGAGTGAGGCATTCTAATACCATCAGAGTCCCCATGCAACACGGCTATGTACCCAGATAAGAAAGTAAAAAGGGGGTCAAGGCGTTTCATCCAGGACTAGTGCCCCCTTAATCACATTGTGGAAGCAGAGTATCCTCTGGTTTCAAATCCAGCGACAATTTTGTGCAGCATTCCGGCGGAAGCTGCCTGTTTCACGGTCATAGACTTGGAAGAATGTATTCTTCTCTGTACCACTACACCCAGACTCGCAAGACTTGACTTCCTTTATGTTTAGAAACCAGAAGGGGAAACATTGAAGACTTCCTCAAGGGTACTGCGAGTCACCCTCTATATTCCATACGGTCCTCCAGATGGACCTAGGCAATGTACAGATGGAGAGCACTGTTCTACAGTACGTAGATAACATTTTAATCTGCAATACGGTAGACGACCAGTGTAGAAATGACTCAGTAAACATTCTGACCGTGTTAGCTGACAAGGGATACAATGTGGCCAAAGCCAAACTACTGTACTGTCAGAAAGAAGTGCTATACGTTGGACAGATGATCTAAAAAATCTCTGAAGGGTAATGCCAGAAAGGGCGGAGACGACACGCAAGACAGCAAAACCCACGACAGTGAGAGAGATGCAGCAATTTTTAAGGTTGTGTAATTACTGCAGAGAATGGGTTTTTTATTACAACGCGTACAGCAGGCCTTTACTAGGAGCTCTGAAGGAAGCATAGAATGGACACAAGACAATAGGATGGACAACAGAAATGACTGAGCCATTTGATGAGCTGAAAGAAGCAATATGCACAACACCAGTGTTTGGGATCCCAGACTACAAAAAGGAATTCTTCTTATTCTCATACTCCGATGGGATGGTGATGAAAGCAGTACTGACACAAAAGACAAGTTTGGGGCACAAATCCATAGCCTACTACAGTGGGAAGCTTGACCCAGTAATGAGTGGACACTACCCTTGCCAACAGGCTTTGGCTGCTGCTGCATTCGCAGTGAACAAATCAGCAAGTACTACCATGGGGTGCAGCACCACTCTTTATGTGAAGCATGACCTCTTTCCGATACTGGAGAAACAAAAGAGCACACTGACAACACAGAACACATCAGGGTACAAGGTATTAATCAAACCCATCACTCAAGGTGGTGAGGTGAAGAGTTGCTAACCCAGTGATCTTTCTCGCAAAAGTCTTACAGGAAGATGACTACGCACACAACTGCTCAGCCAACCTACAGGAGTTCAGTGACAACCGCAAGGTCCAGGAGTACGTACTTGAGGGGGGAGACGTGCTTTGCATTGATGGTTCTTCGACAATTGATCAGACGGATTGGGGGTCAGACTTATAGGAACTGCAATGGTGAGGTTGTGAGAATATGAAACAAGTGAGGCAGAGGTTAGTGCATGATTGCCATTACATTATGGCACGAGCAGCAGAATTAGTGGCCTTAATATTAGCATTGGATCACAGCAGGGGAAAGGAGTTGGTATACTCAAACTCCGCCTAAGTGACGTCAACAGTACACTCAGGACTGTCATGATGGATGAGGAGGGGCTACAGGAGGGTGACAGGTCACCAGTACAGCATGCACTTTTATTGGGCAGATTAATTGAAGTCCTACAGTATCCCGTGCAGCTAGCCATAGTGTAGTGCCAGGCACACACATGAGGGGAAGACCTTTTCTCAAGTCGAAACGAAGCAGCAGACTTGGAAGCAAATTGAGCTGCATGTTTTGAAGAGCCCCTAGAAATGGAGGCCTCATCACATGACCTAGACTATGCAAGGACAATGGTACTAAAGTAAGGATACAATGTATTACCAGAAACACAGATAATGGAACTGCAGGGAGCTCCACATAGGGAGGAGAGAGACGTGTGGAATAGGCGGGGGATGTACCATTTTTCCCACAGACACCCTATAGTGATAGAACAACACAGGAAAAGTGGTGATGCCATTCGCATTACTGCACTGACACATCTACATTATCCAATGCACACAGGAAAAGAGGGAATTGCCGCCCATATTACAGAAACCTGGTTCTGTCCTAATGTGGCTGAATTTGTAAGCAATTCACTGAAGGACATACGTTGAGAGTCGTAAGAGGAGCCATACCTCGACCAGCAGGCACATTCCAGCATCTCGACGTTGACTATGTCGACATGATCCAAGTTTGCCATGGATACCGCTACATGATAGTGGTTGTGTGCCCGTTCTCTCGTGGATTGAGGCAGTTCTTTGTCCCCATCCTGATGCCCTCAGGGCAGTGAAGTTCTTGGTCTGGGAAGTATTCCCACAATGGGGTGTGTGTGAGGTCCTCCGGTCCGACAATGGCCCTCACTTCGCCAATGAGATGTTCAAACACGTTACCACGTTGCTGGGCATTCAACATACATTCTCTTGTGCTTATCACCCGCAAGCAAATGGGGTGTGTGAACACCTAAATAACATCTTGAAGGAGAACCTAGCCAAAACAAAGAAGAGTACAAACAAAAACTGGCTCCATTGCTTACCCCTTGCACTCCTTGCATTACGCAATAAGCCCGGGTCCGACCACCATTTAACTCCTCATGAAGTGGGGACAGGACCGCGCATGCAACTTCCCTTTTCTCTTCCGATTAGAGCACTTAAGAGTGCTGAGTAGTACAAATGTTAAGCCAGGAAATGTACGATTACATTATCTCCTTGATTCTTAGTGCCTCTTTTATCTCTCGCCAGTTACAACACCGGGGAGGCCCAGAAGACAGCCGAGAGAGCAACAGTGAAGTGACAACGAACTAAAGGACTCTGGGACAGAGAGTCTTGTTAACATTGGTGACATTGTTCTCTTGAGAAACATTGTAAGGAGGTGGGACACGCCCATGTTTACCGAAATCACATTGTTGAGGCAGTAGCAGACAAGACTGTCAGACTAGCAGGGAAGTCAGTCTAGAAAGCCCTAGAAGGCGGAGGCCTCACCTGGGAACGAGATCGACAGGGCCAGCGATCAGCAGCAAGAGGAGAGAAACGATAATTCTTAACTTACACTGCCGAAGGGGGACACCCGATTGTTCCTCACTCAAGGGCAGCAGAGTTGGGGCAAGCACTGTTGACCCATTCAGTGTGAGGCTACACTGTCTGTTATTTGATCCTTTTTGATCCTTTATATACATTCCTCGAGAAAGCGGACTGTGATAATTGATGACTGTTACCCACTGATTTCCACCCTGATGCCTTTTCAAACCAATTTGTCCACAATGTTAGTAGACGCAGCCGATATTTGAGCCCATTCGCTTAGATTATACTATCTTGCTTTTGTAGCATATTTGGTCAAAGCCTACACACAACTTTGACAGGGAAACCCTTCTGTTCTTACTAAGGGACCCTAGAATTAGATCTGTGGGAGCAGTTATTTATCTTCGCCATAACCTACTATATGGTTTACGGAATTTAAAGATTCATTTGACACTAACACAATAACGCTCACTTTTGTGCATTTCAGGCAGGCAACTATATCTTTAAGTTGCACAAAGATCCAAGATGGGTGAAATAATTTTAAAAAAGTACTTATTTTGTTGTGTCTCTTCTTTCCAAGTGGAGTATTTGTGTTCATATTCTGACGAATTGTTTACTGCGAGACCGCTGTATCCTCTACTAACATTATGTCAGGATTCCACGTGCCTCCACTAGCTCTAAGTTACGACTCTCTCATATTGGAAACACTGGGCATATCCCCACCATGAGACAACACGCTCACAAGTTACATTCTCACCCGCATATGCTTTCTTTGCCAAAAAACATAAGTTTCTATTCGTCAACGCAGTCTCTCCACTACAATAACCAGAGACCATTGCAAGCCCGCAATAGAGGACGTTACAGCCGAGACTGGAGGTTACCTGGCGATATCAACTCTCGCTGCTTTTTTACTGTCACGTGATGCATCCCACACCTCCTTCCTTAACCGCAGTGCTTCTGAATTTGCTTCTGAATTTGCAGAATTGCGACTGGATTTTGCCTCATTGATTTTGTTCTTATGCATTACCTGGTTTATTGAAACCTGCTTTGGTTATCGTTCTACTGCCATCTTATTTCGTGCATCTTGCTGGTCTTCCTGGAATCACGATGAGATGAAGTTCAGTACCCCTTTGTACTGCTACACAAAGACTTGAGACTTCCTTGTGTGTGTTAGCGGTATCACGTTAGGGGTCCTCCTTCAGTCTTGGTAGCCTTTGGACTAGAGACTCACAGGCCTAGGCATCCTCGTTTGGTCAGGTGTAGTCTGAAGGGGTTGCTCCATTTTAACTTTCTTCTGCTGCTTCTACGACTCTGAATTGAAGTTGTCCTTCTGGGTGGTCTTTTCCGGGTCCGCGGTAAGACATACCTCCCTAGTTTATTAATCGCATTCCCTGCATTTATACAACATCATAGTATTAATGTTAGGGTACATGTCTTTCAGATTTAGACTTTACACCTGGGAAGGGACATACCGGTAGAAGCTACCTACTCTCTCAGCACTCTAGGATTATCATCCGCAGTTTTTCACCATTTTCAGAGGTTAGTCTGGGTTTCTATTGAGACTACGATCTACTCCATTCTAGGAAATAGTAATAATTAGTGTCATTTTCTTCTTGGGTAGCCTGGTGTTCGTTGGATCCATTCTTTCAAAGAATAGATCCTACTGTCTAGTTTACACTACAGACAGTAAGTTATATTGTTGGGAAGAATCTGTCGGCTACACTACAAGGGCAAGTAGAGATGGATTCTGACATATTCAGAAGTCTTCCCAATGGATCCCCACAAAACTTTGGCTTTGGTTATGCAAGTAGTTGCCGAGCTACGGAACGATATGGCGACTGTTCATGCTGATACACAAGCTCGCATAGACTCACTGCAGGTTGGTTTACAGCCTACTGTGCCCGCCGCTCCCATTCCGGCTGTAGCCTCAGGATCTGAGGCAGATGATCTGTTTTTAGGTAATTTTCAAAGAGACCATTATTTGTTTGTGTTTTGTTGCATTTTTATCATACAAAGACTGTCTTCCAAGCGAAACATTTTTTTGGCTTTATTCAGTTTCTATGGAGGGCAGATATTCTTTAAAATCCCACAAGTCCCTGGTTGGTCCCATGACGTTCATACCATGAGACCATGGTGTGTGTAGGTGAGTGTAGTTAAAATTTGATAGGTGGACCAGTGTTTTAATAAAGATTCTCCTCTATCCTCATGAGTGGTATCCTTTATTTCTCCTGAACCTCAAACGCAGAATGTTCAAAAATCTTGATCTTTCCTTTATTCTATGGAGAGATCAAACTGTGATCTGGCACAGGTTCTTCAATTTTAGTCCATTTTCTGCACAGACACAGTATAAAGATGAGCCGACCGGTTTCAGTAGTATTGAGGTATTAACACCACTTTCATCAGGGCTGTAACAGCTGATATTGAGTGGTCTGCTGTTTATGAGATTTTAAATGAGCTTGATCTGGCTGTTTGTTTTTGAGGATCCGCCTGTAAGAAATACAAAGCGGGTGGGGGAGGAGAGACAAGGAGAGCAAAGTGAGCTCCAAGTGAAGGCTAAATCGGTAACATCTATTATTAAGCCATAGGGGCGATGCCACGTCTTACCCTCAACAATGGTATCCTCCTTTTTCAAGGTGGTCCTTCTCCAAGACTGAGTACCTTCAGTCTTCCTGCAGGAGCCGGAGCTGATCAGCCACATCCGATGTACCCTAAACAGAAACCATGTGTGGTTCTTAAGTCTAGGTCACCAGATATGACAACAATGGTATCACAGATTTTGTAACAGTTAAAAACCATGTTCGAGATGGAACATGTACTAGCCCAGTAGTTCAGAACATAGAGGGGCAACTCAATAATGAGCGTACCCCTATATACATGCACAGAAACACCTTGGTTGTGTGAGGACAGGAGGAGTTGATACATTTGACACTCATCAGTGTGCAACAAGGTCTATAAGTAACCTAACGTGACAGTATCATGCAAGAGTGTATGAAAATGACATTTTATTAGATTGTGGCAGCTTCCTATTGTTATGGTCTTTTCCCATGTAGTATTGTGCGAGTAGCGTTCCGGTATGATTCCAAAGGAGCGCTGTACGAAGAATAGTTCAAGTAAGCCTACGTGTTGAGTCACGTGATTGAATATCACATGGAAGGGTGGAAAAAAACATCAAAAACGGGCTACAACGGTTTTCTACGTATACAGATAGATCTATATGTAAACTTGGGGTGTCTCTTATTCATATTGAGCTTCGTTACGGCGTGGTTGTGTACTGGCAAATAACAGAAGGGATTTATTTAGGAAGCCTAGCATGGAAAATCATACGGAAAAGAATCTGAAAGACCAGACTACGCATTCAATAACGTGGCAGGATGTCACGTGATGACGGTAAGGGCAGGACACAGAAAACGGACTACACGTGTTTACTACGAGTTCCTGGTTAATGTAGTACCCGCTCCACAAACAATTGTGCTAAGTAGTGTATGCAGATTAGCAGGTAAAGGAATAAATCCCAGGTGTATGTATGGACCAAGGCACAGTACTACAGTTGTGATGACCATCGCGTGGGTAGCACATAAAGTCTATCACGTCGATGTCTCGTTAGGAGACCGGAATTCTGCAGCAACCCTATTTACCACATTAAAAATCATTCCCACATATCATTAGGGCTCCATACATGATGCTAAATATATAGAAGTGCTGTTATGCAGATGTCCCCAACTTGAGATAGAAGAAAGGTATAATCTAATCTGGGGTATGGATCAATAGCTCTGACAACTCTGGATGGTACAGTTGCAAAAGTCCATATGCCTACAGACGGATATATATAATAATAACATGATATAATAGTAGCCCATCTGTGTCCAGACCGAGTAGGAGGTGACTGTGCATATAGATTATGCTTGATGGATATGGTTACGCCAAATGGAAAAAAGCTTCCAGATTGCTTGCTAGAGGACCGAGACTAGGCAATACATGAGAAGATACCAAATGGCATGCAACGCATCTAAAGCATATAACATGTAAATACAGCTTAGACTGAAGAATAGTGTTGATGTTTAGTTAATGGTTGTGACAACGTTGCCATGGTCTGACAAGATGTTGGTTCATTGAGACCGTTGGTATCCGACCTTAGCCTCCATTGTTGTTCTCGTCTGTATAACAAATCGTGGAGATTCCCTCCCCTTGTTGGAATGTTGACTTTCTCAATAATGGACCACGTAAAGTCCTGGGGGTTATGATTCTTTTTTAGGAAGTGTTCGACCATTGGTGCTGGTGCTTTTTTAGTCCGGATGCAGGATCGATGCTCCACCAATCTGGTTCGCATAGGGCGTGCGGTCATACCTATGTACCTCAGGCCACATGGGCAAGTGATCACATAGATCAAATTCTTTGTATTACAGTTTGTTCGGTCCCTCTGTGTCCAAGGATATTTCCATCCTATGTCGATCACCTTTGTTTTCATTGTACTTGTACATGATGCTCCGCACGGGCCATGTCCTGTCGGTTTTGTTTGACTCCAAAGGGTGTCTTGTTTTTGGTCTGTGGGTTCTTTGTAGGTGTGAATTAAGGAGTCCTTTACATTTTTCCCTCTTTTAATAGCATACCTTGGTACTGGTAAGTTTGTCTCGCCCACGTTCAATATGGGCCAAAGTCTGAGCACTTCCTTTTTTAACTTGTTGGCCATTGGAGAGTAGGTAAAGACTGCTGTGAAGTGGTCATCTGGGCTCTTCTGTTTCTTGTGTTGTTCTAAAATGCAGTCTCTCATGATGTTTCTTGCCCTTTTCTTAGCCTGTTTGATGATCCGTCTTGGGTATCCTCTATTTCGTTGTTTTTCGGTCAGTTGATCTGCTTGTCTCTCATAGTCTACCACATTGGTACAGTTCCTCCGATATCTAAGAAATTGTCCAAAAGGCAAATTTTGTTTCAAGCTGGCTGGATGGAAACTTGAGAACTTGAGCAAGGAATTTCTATACGTGGGTTTATTGAACACAAGGGTTGTAATTACATTGTTCCTTATCTCTAATCTTGGGTCCAAAAAAGGTAGGCCTGTCCGACTATGTGTCTCTGTGAATGTCAGGTAGGGATTTTGTTGATTCAGCCAGATGAGAAATGATGTTGGATCTTCGTCTGTTGTTTTGAAAATCAAGATGTCATCAATATATTTGGCCCATAGATCTATATGTCCAAGCCACGAGTTTGTGAGTGGGTAGATGGTTTGTTCTTCAAATTCAGCCACATATGAGTTGGCCAGGCTTGGGGCGAAGGTAGCACCCATGGCGGTGCCCGAGATTTGCTCATAGAATGTTTTCTAAGAAATCATTCTTTGTGAGGGCTATCTATGCAAGTTGCATGATTAGATTGACTGGAGTATCCAGAGGAGGTTGGGCATTCCGCAGGACTTTCTCCACTACCTGTAGAGTAGCCATCTGGGGGATCTTTGTGTATAGTGCTTCAATGTCCATGGTTACCAGTATATTGTGTTCTAAATTGAATGGATGATCTTTTAGAAGTTTCAGTACCGCAGTGGTGTCTTTCAGATGTGACTTGATCTCGCATATCATTGGTCTTAAGAAAAAATCCATAAACTCAGACAGAGGCTCCAAAATGGATCCGATGCCGGACACAATCGGCCTGCCTGGTACTGGTGTTTTCCCCTTGTGTACTTTGGGGAGTGCAGAAAATGCTGGTTTTCTAGGCGTCTTTGGATTGAGGAATTCATATTCCTTAGAGCTAATATGGCCTTTCGTTGCAGCTTCCTCCAGGATGGGCAGAATTAATTTACGGATATCCTCAATAGGATCTTTGCCAAGTTGTCTGTAGCTGGTATGGTCATTTAGTAATCTAAAGACCATCTCATTGTAGTCCTTTGTATCTTGAATCACTGTTGCCCCTTCTTTATCCGCAGGTTTTGTTGTGATATCGCTGTTTTCAGTGAGGGTACGTAGAGCTGTTCTATCCTTCGACAAATTATTAAATGCGTGGGATTCTTCTTTTTCGAGTTCCTCAATCTTTTTCAGAAGGGCCTTTTCAAGGATGATTTCAGGAAAGAACCCATTCGAAGGTGGATAGAAAGTATATTTGTTCCTCAATTTGGTAGCAGATTTCTCATCCTCCCTGTGTAGTGTAGTACCGAAGTACTGTTTCAGGCGTATCTTTCTAACCACCTGGGCCACTTCTGTCTGTTTCTGAATGGATCGGATTGTGTCGTGTTGTGGGTACAAAGGACAGTCCCTTTTCTAGAAGTGCATACTGGCCCGCATTCAGAGTGTATTTGTAAAGGTTTATCATCGGGGAGGATTCCATTTCTCCCACCACTTTGTTCCATGTAAAGTGGTTGTTCAGGAATAGACATCTGTATCTGTGCCAATGGTTCTATTATCAGGCTTTCCCTAGTGGTTGTCCTGTTGTCAAGTAGCCATGTGACTGTTTTCCTCTCTCTCATTATGGAAGTGCTGTTGTGCCTCCACGTCCTCTGCTCCGTGTCACTCGTGATGACTGGTTCTGCCATTGCTGATTCCACTGACCTCTGTTCTTGCTTTTAGATTTTTTTCCCTGTCCCCTGTGAAAAAAACTGTGGGGCCATTTGGGCATTTGTGTTGGATATGAGGGGTGGGGCATTACTTATGCTTGCAATGCTTTGATTGCTTCCACTTAAGCTTCCACTTGAGAAGGTCAAGTTTTGGGGCCTCAGACATGACCACTGGATGCATTTCTTGTTATATTGATTGAAATGTTGGCCAGCTGATGTTGGAACTTAGCTCTGGTCTTCATAATATGCATCAGTTATATAGGGGTATATTTTCTCT
The DNA here is from genome assembly GCF_040938575.1 of Ambystoma mexicanum. Taxonomy (NCBI): domain Eukaryota; kingdom Metazoa; phylum Chordata; class Amphibia; order Caudata; family Ambystomatidae; genus Ambystoma; species Ambystoma mexicanum. Next base: position 1,446,758,259 of record NC_090922.1, on the reverse strand, counting down.
TGAGAAAAATGGGCTAAATCTTTCCTGAGTTTAGTCACCTTTTTATTCTGATGGAATTCCTTAAATTCCATTACGTGACTCAGCATGTAGGCTTACTTGAACTATTCTTCATGCAGCGCTCCTTCATACCAAAACGCTACTCGCACGATACTACGTGGGAACGGACCGTAATGGGAAGCAGCCACAATCTAAAAGGTCAGTTTCATACACTTTGAATGATACTGTCACGTTAGGTTACTTATAGACCTTGTTGCACACTGATGAGTGTCAAATGTATCCACTCATCCTGTCCTCCTACACCAGAGTTTTTTCTGTGCATGTATATAGGGGCACGCTCATTATTGAGCTGCCCTTGTGTTCTGAACTACTGGGCTGGTACATGTTCCATCTCGCACATGGTTTTTAACTGTTACAAAATCTGTGATAATATTGTTGTCATTTATCTGGTGACCTAGACTTAAGAACCACACATGGTTTCTGTTTAGGTTACATCGCATGTGGCTGATCAGCTCCAACTCCTGCAGGAAGACTGAAGATACTCAGTCATAGAGAAAGGACCGCCTTGAAAAGTGAGGATACCATTGTTGAGGGTAAGACGTGACACCGCCCCCATGGCTTAGTAATAGATGTTACCGATTTAGCCTTCACTTGGAGCTCACTTTGCTCTCCTTGTCTCTCCTGCACCACCCGCTTTGTATTTCTTACAGGCGGGTCCTCAAACAAACGGCCAGATCAAGCTGCATTTAAAATCTCAAGAACAGCAGACCACTCAATATCAGCTGTTCCAGCCCTGATGAAAGTGGTGTCAATACCCCAATACCACTGAAACCGGTCGTCTCATCTTTATACTGTGTCTGTGCAGAAAATGGACTAAAATTGGAGACCCTGTGCCAGATCACAGTTTGATCTCTCCATAGAATAAAGTAAAGACCAAGATTTTTGAACATTCTGCGTTTGAAGTTCAGGAGAAATAAAGGATACTTTACGCATGAGGATAGAGAGAATTTTTATTAGAACTCCGGTCCACCTATCAAATTTTAACTATACTCGCCTACACACACCATGGCCTCATGGTATGAACGTCATAGTACCAACCAGGGACTTGTGGGATTTTAAAGAATATCTGCCCTCAATAAAAACTGAACAAAGGCGAAAAATTATTTCACTTGGAAGACAGTCTTTGTATGATAAAAAGGCAACAAAACGCAACCAAATAATGATCTCTTTGAAAATTACCTAAAAACAAGATCATCTGAATCATAATGTGGGACTACTATGACTAAGGGAAGATTCTGGTGTTAGACGACCATTTAGGTCCAGCACGTGGATAGCCTCAGGATCTGGACCATCTTTACCTCGACTGGAAGCCGGTCCTGTCTTTATGACCGCCCAGTTCCCTTTGGCACCTCCAGAAAGATTTAACGAGGACCCCAAGTTCTATCGAACATTTCTGAATCAATTCCCGCCTGCATTGTTTGTCGCCCAAAATCCTTTCCGGACTCCAAAGCGGCTCTTCTACTGTCGCATTTCGGCAGCACAGCCGCATCCTGGGCTAATCCATTATTGGAGTCAGCGAGCCCATTATTGCTTGATTGTGATGCACTAATTGAAGCCATGGGCCAGGTCTTTGATACTCCGGATAAGACCCAAGCCACGGACCTGGAACTATTAGGGTTGTAACAATGCGATTCTTCCTTGTTATTTTATTTGGCCTGATTTAACCAATTGGTAGCCGAGACAGGTTGGCCAGATGACAAAACGCAGCCCATTTTTATGAGTTTATCGGATCTCCTAAAGGCAACCATCCCAATGGATCCCACAGCCTTTCCTGATTTGCTTGATTTAGTTCTTCAGATCGATACCAGAAAGGCTGAACAGAATCTCAATCTGGAAAAATGAAATACCCTTCATTTGGATGATAGACGTATCTTGATGGCCGAAGGCCAACCGTTTTATGCACAGAATTATAGAAATACAGACTGCTATGCTTGACCAACAAGCGGCCATTTTAAACGTAGCAAGAATCGCCATTTTGTTGGTTAACCATTGCTCATTGCTTTCTGTCTAAACTGCTTTGCAGCCTGAAATTCTTGCGAGTTCTGCTTACTCTGCTCAACTGTTAACATTGTTGTCTGAATATGAAAGGGCAAGGCCGCGGGACTGAGGAGTTCGTTGAAACTCCTCATGAGCAGCCCAGGAAGGAATGCCCACGCTCCCTCTCCGTAGCCTTGAGGGAGAGCTGCAGGGCATTTAATCATTTCACAGCTGCCAGCCAGTCTCGTACTGTTTGCAAAGGTAGCGGGCGCCCCTCTCTCGACAGAACAAGGCCTGATAACCTGTTCAGTGGTTATTAACCACTCGAGAGTTCGCAGCCACTGCTTCTACTCACTGTGCCTTTCACAGATGGGAAATATCCATTTGCATATCAGTGAGTAAAAGCAGTGGCTGCGAACTCTCAAGTGGTTAATAACCACTGAACAGGTTATCATGTCTGTTCTTGCGAGAGAGGGGCGCCCGCTACCTTTGTAAAACTATTTAAGGAACCTGGGATTGGTAACCCTAGGTCTCCTGGGGGCAACCAGACATGGTCTCCCTCTCACTGTGCTTAGAGAGGCATCAGCTTCACCTCACTGATGATCCCCAACAAGGGTGAAACACGTGTATGGGGTTGCTGGTGGTACTCTCGTTCAGATTGGAATTGCCATTGTATTTCGGTGCTGGACTGCCCCTGGGCAGGACAAAGACTGATATGCAAATGGATATTTCCCATCTGTGAAAGGCACAGTGAGTAAAAGCAGTGGCTGCGAACTCTCAAGTGGTTAATAACCACTGAACAGGTTATCATGTCTGTTCTTGCGAGAGAGGGGCGCCCGCTACCTTTGTAAAACAGTCTCGTACTGTGGTAGAATATGATAGAATAAAGCAGCTAAAGCTTGAATTATGCTCTTCTTACGGCCCCCCTTCACAAAACCCTTTAGATCGTGTCGGCTCCCAGGACACGAATAGCACCTCATAGATAGCAAAGCTTGGAATGTGACTCTTTCCCCATGTGCAGCTTGCTTGCAAGAACAGAAGCACCATGTTCTGTTCAACACTAGAAGATGCTTCCGCACTTTCTAAATTGCACATTGTTACTAGAATAGACATCGAAAGTGTTATAATTGTCATACTCGTCGGAAATGTCCATCATCATCCCGAGTTCAAAGAAACTCAATAAAAGGGGCGTGTTAAACATGACATAGCTGATTATATGATATGCATTTTGTATATATGTAACTGATGTACGTAATTCGCTCTCTTGCGTCCCTCGAGGTCTAGAGAATACACGTCGCGGGGCGTGAGACCACAGTTGGCCAATTGGGACTATTTTGCTTGCAATAAACCCTAGCATTGGGAATTTGAACCTCGTGTCTGGCGCATCCTTTCGTGTATGGTTATTGCCTTGTTTCCATATCGCGAGCGACCCCTAAGGGCCCCTTTCAAGATGGCGCCCGAATAGGGACCCTCCCCCACTTGCCCCATCGTATACGCTGTAACGGAGTAAAGGTGGAGAACGGCAAGGACGGGACGATCGAGCCGGGATCAAGAGGTGTACGGGGCGCCCTGTAGAAGTGAGGAGAGATTCATTCGCAGATCTGCACACATCTGATCCCTGATCGACGTACCGGGCCAGAGGGCAAAGGAGGTGAGGGTCCCGAAACAAGGCAGAAGCCAGAGAAGCGTAGACACGACGTTGGGAGAGGTTGGGTCAGGACACAGGCGACTTGTTTTATCAGGTGAGTCATTCCCCGATTCAAACGAAACCCTGATTATTGATAGAGTGTTGATTTTGCAAATTCAAAAATCCAGAGTAAGGTTGGTTTACCAAGGGGAAGGTTAAAAACATGCCTGGAGTACTGTCCACTTTAGCGGGGCTTTTCCGCTGCGGTAGACAGTCCTTGGAAAATGGCCAAAGTGCACCGCCTGGGGGAACGCCGGCTTATGACATGTATGCAAAATGTGTCGTGGGTGCGATAATATTTTGTGAAATTTGGAATAGGCAAACTAGAAAGCAACAGGACCATCAGTGGCCGATTAATGGTAGCTTTGAGATTGCGAGGATAGATAACTTAGAAAGGGTGTTGATAAGGGAAAAAGCGTGACCCACAGCTTTTGAGACTATCAAAGATTGGAGGAGGGAAGCAATGCTCCGACTTAGGAGTAGAGAGAAGCATGCGTGTAGGCACAAATCGAAGCTTGAGGTAGCAGAAGAAAAGGAGTAGGAGGAGTGGACGGCAAGTCTAAGACGGGAAGGGAGACGTGAGCAAATGAACATAGAAGGAATATACCCGCAGCAGGAACTACACATAGCAGACGAATTAATGGAACATTTGTTAACCCATACGGGTCGAGGCCCAAAACCAGGATCGAAACCAAACACGCCAGTAGTGACTGCGCAGGCCCAGCCAGTAGCTCTCATATCCCCTCCCGCAGCCCAAGCACGTCCCCTCACGCAAGCATTAACCCACGCCACACCAACAGCTCGAGCCCTCCCACAAGCGCAGACCGCAGATGCACAATTTCCCAGCACCCAGCAAGGCCCTTCACAGATGCCACCTGTGTCACTTGTCCCATCCGCACCTCCCGCTCCAGAGAGCGATTCAGCACCATCCGCCCCTCCCGAAGTCGAAATTGAGACCGGGGAGGCGAGAGGCGGGGCTGAAGGAACAGGATTTGGACGGGTAACACGCAGCGCGATCAGCAAAGAAAGAAAGGTTGAATTAGAGCAAGAGGCAGAAATGTACATAGAAGGAAATGATGGGACGGCAGCATTGGCCTCATTATATGGGTACCGAAGAAGTAACGAGAGACAGGTAGTGTTGGAATACATGGGGACATTTTTGGTGGGAGAATGGAAAAAGTTACTTGGGAATTTACCGCCACAACGATTGTTAGATTTGAATAAGTTAGCACGCAGTGCGCAAAGAGATGAAGATGTAAGAAAACATGTGTACAAACTCATTGAACTGAAAAATGAAATGGAACATAGATATGCTGAAATGTTTGCTACACGTGAATATAGTCATGAGTGTATTAAGAAAGGTAGGAAGGAGGCGTCGAGGTTGTATATGCAAAAATCGAGGCCGACAGTTTTTCCAGGTGGTGCAAAGCATATGCCGGCACCGGGATAAATAGGTGATAAACAAAGATTGCAGGCATGGGTGGGGGAAACAATGCGATGGATGTCGAACAAAAGAATGTCAGTGGAGGAAGTAAGTGAGATGTGTAATGGGTACCCATTGGAGATGAGAAAAGAAGCGATGCGAACGATGGTAGGGGTGTTACTACAGTAGGTAATTGGATACAATAAAGGTAGGGGAAATGCACAAGATGGGGGAAATTTGAATAATATGCATGGGGTGTCATTGGGATTAAATCAATGTGCGTACTGTAAAGAGAAAGGACACTGGCGAGCGCAATGCCCGCACCTACAGAATAGAGGTGGGTTTGGCCAGAGAAGGCCTCATAGAGGACATTGGGGGTCAAATGGCCCAAGCAGAAATAGCATGCAGCAGCAGCAGGGATATACCAACGGAGGTAATCAAAACCAAGCTCAACAGAACCAGGCATTGAACCAAAGTGTTCCGAACCAAAATCACGGTGGGCAGGGCCAACAGAGAAATGATCAGAGTGGAGGACACCGAGGGGGAAATGGGAATATTTTTGATACACCGCCAAACACATATTATAGCAGCAGCGGTGACTACACATCGGACGATGTGTTATTTTCGCAATAGGACAGCCCACGGCAGGGGTCGGAACCAATGTCTATTCCCGTGAATCAGAGAGGACCACACGTAGAAATGAGTCGGGAATAAGGAGCACGGTTTCCTTGTAGATACAGGGGCACAAAAGTGTTCGATAGACCACCACTTGGTTCCGTAGATCCCACTGTCGGGGCAAAAGAGTGTTTCTGTAGGGTTCGCAGGTACACCAATAATTAACCCCGTGTCCGAAGCTGTCCCAATTACAATAGGACCATTTACGGAACAGTGTCCATTTCTTCTGACAGAAAATTGTGGGGAGAACTTGCTAGGATTTAACTTGTTGAGAAAATTGGGGGCAGTTATACATTATACGGCAGATGGGGTGTTCCTCACGATTTGGCCTCACGATGCACCGGTGACGAAATTTATGTCAAAAGCGTTACCAGAAGAGCTAAGTAGAGTACCAACCTGTCTGTGGGTAATGCATGATAACGATGTAGGATGCTTGAAAATAGAGCCAGCAAAAATAACTTTGGAAGAAGGTGTTACATTACCACGAATTCCCCAGTATAAAATTTCTGTTGAAGGTGAGAAGGGATTAAAGAGTATTGTTACTGACCCGGTGAGATTGGGGGTGGTTGAAGAAATTGCAGGTAGCACGTGCAACAGCCCGATTCTTCCAGTTTACAAGAAAGGAGGCAATGAAGTACCATATCGTTTCATAATTGATCTGCGCGCATTGAACAAAGTGGTAGACCCACAATTCCCTTTGGTCCCAGATGTCACAACAATACTCGCAATGATACCGGCCACTGCAGAATACTTTAGTGTAGTTGATTTGAAGAATGCGTTCTTTAGCATTCCAGTGGATAAAAGCAGTAGATATCTGTTTGTGTTCACTCTAGGAGGTCGATCATTCACATTCACACGCATTCCACACAGATACTCAGAAAGCCCGAGCATTTACAGCAGAGCACTAAAGGAACAGCTAGAAATGCTAGAGCTACCAACAGGTTGCGCACTCTTGCAGTACATAGATGACTTGTTACTAGCTGCTGACACAAGAGATCTGCAAAGAAAGTACTATATTACTATTGACACACCTAGCGACCCATGGTCACAAGGCAAGTTTGAAGAAATTTCTGTATCATCAAAAGGATGGTGTCATATTTGGGTTTCCTACTTTCGAAAGAAGGGAGAAGTTTAACACCAGAACGCATAGAAAGTATTTCTAGTATGCCTATTCCAAAAACTCAAAAAGGAGTGAGAGCTGTAATAGGCATGGCCTCTTATTGTCGGCAGTGGATCAGTAATTTTGCGTTGATTGTGAAGCCGATGATAAAATTAACTAAAAAGGATGCAGTGATGCCTTTACAGTGGGATGAGGAATGTCAGAAAGCGTTTGAACAATTGAAAGTTGCATTATGTTCCGCGCCAGTTTTAGGCACACCAAACAACAAGAAAATATTTAGACTATTTGTGAGCAAGAGTGAAGGATGTGCATTGCCGGTTTTGACACAGGAACAAGATGGAAGAAATAGGCCGTGCGGCTATTATTCTTCCGCGCTGGACCCTGTAGCGTGCGCACTACCACGATGTTTGCGATCTGTTGCAGCGGCTGCTGCATCAGTGAAACAAACGCAAGAAATGGTATTGGGGCATACTTTAATTCTGATGGTGCCACATGCCATAGACGTTCTATTAAACAGAACACAGACGCAACACCTCCCCTCTGCTAGACTAACAAGATATGAGCTCATCTTGTTTGCACCCCACATCCAAATTATGAGGTGTAGCGCATTGAATCCTGCAGAATTAATGCCACTGCCCATAGCAGAAATTGGTGACAACGAATCACCACCCCATGATTGTTCAATGGTCACTGAAGAAGAGACAAAGGGAAGAGTTGATTTGAGCGACACCCCACAAAAAGAGCCAGATGGAGAGTCGTTTTGCGATGGCTCTTGTTCTAAATTACCTGATGGCACATCAACTGCTGCATATGCAATTACTACCCTAGAGAGTGTTGTAGAAAGCAGAAAAATCCCCTACAATTCGGCACAAACCGCAGAAATAATAGCACTGACCCGAGCCTGTGAACTCTCTGAAAATTTGAATGTAAACATATATACTGACAACCAGTACGCATTCGGGGTGGTTCATAACTTTGGTCGACTCTGGGCTGAGAGGGGTTTCTTGACATCACATGGGGCCAGGATTCAGCATGGGCCTTTGATTGTTCGATTGTTGTCTGCACTCACATTTCCAAAGCGCCTAGCTATAGTGAAATGCGAGGCGCATAAAAAAGTAACATGTAAAGTGGGAGAGGGAAACGCATTTGCAAACAGGATTGCGAAACAAACAGCCACTGATTTGGGAAATAAAATGATGACAGTACAGACTGAGGAAGTACCTTGTATGATAGAGAATGGAGTTGCCACAGTCAAAGAAATGCAGGCTGAGGCCACGACCGAAGAGATTCAGGGGTGGGCTGAGGGCTCTGCTGAGTTAGATTTGAAAGGATGTTGGGTGAACAAAGAGACCAAGAACTGGATGTTGCCAAATTGGTACGTAACCGCAATGGTTACAATGGCGCATAGCCCTACACACATTTGCGCGAAGAAGATGTTACAGCATTTATCCACAGTATGGAAAAATGAGCACATAAAAAAGAATGCAGAAAGGCTAGTGCAGAATTGTATTACGTGCCTGCAACACAATGTAGGGAAGGGAACCGTTACTCCAGTAGGTAGTTTTGGCCCACCCTCTATGCCATTCGAGGTGATCCATTTTGATTTTATAGAAATGGAAAGGTGCCAGAACTACAAATATGTGTTAGTGGTGATTTGTGCATTTAGCAAGTGGGTGGAGGCATATCCTTTAAAAGACTGTACTGCCATGTCAACAGCAAAAGTAATGTTGAAGGAGTATTTCTCCCGGTTGAGGTTGCCCCGTGTCCTGTGGTCAGATAACGGCCCACACTTTGTGGGCGCAGTAGTACTACAGATCTGTGCAGGTCTACAGATTGGCAAGCGATTCCACAGCTCCAGGCATCCCAGTTCTGCCGGGCTTGTTGAGAGACATAACAGTATCTTAAAGTCAAAGATAGCTAAAATGTGTGCTGGGAGCAAGTTGAGTTGGGTGGATGCATTACCCCTAGCGCTATTGTGCATGCGCACGTCTGTGCAGGCTAAAACTGGGCTCTCCCCCCTATGAAATTATCATGGGGAGACCGGCAAATGTATGGTGGGCACCGCAGCCCAAAAGATTATGTGAGGTCGAGCATCCTGTGTTAAGCACGTACTGTGTCCTTTTAATGCAGAAATTGCGTTTGATTCATCAGCAGGTGCAGGAGGCGTTACCAGTGAGGTACACAGGCCCGGGGCACGCGCTGGAGCCAGGAGACTGGGTGCTGCTGAAAATTTTTGAACGGAAGGAGTCATTAGCACCCAGGTGCCGCGGCCCCTACCTTTGACGACCAGAGAAAGGAAACGGTCTCGGAAACGAAAGAAACTGTTGCCAGTCCAGTGCCACAGCATCAGCCCGAGCGAGAAGTGAAAATTGAAACAAAGCCTAAGCGAGAAGTGAAACTCGAAACAGAGCCTGAGGAGGCTGCCAGGAAGGGGAAAGGGCCGAAAGTGCCCCAACGTTACTCAGCAGAAACAACATCACTGCCGAGCGACACAAACTCTGCATTGCAAACACGAGCAGAAACAACGCGTGTACCCCTTTGGCGCCCACCAGCTTCTGCATACGCACAAAGACCAAAGAAAGCAACTACATCATTGCCACGGCGCTCATCGCTACCCATCATTGTGCCGCAGGCTGACACTGAGCCTGATACTGGAAGTGCAATGGCTCTATTCACGGATCATACAATACCAGGAGTGAAACGGTATAATTTGCGGCCTCGACAGGCAAAGTGATCCACAGATCGTTGGTGTTTTTCTTTTGCCTTCGGTTCTACTCACGGACGGAGTAGGAACCAGGGTCGTAGAGGAGAGAAGTGTGAGTGTTGTGCAAATCGGACAATTCAAGACTCACGGCTCCTCGGTGCGCTTATAATAAAGTCCATGTGTCAGGAGCCAGATCAGGACAAGCTGGACGCACATAAGTACTAAGGCTGATAGAGTACATGTGTCCTAAGCCAGAGCGGGACAAGCTGGATGCACATAGTACTCTGTCAATAAAGAACTGTTCAGAAATTGTCTGAGCAGAGGGAGAAAGAACAACTAATCTTGCTCGGAGGGGATAAGTGATCTAGACTGTGAAAGGGCTGGCAGAATTGAACTGTGACATTTTCATTGAACTTTTGGCATCAAGAACGAGAGACATTTGCAACGAACTTTGCCAGCAAGAAGAAGGACGATGAAGAATAAGTCGAGATCGGTTTCAGCCTCCTCCTGCACCCCTGCTGAAAAGATGATAGTTTTAGAGACTGTAAGTTTAGGAAAAAAGCATGGTAAAAGGAATAAGGTGCTGATTTTGGACATTGGTCCTGTGTTCTCCAAGTATGGTAGTACCAACAATAATAGCTATTGAAAGCCCGATTCATGTAATCACTGGTACTTTGTCCTCAATGGAAAAAAGACATAGAGAAGGATATGGCAACAATACATTGTTGCTCATCATGAACATGACCCATGCGGTTTTAAAGAAAAAAGATTGCTGGGTTTGTGCCCATTTACTACAACACGGTGGGAAAGGGATAGGCTGGTATGTACAACCGTTATCATTGGTTTATTCATGTGAAGTATCGTTGAGTGCAATGTTCTTTGGGAAATGGAACAAGAGTAATACGGGTCAGCTAGATGAGACAAATATGAATGAATTTGAGGAAGTGATCATGAGACCTGTGGGTTGTTCTATATTTCACAAAGCTCACGTGTGTTCACCAGATCCCATGAGGAAAAATACACGAAAGACAACAAGACTAGATAGATTACATAGAATAGACCGACCCCGCCAGCTGAAGAAACATCAGTAATCACATTTGGAATAAGGGATGAATGGAATAAAGATGCTGTGCCCCCTGCCTAAACAGTAGATTACAGCCCAAAAATTGCTCCCCTATGTTTAAAGAAAAAAGGTTCCTATAAAGTAGGAACGTTTAGCAGCTGCCTGAACACAGTGGTTTTAAAGCACGAAATAGAACCTGTGTACGTAGGGGACCCTGTTTACTTTATATGTGGGGAAAAAGCATATCCATGGTTACCTAGAAACTGGGGAGGTACGTGTTACTTGGGTCTACTATTCCCAGGAGTGTTCCTCTTAGAAACTGCAGAAGTAGTGAGGTGGTTAAGAGGTAGAACCCGAAGGAGTAGTGAAGATGGAATGATAGCAATGGATGTAGCCAAATCGTTTATACCATTCTTGGCCCAAATAGAAAACTCCTATAACATAAGGAAACTGTCCAGAATACTAAAAAATACAATAGATACAACAACGGATATCTTATACAACATGACGTTGGAAGAAAAAGGAATTAGGCTAATGGCACTACAAAACAGAATGGCTCTTGATATAATATTAGTTGATCGTGGGGGAGTTTGCAAACTCGTTAAAACTGCATGCTGTGTGTTTATAGATGATTACTCCCCTACGATATTTAAAGCAATCCGGAAATTACATGTCCTAAGTTCCACACTCTCTACTGAAGAAGGGGGTTGGGGGGGATAGGATCCTGGTTTTGGGGACTATTGCGGTCCTGGGGATGGAAGCTAATTTCGATACTAGTGGTGGTGCTTGGTATATTCATAACATGTTGCTGTTGCATACAATGCCTACCAATAGTTTGCACTGAGATAACTGAGGAATGTACTAAGGGATGTATGCACATAGTGTCGAGAGGAAAACAAACGCATGGCCGAAATAACAGACACTGATGAAACAAAAACAATAAAACAATTCATGGCTATAAACATTAATGATGAAGATGATGCTTATGATATAATGAAAGGTTCAGACATAGATACCCCAGACTTATGCTCATCAGAGGAGGATACGATGAATGAATAAGACGTTTGGCATACGGCCAAAAGGAGGGTTTGTCAATCTGGAAAAATGAAATACCCTTCATTTGGATGATAGACGTATCTTGATGGCCGAAGGCCAACCGTTTTATGCACAGAATTATAGAAATACAGACTGCTATGCTTGACCAACAAGCGGCCATTTTAAACGTAGCAAGAATCGCCATTTTGTTAGTTAACCATTGCTCATTGCTTTCTGTCTAAACTGCTTTGCAGCCTGAAATTCTTGCGAATTCTGCTTACTCTGCTCATCTGTTAACATTGTTGTCTGAATATGAAAGGGCAAGGCCGCGAGACTGAGGAGTTCGTTGAAACTCCTCATGAGCAGCCCAGGAAGGAATGCCCACGCTCCCTCTCTGTAGCCTTAAGGGAGAGCTGCAGGGCATTTAATCATTTCACAGCTGCCAGCCAGTCTCGTACTGTGGTAGAATATGTTAGAATAAAGCAGCTAAAGGCTTGAATGATGCTCTTCTTACGGCCCCCTTCACAAAACCCTTTAGAGCGTGTCGGCTCCCAGGACACGAATAGCACCTCATAGATAGCAAAGCTTGGAATGTGACTCTTCCCCCGTGTGCAGCTTGCTTCCAAGAACAGAAGCACCATGTTCTGTTCAACAACTAGAAGATGCCTCCGCACTTTCTAAATTGCACATTGTTACTAGAATAGACATCGAAAGTGTCATAATTGTCATACTCGTTGGAAATGTCCATCATCATCCCGAGTCCAAAGAAACTCAATAAAAGGGGGGTGTTAAACATGACATAGCTGATTGTATGATATGCATTTTGTATATATGTAACTTATGTACGTAATTCGCTCTCTTGCGTCCCTCGAGGTCTAGAGAATACTCGTCGCGGGGCGTGAGACCCCAGTTGGCCAATTGGGACTATTTTGCTTGCAATAAACCCTAGCATTGGGAATTTGAACCTCGTGTCTGGCGCATCCTTTCGTGTATGGTTATTGCCTTGTTTCCATATTGCGAGGGACCCCTAAGGGCCCCTTTCAAGAAGGTAGAACGAAGACTGATGGTTCCGATGGCTGACTCCCACCGTTCCGACCACAGGGAATAGAGAACCCGTACAAATCGGTTTGGTGAGAGGTCCTTTATCTCTAGAAGAAAGGGAACTGAGAAAGAAAAACGATGTTTGCTTTTATTGTGGGTCTTCTGAACATTTATTTCGATCATGTAACAAGAATCCCAAGAAACAGGGAAACGCTAGAACTCGGCAGTAGACAGAGTCATACTGCCGAGTGGTCAACCTACGGACTCCATTAGATCAGATCCATTCACTGCTTCTACCCAGTGTTCTACTCTGGGTGCGAAGTGGGTCATTGACGCAGTGCTAGATTCTGGTGCCACTGGGAATTACATAGATGATGCCTTTTGCTAAAGATCTGGGTATTCCCATCATCCCTAAACCTCATCCAGAGGTAGTGAATGCAGTTGATGGGACCATGTTGCTTTCGGGTCTAGTGACGGAACAAACAGTGGATCTTACAATGACTATAGGGAATGGTCCCACAGAGACCTTTTGGTTTGATTTGATTGCGGCACCTCAATACCGTTTGATTTTGGGTCTACCATGGTTGGTGTTACATAACCCAGTCATTGACTGGCAGGCTGGTGAGGTGGAATTTGTATCCAAGCAGTGTGAGAAGGATTGTTTGAGCAATCTTACCTTAGTCAACAATCCATGTCGGCCACTCTTACTTCACACCCCGTAATAGGGGCAACCACGTCCACTCCTTTACCTAAGTAGTATGAAAACGTCCGAGATGTATTTGATGTCAAGGCTGCCGAGTCATTACCTCCACATAGGCCTTATGACTGCCCCATCGATCTGGTGCCAGGGGCTAAATTGCCATCAGGTCGCATCTACTCCTTAACACAAAAGAAGGACCAGATTCTCAAGGAGAATATTGAGAAGTCATTAAGAACTGGCTTCATTCGTACATCCCGCTCACCTACGGCTGCACCACTGTTCTTTGTACCAAAAAAAAAAGGGACCTTCATCCATGTATTGGTTACCGTGCATTGAACGCTGTGACTATAAGGAACCAGTATCCTATAACTTTGATTTCCGTTCTAATGGACCAGCTAGGTTCCTCTATGATATTCACAAAATTGGATCTCAGAGGGGCGTACAACTTGGTCAGGAAAAGACGTGGGGACGAGTGAAAAACTGCATTCAAAACCAAATACGGTCTATATGAAGATTTTGTGATGCCTTTCGGGTTGTGCAATGCTCAAGCACATTTCAACATTTCATCAACAATGTATTTCGTGACATGGCTAGATTTGTAGTGGTATATCTTGACGATATCCTTGTCTATTCTGAATCTCTTGAAGCACATGTTTAGCACGTCACCCAAGTGCTACAATGTCTTTGTGGAAAATCGTTGTATGCAAAATTGGAAAAATGCATTTTCCATGTCTAAAGTGTTTTTGGGCTATGAGATTACTAATAGAGGCATTCAAATGAGTACCTCTAAAATGCAAGCAGTGTTACATAGGCCCGTACCTACCCGTTTGAAATCACTGCAGTCTTTTCTTGGATTCGCCAAATTTTTATAGGTGTTTTGTGAGATCATTTTCGGACATAGCGGCTCCCTTGACTAAGCTTACCAGTAGTAAACATCAGTTCCTATGGAATAAAGAAGCCGACCGGGCCTTTAGGGACTTTAAAACAGCTTTCACCTCTGCACGGTACTACAGCACCCAGATCCGACTTTACCTTTCTTTGTGGAAGCTGACTCCTCGGATCTAGCTTTAGGGACCATACTATCTCAGAATTGCAAAGATACTCATGCCCTCCATCCAGTGACTTATCATTCTAGGAAACTGACGAGTTATGAACAAAATTACAGTTACTGAAAAGGAGCTGCTAGCAGTTAGGGATGCTTTTCTTGTTTGGCAACATCATTTACTGGGTACCACTAATCCCGTGCTAGTATATGCAGATCTTCGAATTCTTCTGGCTTTACAGTCTATTAAATTTACCATGGGACATCACGCTCGTTGGCACAGTACCATTTCACCATTACTTCTCGTCCAGGTCTGCTACATTCTAAGGGTGATGCGTTGTCACGTCTTGATGAGGCTTCCATGAAACGTATTGGTAATGGTGCTTTGTTGCTTCCTAACCAAGTTGTTTGTGGCTGTACTATACAGTCATCCTTGAAGTCTCTCATCGAAACCTGGGTTAAACAGAATCCACAGGTTATTATAGATCACAACATTGAAATCATTCAATCCTTACCTTGTGTCCAGGGCAAACTCCTATTTACCCGACACCAAGTATCGCAAGATGGCAATGAAGTGGTGCCACGATTTATTACACCGCTGGTGTTGGTGGGCGAACACGATCAAGGACATTGCCGTATACGTGGCCACACTTGAGCAGTATTTGCGTTGTCTCACCATTCAACAACAGGGTTCATGGCTTTCAGCTTTAGTGATGGCAGGGTTTGCATACAATAACTTGTTACATACAGCCACTGGTTCTTCTCCGTTTCTTGCTCTGTTTGGACTGCATCCTCGTGCCCGTCCTGTCCCTAATGTGGTTTCCCCTTACAATCCGGCTGCTCTCACTTGCGCCCAAGACCTGTCCGTACGACATGCGGATATCAAGCGGCATCTTCTGGCAGCGCAGGCATGCACAAAGCGTAACGCAGAAGTGCACCTATCCGAATCTCCTGTGTACAATACATGTATGAAGGTGTGGCTATCCACAAAACCGCTCAGGTTACCAGGCAGAAAAACTCTCCAACCACGTTTTCTTGGTCCTTATGTTCTAAAGGATGTCATTAACCTGGTAGCGATGAGATTAGCCTGACCCGTTTCCTGGAAGATCCATCCGGTCTTTCATGTTTCTTTACTGAAACCAGTATATGTGGGGTTCGTCTTACCAACCATTCCCGTCCTCTGGTGGTGTTGGGGTCTGACGATCTTTAGGTTAACGGCATACTTGATATGAAGGTCAAGAACGGTGTTCGCCTGTATCTGATTGACTGGAAGGCTTACGGCCATGAAGATCGCACATGGGAACCTGCACAACATGTTCATGCTTCATCTCTTTTGGCTGATTTTTGGTCTGCCTGTAGGGTGAGTTACACCTGTCTCATTTGGGAAACACGGGGCATATCCACACCATGAGACAACACACTCGCAAGTTACATTCTCACCTGCATATGCTTTCTTTTCCAAAAAAAAGTTTCTATTCCTCAACTGCAGTCTTTACACTACAATAACCAGAGACCATTGCGAGGATGTTACAGCTGAGACTGGAGATTACCATGACGATTGGCGACCCTGCCTTGACGCTTTCCAGTCTGAACTCGCGCTGCTGTTTTCCTGTCACGTGATGCATCCCATGACATTTAAGCTCCTCCTTCCTTAACCGCAGTGCTTCTGAATTTGCGGAAGTACGACTGGATTTTGCCTCATTGTTTTTGTTCTTCTGTATGACCTGGTTTATTGAAGTTCTGCCTGTCCCCTGGATTGCCTCGTCTTTGCCGATCTGCTACGTTTACCTGATTTCTGTTGCCTTCCTCCTTCTTCCCGGAACGCTATTTGGACTGCTTTGGTATCGTTCTGCTGCCATCTTGTTTCGTGCATCTTGCCGACCCTGCTGGTCTTCCTGGAATCACGCTGAGGTGAAGTGGAGTACCCATTCGTACTGCTACACACTGACTTGAGACTTCCTTTTGTGTGTTAGCGATCTCCCGTTAAGCGTCCTCGTTCTGTCGGGGTAGCCCTTAGACTAGAAACCCACCGGCTTAGGCGTCCTCATTTCGTCAGGTATAGTGTGAAGGGATTGCTCCATTTTCACTTCCTTCTGCTGCTGCTGCGACTCTACATTGAAGTTGTCCTTCTGGGTGATCTTTTCCGGATCAACGGTAAGACATACCTCCCTAGTGTTATTAATCCCATTCCCTGCATTTATACAACATCATAGCATTAATGTTAGGGTACATGTCTTTCAGAATGAGACGTTACACGTGGTAAGGGACATACCGGTAGAAGCTACCTACTCTCTCAGCACTCTGGGAATATCATTCACAGTTTTTCTCCATTTTCAGAGGTTATTCTGGGTTTCTATTTAGACTACGATCTACTTGGTTCTAGGAAATGGTGATAATTAGTGATCTGTTAAGTTTACCTGATTTCTGCTGCCTTTCTCCTTTGACCCGGAACACTATTTGGACTGCTTTGGTTATCGTTCTACTGCCATCTTATTTCGTGCATCTTGCTGGTCTTGTACTGCTACACACAGAAGGCACCAAGAAGGCACGATGCTGACGTCATTGGTGACCCCACGACTTAGCAGTGTTAGACATGAAGCATATTCAGTCCTGCACCGCACTACACAAACACATTGGCATACACGAAGAACGTGCTTACACAGTTCTATAGCTAGAGGACATATACATACTGTCAATGCTTTTATTTTCTCATTAGCCAAATGCAGTAACGCAGACCTGCAAGGCACAAGAGATCCTGAGCAAGCTTGCAGATGCTTAACGCGAACAACCCTATGGGACTACAGGGATATATATGGAACCTGATAGGACCATGTGTGACTAACGTATAGAGTATGTGGAATAAGATAAACATGCAGAATTTAGATTATATGTCTAAGGAAAATTACAGAAGGCCCTAAGCCACAGAGCCGGAAACGACGAGAGCTGTTTCAGGCTGAACAAAAGCACGAAGCAGGCTCACAGCCAAGGACAGAAATACGCACACACGTTCCAATCTTCAGACAACAAGGGGACCAGCTGCAGAGAAACTGAATAAATCCTCAGAAAATCAAGCTGAAGAGCTTTATTTTGTGGTCCCTAAGCACGTGTTACAGCCAGACGAGATAATAGACATTCACCTGTGGTGGGAATGCAAAGCCAATCTCAGCAAATCAGACGGCAACAAATGTTGCAACGTAAGGAGCACATTCCCATAGGCCAAGGTGGTACACACAAGTTACAATGCAGACACATAATCCTTCACATCACCTTGACGAGGTGCACAGAGGGCTGAGAACCAAATCGAGTATCAGGCCTCGGAAGATCAGCCCTAACCAATCACAGTTTAGCAAGCCAGGGGTGGATGGCAAAGGGTACAAATCAATGGTAAGCCCATTACTCTGCAACAATGCAATGGATAATTTCTTGGGGACTGGACAGGGCAGCCACCTAACATGCAAGGACCAGTAGAATAACCTCTATAAGGTTCTCTATAGGCAATAGTACTCTCGATGCCCAATCCTCTGTGATGATAGGTTTTTCGGGGAAGGGCCCGGGTAATGACACCACACTTGTACAAAACCGGACCGCATACCATGGAGAGCTGAGACGTACTGGAGAATTCTAATTGTCTTGTATGATCCCTGTTGGTTTTTGCAGTAAACTGCAGTTCTAACTTGCCGTTGGCTTAGTCCTCCGTTTATTCTGGGGAAGGGCGTTGGGGCCCTTGGGATTTGGGCCGACCGCCCGAACTCTGGTATACGTTGGGAGAATTTACCCCAACGGTCTTGACAGCCGTGCAGTCGAAGCATTGGGGCATGCTTATAAAACGCCAACAAAGTTATGATGGGTTTACAAGGCTTGAAAAAACCCTTTCACCTGAAATGTGAAAGTAGAAAAATCCATTTGAGCCAAGACAAACATGCCACAACACATGTCAAATCTGATCACAAATCCATGTTCCCAGATGTTGCTGATTTAAGCAAGTCAGGAAAAATGTCATGGATACCAAAGTATCATTTTGTTACCCAAAATGATGCAGGATTCTCACAAAGAAACCTTTTCATGTAGAATCATTGCTTCCCGCTTACCCCAACACACCTTTTTAACAAATAGGTTTATCCAGGCTCGAAGGTAAAATTTGACTTGTCTTTCTTTTACATATCTAAAGAAAAGTAACTAAAGCTATCTGAGTTTAATAAACTATGTTCGAGTCGAATGGTAGCATTATAAAATCATTGAAGCTGGATAGTCCAAAGCATCCCTCTGGGGGCTTCCTGAAAAAGATGTTTGGAATAGTCACCCTCTTACTTTCAACCAAAATTGGTACATATTCTAAAGAATATTTAATGTTTACCTTCCGTGGAGAAAGCGACAATTCATTTTAAATCCAAAAAATGTAGCGGCAGAATGCATCTCCTTAATGATTATACTTTCCCCTAAAACATTTGATATATATGTCGCCTACCTGTATTTCCGACTGAATACAAAACTAATTTCAAAATTCTTACTTGTGCTGAAGAGCTCTTAGAAAAAACAAATGTCTGCTTTCCAACAGTTTACTTTATGCCCAGGTAACATCCCAAAATCAGTGAGTATATCTAAATATTTTTATTATTAGTACTCTCAGTATTGTAAATAATTCAACAGTGCACCACCAGCATACGACAGGGTTTAAAGAATCTGAGGAGGCCAGTAATGAGGAATACCAGTTTGGGGAAATCTTCCTTGCAATAGGTTGAAGTGAAATTACTCCTACTTTTCCCTGCCTTTGTGTTTCCATTTTCTGGTTTACCTGGTTCTCCGAACCCCCCTTTAGGTGGGAGGCACTAGACACTACTCACAAATAAATATGGTTCCATTGCTAAATTGAAGAAATACAGACTATCACTCTCATTACGAGGTTGCCGGTATGCCGCTTGTTGTACCGGTAGCCTACCGGCAACCTCGGCTCACAGTTTCCACCATCTGAAATCCCGGTAATACCAGGATGTTATGGGTGGCAGGCAGAACGGTTAGTGCACATGGCCTTGGAGTCCCATAGGAGTTCCCATCTCTTGGCAATTTCAAACCTTGATTACAACTCTCCAGTGGTTGAGGCCTATTATGCAAATTAAGAAAAACAAAGGCTCCCAGGACCAGACCAAAGGATACAACTAAAGTTCAGCTAATCAGTTTGTAGTCTGTCAAGCAGATGTTCACCAAGGTCCTGGGAAAAGAAGTGGTTGCACAATGCAGATGAGAATTTTCCTCCTCCATCGCCTATTCAAGATCCCTTCCAATAATGACTGCTTAAGCTGGGCGTTGGATATTACAACGTCCTCAGGCTATAAACTGTGAACATGCCTCACGAACATACTCCAAGTCATAAAAATGGCTTGCTCAAAAAGAGGCTCTCATTCAGACCTGCCTTCCAGCTGCATGGATGTCGGTCAAATCCTTGGACTGATGCCTCTGTGTGTTTGCCAGTTGCTGTTTGCATTCACTAGTTGGAGACCTACACAAAGGTATCTGAATCAGGAGTTTGGTAAGGGCAGGATCTGCGCATTTTCTACCATCTGTTTGGGTAGGGGAAGTATGGTAAAACCATAGAGGGTGTGTCTTCAGGAGAGATGGTAAACTGTCGTCAAGGAGGTTTTCTGAATCTTTAGCGGCTGCTTGTGATACAAAGCTTCTCCAGCATGGGGTCTGGCATGGATTCACATGCTCATGAATATTCGCCGTCGTCAGGCTGGAAATCCTCGGTAAAGAAAAAATCAGTATCAGTTTCGTTTCTGATCTGTCTTTCTTAGTAGTAACCAATCACTGATCTCTGGGTCATACTGCCCCCAGCCAATGACTGCCCTCTCCCTAAGCCCAGCCATCCTCAGATTTTTACCGCACGCTCAAGTGTTGGGAGTCCTCGTGTTTAGCTCTCGAGTTTTTTTACTGCGTTTTCACGTTTTTTCAGGAGAATTTCTCAAGTTTTCGGTTTAATCTAGCCTCAAGCTCCACTGTTTCTACTTCCGATAACGGGGACCCGTTTCGGAATTCTTCTATGCCACTCAAGGGTGAAGTTTTCGTCGAGTTTACACTTCTTAGAGGATTCCGGAAGATCTGCGGCCTACTTCAAGGACATGGCCCAGGACAAAGGGAGCTTGACGCCCGGATCCAAGCTGTTCAGGAACTGCCCTGGATGCAGATTATATAACGTTTTCAAGGAGGACGAGCATTTGCGATGTCTCTACTGCCTCCATGGGGACAAGACTCACGTGGAGAAGGACTGTGCATTCTGCAAGAACATTTCGGAACGGACCAAACAAGATCGTCGTCCCCGCCTCGCCACCTGGCTGGAGAAGGGTACAGCAAGTGAGAAGGCAAAGAAGAAGTCTGAGCGGGCTTCTAAGTCCTTTGAGGGCGCCCCGGCGACAGGGGCCCAACAGAAGGCCAAGCAGCGCGAGTCCGCGGGCTCCGGGAGTGCCGAAAGGTCAGGCTCTTTGGTTGCCAAGCAGGGCGTTACTTCCCGGCACTTTCGACCACGAGCCAGCGCTCTGGGTCGGGAAAGAGGAAGTCCGAGAACCCGGGTAGGCCGCTGGAGCGGACCCGTTCGATCTCGAAGGGGGAGCGAGGCGTTGACCCTCCTCCCAAGGCAAAGGCCCAGGACGCACCTAAGGTGGTGAGGGCCTTGATCCACCCGGCTAAGGCCTCTACCAAAGTGGTCTCTGCGACCCTGGCGGAGCCGGCTGAGACTACGCCAATGGAAACGGCCTCTGGGCCCAGAGCATCCCTGCCACCGCGGAGGGAATCCTCTTTCCAGCCCATCGCTAAAACCCCCGTGAAGCCCCTGGCTGAAAAAGAAGGGGGGGGCGATGGCCGTTACAGACTCGGAATCAGCCTCTGAGGAGGAACTGGTGGAGACCGAGAAGGGCCTCAACGAAAGGTCCATAGGCCTCAACGAGAGGTTCATAAACCTCAACGAGAGGTTCGAGAAGGTTCGATCCCAGGGCACGGTCCCTGCTGACGTAATCGAAGATAGCGACGAGGACGACGAACAGGGCCCACTGGAGCGGCCATCCGTCCGTCGCAGCCATTGCCCGAGCCCCAGGATAGCTCGGCGGCCATTTTTTTGCCAATCCAATCCTTATGTACTGAGATAAGGACGAGATTACCACGCACCCCGACGGAGGAGCCAGAACCAGGCCCGTCGGGGAGCCCTCCGAACAAGCGAAGGAGAGTCCACCCGCTCTGCCCTTTGTGCCTGCGAGATCGGTGGACCCCTCATCCCCCTCGCCAGGAGAGGAGGAGAGGATACGGCGACAGGGACGGACGATGACGGCGGGGATGACACAGCAGACATCCCGTCGTCACCCCCCCCGCGGGCGTCCCCACCCGACAAGGTTGGCTCTTTCCACGCCATGATAACCAGGGCATCCGAGCTCTTCCAGCTCTGCCCTGAAGAACAGAAAAAGGAGGGGTTTCTGTACCAACGACGAGAGGCTAAGAGGAAGACGGTCCTTGCCGTGCCTTTACTCGACGACATCTGGGACGAGGGTCTTGCTGTCCTCAAGAACCCTGCCACGACACCCGCCAAGAGGGACAGGTACGAGAAGAAGTACTGAGTCCCCGAAGCCGCCCCCTTGTGCCTCAGGGCCTAGCCCACGCCGGACTCGGTCATCTCGGCAGCGGCTAAGAAGAAGGCAGCGGGCGCGGCGGCTTCAACTTCCACTTCCCCGCCGGACAGCGAGGGTAAGAAGTTGGACTCTATGGGACGACGAGTCATCTCGTCGGCGGCGACGACGATTAAGGCGGCCAATGCCTTAGCGATCGTGGCCCGCTACGACAGGGAGCTCTGGTTCAAGATAGCTCCCCTGTTAGATTTCCTACCTGATGACAAAAGGGCAGAGGCCCTAGAAATTCTGCAGGAGGGCGAGGTGGCCTCGCATCACGCCATTACGGTGGCAATGGACATTGCCGATACCGGATTTCGCCAAACTGGGCAACGGAGTTTGCCTCCGACAACGAGGATGGCTCAAGGCAACAGACTTTCGCCAGGACATCCAGACCAGAGTGTTGGACATGCCGTTCGACGGCAACAACCTCTTTGGTAAGGCGGTGGATGAGTCTCTACAGGCCATCAAAACCGACTCGGAAACGGCCCGGGCCCTTGGGGTGCTACAGCAGCGACGGCCCTTTCGGAGCTCTGGAGGCAGACAGGGTGCATCCAAAGGATCCAGCGGTGGCTCCTCCACCTACCGCCAGGCGGCCCGCTCCTCTTCCCAGGAGGCCTACAGAGGTTGCGATAAGCAAGGTGGTTCTCGCCGTCGTCGCCAAGGAGGCCAAGGCGGCAAGGCCGCTTCCAAGCAAGACTGACCCGGCCGGGTGGTCGGGCCCCCATCGAAGCACCCCAGTGGGAGGCCGACTGACGAAGTTCGTCAGGGTGTGGGAGTCCATCTCCACCGATCGTTGGGTGTTGGACACCCTGGCCAACGGCACTCGCTGGAATTCCTAAAGAAGTGCCCTTGCATTCCTCTCGTGGCCAGGAAGGAGAATCACGTCCTTCAACTGCTTTTGGAGGTAAAGGCGATGCTCAAGAGTGCCATCGAGCTCGTCCCCAGGAGGCTCTGGGGCTCCGGAGTATACTCAAGGTACTTCCTCGTCAGAAAGAAGACAGGCGGTTGGCGCCCCATCCTAGACGTTTAAACAAATACATCAAGGCGCAGAAATTCAGGATGGTCACCCTCCAGCACGTACTGGGACAGCTGGAGGAAAGCGACTTCCTTTCGTCGCTGGACCTGGAGGATGCTTACTTCCACATCCCCATTCTAAAAAGGCACAGGAAGTTCCTCACGTTCGTGGTTCAAGGACGCCACTACCAATTCAGAGCGCTACCGTTTGGATTAAAGTCGGCGCCCAGGGTTTTCACCAAGTGCCTGGCACCAGTGGTGGCGCGGCTGCGCCTGCAGGGGATCCACGTTTACCCCTACATGGACGACTGGCTAATCCGGGCAAGGTCAAGGGAACTCGCCGTCGATCATACGGCGAGGACCATCCGGTTGCTCATGGAGCTGGGGTTCTCCATTAACTACCCCAAATCCCACCTGGTTCCGTCGCAAGTAGCACTGTTTTTGGGGGCATAGCTTGATACAGTGGAGCAATTGGCCTCCCCTTCAGAGGAGAGGACCAAAACCATCCTGGGCAAGGTACCGCCACTGTTAGCCAAGGACGTAGCCAGGATGAGGTCCATCAAGTCCCTTCTCGGGATGATGTCCTCATGCATCTACCTTGTACCCCTTTGCAGACTTCGGATGTGTCTGCTACAGGAGTTCCTCGACGCCCGCCTAAATTCAGGCGGGGCGCTGCTTCGAGGACAGGATCCCCCTCGACGTGGTGGGGCACCCGGGTTCACCTCACGACGGGCACGGACTTTCAAACCCCGGCGTTTCAGGAGACGGTGACTATGGACTCCTCTCTGGAGGGTTGGGGGGGCCCACACCGGAGATCTCCACGCAAGAGGCCTTTGGCACATCAACATCTTGGCGCTCCGTGCAGTGTTCTGGGCACTAAAGTCGTTCCTCCCGTCCCTCAAGGACAAAGTGGTGAGGATCTTCACTGACAACACCATCACGATTTTCTACATACGGAAGCAGGGGGGCACCAGATCCCCAGCCCTATCCAAGGAGCCCAGGATCTGTGGCACTGGGCCGTCGCCCAGGGGATGTTTCTGGTTCCCTTCCACCTGGCAGGAATAAAAAACACCATTGCCGACTCACTCTTGTGCCACGAGTGGGAACTGCGCCAGGATCAAGTGGATCGACTGTTCCAACGATGGGGCAAAACCCAGATTGACCTGTTTGCGACGGCGACGAACTCCAAGTGCCAGAGGTTCGCCAGCAGGTTCCCACAGCCGAGGAGCATGGGCGATGCTTTCTTGTTCCCTTGGGATGGCCTGTTTCTATACGTGTTCCCTCCATTGCCGTTGCTGCTCCGCCTCAGCAGCCAGCTCAAGAAGTCCAGGTGCAGGATGATCCTCGTCGCACCGGCGTGGCCGAGGCAGGTCTGGTTCCCGGACCTTCTGGACTTGTCAACGTCCCCGCCAGTTAGGCTGCCGGCGGACGCTGATCTTCTCTCCAGAGAAGGAGGTGCCATTCTACACCATGACCCACAGTGACTGAACTTGCAGGCCTGGCTCCTGCAGCACTAGAGTTTGGAGGGTACGAAATCCCGGCTGAGTGCAGAGAGGTTCTTGCAAAGGCCAGGGCGTCCTCAACTCTCAAGTGTTACGGTCATAAGTGGAAGAGTCTCTCTGTCTGGTGCCGTGCACAGAAGATTAACCCTCTGCGGATTACGGCCCCTCAAGTGCTGCCGTACTTACTGTCGCTGGCCAAAGCTGGACTGGCTCACGCCTCCATAAAAATACATCTGGCTGCCATCTCCCGATATAACAGGACTACGGGACGGGCGTCCTTGTGGTCTCATCGTCTGGTAAAGGAATTTATGAAGGGACTATTCCGATCATTCCCGCCGGTGAAGGCCCCTGCCCCAGCGTGGGAACTTAATGTGGTGCTGACCAGGCTCATGGGAGCCCCATTTGAGCCTATGCATTCGGCGCCTTTGAAGTTCTTGTCACGCAAGACGGCATTCCTTGTGGCCATCGCCTCTGCACGACGAGTGGGAGAGATTCAGGCCCTATCTTGCAAACCTCCATACTTGACTTTTCATGACACAAGGGTAGTGCTTAGGACGCACCCCTCTTTCATGCCCAAGGTGCCGTCGGACTTCCACCTCAACGAGCCCTTGGTGCTACCAGTTTTCTTCCTGTCGCCTTCGACGCCGGCCGAGAGGAATTTACGCTCGCTGGATGTAGCTAGAGCACTGAAGTTCTACTTGGACCGCACAAAGAGTTTTCGGAAGACGTCACAGCTATTCGTGAACTTTGGGTCTGTGAATCAAGGGAAGGCTGTCTCGAAGACTTCCATTTCCAGATGACTCTCCGGCTGCATCATGCATTGTCACCGGTTGGCAAACCGACCGCTGCCCGGCCGTCCGACAGCCCATTCGACCAGAGCGATCGCTGCTACAACGGCGTTCCTGTCTGGTGTGCCCTGCTGGACATCTGCAGGGCTGCTACGTGGAGGTCGACGCACACCTTCACAAGATTGTACTGCGTGGATCGGGACTCCAGGGCGGAGTCCAGGGTCGGCCAAGCAGTGCTGCGCAACCTGTTCGCTTAAGGTGAGCCTGGTGAGGAGGTAAGAGATGCTTAATGTTGCACCTCCCGTGGTTGTGCATGTGTATACTGCTATGTATTCTTTTATTCATGAGCATGTGAATCCATGCTAGACCCCATGCTGGAGAAGGAACACGTTACTTACCTGTAACTGTTGTTCTCCAGCATGGGTCTGGCATGGATTCACATGCAAACCCTCCCTCCTACCCCTCTGCGGCTCTTCACTTGGTCATGCTGCCACTTGCTGTGCTACCAAATCTGAGGATGTTTGCCAGAGGCGGGGCTTAGGGAGAGGGCAGTCATTGGCTGGGGGCAGTAGGACCCAGAGATCAGTGATTGGTTACTACTAAGAAAGACAGATCAGAAACGAAACTGATACTGATTTTTTCTTTACCGAGGATTCCCAGCCTGACGACGGGGAATATTCATGAGCATGTAAATCCATGCCAGACCCATGCTGGAGAACAACAGTTACACGTAAGAAACTTGTTCCATCTGACCTCTTTCAAGGAGAGTTTTACTCTAGGTTTGGCCAAGAGAAATTGATCCTGGATACTGAGTGCACAAGTTGAGCTAATAGAGTATGCGTCCTTGCTGGCTGGATTTACAGGAGCACGATTAAGTTGGCTCTTGAGGGTAAGGCAATACATCTTGGAACTTGATATGCTATTTTACCTGGTAGCCAATGTAAAGATCTCCTAGACTCTGATCGATGCTCCGGTTCCTTGAGGCTGCAGGCTAAGTGATCAGCTGCATTCTAGGCTTGTTGGAGTCCTGGTTTAAGATATTATGGAAGACCAGCATAAGGTATTTGTGTCAGAAGAAGCAACCTCCAACTACTGCATTCATTTGGGATCTGATCAACATATCTCTGGATAAGTACACTATGGTTTTTCACTTTGGCAGCTGGGGTGAGGACTTGACCAAGCAATGAAGTAGGAGTAGTGTTCTCCAAGGTGTTATGATCGTTGTTGTGGAAGCGATGCATTTGCTCTGGCTTTCATCCAGTTGGAGAAGCTTTCCTTTATCCAATCTTGGATTTTATGAAGGCACAACTGGAGCTGGCCAAAGTCATCCTCTGTCCCCCAGGTGTTTCAGATAAATGTGTCTCCTCTACGGAGGACTAGGCTGGACACAAATATGGATGGCCACGACAATATCGAAGAGCAGGACGACGAGATAAAGCACAGGGGATAATATAGATCGATGGAGTGACAAGAACTGGAAGGCAACTAGCCTGACAAATTGTCAGTGATCCTGAAGGAAGGACTGAAGCCCTCCCACATGCATCTTGAAACCCCATGTTTTGTCATTTGTTACAACCTCCGGCAATTTAAGGTTGCTTGGCATAAAACTGTGACTGTAAATCTGAGAGAGTCCTGTTGGTCCAAAGAAACTCTGAAGTTTGGGGCTACTATCGTGGATAGTAACTACCAGATGATGTTGGCCAGAACCAGGATGCCTAAAGAAATGTGTGCAACGAGGAAATTGTGGCAATTTTTAAGGTGGATGGGATATGGGCATCCCTGAGGCAAAGATTGATGCATTGTCACAGAATAGAGGCAAAGAGATTTAGACATTGTTTTAGCTGCCAGGTGGGGCCTTGCATCTACTGGGACGTCGGGGAGTTTTGATCGGGATTGGGATGCCAGCTAGCTTACACATGTCAATAGTGGAAATGTAAAAGATGGGTAAGAGTCTTCTGGGAAAGTTTCTCATTTGGAATGAATAGAGGTTTAGGCTCCAGGCAAGACCATTCCTAATAGTCTTCTTTTTTTGAATGAAAACTTGATTAAGGCTTTCATGCAGCCGAGATGATGATCGCATTGCTGGTTGTCCACAGACACCAAAGTAAAAAAAAGTTTTTCAGGGTTGCTAACCTCTTTGGCTCTGCCAATAGCTTTGGCTCTGATTTATTTCCAATTTACCATACTGCCAGTGAAGGACCACCGATGACCATGTAGATTGATTGTTTCATTAAAACCCTTTGGAGCGGGCTCTAGCTAGCCTTCTTCCTCACATCAGTTAATTTACCTAGTAACCTAGCTGATCCTGTGCCTGGTAACCTAATCAAGAACTATCTATTTTAAAGGTGTGCATTTAGTACTCCTAATGGTTTGTTCTTTAAAGGGAGTGAATCAATGCCAATCCATCCCTACCTGCACATTACTACTGGTTCTTCCTATGAGAGATATGTTCCAAATTGGTGTTACCAAATTATCACAGTGCCCTCATTGTCTTCCCCCACTTAAAAGTACTGAGCTCAAATTGAATGGATTTTTAACCTGTTTTTTGCTCTACATTCTGAGCAAAACCTTTCGAGCGGTCTGCTTGTTCCCTGGTTGGCTATGGTCTCATTTTTGGGAACGTCTAAACAATACTTGTAACTCCAATGACAATCCTTGCCTGAGTAATGTCTCTCTCCTTATGCACCTAAAATATAAGGACTGTGGCTATTACTCCTCCTGGTGCGGTCTCTCCCATCGCCTGTTGGGAAGGGGGATACCCTCCCACCCCCCAGGTGCTTTAAAGTAAGGCGAGATGCATTCAAAGCACTTCAATGAACCAGGGGGAGGCAGGGTCAGTGAAAGGGGTGCTTTTCCGTCCAGTGGCACCCCATGATAACATCAATTATAGCATATTCATATGTGCGGCCCAAGGCGCGGGTGACATCCCTATTTTGCATAGATTTTAATATTCCTAGATAGAAGGCTTGCTCGATTAGCAGGGTAAAGGCGGCATTGCATGCACTAAGCCCAAATCCACGAGGCAACGGAAATCTTCAGTCATGCCCGGGCTCCCATGAGGACAGTTTGCGCCCCCACCCGCCACACTGTTTGTCCATTATTCATGAAAGTGTTGCGAAGATGTGTCTTTCACCCAAAAGGAATGTGCCCACCAAGGCCGCACTGTGGCCAAAGCACGACCCGGCCCATTAATGAGTGACGACGAGTTATATCCCATATAACTGACTAAACCCTAAAATCCCCGAATTCCATGACATCAGATGTCCTTTGACCGTCAACCCTAAAGTAACAAGTCCTTAAATGTTCAAAGAGGATGGACAGGATGTATCGTTACAGCAACCATCGTGTGATTTGTATTGCAAGGTGCTGAGAGGGATAAATTCTAGTTCAAAACGAGGGCGGTGACCTTGGAGCCGGATGGCGCGGAGCGAGTGAGTGAAATGTGTGTGTGTATGTGTGTGTGTCTGTGTGTGAAGGTTAGAGTGCCCTGGAACCTCCTGTGTGTCTGTTTTGAAGCTGCCATGTGTACGGTATTAGTGAATAAACAAGCTGTATAGTATGAGTATAATTAATTTGTTGTCCGACCTTCGACGTGAGAAGAAGACAAGCCCGCAGCACCCACATGATGGAAGATGGGATGGACTGGGCTGGGACCAATAAACTGCCATCCCATATGGATAGAGGCAACACCTGTATTGGGTCCAGCCAATCAGCAGCGCAGGTTTTCACTGTATGGATGGTGTCATTTATGACAATATTTTGCTTTCAGAACTTCTGCTTGTACCTTTCTTTAGCAGAACGTTCTTTGCAGCAGAGTTTCTTGCTGCTGCTCTCCTCTGCGAATGAGATCTACAAGAGCGGGTTGCATTCTCTCTGGTGTGAGCGTTCAGGGTCTTACTTTCAATTGGTGACCCCTGATGTGATCCCAGCTCCACCGTACCTGCAGAGGCTTCCAGGCCGCTTCTCCAGAAGGAGCCGCGCCCACCTACAGTGACCGGCCCCAAAAAAACATGTGTTCCGAGTGCTCTATTAGGCGCCATTTTAAGAAAAGTCCTCCCTGCTCTTTGAAGCAGGGCGCGGCTATAAGGAGAGTGCAGGCCGATGTTGTAATCCCGTGACGGAGGAGTCCAGGTGAACACACACATTTGAGTAGACTCTTGTATGGGATAACAAGTAGGGGATGGATGCATGGGAAAGTGTGAACGGTGTTAGAACGTGGAGAGCGAGGTCATTGATGTGACATGTATGAGGTTAGGGTTATTGCTGGTGAACATTTGTAGTATTATCAGTTTGGTAAGGCATTTTAAGGTAAGGCAAGGGATCCCCTCCTCTGAAGGGGAGGGAAGGTGGTAGCATGAGGAAGAATATTTAAAGGAGGTTCTTGGAGAGTAGTGGTCTCCTAAGTAGTAGGCCTTGAACAAGTAGCGGTTGTTAGCCTAGCACGTTGGTTCATTTTGTGGTGGTGGTGTTTGGTGGGTGAAGAAGCAGGCCTTCGCAGGGGCGATAATTGCGTGAGTGGCGGTGTAGTTCCTGCCCAATCTCTTGGAGCGTTGTTTGTGCGTAGAGAAGGGGTTTGATTCTTTTGTTTTTATTTTTATAAGTAGGCGGCAGTGTGTGCAAGGCATTAGAGGGGCTTTGTGGGGCTGGTAAGGGATGGAGGACACTAGCATTGGAGGAGGCTCACCAATAGAGCACATGTACAAATCCCTGCCACTGTATCATAACAGGATGGAAAAATACCATAACCAGTGGATCACCGATACAGGAGGAGGAGGGATGCCCTGCCCATAGCCAGGGCAGGGCTTGCACAATGGGAATATTTTGGAACACATGTCCACATTTTTTGTAACAAAATACAAAGGGAAGCAGCTACAAAAGCGAAATGAGATCCTCGATCTTTGGCGTATATTTGAAGATGCAGAGGATCAAGGTAATTCAGCGGAGGCGCAGAGACAAAGAAGTTAGAAGCATAGGAAGGGAGAAAGAGAAGGTGGGGCGCAGGTAGGGTCCAAGGGATTATATCCCTTAACACCAAATCCCGCAGAAGGGTACACTAATCCAAGCTGTGTGCCCGTTACGATAGGGATCCCTCCCACGGCAGTAAGATCCCCTGTGCTGTCAGCAGCATTACAGGCTACCACTCCCCCACCTGTATTCTCACCCTCCTGAAGCGCCAGCATTGATGGAGTACAGGTCTAGGGAGTTTCAGGATAGGTTGATAGGTCTGTTAACCTAACTACATGGGTTACAGACATCCCCCAGGAACAGGAAGCCAAGTAAGTGCACTAAGAACGCGGGAGGGAGAGATGAAGTCGGGAAAAATATTGCTTAAAATGGACTTTGAAGGTATACAACGTGTATGGGTTGCGAAGGAAAACAGCCCGGGTGAGTGGATTGTCTTGGGAGAGGAGACTATGTGGGGAAATGTGGATGGAGGGGATTCTGGCATGTTCAAAGGACCCGAATGCAGACGATGGGAGGGGTAAAGTGGCGGCTATAAATACCCCCAAACAGAAGGTATATGAGTGGGAGGCAGGTTAAAGAACAGAGCTGGCCGGATGGCATTGGTGAAAAGAAGAGGTATTGTAAAGAAGGGTATAGGATGTAGAGCAAAGCTGCAGATGCCCCTTATACATAAGGGAGAAGGGGGGAAACAGTATGTGCCTTGGCCCCAAATGGATGAGAACAATTTGTTTAAGGCCTTCCCACAGCTTACAGCAGGGTGAACAAGTGGATATATGAACGGTAGGGGTGCACCTGGCAATAGTGGACCTGAAGAGTTTACTTGTTACCGTAGTTTGGGATCAAGCTGGAGATGTATGGGTTAAGGCTAGATACCCGGGGGTAACCTTGGGAGACGATGCGCCTGATGAGACATCATTCAATGGAGTTAGAGCTTTGGTATGGGACACATTACATAGGGCCTTTCCGGATACTCATGATCTACAGTCTTTGATGCAGTATACCATGGGTTTATCCTTAAAATACAGGAGAAGTGGAGAGCTGAGATGGGAGGGCTGTGGGATCAATCGACACAATTTTTCTATTTTATGGTAAAGAGGGGTTTGCCAAAAGAAGTGCAGAAGGCATTGGATAAGATTTTTGGTATTGAGGCAAAGGGGTAGCCGGAGATACAGAGCATAATAGTGCATCATTGCAAGAGGATTAAGGAGGGGGAGAGGGAAATGGCACAAAGGCATTAGGGGGAGGAAGCAAAGTTGGTAGAGAAAACATTGGCAGAAGTGGCAGTTCAGGTGCCTGTGTCAATGCCAGTACAGGTGGAAGGAATGGAGAATACACAGCAAGTTGTGAGTGCAACTATTGTGGTGCTCTGGGCGGAAGGAGGGCGAGGACAGTGGGCCATGGGGCAACAGTGCCAGCAAGCATGGCCGCAGCGAGGAAGAGGGGGATTTCAAGGAGCAAGAGGAGGGTTTGGACCAAGGGAAGGTGAGTTCAGACAGTCTCAATGTTGGAACTGTTTAAGGTGGGGGCATTTTGTAAAGGGAATGCAGGAGCAGGTCCACGGTGGGGTGTAACTATGGGCCGCAGCAATAGGGTCAAGAGCCCCAAGGACCTCAAGGATTAGGATACCAGCAACAGTGCCAATGGTAACAGAACCAGGAGTATCTTCGGAGCAATACCAAACTTTTAATCAGCAGCCCCAAGCGCCAGACGCACAAAAGCGACATCCGCCACAGCAACAGCAGGGTGGTGTTGCCTCAGTAGTAAGGGCACCAGTCGGAGCAACCACTCCCTTTGGGGGAGCAGTAGTAGGAGGGAGCCCCTTTTTGTTCCCTGAAACGAGCATGTATCCTGATTAGGACAGCCCACAGAGGCTCCATTGGTGGAGGCGGAGATGGGAAACAAGAAATTAATATTCATGGTGGATTCTGGTGCAACTAAATCATGTATTATGTAAGGCAACTTTCCACTATCCAGAAAATATCTTGACGTGCAGGGGTTCTCTCGGGCTATTTCCAAGGTTCCATACACTGAGGAGTTGGATGTAAAGGTGAGAGCGAAGGTAGTACAGACAACCCTACTATATTCTGAGAGCTTCCCTGTCAATCTACTAGGTAGGGATCTGCTCAGTAAATGAAACATCCTTAACGGACCATGGAGTAGTATGTTCTATGCCGGGGATGTGCATTGCGAGGACAATGTTGATAATCCACACAATGACAAGGGAGGTGGTGGTCTGTGGGATTCCTGTGGATCCAGTATGTTTATTTATGGTATCGGTGTTTGTGAAGGCAGTGCCCCAGATTGCCAAGCAGTGCTGGCGAGTGCCCACTGATTTAATTTTTCCTCCAGCTGTTTCACCCAAGGTGGTGGCAGGAACGATGCCATTGCCGGATCTGCAGGGGTTGGTAGGGTCAGACAGAAGGATTGTCCTATTAGGGGTAGATAAGGGTGGTGTGAGTGGCGCACAGTGCTCTGTGTAGACCCAAAAAGTGCAGCTAAAGGAGGTGGCGGGTGATGAATTGTTTGAGAATCACGACAAAGGGATGGAAATTATTCTAGAAATGTGCATCCCTTGTGACATAATCGTACAGTACTGTAGAGGGCAGTGTTGTGAAAGGAAGCGCCCCCAATTTCAGCACGATCCTCCCCGCAATGAGAGACAATAAGGACTCTCCCGTAGTGGGAATAAGAGCAAGACAGAGTGCGGGTGAGCGTAAGTGGGAGTTTATCCAAAGAATAGGGCATGCAAAGAACTCTGCAACCTCCGAGAGCGCTCTGTCTGACAATAGCAAAGACAGGCGTATTTCTAATACAAAAAACGTCATCAGAACCTACACACTATAGGGGGCACAAGTTAATTGGGATTGGGTGGCGTCGACTAACTATAGGTGTTGCTGCAGCGTGGTTGGTCTTGGCGTGAGGACGTCACTGGTCAGCCTCGTGGGTTGGGTTGGGCCTGGCAGGCCAGCTTGAGGTCATCCGAGCGGTGTTGGTATGCTGGGGCAGCCTGTGACAAAGATGAATACCTCTCCTGACTCGTTTGCCCTAGGCCATGCACACTGCAGTTATTCAAGAAACGACATCTAAGTTCATCGGCAGTTTGTCTTATACAATAAACGCAACGCATGAGGAATGCACCTCTTGAGAGGTCCGGTGATTGTCGGTTAGGGTGAGATTTACCTGTGTCCTATTGACCGGTATTTTAGGTCGAGGGGCTGAGTTCTGGGGCCTGAGCCGACTGGTACATGCCTGTCTGCCGCGTTAGAAGTTATTATATAAATGGGTCTCTGTGTCTTGTCCCAGTGATGGGGGTCGTTCTTGGGGTGGTCTAGGGGGAGGGTTGTGGACTTTACGAGAGGGTGCTGGTAGATCAGTGGATTCAAAACGTGGGTTTATTACCGTGCTGTAAATAACACAGGTGGTGGGCTGTGGCCTTGGGTGCGGTACCGGGGCCTCTGACTCTCTGAAGCGGCTCCAGCTTGGTTGGGGGAGGTGAGGGAGCGCGGCACAGGCCTTAGCTTCCTTATCTGGCAGGCTTGGCAGGGTGGGAGGGAGAATGGCCTTGCATATACTCACAAAGGTTTTTTCCTCGTGCGTTGCTAACTTTTAAATGCAGAACTTTTATAACGTTCCGCCTTATTTTGATGTTATTTAAACACACATATATATTTCCATTTCGTTACACATTTCTTTAATACAGTCGGTCCGAGTACCTTTTCGTTACCTAACATTATATTTACTACATGATGTGATTATTTTATGTACATTAAACGTTACACGAGGTCGTTCTAGGTTATGGCCTACAGAAATTGATGCTCGCTGCTTTAGGTGATTAAGAAAACATATATGAGTAAGTAAAGGCTATACATTTTGGTCGACATCTTTCTCTGTGGTTGTAGCAGCACTAGTCCAGACCTGGGGTGGTATCATGTAACGTTACATCTTTATGGTTTATTCACAGTTTACAGGATCTGTTTAAACCGAGGTAGTTCGTTAATACCAATACTTGAATTATTTTCTACTTTCTTCAGATAGTGATGCTTCAGCTTTTTTCCCGTCACCCCGGCCTCGCGGACCAGGTCATGCAGGGTGCGATATTACATTGTGGATGAGAATAATGTTACAGTGTTAGCATCTCGGGTTAGCTCATATCCGACTTTCTCATGGGAACGCGCTCGCAGCGGATCTACCAGGGCTACTGCGGCGGCAGAGATGCATGAAAGGTCCTCCAAAGGTGGGGGCCTCGTTACAGTGTGCTGAACTCACGCCATGTTTGCTAAACAAGATGGCTTCTAGGCCTAACTGAATTTGGGTATATGCAGGGAACGGATATGTGTGGGCAATGTCGTCGGCGGGTGACCCCTCCTCCACCTGGGCCCGGGTGGCATGAGGGGACGGCCACCGAGTCATGGTCCTCACCTGGGGAGAAGGCTGCAGGTGAGGAGGGCCTCGCGGCCAGTCCTCCCCTACAGTTGCTTAATGACAGTAGTAACTTCATCCCCAATTTTCAAAGACGATTTACGGCACGTACCCCTGCAGTTGTGGACTACGGATCCACATGATGTAGGGTTGTTGAAAGATGTAAAACCTGTGCATATAACCATAAAACCATGTGCGGTGCTGCTCCGGGTAAGATAATATCCACTGTCAAGAGAGGTGAAGGAAGGCATCAGAAAGACAATACAGGCTCTCCTGTACCAGGGGATTATCATGCCATCTATGTTCCTGTGTAATACGGCAATCTGTCCGGTCAAAAAATCAACGGGGAGCAATTGGAGATTGATCCAAGACTTGTGCCCATAAATGATGTGGTACAGAAAGAGTTTCCAGTGGTTCCAAATCCTGCAATGATTCTATGCAGCATCCCCAAGGAGGCTACATATTTCACTGGTAGATTTGAAAAATGCATTCTTCTCGATTCCACTTCATCCAGAGTTGAGGTACCTTACAGCATTTACGCAGGAACAGATGAGGTTTATGAATACTAGATTACCTCAAGAGTACTGTGAGAGCCCAAGTATGTTTAACAGAATACTGCATGCTGATTTAGGGAATATTCAGGTACCAAGCACAATTATTCAGTACGTAGATGACCTGCTAGTGTGTAGTGACAATGAACAGCATTGCTGAAAGAGACTCAGTAGCATTGCTACAATTACTAGTTTATAAAGGGTACAAAGTTGACAAGGCCAAATTGCAATATTGCCAGCAGGAAGTAATTTATTTGGGCCAGTTTATATAAGTGAATGGGAAGAGGATATTACCTGACAGGGCAGCATCGCTACGCGCCACCCCCAGATCCACCTCAGTTAAGGAGATGCAGATGTTCCTGGGCCTGTGCAGTTACTGCAGGGCCTGGATCCTAGACTACGTGGCATACACCAGGCCACTTTTGCAGGCCTTAAGGGAAGCACAGGAGACAAAGTTGGGCATAGCAGAAATGATTAACCAATTTGATTTAAAAGAAGTGATCAGCTCGGCACCTGTACTGGCCAATCCGGATTATACACAGGAATTTTATTTGTATTTGTTTTCGTATTCTGATGGTCAACTTATGACAGCAGTATTCACACAGAAGAGCACTATGGGCCATAAGCCATTGGCCTATTATAGTGTTAGCTTGAATGCAGTTATGCAAGGGCAGTTCGCGTGCGAACAAGCATTAGCAACTGCTGCCTTTGCTATAGAGAAAAGTCCCATAATTGTGATGGGGTGTTCAGTAACGTTGTATGTTGAACATTCTTTGTTTGCTATTTTGGAGAGGTTGAACTCTATCCTAACTATGCAAAGGTCATCGGTATATGAGATTATAATCTCAAAACCTCAGATTCACTTGTTAAGGTGTAAGAGCATGAATCCTGTCACTTTTTAACAGACTTGCCGATGGCAGAGGACTTGACAGTACACAACTGTGCCACATATGAGGGGGAGGAGGATGACACTCCCAAAGCAAGGGATCGTGCTTTGACAGAGGGTATGGTACTTTTATTGACGGGTTGTCCACGATTGATCAGGCTGTTTGGCAGAGGCGGACAGGGCAGCAGTGGGGCGACTTGAGGGAAGGGAGTACAAGACAGTGGTTATGAAGAGTTTTCCTACACACTATTCCGCACAAGCGGCAGAACTCGTGGCACTCATCCAAACACTGAGAGTGTCACAAGGGTGTCATCTTACAATATATTCCGACCCAGTGTACGTTACAATGGTACAAGCAGGTCTCTCCCATTGGAAGAGGGGGTTCAGGAGGGCGGATGGATATCCGGTACAGCATGCTGTGCTGCTAGAGATGTTGATAGAAGCGTTATCACAGCCATCTGTTGTGTCGGTAGTCAAGTGCGCCGCCCATACCCAGGGGACCAACAAAATCTCGAGGGGGAAGGCAGCCGCTGATGCAGCAGCCAATGGCGGCATCTCAGTTTAGTGAGACATCCACTGAATATGTTATGACTGCCCCACCGACAGACGAGCGTCCAATGCCTTACACCACATTGCCTGTTTCCCAGATTATTGAGCCTCAAGGGAGGGCGCCTGAGTGGGAGAAGGAGTTGTGGTTACGGAAAGGATGTAAGCAGACTCTGACAGATCTATTGTGGAGGCAGGAGAGCTCTGGGAAGACGGTTATGCCCCGGGAATTGCTGGCGGTAGCATTTGAACAATTGCACTACCCATCTCATAGCTCGAAACAACACATAGCTGCAGACATACAGGAGGATTGCTTCACACCAAATATCCAGGAGAGCATCACTGATATGGTCGTTCATTTTATCACATGTCAAAGTTTTGGCACAGGAATTACACTATGTAATTACGGGGCACATTACCCTGCCCTATTGGGCCGTTCCTTGAGTTACACATAGACTATGCCGACATGGGGGGACGGTGTAATGGATCAAGGTACTTTATTGTGGTAGTCTGTCCCGTCTCAAGGTGGGTGGAAGCAAGGCCATGTGCGCACCCAGATGCCAAGTGTGCGGCAAGGCTTCTGGTGTGGGAAGTGTTCTCCCGCTGGGGTGCGTGCAAGGTTTTGAAATCGGACAACGGCACACATTTCTTCAATGCAGTATTCCAGCATGTCACAGCACTGCTGGGTATTGGTTATCGGATGTGTTCAATGCATCACCCGCAGGACAATGACGTTGTGAAGTGTATAAATGGACTCTGCAAGAGTAAGTTATCTAAATTGTGCACCACATTGAAGAGAAATTGGATGTTTCGTCTGCCCCTGACCCTTTTTAGCTTATGCACGCTGCCAAGTAAAGACCATCACCTGTCGCCTCATGAGGTGGTTTCTGGTTGGTGCATGCATACCCCTGTGTCCCCTGCGAGAAGGGTTTCTGATGCGCATAGGACTGCAGCAGTGTTAGGACAGGAATTCAGGGATTATTTGACGACACTAACTCGGGCCACTAAATAGGTCTCCCGATAGATTGCACCTCCCGGAACCGTGACTACAGGGACGTCTGATGCTGCACAGACAACGGAACAGACCCTGAGCAGCTAAACCACTGCTGCCAGGGGATTATGTCTACGTCCGCAACTTTGTTTGCCGCTGGAACAATCCAACGACCAAATGAGGTGGTCTTTTACACTCCCGTCGCTGTTAAAATGGCAGAGCTGCGTTACTAGGTCCACCTCTCTGAAGATACAGTGGTGCATCAGTTGTCTGTAAAACAGGGGTTACGCTATCTGTACCCGAGCACCTTACCGGTCCGCTCGAAGGAGATACAGGTGTGGTGGCACTTTAAGTGGCAGGCCAAAGTTCAGTAGCTACCGCCATGCTTTCTCTCTCCCTCTTTCTCTCCTTCTCTTTCTTTCTCTTTCCCTTTCTTCCTGTCTCCCCCTCTGTCTCCCTCTCTCTCCTCTGTCTTGTATAGTGTACATCTTGTACATCCCTCCCTTTTTGTGTTGTCCAGGACATCTGTGTTTCTATTGCAGGTAAAAGGAAGATGGACGCAGCTCGTGTACAAAGGTTGTAGGAGTCCGAGGTGTAGAGTTGCAAATCAAAGGCTATGGAAATATATCTATTATTGTTGGTTAGCACATGCTGGAGGGTTGTATGTGATATTGCTAATACTACTGGGAGTATATTCCTATTAAGGGGAAGAATGGGGGAAACGTTGGTTACAATAAACAGGGGATTGTCTACCACTATGAAAGGATACAGTGGTATTTCTGACCGTATTACTAAAGCGAATATCTTAGATAATGTGTATAGTCGAATGAAATTAGAAGTACGACAAAAGTATGACCCATATCAAGGGTTGGGTTTTGATGTGATTGGGGATATTCAGCACCCAGAATTCTCAAATTCTTGCTATTCTGATATGAGTGGTGTGGGGAGAAATTCTGTAAGTGGGAACTGTTGTGTGTTCACTCATTCCGCACGCGTCAGGGGCTCCCAAGGTGTTAGTAACACAAGAAGTCCCAATTGTAGAGGCACAATGCATGGTTCATCTTGCCCTATGCAGAATAAAAGGATCGGTCCAGGCACACAGGGTGGAATTGCAAATGGTGGGCCCAGATTTTGTAAAGTGTCCAGCGGACCAAAGAAACATCAAGTGTGTGGAGTTACCTTATCTGATGGTGAAGGGGCAAAAATATGTCAATAATACCTGGCAGGACCACACACTACCTTACTTGGTGAAAGGACTGGTAACATACAGCAAGGACAGAATAGCACGAGTGCCCTCCCCCTCCTCCCACATGTATTTGAGGCACTGTAATGAAGGGGGGAGGGCCAGTAAAAGGGGTGCTTTTCCATCCAGTGGGACCCCATGCTAATATCATCAATTCTAGCATATTCATATCGTGCGACCTAAGGTACGGGCAACATATCTATTTTGCATAGAAATTATTCCTAGGTAGAAGCAAGGGCTTGCCCAAATCCATGAGGCAACACAAATCTCCAGTCACGGCCGGGTCCCCATGAGGACAGTTCATGCCCCCACCCTGCACACTGTCCATTATTCTTGAAAGTGTTCCAAAAGGAATGTGCCCTACAAGGCCCTGATTAGAGGCCGGCGCCTGGTGGGCATGTTATCTCATTGTGGCCAAAGCACGACCCGGCCCATTCCCGAGTGACCACAAGTAATAGCCCATATAACTGACTGAACCCTAAAATCCCTTAATTCCATGACGCCAGATGTCCTTTGACCATCAAAGAAACAAGTCCTGAAATGTCCTGAGAGGATGGATAGCATGTATCGAAACAGCGACAGTCTTGGGATTTGTATTGGAAGGTGCTGGGAGGTATACATTATAGTTCAAAACGAAGGCAGAGACCTTGGAGCCGGATGGCGTGGAGGGAGGGAGGGAAGGAGGGAGGAAGGGAGTGAGTGAGTGAAATGTGCGGGTGAAGGTTAGAGTGGCCTGGAACTTCCTCTGTCTGTTTTGACGCTGCCCAGTGTACGGTATGAATGATAAACAAGCTGTACAGTAGGAGTATAATTAATTTGTTGCCCGACCTTCTTCATGAGAAGATGACCCCCGAAACCCCCACGTGATGGAAGATAGACGGACTGGTCTGGGACCATTAAACTGCCATCCCATATGGATAGAAGCAGCACGTGTATGTCCAATCCAATCAGCCGCACAGGTTTTCACTTTATGTATGGTGTCATTTATGATGATATTTTGCTTTAAGAGCTTCTGCTTGTACCTCTCTTTGGCAGAACGTTCTGTTACTGTAACGCTCACCTGATTCCCACGGAGGTGCAGGTCTGGCTTCGAGTGCTGATGCTTCTTCAATGGTGAAGCGCAGGACTCTGAAGATGGACAGAATATTCCCCTGTGCGTGAAAAGGGAGTATTACCTACTGACTAAGTTATGCTCAAGCCTCCCACTCTCTTCCAACCCTCCACGATACCCTGCCACGATTCCCCGTGAAGTCTCACCTTAGGGTCTGAAAGGACGAGCTCTCCATCCTGCTTCTGACGCAGGGGCACGTTGAACCCAGTTACTTCACTGGATTGAGGTTGGATGGGAGTTCAGGTAAGCTTGATTATACTGGTAAGGCGCTGTAAAAGTTCTGTTGCAAGTTCAAAAGTTCAAGCTTTAAATAATAATGTTCATTGTCTTTTTTCAGGTGATGAATGAAGATTTCTTTGGAGACTTCTTGCAACAAAACGCTGATGTTGATGTCTTTTTTCCCCATAGGGGCCGGGGTTCGGAATGCCGGAGATATGGCGCTGACCCGAAGTGAAACGTGTAGTTCCAGTAAAGATCTGGTAAGTCCTAGATGAGCGCTCAGGTAATGTTTTTGCATTCGCTCATCTAATGTCTTTGTCTTTTCTCCCCATAGGGGCCGGGGTCCTGCTTGGAAGCAGCAAGACCCGAAATGAAATGGGAATGACCCAACAGGTAAGTCTTAGAAGGAAACTGAGCTTTTCCTATTCCCTTCCTTCTCTCACCTCTTATTCTTGTCTTTTTCTCTAGGCTCTGGGAAGTGGCTGTGTATCCGGATGATCGCTGCTGAAGATGGAGGAACCCAGGAAAGGTGAGTGAAATGCAGCGCTGCAGCGATCGTAACGAAATGCTTTTAAAAATGATGTCTTCCCTTTCAGGTTCGTCGGTGATGTCTCCGTGGTGCAGATTAGCTGGTAGGTCTCTTGTCTCCCTTTGCAGGTGACCCAGGATGCTGACAGGCGTGGCTGAAGTCCAGATGCAGGAGCTGACACTGTGAGCGTCCAGCTACGAGGAGCAGAACAACGCAAAGCGTGAGTTGCTGATCGGGTGTGGTTTAAATAGCTTTGGAAGAAGTTCCAAGTGTGTATCCTTCCTCCGATCAGGTATGTATCCTTCCCCGACCACACCCGGGTGGAAAGTAGTCCCACAGGTAAAGTAGTTCCTATTCAGGCCTCAAGAGGGCCTGGATGGGGCAGCATGGTCTGCATCAGGTAAGTGCACATTAAAACACTTGAACACATGTCTAGCTTTATGAGCCTGGCGCCTAAGGCGCCAGGACAGAGGTCCAACATGAGCCTGGCGCCTAAGGCGCCAGGACTGCGTCCAAAGGGCCCCAGCTTGGGCCCGCTGGCACTCCCCTGGGGGAAATGATGCCTGCCTCTGGGGTTGCTGGGTCGGACCTGGCTCCTTGGAGGTAGGCATCATGACAGTTACACTCACCTGACTAGCACGGAGGTGCTGGCCTGGTTCGCGCTGTTGTGACCTCTTCTAAGGTGATGCGCAGGGTTCGGAAGACGGACTGGACCGGGCCCCCAAATCTGGCTTGTCTGGCTCGCAGAAGTATCCTTCTGTAGGCGAAAATAGGGGATTAACTGTCTGCGGGGTAATGCAATCAGCCTCCCACTTTCCCCTCTCACTCTCCTTGAAACCCTTCTGTGATTTCTCGTAGCGTCTCACCTTAGGGTCTGGAAGGACGAGCTCTCCATCCTGCTTCTGATGCAGGGGCGCGTTGGTATCCAGCTACTTCACTGGATTTTCGGATTGGTGAGAACCAAACTTGCTTGGCTTCCAGGTAAGTTTTTTGATAAGAGGTTCCCCTTGTGTCCATGCATTAATGTACTAATGCTAGTGTCTTTTTCCCCATAGGGGCCGGGGTACGGAATGCCGGGGAACAGGCACCGACCCGAGATGAGAGGTGAAATCCTTGTAGAAATCAGGTGAGTCTTTAATGAGCGTTTTTTGGTAATGTCTTTTCATTCGCTCGTTAACGCTGATGTCTCTTTTTCCCCTTAGGGGCCGGGGTCCGGAAATGCCAGGATGCGGCGCTGACCCGAAATGAAGAGGGAATGAATCAACAGGTAAGTCTTAACATGGAGATTTAGCTTTCCTTATTCCCTTCTCTCTCTCACCTTTTGTTCTGGTGTTTTTCTCCCTAGGCGCTGGGGCGTGACTGCGAATCCGGGTGATCGCTGATGAACATGGAGGCACCCTGTAAAGGTGAGTGGAATGCGGCGCTGCAGAGATCGACGCGATGAGCTTTTAAATTAAATTCTTCCTTTTCAGGATTGTCGGCGAGATGTCTCCGGGATGCAGATTTAGCAGGTAAGGACTTTTCCTTCTTCTGTTCTCTTCTTCTCTTCCTTTGCAGGTGATCCAGGATGCTGGCAGGCGTGGCAGAAGTCAGGATGCAGGAGCAGACACGGTGAGCGTCCAGCTGCTAGATGCAGAACAACGCGAAGCACGTGTGGCTGTTCGGGTGGGGTTTAAATAGCCTTGGAAGAAGTTCCAGGTATGTATCCTTCCCCGACCACGCCCGGATGGTAAATTAGTCCCACAGGTAAAGTAGTTCCTTTCAGGCCTCAAGGAGGCCGGGATCCTGCAGCATGGTCTGCATCAGGTAAGTGCACCCAAGCATTTCCATAATGAGCCTGGCGCCTATGGCGCCAGGAGTGATGTCTTTTATGAGCTAGGCGCCAGGACACTGTCCAAAGGGCCCCTATATGGGGTTGCTGGGTCCTTCCTTGAGGACTGGATGTCCGCTTTCGGGGACGCCGGGCTTGAACCGGCTCCCCGGAGCGGGCATCATGACACGTTATGGGCAGCAGAGCTCTTTTCTGCTGCTCTCATCTGTGAATGAGATTAAAACTTGTTTTCCTTACAAGATCGACTTGGGCCTTTCTTCCCTAGCGGGTTATGTTCTCTCTGGGGTGAGCTTTCAGGGGCTTAATTTCACAAATGCACACCCACATGGATCTAAAACCTGGGTCCTGCCACTCCTACATCCTCTCAGCTGCTTGACTCCCCACAGGACAGGAAATGTCAAAAGTGTATGTGTGTGTCTGTCTCTCTCTAAGCCCGTGATTCAGTATACAACTCTTGATATTGTAAATTGGGCTATTTTCATTTGTCTCAGTACTCACCCTAACAAACAAATGTCTGTAAATCCCAAGAAATATATTCCCATTTGGACAGCTTTTCCACAGGATGTGAGATGGATGTTTCTGCATGGAGCTCATAATAAATGAAACATTCAGTCAGCTTGCGCAAATCTTGTCCGTGCAGGTGAAAGCTCTGGCTCGGGATGAGATTTGAAGGACTGCTGGGCTAGCTGGTGTTCGGGCCTTAGGAAGGAATGCCACTCCAGCAAGACAAACTT
Source organism: Ambystoma mexicanum (assembly GCF_040938575.1). Classification (NCBI taxonomy): domain Eukaryota; kingdom Metazoa; phylum Chordata; class Amphibia; order Caudata; family Ambystomatidae; genus Ambystoma; species Ambystoma mexicanum. The sequence goes on along the minus strand of NC_090922.1, from coordinate 1,446,714,760 downwards.
CCAGAGATCAGCTTTGTCTTTGTATGGCCCATAATATCTGCCAAACTGATACTCCTTGAAGAGAGCAGGGAGGGAGCATTACTGAATATCTCAGTTGTAGGGCTGTTGACGGGAGTTTCATGTAATCTTCTTGATAGATTGTCACAAAGCGCCTATAAACTGCTTCAATCTGTGCTGGGCTCTGTGACAAATCGGGGGCTATCGTCCTGGTAATAAAAGGACATAACCACGTCCCCGTCCCTAACCCAGGAATCTATTGCAAACATTCCGTGGGAGTTCGGCGAGTTAGATTGACTAAGCAGTCAGAGCAGTCGGCGTGTATTTTTTCTGTGTCTACTGTGAAGGGAGGAGCTGCACTAACAAAACTGCCGAGGACTGCAGAGCGGAGTTGGGCGAGTTGGATTCACTAAGCAGTCAGAGCAGTCTGTGCATGTCTGCCGCTTGCTGCCCGCAGTCTACTCGGTCAACTACAGCGTGCGGGTCAGATATTTGTTTGCTTGTGATTGCTCTACTGCCCCTCCATTCCACGTAAGTTAGTATTGTGGCTGCTGTTGCATCTTAACTTGACTCTTGGTTTCCTCACATGTGTGTTTCAGCGGACTTACTTTCTATACGGGAACTGAATCCTTGAATTATTGAATAACTGAATAACTGTCACGCGTGCGTTCTTACAACACTTTCACGTCTCTACATACAAAGGGAGACATTGTTACGTGGATTTGCTTGTGCTTGTCAAGTATACTGTCTTTGTTGCAGTGACTTTGTTTGTGCAGACTACCTTTTCCACTGTAGCCGGGCGGTGACTGTGGGCTCTGTGCCTTTGAGCCACTCCGGCCTATGCAATTGTTATTACATCTAATCATTTTTATTTAGCAATCTATCTGCACTAGTGCTACGTCTACTACGTACCCTGAAATCTTTATTTGTGTTGGTTTCAGGTAATTCCTCTGTCCCCTGGGCCTTTTTAGAATGTCAAAAAATTTCCCAAATTTAGAATGTCGACTCTTAAGAGTGGCTCTGGCCAGGGCAGGGAGTCCCGATTGGGGGAAGGTGCATTACTACCAACCAATAGGCTAATAACTAATGGCAATGAGGGGGTATCCAAGAGTTCATTTATTTTCGACCAAAAATTATTTACAAACAGCGGAGAACACACACACTGATGGGGATGCTACAGAATTGAGACGCCAAGTGTTTACACAAATGTTGACACAAATGTTTATCCAGCACCACCTATACTAGCTACTAGGAAGGTGATATGATTCCATGCTTCGACTCCACAGCATACAGGACAGCCTATCAATGACATTGGAACTTCAGGTCCTAACCATTGCCTGTATTTGTGTAAAAGCAAGGAAACTGGCAGTTTGCTTAGTGATTCAATAGTCCCCTCCCCTGCTTCTACATCGCGTGTACCCAATGCCTTTGTATTTGGCAAGTCCTGTGAAGAATCCCTGTCTGGACCCCAACGACTGTCAGAGATGGATGGGTCCACGGTCCTCCATTTCCTTAGTCATGGGGGTGCTGGGAGGGAGAATGTGGAGGTAGAAGCACATGTGTTGGAATGGGGGAGTTTCTGTATGGAGGACTCCTTTCACCGAGTGGCAACTGCAACTAGGGAGCTTCTAAAGGATATCATTGATTTAGATATGCCCTCAATTTTGGATGAGTCACTTACTACAAGTGACCACAGGCGGATGTCCGGTGCTGATGTTCTTGAAGGACCTAAGCACTAGCATTCATCTTTGGGTTTGGGCGAAGGGGGATTGGTCCTGTAACATCAGTTTAGGCTTGCCTAGTTTGGGGGGCCACATGAGTAAAGGGACTGGACGGTTGGTGTATACAATACCTATAGCACAAGATCAGGGACAGGCTGATTCTGGCAATAAGGTACAGGAAGCTATGTTGAACCAGGCATTAATTACTGATATTTAGAGTGCACCTGAGGAGAGGGTAGGTTGTTTAAACTTGTCCCTGGCTCGGCTTGAGTCCACCACTGAGCATGGAGCTCTAAATGTACCTCTTAGGATGTTGGCCTCTACTTCTAGGAAATGTTCTAACTCGCAGCCAACTACAAACCATACTTTACATAGCGGTTCTTTGGGGGCACGACATCTAGTACCACCACATTTATCCAACCTGCATATTAGCCTTAATCTTGCTTTAAAGAGATTGGCTGATACGCAGGATAACCTGGGGCGGGGGTGTTAATGGGTCAACAAACAGCGTTCAACGAACTGATGGAACAAATTACATTTTTGGAGGGATTTGGAAGGGGAATGGTCCCTCACACTGTGCGAACAAAGCATGATCAGGAATTGCCAGATGAGCATATTGAAAGACTCACTAAACTTGATGCCACGGTCACTCTAATTCGTGGACAGCTCTCTACAATGGAGAATATCCAGTGTAATACTGTAAAGGATTTAAGTGAGGCCTTGGCGGGCAAGTTAAAGGTTGTCATTACATACTTTGTAGAGTCTGGCAGTACTGACAATCAACGGGATGTGCAAATTATAGATACTCCGGATAGTCGTCGGCTTTAGTGGAGGCTGCGGTGTGCTTGTACAATCTGCAGAAGTAACCCTGCACAAAAGTCCCAACATGTGATATAACTCCTATAACAACTAACTGCGAAAATCTCAATGATTTACCTAGATCTCCAGGTAGGGGCAAAAAATGCGAGAACAAGCAGAACCACATAACCAAAACTAAAAATATGCCTTCTGTTAGGCTTAAAGGGTGGGACTCAAATCTAAAAGCTATCCGCCAAATATCAGGGAATGACAAACCTACTGGCATTATTCATGTCAGGGACTGGGTACAAGGGTCAGTACGCCCAAAAGAGCAAATTGATGCTAACGATAACCATACTGTATTGCCTACGGGTGATGAATAGGGGACTGATGTGTCCCCTAGTGTTTCTACAGGATGTGCAGTGGCAGAGACTGAGCATGCCCAGACTAAGCAGACTAAGATCACTGCTTTCGGTAAGATCATTAGCACCACGCACGCTTGAATATGAACATGCTCACAGATTATGGTGAACTTGTCGGCCAATGGGGGTGGGTGAGGGTTCCCTGTTACTCAAGAGGTGGGTCGTAGTGTTCATTGATGAGTACCCGATCAAAGGACAATGGTCCCTATAACTCCCAGGAAACGTTGGGCACCCAAGAGCAGTTATCAGGTCGATGTCGCTGTACCCATATATCCTTCCTCAATCTGCTACTAAAATTGTAGGCTGAGATATCAACAATATGTCTGGAAAACAATCTGGGCTTAATAGATCAATTGTACTATCTATTTTCTAAAAGATCCCTCTTTTGAGATCTATTACTACAGATGATATTGATGCCATGTCATTTGCCTATCATGGATAATCACTGTATGGTCGGCTATTTCCATTCAGAAATAGTGGCCAATATGGTGTGGGGCCAGAGGGAAAACCTGCTGTTTCTAGGTTATTAACTAGTTGGATTGAAAAGCACTATGGATGCTAAAACCTTCCTAGCCTCTAAACCTATAGACTTAACACCAAAAGAGGTGTCTAGGGTCTCCAATGATATTGCTTCAAGGGATCATGGGGACGTGGTGTCTCTAATTTCTAATCTCCTTGGTAACAATACAGGATTGGCCATGGATACAACCAGCCCTGAAAACGTTTGAGGACATTAGACCAGGTTCGGGGCATCCATGACAACATTAAGGTAGAGGTGTTTTCTTGGAACACATGTGGAGGTGTGAACCTTAAAAACCTCTGGACAAATCCATTGATGGGGGGGGGGGATCCCCTCGCATTTGTGTCCCAAGAGACTATGCTTCAATCACACTTTACACTCCAGGGCTTCCATACTATCACGAGCATGACAGTAAGAGGGTCCATGGGTCGACAGAGAGGGGGCCTTGCAGTAGCTATTGATTGTAATCTTGGGATTAAATGGGAATCGATTTTTAGCAATGAATGGGTGTTGGCGATGAAGTTCAATTTGGGTACAGGTCAGTTGCTGGTAATACTGGTGAACTTCTATTGGAATCCTGCGAGTGTTGTGTCAGACAATACAGGAGTGTTTGATTGAGATATTTCAAGCTTGGTATATAATGGGATTTGGCAATAGAATAAACTTGGGAGGTGACTTCAATTCCTACTGCGCAGAGGGTGCTTTGTTGAATGATGTAAACGTCACTCCTACTTACTGTCATCACAATGTCCTGCGAGGCATGCGTTGGGATCTTTCTTTTGGAATGGGACATGTCCCTGTTGGACTGTTGCCCATTCTCCTATTTCCCTCGGTATACATGGAAAAGAGGTGATAGAAAATCTAGGATTGATTACTTTTACATCTCAAATGGCCTGAGGGCCAATTGCGCCTATTTGAATCACAAAATTGGCTTGGGTGATCGCTTACTTTATCCTTCTTCCTGACCCTTCCTTTCCCTATCTTTGACGTTCGATCTGATCTGGTGGGGCTTTCTGTGACTAGGAGGGGGATTTTACTTAAATGGAACAGAAAGATGGTTGCCAATTTGAATCATCTTCTTGTCCAACTTTGAGATTTTCCTCCCTCCACCAGGGCATGAGTGAAGGTTATTCTAATTCTCAATATAACACTATTTTTGCTTTTATTAACAAAGTCACACGAGAATGTCCCTCTGTTACCCGTGGGACCACTTTCTATTTGGGTGACGACAGAATTTTGAAGTCAAAGATCCTTACGCAGGAAGTTGGCTTTTCTAAAAAAGCAGTCCCTTGATGCTTCTGATTATCTGGCCGCTAAAACAAAAATCTGCTAATCACAATAAGAATTTGGTGACATAATTGAGGATGGAATTCTACCTTCGGAACCACCAGGCTACGTTACAATACTTATGTAAGGGCAAGGATATTACATTTTGGTCCATCATCAATCAGACCCTGTGCCCCAAAGACAAGGGCATGGATTGCCCAATACAGGAGCAAACCTGGGTTGATTATTATGATGGGAAATATTCTTTGCCGGACAACTTTAGCGGTACTGGTGGTGCCAAACTGGGTCCTGTTGTGGAGGGCACCTGTCCATGGGACAGAAGACATCTCCTGGGCCATTAGCACACTCAAACCGTCTCACCCCCCGGAACCAGATAGCATTCCGTCATTTGTCCTGAAGGAGTCACCGCGAACCTGGTCAGATCTATTGAAACCTATGTTCTACCAAATATTCTTGACACATTCAATTCCATCTTCCTGGTCCCAATCTATTATTCTACCCATCTTGAAAAAGGGGGTGTGTACTAAACCGTAATAACTATAGGTTGATCGCCCTGATAGATGCTATCAGCAAAGTCTTTGCTATTCTTCTTTTGAGGGATCTAAACCTAGTAGTAAAAAAGTCTAAACATTTGAGTCCATTCCAGGTCTGATTTAGGCAGGATCTGGTGACCTCCCTTAACGCTACCATTATGGCCCACTTAAAACACCACGTGCAACACTCACACGTTGAGGAAATATTTATGGCATCCCTTGATATGTCAAGCGCATTCAATGGTGTTATCAGATCTAGGCTCTGGCATAAACTACTTGGAATGAATGTTCCAAGAAAGTTGGTCCAGCTTCTTGCCCTTTTTCACACTAATACTGCCATTCGTATATGCTTGGCTAAGGCAGGGTCATTGTTGCTAGTTCTAAGAACGTTTGTAGGGGTGAAACCAGTATGCACTTTAGCCACAATTCTTTTCAATTTGTATTGTCTGTGTGACGTGGAGTGTCTCTGGCAGGGCTCTTCATTTGTGCCAGCCAGGCTGGCTAACATCAAGTTAGACTGGATGACTTTTGCCAACGATTTTAATAATGTTCGACAGAACCCCCAGAGGCCTGAGGCACAAGATTAATCTATTTTTTTACTATGCCTTGGATTACAATCTCCTACCTAATGCCTCTTAAGAAAAGGTTTTGGTGTTTTCCAGGGGAAATAAAATAAAAACATGGGACATGAAAGAGTGGAGCACGTTTTGGCAGTGACATATTTGGGCTACAATCTCACAATCTCACAAATGAGGTCACAATGGAATTTTAGAAAACCAGCCTCTATGTTAAGGCACATAAATGTTTCCCAACTAAAATTTCTGTTGCACAGAATGTGTAAATTCTCGACGCTCCCATTACAGCGTTACTATCTAGCCAAGTTTGAACACGGGATCCTATACGGTCTTGATTTGTCACTCCATGATTTGGGTAATTTGCTTCATTCCATACAAGGAAAGCTGTGGAAGGAGGTACTTGGACTATCTCTGGCGATTCCTAATGCTGTTATCGGACACTAACTATGCCTTATTTCATTAATGGCCAGGCATACGTGGAAACAACGATCTACATATAGGAACATTCTTGTTCCTCCAATAAACTCATTATATGAGGTTTTGAATATAGTTATGGATGCTGAGTCTGTCATTTCACTTAACCATTACAAATTGAGCATGCTAGGTATATTGGATTCTATTGGGGCTTCTGTGCTAGTGTACGAGAAACCTCTGGCCGGCCCAGAGTTGGGGTTTGCTCTGCAGTACTTTAAGACGAGATAGCTGCACCTTGAGATGGATGGGGGTGCAGGTTTTCTTACTCCAACGCCAATCAATAGGGACAACTCAATGGTTTGGCAAAGGGAGTCCGTTTAATGACAAGTACAAAAAACGGGGAAACCTGGAAATCAACAGTGATGCGATAGCCCGTCTCGCTTCAACTCCCAAAAACTTCATACAAAAAGTAACACTGATACCCAAAACTAGTCATAATTTATGTGTAACACTCAAAAGTTAACATGCAATTCTATTGGTTAGGAAAAGGTAACTTTAATATAGGTGCTATATCTGTATATGGTAACGGAGTGCGGGGATTGGATAAACACCATCAGGTGGGCATCTAAGCCCTTCCTTCAAAAATGACTACGGTAGACGTCACTAAAAGTACGACATCCCATTGGTTCTACTAACTATAGGACCCTAGATTATTTGGTCCATTGTGATTGGGCTGGCATCAACCCCATGCATAAATCTCCACTTTAGTTAGCAGCACGCAGAATGGTCAGCCAGGTGCAGGATGCCCCAAGATTCACCCGGCCTCCCTTCCATCAATCATTACTTTAGTGGCTATGTGTCAATTAGTTGGCTGTGGTCGGCCTCGAAACTGTATCTTCTTGTCAGGAAAAGTTATGAAAGTGAATCCGTGCCTCTTCTTGCTCGGATGGTCACGTGCTGCTCACACTGTGAATCTGCCTCGATTTCCTTCTATTTACTCATTTAATTCTTAATCGGCTTGCCACCTGCCTGGACATCCTTATCTTGGCCTTCCTGAGATAGGCTGTTCTGTTCTTAAGTTTCGATTCCACATAGCTACTGTTCGCTCCTTCTATTGGTCTGACCTTGGCTCTTCTTGGCTCACGTTGCCTCTGCGGAGTTTCGATTCAGCAATCTCTTCTCGTTTTAGCTGGAATACGAATCCTGTCTTGTTTGACCTCTAGTAACCTGAGTTAATTCTGCTTTTTTTTTGTAAAGTGGACTTGCACTTATATAACATGCTTCGTTTTGAGGTAGATTGTGTATAATGGCGCTTGCCGCTCTATTCTACTTAGCATAGCAAGAGGCACTGTTTTGTTAGCTTTCTTGCGGTTATAAGCATATGTACAGGCGTTGGCGGGTTCAATATCTTCTTCCTACTTACAGTTTCTTTATATTTCAACATCGTCTCTTCTCCTTCTAGGTTCACGATATCCTTATTCATGGCGTTTCGTCTCTGTGTGTCATCTTTGGGTCGTCTTATCTTCTATCTGCAAGTCTGTCCGGGTCTTGGTGACATCACCATTCGTCTTCAATTAAGGCCTTTTGAGTTTCTTCCGGGACAGTGTTTAAGCAATCTTCATTTAGTTTCATTTGCTGGTAGGGTTTTCACAATGGATACCTTACTGTCCATGGTTGTCTTTTTATCGGTGCTTCAATAGGTATTATTCTTATGATAGGCACTGGGCAGAGCCCTACTGCGACTCTCTGCTGGTTTATTTGCTCATCATACGTCACATATCTCGGTGTGAACGTTCCTGGTACTTCAAAATGGGCGACTGGTCTGCTGGCCTCGCTCGTGACCTCCTCTACACCCCCCCCCCCCCGGTCGATTCATCGACCACTTCCGCTTCCTCTTTTGGATTCATCTTACTTGGTTCTTCTGTATTAATTTCTTCTTCCTCTTCTGGGTTTGTACATGATGGTATGAAGAAGTCTCTTTGGAGTCCACATTTTTATCACTCCTCTCAGGCTTCCTGCTGTCCTTACATGTTCGTCTTTGTTCCATGTCATTTGCTGACATTGTCCATTTGGGCTGCAATAAATCCATTTTCCTTCATAATTTCTGTGTTTCCTGCGGTAAAGAAATGTACCTTCTGGCGCATGCTCGCTGGCCTTCACAAAGTCTCATTTCTTCATCAGTCAGATCTCTGGGCTTCCATCCGGGTTTGACATCAATCATGATCTTCATCCCTATGGCTTTGTTCGCAGTTTTCTGGCATTGTGAGATTATTATCTTGATAACGCAAAATCCTAGTAATATCATCACTAGCAAAGCTCATAGGAACTTGAATGCATCCGCCATCCATTGTGGAATCCATTGTGGAATCCATGAAAACAGTGATCCAAACCAGCTGTCATCATCAACTTCGTCGGTTTCAATGATCATCTGGTTCTGTCGGTTTGTCATCATACCTATAGCTTCTGTTAAAGTTCCATTTTCTTCGTCGTGAGAAGGTATAAATGTGCAACATGATTACATTTTTGCACAAACTCCTCCATCCATAGCTGTGATCATGTCAAGTACATATCTGTTCTAGAGTCATCAGTCGGCTGGCTCTTAACTCCTCCTTGATCGCATTGAATCCTTTTATTGTCGTGTTGGTTTGCAGTAACTCCCATCTGATCATCTGCAACCATTTAGTATTTGCTCCAACTTGAAATCTTGGCAACAGAATTGTCATGAACACTAATGAGGTGAGGCTGAACAGCCTGTGTTCATATGGGATTGTATGAAATGCTTCTTCTGATTTAGAAGAGAAGTAATTCTCTCTCTTCATTCGGGTTATCAGTTCCACAGATCTCTTCTTCCTCAGATGAGCATCTGCTTTCGGGAAGTTATCAATATTCAGGTCACTTTTCAGGATCACTAATGCTGGAACGTGGACATTCACTTTAGTGCATATGCCTCCCCAGTTTTTAGGCAGTCTGATGTATGCTTTGGGTCCACATGCCCAATAATGATCCATGATCAATGCAGTTCCATGAGTCATTCCTGGGGCTTCAAAAAATGTGTCCGCAGTTCTGATTCTCTCCCATTTTCCTTGTGCCATTGTTCATGAAGCACAATTTCAGACTTTCTAGTGGCACTATCTGCAGGGGTCCTCCTCTGTCTTCGACCCATGTTAGTAGTTTTGTAAGTTTAGGCCATAGTGGTTTGCACAGTCTTTGTGAGTTCAATTGCTTCCTTGCAGGCTCCGAAGACCATCCATGCCCTGCAGATGACTACTCCTTTCTCCCATCCGTCTGGTGAAAGCACTGTTCCCCAAATCTGCATCTGGCCTCTGTTCTTCCAAATTTGAGCCTCTGCTGGAGTCTTCCCTTGGAGATTTAGTCTTGGGTTCACTTCCCATCTTATTCCTGCTCTTTTAACTCCAGGCTTCTTGTACCTGATCACATGATTCCTAGTATGAGCTCTGTTTCTTGATTTAATGTCTTGGACATAATCATCTTCATCGGGGTAAGCAGGTTCAGTTGCCCATATCAACTAGGCATCACTTCCCATGAACTAGCCTCTGGTGTTGCACATTGCTATGTGTGAGAGACAGTGTGCTGTCTGGACATCAATTTCTACAGCCACGAAGATCTTGGACATCCCGATGCTGTACGGCAGGAGTGCACAAACAAAGCATTCTCCTTCTGAATTTCGTCTTCAACTTCTTTCATGTGCTGGTACCAAATGTTACCTAAGTGTGCTGTGCTATCCAGGTAATCGTTCAGTTCATTGTTATCTTCATGCATGCTTCTCTTTATTCTTAAGGGTTTTCTGTATTTGCTATAACTACATCTCTGAATGCATCTGTGTGGCTTTTTCTTGCTGGAGGGTTCTCAGGCATCCTGGTCCATGGTGCAGGTCTCTCCATCTGCGCCATTTGAGTGGACAGGAGTCTGTCAGTTTTTTTACCGGTCCTCATGCATCTTTTCTCTGCTGTGTGCAAATGTCCATGCCAACCAGCCTGACACTGGTCCGGTATATAGCTGTATTGTAGACCTGGTACTTGTCCCTTGTGTTAGAATATGTGTGCTGGGCAATACAGTCTGTCGTTTTGTTCCTCAGTTCCTCTTGTCGTTTCCTCGCTTTGGCTATGTATGGGAATAGTAAGTTTACTAACATTTATGTCCTTGTGGAGAGTTTTTCTGAGGCCGCTTCTGTTTTCTTAAGGGTTTCTGATATGACTGCTTGTGTTGGTCTTTCTCTTAATTCTTCTTGTTTTCTCCTACTATCTCCTGTGAAGGTTTTTATGGTAGGCAGTCTCATCTTCTCTGCTGCTTTCGTTTGTGGTTCTGTGGTCATTGACACTAGGCCTGTTTCATGTGCATTAAGTGTGTGTGTGTGTGTGTGTGGTTCTCAGTGGTTTTTTCTTCATTAATTTCATGCCGACCCTGTCTCTAGCTTTTCTGCTAATTCGTTACCATAAATATGTGTATCACTATTGGTCACGTTCATTTCAAGTTCATTTACTCTACCATCAGATTTTCTAGCGACTGGAATTACTATATAAGGTCTGGGTGCTTTTGTGGGTTTCATGCGTATATCAGGTGGGTGCACTGAAATAAGACTGCTTTGTACGCCAATAAAGAATGCAGTTCTGATTGTTAATGACGGAAATATAATGACAATTATAATACATAAGTACATTATGCCCTTATACGTCAGGCGACAGCATTTTCTTCCAGAGAAGCGAGGGTGCCTCTCTGCTTGTGGGAGGACTATGTTGCTGCTCTGGGCCCCCATCTCGAGCATTTACCCAATGTCAATTTTGTTGAAACCCCCACCCCCAATATCGTTCTTGGAGTTCTGTGTCGAAAGTGTCGGGTGCTTCACAAGTGTCCCCCCTCTTGCAAGCGACAATTTTCTTTTACTTCAGGATACAGTTCCTTTGCTAGACTATGGAAAAAATAGATTAAAATAATACTTTGGTGAGTCACGTATACTGTGCATGTTCAAAGTACGTGAGTTCCTAGTCCACTCCTCAAATCCGATTCAGTCCGGAGGACATATTGGACACTAGTCAGTATGAAGAAATAGGGGAAAAATAACAAACATAACAAATGGGGTTCTCGACTCTGCTCCCTCGATCTGTCCCTCGGCGGAAAGTTTCACGATCTTCTCCTAAGGATTTGATGGAGATTGGAAGTTTTGATTTGAGCTATAATACCATGAAAGAGCATGTTTAGCTGAGTACATTTTATTGGATCTCCGAGAAATGTAAGTACATCAACATTGATTGGTCTTCCAACTAGCTCTGGTAAGTCTTCAAGAAGGTGAAAGAAGACTTTGTATGCCAATCTGCTGTCTTCTGGTGACAGGGACATCTGTTCTGTCTTTGTTGAGATTCAGGATTATATGTTCTTTCCTCGATGTAAACAATGTCTGCACTGTCCGGTCGCATGGAGTGCAACCAAAATGATTACTTTATTTAAAAGATGGCTTAAATGTTCAGTGTTCGCTGGATCTCAAAGGAATGTGAGAGTGTCTGTTGTTCTCCCGACAATAGTTGGATAGTCTTCCATTATGCGAAAGAACAGTGTGTTGATGAGCTCATCTATTTCCGCCTCTGTTGCGAACATTTGCTTCTTTCCCGCTGTACTCAGGGAGTATGATGGGTTGTTTGGCAATGCCCTAAGCAGTTGTCTTATTATTTTTTCATTTTCAGGATCTTGGAGAAAGTCTGTGACACTGGTGAGCCTCCCTACCAGTGACTGGTACGATGTTAGCACTAGATTGAAATAGGTGACCACGTCCTTTGTGATGTCTCTACTGTGGGATACCATAAGTGCTTCCAAACCAGGTCTTGGTTTTGGATGAATTGGGATACTGCATCTGTTTCCAATGTAAATATCCTTGGTCAAAATGTGTCAGTCTTATTTCTCATCACGGCTTAAGTGTGCCCCAATTCAAAGTTCAAATCAACAAAACCTGTTGTGGCTTATACACGCAATTTTCTTCTTCACCCTGCAACTAGGATGCACAGAGTGTCTATTTTTGTGTCCTTATCCCCTTTTTGCTTAGAGGAAGAGTCCAAGTTAAGCCACAACTTGAAAAAAGTTCTTTGTCTTTACTTTGCTAGTCATGCGTCCTCCTTCCTCGTCATGGATCTCGTCTGCACGTGCTGTGGTTCTTCCCCGTTGTCTGTAGTCTCTTTGTGGTGGGGTGCAGGCAGGGGGATTCCTCCAATGTATAGCTTGATATCACCCAGGAAGATCCAAGCTCTTCTTCCTTGTAGCTTGAATGCAGACGGAGTGCAGTCCTCCACTGTAAAAGGACCGTTGAACCTTGGCCCGTGCCACTTTTTCTTTGTATGGTTTCTCACCAAAACGGCATCTTCAGGGAAGATGAGTGGAACACGCAGACCTTGAAATGAGTCTGGTGTAGTGTCTCCTTCTGTGTTCGGTGCTGCGCTGCACCCTTTTCGTCATCGCTGCAGCTGGTCTGAAATTTCATTAAGGCAAGATGTCATGCAGTTCAGATAGTTTTGCATTTCAGACCCTAAAACCTCTCCTGTTGACTGGGCATCACATCTAGCTCTATCTCGGGGTGTTAGGGGAGTTCTCATTCTTCTTCCTGTGACTATCTTGTGTGGCGTAAAATGATGGTCGGAGCCAGGTTGGTTCCGAAGTGCATACAGTGCCAGTGGAAGGCAGTGAAGCCATCCCCTCTTTAGAGTAAGCTTCAATTTGGCTATTTTCTCTTTCAACAAGCCGTTGAGCTTCTCACAGATCCTATTACCTTGTGGATGATACGCCGATGTGAACTTGTGTTTTATACCAATCAGCAAGTTAATCTGCTCGAACACTGCATTAACAAAATGAGCCCCATTATCTGATCTCATGATTTCACACACCCCCCACCTGGGGAACACTTACCTCACAAAAAATTTGGCCGCACAGGTAGAGTTTGGGTGTGTACATGGACCTGTTTCTATCCATCTAGAGAATGGGCACACCACAACAATTCGACGTAATCGACATGCAAATGCTGAAAAGGCCCATTTGGCCTGGGGATGACTCCTCTTATTACTTTTAATGTGTGCCCAGCAGTGAATTGCTGGCAGATTGTGCAGTTCACCATAAAAAATGCAACATGCTCAGCTAAATTTGGTATGAATCAGTCTCCCGCGGGCGTTGCTGCTAGATTCTCTTGTGTCATATGTGCCGGGTAATATAACTGCTCCAGCGCTATTTTTAATATGACTACAGGCATTACTGGTTTACCAGTGCTGTCTTGTCGCCACAAGCTGTCAGAGGGGTTTAAAGAACACCCTCGACGTTTCCACAGGTTTTTCTCGTCCTGCGGTGCCTTCCCTTGGAGTTCCATTAGCTGCGTTTGCCCAAGATCGTTGTAGCCTTCAGGTGTGGTTCGTGCAACCATCATTCTTTCATGGGTGCACACGACTTCCATTTCCATAATCGGCTCACTTTTGGATGCCATACGCTTGGTTTTCCGTATCTGCTGCGTGATTTCCGCGTGAAACAAAATCTGTCCCTTTCGTGTGGGCGGCTCATTTCACTATCACTATGCCCACTGGAAGCTGTAGTGCCTTAATCAGCCTGTCCAATAAGGCTGCGAGCTGCAATGGCGTGCTGTCCGCTTGGAGTTAGGCCATCCTTTTCCAGCGCGCTTAGCCTGCGTGCATGTTGACGTCACATAGGCGGAGTCACTATACACCGTTACTTCCTGGTCTGCGTGATTCTCAATGGCGAGTATCAACACAAATAATTCTGCAGCCTGTGCTGAATAATGAGATGGTATTCGTGCACTAAGAAGCACTTGAAACTCTCCATTCGCTGTGTGCTTTATCACAGCAACGCCTGTGTATCTTTGCCCATCACTTTGCTCGATTCTCAAAGACCCATCAATAAAGACGATCTCTCCTCCTGCCAAGGCATTTTCTTTTACCCTGGGAATTTCATCATAGAATTCTTTAAATTTGTGCAGTCATGTATCGGCTCTCCTTCCGTGACTGGCTCTGCTATAAACATAGCTGGGTAAACTATCTTGCATCGGACTATTTTAATCGATGGGCTTGTTATGATCACTTCAAGCTCTCTCAGATGTCAATGTGCCATTTGGTTTCTCTAGAATGGCAAATAATGAGTGCTCGACGTACAACGTCGTGGAGCATCCCATTACAATGGTTGTCGCCTTCTCTATGGCGAATGCTGCGGCAGCTAAACTTTGTTCGCAGGGAACATGACCTCTCATTACTGGGTCCAGATTCCCACTGTAATATGCCAGGTGCTTGTACCCCAAGGAGGTTCTTTGAGCCAGCACTGCAGTCACGACGTTGCCATCTGTCTGTGAAAACAGGTAATATTCCTCTGCATAATTGGGAATTCCGAGGACTGGAGCTGTACAAATCGCCCTCTTGAGTACAGCAAACCCTTTCTCCATGGCTTCAGACCATTCATTCTTTCTTTTGTCACTTGGGGCTTCTTTAGGGCTTGAAGTAAAGGCTTAGTATAAGAGCTGTAATCGAAAACCCATGCCCTAACATAGTTGCACAGGCCTAGAAAGCTCTGCATTTGCTTTATCGTGGGTGGCTTAGCCGTGTTCAATATGGTTTCAGCCCTTTCTGGGTCACTTTCTTGCCTTCATGTGAGATCAGATGGCCTATGTACAGCACTTCTGTTGACAATATTGTAGCTTTTCCTTGTCAACCTTATAACCTTTCTCAGCCAGTATAGTCAGTAGCTGAACGGAATCATGCCTGCATTGCTCTTCTGTGGTGCTGCAAATTAGGATGTCATCCACATATTGTAAAACGACACTTTCTAGTGCAATATTGCTCAAATACATCTGCAGGACTCTGTTTAAAATAGACAGAGACTTACAGTATCCCTGTGGCAGCCTTGTGCTTTTCAGACGCATTTGTCTGAACGTGAATGACGTCAGATCTTGTGAATCACAGTGCAACGGGATTGAGAAAAATGCATTTTTCAAGTCAATCACCGTGAAATAATTTGGCTCGACGGGTATATTGCACAATATTGTAGCCGGGTTTGGGACTAGAGGGAACTCTGCCTCAACAATATCATTTATTGGGCGTAAATCCTGAATTAAACACCAAGACCCTCCCTTTGATTTTTTGACAGGATACACCGACGTATTACATGGTGACTCTTGACGTCACTAAGATGCCCTGGTCCATCATGGCAGAAATTCTCTTAGAAATCCTTTGTCTGCCTCTCTGGATATTGTCGGGCTCTTGGTAGAATTGCTCCTGGTTTTAGTTTTAATTTTCACATCTCCCACCCCCTTCAAGAGGCCTACGTTATAGGGTCCTGTAGTCCACACTGAGACGGGCACTTTAGCTATATCATCATCAAAATATTCAGGACGTTTTAGCGCCAACATCATTGTCTGAGGCACTTCTCTTTTGATCATCTTTACCCGAAAGGTGAGACTCACTTCCACCATTATCTCTCCCATTTCTGCTTGTTCTTCTAACAGATCGTCATCAGTGATGTCAGTCACTCGATCTCCTTCTTCAATGGCAATTATCGTGCACCATTGTCTGCCTTCATCATTGTAACCGTCAACCAATACCACCTTCCCTCGCACTGCAGCTGTGTGTATCTTCAAGGGAAATACTTGTCCCTCCTCCTCATGCATAGGTATTCTTGGTCTGAATAAAAACTCATTGGGGGTTCTCATTGTCAGGACTGGCTGGGTTAGTAACCGGAAGAGTAACAAGATTAACATTGTGCCTTCAGAGCTGGCTGGGTTGGTTGTGCTGTCAGGACTGGCTGGGTTAGTAACAGGAAGAGTTTGTACATAGAATTAACATTGTGCTTGCCCAAGTTAAGATGGAGAGAAAGAAACTTAATTTGATTGGTTAAAGGAACAATTATATGTTTGGTTTGCCTGATTGGTGGAGAGGACAATGGGTTTGATTCTTGGGAGGTGAGCAAGATTCTAAACCGCCTTTCATCCAGAGAAATTCAGTGGCTGGTTGTGCATTAGTTAAGCTCCTTAAGTAAGGCCTTTTCAGAGCTCAGAAGATCTACCAAAGAAGTAAGAATATCGTTTGCTGATCCAGTTTGAACAAGAAGTCATCAGGTGGGATTGTTCCTTTAAAGATTTTAAGATTGCCACAGTGAACTTTAATTTTCTTTAGAAGAAAACTTAGAGTTAACAAATTTCAAAGTCATTTGAGAAAAGAGACATTTACAGTTAAAGTTATTATAAGGAAGACAAGCTTGAAGATAATGCGTAGGAGTTTAAAGTAATTAACTGCGTGTAATGTTCTTAAAGACTGTTTAATGTGTGCGCGAGCTCGCAAGTCGTTGTTTACGTGTCCAAATAAATTGAGCAAGCGAATTTTAGCGCGTGTACATTTTTAACGTGAAAGACGTTTCATGAGAAACCGCGTGTTGGTTTGCGATAGAGCGCGAGTCCATTTTGGTGAAGCGCGAGTTGTTTTAAACGCGTGAACTGTTTTACGTGAAATACATTTCGTTTCTCCGCGTGAGTTCGGTAGCGATAGAGCGCGAGTCCATTTTAACCAGCGCGTGTTATTTTTTATCGCGTTTATGTATTTTTTCACGCACGCGCGTGGGTTTGTAAAGAATCGCGTGTGTATTTTAAACGCGAGGACAATTCTTCACGTCTTCTGATTTCACGTGTTTATCGCACACGCCATTTGAGGAAGAAACTATACGTTCTTTGTGTAAATAAAGAAACAATTCACACGCATAAGGGAAGCAGTATTCCAGGAAGTTAAAGAATATTTTCTTAATGTAATTTATGCAAATGGACTTCAATACTTCAGAGAAAGACTGCAATTTATGAAAGCATTGAAAACTACATAAGGTTAAAGAAACTTTGAAGCAAGAAGAATATCTAGTCCTGAAAAGGTGTTTGCAAAGGCTATCACTTTAGAATTCTAGAGAGACTTGAGTGGCTTGAACTATATGCACAACACAAGATATATTTACAAGATATTCCACACAGATTAATAGCCTCTAAGTCTTTTACTGAGGTTTAAGAGGTAAAGAGTTTAGAGTTTATTTAGAATAATTTTAGAAAAGGTTTTTCTTATCATATAAGTAACCAGGTGTATTTGTTTACCACAGATACCAGAGCCTACCAGACGGTTGCAGGGCTGCAGTGTCTCCGTTGTTATTTTCTCCAAATTCCCCTTTCCCTTTCTTGGGGTTTTCAGCTCAGCTTATATTTAAGGGTTGAGAGGTGAACTCCTAGTGAGGGTCTGTGGGGCCAGCATCAGCTCCTGTGGAATTCAGTGAAGCCGGACCCTGACACTCATGAGCATGTCTGCAAGGCCTGGCAATCCCGCCATAAGCACACACATGCCATATGCAAACATTTCTGGCTCCAATGGTATGGCCCTCATGGCTGTGTCCTGAGTATGCTCTTATCATTTCACATACATTTGAATAGTGCATTCCTGAAGTGGAGCAGACTATGCCCTCCTCTGTGAATGAAACTGTCATATTCAACTTTGTCATTAAGTCTTGACCCAAAATGTTTACTGGGGTCTGACGTGAATATGATAAAGGTACATTCATTTCGCACTCTCCTATGGAGACTGGGAGTGCGTTTGTAACGGGAACTCGACTGTGAGCTCCTGTAAAACTCTTAAGTATCTATGGCCTCGTCGGACAAGGAAAACTTGCCTTCACGTATACACGAGCGTGTCGCACCAGTGTCGACTAGGAAGGAATATTCTTTACCCCCTATAACGACATCCAACCTAGGTTCCCTATGAGGGTCTTGTGTCACTGATAGGATAGAGCACATCAGGGTTCCCAGTGAGCTGTCCTAGTTCATATACAAGTTTGGCCCACTGTGCACTTGTGGATTTTCCCCATTCCCATTGATACTTCCCCTTCCAGGGTTCTGGGTCTGCCCTGTGCTCCTCGTGTGTGACACTTGCAACGGTGCCTGTTGGGTTTGTCTTTGCGGAAAACTGCCCATGCTCTGAGGTTGCACTCCTTGTTGCGCTCCTGGCGCTTGTTGTTGCACCGTGTGATTCTGTGCAACGCCCTGTTATAAAATTGCAGGTGGATTCCCCGTGCCTGCTCCCATACCTTGGCCGTTCTGCATCATGCCTTGACTTCTGCATGTGCGTGCCAAATTCCCTGTCATTCCACACAGCCAACAAACTGGCGATGGTCTGATTATTTGCCCATTTGACATATCCGGGTTTCCATTTTGCATATTTTGAAAGCCTCCTTGATTATTTTGGAAACCTCCCTACTCTTCTCCTAAATCCTCTTCCCCGTGGGTAAAACCCTACATTACCCTGATTATTCTGTGGACTAGCCACCTGCTGCATGCTTTGTTTAGCTGTGCTAGTTAGCATGGCTCCTTCAAAAGCATAGTTTGATCGTTTCTTCTGCACCAATTTCGCTTCCTCACCCTTTCGAGTTGCTTCCTTTTTGCGATTCTTTTCTTGCAACAGTCTACAATAATGTGCGATGGTCAACTATATTTCTGGCCAAGGTTTAGCCTCAACGCCTACCAATTTCTTGAGTTGTTTCTGCACCAGTTCTGGCAACCCTTGGCACAATATATGGTAAAACACAGGTATTGATTTTGTCCAGGATTCATGCGTTTCGAGCACCCACGCGTCTTGGAAATTCTGCATGTGAATTAACGGATCTTCAGAATCCTTCATTTTTTGAGTCATTATAGCTCCCATATCGGAAGTATCTGGGTAAAGTACTTGTAGCGCTTTCCATACTGCTGCTCTACAATTGTTAAATGGCGCTCCGTCATGCACAGTATTAATTGTGGTTACGCCAGGGTAGCCGGCTCGTGTAAACACATTGTCTGCTCTCTCACCAAGTATGGCGATCAGGAGACCTTTAATGTCCCCTATAGCTAGCATGTTTCCTCCTGTCATGTTTTCTAACTCACTTTCCGACTCCCAATGTCAGCATTGGAAGCTTGTTTTTCAAGTTTTCTCGACCCATATGTGGCTATGGAATATATTGTGGTCTTACTCCCCCCCCTTCTCTAGTAGAGGAAATTGGAATGCATATCCCTCTTTCTCTTCTCTCATAGTTCTCCTGTCTATTGCAGGGGTAATATTCCTGCATCGCCGCCTACCCGCCAATGTCCTTAGTCTGTCTACATAGGGTGGTGAAGAAACCCCCCTCTGACCATTAGGAACTCCTTCATGTCGGTCAGACTGCGTGGTTGACTCTGATGCCCTCGGTGCAGACTCGCTAGTGTCTGACCATCGTATCCCTCTTTCCCTTGGGAGTCTTTCACTCCACCTCCCTTCCTCTCGCTCCTCCCTTTCGGAGTCGGACATTGTTTGTCCCCAATTCACGCACCTTTTTGTGTCTTCGTTGTTTCTACTGATTTCTAATCTATCCAGGGACAGTTCCCTATTCCCACTACGTCGGGTGACATCCTCAGTATCCTACAGCTGAGTGCTTTCCAAGCTCTCGTCCGCCCCCTCTCCTTGGGGTATTTGTTCTAGCCCCATTTCATCATATATTTTATTATTCGTCTCCCCGATGCTTCTGGTGTCGAAGTCATCTTCAACATTTGCCCTAGACGTGCCTGGTACTGAATCGTACGCAGGAAAGAATTCTTCAATGTCTTCCCAGTCTGCAACTAGATCTGGTTTTTCTGTTTTTTTTTTTTTTTTAATTCCCTCTCCAAATATTCGAGATCGCATGCTCGCGGTCTTCGCTTACGCGTTCAATATCGTCATCCAATTCTTTACGCTTCCTCGCCTCTTCTCTGACCCCATATTCTTCCCTTCTCTGTTCATTTCTACGCTCATCTGCCCTTCGAATTTCCTCATCTCTTCGTCTCCTTATCCTTTTTTCACATACCCTTTGCTCTTCTTCTAACCTTTGCTGTTTCTGTCTGTCTTATCATAGACCGCTCTTGGGTTGTGATCGAGCTGTTTTTCTTGCTCTTCGCGATATAGCTGTTCTCGCCTTTGCCTGTCTTTCCTTCTTATCCTTTCATCTCTTAACTCCTTCTGTTTCTCCTCTTCTCTGTGTCTCATCTAACCTCTCTTTTTGTCTCGCGTCATCACTGCCTTTCCCCTCGAGTTTCAATAAGATTTGTCCTCCCATCCATTCGTCTTTTGCGAATGCTATCTCATCAGTTCTGTCTTTGCTCCCTTTTCATCTCTTCCCTTCTCTCTCCTTGTCGAGAGAGGCACTTGTCTGTGCTTGATCTTTTCTTTCATCATCGCGTCTCTCCTTGTGACTACGGATGCAAATATTTTAGTCCTTTTCTCTCTCTTGATTCTCGTCACTACTATGTGTAGGTGACTCATATGCGGGGTTGCTGTACACCGTGGCTGCTTTGAGCTCCCTTAACGGGTATAATCCCTCGTCCTTACTTTCTTCGATTTTTGTTTCGGGCGGGGCAGGTGGCACGGTAGGCGTCTCCCCCCCCTCTGTGCATACATTAAGTATTCAATCTGCTGGCGGCTCTTCCTCCTTTACCTGTTCGTACATTTTCCACAACTCGAGAACAGCAAGGCGTTTTCTAACTTCTTGCCTGTATATGTGGCATGCAAATATGTTGTCATATGCTGTAAAACCGCTTTAGATAAAGACACATTTTGTGGCCACGGCATAAACATCTTGTGGGCAGTACCTTAAACCCACTCGGTGCTATATTTCTTTAGCTTGGGTGCGTGTTTTGGCAATTGCTTGCATAAGTGTGCTAATGGAGTAATCTCTTCCATGCTTACATTTGTTCCCTTTCCTCTTATATAAAACTTGTCAATGCTTTCATGCAAATTCAACACTACAAATAATATGAGCAAGCACAAAATATCGCAAGATCCAATCCAAATTTTTTACGAAAAACCTTTTATACTTCCAATTTGTTCAAAAACATCAATTCACGTGCGATTATGTCTCAGCTATCCAATCACATGAAATATTAACTCAAATTCCTCAAGAAAATGTTCAATACATATGACGTCACGACAGAAAACATGTAAGACAGACACTTAACAGACCAGACAGACACCAGCTGGACACAAATTTCACTGCCTCTAATCATTTCCCCTTCATGGAGTGTAAACTAACCCCTTTCACAACGTCTTTAAACGTTGTGGTAGCCTATTCATTCCCCATCATGTGGGACTTTGGGTACACGTTGCTTCTGGCCGCTATATTAAAGCGCTGGAATAAGGCGAATCCTTTCACTTCTCGGGTGTCCGCCCTGGTAACCTCTCTCTTCTCGGGTGTCCACCCGAGTAACCTTTATTTTATTATTCTCGCGTCATTATCCCCTTATAAATATACAGTCTTCTCTACTTCTGACTATTTTATTTTTCCTCCTACTCCGTTACCTTTTCCATTTACTTGTTCTAAGGCATACACTGTTTGCCAAAGCACTCAATTTTTTCTTCACTCACCGTTCTCATGGTTCCTCTCTGGACCCTCTGGATCACTGCCTTTGTCACCGGCTTCTTCAGCTTTTTGCTCGCTCAGCTGCCCGTAGGAATGGGAAGGGGTATGTGGGAAAACGGGTCCCTTCAGGCCCTTAATGCAGTCTTCTTTTACACTACCATTGTCTACGGTGAGCCTCACGGTCTACTCAGCCGAATGGCAAAGGACTTGTGATATTGCCGAAGATCTAGAATTACTTTGTCGACGGCCAATAGGTGTTTTAGTATAGTCAAATACTCGATAAACCATCAAATCTATGCTACCAAGTGTACTGGAGAGACCCCCAGCCGGCCCATAGAGTCAGGGTTTGCTCTGCAGTACTTTAAGACGAGATAGCTGCACCTTGAGATGGATGGGGGTACATGTTTTCTTACTCCAACACCAATCAATAAGGACAACTCAATGGTTTGGTAAAGGGGAGTCCATTTTAATGACAAGTACAAAAAACGGGGAAACATGGAAATCAACAGTGATGCGATAGCCCGTCTCGCTTCAACTCCCAAAAACTTCATACAAAGGTAACTTTAATATAGGTGCTATATCTGTATATGGTAACGTAGTGCGGGGATTGGATAAACACTATCAGGTGGACGTCTAAGCCCTTCCTTCAAAAATGACTATGGTAAACGTCACTAAAAGTATGACGTCCCATTGGTTCTACTAACTATAGGACCCTAGATTATTTGGTCCATTGTGATTGGGTTGGCATCAACCCCATACATAAATCTCCACTTTGCTTAGCAGCACGCAGAATGGTCAGCCAGGTGCAAGATGCCCCAAGATTCACCCGGCCTCCCTTCCATCAATCATTACTAGTGGCTATGTGTCAATTAGTTGTCTGTGGTCGGCCTCGAAACTGTATCTTCTTGTCAGGAAAAGTTATGATATCTCTGTCTGGGTGACAGCCAGGCGTAGGTGTGAATCCGTGCCTCTTCTTGCTCGGATGTTCACGTGCTGCTCACACCGTGAATCTGCCTAGTTTTCCTTCTATTTGCACATTTAATTCTTATTCGACTTGCCACCTGCCTGGGCCTCCTTATCTCGGCCTTCCTCAGATAGGCTGTTCTGTTCTTAAATTTCGATTCCGCGAAGCTACTGTTCGCTCTTTCCTGGATCACGTTGCCTCTGCCGAGTTTCGATTCAGCCATCTCTTCTCGTTTTAGCTGGAATATGAATCCTGTCCTGTTTGACCTCTAGTAACCCGAGTTAATTCTGCTTTTGTGTAAAGTGGACTTGCATTTATATAACATGCTTCATTTTTAGGTAGATTGTGTATAATGGCGCTTGCCGCTCTATTCTTCTACTTAGCGTAGGAAGCCGCACTGTTTTCTTAGCTTTCTTGCGGTTACAAGCATATGTACAGGGGTTAGCGTGTTGAATGTCTTCATCCTGCTTACAGTTTAAGTTTCTTTATATTTCAACATCGTCTCTCCTTCTCGGTTCACGATATCCTTATTCATGGCGTTTCGTCTGTGTGTCACCTTTGGGTCATCTTATCTTCTATCTGCAAGTCTGTCCGGGTCTTTGTGACGTCACCATTCGTCTTCAATTAAGGCCTTTTGAGTTTCTTCCGGGACAGTGTTTAAGCAATCTTCATTTCGTTTCATTTGCTGGTAGGGTTTTCTCAATGGATACCTTATTGTCCATGGTTGTCTGGTATTGGTGCTTCAATAGGTATTATTCTTCTGATAGGCACTGGGCAGAGCCCTACTGCGGCTCTCTGCTGGTTTATTTGCTCATCATACGTCACATATCTCAGTGTGAACGTTCCTGGTACTTCAAAATGGGCGACTGGAGTGCGGGCCTCGCTCGGGGCCTCCTCTACACTAGATCTGATAAAGCGTCCGGGAGTTGTCAAGATACGTCCTTTTAGGGCACATTGGGTTGAGACAACGGACATTGTTAAGGAACCCTCCCTCTCACTGTGCTTAGAGAGGCATCAGCTTCACCTCACTGATGATCCCCAACAAGGGTGAAACACGTGTATGGGGTTGCTGGTGGTACTCTCGTTCAGATTGGAATTGCCATTGTATTTCGGTGCTGGACTGCCCCTGGGCAGGACAAAGACTGATATGCAAATGGATATTTCCCATCTGTGAAAGGCACAGTGAGTAAAAGCAGTGGCTGCGAACTCTCAAGTGGTTAATAACCACTGAACAGGTTATCATGTCTGTTCTTGCGAGAGAGGGGCGCCCGCTACCTTTGTAAAAGTATTGCATCTTATGCTACTTATGTTGACTATCCGTACTTCATACACTCCAGAGAATGTATCCCTGTGTATTTACAACGTTTCCCATGTGAGAAAATACATGCGATCTACATGCACTTTAGGCTTAATCAGTTCTAAACGAGTGAGAGGATCAAGCACTGGAAAGATCATCCTTTGTACCCACATGCCACTTCTGACTGCATATTCTGCGGTATTGTGGACACACCTGAAACCGTGAGACATCTGGATATCATGTGTCCATACTTTGCCAATACTCGGTTCTCATGTTTTAAGGATATAAGCGGTAATAGCACAGAGATGTCAAGGAACATGTTATGGTGGTGAATATTTTTTTTTATTTTCTTTTAAATCAATTGGATGCAAAAAACTAAATGTATGACTGTTTATTATTATTACTATTATAAGGTGTCTGTTTATTTGTTCTTGTCCCTCTGTTTTTTTTTACATTTTCAATTTGTACTTTTTTTTTGCTGATGTTTCATATTTTTAATGTGATCCAGTTTGTATGTTGTGTAAGGTTTCCTGTGAACAATGAATGCAACAATTAAAAAAATATATATTGGAAACATTCCAAATGGGTACATGCATGTGTGTAATACCTCCCCTAGAAAGAATAATTCCACGAATACTGGGACGGGGGAAACTCCATCATGGGGAGAAAAGAGTAGAAAATCCAACCCAGTATCGTAGTCCTTTTTCTGTGGCAGGCAAACAGCTAACACTGAGCATAGAAGAGGGACTAGTTCATGGTAAGGGGTTTGGGTGTTGAAAGTAGTCATGGAAGTGAAGGGGAGAGGAACGTCAAATTAGTTGCCTCCAGAGTGCTGTTGTCTCGGCTGTCCTGGCTGCCTGACCCGACTTCCTGCATTTGCATGTTATTATCCTGCAACGTGCGATTGATATATACGACATTTGCTTTGTTTGAGTTGAGGCCCTGCCCACAAGAAAGCCGACTCCATCAATGTATTTCCGGGCCGCGTGCACCTCCAGAGTGTCGTTGGATGTTTGCTGGCTTGCGGGTTAAGGGCATAGGCATTGGTGTTTCACCGTAAGTGGATTTTCCTACTCTATTTGGTGGAATTTCGACAGGAAGTAATTGTTTACTTACCTTGTCTTTCTGCCCTGCTATTTTTTCTGTTCTGCTTGCAGCGTTGTGGTAGTAAGCTTTTCACAAACCAGTAAAATGAGGAAGAAGGAAAACATTGTGACATCCACAAGAGATAGCAATGGCCCGCTTGGCTTTCACCAGTAGACGTGATAGTATGTCACAGGCCATAGCATTGCCCCTTCCTCCTTCCCCTACTGGTGAAATGTCCTCACTGTTGCTGTTTAAAAAGGGAAACCATTTTGAGGAGCCCAGTAGGGGTGAAGGCGTGTATGACAGGATAAGGGTTATTTCACCTCCAGCATCCATTGATGATCTTGGGACTCTTCCACAAGAGGTTAACCATGAAATACTTGGAAGGGAGCAGTTCGCTACCACATTGCCTCTTCCAGTGCTAGTGAATGACTCGTTACTTCATACCCCACCATTGTTTTCCACAGGTCATCTCCGGGACATGAGTTGGGGGAGATTTGTAATCACTCCGATATCTACAAAATCCAAATTGAGGTGCTAAGAGCTTAAGACCTACACAAAAGTACTGTATGATATGATATGATAGTTTATTTATATAGCGCCTATACACAATGTGTTTCAAAGCGCTTCAAGGCCAGGGAGGAACAAGGGAAAATACGACATTCTTACAGGCCATGAACAGTAAGGATGTGAAATAAACTACGTACTCGGCCTGACAACATTTCAGATAGATAAGTGATAAGACATAGATAAGGAAGGGAGGGGGAGAGTGGGAAGGAAATGTAAACAGACAGGCGACTACCGTACTAGGCCTGACGACATTTCTGGTAGAGCCGGAGGAAAACAAAAGGTGAGGGATAAAAGCCCATTTAGCCTCAGTAATTTGTTTGATAAAAGTCCCAGTGAGGGACCATACTCATAGGCCAACTGTGTGCATGGAATTTCTGAGCCATTGAGCATTGCAGTTCATACTCTTTCACATAATGTAGTGATCTCTGAAAGTAGAGCGGTATAGACCTTGCCTTTAAAAGAAGGCATCCCTCCTTGTGTTGGGGATATGTCCAATAAACCCAAAAAGGGAAAGAGTATTAACTGTAATAATGGTTTATAGTGACATTTTCTAACGCCACATTTTCTAAATGCCATTTTGTCGACACACAATTGCTGGGAAAAAAATGGGTTTAAGAACCTGAAGAAGTCCTGCTGTAAGTATCTTCGCATTAAGGCTCGTTTTGATCAACATGAGTCTTCGTATCTGGAAGACGACTCTTTTTCACAGGAGGAGAGACAATAAGATGGTGCAGAGGCTCTAGTGACTGGGGTAAACCATTCCTATGTAAGATATTCTGGGCCAATTGAAAAACACGAGGGAACAGGGAGTTCAAGTTGCCATGGATGTTACTGTATTCCGGAATATTTCCGAGCCCAGACTGATGGATGCTATGAAGCATAAAGGGAAAGCTAAAATTATATTTCAGATTTTTTAAACAGAAGTATGACACCAAGAGCCTCAACTAAGTAGTGCCACACAAAACAGTTGGATTTTACGGGACAGGACCGGCCAGGTTACTCGGCTTTGGGAGGGAAGAAACAAACTACTGTAGGAAGAAGTGGTCCTAAGATCCTAAATATTATCCATACAGATTCCAATTCAGTTAGTGAAGACATTTTTATATCCACTACTGGAGATAAGGCACTGACAGACAAAAGTATCCCTACGAGTTCACAGAACCAGTTATACAGGAGATTGTGAAAAATATCTTGGCTGAACATCGCTCACAAAATCCATCTAACCTGCTAAATGGGATTTGCTTTCAGAGGGAAGTGAATACATCTAAAGTTAATGGTATCCTAATTCCTAGTAAGGTATCGGATGTAAAGTTGAATGGGCTACAAATTTACTGCAAGCCTGACTCTGAATCAGCGTACGCTTATTCCCCAATGAGAAGAGTATGATGTGTTGGGGTGGGGGGGGGGTGGGTACTGAGAGACGGGCTCAAGTACAGTTCTCTCATTGCCCCTCTTATAAAGAAAAGGTATGCATGGACTTGCCCGTGAGAGAACAGATATTTCCTGATTGCCCTAGCTTTGCCCTGAATTATATGTTTGAGCAAGGGGAGCTAAACTCATTAAATAGATCCAAGATTTTGTCCCTCTTTAGGGAAATTCCAGCTTTACAGCTAATCGCATCGAATGACATAAATCTGGTTGATTTTATCCATCCTAGAAGATATGACCATGTAAGATTGGTCATACCATCTCGTTTGGTCTACGAGATCTTACTAAACGAAGCTCCCAACCTATATAGGCCTTGAAACACTTGTGTATAGGCGCGTTATAAATTCTGCATCATAACATATAGGCCAGGATATGACTTGGTACCTTATTCATCAGATCAATGCAGTGGGGGTATCTTGGGAAGGGATTTAGGGTTAGAGAAGATGAGTAGTGACTCAGAACCTCAAAAAGATTGTAGCCCTACCCCTGCACCGCTGTCACAAGAGAAGGGAGAGACAAACTGGCGTTGGCTGGCACTCTCTTAGAATTGCTATCGGTTAACTACATGATATGGAAGGCTCCCTTTAGCGCGGAGGGTCCGTGTTCTATCTTCTCATGGAATGTGATGTTTCTCCGCCATTTATTCTGACCCCTTTGTAGACATCTTCAACAGTATTGTCTTTTTATTTTACCGGAAGCATGGTTGTTGGTAAAACTGGCTTCATATGGTTATTTTATTGTGAATGAACCAGCAATTCAGAGGCTTAGGGGGAGAACAGCTGGGGGTTCGTTGATGGCAATAAAGGCAGGGGGTGTTTTTAAGTACTGCGAACATTGGAGAGTTGCTAATGGAATACTGTCTGTGGTAATTGAAGGTGAGGATATGTTGAAGGGTAAAGGTTCCTCCTGTTGAACATTTATTGGAATCCAAAAGAAAACCCGGATCATACTCTTAGGATTCTGAATGAAACAATGGAAGTTTGGTTATCGAATCTCCCAGGGGGAGAAATTATTATCGCAGCAGACTTTAACTCTGATTGTAAGTCAGACAATGCTTTGGACCCAGATATCCGTCCAATTGATCTTTTTAATATCCTGAATAATTCTAGTAGGAACAGGCTACAGAGGCAGAAGTGGCGTCACAACCTGGAGGGATGAGCTTTACTTATGGTCAAAGAAGCATGAGAACAAGGTGGCCCTAAGATGCCAACTTGTATTAGCTGGAACTCTGCCTCCATGATAGAATGTGTTTGTGTCGAAAAACCTAAATTGAGTTTGAATCTTGTCATTCTTTCTAACTCATTTAGCGATCATGCAATGTTGAGTATACAATTGGAAGTTCCGAAAAAGTTGGAAAGGGAATATTTCTCAAATTTCTCTACTGTGAATTTGAGGAGAAATAGGTTGACCTGTCATGAGAATAACCTAGAGAAATTGAATGTATTAATACTGCAGGATTATGAGTGCTGCATGTACGAGACCAAATTGGCTTCATAATCTTTATTAACATGTGTACCTTATCTTCACTCAGTATTGGATCACATGCCACATACTTCTATTAAATCTAATAGCGTGAGAGTTCATTGCCATAAATTTTACACCCTGGTTAGAAATATGAAAATACAATCTCGCAAGGATATTCTTAAGCTTAAACTAACTACCACAAAGAAAACTGATATCATATTGGGGGTTAAACGATTACAACAGAAATTAAAAAAACTGGCTGAAAGGTCATTGTCATCTGCTCTATCAAAGAGATAGGTAGCTATGATGGAATCACTAAAGAAGCAGAATGCCTCTAACTTTTGGTCCTTAGTCAATGGTCTGGAGGGGACCCAATAAGTTTCACAAACAAACCCTATCCCAGAGCAAACTTGGGACACCCACCTTTGGGAGCTGTACAAGCTGATAATCCGGCCAGGTAGCAAGACAAACAGATATCACACAAAATAATTGGGATTTAAATATATCAGAGCATGATGTTGAGAGAATGATTATCGGGGCAAAGCCCTCGAGGGCATGTGGTCCTAATTTAATTGCTAATACTATCTTCACACAGAATCCCTCTGTATGGTAAAAAATATCAAAGGTATTGTTTAGGGATATTGTCTAGCCGGGCGACGCTTCCATCATGGAGGACTTCATATGTAATTCCCATCTATAAGAAGGGGGACAAATCTTCACCATCTAATGATCGCCTGATCACACTGATGTATGTAGACTCCAAGGTATTTGCTGCTATGGTGTTTGAACATCTAGACGAGTGGTGTGAGTGTTAACCAGTTTGGCTTTCGAAAGATTAGGGGAACGAATTGCCGAGGTATCTTGCTTAATAGACTTCTACATTCAGTTTGGTTTGAAAAATCTCCCCTATCTATATCGCATCCATGGATTTGTTTATGGCTTTCGATGAAGTCGATCGCCTGACACTCTGGACTAAACACATTAAACTAGGGGTACCATCTAGACTATTGAGTATCCTAATCAGACCCAATAGTGAAGGTTTACTTACAAGGTCCATTCCCACCGAAAATAAATGAAGGCAGAGGTACATATTGTCCCCCTGCCTTTTCAATATCTATGTATCAGATGTGGGTATACCTCTGTCTCGAGCCTCATTTGTCGCCCCTAAGGTGGGGGCGAGGGCGGTAGAAATCGCATGGGCAGACTATACCGATGACTTTCTTTTTAATAGATCAAGCACCTATAGGGCTTTAACATTTAGCAGCCTTTGACAAATATATGGCACTGAGCAACAAGTATTAACCCTCAAAAGTCAGTAATAATAAAACTCAGTAAAAATAATCGCAGTGATTCTTTCTCTGGGATATTAAACGAAAATTAACTGCAAGTGAAAAAGTCTCTGGTGTACTTGGGTTATCCAATCATTACCAAACCATTGAAATATTTCTATATTTTCTATATAAAGCACAGACATTAGTTAGCTAGGCAAATGGAAAAAATGGATCTGAAGTATGTCACGTTTTCCACATTCCCCTTGCGCAAATTCTACTTGGCAAATGTTGTTACAAAGTTATGCTATGGCCTAGAATTCTTTCCTTCGAAGGGATTGTGTCCTCCGACGTATTCCTTATCTTTGATAGATCTCCCAGCTTGCTGGCCTCGGAAACATTTTTTCAGTAGAGGGCGGTGTGCGTCGACGTCCTTCGAGCCGATGTCCCTCGACGGCCTCTGTATCGACGTCATCACGCGTATAAATAGACTTGCGCAGCATCCGTTGCTCAGTTCTGTTTTTCCGCGCTTCGTGGGGCCTCGGAATATCGTTGCTCAGTTCTTCAGTCAAATATATCATTATTCCTCGTGAATACCGACTCGTACTCAATGGCTTCCTCACCCGAACCGACGACTCCACGGTCCGGCTTCAAAAAATGTCGAGACTGTGGAAAGAAAATGTCATTGACAGATTCTCACAGGATCTGTTTATGGTGCCTGGGAATCGAGCACCATTGTTCGGAGTGCGAGGACTGCATGTCCATGACGGCGAAAGTCTTGAAGGAGAGTAAGGGGAAGCTCGAGAGAGGTAAGGCAGTTAAAACTTCTTCGAGGAGGCCACCAGGGGGCGCACAGGCAATGGCTGCCTGATTCTCATGCTCCTCCAACAGCCAGGTCATAAAAGGGACTGAGCCCCCCCGAGAGAGTGAGCCGGAGTGCACGGAGAACCCCCGGGGCCCCCACCAATCGAAACAGCGGGGTCTGAGGACCCTTGGAGAGCGGAGATCCGGCGCTGCGGACTCAGCAGCGCGAGCGGGCGCGAATCCGGAAGAAAGAGCCGCGGCCCTCCTACACCGCGGCAGGCACCCGTCCCCCACGGCTGTGGCACACGGAGCGGGGACCCAGAGGATTCGCCCAAGGAGGCGGTCTGCCTGCACTCCCCTAGCAAGGACGGCGCGGGCCGCGTGTGATACGCGCCCGACCTGGAGATGGGAGCGCCGGCCCTGATCGGCCGCTGGAGAGGTGTGAGTAGCGGTTCCGGCGCTCCGGAATGGACTGAGAGGCCCCCTGTGGAGGATAGCGGGTTGCCCGCGAGGGAGGCGGCAGCTCTTCCACCCCGCCCGCCGGACCCGGATCCCCAGCCCCACCGCCAGAGAGGGCTTCAGGCAGCGGGAAAGTGGGCTGCGCCCACAATCAACACGCACTGGTCGGGTCCACGGCCCGCCACCACGCGGCGACCAACGAGACGACCAAGCACTCCTCCCCCTTCAAGGAGGACATAAAGGGCGCGGAGGGCCCTGAGGATACTGGGTGTGAGGCCCCCGCCGGAGGCTGGCGGGGCGTGTGCCCGCCCAGAGGCGACCCCCCAGGCACCGCGAGGACCCATAAAAGGACAGGGAGGCAGCCGCACTTCCCGCCCCCCCCCCAGACCCGGATCCCCAGCCCCACCGCCAGAGAGGGCTTCAGGCAGCGGAAAAGTGGGCTGCGCCCACAATTAACACACTCTGGTCGGGTCCGCGGCCCACCACCACGCGGCGACCAACGCAGAGACCAAGCACCCCTCCCCCATCAAGGAGGACATAAAGGGCGCGGAAGGCCTTGAGGATACTGGGTGTGAGACCCCCGCCTGAGGCGACCCCCCGGGCACCGCGAAGACCCATAAAAGGAGAGGGGGAGGCTCCCGCTCCCCCCCAGGGGGTGCCTCCATTAGTAGAACACCGGCTGGCGAAGTAAGGTAGAGGCCGCCCACAATCAAAGTACACCCAACGGAGAGCCCAGGGGGCGATCTAATGGACTGGCAGAGGAACTTGCAGAAATATTGCTACCGAGACCCAGGCCCCTACGAAAAAGACCCGCTCCACGTCAGAGGGATGGCCCATTCGGAGGCCGCTGCACCCTCAACGGAGGCAATGGAAAGGGGCTTCACGTCTATTTTGCAATAAATAAGAGACATGCGCTCCGACATTGCTCAAACGTTTGAAAAGATGGACCAACGGGTTGACAAAGTTGAGGACAGACTCCTTCAGTTTGAATCCAATCAATCCTCTTCAGCAACCCTAGAGATGGAGACTAATATGAGGTTATTCGCCCTTGAGAAGAAGGAGGAAGAGAGGTCGAGACAAATGGACGATTTTGAGAA
This sequence comes from Ambystoma mexicanum, assembly GCF_040938575.1. NCBI lineage: Eukaryota > Metazoa > Chordata > Amphibia > Caudata > Ambystomatidae > Ambystoma > Ambystoma mexicanum. Next base: position 1,446,682,651 of record NC_090922.1, on the reverse strand, counting down.
CAGGGAACGGAGAAACAACCTCAGGTTTTTTGGGGTCCCGGAGGTGGATGTGGAAACAGAGAGAGAGCTCACCTGAATGGTGCGGAACATAATCGCCCTCCTCCTTGATGAAGAGATGACCGCAGAACTCACATTTGATCGGGTACACAGAGCGGGAGGACGAGCAGGGGGTCCCTGATCGATTCTGGTCCGGTTCCACTACTATCTGGAGAAGACACGGGTACTGGAAGCAGCCAGGAGAGCCCAAGAGATCACGTACAACAACTCCCAGGTCTCCATTTTTCAAGACCTCTCTGCATACACATTATCCAAACGCAGGATGTGCCGCCCCCTCACACAGCTGCTGAAAGAGAAAGGAGTACGATACAGATGGGGCTACCCCTTCTCCCTAACCTTCGAATACCAGGGCCAACGGACGACGTTGATCACGGAGGAAGACATCAAGGGAGCCATTCGGGATTACGTGGTGGATCCATCCCCCCGAAAGGGGGCCATCAGGGCCGGCTATGGGTGGAGCAAACGGTCCGGGCCCGTCGGGCGAAAGAAGGAAGAAATCTGGGGAACGGAAATTTAGGAAAATGAGCACACCCTCACCAGCGAAGGAGGCAGAGCGGAATGACTCAGAGGGATGATAACCAAGGGGTCCCAGCCAGCACTGGTGCGAAAAGTGTGGGCTTCTGGGACGACCGAAGTTAGCTGATCACCTACAGGGTGGTAATCCGGGGAACATCTGAAGGCAAGATTGAAGCCAAAATCCCACTGAACAGCAAGTAAAGTGGGGGCAATTGCGGGGACAAAATCGGGGGGGGGGCTCATAAGAAGGGGATTTGTAATGATTGCCTGGCCGAGGGGGCAGACTTGTGGTCCGGCCAAAATGCCAGTAATGGCGGAACTACCTGGCTGGACGCCGGGGCAGGGGGTGGGGGTTTACAAACTAGTTGGGGTTTGTTTGTTTGGGAAAAGGTTTGGGGGTCAGTTGGGGGAACATTCCAATAGTGTCCAACCAGTGAATCAAGGGGAGAGAGAAGGGAGAATTGATGCGAAGTTGTTGACCATCAGGGCAGGAAACATTGATTATGGCTGACAGCCGCCCGGCCCTGGGAGTGGGTACCCTGAATGTGCGGGGGCTGAACACCCCATGAAAAGATCTGATTTGCAGAGAGTTCAAGCGGGCGAAACTAGACCTACTATTCGTGCAAGAAACACACTGGGCAAGGGGGAAGGAACCCAGGCTGCAGGGGGGGGGGGGAGGAATCGAGGAGGTCTTCCATGCATCCCACAGGACTAAGAAAAGGGGGGTGGCCATATTGATAGGAAGGAACGTAGGGTTCGAGAAGGAGGCGATCTTGAAAGATCCCGAAGGCCGTTACCTGTTGATACGGGGCTCCCTACAGGGGTCCCCCCTTACCCTGGCAGTGGTGTATGGCCCGAATGAGGGCCAGGCCCAATTGTGGGGGGAAGTTAGGGACAAGCTCAGGCTATTCACGCAAGGTCCGCTGGTGGTAGCGGGTGACTTCAACATGGTCCTAGACCCCTCCATAGATAGGAAACGGATAGGCCCCCTAAACCCCAGGCCCACAGAAGAGGCCATGGCTCAGAGCTTTCGGAGAGTGAATGAGGACCTGGGCCTGATGGATACAATCCCGACCCCCAGAACAGGGATCCCCTCCTTTACCTACTACTCAGCCATACATAACTCGTTCTCCAGGATAGACTACATTTTAATGGACAAAATTCTTTGTCCGTATGTAGCAGGCTACAGGATAGACCCAGTCCCCTGGTCAGATCACGACATGGCCCGAGTCACCATCGCAATGGGTTAGAGCAGGGAAAGCAGAGGGCGCTGGAAATGCAACAACACCCTGTTAAAAGATGAGGTCATTGCTCAGGAGGTCTTGGACTCCATAACAGAGTTCTTTGAGCTTAATGATAACGGGGAGGTGGCCACGTATACGCTCTGGGACGCCTTCAAGGCAACCCTACGAGGGGTCCTGATAAAAATAGGCGCTCTGAAGAAGAGGGAGAGAGAGGCCCAGGAGAAAGCCCAGCGAGAATAAATAGCCCGTCTCCAACCGGGTGGATCCCCGGCACAACCCCTAGAGCGCGACTGCGTGACCGCACTGGAGGACTATAGGCTCCAGCTAAAAGATCTACTCCTACACAAAACGGAGTGGAGCCTTCAAATGTTTAAACAAAAATATTATGAGAAAGGGGACAAGGCGGATAGGATCCTAGCCTGGAAGTTGATGGAGGTCCAGAGAAGCAGGAGGGTGAAGGAGGTGAGGGACGCCTGGGGGCTCCTTGGCTGCGACTCTCCCCATATAGGAGAGGCTTTCTGCCAATACTACAGAACCCTCTACTCATCCGAATACGATGGGGATGACACCCAGATAGAAAACATTCTGAACTCCATACAGATCCCATCCCTCTCGAGGGAGATGACAGAGGGGTTGGAGGGCCCGATAACCGAGGATGAGGTGGACAAGGTGATTAGTGGGATGAAGGTGGGAACTTCCCGGGGGGAGGACGGCTTCACAGTTCTCTTTTACAAGAGATTTCGCTCCTCTCTGGCCCCATATCTAGCGAGGGTCTTCAACACGGTTCTAGAGGGGGACATCCTCCATGAGTCCATGATGGGGGCCGTGATAGCGGTTTTGCCCAAAGAGGGAAGGGATCCAGCGGAGTGTTCCTCCTATCGCCCCATATCACTATTAAATATTGACGTTAAGATCTTGGCCAAGGTGGTGGGGAGGCGGCTGGAGGGTATAATGCCAAAGTTAGTCCACGGGGACCAGGTGGGCTTTATCAGAGGAAAGCAGGGGTCAGATAACATCCGCAAAACAATAGACCTGCTCCACTTCGCTCAGTCGTCGGAGCTGGACGCATGTGTCCTCTCCTTTGACTCGGAGAAGGCCTTCGACAGGGTGGAGTGGCGCTATATGGAACTCCTCCTCCGCAGGATGGGCTTTGGAACTCACATCATGCTTTGGATAACTGCTCTCTATAGAGCCCCAACGGCAAGGGTACAGGTGAATGGGATATTGTCCGAATCATTCCCCCTCTCCCGAGGGACGAGGCAGAGATGCCCACTCTCTCCCCTGATATATGTCCTTACGATGGAGGCGTTGGCAATAGCGGTCAGAGCCCACCCGGATATCAATGGTATTAAAAGGGGTGAAGTCGAATTCAATCTCTCCCTGTTTGCGGACAATGTCCTGGCCTACCTGGTGGACCCGGGCTCCCCCTTCCTGGCCCTGGTATCGGCATTTGGACGCTACTCTGGCCTAAAAATAAACACCGGAAAATCTGTCATGCTCCTAATGAGAACAGACTCAGTGCTAGACTGTCTGGACAGGTTTCACAGGATTAAGGTGGGGAAGGTCGCCATAAGGTATCTGGGGGTACTTCTCACCGGGGACCTAACGAACTTGGGAGCAGCCAATTACGACCCCATGATTGCGGTGATCACTTCAGATTTGAGAAGATGGGGGAAGATGATCCTTTCTTGGTACGGCCGGATGACTGCAGTCAAAATGAACATACTGCCACGGCTCCTGTACCTCTTCACAGCACTCCCGACTAAAGTCCCAGCACAGAGCTTCAGAGATCTACAGAACGGGGTACGAGACTTTGTATGGCAGGGGAAAACCCCAAGAACTGGAAGGGCGACGCTGACTCTGCCAAGGGAGGAGAGGGGGGATTTGGGCTACCGGACTTTCACCTTTACTTCTGCGCGGCCCAACTGCGCGTCCTCCTGGAGCACATGAAAGAGGGCCTGGGAACGTATTGGTCTTATCTAGAGGATATGGACGCCCACCCCCTAAAGGTCCGAGACCTCCTATGGGCACCACGCAGGACGATCCCTAAACACCTACGATCCCACCCGACCCTGGGAGTCCTCTGGGACATCTGGAAAGAGGGCCCCCGTACCGCATACCTCACCAAATGGCTCTCTCCGATGTCCTCTCTCTGGGGCCATCCTATCAACCTGGGAAGGCAAGGGTTCAGGCACTCCCAGAACTGGTCAGACAGGGGACTGGAGTGGGCTGAGCAGGCGTTCAGAGAAGGTGAATTCCTATCTTACGAGGACCTGAGAGATGCTCTCGGACAAGGATCACTTTCCATCTTCGAATACCTCCGCCTGAAGGGCATCCTCTGTGACCAATCATGGGGCCCAAACCTGAGGAGGCACTTGACTCCCTTCGAGAAGCTCCTTGACTCAGCGATCTCTAGGAAGGGGGCGGTTTCTAGTATGTATAAAATATTAAATACCTACAACTTACAAGGAAGAAGGAGCTTCCGCTCGTTCTGGAACGACCTGGCAGGCGAGGAAATCTCAGAGGACGCCTGGGCCAAAATATTCAAGATAGCATTTCACGGGAACCTATTCACCTCGGACATGGAGCACAACTTTAAGATATTACAGGGGTGGCACAGAGACCCTGTAAAACTGTCAAAAATGTTCTCGGGGGTGTCATCAAGGTGCCCGAGAGGTTGCGGGCAGATAGGATCCAGAGGCCACATGTGGTGCTCTGCCCAAAAGTACAGACCTACTGGGAGTCGGTGAGGGACTGGATAGCGGAAGTAACAGAAGACCATTTGCCACTTGATCCCCTAACGATGCTGCTGGGCCTCCCCCCCGGAGGAAACGGAGCTTCACCGATATCCAAGGATGTGGGAAACCATGCTGAGAGCGGGCACCGCCATGGTGAATAATGACACTAGCTCATTCCTCACGGACTGGTACGGGGTGCAGCAATCCTGGGGATGGGACGTTCATTGAACTCAAGGAAAGGTGCCCCCCCATAAGGGAACGGGTTTAGCCCCGTAAGACAGGACACCCTGAGCTGGGTCCCCACGACCTGGGGAACGGCGGGAATAAGTCAGCTGACGACACGGTCACGAATCGCATCGCCTTCAAGGCTAAGGAGAGTGAGCCAACGTCGGGAGTCTCCCATGAAGAAGTCAATGGAATGGACACGGGAAGGGGGGGTGGGAGGGGTTCGGGGTGGGGTTACTAAGGGAGGGGGGGCAAGGGAGAATGCACAGTTCTTTTTGTTGTTTGTTATATCAAAATGCAAATAAAAACTAAAGTTTAAAAAAAAAAAAACTTCGAAAGTTTCCTCGGCGGAGTCGAGACATTCGTCTCCTCGCCATCACAAAATACATTCTCGTTCTAGGTCTCGAAGCAGTTCCCATCACTCTTCGAGATCTAAGCATTCAAAAAAGAGACGTCGAAGATCCCCCCCTTCCTCGTCTTAGTCTTCTTCCGTTTCCCCAAAAAGGGTCTCCTGCCCCACAAAACAGCTCTCAGGCTGAGTGGGAGGAATTCAGGAAAAAGATGCTAAGCGTCTTCGAGAAAGCGGCCTTGACCCCCTCGAAGACTTCTGAGGGTGATACCCTGGGTTCTTCGACGCACAGGTCAGTCGAGTCGACGCCGACATTGACGCCGAGAAAGGATAAACCCACGGCCACCTCACAGCCAGTGGCCATACCCAGAGCATCGAGCATGAGAATGTCATCGACAACCTCAAGTAGAATCCCGATACTCTCGAGTTCATCGAGGCCTCTACCACCTTTCTCGACGCCTTTTTCGATGGCTTCGAAGCCTTTAAGGTCCGCGTCGTCGACGTTTTGTCAGCCAATCATGACGAATTTGGCTCCTTCTGCTCTGGAAATGGGATTTATACCATTTTCAAGACCTGATCACTCCAGAGACTTATCTTATGAAGAAGGTGAGGATTCGGATCAGGAAAGACCTTTTGAGTTGCAGGGATCTGCAACTCCTGCACCAGAGGAATTTACCTCTGAGGAAAGTAGGTTGAAAGACCTCCATGAATCCCTACAGGAAGCAAGTGGGTTGGACACTTCCCTAGAAGTGGAATTTGCCACACCAGACCCAGGGGAACATGCTGAAACCCCTTATAGAACCTTGATGGCAAGGATAATAGAGTTTATGGGGTGGTCCACACCCTCACCTGCTTTTCAGCAAGACGACCTCACAGACATCTTGGTCAAAGGTCCATAGGAGGATCCAGTGGTGCCATTTCATGCGGCATTACAAAGGAGAATATTGGCAAACTGGGAAACACCTGAGGTAATCCCGGTCTTTAACAAAAAATGATCAGCTAAATATAGGGTGTCTTCTGCTGACCCCGAATGTTTATCCAAACACCCAACTCCAGAGAGTCTGGTTGTTCAGGTAGCTACTTCAGCAGCTAGAAAATCGGCTTACCCTAATGTTCCTCAGGACAGGGATGATAAGAGATATGACTCTATGGCCAAAAAAGTCTTTTTCACATGTAGCATGGTGTTGAATTCCATCAATGCTACTTGTACGCTCGCAAGGTTCAGCCACACACTTTGGGAGTGTGCTTCATCAGCGGCTGACTGCCTCCCGGAGGGAGAAGAAAGGGAAGCGTCCTAAACATCGTCAAGGATGGTAAAGACGCTATGTTCGAATCCCTTCAAACTGGCATCGATTCTGCTGACGGCATCAGCAGGGCCATGGCGGCAAGTACGACAACCCAGAGATTTGCTTGGCTGCGAAAGTCTGGTTTTGCTCCAGATGTGCAAAGCAGACTCTTGAATATGCCCTTTGACGGGTCTTCTTTGTTTGGTAAGAAGGCGGATGGCAGTTTAGAAAAACTACAAACATCAAAGGCAGCAGCAAAATCCTTAGGAGCTGCAATCCGTCAGACACCATATCGCCCCTCAGGAACCTCTTGGAGAGGTAAGTCCTTTTGCTTCTATTCCGCATTCGGAAAAGGCAGAGGACAGCAGGTTGAAAGGGGTCAGAAAAAATTCACCCGAGGTGGACGGGGTAAGAATACAAAAGCCGCAGCAGCAGCAGGTGCCTCTTTACCCTCGGTATCTGCATCCGCCGCCTCCAAACCGCTCTGAGGACTCTTCACAAAACACCAGTAGGGGGCAGGTTAACTCAACATTTGACGGAATGGCAGGCTATTACGTCAGATGCTTGGGCATTGGAGACAGTTGCCCAAGGTTAATGCCTGCCTTTTCTACGCATCCCTCAGAGTCATCCACCGGGGAACAGCTCTCTGAAAGTTCCAGATCCGCTCCTCTTGCAGGAAATTGTAGACCTGCTAGAGAAAGGTGCCATAGAACCGGTACCTGTAGCGGAGAGGAACAAGGGCTGGTACTCCCTCCCCCCCCACCTCCTACTTTCTCATACCGAAGAAAGACGGAGGACTGAGACCTATCTTGGACTTACGAGAATTGAACAAGTTCCTCAGGGAGGACAAGTTCAAGATGGTAACTCTCTCTCGGATCCTTCAGGCACTCCAGCTCCAGGACTGGCTGGTGTATCTGGACCTCCAGGATGCTTATTTCCATGTGCCAATCCATCTCAAACACAGGAAATATCTGAGGTTCGCAATTGGCGGCTCTCATTATCAATTTTGAGTTCTGCCATTTGGGCTGACCTCCGCCCCGAGGGTCTTCACCAAGCTAATGGCGGTAGTGGCTGCAAGTCTAAGGAGGGAAGGGATCCACGTCTACCCCTACCTGGACGATTGGCTGATCAGAGCTGTATCTTCGGAACAAGCTCAGATCCAGCTAGATTATGTCTGCCACTTCCTTCACAAACTTGGCTTCTCCCTCAATTTAAAGAAGTCACACATGATACCATCACAGAGACTCTGGTTAATTGGAGCGGTCCTGGACACTTCCCTGGGAAAAGCCTCGCCACCAGAGGTGAGGGCTCAAAATATTCTGCAGATGGTCACCAAGTTTCAAAATGCCCAACGTCTCCCAGCCTTCGACTTTTTGAGGTTGCTAGGCCTCATAGCATCCTGCATCTTCCTTGTGCCAGAGGCTCGCCTGAGAATGAGATCTCTTCAGTGCGCACTGAGAACTCAGTGGTCGCAATTCTCAGGGAGAATGACAGACCTCCTTCAAATTCCGGACAAGGTGGCTCAAGACCTTCAGTGGTGGGCCTGCCAGAAAAACATCTTGAAGGGGGAACTGTTTTGGCAACCATGGCCGGAGATAACAGTAGTCACAGATGCCTCACTCACGGGATGGGGAGCCTATACCAACGACTTGACCATCAGCGGTCGTTGGTCTCCATCAGAGTCCAGACTACATATCAACCTGTTGGAGCTGAGAGCAATCAGACTAGCGCTGAAAGCTTTTCTGCCATCTGTACAGGGGAAAAATGTCCTGATAATGACGGACAACACAGTGGCCATGCACAACCTCAACAAAAGAGGAGGCGTAGGATCACTGCCACTGTGCAGAGAGGCAATGCAGCTCTGGTTTTGGGCAATTCAAGAAGGAATCTCTCTATCGGCAGTTCACCTAGCCGGAGAGAAGAACTTGCCGGCAGACGCTCTGAGTAGGCAGGGCATAGTCTCCCACGAGTGGGAACTAGCTCAGGAAGTCCTTCAGGAGATCTTTGCCCTTTGGGGAACCCCTCAAGTGCATCTGTTTGCCACCAGTACCAACAGAAAGTGCGATCTGTTTTGTTCAAGGGACTTTACCCCGAGAGGAGCTCTAGGGGACGCGTTTGTAGTGGACTGGGAGTTTCAACTCCTGTACGCGTTTCCACCAGTCCCTGTCATTCCTCAAATGATCAGGAGGTTGAGGAGATTCCGGAGAACCATGATCCTAATTGCCCCAGACTGGGCCAGGAGAACGTGGTACCCGGACCTTCTGGACATGTCCATCTGCCCTCCAATTAGTCTTCCACTCAAGGAGAATCTTCTCTCACAGAAGGGAGGTCAAGTTCTCCATCCAGACATCAGAACCCTCAACCTTCATGCCTGGCTTCTGAAAGGTTGAGATACAAGGATTGGGACCTCCCTGATGACGTCATGGAAGTGTTGCTTTCGGCCAGAAGGCCAGCAACAAAGTCTTTATACCGCTGCCGTTGGAACAAATTTTGAAGCTGGTGTAGAGAAGAGAATATTGACCCCTTCTCATGTGGTACATCAACGGTGTTATCCTTTCTACTCTACTTGGCAAATTCAGGCCTTCAAGTTGGCACTATCAAGGGCTATCTCGCAGCGCTATCGATCTTCAAGCGCACTTTAGAGGCACTTTGTATTTCAAATTACCCTTAGTAATACAATTTCTAAAGGGATTAACTAATGTCTACCCTCCAAGACCTTTCCAGGTTCCTGTATGGGACTTAAATTTAGTCTTAAATTTCCTGATGGGTACTCCTTTCGAACCACTCCACTCTTGTTCGCCAAGGTTTCTCACCCTTAAAACTGTCTTATTAGTGGCTTTAACATCTGCTAGAAGGGTGAGCGAATTACAAGCTCTATCTTGTAAACCCCCCCTCATACAATTTTTCATAAAGACTCAGAAAATTACGTTACCTTCATTCTATCCGCCTCCCCATCCGGGGAAAGAGGAAGAAAGGCTACATAGGCTGGACCCAAAGCGGGCTTTAAGCTTTTACATCAGCAGACTTGCTATGATTAGGCAAGCAGACCAACTGTTCGTAGGTTACTCAGGGCGCAAATTAGGACTACCAATAAAACAAACCATTTCCAGATGGATTATTTTGGCCATCCTGGAATGTTACAAAATAGCAGGCAAAGAGCCTCCTCAAAATCTTAGGGCTCATTCAACCAGGGGTATTGCAGCCTCCTCGGCCCTCCAAAGAGGGGTTCCGGTTCGTGTCATATGTGCGGCTGCCACATGGTCGTCCGCACATACCTTCACAAGATTTTACAACCTGGATTCCTCCTCTAGTCAAGAGACTAGGTTTGGCAAAGCCGTATTACATTCAGTTCATTCCTAAAAGGAAACATGGCGTTTTACTCCCACCTCCAATTACACACCACTGCTATGGGAGTCCATCAAAGATAAGGAATACGTCGGAGGACACAATCCCTTCGAAGGACAAGTTACTTCTTACCTTGTAACGTTCTTTCGATGGGATGTTCCTCCGATGTATTTCTTATCGCCCCTCCCATCCATCCCCGCAGCAATACTTCCTTTGTGGTTGCATCTTACGCTCCTTCAAGGTCAATAACCAATTCATGTAAAACTGTTAATGTCAAAACGGAACTGAGCAACGGACGCTGCGCGAGTATATTTATACGCGTGATGACGTCGACGCCGATACAGAGGCAGTCGAGGGACATCGGCTCGAGGGACGTTGACGCGCAGCGCCCTCTACTGAAATTTTTTTTCCGAGGCCAGCAAGCTGGGAGATGATCTATCAAAGATAAGGAATACGTCGGAGGAACATCCCATCGAAAGAACGTTACAAGGTAAGAAGTAACTTGTTCATCTTGGCTATTAACTGAACTTGGCACTTTGGAATCTATTATATGGCGCTCTGTATTTTATTATTTACGCAAATGTGTTCTTCTGAGTGCAATAAGGTATGAACTGGGCTTGCAATTGCTCGAGAGCTTAACTTTATGGAAAAGACTGTCACTCTTATTTTATGCTAATCCTGAGGGAAATAGCTAAGCTGTGCTAAGTGGAAAAGTGCTTGAGTGAAGTGCGGATTCGGGATTTATTTATGAATTCAATCAGGATTGTTTAAGGAAACTGGTCATCTTGGAGCTCTTGCTTGAGATGTTATTAACTAATCCAAAGAAAGCTAAACAAGTTATTCAACGTTTTCACTGGGTGTGTACTGTAGAAAACTTGCTAAAATCCTGGATATATGAACAAATGATTTTTCTCCAGAAAGAATTGAGCACTATAGAACCCTATTTATGTTGTTTTCCAAATAAAAACACACATAATAATTATATGCATTTTACAATGACTGTATTAGCTACCAACAACATTCTGGGTATTAAAGATGAAACACTTGAATGTAAAGGAATGTGTAGATTCTACAATACCTTGTCTGAAAATGAAACATTGTACCATCTGCTACCAACATGTTCCGCATTAAGAACACAACGGAGGGAATACTTTGGGTCATGATGGCAGTTCTCTAGCTAGAGAGCAGAACACAGCGGCGGATGCTCTGAGCAGGCAGAGCACAGTCGCCTATGAGTGGGAACTAGCCCAGGAAGTCCTTCACAAGATCTTCACCCTTTGGGGAACCCCTCAAGTGGAACTGTTCACGCACCAGTGTCAAGCGGAATTGCAAACTGTTTCACCACCCCCACCCAAGAGGGGCTCTAGGACATCTTCATAGTGGACTGGGAGTTTCCACTGCTTTTACACGTTTCCTCCAGTCCCTGTCATTCCTTGCGTGATCAGGAGTTTGCAAAAGTTTGGGAAATCCATGATCCTAATTGCCCCAGATCAGCGCAGAGGGACGTGGTACCTGAACTTTCTGGACATGTCCATCTGCCCTCAACTATGTCTTCTGCAAAGAGAGGACGTTCTCTCACAGGAGGAGGGCCGGGGTCTCCAGGTGAAGACACTCAACCTTCACGCGTGGTTTCTGAGAGGTTGAGATATAAGGATTGGGACCGCCTGAATGATGTGATCGTGATTTTGTCTTCTGTCACAAGGCCAGCAACAAAATCCTTATACCAATGCCGTTGGAATGCATTCTGCAGCTGGTGTAGTGGAAAGGATGGTGGTTTCTTGCAACACACCTATGGTGGTGTCTTTTTTTTGTTACTCTTAGCAAATCTGGGGCTCCTGATTGGAACAATAAAAGGTTATTGACATTGCTTTCAATCTTCAGGCACACTTCGGAAGAGGTATCTTATTTCAAAATGCCATTAATCATTCAATTTCTTAAAGGGCCCACTAACGTGTTCCCGCCTACACCTTTTTCAAGTACTGATTCAGGATCTCAATCTTGCGTTTAAATCTCAGAGATGTGCTCCCTTTGAGCCACTCCATTTATGTCCACTAAGACAAACTTTCAAAACCATTCTGTTGCATTGACATCAGCCCGCAGGGTGAGTGAGTTGCAGGCCTTTATCTAGTAAGCCTCCATTTAATATTTATTTTATTCAAAAATTGTCTGATTTTCATTTCTCCCAGAAAATCGTGCTTCCAACATTGTATCCGCCTTCTCGTCCTTCTAAGGAAGGGGAAAGGCTACATAGAATTGATCGCAGAAGGGCTTTGAGGCCCCTCCCCCACAGACCTAATGCTGCTTTGAGAGTATTATCAAAAGGATTGTATGGGTGGACACAATCATTTCAAAGAACGAGTTGCTTACCCCTGGTAAAAAAAAATCTGAATGGATGTTCCTCCCATGTAGTCATCGCCCCTCCCAACCTATCCTGCTGTAAAATTTCCTGGTATTACACTTTATGCTCTTTCAAAAGTCTAGTGCTGTCTAGGACTCGCTGAGGCTGGCATTTCTGCAAGAGGAAGGTAGTCAACTGGCTCTGCGCCTTTTACATATACACGGACTGTGATGTCGACTCCCAGATGGAAGCCGGTGACGGACATCGAGTTGGGGCCCTCTGCCGAGATTTCTTATATATACATTTTTCTTTTTTTTTTTTGCTGGAAGGAAAGATAATTAAAAAAAAGATTAGGAATACGTGGGCAGAACATCCAGTTAAAAGAATGTTACCCGGGGGAAGTTTGAACATAGTGTCCAACTGTTGCTGCATGCTCTTTTCTATGTCGGCCAAATACTTTCGGGTGCCTTTTTCCTTTTGTTACCTAGCACTGGACCCCTCAGGCTTCCCGTTATTCTTTACTGCCACTCCCTAATCCCCCTTTGCTGGCTTGGAGACAGGTGCTGTCGGTTAGTGTCCCCTGCGACAGGTTTCAACATTGGATACAGCCTGTAGGGAGGGGGTGGCGTGCTAGGTGGCCCCGTTGTGTCACTGCCCCCACCCCCCTTCGCAGGCTCCTCCTTTTCTCACCTCCTGGAGCTTCCTTAGCCCTAGGATGTTTTGCCTGCTCTTTAGTTTGGATCCTTCATAGGTTGCTAAAAGTACGAAAACATGCTTTCTATTATTCCACTATCACCCTTCCCCAACATTCCTGCTGCTCACTCTCACCTATCACACACACTCACTTCTCACACATCCATACTTACCTATCCACATTCACTGGCACGCTGACTTGCACCTATCATGCTCACTGGCCTTCTCCACAGGCCCACCCACTCATTGTTAGGTCAACTATGGCCCTCTCCAAAGGCCAACCTGTTTCCCAACCTACTGTTAGCATGCAAATGCCTGGCCATATCTTCTCCGGCCTAGTGTTTGCCACTTGCACACTATCTCTGGTGTAGACCCTTCACCTCAGTCGACCCCCCCCTCCCACATAAAACGACTTCTTCAAACAATAAAAGAACAAAACATCAAATGTACCCAACATCTACTATCCTACTGCGTGCGCTTTGTCAATAAATCAACAGAGTCCCCAAAATATGATGCAACTATACAATCGCCTGCACTAAGTGCAACTCCCACCTATGCACCCTTCTGCACTAACACAGACCTGCCCGGCACACACCCCTCCCTATTGGTGGAGTGGAATTAAAATCTAAGACTACTATGGCCGATCATCCACCCCATTCTTCCCCCCTCCCCCTCCGCTTGTAGAATGCACCCTAAACACCATACAAAATCCCCCACAATCCCTCAGTATCACGAGTTAATGTGAGGGTACACTCTCGTGTCCTAGCGATCATCTAGTCCTCCCTGCACCGAGCCTTCCCTATGGTCTGCACGTCCACATGAGCGCAGGCAACCCTTGGGACCAGGCAGATCTTCATGAATTCATTGTCTGCAGGACTTCCACGGTTGTGCGCTTGAGACTGGTCTGCGCAGGCCTGGTCGTGCCCCCCAGGAGGGCGGCCGGAATACCCTAAACTGTCCGAGAGAACTGAGGATCTTGCTGAGGCCTCCAAATGTATTGGGGGGGTCCGCCAAGGCAAGTAACGACTGGAACACCAGAGTAATCCAAAAAGGAGCCCACACCAAGCAGGAAGTAGCGCAGTTTATTATTTATCACATCACCATGCTTACTCTCTTCTTTACACCACCACTCAACTGGAACACAGAGATACTATGACACCATTCGGTATAGCTGTTCTCATACCAACATCTGCCGCATACTTCCCATCAACCTAAGTAAACACTGCTGGTTGCACACCCCCCAGCCAGGCATTTCTCCTCAGGCCTAACGCAGCCATTTTCGGTCTGGATAAATCCTGCCAGAACAAACACATACTCCTGATTTCTCAACCACCACACCTACCGATAAGAAGCAGCTATTACACGAATGTCACAACAGCTGCACACATACCCGGTGCTCACATGCACCTTTGGCTCTCTCTACTCTCTCTACTGACCTGTACTTCGGTTCCCAAGTGCGTTCATCTACCAGCGCCTTCAGACCATACCAATGGTACATAAGGCACTATATAAATGCAAAGTAACATAACATGTATAAGTAGAATAAACTGTATTTTTGGAAAATGTGTGGTTAACTATGTTACATGGTTAGCTATACTTGGTTTTCTAACTAATGTTTGTACATTCTTTTAAGGAGCTTAGGACGTACAATTGAATGATTTTCTTTTAGATGAATGTATTTCTAGTTTTGTATCAATGTGCTCTGTAATCCATGTAAAAATAGAATTTCGCAAAGGTTTGTTTTAAACCAAAATAAATAAATAAATTAAATAACATTAGTTGCCGACTACAAGACGTTTGGAGAAGCGTGAGTCAGCTCAAGCAGAGGATTCATTATATTCATAACTCGCCCAGGGCGGGGAAAGCTGAGGAAGTCTCTGACATTCCGAAAAGACGGTTGGCTCCCTATGCGTGGGCATGCTGGCGGACTGACACTGGGTGGTCGACGTCCGCAGAAGTGGAAGGACCTGCAAGAGGAGACCGTTGGGAGGAGTACCCCGAAAGGTGCAACAGTGGTTGGTTGGGAACACAGCCAGGGAATGCCGTGTACAACAAAACTGCAGCAGTTTCCGCTGAACACAGACCACGAGTAAATCAATCGGCCAAAGCCGATCGAGTGCAAGAGAAGCCGAAGCTTCCTGCACGGTAAACCACAGCAACTGGAAAAAAGACACAGTGCTGGCAAGAGCAGCAGCACAATTAGAAAAGAGGGGCCGGTTCCCCAAGAAGATTTGGAAAACCGACAATGGTATCCGCATCGCCGAAGAGGAGAAGGTAAAGAGCGACTGACAAACTGAACATGGGGTGGCACAGGGAAAACGGGTACGGGGCAGAGGGGGGAACATGACACCGGGTTCTAAAGAGGAATTTATTGCCTATGATAAAGCCCTATGTTCCCCATCGAAATGATGGGTTATTATAAAGCTCTTAGGGTAATTTAAGCTCCTAAATTCCAAAGCCCGCCCTTCCTCATCCCAGTGGCTTCAAAGGACTTATTTGGCAGTACTTATCAACGGTCCCCATCAAGTCTGCCAAACCAAAGGGGGGGGTCTTAAATTATAACAGTGGTACATGACAACACAACGTTTATAGGAAAGACCAGGGGAAGTGGAATTCCCCCCACACCCATTTGTCTTCTGGAGCAGAGTATATACGTAGTTGTAAACTACTAACATTAATATAAAAGACCTGGGAAGGTATTTTTCCCCTGGCACACTAAGACCAGCGAAGGAGATGTTCCTCTGGCATTCTAAGACCAGGGAAAGATTTGTTCCCATGGCATATACCATGCTCCAAAGAAGACCGGCTGGCAGAAAGCAGCCAATTTATTATTTTTCTTCACTAGTAGTGGTTTTCGCATGAGTGTGAAGGTCAGAATAGGTTTCGGACAGGACTGTGGACATTTCTTTATTGTTTGACATCCTGACGACTGGCACATTAGTTAGTTTTTTTGAGGCGGGGAAACCCCCTCATAGAAATGGGGCCAGTGAGTCGTCCCCTCCTCCCCTTTTATTTGAATAAAGGTATTTGCAAGCAATCCAATAGTCTGTCCGGCTCCCGACTCGTGCGCCTCGCAGCACCAACATGTTAAGGATTCGCCCCCAAACACCATCTTAGAAACCTGTTGCTCAATAACTCCTACTGAGCCTAGAGAAGCGTAACCTATTTGCCCAACTGTTTTATTTCTATAGCCAAGTATTCAGGGTGTGATGTGCCAGTAGGCATTGTGCAAATGCTCAACTGTTTCAGTCCTCTTAGTTCTACTGGCAACCACTGAGGGCTTTCAAGCTAGGCATGATGTGATCAGTCCTTCAGATGCCTATGACCATCATCCCTGCTCTGTGTAGGCTTCTCTGTAGGTGTTAGTTTTCTCTTTGGTACCCCTACATATGTTATATTGCAAGAGTCCAATATTGACCGGGTTACTGACTGTACTACTTCAGTCTTATGCTGGAATTCTATGAATGTGAACTTTTCGCAGTTCACTGTAGTTGGTAGTAAAAGATCTATTGACAAAAGGACAAGTCTGAGTTGAAGGTCGCCACCAGGTTTCAGGCCAATCTACCAGTGTTGGTGTGGCGCGGCACTCATCAGAGTGTTGGATTTCCTCCCATTGAGGCAGCATTGGGTCATCCAGCCTTAGATCATTTGAAGATGTATGGTGATGTTGCTAAGGTTTCCCTGGTTATCTAGCCTCTGAGAATCATGCATATGTATTTGAAACGATATCTGACTGATGGTATATTTGAAGCCGATGGCCTTTTATATACATGTAAAACAGCCAACCGGACAATGCTGATACTTATGGGACCCTACCGAACTTAGTGGTGTGGCTTTGAAGAGGATGGACCCATGGACATTTGAGGTTTTCGCTCTTGAGGAAGGATGCCAGCCAAACCAGAACTGCTCCCAAGCTTGCCATATTGTTTTTTGGACTGGTAAGGGTGCAGAGGTACGAGTCTGATACTGTGGTGGCATGTTTGTTAGCAAAGACCTTTTATTTATATATAAAAGTAAAGAAATATTATGTGGTCCTATTTCTACGATGGGTTGCCCTACCTCAATAAAAAGATTAAGGACTCTGTCAGGATGTCCAATAAAGTAAAATGTCTGCAATACTATGTCCAAACCCGTTTCCAGCCATTACACTCTAGACTAACTAAGGACAAAAATGGCTGTCTTGATCCAGAAGGAGGCTCTCAATCTGGGTGCCAGCTCAAATGTTTCTATCTTGAGCAAAAACACAGAGTGGTCCTTACTTAAAAGTTCTTGATTTAAGGTCCACTTTAAAAATAAAATGCAACTGGATTAGCTGGGAATGCCTTCCCTCGTCTTCTCTCCCACATTCTGTCTTGGTATCATATAAACACAGTATTTGAGGGGCTTCCCCTTCTCCTGTTTTTTCTTCAATTCACCAATGTAACATCAAGTCTGGTTCACTATTGTGTGTGTGAGAAACCTGAAGGTGTCTCTGTGACTAGTCCCTGGGATCTGTCATCCAGGTGGCCAGGACACAGCAAACGCTATTGGGTCCAGTTCCTGGGGTTGGACCAGTGAGGGAGGATCAACTGGATGGGGGGGGGGGCCGTCCTCGTCGGTGTGGCAGTGGGACACAGGCAGGTGAGACGTGGTATCCCCTTTCTTATAACTCCTTTTCCCATCCTACCCTGTAGGATACTCACACTCTACCCTCCCACCGACTTTTCTGACACACACACACACACACACACACGCGCACGCACCCTACCTCTGATGGCCCTTTCAGGTGGAGCACGAACACAGGCCTGCGCAACCTCTGTGGATGGAAACGCAAGACCGCGAACAATAGGCGACGTGTGTTGTAGGAGATGTCAATGGTACACAGGGGCCTCCTCCGCTGATAAACAAGCCGTGGAGAGACGCTTGCTACTGTGGTACCGTCTTTGACTACAGAAACAAGAAAAGCCAAGCGGTTAATCACAGCTGCTGAGTCGAGGAAAGAGCCGATAAGAAACCGAACTGTGTTGAACAAAAGTAGCAAACTGCTAATTGAAGAAAGTACGACTAACTGTTAATGCAAGAGTGGAAAACCAGCTACAGAGGAGTCTGTCACAACATGGGTGCTCACTCAGGAAACTCTGGGCGATTAACCCTGTTGTTGAAACTACGGTTACTAGAAAGCCTGGGGAAAGGTGCGAGAAAAGGGTCAAAGTGGTTATACAGAGGTCTAGTAAAATCCTCTGTACAGTCGAAAGTCTTTGACTGGCAGATGATAGTAACGCTAAGGAAAGTGAATCCAGCATTGAAAGAAAGTAGAAGGAATTGTGTGATAGGCAAAGGTTGTCAAGAGTGAACCCGAAGGAGAGATACCTATGAGAAGGGGCAAAGCCTAAAAGTCCTGATGAACAGTGTGTTGACAGAAGTCAACCAGACAGAGGGATGTCCACAGTGTAAGATTTCTGAATGCCAAAAGTGATATTGATTTGAAAAGCCGTAGTGATCCATAGGTGAAAAGCCATCACCAAACGACACATGAACCACAGCAAATGAAATATTTTTTAATCCAAGCTACAGTGAACCCCGAAGGAGGGAGGCTGATATTCCAGAGGGGTCTGAACACGCAAGAGAGGGGCCCAAGGGTGAAGAATTATCACCCCAAGTGCAATCAGAAAGTAACTTTAGTTTATTATGTTGACCCATCAGGCGCTCGGAAACAAGAAAGTTAACTACCGAAGGTCCTGATATTACTAAGAACTTTTTGTGAATTTGTGCCCGGAAGAGGGGGAACCAGGGGTGAAAGGGCATCACCCAGCATACCAACAGAAAGGAACTTTTGTTTATTATTTGGAACACATCGGGTCCTCTGAGGCGAGATGCTTTTTTATAGAGTAGAGACCTAACCACTGATGATCCTGATATCGAAGAGCAGAACTGTAGTTTGGTGCTGGGAGAACTCGAGCGTGTGCTGTGCCTCGAAGTCCCACCTTGCCCTTGCTCAAAACGTGGCAAAGGGAGACCCCCGGCTACCGCATCCTGGCTTATCATTTGTGAACAATTCTTTCTTTCTTGTGATTCCTATCCCACACCCTTTTGTGTGTTTTTAGTTTTAAGGTTTGGCAATAGCTTTTTCTTATAGGCCCTTTTTTTATAAGACGCCATTATAAGACGCCATTAACACGGCATTATTATTTGATGGTCGTAGCTTGCTCCCATCTTAGATTTAGGTTTAGATTAGGTGTTTTTCCAACACGCATATACAGTTTAATAAACACCCTTGAACTGTGATCACTTGTGTCTGTCTTTACTGTTGCCACCATGAATTCCTTACATATTGTGTCAGTAGCAGATTATGATTCAATTGATAAAAATTGAAACCCATGCTTAAAATTGTAGTACCACCGGAAGGGGACAATAAAATCTCCTAGAGTCTGACCGTATATCCACACTGAAAGAGGTGTTGTTCTATCAGTTGCTTATTCCACCTTGTTAACAGGATCTGTTCATTAAAACACAATTGTTGTTAGACACCCTTCCTCCCATTACAACATACAGCCTTGAGATCGAATAATCCTCAGTGTTCGACGTGTGTTTTATTTTTTATCAGACCTTGTGCTCAGTTTCCCCACCCCCCGGATCTTTTTTTTGTTTTGTTGCCATGTTACCCAGTCTTCATCCGTTGCGGGACCCTCGGGGTTAAAAGCAGAGTTCCCCCCGCCTACTCCTTGGACAGATGAAGAATCATAAGATTCTGAGGATTTTTAAACCCTATCCAAAGGAATTGAGAGCCGTTTCTTTTTCTGATTCAGATACCACAGAAGGAACCGTTACACCCCCAGAAAAAAGGGCCAGCTTGGCCAACGTCATCGCCCAATTAGCGGCCCATCAGATACAGGCAGAAAATAGGCTCCAAGAAAACTTAACAAAGTTAATTGAATTACAAACACGGCCATTACTACTACAGGGCGTACTTAAGATTTAGGAAATGTCTTTCTAAATTTTGAACGACCTGACGACCAACTGGGATGGCAAGAGAACCTGCAAAGATGCTACTTGGGTCCCTTATTGAAAGGCTAAATTATATCGGCTTCTTAACCTTGCACAGGGTGCCACCTTTCTATCCATCAAACAATGGTTACTAAAATGAGTGGGACCGACCTGTCATTTTTGTTATCGGAAATGATGGGCCATTAAGTTAAACCTTGGAGAAACACCTTTAGTGAACACATTAAAAACACAGTGGTCCTATGGATTAATACCAAGTCCTTAGAAGAAATAACAGAAATTATTACTTTAGAGCAGTTTACAAATTCTCTAACCACTTTTTTGTTTTGTGCAAAAATCTGTCCTTCAGTTGAATCGACCTACTCTACACACAGCCATTGAGACTGCACAAAACCATTCGATGCAGCTAAACATTTCCATTTGGCACATCGATGAGAAAAACGGAAGCACCATAAGTCCATCCTTCAAACTCAACCTCAAGGAGTAGATAAATAAGGGGGTACACAGGATCAAAGAAGGAACACCCCAAGAGAGTGTAGAATTCCAGAAAATTTACCCAAAGGCTAAGGATGAAAGTAGAGTTAAAAGGAAGCAGACCCCCTCCTCTGAGCTGCTTCTCATGTAGAGAAACAGTGCACTTAGATAGACAGAATAGGTTGTTTGAAGGGGGAAGAATGGGAAGAACCCAAGGAGAGCTAGAGACCTTTAGCATTTACTTGTGTCAAACTCCTGTCGAGGTTACATATGAAAAGACTTTGGTGAATGGGAAAAGACTTTGGTGAATGGGACGCAAGTGAGGGCCCTTATCGACTCAGGTAGCAAAACAGCTATACGGGCCGAATTAGTTACAACAAAAGATCTGGACAAGGCAACCCTAGTTAATGACATGTGTACATGGGGATAATGTAGTATACCCTAAAGTACCTGTACACATTGAGATTCGAGGATAGTCATGCAAAATATCATCAGCTATAATTCCTGGACTCCCCAGAGAGATTATTCTGGGGTGGGATTTCCCATTTTCTCTAATCTCTTACAGGAGTCTCCACCCCCCCTCTTTCAGGGATTCTTTAGCCCAAAGATCATGGCAGACTAACTACTACTCCCAAAACTCCCCAATATGGGACTGGGTAAACACTGAACTCAAAACAGCCCTTAAAATGCAATTCATGGGTTATTGCAAAGAGACAGATGAACCCACTCCACCTCTACCTACAACGAGCACAACTAATCAGTGGTGTATGTGAGTTCCTGGATATCTCTCGTCCCTGTTCTCCTCCAGGTCTTACCAACAAGGAACCTGGACAAAGTGCAGGCATATCCACCTCGCCTAGGGGAAGGGCATGTGAGAAACCTGAAGGAGGCTCACTTGCTAGTCCCTGGGGATCTGCCATCCTGGTGGCCAGGACATGGCTATCGCTATTGGATCAAGTTCCTAGGGGTGGACCAGTGCAGGAGGATCACCTGGATGGGGGTGGTCCTCTGGGAGCGGAGGTGGGACGCCGACAGGTGAGATGCGGTATCCACTTCTTGCAACACCTTTTCCCCATCCTACTACGTAAAACACTGTACCCCACCCCTTTTCCGACACAAACACTTTCGCACACCATGAAAGACGACAGACAAACACCAGAGCCGTTTACCTGAAGTGTCCCAACACAAGGGTCAGGCAAAGTCAGGCAATTGGCCAGAATCATACACACCCAACTGCCCTTTCGCTTCCCCACAGGGATAAAAGGTGGAGCACAATAAGAGCAAGACAGAGCGCACGACAAGAGAGCTAACCCAGCACGGCAGTTCAAGAGGAGGAGAAAGGTGGCCACAACCAAAAGGCTAACAAGGAGAGATGCAACATTGCCCTTTCCAACACAGGCCTGCACACCCTCTGTTGAAGGAAATGCAAGACGGCAAACAATCGCCTACGTGTGTTGCAGCAATTATCAACGGTACACAGAGCCCTCCTCCATTGATAACCAAGCCGGGGAGAGACGCATGCCACCGTTGTACCGTCCTTGACTCCAGAGACAAGAAAAGCCAAGCGGTTCATCACATCCGTTGAGTCGGAGGGGGAGCCGATAAGAAACTGAAATGTGTTAAACAAAAGTAGCAAACTGCTAATTGAAGAAAGTACAAAGAACTGTTAATACAAGAGGGGGAAAACCAGCTACAGAGGAGTCAGTCACCACGTGGGTGCTCACTCGGGGAAACTCTGGCCGATTACCCTATTGTTGAAACTACTGTTGCCAGAAGGCCTTGGGAAAGGCGCGAGAAAGGGGTCAAAATGATAATACAGGGGTCTAGACTGTACAGAGGATTTCACTAATGTTTTTGACCGGCAGATGGTTGTAAAGCTAAGGGAAGTGAACCCTGCATCGTAGGAAAGTAGAAGGAATTGTATGATTGGCAAAAGTTGGCAAGAGTGAAACTGACGGAGGGATGCCAATGAGCAGTGAACTGTTTAAAAAGACATTAAGATTTGTGAATGCCAGAAGTGATTGATTTGAAAAGCCGTAGTGAACCCAACGGAGGGAGGCAAATAGTTGAAGGGTCTGAGCTCAGAAGAGGGGGGATCCAAAGGTGAAAAGCCATCGCCCAACGACACGTGAACCACAGCAAATTAAATCTTTTTGAATACAAGCCAGACTGAGGGGCGGGGTGCCGATATTCGAGAGGGTTCTGAGCCTGGAAGAGGGGGACTCAGGGGTGAAGAATTATCACCTCAAGTGCAATCAGAAAGGAACTTTAGTTTATTATTTTGAACTGATCAGGCCCTTGAAAGCAAGAAACTGAACTACCGAAAGTCCTGATATTGCTAAGAACCTTTTGTGGATCTGAGCATAGAAGAGTGGGACCCAGGGGGTGAAGGGGCATCACCCAGCGTACCAACAGAAGGGAACTTTTGTATATTATTTGGAACGCATCAGGTCCTCGGAGGCAAGAGACTTCACCCCCGACGATCCTTCTATCGGAGAGCGAAACTGTAGTCTCGTGCTGGGAAAGCTCGAGCATGTGCTGTGCCTCGAAGTCCCGCCTTTTCCCGTGCTCATAACGTGGGGAAGGGAGACCCCCGGCTACCGCATCCTGACTTATCATTTGTGAACACTTTTTTTAATTTTTTTTTATTTTTTGTGAACCCTATCCCGCACCCTTTTGTGAGTTTAGTTGTAAGGATTGACAATAGGTTTTTCTTTGTATAGGCCCTTTTAACAAGACACCACTAGGACTGCCTTATTATTTTATGGTCGTAGCATGCTCCCATCTTAGATTTAGGTTTAGATTCGTTTTTTTTCCAATCCGCATATACAGTTTAATAAACACCCTTGAACTGTGATCACTTGTGTCGGTCTTTACTGTTGCCACCATGACTTTTTTTACATCTCCTCTCACCTGATGCGTCTTGCCCCTCAAGCAAAGCCTACCTCAGCACTGCCACCTTGCTTCTCAGTCATTCACAAATTAACAAGGCGGGGGGGTCTTGGGAGTCTCTCTCCCAGACATCAGTCCTGGTTACGAGAGCCTAACCCAGATTCTTTAGCTCACTATCTTTCACAGAGGAGAAATGTCTAAAACATATGTCTTTGTCCTGCCCTGGGGCAGGCCAGCACCAAAATGCTAGGCAATTCTCCTCTAAACAAAGACTGATATGTTTGGGATCTCCCCTCCACCCCTCCTGTTTTTTTTCTTTGTCATTCGGCCATGAAGCGAGTGTCGCCGGACACCTTTGCCTCTTTCTCTCCTCCTCCTACTCCTGAGGCTGACTCGTACTCTTACACAGCCCTTTCTAACCTGCATCTCTCTGCAACTCTTGGTACGCCACTAACCTTGTCGTCCTGAAATGCAAGTGCAGGGTGGCTGAGAGAAGTGGAGGGCTTCAGACGAATCCTCTGACAAACCGGCCTGCCGCCTGCTCCAAAGGCAATACAGACTCTCTGGCCTCTCCAAGAAGTGGGTCCATATTAAAGGCCACATCTCTGCGTTTTCTTACAACACAGTCAAACTCTTTAAAATCTGCAAGGAGCTGACCAATCCTTCTGCAGACTCTACCTCTCCTGTTCCCTCCCAGGCCCTCTGTATGGCCCAGGCCTCACATTTCACCACTAAAACTCAGGGCATCCTCTCCTCGCTTTCCTCTTCCTGACCCCCCCCTTTGGCCATCTCTTCCTTTCCTCTTCCTTTTTCCTCCTCCTCTCCGACAACACCTGACAATGGGCCTCATTACGAGGTTGGAGGTAGCCATGGCGTTTATACCGGCATGGCTACCCCCAAACTCTGGTCCGGGTCCCACGAAAGGGGCATTACAGGGCCATTCCGACCTTGGTGGGCCCGGTAATTGTGCTTTCGCGGTACCCGGAGCTGGAACATCCCCCCCCATTCCCATTTGAGCCCCCATAGGGCTCAATAGGAATGGGGAGGATGGTAGCAGCGGTACCGGTCATAATGGTACCGTTGCTACCATCCAGTTCTGTTCGCGGGTGCCACTACCGGCGCTGTTATCACTGTACCTCCACTGTTATAATGAGGCCCAATGTCTCTGGACAAGTCTGATCTATGAACGTGTCATCCAAACAAGTTCTACCCAGCTCTTCCAGGACCAACAAGGACCACATTGCCAACCTCGCATCAGCCTTGGCCGATTTCTACGATCACTTATCGCAAAAAAAAAGAAAGCCTTCTGCCGATCCTACATGTCAGGCAAACTATCTCCTTATTTCTATTACCACTTTCCTGGGCAAACCCCTGAAAAGGCTGGCCATCTCTAAGCTTACTCTCCACACTGAATCTGTTGGTTGTCTCCATGACCATCAGTCTGGCATTTAAGCAGCCAGAAGCACGGAAACTGCTCTTCTGAACACCCATGAAGATTTGCTCTCTAATCTCGACGCCAGCTCTCCCTCAGTCCTCATACTCCTTGACCTTTCCTCTGCTTTCGACATGACCAATCACGTCATCCCGATCAACCATCTCCGTGTGAATCTAGTCATCATGGACCGGCCCTGGCGTGGCTGACCTTGCTCCTGAACCATCCCTCCCAGGTCCAACTTGGGTTCTCTCTCTCCACCACCTCTCTCTCCACATGTGGTGTCCCCCAGGGCTCTCTCCTCTCACCCTGGCTCTTCAATGTCTATATGGCCCCTTTAGCTAATCTGATCTTCACTCAGCTCTCTTTCCAGCTTCCCACAGCCTCCTCGCTCGCTCATTCCTGACTATCTATCCGCGATTCAGGATATGTGCACCTCCAAACGATCTTTGCCTTAATGCCAGTAAGACGGAGATCCTTCTCATTGGGATCCCTGTTCCCGCTTTCCTTCTCTCTCTGGCCGCCCTCCTTGATCCCTCTACCCTCGCCTTCCTACAAGGCAAAACACCTCTTCAACTCCACTCTCTCTTTCTCTCCTCACATCACAGACCTTGCCAAAAAGGCTCTCTTCCAGGTGCACCTCCTCAGTGGTATTTAACCTTTTCTTGCCTGTTCCCCAGAAGCTCACTGTCTCCAGAACCCTGGTTCTGTCCAGGCTAGGCTACTGCAACAGTTTCCATCTCAATGTGCCTACCTCTACTCTTCACCCCCTGCACCTAATCCAGAACAGGATACAAGACTTGAAATCTCTCCACTGGCTCCCGGTGGCTGCAAGGATCAGTTTCAAAACCCTCATCATCCACAAGGCTTTCTGGGGCAGGCGCCCGCACTACATCATCTCTGTTACTAAATACATTCCTTCTAGAGGCCTTCGCTCAACTACGTCCAACTCTGAGTGTCAGATGCTTCTCCATGCAGAGAGCGGGGGGTAGATCTCACTCCTCTACAGGTGCTGCCCTCTGGAATGGGCTCCCTGCCCCCCTCTCAGACTGAAGTTCTGGAAGCAGCTCAAGTGTCTCTCTCTCTCTCTCTCTCTCTCCCCCCCCCTCCTCCTCCCCCCTCAACTTACCTGTCGGCTGAGCCAACTGGGTGCTTGGTTCCCTTCGATTCTCACTGGGTACCAGGCTCCTCCACGACCAGTCTTTCCTTGCATGGCCTCCTGACACGCTGCAAACTGTGGCTTTAACAGTAACCCCTACAGCCCCCCTAGCACTTACCCAGAGCCGCAATGCCCTGGCTGCACTTACTCAGAGCCATGCTACCATGCTCGCACTTCTCCCTCTCCTCTCCCTTGCACTTCCACCCTCTCCTTCACCCTCCACTCCCCGTTGTCGTACTTCGGCGATCGAATGACACAAGGCCTAGTAGGATGTCGCGCCTAAAAACCCTTGTGTACAGGCGTGTTATAAATGCCATATCATCATATCATTACAGAAGATTGTTTTGTCAAACCTTCCTTTTCTATTCCTGATCCCCATTTTGTAGATAACGACTAGCCAATAAGCATCAGCATTTAACACTAAAGGCAATATTTAAGACAACAATGAATGAAAGATAGCCAGGACTTATTCGGTTTTCTTTGGATTACAATGTAGGCTATGCGTTTGGAATATGTCTGTTCTATGTTACTTTTACTTATAATTCCTGCCCCTTCTTTTATATAGACTTAAACAGCCAGTCTTTGTTTTCGCAGGGTTGCATCGTCATCCGCTACACAGCACCGTGGAAGATGATCTTCTTTTCAGAATCCTTCGGCCTCGACACCCTGCGGGAACAGGCCAAGAAGCTCCTGGAACTCCTCTTTGACTATGAAATTGAAAAAAGCCCCATTCTCTTCCATGTCTTTAGCAATGGGGGGTTCATGCTCTATCGGTATGTGGTTGATCTGGTTCACAGCCACCGGCAACTCAGTACCCTATGGGTCGTAGGCACGATTATTGATAGTGGGCCGGGAAACCGCAATGTGCGGGGCTCTGTCCGTGCCCTCGATGCTGTCCTGATGGGCTCCACAAATGTAATTATCAGGTATCTCATTTTGTTTGCTTTCTTCCTCATGGTTGTTGTTTTGCGTGTCATACTCTATCCACTGACGCGTTTCTTTCATGAGAACCACTATGACGCAATGAAGAAAGAACCATCAAGGTGGCCCCAGCTGTACCTGTACTCAAAGGCAGACCTCATTGTGACCTCCCATGACGTGCTGACAATGATGGAGATGCGCCGACAGCTAGGCGTGCTGGTAGATGCTGTGGACTTTGAAGACTCTGGTCATGTTAGCCATTACCGAGAGTACCCTGTAAGGTATACTGAGGTCTGTTGTTCCTTCTTGAAGGACTCTGTCAGGAGATCACAAGGACCCCCCAAAAAGAGACAGCTGATGTACTCGTAGGCAATCAGCCCTACCTACCATTGTTTTAAATAAAGACCTACAGAAGGAGAGGAAGGGCTGCAGAGAGTGAGGTTTGGTCACTCATAATAAAATCATTGACATCCCATAAAACAAGATTATGTGGTTTGATTGTCATATTTTTTTTTTTTACAAATGTTTTGTTGTGTTGGTGTGTTAAGATTTTGTTTTTTCATTGTTATTGCCAATTTAACCTGCTGTGCTGATTTCATTTGTGACACGCTTGTTGCATATCCAGCAACCCTGGTGAGAAACGCTTGAAGCAGAAATGGGATAACACATTTGATTCTTTAAACTGTTTATGACCCACGTGTAGCAAAATTAGTAAATGACGTGAGAAGGGCCATCAAATCCTGCTGAAATTAATGTTAACGCGTTGTGAAGAATCACAATAATCAAAAATCGCCTTCCAACGCATGCAGAAGGTCTTGGAGTGATAACTTTTCTTTACTTGTAAACGTCCGGTTTGCATCTAAGAAGGAAATAACCTGGTCTCTTTTTTCCACTCGCTGCTTCTCCTTCCCTTGTATTACTGCAATGTTCAAATTGCCTCTGACACACAGTGTGGTCTCCTGATGGCCCAAAAAATGAACATATAACACTGTTGGTGTGTCGTAGGAGTCAAAGGTGGTCTTAATCAGTAAAAAAGTAATTAAACAGTTTTATGATTTGTTTTTTGCCTTTCAGGACAGCGCAAGCATGTTGCTAACCTGCAAATACTAATGGAATTTGATTTAACCAAGATTTATGAAATATTAGAAATGTAAACATTTATGTTTTAAAGATACTTAAATAATTAGAAGGACCATATTTGTATTCCATTTGCATCCGATATTTGATTCCACAGGTCGCAGTGTATGATGAAATGGCTACTGCTCTGCAGGAACAGAGAGATGAGACGTGGCTGAACTGCCTACTCAGCCACACACTACTACTAAACCAACAGTGATCCCAATAATCGACTATAAACTTGAAATGGGCATGTGGTAGCGAAGGCCAAGGGCAGGCTACAACTCCAGGTAGGGTGGGATAACAGTAGAAATCCAAGCAACTAAAGTAAAATAATTCCAAAATAAAAATGTCCACTCAAGGTTCTATAAAATGTAGACTTTTTAAACAAACAATAAAATGCAATCACCTAACTAAAAACACTAGCAAAAGCCATCCCCAATGAGGCAAACGGAGAAAATGCAGCTAGTTGTCGAATGGCACTCTGGGTATGTGAGCAGACAGGGGGTTTTAGTCTATTAATTGCCACAAAGTCAATGTTCCAGAATGTCTTAGAAGAAAAATGGGCAATGGGGGGCGGCTTAAAGGTCACTGTAGTCGCAAACGTGGGCTATCGGGGATAGGGCCTCTTCACAGTATTTTAACTATTGGGTACTCAACAGCATTGAAACGGCTTTTCGGTGGGGAACCATGAGTCTAGGCGCTTTCAGTACTAAGCTGGGGTCAAGTGGTGGAGCGGCATCAATGGGTCCTAACGATGAGGTGCTGTTGGGCAGTGTCATTTCCTTGATGGTCAAAGTCTCTAGGAGTGGCATACTGTATCGTGGCAGCTGTGCTGGAAGAGACTTTGAGTTTTGGGATGGAGACCTTGAGACTTGCCTTCGGCCGGAAGTGGGCTCGGCAGGTTCAACACTGCGTCGGGCCACTGCAGCAGTGGCAGCTACAAGTACAAGGAAGGTGGTGAAATGGTGGTGATGGAGAATTGGAGATGCTACAAGACACGCAGGTCACGGATACGAAGATGGCCTAGCCTCGACATTAAGGGAACACTGACATACAGAGGCGATTGGTTGTCTGACTCAAGGATGACTCCACTTGTACCTGTGCAGTAGCTGGCATGGTATCGAAGATGCCCAAGAAGGTGTGGTGGTAGTTTGGAGATGCAGTGAGCGCCAGAGGGCACCTCCTTAATGCTGTCGTTTCTTGGAGTCCCAATCCAGGGACTCAGGACAAGGTAAGTCCTAATATTCTGTATTCACACTCCATGGAGGTTGGATTGCATCTACAGGGTATTAGTGACCAAAAACCTGGTTCCGGTGCAGCCCTTATAGAGGCGTTGGTCCAGCAGCATCAACCCCTCTGTTCTCTGAGGATTGTTAGGGGACAGAGCTCCCTCTGCCTTGGATGCTGTCTGTCCTCGCCACAATGACATAGGACTTTGAAGTAGCCAGTATTTTCAACAGATGTCAATTGAATCTTTCCTGTCCCTGAAGTCCAAAGATGAAGCAAATCATGAGCGGGTGCCACTCTACTTTGGAAGGCAAAATGGTCCAAAGCAGGCCTGCTGTAAGGGATTCACTCCTTATTGTTGTAACAAGTGCTATTTGCTTATGATGTCATACCTAGAGCACCTTACCCTGCAGGAAATGGAAGGGGCAGGAAAAACTAATAGAGCCCTAGCAGAATCAAGACTGTGAACCCCTTCTGCCGGCCTACCTTCCTTCTCTGGCTACTCTATGTTCCTTGCTCATGCCTGCTGGTTTCAAATGGCTTCAATGATCTGCACCATGGTGTGAGGCTCGCTTTGTGGTATCAGTGCTGCCTCTGAAGCACTGTTCCCACGAGACATCCTGGGGGGACATTTCTATGCCCTGGAAGAAGGTGTTCCCTTCCTGCCAGAGAATCAAAGTCGCAGCATCCTGACTATTGTTTTAGATAGCAGCAGTAGACCGCATAGACACCAATATTAATCAGTCCTTTTGTAGCTGTCCTTGCTCGCTGAATTGACACTGATGTGATAATACATTTCTGTGGCTGTATAATTTTAAATCCTTAGCAGTCACCATTACACAACCAGGCATGGTTTATTTTATAAAATGATGTGCCACCAGACTTACAAAGGCTTAAAATTATTATAATTTAGATCAGAGGTGCAGAGTATTACACAGCCACCTTTGCCTGCAGGAACTTTCTTTCCCCAGCAGCAGAACGACTACACATGCATCTATTAGTAATGAAATGCAGAAAGACAACATCAAGAACTTTCAAGAATTGTGAAATAAATTGAAAGCCACTTAGGGTGAGTGCAGAGTAGGGGGCCCAGGACTGTGCCGGTCCCTTTTGGCTGTCCATTTAGATTACTCCGCAACTTGGTGAAACTGTTTCTTTGCAATGCAAGTAAGGTGTATCTATCCTGCTACATCTTATCTTTATTTGAAAGAGAAGGGAAATGATGCACTGCCCACTGACCTTGTCTTTGAAATAAGAAAATCTTCAACACTAAACATTTACAACTTGAAAGTGCTGTGACTGGACGTTTTATTCAAACAGTGAATGCTAGGTAGCTTTGCTCCTGGGAATCAGGTCAGATTATCAGTGTTGCTCTCATAAGCATCATGTGGATTGTTGCTAATGCAATCATCAAATAGCCCTCGATATATCAACTTGTTCCACGTCAAGTATTGTAGTTCAGAGGCCTTTAATCTCAACTCTCCAGATGTTTTGGACTACGACTCTCACGATCCCTCAAAAAGGACTATGCTATCTAAAGCTTATGTGAGTTGTCAAAAACATCTGGAAATCCAAAGGTTGCAGACACCCATTGTAGTTTATCCTGGTGGATGCTTTTCCTTGAATCCTGGCAAATAGTACTAGGACAACTATCACACCGAAAATAACTAAGATGTAAGATTACCTTTCTCTCCGAAAATGGTTGAAATGCGATGAGCTGGAGTCAGGCAAATGTTTACTTTCCCTCATTTAAGTTATTTTTGCTAAGTCATGACAACTCCCTTTGAACAAATTGCAACTATGTGTAACACACAACAAACTATTTTGGCACTGGTTGTTTTTCAAGTGCAAGCAGACTTGCTTCATCAATAATACTTAACCAAGTTACACTTTTACTGGATAATGATAACTCTGACAAGGTGACCAATATCTCATACCTCTGATCTTATCTGACAGCGTATTAGTAGCAAATCTGCTTCTGATGGTAAGAGACTGTAAAATAAAGGCAGTTAAAGGAACATCCAGTCCAGTGTTATTGCTGTGGTTCTAGGTTTCATCCCAAAACAGAAAAGCATAATTTATAGTGTGGGTCTGATAACTGGGATATGACTTGGCAATACTACTCAACGTAGTACAAGCATTGGTGTAGCTGGATTGCAGCTTCTCACAACCTATGCCACCCACCACCCACTTGCCTTCTAGAGAAGAATCCACAGCTACTAGTTTGTCTTGCCGTCTAATATCCTTGAGCCAGTCAAATCATTGTACATAAGAGGCAGAGATCTAAGCCTTACACATCATGTGATGTCTTTCCTTTGAAATTCCATATAGCCCGTCCTCCCAGATCTAGATGGCCTTGCATGCAGTGTGTTGGTGAGGTTTCCAACCCTGTAGTTTTGCATACGTATTTGTGTTAAAGCACTGTAGAAAGCACTCAAATGCCATGATAAAGGTGTGAAACAGTTTTAAGTCTTGATTCTGTTGGTTGTTCCCCAGAGGAGAAGCATCCATGCTTTTGAACGTGTGGTATGCTTATGTCCCGGGAGGATAGCACAGCGGCAGCGTGCGCGTCTTGGAAGCAAGACGACACAAAGCAACAACAGGTTCGATCCCCGGGTCCGCGCTTAGAAACCTCTGAGTGTTTAAGCGCGTTATAAATACGTAACTAAGACAAAGAAAAAACACAATTACACAACTAAGAAAAACTAACAATTCCTGTAACGGCGCCTCGATGCCTGCGGGCTGTGTGAGCGCTTTATAAATGTAAAATAAATAAAAAAAATAAAAAATAAATCTATTAATGGGAAGGATTTTCTAGTGACTAAGCACTTGCCCCACTTGTGTAAAAATGTCATCAGATATGCACATCTCTTCCAGCTCTCAAAAACTATTCGCAAGCTGGACACTGATGTCTGGCTCTCTGTATATCTTGTACAATGCCTGTGTTTTGTGCTTAACAACTTTTCACACACCAATAATCCAAAGTCCCCTTACTTGGAAAATGACTTATTACTATTCTATGTTAAAAAAAAGTTGCAACTCCTCAGACAACCACCCTCATCCCAGGCTGTGAATCCTTCCACTTACATTGTGGAACTGACATTTCAGTTTCTATTAATCGGTGTACGCTGCAACATGCAATTAATGAGTACATCCACGCAGCAGGTGTATTACATATTTGAAGACCTAGTCTGGTGAATGGGCTGACACAAAGTTAATTCTGCCATCTCAATTTTAAGAAGCAGGGGATACTCCACAGTTCTCTGTTATAGCATGTTGCAGATAAGTCCAGTGTCTATCAGTGATTACTGTGAACCATTCCACCAGTAGTATTAACCCGAATACTTATTAGTAATGTGTGGCATCTGGAAGTGGCATATTCTGGGGTGCTTAGGGAGGACCTGGCAGGGTGTGATGTAATTATTTGTGAACTCTTATTGCACAACACTCAACAGAACTGCATGTAGGGAATAGCGTGCTATATGGGAATTTCCTGGATTGAAGAAATGAATGAGTCTTGACAGTCTTTCTGAAGTATAGAAGATTAGGGTATGCAGTGATTATATCGAATAGAAAACTAATTAAATTTTAAGGAATGAAAAAATAACTTAGACTAGAATAACTAGTTACAGGTGGAAGAACATTCTAGGATTTTGAACAGCAAATCTTTTCTCTCCTCTGGCTTTAAAATTGGCAGATGCAATGGTCAGAAGATATTGCCCTATAGACCTGAGAATTACAGAGATGCCACACCATGAAGGCATCTGAGCATCAGTCAAACGTGTTTAAAGACGATCTGTTGAGACTTTAATGGAGAGGGGTGCGAAAACCAGACTGCTGCATTCTGCACACAGTGTACTTGGTAGACTGCCAGGCCTACACATAAGGGATTGGCATAATCTAGTTTTAAGTTAATATGAGCGCCAACTACCTTGGGATGAAGCTCTTTAGGGATAAATGGAAGGGCATGACTGAGTTTGAAAAGGCTGTTGCTGAGGACTGTGCCAGCTTGAGCGTTTAAGGTAAGGTTGGCTTCTCAATGGACTCCAGATTTTCAACTTTTGGAGCAAAATAAGGCACTAGCATATAATTAATTTCACCATCTACAAAATTAAAGTACAAACATAGGCACTACTGTCCTATAGTACTACAAAGAAAATGGTATTACAAATATTAGCATCTAATGTCATCAGTTATAATGTAGCCACTTTTGTACTGTTGATGGCACAATATACAAAATGTAAGCACTAGCATAGTATTAATAGCACTATGTACAAAAATGGCCATACTAATGTAGGCACTACCATACTATAAATACTAGATAGAATATACTAATTCAAATGTAAGCAGTAGCATCTAATGTCTACAATAATAACGGAGTGTTGAGTAAACGTCTGTCATTAATACAAATTTAACCACTCCCACACTTCATAGCACAATATCCAACATGTGAATACAAATGTAGGCACTAGTGTAGTATTAGTAGCACGATGTACAAAATGTGAATACCAATGTAGGCACTACTGTACTATGAATATTATTAGATAGAACATAAGAGTACAAATGTAAGCAGTAGCATTTATTGTCCTTACAATTAACAGTAAACTACAACATGTTCTATCATAACATGTCTTCTTTTCTATAGATCAAACAAACTTTAACAAATCATGACAAAGGTGCATACAATGATTTTAAATCTTCATAAAAATGCCATAAAAAATTACAAATCAGGTAGCTACTAGCGTATCATTAATAGCAGCATTCCTAATATGTAAATGCACTTCTATGCACTAGCATATTATACATACCAATATACACAACATGGTAATATAAATGTAAGCAGTCGCATTAAAAGTCCTCAAAATTAAAACATACAGCTGTATAAAATAAACTGGACAACCTGTTATGCTGTATCATCTCTGTACTATAGGCAAAACATTAAAATGAGCAGTACATGACAAGGTAAAACGAATGTGGGCACTAGCATATTATACATTGTACTAGCTAGAAAATGAATACAAATCTAAGCAGTAGTCTCTAACTTATTTACAATTATAACGTACAAAAGTGTACAGTAAACAGTCAGACAAATCGTCATGTTTCTAATGCTAAATAAATCTTAATACGCATAAAGCCACTAGCATACTGTTAATAGCACAATATACAAAATATGACTGTAGGCACTGGCATACTATACATACCATTAGCACAACATAGGTGAAACCTCAACACTAAAAGAAGATACGTAGAACACAAACAACACCAATTCATAAATCTTGTAAGTATCATTTATTTTAAAAACATACATTCACAAATGTTCTTGTGTATTAAACCTAAAAGTATATGAAAATGTTTAACTGGTGTAATCTATTTATCCATTGTTATTTTATTGCAGCAACAAAACAAAAGCATGAAAATAGCTGAAAAAGAAAAACTAAAGAACACCACAAATATTACCAAAAGAAAACGCACACACAAAAAAACAGAACCTAAAAGCACACATATAACTAGCCAACAGGATGTTCAAATAAACGTTCTCACTGATGGCATTACAACTATATCAACTATTGGTAATATTGCACAAGAAGTAATAACACTTGCATTTTCAAAACAACAACTTACAACAAGACAACATTTCTTGCACTGGATATGTCACCAGCTGTATCCACAAATCATTTAATAACATTGGAAAGAAGCCACAGAAATAGGTAATACACTTTTAAATACTAACAATGTTACCACTGGGGCTACCTGTACCACATCTCATGAATCAATAAACCATGTGAAATACCTAAAGTTAACACATTAAAAACCACCCAAAATAAATTAAAATGTATTTCAACAGTACAAAATGTGCCTATAAAAATACAACCTTCATTGCCTATTGCTAGGTCTAGCACTGCTTTAATAGTTGAAAGTGCTGTTACACTACAAAAACAAAGTATACCTCAACTAATAATAAACATACTACAATTCCAAAAGTTCAAAGTCCACAAAGCCAAAAAGATAATACAAATACATTCCCTATTAGTACTGCTATTACTACTACTACGATTTCAACGATGCAAACTATTTTTAGTGAATCTACGAAAAATACATCTTAGCACTTTATCTTCGCATTGGCCAATATGCACACACGCATACTAGCACCTCCTTGAACATTCCATGCCTGGACTCCAAACCCGAGGGAGGTCAACCTACAGCGTGTTGTGACTAGAATAATGATGAAAGGTGCTATAAAATTGACCTAATAAAACTTTGGATATAAGTAAAAATAAAACAAGTAATGTCCCAATAACAAGTCTTGTAACATCAGAAAAAAAGCAACTTAAAGCTTCATCACTTTTAAGTAGTGGTATTTTAAAAAGTAAGACTAGTGTGGCACACAAACCAAAAAAAGATAATTTACCTATTACTACTACTTTAACTTCTACATCACAATTCAACAACTGAACAAATATCACAAGTAAATGTTTGTAGTACTGACAGTAGTCAAAGCATTTCAAACAATACTGCTAGTAAAAACAAAAAGCAATATCCCAACAATATAACTACTGCAGGAACAATTTCATTCGGCAAATTAAGATCTTGGATTTATGACTACTTTGAAACTCCTGCCCCAGATGATGTGTGAAATGTAACTGAAGTAATTTGCATCATCCGCAAATCAAAATTAAAAAGGGGTAACCTTCCAAAATATAGTTTAGGAAATTCAGCAATTTTAGCACATATGCGAAATAAGCACAATGAAATCTATTTTAGAGTTCTTTATAATAATAATCAGACTACTTAACAAACTTCAATAAAAAAGTTCCACTGTAGTTAGTACAACTAAAAAAAACTAAATACTAAAAGAAAACCTATATAAACTATCTGTAGAAAAAGGAAATTCACACCTGTAAAGACCTGCTCTGCAATCTCGACACCAGCGCTCCTTTTGTCCTCATGCTACTTGACCTTTCCTCTGCTTTCGACATGGTCAAACACACCATCCTGATCAATCGACTCTGAGAACCTGGGCATCACAGATCAGGGCCTGGAGTGGCTGACCTCTTTCCTCCTGAAGCGACCCTCCCAGGTCCAACTTGGATCCTTTCTCTCCACCACCTCTCTCTCCACATGTGGTGTTCCCCAGGGCTCTAATTTATCACCCTGGCTCTTCAATCTCTATGTGGCCCCTCTGGCACACCTAATCTCCACCTTCTGCTCTAACCTTCAGTGTTATGCGGATAACCTGCAGCTCACTTTATGGCTCCCTTCAGCCTCCACTCCTCTCGAACATTCCTGACTGTCTAGCCGCAAGACCAAGATCCTTCTCATCGGGACCCCTGCTCCCGCTTTCTCCCCCCTCACTCTGGCCGCCCTCCATAGGCCCTCGTCATTCAGCTTCCTGTGAGGCAAAAACCTTGGTGTCACCTTCGACTCCACCCTCTCCTTCTCTCCTTACATCACGGACCTTTCTAAGAAGGCCCAGTACCATCTTCACCTCCTCAGAGGTACTCTTCCTTTTTCTCGCTTTCCCCCAGAAGTTCTTAGACTTAGAAGCCCTGGTTCTCTCTAGGTTGGACTACTGTAAAAGCCTGTTGCTCAATCTGTTTTCCCCTTCTCTCCATGCTCCCAACTAATCCAGAACAGGACTGCTACACTTATCCTTGGACTCAAGCCCAGGGACCATATCTCTCCATCCTTGAAATCTCTCCACTGGCTCCTGGTGGCTGCAAGGATCAAGTTCAAGACCCCATGCATCATCCACAAGGCTTCCTGGGGCATGGGGCCTCAATACATTCAACACTCTTCATAAATACCTTCCTTCTGGAGCCCTTCGCCCTGCTACCTCCAACTCTGAGGGTCAGACGCTTCCTCAGACAGAGAGTAGGGGGCAGATTACTTTCCTCTGCAGGTGCTTCCCTCTGGAACGGCCTCCCTGCCTCTCTCAGCTGGACTACCTGAAGTTTCGGGAGCAGCTGAAAACCTTCCTTTTCTCCTCTGCTTTCTCTCCCTCCCACCCTTGCTGAACTAGCGGTCTTCTGTGCTAACTGGTTGCTTGGTTTACCCTCGGAGTCTCACTGGGTACCTAGCCCTTCCTGACCAGTTCCCCGGGCCTGTCACGCACGTGGGGTTGCATCTGTAATCTCTACAGTCCCCCCCCACCTCCACCTCCTTGCACTTACCCTGAGCCAAGCTGTCTGGCTGCACTTACTCAGAGCAATGTTGCCCTGATTGCACTTTCCCCTTACCCCCCCCCTTCCACTTCCACTTCCCCTGCGCTTTGGGTTACTGTACTTGCCCGATCTGAATGAGACAAGGTCTAGTAAGATCGTTTCTCTTGTCCTCCCTCCATTCCTTGCCTTGTTGCACCTACACATGTGTACAGGCATGTTATAAATGACATCAAATGTTTCTCGATATTTTTAAATTCCTAATCCATGTCAAGTTGGTGATTGTGTGTCACTTCCAAATGTACCAAGTATCGATCCATTGTATGCTTATTGTTTTTTAGGCTGCTTAAAATGTGGAGCAATAATTGCAGTCGGAGAAACATGCAACTAATCATCTCCAAAAATGTTTAATATCAATTAAGACCTGCTATTAAAAAGGAAATCTTTATTAAAACCAAATCTTTTTGTTTTTACAAAATAGTATACATATTATACCAATTGAAAAGAATGAATACATTAATATTAAAAATGCACAGGACACTTACAATTTTACTTTATGCTGCACAACATATTAACACTACAAAGTGTTTACTAATGAAAAACATTTAAAAGTAAACCAAAGTCAAACAAATATTTTTTTAAATATAAATAATATGTAAGTCTACTTTTACAATATACATAAAGTGTAATTGGAATTTTTAATATATAAACCTTTCTTTTATATCATTTTAATTAAAAAAATAACCAAATTACATTGAAAAATTATAAAAACATAATTCCATAATATGAAATACAACATACAGTTTACATAAAAAATCCACTGAGGAACACCAATATCAATTACAATATAATAACCACTATTTAGTAACCTGTATTTCATCAAATAACATACACTTCTGGAGCTTGTGGATATGCTTAGCTCACATGCTCTGCATAATCCGACATCTAGTGGAAGTCGCAGATTATTACAAGATTTGTTTTCGAAAAATCAAACGCATGTTGACAGGGCGTGTAAGGAATACTATCCCTAGTGGGACATGCACTGAACCCATGGTCCTTCACGTGTCAAGGTCCCTCAGATTGTTTTTTTCCGCTATCAAAGTTGGTCGCAAATGCAGAGTTCTCTTCCGGGCTGATGCCTTTAATTAGTTGAAAGTTTACTTGTAGACTCTTTCTTTCCTTTGTTTGCTTTGTCGCGCAGCCAACAGACTGTTCGCCGGCTTTCGACAAACAATCTGATCGACGGCGACTGACTGATCGACCAGGCGTGGCCTACACGGGTCTCTACAGGCTTTGCCACATTACAGTACAGAGAGAGCGAGGTGGTTCTCCATACTGACCTCTTTAGAGAATGCAAATTCCATCATCCCCTTTCCCTTTTTTTTTGCAACTCGGCCCTTACAAAAAATAATGGACAGATCTCACTTCAAATTTTTCCCTACCTGCCACCGAAAATTCCTGTGGAAGGACACACAATTACTGTCTCCTGAGGGACCACCCTGAAACAGTTAGCAAATCCTGTAAACTGCTTTGAATGAAAACTTTAAAGGATCTGCGCACCAAACGCTGGCCCACTCACGCCATGCAGGCCAAGGCTTCCAACAATGTGATGTAGGACTCTAGTGAGGGTAGTATCGGAGTCATGAGTGACGCCTGGGCGAGCAGCGTTCATCGGGTCCCCCATGTGCGGGCCCCCGACTCCAAGAAGCAGGCCGGTGGCTCTGTGTTGGAGAAGACACCCAGCGGCCAGAGTGCACACAAGCACAAAGACACTAACAACATACATCATGGCTGACTTTCGACTGTACCGTCGAGCGTCGGAGCCCATGCGGTGTCCATGGAGAAAACCTTTGGTTGTTGACTGTCCTCTGGGCCATCGCCTATGCTTTCGCCTCATGACGGGCTCCGTAACCGAAGGTCGATTTGGACACCGCACACAAAAAGGCCCTCCTTTTGCGTGCTGAAGAACAGGTGGCAAAAGGCGTTTCGGCGTCTCTCAAGAAAACGCTGAAAATGCAGGAGTTAATTAAGAAATAGTCCATGCTTCCCAGCTTAAAGCGAGGTTGCCGAAGAAGTCCCAAATTTCTACTCCTTTTGCCTCAAAAAGCACACAGGTGGCATTTTACCCCCCGCAGACTCTCTCTCAGAGGCTATACACCACAAAAAGCAAACTCCCTCCCAGGCCATCTCTATCATGTCAGGCTTCCCACCTTCATGTGGCTATACACCTGAACAGTTCTATAACATCTTGAGGGTGCAAGTTTTGTGGACTTTATGGACAGACACCCAGACCAACTGTTAACCCATAAAGATGCCTCACAGATAGGGGCCTCTGCACAGCAGCCCCCTACCAAAGAGTTTTGTCTCGAGCCACAGCCTAGCACCTCTGCTCTAGGCA
Source organism: Ambystoma mexicanum (assembly GCF_040938575.1). NCBI lineage: Eukaryota > Metazoa > Chordata > Amphibia > Caudata > Ambystomatidae > Ambystoma > Ambystoma mexicanum. The sequence continues at coordinate 1,446,643,098 of NC_090922.1, read as the reverse complement.
ACCCGGCCTCGACCTACCAAGACCCCTCTCAGAACTTATACTATGACAACCCTGGGTCTCAAGGGGACCTTGATAGTCAAGACCAAGACCCATTGTATGACGATGTTTACATAATCCAGTCACCAGACCGCCAGGACCAGCCCGTGGCAGATTCACCTGTTGACCACCAACTACAGTACAATGAACTGCTACTAAAGGCTGCACAACACTTTAATATCAACACTCAGGAAGCACAGGTCGACAAAGACTTTGTGGAAGACATTCTGTGGGACAAAAAGTATGCCACCCAGTTAATTCCGCTCCTGCAGTCTGTACAGATACGCATCCAGACATCCTTAATGAGTTGGGATATACCTTTCTTAGTGATCAGCAATTCTAACTTTCCAAAATATTGGACCGACAGTATAATAGTTCCTGTGTTTAAGAAAGTAGTGTGTAACCATCCATGTGACTACAGGATCTTGGCCATGCTGGAAGCTCCAGCCAAGATCTTTGCTTGTGTATTGCTACTAGAGATAACAGCCTGGTTGATGATAACAATGTAATCCCTATGTATCAAACAGAGATCCAGAAAAAAAAACAGTAATACCATAGACCACATTCTAAATTTGGTTCCTATTATCCAACAAGCATGGAATTCTCAGAATCAGTCCATGTGTGTATAATTTGCTGACTTTAGTTCTGCATTTAATAGGGGAAATAGAGGGCACCTTTGGCACAAACTACACACATTAAATAGGTCTGTTGAGGATGATAATAGCCCCACATTCCACCACCAAGGTAAGGGTTAGGTTAGGCTGGGAGTGGTCACTGATTGGGTACTACTTTTTGTTGGGCTCAAGCAGGGATGCATTCTGGCAAATACTGTCTTTAACATTTACCTATATGATTTGACTATGGCCTTATCTTCATATAACATCTCTCCTCCGAAGCTGGTTGATCTCCTTGTCCATTGGTTGGGCTATGTGAATGACCTAGTCCTATTTAACAGTATGCCAAAGAGGCTCCAAGAGCAACTTAACCTCCTCAGTGATTATGCTAAACTTAAACCACGATTATAGCTTTCCACCCTGGACTGAAATACAATAATCGGGGCGTTAGACTCAAATTGAGAAATCATTTGAACCTGTTTCCCATTTAAAGTATCTTGGACTTTATTGGTAATAAACTGAAATGGTCCTCGCAATTAGCAAAAACACACGAGATGGTTAGTCAGCAGCTTGGTACCCTTAGAGCATTTGCTTGGTACCCTTAGAGCAGTTGGACACAAAAATGGTGGCTTTTCGGTGAATGAAATTCTTTAAGTCTGCAAAGAAATATGTTTTCCTCTATTGCATATGGTGCAGAAATGTGGGCTTCTAAGCGTAGTAAGGAGTTGACACTCTAGAAAGTAAATGTCTAAAATCCTTGCTTAGGTTACCAGCTTGCTCTTCGATTGAATATGTCTACTCTGAATTCGACATCCAATTAATAGAGTTAGCACAACGCTTAAAGCACATCAGAATAACTATGACTGGAAGTGTGGCAATTTCACCAATGCTTCACTATTATCAATTACTATTCGTGGCTACCGATCTCGTTCTACCTTTTTAAAAGGCAGTCTAATCGATGATCTCTTTCAAACTGCAAGGGCTGGAAGCCCTTTTATTGCTACAAACAATATAGATACAAATTATTTCAGCTACAAAACTCTGATGAGAAAAATGATCCAAGATCTCAATGGTGAGCAAATTATGGTGGGCCTGGCCACACGGATGAATTGTGGCTTATTTATTCAATATTGTCTTAATCGTTTCAATCTTATGTATTTTGATTTCCTTATAATAAAAAGCTGTGGCAATATATAAAAGAACGACATGTAACTTAGTTGAATCATGGGAAATTAGTGGAGCTAAATTAAAGATCAGCAGATCATAGGTCATACTAGTTTATGGCAAGTTGAATAGTGATAATTTCATAATTGAGGATGTTTGGAAGACCTTTATGATGGGTGATCCTAATGTTATTTACCATTTAACAGAGGTTTTATAAAAATCCTATTTGATTAAATGTGTATTTGAATTTGAGGCATTTATAATCATGCACAATTATGAACTTAATCGTATAGGGGCACAGATATTATATCAAGATACAGAGCAAACAGCAACTGTATAAGGGCCAATTTTTTCAATATAAGTGGGACGTGTTGGAAACCTCCAAAAAGGGCAGCCACTATTGACCCCTTATTTAATAAGAAATGTTTTGAGACAGGGGGGAGGTGGTTAAGGCTGGCGCGAGTCTGCGTATGCCATGCCTGGAGAGGGTGCACAAGGCGGCGCGTGCCGAGGCCAGAGGGAGCAAGGACGCATGAGCTGGGGACATGCACTTCTCTATCCCCGAGACCGAGGCCCGCAGCAGGGAGTGCAGGGCTGCCCGTAGGCCTATAACATCCATGTGAATGGAGTCTTGCACCGTCAGGTGTGATACAGCCAACTACTGGGTCTGCATGAGCAGCTAAGAAAAGAGTATGGTCACAATGTGGTGCCAGCTTTCCCTCCCAAGATGATTTTCACGCAGACCCCTGCCGAGGTGGAACAGAGACGATAACAGTTGGAGAAGTACATGCAAGCAGTGCGCCAAGAGCCTTTGTTGGAAATCAGTGAGACCTTTAACAGCTTCCTGTGAGAAGCCCAGCAGGAAACACAGCAGATCCCTGTTGAGGAGGTGCAATTGGAAGTATCCCTTTCAAATGACCAGAAAGTAAAAGTAACCATCTTTACCTCAGACCAGACAGATGAGGTTCTGGAGGCCCTGGCCTCTAAACTGGATCTGCCAGATGACTTGCGGGAGTGAGGGGTGTTATTTCAAACTGTTCCTGGTGCGGGAGAGGAAGGATGGCTCATTTTCCTTTGTAAAGAAGCTACAAGAATTTGAATTGCCATATGTATCTGTAACTAGCCTGTGGAATCCAGAATACAAAATAATTCTACGGTAAAGTTACTGGACTTCCTCTTATGATAATAATGTATTGGATAAATGAGTGGGCTTCAACTTACTGCATGCTCAAACTGTCTCTGACATTGAGTGCGGGTGGATTCTGATCAATAAGGAGCAGCACTGACAGTTGAAGTCCCTGCAGGAGAAGGTATCGAAGAAGGAGTTTATCCGCCTAGCACAAACCTTGAAGTATTACGGCTATCTCAAATTTGACCCATGTGTTACGGATTTCCCAGAGAATGGCTGTCAAGTGATCGTTAGTGCTGGCAGCAATGAACTTAACTTCCAAGTGAAACTAGCGAACGAGCATATGAAAGAAGGCAACTTCAAGGTGACCCGGATGAGGTGCTGGAGAGTGACATCATCTGTGCCAATGACTAATGGAACAGGTAACAGCAGCCCAGGAAAAGTAGAGGTGAAATTTGAGTTGGCTTTTGAATACTTAATGAGCAAAGACAGACTACAGTGGGTTACCATTATCAGTCCTCATGCCATCATGATGAGTATCTGCTTGCAATCCATGGTGGATGACCTGATGATAAAGAAGTCTGGGGGCAGCATTAACATTTATTTAAGGAAACGGCCGAATGGTGTTTGAGGTGATCGGAGAGCCAGCAAACTGTGAAATCTCAAGCTCTGCTGGACTCTACTGATGGCAGTAGAGAACCTATTGTAAAACTATCGAGTAAGCTAACATCAGTCAGTCTCCGTGGAATCAGCAACTCAAGCTCATCTGGTGACCTGGCCAATGACTTCCATGGGAACTACGCCTTTGAAGGGATCGGCGAGGACATTTAACAAGCCAACTGCTTTTAATCCCTGACGATACACTGCATTGGCCAGAGGCTCTTGGGAGATGAGGGAATTGAACCCACTCAGTCGTGCTGGTCTCCAGAAGATATGAGAGGCTTGGGCTATCCTGTGGGGGTCCATCCATGCCATATCTGTCCTCTGCTCTTTGGGATGTCAATATGTATTCTCTGCTCTCTTGGTGCACCTCGAGCTACACGTGCTAGACCGCTCTTGTGAAATGGATCCTTACATACTTGGATTTGAAGAATGTAATTATTACCTTTGCCCTTGGACACTTGGCCGCGCAATTTTATTCCATCTCTGAAACCCTTATGGCATAGCTCAGAAGCTTTGCTATGGGATTACAACTGGGCTTGGCGTGTCCTTTTGCCAACCAGTCGATCCACAGTTAAACCTGCTCACTGGCAGCTTGCCTGGGCTTTTCTCTCTGTAATCCTCACTAATGCTTAGAACTCTGATAAGTATCAATTACCCCATGGTTAAGGTAATCATCGTAAGCTAGTGATTTGCCCAGGGTCAAGAAACCTAAATACTCCAAGATGAAATTATAACCTGTTAGGTAGGATTTCCACAGAGCTAGTTCAACTCAAGAACATTTTGCTTTTCTAGTGGGATATTTTTCATTAATACCTCAGTGAGTGGGAACCTTTTTCCACACTCACCTAATCTTTAACTCTTTTTATGGGTGTCATTTTTACGACTCTCCATAGTGTCTTTTTAAAGTTATCATGTCTAACAACTTATTGGCAATAAGTGCCTGTTGTTGCTGAGTTGCACTAGGGGCTCCCCATTTAACTTTCCTGTGCTAACCTTGAATGAACTACAGTTCCCAAGGGTAGAAAGGATCTTTGGATCCTTTTTACATTTTACTCTGTGAAACCAGCACACCCCACCTTGTGGAGTGCTGGGGAGATGCAATTTATCCCCTTTCACATTAAAACTGTAACAATCTTACCTTAAATGGCTGGTGGCAGTGATACCTTTTACTAATTTGGTGCACCAAAAGGATTACCGCGGGCTGTAATCACAGTGCAGTAAAGGCACCTAAGGGTGCTCATTTTACCAAAATTGCCCCTGTCTTCTTTTTCTGCCGTTTTAGTGTTTCTTGTCGTTTCTTGTTCTTTCCCCTGACATCCAGGGTGGGAAATTCCTTTGTTTGAGTTTTGTCTTTGGCGGGAGTCCCCGGGACACCCCGCCCAGGCTCCAGTCAGTCTGTAAGCACAGGAAGTGGGGGAGCAGCCCAAAACTCCCTCATTCTTTGTCTTACACCTTCCTTCAACCTGGACAGATCCCAGTGGGGGAGCTGGCTGTCCTGATCGGACAACCAGACGCCCCTTTCTTGTAAAATGCGGGGAGAGAATGCAGAGGTTGTGCTGTAGTTCCTGATAAATACTGGAAACCTGGAAGCTGAAGTCATGCCGACCATTGGAACAGAATACCGAAGAGGATGACGAAGGAAAAGCGGCGGGAATGATTTCAAGCAAATGGAGAGCCTGCAGTGTAACTGGAGCCTGCTGCAGTCCTTCCTTCCAATCGACCTGGGGTCTCCGAAAAGGAAGACCCGAACCCAAAGGTCAGACCCACTAGACTCAAGAAGGCCTGCATTTTGAGCCATCCCACAGGTTGCTGCAACCTTGCGTTCCTACAATACCCAAATACCCTGGGACCTCAAGCCACTGTGCGGTGCACGGTCTTCCGAATTCTGAATCTCGCTGAAACTTCATGGGCATCCTGGTGTATCTCCAGAGACACGAATCGAGTCCGAAAATTCCCCTCACAAGAGTGCTGGACCTTTTAAACGACGAGAAATCAACTGTGATTTTCTGTCTTCTTCTGTGCTCCTTGAAAAGGCGCCAAACCCGCAGAACCGCATTCAGCTGCAAGAGAAATCTTGCCTAGAGCCTTCTTCATTAATCCCTGTGGCAAAGTCCCTGCTGAGATCTTGTGTTCAGTCTCCAGGACAAGGAATCCACTGACCGGGTATTTGGCTGCAGTCCCTGAAGTTCTCCTGCTGCAATCTCTTCTTCATTGCTGAGGTACTGTGTTGGCTTGGGTATATACTTACCTTAAGCCTATTGGGATTTCTGTTTAGTCCTTGGGTGTTTTCTGTGATTGGGAGGTCCCTCATCCAGTGCACTCCGTCCCACTGCTAGAATCTTGCTGGGGTGTCTTCTGTGAAGCCCCTGGACCCTCTTCTAACCCTAGAAGTAAAGTACTCACCTGTTTGCCAGTTTTCCTAAGGAACTCTGACTTTTGCTACTAAAGAACTTATTCTAACACTGCCTGTTGGTCACTAGTCCTGGTGAGCCCCCCCTTCTGCCACTGAGAACACTCGTGCTCCAAGAATAAGGGAAAGACTTTGAAGGGATTGGGACTTCTGCCTAGAAAATAAATCAAGTGTTTTACTTACTTGTAAATAGTTGGTGGGTAACTGTAATTCTAAGAGTGAACAGTTACAAAAGTTCTTCCTGATCTTGAACGTGTGATGCACTATTCTTAAAAGTATGGTTAACATCTTTTCTTCCTTAGCCACTGTTTTGCCAGTCTAAAAGAAAGTAGATGTAAAGGTATTTTACTCTCCTGTGATTAGGTTGTGCCTCTTTACAAAGGCAATGTGTTGGTTTCACCAGATTATTCTTGTAGGTTAATTGTATGAGTGTCCTCCAACTGTTGGTATCACCAGGTTAGTCCTGTTAGGATAACTGTATGAGTGTCCCCCAACTGGGTCTTGCTTCCCCTGCCTTGCTGCTAGCATGTCCTTAATAAGTCTACATTAGGTTGTTGCCTACCTAGAATAAGTATTCAGTAAAGTGTGACATTGGGTTTTACTTTCACCGTCATTGTGAAGTAAAAGTATGTGGGTTTTACTTACCTTGTGTTAGCTGTGTGCCATCCAAAACAAGTTACCAGAGTTATTGCTTACCTCAATCTGGGGTGCCCTGATTTCAAAAGCATCTGTAATTGTATATTACATCCTTAGGTTTTACTCACCTGGTATAACTATGTGTTATGACAAAAGTGGTTATAGGTTTCTACTGCACCCAGAATAAGTGTTTCACTATTCACCAAAAAGTATATTGTCCAGTTGACTGTTTGTGATTTGGTCCAAGAGTCACTGTACAACTGGAGGGGGCCTACTGCCCTTGTATTACTAAAAGTAATCTGAAAGTAACCATTGGTCTTTTACTCCTAAAGAATAGGCTTGACCTATACTAAATGTGTATAACAAGGTTTTGACTTCTCTAGCAGGGGCGTAGGAGATGCATCAAATCTAGGGGAGACAGGGGACACCTTGGAGACTTTACTTTTTTATTTATGTATTGTGTTTTGGTCAAAGAACTCGAGTTTTCACAAAATTCAAATCAAAATAGCAGTACATATTAAATTACACATCATCGCTGTATAAAACAAGAGTAAAGAAGAAAAGATAAATTAAGAAAAAGAAATGCAGTTCAGAGTATAAAATCCTTCAATTTTATCGTCTCACTTCAGAAGGTTCGGTTCACGTAAAAATGTTACCACTTCTCAGGTCAAAAGCTGGTCTCGAAAAGATTGGGTGTCCACCCACAATTCCTTGTCCACAAATCTCACATGCTTTACAACTTAACAGGGACTTTGCTGCAGACACAAACCACTGAGTGAAATGATCTGGCAATGATTTTGTAGTGAGTGATGATCATAAAAAGAAATAACATACCTGAATCTCCGGCGGGGGACAAAGGCTGCCTCCAGCCGTGTGGGGGCTCGGAGCGGGGATGGCCCCACTTTGGGCCTCATCATTAGCTGAGGCACTGCCACGCTCCCAGCCGGGGACAAAGGCATGAATCCAGGGATTCCCGGTCGGGTAATGCCCTGGTGAGGGCCAATCAGAATGGTCCTTTCATTCTGATTGTCCCTCGCCGGGTACTAATGTTGTATAAAAACACAGGACGACAGTGGTGTAGCTCCCCAAAGTAATGGGGTGGTGGAAAGTGTTAATCGCTGCCTGATGGATGTGGTGCAAATGACGAGTCCAAGTGATGTGGACAAGAAGGAGGCGATCCATGAAAGTTAGTTGATTGCACCAATCTCCACACAAGGTCATGATAGTCTGGGATTGATAGTTGCTGGGAGATGAGGCTGAGGTTTGCCATGCAGGGGCTTTTTTGATGTATACAGTGTGGAACCTTCAATGGTGGTCAAAGTGCATGTGAGACATCGCTCAAATATGTGTACAAAGAGGAGGTGTGTGTTTTTATCATTACTTAAGATCATATGGCTCCCTCATTCCAAGTCCTTCTAGAAGGGTGTCAAATGCAGAGTCCCGACCCTGTAGTGTATTCTATGTCCACAAAATAACAAAAAGCTGTGCTCCCATATAACAATAAAAGTTCCCTTCCTCTTTGAGGTGCCTGAGCACCACCAAACCACAGTTGTTGAACCACTGCAGCTGGTTTCAATCTCGGCTCCTGTGTTAGCGGGCTCAATCCAACCAAAACACATGGTCCAGGAAAATGCAATTTCCTACACTGCAAGCCTCTTGTTGCCCACACCTGTGAGTAGAATGCATCCGACCACCCATTAGCCAAAACCTGCATTAGCATCACATAAAGTAGGGCTGCGAGGGTTCGCCATATACAGGAACTGCCATGTTCAGCCTCAGGTTCCTCTATACCTGCACCCCCTATCCCACAATATATAAAGCTTCTTTTATTATAAGGATTTATTTGCAGATGTTTATGCTACCGTCAAGAACTTATGTTTGAAGTCCCACGTCTAAGTGCTTGCATCTTACTTTCATCAATATGCTACATGTACTCGCACAATATCTTCTTCTATTGATTTTATCCTAATTGATTTGAAAAAGAACAAGCATTGGCACTGCCAACAGTTTGGGCTTTTGTATCAGCAAAGTCACTTGTGGTGCGAGTACCTGGGCATCTAACAGCAGTGCTTGGCAAATGCCTAATACTTGTACACAAGCCAAGACTGCTGGCTTTTCCAATGTTTGTTTTGACCAGGACTTCAGTGAAGGACACACATAGTGCTCATAAAGCGAGTGGCTGAGCACGTTCCTGGTTACAACATTTTGATTACACCAATAGAGCATTGGCAGACGCGACATCTATTTCTCAGCTGTATGCATACAATCTGTGGGAGTTGGCGTAGGCTGGTGTAGGCGAGCATGTTTTGCAGCATTCTGGGCTGCACTGCGGCTGAATGGGACAGAACTTCAACTGAGTATGCAGTGATTAAAGGACCTAAAGACCCTGGGTTCTGGACTGGGTAGGTTCCATGAGGCTGAGTGGAATTTATAATGAAGGTCGCTTTGGATACTTCTCTATTTCGAGCCTTACTGGTTGCCCAAACATGTGCATGTGCAGTTGCTTCACTGAGATATTTTAAGAGGAGGAATCAGGATATGTGAATAAGTGTCAGGCGCTACTGACTTATTATCTCACTGATGTCTGACAGACAGCAGCTTCCAGCTGCTAAATTGTTAATAGCAAGGCCTAGTAGGACTGTGCTTGGTGTTTTCTTCCCTGTCCTCCGCCCCCTTTTTTTGTCTTGTGGCGCTTTGAAACACCATTATGTGTCTAGGCGCTTTTTTAAATTCCCAATACATACATAAATAGCTATGTTCCCATGACACCATGCACCCAGCAAAGCATTGGATTAGTGATGTACAAATGCAGGAGCTGAAAAGGCCCCGTTGTTGTAAACCCACCAATGCAAGTGTTGTGTTGCGAAGGAGCTTTCAATAAATACAAAGTTGAAATGTTGTGACAAAGGTTTCCTATTATTACTTCATGGACGTAATTTCACCAAAATGCCAGGGGGTAGCGAAGTGATATCACACAATGATTGATCTCCGATGACATCACAGGAAGTGATGTAATTTGACCCCACCCAGAAGTGACATCACAGGAAGCGGTGGAACACAACCTTTCACCCCTTGACAAAACAGGAATGGCATCACATAGCATTGTTTCTAAGCACACTAAGAAAAATATGGTTACTATATTACTATAAAGTGATATACGTTTCAAAAAGCATGGATCACCATATGTATCATTAATATCGGTGCGTATAGGCCCATAGTACTAAATCACTGGGAATGAAAGGCCAAACAATAATGATGCGTTATTATATAACACTTATGTTTAAGTGCTTAATATAGAACAAATACACATACAATATTACCCAACCTGTGTTGGTACTCAATTTTCAACCTCAGCAGGATGAAAGGCTGAGTTTCTCAGTCCAGGAAAACTGGACACCCCTTGAGTGGAAGGAGATGTAGGATAATTGGTTGGCCGAAGACCAATCGCCTCATTTAAAGTGTTAAGAATACATGCTCATTAGTTATTACGTAGCTATTGGCCCAGCTAAAGTGCGGCCATTTTAAGATGACTAGAATCGACATTTTGTTTTTTCTCTGTTCTCTTTAATGTTGCCTCTTTGCCTCATGTAAAACTGCTTTGCTGTAGATATTATTTTGCTTCAATGGTCCAAGGCTACGAAAACATGTTGAAACATTACACTGGAGATTCAGACAGAAATGCCCGATTCCCTCGCTCATATATCCTTGAAGACAGGGAGCAAGGCATTTAATCAGTACATAAATGCCAGCGAGTCTCTTGAAAGAATAGCACAGCTTGCCTATGAGAAACAGAAAAGCTGTGTTCTCGCAAACAAAGAATGATGTCTGTAAAACTGGAGATTGCAACCTGTTACTAAATATGGTGGTCTAAGGTGTGATATTTGTCACACTGGTCAATCTCCTCTAATTCAAAGGGAAATGAATTGGGGGTGGCATCAAATGTGTCAGACTGTGTCATTGCTGATTGTAAGGGGCTCCTTTTGTATATATGTAACTGATGTATGTCGCTTGCGTCCCCTGAGGTCTGTTTAGACACACGTCGCAGGGCGTGAGACCACTTGGCCAATTGGGACTATTTTGTATTGCAATAAACCCTAGTTTTTGGGAACAGAACCTCGTGTTTGGCAGATCTATTCGTGTGTGGTGACTTTGCCTTCTTTCCACATTCAAGGGTCCCTCAGGGGCCCCTTCAAGATGGCGCCCGAATAGACACCCTCCCCCACTTGTTCCATTGTGTACGTTGAAACATAAGGAAGGCAGAAGAACGGCGAGGACGGGAGCGATCGAGCCGGGATTGAGAGGTGTACGGGGGCCCCTGTGAAAGCGATGAGAGACTCCTTTTGCAGATCTGCGCACCGCTGATCCCTGATCGACGTCCCTGGCCAGCGGACAAGGAGGGACGAGGGTCCTGAAAACGAGGCAGAGCCGAGATACGCAGACACAACGTCATTGGTTGCATCAGTATACGGACGAATTGTGTCTTGAAGAAGACAAATTGATTGATCAGGTGAGTCGTGCCCCGATTCGTAAGTAATCCTGATATTGGTTGAGAGTTGATTTTGAAAAATCAAACACCCAGAGTAAGTTTGATTAGCCAAGGGTAAGGTTAAAACATGCCTGGGATATTGTCCACTTTAGCGGGATTTTTCCACTGCTGTGAACAATCTTTGAAAACTTGCCAGGAAGCACCCCCGGGAGGAACGCCGGCTTATGAGATGTACATAAAGTATGGTATGGGAGCGATAATGTTGTGTGAGACTTGGCATAAGCAAACCAGAAAACAGGCAGACCTTCAGTGGCTGAGCCATGGGAGTTTTGAGATGGGACGTATAGATAACCTGGAAAGGGTGTTGATAAGTAGAAGAGCACGCCCTGGGGCACTAGACATCCTTGGGGACTGGAGGAGGGAAGCGATGCTCAGATTTAGAAGTGGAGAGGAATATGCGTGCAGGCGTGAGTCAAAAACAGAGCAGGCTGAGGAAAAGGAGGAGGAGGAGTGGAGAAATAGCTTGCGAAAGGCAAAACGACGCAATGAATTAAACAGAGAGAAAATAGATTTGAAAAGAGAGCTACACACATCAGACGAATTAACGAACAAAATTTTGACTGAAACAAAACAGGGTAAGAGGGGTGGAACAAAACAGAGTATGTCAGTAGCCGTCACTCAACCCCCCTCCCGTTGCTCAGCCCCTCCCAACGCCAGCACAGCCACACGTTGTATCAGACCCTGCACGACCCCACTAAGCTCTGAGTGTTTCGCGATTATCACAGCCTCAGCGGGCGTATCCCTTCACACCTCCTGATCCAGAGAGTGTCACTGCTCCAACTGCCCCTCCCATGAGTGGAATTAAACAAGATGAATGTAAGAGAATAAGTCGCAGCGCGATTAGCAAGGAAAGAAAGTGTCGGCTACAAATGCAGGTGGAAATGTATATAGACGACAATGATGAGGCGTCTACGCTAGCATCGCTGCACGACTTTAGATGGAACAATGAAAGACAGGTATTGTTGGAATACATGGGGGAATATTTATTGGGAGAATGGAAAAAGTTGATTGGAAAGCTACCACCGCAACGATTGTTGGATTTAAATGCATTAGCCCGTGGTAGAGGGAGAGATGAGGAAATAAAAGAACATGTAGATAGACTGTTTGAAATAAAGAATGAGCTTGATGAAGAATATTCTGAAGTATTTGTCAGACCGGAGAACAAGAGAAGGAATATTGAGGGAGGCAGAAAGAAAGCGGCAGGACGATATATGCAGAGATCGTTGCCACCCCCGGGACAGATAGGAGATAGACAAAGATTGCAGAGGTGTGTGCGGGAAACAATGAGATGGATGTCAAGCCCTAACACTTCAGTAGGGGAAATAAATGAGATATGTAATGAGTATCCTTTGCAAATGAGAATAGAAGCCCTGCGAACGATAGTAGGGGTGTTACTTCAGCAGGTAGCAGGACAAGACAGGAACAGGGGAAATTCAAGTATGTATAGAGGGCTTTTGGGATTAAACCAATGTGCATATTGCAGGGAGGAAGAACATTGGCGAGCACAATGTCCGCACTTACAAAATAGGGGCGGAGATGGTCAGAGAAGGTCTCGCAGAGGGCACGGGGGAACGAATGGTCATAACAGAAATTGTATGCAGCAGCATCAGAATGATCAAGAGAATGGAGCACAAAATGGAGGCCAGGCGTTCAATGTAATTACTTGGAGTGAAAATGAGCAGGGTACACAAATGGGAAACAGAGAAGGAAGGGGGAACATTATTGATACTCAGACAGGTGCATACTGAAATAACAGTGGTGATTGTACTGTAGTTGTAACCCCAATAGAGCAGCCCAGAATAGGGGTCGGAACGAGGGGTTTATTTCAGTAAAGCAGAATAGGGTCTTTTACTGAACATTGTATGCGAAATGCTTGAAAACAAATAATACAAAAGAAGAGGAATAATGCTACCGTGAATTGAGCAGTACAAAATGTTGGCAGACGAAAGGTATTGTTTTATTATTAACTCATCTAGCTGCTTCAGAGGGCCATAAAGTAAGTGTGAAGAAATCACGTGTATTGTCAAAATAAAAAGCATTTTTGGTATGATACAGAAAGATGTGAGAGCTATGATATGCATGGCTTTATATGGTTGAAAGGGAATTGTGACTTTCGTTTTAGCTATGGAAGTGATGGTGAGATTAACAAAGAAGGATGCAGTGGTGATTTAGTAGTGGAATGAAGAATGTCAGAAAGCATTTAATTCGCTAAAAACCATTTTGAGTTCTGCTCTAGTTTTGAGCGCACCGAATGATGGAAGGATTTTTAGGCTATTAATGCATGAGAAATGAAGGATGCACGTTATCTGTTTTAACACAATAACAAGGTGGAAGAAATGGGCCGTGCGGCTATTTTTCTTCTGCGCTGGACCCTGTAGCGTGCGCACTACCCGATGTGTGCGAGCTGTTGCAGCGGTTGCTGCATCAGTGAAACAAACAGAAGGAATGGTATTGGGGCACACCTTCATTTTGATGGTGCCACATGCCATAGATGTTCTACTCAATAGAACACAAACGCAACACCTCACCTCTGCTAGATTGACTAGATATGAAATTGTCTTATTCGCGCCTAACATCCAAATAATGAGGTGTAGCGCTTTTGAACTCAGCAGAACTAATGCCCATACCCGGAGAAAACATTTATGGGACTGAATTGCCTCCCCACAATTGTTTAATGGTTACAGAGGAAGAAACGAAGGGGAGAATTGATTTAAGTAAAACACCCCTAAAAGAATCAGAAGGGGAACTGTTTTGTGACGGCTCCTGTTTTAAATTACCTGACGGCATATCAACTGCTGCATACGCTGTCCCCACATTAAAATGTGTTGTGGAGAGCAATAGAATTCCTTATAACTCCGCCCAAGCAGCAGAGATAATTGCCTTAATAAGAGCCTGTGAAGGTTCTGAGAACTTAAGTGTAAATATTTATACTGATAGCCAGTATGCCTTTGGCGTAGTCCATAACTTTGGTCGATTATGGGCCGAGAGAGGGTTCTTAACATCGCATGGGGCTGGGATACAACATGGCCCTTTGATTGTGCGATTACTGTCTGCACTTACGTGTCCAAAACACGTGGCAATAATGAAATGCGAGGCACATAAAAAGTGACATGTAATGTGGGAGAAGGAAACGCATTTGCAGACATTGAAACAAACTACCATTGATTTAAATACAGAAATGTTGACAGTACGATCGGAGGAAGTGCCCTGCATAATAAATAATAGAATTTGGGTGGTTAAAGAAATACAGATGGGGGCACTTCCGACGAAATACAGGGATGGGCCAAGGGCTATGCAGAATAGAGTAGTTGGGTGAACAGGATATTGTCAATTCAGCACAATATGGGAAAAGGAATAGTCAATCCAGCGGGAAGTGCATTTAGAAAATTAGGTTGGGGTAGGGCATGTGAATGTTAGTATGGGCCAGGACTGGGTCTCTTCCACTCATTAAGACAAGAACAAAAGAAGTGGGGAAACAAATTAATGTGTGGTACGAACCTCAGTCAAGGAGAAAGACGAAGGTTAGTGACCTTGTACTCAGCATTTATTGTAATTTGTTAGTTAAACAAAACTACGTTTGATTCATCAGCAGGCGCAGGAGGCATTACTGATGCGATATGGGCCCAGGACATGCATTAAAGCTAGGTGACGTGGGCCCTACGAAGTTCTCTTAACCACGCAGACAGCACTACGCGTGGATGGACGCAAGGCGCCAAGAAAGTGCCATCGCCATTCGGCTCGTCAACTCATCGAGACAAAGACAAGAAAGAGATAGCAACGGTTCCAGAAATGAAAAATGCCATTGCCAGTCCTGTGCCACTAAAGCTGCCTGAACGAAGAACAGAGCCTGATGAGATTGCCATAAGAGCGGAAGGACAAAGAGTGCCTCAACGTTATCCAGCAGATTGTGCATCACTACTTGCGAACATCGAGCGCATACATCTGTGGCACCCACCATCTCCTGTGGTGCCACAGCCTGCATTGTCGCCTGGGCACTCATCATAATCTGCCATTGTGCTCCAGGCTGACTCAGAGCTTGAAACTGGAAGTGCATCCGCACTATTTTGTTGATCACCCGGTACCAGGAGCAAATCGGTACAACCTGCGGAGCAGAAAGGAGTGATCACATTTCCATGTCTTTGTGAATTTCTTGCCTCTGTTTCCTATTTTCAGATGAAGTGGGAACCGGAGGCTTAGAGGAGCGTGGCGTAAGAGTTGTGCAAATTAGACAGCTCATGAAAACGCAACTCCTCGGTGCTAAATCCACGTGTCAGGAACCCGAGTGAACAAGCGGAGCGCACGTGGTACAAAGGAAGCTGCTCTCAAATTCTAGAGCAATGTGCAAAATGCACGGAGGCCTTGCCAGATGAATAGGCAATCCAGGCAGACAGAAAACTGGCATAAAAAGATTGTAGACATTGATTGAACTATTTCAAAATCCGGAGAAGCACAAGAGCAAACAATATTCATGACGACCACAACGGAAGAAGAAGGACGAGAGAAGAATGTCGAAATCAGCCAATGCCCCCTCCTTCACCGATACCGATGGAGAGTTAAACGTAGTGCATAAGAAGGCGAAAAAAGGACATGGTAAAACAAATTGTATGCTGGGTCTAACTATAGTAATGTGCATAATGAGTATAATAGCCCCAGTGTTGACCATATCTGTGTTATGGTATCTAGAGGAAATACACCCACTTGAAGTACTTTTGCCCAAGATGAACATTTCCACAACGGAAAGCTCAGTCCATGTGATTTCCTATACCTTGTCCCCAATGGAAGAGAAACATAGGGAAGGATATGGGAACAACACATTGCTGTTAATAATGAATATGACACACTCAATCTTAAGAAAAAATAATTTTTGGGTTTGTGCCCACCTGCCGCAGCATGGTGGTCAGGGAATAGGATGGTATGTACAGCCCCTGCCTTTAACTTCTGCATGTTATGCTTCTCTGAGTGCCCTATATTAAGGGAAATGGAACGAAAGTGAAACTGGTCAACTAGATAACACAAATATGAATGATGCCACAGGATAGATTGTCTGTACCTTATAAAACTTCTGTGATCACGTTCCACATGAACCCACATGGGAATAAGGATGCGGAACCCCCTTCATATACAGTGAATTATAACCCTCATTCTGTCCCATTCTGTCTAAAGAAAACTGGTTCTTTCCAGGTAGGAACATTTACCAGATGCAGGAATATAGCATTCCTTGATAAAGAAGTGGAACCAATATATGTGGGAGATCCTGTGTATTTCATATGTGAAGAAAAAGCATATCCTTGGTTACCTAGGAACTGTGGAGGTATGTGTTATTTGGGATTTCTATTCCCTGGGGTGTTTCTTTTAAAAACATCAGACATAACCAAATTGACTAGGTCACGACCTCGCCGTAATATTGAAGACAGGTTGATTGTAGAGGACATAGCAAAATCATTCATACCGTTTTGGGGCCAGGCGATAAACTCTTATAACATAAAACGACTGTCAAGGATATTAGAAGAACCAATAAATGGAACTACTGATATATTATATAATATGACTCTTGAAGAAAAAGGAATTAGATTAATGACACTACAAAATAGAATGGCCCTTGATATAATCTTAGTTGATCGCAGCAGTGTTTGCAAAATTGTGGGATCAGCGTGTTGCATATTCGTAAGTGATTCCTCCCCCACAATTTGCGAGGCGATAAGAAAATTGCATGCGTTAAGCTCGGATGTCCACCCCCCTGAAGGAGGCTGGGAATTGAACATAAGCTCCTGGTTCTGGGGAGTGTTGCGGTCCTGGGGATGGAAACTGTTTGCAATCTTAGTAGCAATATTGGGGATATTTGTGACATGCTGTTGTTGCATACACTGTCTTCCGATAGTGTGCGCTGCAATCAGTGAAGAATGTGTGCAGATGGTAACACACAAGAATATAATCAGGCCAGACACCCACACAGGTGATGAATCTAGAACGATCAAAGAGTTCATGGAAATCGACATTGATAATAATGAGGAGGAGACAACAAGCGTATATGAGTCAGAATTCGAATCAGATTCCGAATCTGATCTAGGTACTTGGTAGGAGGAGGATGCAATGTATGGATGAGGCGTTTGGCATACGGTCAAGAGGAGGGTTTGTCAGTCCAGGAAAACTGGACACCCCTTGAGTGGAAGGAGATGTTGGATAATTGGTTGGCCAAAGACCAATCGCCTCATTTAAAGTGTTAAGAATACATGCTCATTAGTTATTACGTAGCTATTGGCCAAGCTAGAGTGCGGCCATTTTAAGATGACTAGAATCGCCATTTTGTTTTCTCTCTGTTCTCTTTAACGTTGCCTCTTTGCCTCATATAAAACTGCTTTGCTGTAGATATTATTTTGCTTCAATGGTCCAAGGCTACGAAAACATATTGAAACATTACACTGGAGAGCCAGACAGAAATGCCTGATTCCCTCCCTCATATATCCTTGAAGACGGGGAGCAAGGCATTTAATCAGTACATAAATGCCAGCGAGTCTCTTGAAAGAATAGCAATGTACAAAACTAGCATTTAAAGAGTTGAATTATGTTCTTCTTTACGGCCCCCCTTCCTAATCCCAGTGAGGCCCTGGAGAGCGGGCCGACCTCCAGAGCGAGAATCGAAATTTAGAGATTGGGAGGCCTGGTATGCGCCAGTCTCCTACGCACAGCTTGCCTATGAGAAACAGAAACGCTGTGTTCTCGCAAACAAAGAATGATGTCTGTAAAACTGGAGATTGCAACCTGTTACTAAATATGGTGGTCTAAGGTGTCATATTTGTCACACTGGTCAATCATCGCCTCTAATTCAAAGGGAAATGAATTGGGGCGGCATCAAATGTGTAATACTGTGTCATTGCTGATTGTAAGGTGCTCCTTTTGTATATATGTAACTGATGTACGTCGTTTGCTTGCTTGCGTCCCCTGAGGTCTATTTAGACACACGTCGCGGGGCGTGAGACCACTTGGCCAATTGGGACTATTTTGTATTGCAATAAACCCTATATTTTGGGAATGGAACCTCGTGTTTGGCAGATCTATTCGTGTGTGGTGACTTTGCCTTGTTTTCACATTCGAGGGTCCCTCAGAGGCCCCTTCAAGTTGACCTTGCTGGGAGTCGAACCTGCAAACCTGCAGGTCACACACACATTGCAGCAGCGAGTGCTCAATCCACTGAGCTATCTTACTGGCTATGCTATCGGAAAACCAGCCACTCCAGAAACAAAAAGCCACATGCTGCTGGCCACAGCCCATGGGCCTCAATTTAAAAAATTGTTTAAAACATGTTTAAACACTTCTTTTGGAAATTTTCTTAGGGGTAGCAAGAGAGACCACAGGGGTAGCAAGAGAGACCTCGGGGTCGTCGCTGATGTCATGTAAAGACACATTTTTGGGCCTGATTCATGGAATTTTTTGCACAGTCAAAGTGACTTTGCAAGTTTGCACTGCTGAAAAGTGACTTTGCACTGGCACTGCCGGCCCAAAGCCTGATTCATGGAACCGTGCAAAGTGTATTTTTGCAGTGCAAATGACTTTACACTGACTTTGCATGCCAAAAATGAACTTTACACAGTTCTATGAATCAAGGTTTGTGTTGGCAGTGCAAAGTCACTTTTCAGCAGTGCACAGCCTATATAAGTATATTTACATGCTGCATGCACCTGCAGACAGTGGCAGAGACACAGTGCACTGTGTACAACACAGACATATTCTGGGGGGGATCAATGCCATTATATCCCCCCACTTAAAATTGTGGGGGGGATTTGTCCCCCCTGTTTGTCCCCATGTCCTACGCCCATGTTCCCTAGAACTACTGTTAGGTATTCCAAATAAGGTTTATACTTGGGTCTGTGTTCTTTCAAGTAGTGTTGTGTTTTATATTGTGATTTCATATAATGTGTTAGTACTTACTCAAACCCTAGATTTATCTGGGCCTACCTGTATTTAAATAAATCCTTTATTTTTACAATACATAGTGTTTCAGTGTTTCTTTGGATCATTTGTATTACATTTTCACCTGTACTGCTTCTACTGCCCTCTCTCCCTCCTAAGATAAGCCTGGCTGCTCTGTCTACGCTACCCCGAACTCGGGTGGTACAGCCTTGTACTAAGAGTGGAGTCTGGTACTGCCTCAGTTGAATGGTTTTGAAGAAGTGGGTAGCACTTCAGAAAACCTGTCCTAACATAACCCCAAATATTTCAGGTATCACCAGCATTCTGCTGTGTATTAGCTCGCACCTTTCTGCACCTTCATTAGAACACTGTGCTTCCTCTCCCCAGTTAAGACCACGCCAGCTGCCTATTTCTGCTGCTCCTGGGCCTGACCGAAGCCCAGTGCTCTTTAAATTCTCGGTCATGACTGAAATCACTTTACCAGAAACAAGAAATAAGCAGCTATATAGCTTGGCTGCAATACATTAGCTATATTATATGAATGTATGAAAGTGCAATGAATTTCAGCAGGACTAAGTGTTTACTCCTCACCAAGTACAGCGGGTCGATATAGGAGGACATTCAGGTTGTTAATACCAGTCTCATTTTTTGGGTTTTGGGAGTTTTGCAATATCACATTTCGCATAGAAAATATCACCAGCACTTAACATCCGAGCAATTTCTAAGCCAATAGTTACAAATACGAATGCATTTTGGGATAACCTACAATTTGTTAGTTGCATTTTAGGGCAAATACCTACCCCCTGGCCAGTCACGGAACAGAGCTTGCACTTCTAACCATCAATGTGCACATAATAGCTACAAGAGTGAGTAGGTGACAATCTCAGTGGGACTGTCCAATAGGTGTTCTTGATAGCTCTATCCAGAAGGTTAAAAGCTTAGCCGCCAAGTGTTCGTAATTGCCAAATTAGTGTTTTAGTGTTTTCTTGCACAGAGAACAATTTAAGAAATCCATTTTATATCTGTAAATCTAGGAAGAGACAGTATTCTGATATACCGTACCTGTAATCATTCATTATAAATAGTAATCTATATCATACTGTTCATATGCTTGTAATATTAATCTTGTAGTTATTCTGCGATGTTTACAAATCGATATGCGCATTATTGTATATTAAGAAACATTTACAAAGTGCTATGATAGTTAAAGTGATTCAGATTGGTTAAAAAAATGTTTTAAGGGCTCTTCGGAACTGATGGATATATTCCAAAGCTCTAATTTCTCGAGGGGTTCTATTCCACAATGTAGGCCCATAGACAGCAAACCTTCTGTCTCCCCTTGTGACACTGCAAGATCGAGGATTTTTCAACAGCAGTTGGTCCCCAGAGAGCAGAGAGCCCTGCTCGGTTCATAGCAACTAAGTTTGTCTCACAAACACGAGGGGGCAGAACTCTTAAAAATCCGACTTTAAATGTAATTCTATCTTTCACTGCTAGCCAGTGGAGGGTCTGACGGGCGGTGACACATGGGCAGACTGACACAATCGACAAACTAATCTTACAGCAGAGTTCTGTGCCCTTTGTAGTCTCCGACGCTGCTTAGCCAGAATTCCAGTGAGAATTGGCTGCTCGATTGTGCAAAACAGTGGGTTCTGTCCAGAGGTCTCAACAATGACGGCTCAAAGGCGATCTATTATATCAATGGCGGCACTGAAGTAGGTAGTCATAGCATTGAAACTGTGCCCGCTGTCACAGGCATCTGGCAATTTAATGACGGCATCTCGCTGTTTGAAGGTGGCTCGATATGCTCAAAAATGGTTGATGTCCCTTTAGGTTCCATTGAGCAGCACAAACTGCCAGATATAGTGCTTCTGGAACTGGGGTGCTTGGGTTCCTCCCCCAGAGAACCACACAAGCTGCAGCTATTTTTTATTTAAATTCATTTTTTCAGTATTTTGTAATGCATTACATGTATACACACATTACGGCAGATAAGATTTTGAGGTGGGAGTAAAAATGAGTTTTCTCCTTCACAAGAGAGTAAAAAAGTGTGTAACATCCAGCAGACGCAGAAAAAAGTTAAAACCGTATAGAAATCATTATCATGCGGGAGTGGTCTGCATCATTCACCATCATTCGACCAATGAAGTGAGTGTTAGTTGCTGCTTCTGCCACCACTTTCATTCCCCCTTCCACTTCTGCTATGGACTCCCACACTGACTCTGCCCTTGCTAATCTTCACCTCTCTATCACCAACATCCTGGGCATCCTTGCCCCTGTTATGAGGACCTTCGTGAAGCCTGCCTCCAAGCGCAACACCTGGTATGACTCAGACCTACCTATCTGAAATGCAAGTGCAGAGTTGCTGAGTGGAAGTGACGGGCATCAAGCACATCCTCTGACAGACCGGCCTGCCGCCTGCTCCAAAGGCAATACAGACTCTCTATTCACTCAAAGAAGAGGGCCCATATCCCACCACGCATCTCTGGGGTCTCTAATAACATGAGCAAACTGTTGACAAATCTGCAAGGAACTTGCCAATCCTACTGCAGTCTCTACTCCTCCCCTGCCGTACCTGACCCTCTGCAGTTCACTGGCCTTCCCCATCTGAACCAAAACTCAGGACATCTTATCCTCACTGTTCTCTACTCCCCTCTGTCCTTCTTCCCCAGCTCTCAGGCCTCCCGTGGCCCCCTTCTCCTCTTCCCTCCTACTCTCCTCTTTCTTGCCCATAGCACCAGACGAGGTCTCTAGACAAGTCTGCTCTGTAAAAGTCTCCTCCAAACAGGTGCTCCCCTGCTCCTCCAGAGCTATCAAGGACAACATTGCTTCTCTTGCGCCAGCCTTGGCCAATTTCTGTAGTCATTCATTTGCCAATGGCTCCTTCCTGCTACCCATCAAGCACTGCCTTGTGCATCCTCTCCTCAAAAAGCCCTCTGCCGATCCCTCCTGGCTGGCTAACTACTGCCCTATCTCCATTACCCCCTTCCTGGGCAAACGCTTGCAGAAGCTGGTTATCTCCCAACTGATCCAACACACGGAATCTGTTTGTTTTCTCCACGACCACCAATCTGGCTTCAGAGCAGCCAGAGGCACGGAAACTGCTCTGCTGAACACCCGTGAAGACTTGGTCTCAAATCTCGATTCCAACTCTCCATCCGTTCCTATCCTTTTGGATCTTTCCTCTGCCTTCAACATGGTCAATCATGCCACCTTGACTAATGGACTCGATGACACCCTTGACATCAAGGGCCTAACACTTGACTGGTTGACCTCATTCCTCTCTGAGCATCCCTCCCAGGTCCAACTGGGCCATTTTCTCTCCCCTATCACACTCTCCACCTACAGCATCCTCAAGGCTCTATTCTCTCATCGTGGCTCTTCAACATCTACCTTGCACCTCTGGCCCACCTGATCACCGCCTTCTCTCCTCACTTCCAGGGTTATGTAGACGACATGCAACTCTCCTTCAAACTTCCCTCCACTGCCTCCTCTTCCTCCTCTCTCATCCCTGACTGTATGACTGCTAGTCAGGCATGGTGTGTTGCCAATTATCTCTGCCCTAATGCCAGTAAAACTGAGATCCTTCTCATTGGGACCCCAGCTCCCTCCCACTCCCGCCACCCTCTATGGGTCTCATTCACTCATCTTGTGAGGCAAAAAACCTTGATGTCATCTTTGACTCCTCTCTCTCCTTCTCTCCTCACATCGTGGACTTTGCCAAGAAGGTCCACTATCAAATGCACCTCCTCAGAGGCATGATCCCTTTCCTCACCTTCCCCCAGAAACTCAATGTCTCCATAGCTCTGGTCCTCTCTAGGCTGGACTACTGTAACAGCCTCTTCCTCAATCTTCCTTTATCCTCCCTTCAACTAATCCAGAATAGGACTGCATGACTTATCCTTGGCCTCAAACCCAGCCACTGCATCTCTCCAGCCCTAAAATCTCTCCACTGGCACTGTGCTGCTGCTAGTATCAAGTCCAAGACCCTCTGCATCGCCCACAAGGCTTTCTGGGGCCAGAGACCCTGCTACATCCAACCCTCTCTCCCTAAATACCTCCCTGCTAAAGCCCTTCGATCTTCAAGCTCCAACTCTCTGCAGATCAGACACTCCTCTAAGCAGAGAGTTGGGAGGGGGGAGCCGCCCTCTGGAATGGTCTTGCTGCCACTCTCAGTCTTGATCCAGATGTCCTTAAGTTTCCGGGAAGCTCCTCAAGGCCCTCCTTTTCTCTTCTTCCTTCCCTCTCCTACTCCACTGCAAACAACCCGTCTGCAGCTGTGACTTTCTGCCGGGTTCCCTCTGAGTTCCACAGGGCATCAGGCCCCCTTACCCAGTCCACCCCCCTCCTAGCACTTAGCATGCGGACCCTCTCCCAATGCAATCCCTAGCACTGGCCCTCCTGTCCTCCCCTTGGCACCTGCCTAGCCCCAGTGGCCCTTCCCCCCACTCTACCCCTCCATCGCTCCTTTTTACCCAGCACTTCTCCTCCCACTCTAGCACTTCGCATTTTGCGTTGACCGGCACCCCCCCACTCCCCCCCACTTCTTGTTATTGCACTTGCATAATCCGAAAGTCACAAGGCCTAGTAGAACCGTTATTGTTATGTTGTGGCACATTGAAACACTATTTATTGTTTGGGCGCCTTACAAATATCCAATAAATAAATAAATCATGACAGAAAAGCACATTTCTTTCACAATTAACAGATAAAGCACAGGGTGCAGTAGCACACGTATCATATCACAAATGTAATAGATGAGTACTAACACTCAAAGATTTCCCAGCATTCAGAAAATGGGTACAACAATAGCATAAGCTGTTTAACACTTCCCTCCCACAGAGCCCGTCAGCTTGAGTAGGCGCAGTGCATACTTCACTCAGACAAGCAGAAAGGTGAATCAGGGCAACAGCAATAAAAGCATTCATCGTGGAGAACCGGTGGCATGGATCAGTGCAAGGTAAAGCAAGTTTAGAAGATATCCACACAGATAACTGATAAGGAATGGGTCTCTGCAGTAGAAGCTCCCCTGCCATGCAACAGGTGAAACATAGGCTTGGGGAGTGCACATTCCCCTCCTAATATAGACAAGATATGCCATGGATAGCAGTAGATGATTCGTTTCTCACATGGAACAGGAACGTTGTGGGTCTCGACAGTACAAGATAAACACAGATAAGTCGTCGGTCACAGCAGTAGAAGTTCCACTTGAAAAGAGAAGGTACTGCATGAGATGTAGCAGTGCAAGCCCCCACACACTGAACAGGTATATGAAGGGCTCTGCAATCCAAGCTACACTTGCATACAAAGGGAACGGTCCAAATTCCTATCACAAGGATATGCCCAGCAGAGGCTAAGTGATCCAAGCTCCCTTCACATAGAATAGGACTAGCATAACAACAGTTTGAGTACTACCCACACAGAACAGGAACAGTTAAGTTCCTCTGCAGTGCAAGCTCCTCACGGACAGAATTAATATAGCATTGATAGCGATTAGTTCAAATACATAGGCTAACTCTGCTTTTGAAACGAGAAAAGCTCAGCATAATAGAAATTTAGTAAACCATAATTAGAAGGCATTTCAACAATGGAACAACACGATATTTGTGTACCCATTCTCAGCCACTCTACAGTTGGTTCACCTCCTAAAGCATATTGCAGATTGGGATGTTGATGTTAAAGGAGTATATGTCACTAGGTATGCCTTTCATTATTACACTGCAAAGATCTGCACATTTGATCTCTTCTGACTGTATATATTTTAATTTTTAAGGCACATACAAACCAGCCAATTACACGGTAAACCAAACATGATTTGTATTATGAGTTTGGTGATTTGATAGTAGAATTGTCTTATGAGGATTCATGAAAGTCCTCATTTCCTGGAACTTGTATTACTTTAATAGTATGCCAGTGTTGTGATACAATAGTGCAGAGAGGTAAGTGCTCAATGCTAATATCTACATCTAATCTCATGGTCAAAGTTTATTAAAGAATTTTCACAATACAAAAGTTACATGAAGTAAAGAAAAAAAAGGGAAAAAAAAGAGATTAAAGAAAAAGAATGAAATCATAACATAGTTTAAATATTAGAATGCATCAATTGTTGTTGTCGGATTCACCTAATCATTCATGAATGCAAATCAGCCATCGAACCAATGCAATCATTTAGGAGATTAGAAAACCACTCATGAGTCAAGTCCTAAAGGATTTAGATCCCAAAAATGTTTGGCAATGTACACATTTCCCAAAGAAATCATATCTAAGGTCAGTCGTGGACGTACAAGAAATAAAGATGTTTTAACAAATTTACATAGAGCTTGGATGTACTAATTGGATCGTGGTTCATGCGCCATTCAAATACTCTTTTTTTTTTATTTCGCTTAATTTCTTTTTTTTTTTTAAATATATTTGTTTACAAAATGGCGGATTAGTGAATAGGGCTTGGTGGTAACTGCCCATTTCCTGGAACAATTTTTCGCAATCACTCCTAACATTTTTTTTAAAGGAGAACAATCTGAAGCGGCAAGATGAAGATCAATGCATAATGTGTGAGCTGGGGATCTAAGATTTTATCAAAATTAATTCAGTCTCATCCACGTGACATAACCATACCGTGATTGGATCCCTGGTACATGACGTATTAGAACTACTAGCAGTGAGAGTGGGAGGCCCATAAACCTTTTCCAAAGTTGACCTTTCAAAATATTTAACTTATTCCAATCTAATGGCAAATATGTTTCCAACCCATATAGCATATGAACTTTACCTGTGAAGAATTTTATAAGGGGAATCAACGTAAAATTACAGTACTTCAACTAGACCTTTTGCATGTGGGTGTAGAAGGGGGCCAATTTAGTTCTTAAGCTGATTTAAAAGTCACTGATTTTTGGTTTATAATAAATGGGGTAAACCAAATACACCAGCCTAGAAACAATACTTAAACGAACTCCAATAAACCACCAAAATGTTAAGGTAAATGGGGCATTATTGGTCATAAGAATGCTTTTTTGGACAAATGAATCTTTAGGTTGATTTTCTGAACATATTAATGCAGACCACATAAGGTTTGTTGAAGACCACTTTGGGTCCTAGCAAATATGACAATAACACAAAAAAAGAGCAGTTACATCATAATAACCAATTTACAGAGGAAAGATCCGTAATAAATCATCCACCAAATCCGATACATAGAGATTGAATAAGCAAGGCGCTAAGACACAAACCTGTCAAAGCCCCACAAAAGTACATACCTTTTTCTCCAATTTGTCTTGGTTATTTAGTCGTACTTGAATTGTAGTGTCATGGTGGAGCTGAAATAACATATTTAGGAGCCCACCTTGAATGCCCCAGGTAAATAATTTGTTCCATGAACCCATCCTGTCTACACAGTCAAATGCAGCTGTAAGGTCAACGCACGTCAAAAAACGGGGCAGAGTGCTTTTTTGCCAGGTCTGTTCTTGCAATAGACTACCAATAATCCCATTAAGGGAAGTCACCATTTTTATCCGGAAGCCTGATTGTACAATGATCGGGCATCCAACTGCCCTAGCTCAGTTAGTTAAATCATCTAATTATAATCATGCAAGGATTTTAGAAGAAGAATGCGTGGGCCAAAGATTAGCAATATTTACTTTTTTTTTTTAAAATAATCTAAATAAGATCATTGACCACATCTCAGGATACTCTTTAAGAATTAAACTAGGGCCCAGGATCTTTTAATTTCCGAATCTTTTCAGATTTATCCAAACTAGAAAAAGTGCCCTGCGATGAACCCAAGGAATTTACCTTAAATAAGCATCTTGTTTCTGACGACTCGTCCTATGTATCCTTAAAGTGTTGATTCCAAGAAGATCCATCAATGCAATTTTCCATGGAGATGGAGATAGACACTGTAGAGTGCATTTTATTTATACACTTCCAAAACAATTTGGAGGAAACTTTGATTGCTAGATTTAACATATAGTGATTATCTTTAATAGCCAGCAAGCTTTATGACTTTTTGCCCAATTTTTACATTGTCACTTACATTTTCTGACCTGGCAAAGTTTGTTTTTCATAGATAAAGTAAAATCTGAATTAATGTGGCATTCATCCCCTGTTCTAGGGGCTGGAATGGGGGATAACGGGTCGGCAGCCCAGGTTATCAGCCCGACCAAAGCGAGGGTGGATTAGGAGCACTCTGGGCCGTTATCCCCCATTCCAGCCCCTGGAACGGGGGATAAAGGCCATTAGCAACCCAAGTTACCATAGCGGTACCTTGGGGTGCTAAAAAAGATGTATGCTTCTACAACGGGACGTGCGCAGTGACCCACTGTAGGAAGGCAAATACTTTTCCAAGATGGCCACCATCGAAAGGGACGGCAGGGCTCTATACGGAGCCCCTCTTCCCTTTCCATGGCAGCCCAGGGAAGCTTAGAGAATGTCCAAAATAAGGTAAGTGGGAAGGTGGGGGTTAGTACATTTTTTTTTAAAATGACTGGAGACAGCTTGGAATGTGGGCTTACACCGGTGGTTCAAGCCTGTGTTCCTAGCCACCTGATTTGCTGGCCCGCCCTCAGAGGGTGCTAATAGACCTTAACGTTCTCCGTAGTTCCATTTTCTTTGTTGGACCGTAGCATCAAATGCACAAATTCTAAGGAAGTACTGTGTACCCATAAAGCAAGGGTTTGCCATTATGACAGAACAAGCCTCCTTGGTGGACCTAGAAAAGGAATATCTCGCCCATATGGCCCTCATGAATTACAGATCCTAATTTTCCTAATGATCCTATAATATTTGGACACATTGGAAACAGACCAAGATAAGCAGTTTTTTTGGTTGTTGATCCTAAGGCCCATCAGACCACCACATGAGGCAAATATTCAAATAGAAGTTGAAAAGTTCCAAAAAGATAGGAACGGAGGGAGTGTTGGAATCTAGATTTGAGAGCAAGTCTTCACAGGTGTTCAGTAGAGCAGTTTCCATGCCTCTGGCTGCTCTGAAGCCAGACTGGTGGTCGCGGAGAAAACAAACAGATTCAGTGTGTTGGATAAGGTGGGAGATGACCAGCTTCTGCAAGTGTTTGCCCAGGAAGGGGGTAATGGAGATAGGGCGGTAGCTAGCCAGGCAGGTGGAGCCGGCAGAAGGCCTTTTGAGGAGAGAATGCACAAGGGAGTGCTTGCAGGGTAGCGGGAAGGAACCAGTGGCATAGGAGTGATTCCAGAAATCAGCCAAGGCTGGCGTAAGAGAGGCAATGTTGTCTTTGATAGTTCTGGAGGAGCAGGGGAGCACCTGTTGGGAGGAGACTTTTATAGAGCTGACTTGTTGAAAGACCTCATCCGGTGCTATGGGGGAGAAAGAGGAGAGTAGGAGGGAAGAGGAGAGGGGGGCCAAGGGAGGCCTGAGATCTGGGGAGGGAGGGCAGAGGGGAGTAGAGGGGAGTGAGGGCAGGATGTCTGGAGTTTTGGTTAAGAAATGGGAAGCCAGTGAAGTACAGAAGGTCAGGGATGGCAGGGGGGGAAGTAGAGACTGCAGTAGGATTGGCCAGTTCCTTGCAGATTTAAAACAGTTCACTCATGTTAATAGAGGCCCCAGAGATGCGGTTTTGGATATGGGCCCTCTTCTTTGAGTGAATGGAGAGTCTGTATTGCCTTTGGAGCAGGCGGCAGGCCGGTCTGTCAGAGGATGTGCCTGATGCCCGCCACTTCCACTCAGCAACTATGCACTTGCGTTTCAGAGAGGCAGGTCAGACTCATACCAAGTGTTGCGCTTGGAGGCAGGCTTCATGAAGATACTCATGACAGGGGCAAGGATGCCCAGGGTGTTTGTGATAGAGAGGTGAAGATTAGCAAGGGCAGAGGCAGTGAGGGAGTCCGTAGCAGGAGTGGGAGGGGAAATGAGTGAGCGAAGCGAGGGTGGATAATGTGGGCTTCGGGCTGCTATCCCCTGTTCCAGCCCCTGGAACGGGGGATGAAGGCATTGGCACCCCGGGTTTCCAAAACAGTAACCCGGGGTGCTTAAAAAAAAATAAAAGATTTTCTTTTCTACAATCTGAAACGCGCGGCATCCCGCTGTAGGAAGCAAAATCCTTTTCCAAGATGTCCTCCATGAAACCGGAAGGCGGGACTCCATACAGGCGGCCATGGGAAGCTGAGAGGAATGTAAGGTAAGTGGAGTGGTGGGGGTTAGTAAATAAAAAATTTAAAAAACGGGGCATAGGGTGGGGGGAAGAGGGCGGCGGGGTGAGCAGGCAGTCAGGCGGCTTGGAATGCGGGCTTACACCAGCGGTTCAAACCCACGTTCCTAGCCACCTGATTTGCTG
Source organism: Ambystoma mexicanum (assembly GCF_040938575.1). NCBI lineage: Eukaryota > Metazoa > Chordata > Amphibia > Caudata > Ambystomatidae > Ambystoma > Ambystoma mexicanum. The sequence goes on along the minus strand of NC_090922.1, from coordinate 1,446,613,689 downwards.
GCTCGCCCGCACAAGGTGCTAATGGACCTTCTGTAGTTCCATTTCCTTGGTTGGACCATAGCATGAAATACACAAGTTCTAAGGTAGAACTGTTTACCCATAAAGGGAGGGTTTGCCATTACGACAGAACAAGCCTCCTTGGTGATCCTAGAAATTGAATGTCTCACCCATGTGGCCAGCATCCATATTGGACCTAATGATCCTATAATGTTTGGACACATGGGAAACAGACCAAGATTAGCAGTTTTTTTGGTTGTTGCTCCTAAGGCCCATCAGACCCCTACAAGATGCAAGATGTCAGTCCTTACTGGGTTACGGTAAACGTTAATAAGTAGCGTAAGGGAGGCCAAAACAGACTGAAAGCCAGAATGTTCCCACAGTACAGTTCCCAAATATTGGGGCAGTAGGAATTATTGATTGATTGAATTATAATTCCCCCATATTGGTGCCCCTGGAGCCCTTTCTTTGCTTCTTTCAAGAATGTGGAATTACCGTTGGAAAAAAGACAATGCAGAAGCCATACCTCCTGCAAACAAAAAATATCAAAAGATGTGCATTCATACATAGATCGATAGTTGCACACACATGTAGACTGCAGGTAGCACACTCCTGTTCAGTGAAAGCCACACACACATGTTCCTTGAAAGCTGCACATGCATATTCTGAGAAGACTGCACACGCATGTTCAGAGAATATTACTTTTCTAATTCAAACCTGCAGAAGCCAGATGCAAGCAGGCCATTGTCTACATTTAAATGACCAGCACATAGCCTATGCATTCTCTTCCTCACACTTGTAGAGGGGAGCCAAGTTAAATGTACATTGATAATTATAATCTGTTGGGAACTTTGGAATGAAGGATGAGGGCCTATAATAAACTGATGACAGAAAGCCTCTCTATAAGAGCAAGAGAGAGGCATTGTTAAAAAGAGCTTGCATTAAAATGCACATTTTGCTTGCTGCCATGTTTAAGAGGATGCCTTTTGTTATATGTAAAAAAAATATGGCCATGCCAAATAGCATTGTAAATATTGTGAAAGTGACTTTGGGATTGCAATAATTTCCGAGTCGTGATTTCATTTTTAAAGCAATTACATATTTTTACTCAACCACTATTTGACAGTTCAGAAAGACAACACAGGAAGCCAAACAAGAATCACGCCACTTCTGAAAGACAGGCACAAAACCTTCAAGTGCATTTGTTTTCAATACAGCAGGCCACAGAATGTGCAGTGACGTAATATGAGTGTTCGGTTTTAAGCCCAAATCACCTGGAGTATGTTATTCACATAACCCAGCCTGGGTTCCCAAAACACTCATTCTCGCAACTTGGAAGCTTGAAGAGAACTGGATTTTGTTATTTGTCCTCATTCGGATACCTTGTGTCATGTAATGGGCATTTGTATAGCGCCTTTCGCCATTGGTATGGTCTCAACGCGCTGTAGGTTGAATGCCCTTTTGTCGTGGTTTTATTACACTGCACACTCCAGCCAGGGACTCCTTCCCCCGACAATGAATGTGGCGTACAGTAAAGGGCTCTTTATTTTTAATAAACCACAGGTTCTTTTATTTGAGTAGGCCTCCAACCCGTCTCCCTCCCAACCTCCAGAAACACCCTGTGTCACAGTGGACCATGAATCTGGCCAGTGTGTATCACGATATTTATTATTTAATGGAAAAGGAAAGTTAAACAATTTTACAGCCACTACTGTTGTGGCACACAATTTCACTACTCTCTACAAAACAATTCAGTGAAGATATACTGTTTACAACTCTCACAATCTTCAATGGCAACACAGAAAATGAGCAATTTTTAGAAAGTGATAACCCCAAAGGTTTAGCACTTTCCACTGCAACATTCACCCCCAAACATTAGCTAACTTGATTCCTTTGAATGGAAGGCAGTGGCAAGGATTAGGGATAGAGAGAGAAAATCGGATTTTTAGTAAAACTCACCACCCCAAGATGGAAGGCCTGCTAAGAAAGTGAAAACCTGTTTTCGGAGCAAAACGGCGGAATCGGATTTTGATTACTCACACGGCTACTCGCAACTGCTATGGGACAGAATAAAAGGAAATCAGTGTTGCTTGAGGAGATGGGGAAGTTTAGAGACTACCAATCAGCACACCAGGGCAATGTGGAAATAAAGTAGGGAAATTTGGGGAGAAAGCAAATCCAAAAGAAAAACTACAAACAGTAAATGGACATTTCTTTTACACTGGATTTACAATGACACGCAGCTAGGGAAGGGGTATAGCTCGGAATATGAAAATCAGTTTTCATTGACAAGGACATAGACACATGACAGGCTTGTAGGCAAAAGGGATTGCTCTCAATGGGACTACGGTTGGGGGTTTTCAATGGGACAGATGCAAATAGGAATTTGTGGGGTAATGCACACAATGCACGGGCAAATTCGGTTTTCAGTTACAAGGAGACTACCTCTTTTGAGGCAATACTTTAATTATTAAAGAAAGACACTAGGGATAAGGGGATTCATTTTGAATTTTAACCAACTTTTACTGTGAATTTCAATGGGGGAATTAATTGATTTACTTAAGAATATGCTAAGGATTTGCACAGACACTGAGCGGTTTACCAACGGGAATATGCTGACATACAGAGGCTAAACACAGATTCTTCTATGGGAAGGTTACTGAATTGCACTTGCAATGTGAGGTTGTCAATGGGGGTTTTCAATTGAGTTTTCTATTGGGTTTCAATGGGTGCAATGCTACAAAAAGGAAGGACTTATGCAATTAAGGGCTGTGGTTATTTGCTAATTACAAAGTAGGCCTTAGTTTGGGATTCTGGAAAGTCAGATGGATCTCAGGACCCTCTGGACAGCTAGCCAAGGGGTCTGGTCACTGCACTCTCCTTGGTATGGTTCAGCTGCCTTCTCTCTGTCCTCCTTCTACTGTCTCCCCGGATTCTTCTGTCTCTTGACTTAGTACAGCCCACCTTATATAGCCCAAGTGGCATCACTGACTTTACAATCTAGGGGGAGTACTCTATAATTACCTCTACCTCGTGGGTAGGACAGTTTACCATTCCTTTATCCGCCCCCTGGCATGATTGGTCCAAGGGAAGAGAGCACCATCTGTCTATTGGCATTTTATTACCCTTCTTTGTTCTCTTGGCCATTTTTTGACAAAAACCCAGTTATGTCTCAAAACGTCATATTTTTACTAGCCTCAGACATATGCATTAGATATGCAGTTTGAGGAGGTCAGAGGGAATTAGGTAAGCCGGTCACCAACTCTGTACGAGGTAGCATAGCCGTTTGGCACATTTTCGTCATTTTGTTAAAATACATACTAGTTATGACTTTGCAAATGATCAAGCATATTCCTAGTTTCACCTTCCATCTTTCCATCAAAATCTAACTGTCAAAAAAATGCCTAAAAATGGTCTCAGTCCTTTAATGTCAATTTGGAAGATATGCCCCCCCCCCCTCTCTGTGGGAGGAGCGCTTTATCCCCCACAGCCGCTGATCAGAGATTTTGATTACCCCATTGAAGTTGTCAGTTTGTCCTTGGTAGTGGGTGCAGGAGGAACTCACACCTCCCAGTCAAGTTTTTAGCCACACTTGCTTTCCTTGAAGTCCCCGAGCCGCTACCTTCAAGTCTGGCAGAGTAGGGAATTATAACACCATCAGTACATCACATGTCATTGCAAGCTGGTTCACTAGTAGGTGCAACTTTCAGTGGAGAGCAGGGCTTTCAATTAAGAAGTTTCCTGCATGAGTCCAAAAACAGTTTCTCCCGTTATTGTGAGCCTCTTCCAAGGTGATTGAAGTCTTGTGGGTGGGAACATAATGTACAGTGCTTTGTAAACCGCCTTCATACACCATTTGTCACTGACATTTCTGTGCAAACAAAGCTATCTTTTCACAGGGGCTTTTTAACGTAATTTCTTTATTTCTTTCTTTACACGTGTGCAAGCCGTTTTTGTGTCTGATGTTTGAACTCCTATCTCGTATGTCACGAGATTCTTTAATTTGTTCTTTTTGAGTGAGATGGCATTTGCTGTTGGTCCATTGACAATGAGGGGTAGGCTCTTTGGGATCTTTGATTTGACACTGAATAAAGAAAAAAAACAAGCCTTTTCCATTTGCAATGTTTTAAAGGGCAGATGTTCAAGTCAAATGAAAAGCAAAAGCTGTGGCTGGTTTTAGGATTGCAATTCTTGCCCCTCATGTGAATGAAAAGTAAAATAAGGCTGTTTTTGATGCAGTGCATGACTTCATGTCATTCAGGTGAAACAAAAGCAATGCAGGTTTTTTGTTTGCATGGTTCAACTGCTTGCCACTCATGTGAATGAACAGTACAATAAGGCCATTTTGATGCAGTGCATGACTTCATGTCATTCAAGTGAACCAAAAGCAATGCAGGGCCATTTTTGAATTGCAGGTTTCAACTGCTTGCCCCTCATGTGACAGGGAAAGCAAAGCACAACCGTTTTTGGTGCAGAGTTTCAATGCTGTTTTTCAAATGAAAGAGATTTCTGTTTAGGGCCTTAAATGCACCCCACACTTTGCAACCGAAGTCCAAGTATGGAATGTTTATCAGAGAGTTATAGAATGCATGTGTGAATTTTAGCCAATACGAAGGTAGGTAAGTTTGGCAAGTCCCTGCTAGTCACCTATGTTGAGCAGGCATCTGGGTGGGTGGAGAGGTAGTCTGGAAAATATGAAAGGGGGATATTATGTGTGCAGGTAGACCACATTTTTATCATGGGACAGCTGCATTCTAGTGGAAGAGGAGTTGTGCAAGTGTGTGAAACAGGAGAGATGTGTGCAGCTAGACTAAAATTTATCATGAGTTATAGCTGCAGTCTAATGGCAGAGGTGTTGTGTCTTTGAGTAATGCATGGGTGCTGAGGGTAATCTGGAGAGTATGTAAGAATCTCATTATGTGTTCTGAGAAACCAAACATTGTCTCACTTGCTAGTCCCCGGAGAGCTCTCTCTCAGGTGGCCAGGGCACGGCCATCGCCTTTGGATCCAGACCCTGGGGGGGGCAGGGGACCAGTGTGGCAGGATCACCTGGGTGGGGGGTCTTCGTGGAGTGGGGTAAGGCAACCGACGGTCACACGCAGTATCCCCCTTTCCCCATCACACCCCATCCTATTTCATAGGATTCTCCATCGTCCCAACCCCCCCTTTCTACACAAACACTGGGCCAAGGAAGAGGGCGACAGACGGTAAAAGGCTAACACTTCCATATCTCATTGGACATGTCCCACTAATCAGGTCAGGCAAAGCCGGGCACTTGACTTTAATCACATACATCTGATACCCATCAGCTCTCCCCGCACGGATAAAAGGCGATAAATAGAGACACACTCTGAGCAAAGTGAAACATGAGAAGGAGCAAATCCCCTGCGGCGAAGGTGAACCCACTGGAGCAGGACGACCGATCGAGGAACGAGAGTGAAGGGTAGAGAAACCCTGAAGTTCCCCGCAGGAGGTTGTTGCGTCCTGGAAGCCGTGAAGGAGATGTGGAGAAAGCCAAATCGCAGACAAGAATAAGCCTGCGTTGTGTTTCAAGGATACCAGCAACCCTCCCGGGTGAACATCAGAGTTGGGGAGGCGAGGCCCAGTCTGTGGTATTAACCTTGACTTGTGAATCAAAGCCACAGAGACAAGAAAGGAACACATACAACCGGTGAGTTAGTGAAAGACATGAAAGGCCAGTTTGTGTCAAGGGAAGATTGAAGCCGTATCTCACAATTTGAGGTTGCACTCATGCTGATGAGACGCGAAAGAAAGCAAACCAATGATGATCTTTTAAGTTGCCGATAACTGTGAAACCAGTGATATAGAGTAGTGAAGTGGTCCGGAAAAAGCAAGTAGCCCACTCGAAAGTCTCTGCGAAATGTTTGATGTTTTGTTTTGATAAAGTGGCGAAGTGAACAAACTCTGAAATGTGTAATGGTCAAGATTAACCCCAGCAAAAGGGGAAGTGAAAAGGTGAATGCTTTAAGAGGAAGATTTCTTTTGTGATTGTGGTATGGAACTACCAAGACCAAGAGACACTGGGGCAAATAACATAAAGGGAGAGCGGAAGTGAAAGTTGAAGTGATCCTGCAGAGATCTATAGTAAAATCCTTGCAAATTCAAAAGTCTTCGATATCAGTGAAAGATCCGAGCATGACTGAGGGAGACCTGGAATATGAAATAAGTTAGGGGAAGGGAACCCTCAATGCATGTGAATAAAGCTTTGTGATGGTAACCCTTGCAAGAGCTGTGATTGCAAGGTCCGAACCTGGCTGAGGTAGCTCTTTGTTGAATCATGTACTTTTTGGTTGAAAGGTCCGAGCCTGACTGAAGGAGACCTACGTGAACTGTTAATGCCTTGAGGCGTCTGAGCCTGACAGAGGGAGACCTACGTGAACTTCTGTTGAACTATGAAAGAACTTTTGAAAAGCTAGAATAAGTGACTTTAACATGGAAGGCCAAGCGGGCCTCCACCCACATTTTGAACTGCCTTTTTTTATAACCTGAGCCAGAGTGTATTATCCTGTTTGCGGGGGCCGCCTTACTCTGTGCTGTCCAATATGGGGAGGAGAGCTGAATCAGCCACCTTGATCCTTTATGTTGTAACACTGACTTTCCTTTGCATACACATTCCTCTTTACACACTTTTTTTTATAATAGATAGGGCAGGCATTAGGTTTTGTTAGTATAGGCCATTTTGATTTGACAAAGGCTGACTAGGACCGTGTTTCGTTTATTATTTGATGGCAGAGACTACTCCCATCATAGCTATAGGGCAAAGTATGGGTTTTTCTAAACCCAAAGAATTTAATAAAGGTTTTGAAATGTGTAACTCTTGTGTCCGTGCCATATTTGTGATACCATGCCTTCCCTACAGTGTGCAGCTATACCACATTTTATTGTGGGGTGTAGGTGCATTCTAATGGCAGGGGTGTTGTGCAAATGTTTGAAACAGGTGAGATATTATGTGTGCAGCTAGACCAAATTTGATCATGAGGGATAGCTGCATTCTAAAGGCAGAGGTGTTGAGCAAAGTGTCTTAGAGTAGTGCATGGGTTCTGAGGGTAGACGGGAGAGTATGCAAGAGAGACATTATGTGTACAGCTAGACTGATGTTTTATCATGGGGATAGCTGCATTCTAATGGAAGAGGTCTTGTGCAGAGTGTCACTGAGTAGTGCATGTAGTGGAAGGGTGCAGAGAGGTGGTCTCAGGTAGGCTAGCCTTCAATTTCATCCAAGTGCCACACATTGCTAACCCCAAAATTCATCTAAGTGCAACACATTGCCTACCCCCAGATTTCTTCTAAACGCATCACATTGCTTACAATTGGCTAGCTTTGGAGCACAGCAAGAATAGTGTGTATGCTCTAAGAGTGCACTGTGATTTAATCAGTGGCCTTGGACTAGATATGCACCTGCCTTCAATAGAGTATGTAAACTTTGAAATCTACCAAACATCAAGCACCTAACTTCATCTATGTAAATTACAATACATTAAAGAAACAAATGTCGTCTCTTACCTGTAGGTTGCTGCAGACAACTTTGAGGCTTGGCTGGGGCACCCTGGGAGGCCAGGGGATGGGAGCTGCCCTTTGCCTTGAGCCCTTAGCCAGCTCACCGGGCAAGGCTGCCCTTGGAGGGTTGCAGATGAGAGAGCCTTCATGTCACGCGCTGCATTGGAGTGGGAGAGGAGAGTCAGGGAGAGGCTTGCAAGTGAGGGAAGAGGGTGCAGGGATGGAGGTACAAGTCCCAGTGAGCATGGGCAAGCAGGGGGGAGCAAGTTTAGTATGTAGGTGGGATCCTCTTTCGCGAGCTGAAAGCGAAAATGTATTTGCTGTTTAAAAGTGTTTTTTTCAATTACTATCTCTGTTATGTATTTTGTGTAAAAAGTGATGTAAAATAGTCCTATTGAAATCTTATGTAAAGCACCGCTATATAATTTCAGTGACAAGATTTGCATACGTTCCATTTCATCCAAAATAAGAGCCAAGGTAAAATACTACAAAAAGCAGCAACTAAAGTTCAATTTTATTCTGCCATATATGTGAATCATTTTAATCTACATTGAACAAATGCACTGTGGCTTTTGGTCCTGACTCATTTCTATCGCTAAAGGGGAGTTCAAAACACTCAAAACGGGGAAATAGAAACCCTTTGTAGATTCAGATTCTCAGACCTAACTCAGCACAGAAATTCAATGGGGTCTGCACAGAATTAGTCATCTATTTTGCTGAATGGGGTATCTAAGGAGCCAACCCCATAAACCTACTCCCACACATCAACTAAGAGGTTTGGGCTCTCAGCTTCAAAAGACTTGTCATAATTCATCAAACTCCAAGCCTCCCATTAAATCTTCATTAGTCCAGGTCGAGGGAAAGTTTATTTAATTCTATACACAGCAAGAGGACATTCTGTCTCGATAAACATTGATAGTATGTAGGAGATACACCCCCATTGCAACATGCAAGAAAATTTGACAATTCCACACTAGCAATACGAATAGAAAGTAACATGAGGAAATCAAAACTCAAGTGTGTAATCATTAAAATAATCGCTGTGTCACAATGCAAGCTTCGATCGACATGGCATTTTAAAATGTTGTAGCTAGGAGCAATATCTATGAAATTGTGTTAATATAGATCATCACACATTAGGAACAGGTGAAAAATGGCAAAAACACAAAGCGTCCACAAATTTGATCACAGCTTGATCATTTAAGTGTCTAATTGTGTGTACTGTCATCGAGATTACAGTGATCTAGGTTTTATTAAGCCACAAGTCCACAAACGAAATTAGAATTTCTTCAATAGGTGTGGTTTGACCCCCACCTTTGGAGAATCATGAGCAAGGAAAACCATACCTCCGACAACATCTGTGAGAAGTTAAAACAATATGCATTTGCCTGCTCATAGGATTATTACAGAATATGCAGAGATGAACACTGAGGATTCTTGCCGTCAAACTGGAGATGGCAGAGCAGAGCTGATACTATTTGAAGGACTGACCCAATGCAGATTGGAGACAAGTCCATGGCAAGAAACATGACCAGACTATGTTTGGAAATTGGTTTCCAGATAGCCACCTGAAAGGAAGGTTTGCTGAAGGAATTATACAAGGCTGACTGAATCCACTGCTGATTCTCTAAATAAGAAGCCACATTCAAAAGGTAAATTAAACCCCAAACTGTCCATATAGATTGTCCAGGGTAAATCTGTTAAACTAAAGGGCAGGGAGAATCCAGGAGAATGCAATTTGAGAATAGGAACACAGGTTCTGGTATTTTATTATTTAAAGCCCAATCTCCTTTGTACTGAGAAATGAAATGTAAAACTGGATGCATTTTAGTGCTGATTTAATGTAGAATTGCCTTTGTAAAATGGCATACCATTTAAAATACAATAAAAAGATGAAGCCAGTTCAGAGTGTTTTTGGACCACATTGTAAGTCAGGACACACTATAGCCTGAAAGGTAACCTGCTTTAAAGCAGCTGGGGGTAGTCCAGACATAGATTAGAGGTTTTCACAGCAAAAATTAGGAAATGGAATTAGTTATATTCAATAATTGTATGAAGTTTGTAAACACATGCGGCCCCTGATCTTTAAATGTACAAAAAAGACTCATGTCATCAAATGTCTGGTGTTTTACAATACAATACATATTTGGAATTGAGAGTGAATGACTATGAATAATGAGATTCACATAGATTCGTTAAGTTGATTATTGATTTTGGATACATCTAGCATTGTAGTGATTGCCAGGGCAAAACTGTATACTTAGTTGAAATTGCTTGGTTGTTTTAAATAGATTATGAGTTCTGAAAACGACACTGTCTATTCGATTTCCTTGCTCAGAATTGTGGGTGGTATTGTATAAATGGGGATGTTGACCGATATAACACCAGTGTGAGCCTAGTATACAAATTCAAATATTCCTACAAAGTTCAAGGACTTTTCTCCGATACCATACTTGCCTTGATAGTGGAGAAAAGCAAGTGACTGGAAATTGTTCTAATTGACAAATTCAGGCTCTGGCCGAAAAGCAGCAATGTTATCATTGAAAAACATTGGGCCTCATTACGAGTGTGGTGGTCTGGAAACAAGGGTGCCAGTAAGCTTACCAGTACCCTTGTTTCCAGACCACCACACTACGAGTCTACCTGACGGGATTGCTTGCCCGACAGGTCTCACCCTGCCGGGCGCCACAGCCCCAGCAGGCAGAGTTGCCATGGAAGCACTGGCACCGTTAGGACCGGTGCCGGTGTTTCCGAGTCCCCATTCCCATGGAGTCTATCAGACTCCATGGCAATGGGGACTTTAAAAACCTGCTGCCTAACTTCCCGCTCCACCGGGACATTCTAATGTCCCGATGGCAACCGGAAGTCATGCAGCGGTTCCAGTGTTACGGGTTCGCCGGTAGCCTTACGGTCGCACCAGTGGTTTACCACCGACCTTGTAGTAAGGCCCATTGAGTTATTTAGATAGAAGCAAACCTATCCTGGAGATGGAGATCCTATGGAATATATATATATACATATATTATGACGTTACTTCGAATGCTTGTTGGAAAACGGTAATGGGATTCTTATAGGCAGCTAAAATGACACTGAATGACAACTTGTAAATGAGCCTATAACATTATGGTGTCCTCCATGGGGTAAAGCCAGAGACCATCTTGATTAAAATGTTACTTTATTCTTTTAAATACATTTCAAATCTTTAGAAACACGCTGTCTGTTTTTCTTGCCCAGATTTGTGGGGTGGCACAATATATAGGGGGCATGATATTCTACACTAATTGGAATCTGGAATTTAAACATGTCAGAATAAATATATTTCTACAAGATGTACAGTGGCAGAGGACAGAAGCCTGCCCAGCCGGTATCCATACATCCAAGTGACGAAGCCAAATACTTACCTGCTCTGCTCAGTGTTTAGTTTTTAGATGGCTCACACGCCCCGATGATTAGGATCTCTTTTTGTAACTAAATATCCTCTGAATTGGAATGAAAGATGTATCTAATGGTCCAATGCAAGGTCTAATAGATATTCAACCTCTTAGTTTCAGAGGAACGGGGCGGGGAGTTCAACAGACTGATGGGTTAATGCACCTACTGCAGCTATATATGTGTTATCTGCAGAGCAGTTTCTGCTTGGATACAGATACAGGCGTGCTTGCTATGCTCAGGGCCATCTTAAGCACTTTTGGGGTCTGGGGCACGGATACCTTTGGGGCACCCCTCCATTAAGCCAAATGAATTAAGGTATCCAGAATATCTGGTCGTGCCCCCATCATCGCGATCACAACACATAGCTTGGCATGTTACCTCACAGCTATTAAAATAGCCAATGGTATTCCCTTTCAGTCCCCTTACCTTCTTCATTCTTGCTGTAATAAGAATGATAAAGAAGTAGCATTTCAAGGCCAACATTAGCAGTCCAAGACAAGGCTACTTGCATTCTAGCATAGGTACAGGCCATTTTTCATCATTAGCAGTAACGAGGAAGGTACACCAGTCATAGTATACATGATTCAGGACACAGATCGTATGTAAAAGGCACCCATAATCCAGAATAGACAGACTCCGATTAGCTCCCTCACAGAATGCAAAAATGCTCAAGCATGGATACGGAAAACCAATTAGAAGCAAGCAGAAAGATATACCTACCATAGAATAGATAGTGGATGAAGATTAGAAGCTACGAGGAAGGTACACGCATCCAGACAGATTGAGATTAGAAGAGGTACATGGTTTTCAAGTAGGGTGGCCTTTACAGAGCAAAGAAACAACTGGTTGTGGTGTGTAAAATATCAATCCTCACTATTAATATAGAGGAAGCAACAATATAGCCAGTTAACGCATGTGTGAAGCTTTTGTGAAGCTCATACCCTGAGAACAAAATCACTCAGAAGAGTGACAATTGTGAATGGTTTAGGGACTGACAATTGTGACATATTAGGCAGTGCAAGATTAAATGAGATGCCCAGGATTACACGGTAGTTAAAAGATGAAGCTGGGATTTGCACCCACTCTGCAATTTCTGCACTTTACCACTTGCTTTTCTAGTACGTACCATGAACTAAAATAATCCCATTTTAGAGATTTGACTTAGAAAGTAGACAACCACATAACCTAAGATGACAATTGTAAAAGCAAAATGTTATAGAAGCTAATTATGCAAAATGGGAATGATTCTAGCTTCATTGTCACAATCATCAAGGGAAGTATATAGGTGCCAACATACTATTTGATGTGATCCTAAAGGATGACATCTGGGTTTCTCTTTTGTATTTTAATGCTTTAAATTTGCCCAAAACACAGGCTTGTGAAATTGCTATTTATAAACATACACAAAAACCTTTCAGTTGTACAAAAAAAAACGAACTGTTTTATTTTTGGTGCCAAATGAGCAGACATTAAAATATGCGTGCCAGAGGCTTGCAATATCTGATCCGCTCCCTTCTGTCTAGGACCTTTTCCGCTGAAAGGACCTACATAAAAAGTAAGATCAGGTAATGAATGGGCTAAACAATACCCCCAACATGTGAGAAGGCAACCTTTTCAAGGAAGACAGTACAGTAATGTCAGTGAAATAAGTTGATTCGTCCAAGATCACTGTATCGTCTGCTGTGGAAGCCAGGATAGAAGCATGAACGCTTTGGTTCCACAGTCTTGAATTTGCATACCTAATCACTTCTCTGACTAACACTTTATTGGGCCTCAATATAAGTGTACCGGTCCAGTAACAACGGTGCCAGAAGGCTTTCCTGGCACTGTTGTTAACGGACCGGCACACTACGAGTCTGCGGGCGGGTGCTGTCGGCACCCGCCCACAGTCCTTCATGGAAGCACCAGCACTGTTGCACACTCAAATGGGAATGGGGATTTACATTTTCCGGCACCTGACTTCACGGACCGCTGGGGCTGTGATGCCCCGGTGTTTCCATGAAGTCAGTCACCAGAAAAGTTTGCAAGACTGGCGGCAACCTGCTGGTTTCATCAGCACGGTTGCCGCCGGACTTGTAATGAGGCCCACAGTCTTTATTTGAGGTAGCTGCCCAGGTTTTACAAGCCTCCATCTGCAGAAACCAATTTCTAGACCTTCACCATACTGATGCTATGTTTGTTTTTGTTTTTATAGCAACCACAGTTAGAGGTACACTGCTGAAAATAGCACCTGTTGCACTACAAAACAAAGTACACATACCGGGAGATTTATCAACTTCAAACATAGGAATGGCTGAGTTGACCTTGCTGGAATTTAGTATTATAATCTTGCATATGAAAACAAATCTCTGCAACTAGTGCTTAACACACTGAGCTATCTTCTGAACCGAGCAGCACTCACATTTATCAGTATGCATTTCACCTTTGGCTATTGCACATGATCAATATTATTCCCATTGAAAGGTGATATTGCTACAGGAGTTGTAGTGAACACACAAATTATGTGTGGGACAGTGAACACAGAAAGCATGACAGGATTAATTGATCAGAGCAGAAAGTATTTGTTGCAACAGGCAGGCCATAGGTTCAAAGCCTCAGCAACACGCCATACAATATCTTGATGTGTGCTACTTAAGTTTTGTAAAAAATGGTCACTCACATCTTTAGATTAGATAACCTTGTGGGGGCCCCCTCCAAGGTGGGGGCCCGGGCCCCTTTTGCCCTCCCATAAAGACGTCACTGGCTATGCTGGGAATTGTAGTAGCGCCTAGAAACACTTATGTGCAGGTGCGTTATAAATGCCATACCCTGAGAAATTGCTCTGCTTGATTCTTGAGTTTGGGTCCGTTTTGATAAGTCTGAAGTAACTTATTCAAACTGACCTTTAACCTTCAGTTTTTTTCACCAATGTATTTTAGGACAGTTGGGAGCAGAGACCCAGGTTGTGTGTGAGGGATATTAAACCCAGAGAGCACGAACGAAAGCCACACCTGTTAGTGGGCAGGCAGGTAGCTGGCTGGGCTTTGGGGGAGCACTCATTGCCCCACTCGTTACCCGCTTTTTAGAACCGCCCTCCAGCACCCCAGAATTCAGGCTGAAGCTAGATGGCTGTGCGGCCATTTTGTGATGGTTTTGTGTTTAGGATATGCATGAAAGGTGAGTTTGGATACGTTTGCTTTTGTTAGATGCGTTTGAAGCATGTTGTTCTTTGTAACGTATCAACCATTATCTAAAAAAGATTTAATTAAAATGGCTCCCTTTTGCACTTACACATTTCTGAGGTTCCTACACAAAAGTGGAGGCTTACAATAAATATTAAAGCTAGGTCAAGCCTCCCTGCAAGCTTTTTAAAGCTAGAGGTTGTCAGTCTTCTAGAAGGGATTGCACGAAGAAGCCCAAACGCATGTATTTGCCCTCTCTGCAGTCAGAGACACCAGCCCTGGCCCTTATGACTTTTTAGAGATCTAAAAAGTTCAGCTGAACTGGAAGGAGGGACTAAGCAGCACCACTGGACTCATGGAGGATTAAGCTATGAATAAGACCCGAAGCATGGGCTCCGCCACTGTCGCACCTCCAGAGAATGGCATAGGTGGCAAGTTCGCTGCTGGACTATATGGCCGACAGACTTCTGTCTCCAACCCTAAAGTTCTCTTGACAGCTTCTTCCGGTGACCCGGCCCTCTTTCTGTTTCTTGGTGAGTGGAGCTACCACCTGGAAGCAGCCCTTTCACTCGAGGCTCATGATTAAAGGGTTGCCTGGGGGTGCCGGGACCACCGGCACCTTGAATGAAAGGGCTGCCTACAGAGGTCTTGCTCTTCCCATTAAGAAACAGGGGACCTGGGGCACACTGGTATCATAACTTTGGTGTGCCCGGCCTCTCCTTTTAGTTTCTTAATCACAGCGCCCCCACCCAGCAGGCAGCTTGCAAGGAGAGGCTGGCTAACACCAGGTATGATGCCAGGGCACCCGAGCACTCTTGCTTGGCTCACACTGACTGGGAGCCAAGTAATTACCAGGCCCACACCCCTCATAGCCGAGGGGGGAGGGCTCTAGTTGGAGTGTGTGGTCCTCAAGTACACCACCCGTACTCAGGCCACGCCCCTATCTTGAGCCACCCTCGATTCTGCCTCCGACTTAAAACAATGGGGACGGGAGTTGCATATGCAGGGAGCGAGGACTGCGAAGCGCTGTGTATATTTAGGTCCTTGGAAGAGCTGAGTCCGAAAATCAGAGATTTCTTGTGGGCTGATGGCGCTTGATTGGTTTACTTTTTCAGGCAGTAGGGTCTTGTGTGGCAAGCAGTGCAGCTTGAACTTTATTCGAGAGTCTGCCGGGAGCCAATGAAGTTGTGCCAGTGGTGCAGGGGACGTGTGGTCTTGAGCCCTGAGATTGACGAGCAGCCGAGCGACTCATTTGATGAGTTGTAGTTTGGGGAGGGAGGATAGTGAACACACTTGAGTAGAGAGAGCGTTGGCATAATCAATTCTAGATAAAAGGATTGTTCTGAATAGAGAGGCTCTGTGGAAGTTGCATTTAAACTCATGAGTAAGGGGCTATTATAAAAAAAAAAATAAGTGGCATTCAAAATCCCACATCAATTCCCACCATCCTCATGGAGACCCTTGAAGCAGTTTAGCTAGCGCATGGGACTCTCAATAGCACGTTTGTGCATGTGTTATTCTATAATATGGCCAGCAGATGGCACCAAGCTCTCATGCTTCACCTGCACGTCGCTTGTCCATAGAGACTGGGCGTCGTCATTCGATTTAGATGAAACTCTCCCGCCGCCAAATTACAAGAAGCCATCTTGACTGATACATCAGGCCTGGGGAAGTGTATCGTCAGGTGATGCATTGCACTGGGCAGCTCTGCCCCTGGTGCCTGTTTCTGAAGGCAATCGGATCCATCATTTTAAAGGGGAAACTTTTCTCAAGTGGAGTCGACGGGGCAGCTTTGTGTTCACAGTACAATCACACAGTGCAGAAACGCCATTAAAGTCCAACGCCAGGAACTGATTCTATAAAGCTGAGTTCCTCCTCTGCTGCAAATGTTTGACCCCACCTATCCTCCCAATACCCATCCTCCATTTTAAAATATGTCTTCAAAACTGAGCGGCTTTTGTTTCAAAATTATTCCGCTGATGTTAAACCGTGCACCTGCTCTGCTTAAAGGCTTTTAAAATAAGGCAGCTCCTCATATGTCCTGTATTTGCAATATTGATTTCAGGAGGCCCATTTCAGGCCAGGGTCATTATCTAATTTACGTAATGTATTTAACACAGATTGCATTTCTTATCGTTCTGTCGGTTCCGGGGAGTTTGCGGTTATTTTCGGCTATGTGAGGCACGCTTGCGGTATTTGCATTGCTTTTCAAATAGATGTAATGCTTTTTAAACATCAATTGCAGGGGTGCGTTTCATAGATCCCAAGTGGGCCCCCATCAGACGTGAGTCGCTAATCTCCACGGCGCCTTGATTCTCTGACAGAATGAGGGCGGAGGGTGAAACGTGTTTCTGTTTCCGCAATACTTGACATAAATTAATTTGAAATCTGTTTTTTAAATATTTTTCAAGAGGGCGACAAACGGATTACTACTCTTCCGGAGTACACGCATGAGTAGTGGCTAAACCGCCTACTTGGCCCCAAACGCCTTCTAACCCAGCACTGACCACAATCATAATGGTAAAATGGGCACAGCTAAGAGATATACCTCCTTCACCTTTTATGGTAATGTGGGCAGAGGCCAGGCTATATACTCTTGGGAGGGTGTGAGGTGATAACAGTAGCAACCCAAACAGCAATAGTACAACGTCTCCAAAATAAAAGAATGTCCAATCAAGACTCTAAAAAAACTATATATGTTAAATAAACAATCATAAAATGCAAAAAAAAAAACAATAAAAACTCACCCCATGGAAAGAACACAAAATTCAGAACTGGTATAGAATAACACTCTGTGAACTTGCAGGTGTGATCAGGGAAACAAGTGCAGCATAGTCACTGTTAAAAAAAGATGTCTTTTTTTCAAGAAAAGTATTGCTTAGGGGAGGTATAAGTCTCTAGGGTCCCAAAGTTTCAGGACAGGGCCTCATAACAGTATGTTCTTGATTTTGGGTAGTTCGCTAGCATCTAATTAGGCTTCTCTGCGCTTTCCTTGTGGTCAAACTGGGTTTGTGATACTGGGAGTTGAGTTGACCAGGCGGTAAGCCAGAAGTGAGACTGTGCACTTTGTGTCAGCGTTTGATATATTGTGGTGTAGTTGAAGGGTCCTACAGGTCTGAATAGACAGCCGAGTCAGTTTAAGATAATGTTATCACTGGGTCGAGTCTGCGTGTAACACAATGGTTTCCAATGGTTTGAATCAATGTTGTACTCAAGGAAGCGGCCAGTCAAAAGGCTTCCACAGCAGTGAGCAGTTGTTTGAGTTTAGGTGATGAAGAGCTCTGCTAGTGTTAAACGGTGTCATGCCGTTTTGAAGATTCAGGCGAGCATTTCGAAGTTGTTAAGTGCTAAAAACACTAGTTCATATTCTGTGTTAGCTTGAGTGGCACTAAATGTGGGTCTAATGCGGATCAACACTGTGCGAACAGGATTACAGTTGCTCTTGGGCTTTCTGGTTGCTGGGTGTCCCAATCCAGGGGCGTAATGACAGGGATGGACTTTCTGTTCTGTACTCCCGCCACAGGGACCTTGGCTGGCACCTAAAGGGGATCCATCGCCTTTCAGTGCATCGGGCAGACCTTTGCTCGAACAACATTTACCGCATTGTTCTTTGGAGATGGATAGGGGACATGTATGCCTTCTAACCTCACCTCACTCTTGGAGGAATTTTGAATAGGCTGCACTCACAAACCAGTGGTATCCTTTTTCAAGTACACTTTTCTGTGAGGGTGTTAACCACCCTCTCAGGGAATCAAAGACAGGCAGCACATTACCTATTGTCTCACTAGCTGAAGGAGAGACATCCAGGCTGCCATGAACGTGCATTGCCGTCTCTTAGGTGGGTTTGGGCTAACAGAGCAGACACTTTTATGATATCAAATTGTTGTGGCTTTAATAACTGTGTGCTTTTATCACATACCCTGCCACCAGACTGATAAGGCAGCAATTATTATATTTTTAATCGAAGGTTAAAAGGCCATCTTTCAATGCATTAATTTTATGTCACTGCAACTGTCTGAAATGCACATGTGACATTTGAACCTGCAATGTGCCATTCAAGAGCAGGTGGAGCAGATGGCAGGAGGCCAGTGCAGCAAGTAAATATGTATACTTTTGGCATGGAGCTTTATGAAAGAGGGTCTGATTAGCAGACACCCCTTTCAGGAACATAATTTCATACCCTTGCCAGATGGCATTCTGTCACAATCAGCAAATATGTGTCTCTGCAGTCAGAGTTCTACTAAAGCAATGCATAATGGCTACTGTAGTACACAGCAAAGTTTCTTTAAGTAATTTTGTGTAGTTCTCACAATGCTTGTGAACTATTTTGGGATGCTTTGTGGGGATGGGACTTAGGTACAGGAGGAATTAAAAAGAAAGCACAAACATTTGTTGAACTGAGACTCAGAAAGGGCAGGTAGAGGAGGGAGTTTAATCATGTCAAGAACTTCCCAAGGGAAAGAAGCATGGAGTCTGAGAGTAAGTGAGAAGTGTATTGCCCCAAAGTCTATATGTCCCTTCCCATTATTAAGATGCTAGGAGAGTCCTGTTTGTGTGTGCATTCTGGGATTTATAATCCAGGACTAAAAGTCCTAGATTACTAAAAAATAAGCAGGAATAGACTCCTGAATGGAGTAGGGCTATGTTTGCATTTCTGTCAAAATGTGTCTATCAGCGCTTTATACTAGTGTATCATGAGATATCAACATTATACTTCTGGTCTACTAACAATGTTGGAGTAAAGTTGTAAGGTACATAGGGGTACAGCCAAGGAGTGATTTATGACCCAAAGAAGAAGTGCATTGTGGTACCAGTGTACCCAATTTAAACACACAAGACATGAGCAGACTATTCCTAACCACAGGATGGTGCAAGTACACATGGTAATGAATAGCATAAAGCGCAAACATCTGCAGTGGTACAAATGGACTCTGTGGATACACTCCAGCAAAGTTTGTCTGGCTGGATCACCGTTCCATGGAGGCCCGTGGCCCAAACTCCTGGGCTAGATAGCCAAGCAGTTCTCCAAGATCTATCCGTGTGCTGGGGTTCCCTCTGCCTGCCATAAGCAGCGCTTCGGGAGCGAAGCTATCCAAATGAGGATACATGTCCTGGGATTGAAAGCCCTTTTGCTGTTAGGGTGAGTATTGTGATACATGAAAAGAGCAGAACGCCCTGTTAGCATTACTTGCTCTGAAATGTTTCATTCGTAGATCACTATCGCAGTTATTTACTCAATATACAATTTGGGGGTCTTACTTATGTTCCCAAAAAGGTATTTTGCTTTTATGCGCATTGCCAGTACTGGGTTCCTTGGAGAGATTGGGTGCTGCCCCTTCAGCCCGCCCACATCAGACTGTACGAGTCACAGAAATCAGCCGCACCAAAGGCAAAGCTCCAATCTAAGACTCAAGGTAAGTAGTCAAGCACCACTTCGGTGGACACCAGCCGCAGGCACGGCTACCTACTCGCAGGCATTCGCGTCCATACACCAGACTAATACACGAAGCACAACATCTCTGCCATCAGAATGTAGCAACGACATACGACAAAATTCGGTCTAGCAGGGCACAAAATGAGTCTCCTGCATTAGAATGCAGCGATGACCCGCAACGGCAAATTCGGTCTAGCTGGACACATAACATGTCTCTTGCTCTTGTGCGCTCTCCTGCCCTGCTCCCAGCACCCTTCCACATTCCTGACCATCGTAGGTAGCTTACTGGGACACGATCAGCCAATCTAATTCCCTATCTAGGTCTATTACGTACACGCATAATATTCCCTCTGAGAACTGCCATTCATTGGAGTCCGGCCGCCCGAGGGCGTTCACTCCCACAAGCGCATTGAGGTCATACAAATGGGATAAGGGTGCTATATAAATGACAAACTACTACACATCACTCTGGCCACTCCCAGCCTCTATCCACCATCCTTTCCTGACCCCTTTCAAAGAGGGTGAGTGGGGTTGCCCTAGCAAAATATTTCCATTTCCAGAACTGGCTGAGAAATGTCTTCATTGGTGCAACACTTACAACAGCTGGAGCCCTTAACATGTAGCTAACCAAAACCGAGTGATGCCTGCACAAACAAGGATTGATTTTTTTTAGGTGCACTGAAACGTTCCTCGCTGTTAAAACTGTGCAATAACACAACCCAGCCACAAACGCTCCTCGTATGGGAACTTTGAAACATTTCACTTATTAACTATCTGAATGTTTCATGCCATCTGCTAATCATCTGTATTCCTGTTTTGCTCACATTCCTATCAGCAGGATAACTCCCTGTAGTGTTTCCATCTTGGTAAGGACTGGGGATACAAACCGCCTCATCTTTTCCAGGTCCAGAAGTCATTATGTATCGGGAAGATGGTTGAGTGTGTCCCGCCCCCAGCTCTTCGTTGGCATGAAAACAGTTGCCCTTTCAGCAGATCTGGACACTCCTCCAAAATGCTGATCTCTTCCTTCTGGATAGAAGACAGGGAGTGACCACCAAGACCCTTTCTTTGGTAGAAACTTGATCCAAGAGCTCTTGCTCCTGGCCCACTAGCTTCACAAATATTCTGCCTGCACCCAGCTGAAGATCTGAAGATGTTCTCCCACCAGGAAGTCCCAGAGGCTTAAGGAACTGGGAGAGGCTTGCCTGAATGTTGCCCTCCTGACCTGTTTACTTCATAGAGCATGCTCTGCTACTTTCACCTGACCATTATCTGCTTGGTTGGACAAAATATCATCTCCTCCCCTGAGGATGAACTTGCAGTGTTACGTCAAAGTGCTGATATGTGAATGTTGCTTGTATAAATTCTGCAAAGGGAGGTAATAGAAGGCATTTAGATGATGGTGGAAGGAGTAAAGGGTAAATGGGGGCAAGACCCCTATAAAAAAAAAAAACAATACAAAGGGAATGTAGCTGCCAGCTTTCTTACCCTGGCATTATTACATAGAACCAAACTGGCCTCTTGGGACTTACTCCGCAGTGTCAAAGCTTGCTTCCATTGCTTGAATATCCAATGGACCTTACTTTCCAGTGGCCCCCCTGTAGTGTATGAACCCTTTTATTGATTTATAGATTTATTTGTAGGGCGCCGAAGCCTGCTGCCATCAGGGCGCACAAACACAAACACAGGAAACAGCAACAAAAAAAGACGGGACAGTTGACCAGCGTGGACAAGAGAAACAGAAGCGGAGCTGGCTCTATTTCAGGAATGCATGGCTGTAGAAAGCATTTGGTGAAGATGACAGTTTTCAATCTCCGGCGAAAGGGATTGTATTCCTTTACCAGGCTGAGCTCCAAAGGCAAGGCATTCCAGATTTTTGCTGTCTTTATGGTAAGGATCTGCTTAGGCAACTGGAGAGAGTGAATTTAGGCACCAAAGCATATGAGCGAAGCTTCCTCGGTGGCTCATAAAAAGACACCAGTTCTTTAATATAGACTGGAACAGTACCACATAAAGATCTATGGACTAGAAAGGCAGCCTTAAATTCCAGCCAGGAGGCCACAGGGATCCAATGGCGATATCGCCGACTATCAGAAATATGATCTCTTCTAGCTTTCTTCGTGATAATGCAAACTGCATCATTTTGAAGAGTCTGGATGGCATGGATGTTTTTCTTGTTGGCCACAACTAATAATGCATTGCTATAGTCCAATCTGGACATTACAACCGCCGGGCCACTGAGGAGCAGCTAAATGTCGACAGAAGGGGACACAGGTTTCTCAGCAGCCTAAGGTAGTAAGGACCATTTTCTTACTGTCTGGTTGATATGAGCATCTGCACTAAACAGAGGTTTGAGTTAGAAACCCAGAGTTTTCACACTCTGTGAGGCCGGAATTGGACAGCCGTGGAGGGAGAAGGATTCTTAGCTGGGGTCTTATTTTGCTTGAGCATGCTGGGTGCCAATAACCAGTAGCTCAGTCTTATCCCCGTTCAGACACATCCAGTTGTTGACCATCCTCAGGAAGCATGAAAACCTTGCATTCCTTAAAGCAGCAAGGTGATTGGAAGAGATTAAGGTGAATGTTTCCTATAATAGCTACCCAACGCCCCACTGGCCAGAAAAGCAGTTCTGACAGAAGGTGCTATAGCCATCTGGGGTGGCTACCTCAATCCGTGGGCCAGAAGCTTCATTTAGCCATGACTCTGTAAGGCCCAGAAAGTCCAAGTCTCCTTCCAGAATATAGTCATGAATATTAGTGGCGTGCTTATATAATGAGCGGGTGTTAAGCAGAGCACATTTCCAATTTGTGTTGACCTTATTGGTGTTTGCAGTCTTGGCAGGGGTAATATGCAAGGTTCCCTCCGCCTGATGGAGAAGGAAAGAATTATCATCGTTCTCAAACGAGCGAGGCAGGGGTAGAACGCAGGAATATTTAGCTGTATTTAGTGGCTGAAAGTCATTCATAGTAAGAGATAATCCACTGGGTGATGCAGTTGATTTTTCCAGAGCAAAAGTCATGTGGGCAGTCATCCTTATGTATAAGAATAGGATTGGCTAAAGGCAGGGCAACTGTGAGGTCTAATCTCAAGGAGAGATATTTATTCACGGTGGCAAGGCTTTGTACCTTTTGGGCCGCAAGCAGCAGAATGAGGCTATCTGGGTAACCCAAGTTGGTACCGGCGGTAGGTTGCCGGATTGCTCACAGAGTACACCACACAACGATGCTAAGGGACAACCCCCATGAGCAAACAGAGCAGATTAGATCCAGGTATAGTATCTTTCCACACCTTTCCAGGGATTACTAGGCCACCAACGGGGTGCATCAGCTTCTGTCAAAGGACAGAATTCAGTGGAATGTACAACTATTAACACAGAACAGTGGCCGAGCACACAATAAGCATGCAGTGAGTTATACCTCATAAGGTTTCAAAAAGAGTACAAAGCAGACTTGTGAGAAGGAATCTGTCAATCTGTGGACATCGAACTAACCTGATGGTGCCTTCACCACATTGAAAGATGAAAGGAACTATGCCTCTATCTACTTCTGTCCCATTATTCCCGTGAGATGTAACCTTACTTCTACTGGGCGGAGCCAGGCCAGGAAATCTGGAGCGGAGATTATTAATAGCAAACCGAATGAGCATTTGGCATAAATAGAAGATTTAAAGCCACATTTGACCTATGCACAACCGCATCCTCCTGCCAATGGACTGTATTTCTGCATGCAAGAAATCCCCCGCCCCTTTCCCCGGAGAGGGTTGCAGATGAGGCAAACCAAAAGACCCAGCGGTATCCCTTCACTTCCCTGTGGTGACGGGGGCGAGGGACAAAGGCCTATTAGGTGCAACCAATTCACACGCTATGAAGAAACACCGTTAAAGAGATCAGTGTCCCGACCCTGTTATACAAATACCAAATCCTTTGAACTAATACCTTAAAAGAGTAGGGGAAAAACCTTCTAAAATAGCCTCCACGGTCCAGCGAAGTCAATGGTGTTACAGGTAACTCTGGTTTCCTGTGGGGAGTTATGTTAATCTGCAGAAAATTGTCTGAACATGATGAAACAATCAGACTCACATAGCCCAGTCTCCCCTGACGGACAAGTCCACTGGCTGGGTTCACTCGGGGCTCCCTGAAGCGTGGCAGTCATACAGTTGCTCCAGTCAGTAGTTCCTTTCACACCAGAACCAATCAGTTTCAGTGTCCAGTTAACACCCTCCTTTACTGGCCAAGCATGTGGGTGGTGCCTGTATTTGGATCTATTTAGCTGTTTGGGGGATACACTATTTTGGTCAACTCCTGCCCCTCGTATGTGGATGAAGTGCCCAGCAAATGAACATGGCTCCTACAGGACCCCATTCTAGGCACTATGGAATGGTTCTGGATCTCCCTCCTACTGGTACCCACAAGGCACTCGACCTCCAAGTCAGTCTTTTATCATCCAACTAAATGAGGGAGAAGTTGGGGAGTCAGCTGTTCTTGCAAGCAGCCCTGTGCACGCAGGGAGACGCACTCCTTTCCCGAGCTGGCAGCCTTTTCTTGGCTCCTTCATTTGGAGGACACTTCCATGAACATCCAGTTGATGATTTAAAGTCGCCTTTGCAGCTTCAAGTTTAAGAATCGTACAGCGAGACGTTCCACCAACAGGCAATTTACAGTGATCAGTAATATGTCCACCCGCATGGTTACCTCATTATTGCTACAATATTCTACACCCCCTTCCTTGAATAAGCTGGAAAGATTTTCATTGGAGATTGGGAACTCAGCCCCCACCCTCTAATACAGATGGTACAATCACAATGCCAGCATAAGGATGGGTCATATGGCCAGCTTTCCACAAAGGGGCATGACCCTTGCCATCCAGTCCATTACGGTGCTTGGTACAGCTTCGAAGGAGCAGAAATCTCCTCCACCCCCCATATCCGGGCACCAATCTTTGACTTCAGAGATACGCGGATGAGCTTGATACATCAAAGGATATTTGAGAATCCCAATGGACAAGGCAGGCGAAAGCTGATTTAGAAGCTGATTGAATGCACCAACTCTACTTCAGCATCTTATCCAACTTAAAGGGATTCGAAAACCTGTTCCAAATCCAATATCCACTGTGAATACAGTGCAATAGCTTCCCCCAAGGAGAATACATATTTGCTAGTAGCTTCCCATTTAAAAATCAGCCTTACAGTCTTCACTATGCTTGGTCTATATCCAGGGATTGGCATTTTACAGAACCACACAAGACGCTAAGGCTAGTCCTCTGAGACCGAAACGCCTTACTGGAATCCGATCAGAGGGCAGGATTTTACCAAAAGGCCAAAAATCCTGGGGGAACACAGAGGTCAGATCGAATCTCTTCCACTGATCGTTGCATCTTCTGTAGCTGTGGGAATATTACCCATAAGAGTGAACAACAGCAAAGCCACAGGAGTGTCCAGCAGCATATCCTCTGAAGCTACCAACAGCTGGTCATGAATATGGAAATTGCCAGTTGATATGGTACTTTCCACCCATGAGAAACCACGTCTTCACCCTCTGCGTGAAGAGGAACACCTTCCTTCTTCAGCTGTCAGCAAAGGGGAGATGGAAGCAGCCTGTAGATGCATGCTTCTGAGTGATACCCATATTGGCTCAGCTGATGTAGATCCAGGTCAGGAAGTCCTGGCTAATATTCTTCTATTTTGGCCCTCGGGTTCTTATTCTGTGCCCTCTGGTCCGTCGCCAGACATGGGAGATCCCATGCCATCCTCCCTTCTTGTGATTAGAAGTGAACATCTGCACAGCCCCATACTATTATGCGGTTAGGGTGATTGGAAAAACGGTGTTCTCTTTGCCTACTCTCTACGGTCCTCTTCAACAACCGTGGCCTCCAAAAACAGTCCCAGCACTCCCAAGGAATTTGCAGAGGTGTGTCCTCCGTTGCCACACCATCTGTCCTTCCCTGCGCCACATCCACTTCCGCAGTATATAAGCAGTGATGGTGAGCTCCAGGATATTCACCGGGCATGTGCCGATCCACGAGGCTTTGACAGCCATATCAGGCATGGAGCAAGTGTTATTGCAGGATGCCCACAAAAACCCGGTTTCCCCCAGACTGTCGCTCAAGTTATGGGTTTTTACCCATAGAGCTGGTGTATTTTTGCCCATACACAGGCTTATATTTCCCCGATTATGAGGCATTAAATAAGGCCTGAAGAAGTGGGGTGATATGGGACACCTCTTCGGTTATGCATACAATGGATACAAAATCACAAAATCACATACAAATATTTTACATGATCGTGTACGTCCAGTCGGAAAATGTCCTCAAAAAGGTGTGCATATCGGTGGGAGTAGCCGACTGATTTTCATAAAACGTTTTCCTGTATGGAAAAAGTCAAAGGGTGGACATAAGGTTTGTTCATATGACTACAAGGTAATAGAACACCAATCAATCCCTACCAACTCCAAACTCATCCAGGCCAACTGGACCGGCAAAAGTGAAGGAGGTATCACTACGGCAAAGAAGAAACACCTTAAAATCTCAACCTCACACTAAATGGATTTCCTGTAGTGTGAAGGACTCCTGATCCACCTCATACCCGACCACCAAACCTCCCTTCCTACAGATCACTATCATACATCTCAACTTTCACAGTCAACTTAGCAGACGTACTCGCTTGCTCATCTAGCGATACAACACAAACAGCTAACGTTACTCAGATACTTTAATATTTGACCTAAAGAGTAAAGAAAATCAGCACTGAAAAGCTGGCGATCGTAAATGTCCGCTTTCACCATCTTTAGTGGAGAAGGCCTAATAACCACCCAATTCACACAATCACCGCCAGGTGAAGCTGGAAAACTCTACGCTTGGAAGAACCTAGCAATCCTATGGAATAGACCAACAAGCCCCAGAAACAGGAACTATTTCTATTGGAAGGAATTTTGGTGACACTAGATTATTGGACAAGCAAAGCAATAGACACCCTCACACCACTAAAGCACACCTCCTTTCGATTCAAGCCCACAACACATTACCTGGTTAGTTCTCCAGGGATCAAGCCTCTTCCAGCTCCTCTTTGACTTATATATATTTTTTTAAACAGTTTTTCAAACAAAATAACATACAGACTTTATAAATAGCTTCCAATGATACGTCACATTGTTGTCTGTTCAACCACCCCCAAACCCCCGCGCTCACCACTTCCCAACTATTCCACTTGCAATGACTGTCTAGGTATATAGTCTGCCTAGGTATATAGTAACTTGCTTGAACTTCTCTCCAAATCACTATTCACCCATTTGTGTTGGTATGGGTTTGTGAATCTGACCGTCTTCCTGTATAGGGGACATCGGTTCCTGTATCATACGTTTCCAAGCCATTAAGTCCCTGTTCTGCTCCTCCTGACCCCGATGGGATGCTTCTTGCCACAACGTTGTTTCTGGCCAGTGACCATTACTGGAGGTCCCTCAACCACACGCTTATGACTGGGCCTCTATGTGGTTTCCACCCCATTGCATTCCTACGCTTTGCCGAGATGTATGCTAGATCGCTCAATTTGCTAACGTGTCTTGCCTGCTTTGGTCTCGGAAAAATACCCAGCAGGCACGCCCCCGGGGAAACCGAGTCTGGCGATAGGCCAATCTTGTTTAAAGTCTGGGCCATTTCTTCCCAGAATCAGCGTATTTTTTCCCCGCAGGCCCAGAACATATTCATCAGGTCTGCATTGATCAGGCAACATTTCGGACAAGTTTGTTCTGTTGCCTTACTAAATTTAGCAATTTTCTTCGGAGTTAAATATGCTCTGTGTGTAACATATACTTGGATCAACTGTAGTTTCGCATTTCTGATACCCCATGGTCCGACTCCAGGCTGCGCCTGACAGTGGCTCTTGCAAATCTACTTCCCAGCATTGCCTAATCTGTATCAGATTGCTATCTGCCTTTGCCATCAAAATCTCATATAGCCTCGATATTGCGTGTCCCCCTTCGGAGATATCATAGAGCATTTCTATTGTTTCATCTTCTACCAGTACTCCCTCTGTTCATGGCCAGTTTGATTTCAGTCCATGGAGAAGGGAAGCATAGGTTATATGTTGCCCCTCCTGTACTCCTGATTCCGAGACCACCTCGCCAAAGGTCCTCGGCCTTCCCTCTTTCAGAATATTGCCCAGTGTCACCACCTCTCTGGGATCCCGGTATTTCATAACATTCAGCCTAACCTGCGCATCATCACTCTTCAGAGTCACCGGTGGTATCTGGGGTGAATAGGGTTTTTCTTAGCACAAAAAGCGGCAGTTTCTTTTCAACATTGTCATGCCTAGCTCCAGCAGCAGAGGGGATCTGGGGACCTGTGATACCGGGGTTCCATACCATCTCCTTCAGAAAGAATGGGGTGCATGCCGTTTAAAGTAAATCTGTTTCTTGAGTCTGTCCACCTGATAGCCAGTACGTGGCAAACTGTTGTTGGGACGCCACAAAATACCCCTCAAAATCTGGTACTTTTATCCCTCCTTGTTCATATGGTCTCTGTAATTTCTCCAGCGATAATCTACACCTCGCGTTATGCCATAGGATTCCCCGACAAGTTGTGTCCAATGTCCTAAAGAAGGCTCTGGGTATATTATACGGGACGTTCGTGAAACAATGAATCAGCCTTGGGAGCACTACCATTTTCAACAATGCGGCTCTTCCCATTAATGAAAGCGGCAGTTTGGCCCAAACCTTCATGGAGTTCCCTATTCTGTTCACCACCTTCAATATATTCTGCACATGTTCTACTTTAGGATTATGGAAATCTAAATGTGTCCATTTCCCATTTAATCGATAACACCGGTAACACGCTCTGGGGCCTTCCCTTGTACCCTGCCAAGGAGAATACACTTGACTTGTGTGCATTTATTGTAATCCCAAAAAGGTCGCATAGCGCTCAAACACGTCCAATATGTCTTGTAAATTGGTCTCTGGTTGTTGTAGATAGAGAAGCATATCATCCACGTACAGGGAGATCAGGTGTGTGTTACCCCATATTCGGATGCCCGCCTTGAGGTATTCCTTCGGTAAGTATACTGCTAACTGCTCTAAGGACAATATAAATAACATGGGAGACCAAGGGCAGCCCTGTCTGGTGCCTTTGCTTAGCTCGCATTGCTCTGATATTGTTTGCCTGTTTTAACTCTTGCTACGGGTTGCTGTATAGTAACTTAACCCATTTGCTATAAGCAGGGCAATTACCGAAGCCTTTCAGTACCGCTAGAAGCCATGTCCATCTGACCGAGTCAAAAAGTCTTAACTGCATCCAGCAAGGTTACTACCATGAGCTGGGTGCTGTCTTGGGTGTGGTAAATGACATGGTGCAATCTCCTTAGGTTACATGTGATATTCCTGTTTGGGACATAACCGGACTGGTCTGGGTGTATAAATTTGTGAATTACTGGCTTCAATCTGTTAGCCAAAAGAGCCGTCAGTATCTTCCTGTCTTGATTTAGCAGCGAGATGGGCCTGTAAGAGCCACACTCGCAATCAGGTTTGTTAGGCTTCGGAAGTGGGACTATAATCGACTCCCTTAATGACAGCGGCAAAATGCCTTTATCTAGGGATTCATTTAGCATTGCCAGCGATGGGGGCATGATCTCTGCCATGAATTCTTTATAGAACTCACTTGGTAATCCATCCCCACCTGGAGCTTTCACTGACGGCAACCCTCTTATGGTGTGTTCTAGCTCCACTTTGGTTATACGGGCTTCAAACCTATCCGCCTCTTCTGCATCCAGCTTTAGAAGGTCTATCAGCTCTAGAGCTTCTACTATCTCCGGCTCTTGGGTTTCCGAAGTCTTATCATATAACCTCTTATCTGGGGTGCATTTAAAGTCAAATTACAACCCATGTGGATGGGGGCCTGCACATCATTGTCAATGGACCAACAGCAAATGTAAATTCAATTTCTAGTTTTAATTTTTTTAAGTAAATCAATTAATTCCTCCATTGAAATTTATGGTTCAAGATTGTTGAAGTTTGAAATCAACCATCTTGTCCCTGGTGTTGTATTTAATTATAATAGTCATTAAGGTGTTGCCTCAAAAGAATTAATCTCCTTGTAACTGAAAACAGAATGTATCCATATATTGTGTGCATTACCCAACAAATTACCATTTGCAACTGTCCTATGAAACCCCAAACCGTTGTTGCTTTGGGAGAAATCCCTTTTGCCTAGAACTCTACCTGTTATGTGCTTCTGTCCTCGTCATTGCAAACCAATTTTCCTATTGTAAGCTAAACCCCTTCCCTGAGTTACCTGCCATTGTAAACCTCAGTATAAACAAATGTCCATTTGCCACTGTGTTTTCCCTTTTACATTTGCTTTCTCCCAAAACCGATTTTCCCATTTCTACTTTACTCTGGTGTGCTGATACTATTCTCTAAACTTTCCCAATCTCCTAAAGTGTAAGCAATATACATTTCCTTTCATTCTGTCCCCCTAGCAGTTGTGAGAAATGACCAAAACCCCATTCTGACGTTTTGCTCCAAAAACGGGTTTTCACTTTCTTTGCTAGCTTCCCATCTTGTGGTGGTGGGCTTTAGCCCAAATCCGATTTTCTCTCTCCATTCCTACTCCTTGCCACTGCCTTCCATTCAAAGAAATCAAGTTTAGCTGATGTTTGGGGGTGAGTGTTGCAGGGGTAAGTGCGAAACCTTTGGTGCTCTCACGTTATAAAAATTGTTCTTTTTCTGTTTTGACATTAAAGAACTGTGAATTGTAATAGGACATCTTAATCTAATTGTTCTGTAGAGATTATTGCATTTGTGTTGCCACAACATTGGTGGTGGCTGTATATTGATTATTCTCCTTTTTCATTAAATAATTAATTAATAAATATCTTATTGATACACACCGGCCTGGTTCCTAGTCCATTGTGACACAGGTCGTTTGTGGAGGTTGGGTGCGAGACGGGTTGGAGGCCTACTCAAAAGTATCCGTACTATATTAAAAATACAAAGCGTTTTATTGTGCGCCACATTCATTGTAGGAGAAGGAGTTCCCTGGCCGGCAAGTGACGTGCTATAAACCATGACAGTTATACAAAATCACAGGAACACTTGTTATGTCCTTTTGTGTCTCGCGGATCTCCCCATTCCTTGCTGTGACTGCTCGAATCATGCTCCGTTCTGTTTCGCTTTTGTACAACCAGGCTAGCAAGCGTCCCGGTTTGTCCCCTTCGGCGTGCTGCCGTTCCACATATTTCTGGTAACTCAGTTTCCCTAATCTATCCCAGTGTACTAAGCATTCCAGCTGCTGGGCAACAGTCTCTCGGGCTATCTCACTAGGGAGCTCTCCGTGTCCATTAATGGCTTCTAATTTTAGTTCAGCCTTGCGTAAGTCGTTCTCTATTGCGGCCAGGACCCCATTCGCCTTGGCGATCGCTCTCCCTCTGATCACCACTTTGAAAACCTCCCATAACGTGCCCACTGACTCCACACTTCCTGTATTAAGTGTAAAATAGTTCTGCACCCCCTCTCTTAAATGTTCCCGAATGCAACGTCTCCCAGGGATTCACTCCTATGCCTCTATGTCGGGATACGTGCACTCGGGGGGAGGGGGACTCTCCACATAGCCACCAGCGGGGCATGATCAGACAACACTCGTGCTTTATATTCCACCCGCTCGAATTCTCCCAGGGTTTCATCTCCTGTGAAAATATAATCTAGCCTAGTATACAGGTCTTGAGGAGCAGAGTAATGTGAATATCCTCAGGCATGCGGGTGTACAGCCCACCATATAACCAAAAGCTTAAATGCTTGCAACACTGTGCTCAACGCTTTGGCGGCAGGGTCTGGGTGCGTACATTTATCATTCGATCTCTCCAGTGTAGGGCTAAGCGTGAAATTAAACTCCCCACCCCATATCATTGTACCATCTCTGTGTGGGCTTATTAGTGGGTATAATGTTTGAAAGTAAGCTGCAGTCTCCTGGTTTGGCGGATATGTGTTAATTTTACAGAATTCTCTGTTTTTCGACCCACACTCGCAATACCAACATCCTGCCATCTTCATCTTGAAAGCTCTCGAGCACCCTCAAAGGTATCGATGTTGCCACCCATATTAGTACACCCCTTGCGTAAGCAGAGTATGACAAACCCAGCCGTGTGCCTCTCCATTTTCTGGCAAGTGCAATCTGTTTTTCTTTTGTGAGGTGGGTCTCTTGCACGAGTGCAATATCAGTAAATCATGATTCTGTTACGTTTAATATAGCTGATAAGACCCCTTACATTCCAGGATACTCCCCATCATACATATAAACCCGGGCAAATATCCGCACTCCAATGTTCAAGTTCATCATATACAGTCTGGATTCATAGGCAAACTCCCAACTAACTACCCCAACTCACCTCCCCCTCCCAACACTTGCCCAGCTCATTTCCTTGTGCTCAGGCATCGCCTCTTCTCGCCTTTGCTAAAGGGTCCTGTCCTGGAGCCTGGGGCACAGTAACTGCTTGTACCCAAACAAACAAAGCAAATCTTAGTGGTAGGGATCTCCTGTGCAGTGCACTCTTGAAGAAGCACCATGTCATGGGCTCCTGCATTTAACAATTCTTGTTCTCCTGAAGCTTCCATCTGTGGGGTCATCCCACTGCTTTATCGCGTAATTACAGTCCTCAGCCATCTTCCAAATGTCCTAATCTTCTGTACGTGGCTACTTGTCGCTGTTCGGTCCAGCTTCTGCTCTGGTCGGCACATTTTGGGAGTACATCCATTTGCACGCGTCTTCTGAGTCGTCGAAGAAAATGGTGCAGCCTTTGTGAATCACTTCCATCTAGCTGGGTACAACAACGTGTACTTCAGGTTAGCCGCACGTAATCTCCTTTTAACCGCAATGTAGTTAATCTGTTGCTTCTGCACTTGTAGGGTGTAATCTGGCTATGCGGTTATCGTAGCAGATGCTCTTTGGATCGTCCCTCCTTTACGGAAGTGTTACAGGATCCTCTCCCTATCACGGTAGTTCAATATCCGGGCTATTATTGGCCTTAGCGGAACTCCAAGTGGTGGTTCCCTCATTAGTGATCTGTGCGCTCCTTCGACCGTGAAGCCTTGAGTGAGGGCGCCTGGACCGATTTCTTGTTGCAACAGGGTCTCGATGTAGTCCATCAGGTTTGCTCCTTCTGGGAGCCCAAAAATGTTTACATTATTGCGCCTGGCTCTGCCTTCTGCATCCTCAGCTCTGTCTTCCTGATTACGCACTTGTTGTTGCAGTACCCTGACTTATTCTGAGGTGTCTTTTAGGCTGCTTGTATTCTCGGCAACTGTCTTTTCCAGTGTTCCCATACGTTCAGCTAGTGACCTCACATCTTGTCTTAACAAGTTCACATCTATGCTGATGGCATCAATCTTCACCTCCATGGATTCTTTCAGCGATGCTTTGGCTTCTAGGATCTGTTGGTCACCTTTCTCGAGCATCTGCTCTCTCTGAGGTGTCATTGAGCCAGTATTTTCTGCCGTTGTAGTGGGCTTAGCAAAGGTATCCATTGTGGAATGCTTAACCTTGCTTTTTTGGAACTTGGATGTCATGGTTACTCTTTTGCGTCAGGTTCTTGTTCTTACAGTCCTGCCTTTCTTGTTTATTCCCTACTGCGACAGGACTGCTCTCCAGTAGGCGGTCACTTGCATCAACGTATGTCGCTGCACATCTGTTGCTCGATACAATATACTAGTGTTGTGCCAGCCACTTGCCTCCTCATCTCTACAACCCCAATGTCCACTTTCGTATCTGTGCGCCTTTTTGAGTTTGTGTCACTTGAGTTTTTCTCCCCTGAGCCGCTGATGACCACCAAAGGCTATCCGTTGTAATCTGGTGGCACTTTATGGTCTCTTCACCAGTTGCCCCCCGAGATGCACAAACATACCTCGGACCACTGTGTAACCACCAGTTTATGCTCCAATGCCGCCAGCATTGTTCGCTCTCCTTCACTGCAAGGCCTAAGTTCATAGTGCCTATGTGCTTAGCAGCCTTGTTTTTGTGCCAACACGATTTCGGGAAGTGCTTGTGTTTTTGTTGTGTGCCCCAGCTCAGCAGGGCGTCCGGGTGTTTTGTCCCGCAAAACCAGTTACTGCTCCCAAATGTGTGATCCTTATTTATTCGTTGCATTTGCACACCTCCTATGTATCCCCACGTCAGCTACAGTTACTTAATACTGGCCTTCGACTTGCAACTGCTGTGTAAGGGCTGGAACTGGCATTAGGTTCTTACAGCACCTGTTGCCACAGATGTGTGGTTCACTCCCTCCTCAACTGCTATATCCAACCCACTTGCTACATATCCTCTATGCCTTGGCTCTCATCTCACTTCAGCTTCTACTTCCGTGGGCATCAGCTAGACCACAGTGAGACTTGCCCCCACACTATATACATATGTTGTATTGTTTACGTCCTTCAATCTGGGCCAGACCGGAATGGAAACTGCATCCAATTGCGTTTATTCTTTTACGTAGACAAGGCTGGCTGGCCCACAATTGAACCCTCTGATTAGGTGTCTCCCTTATTCTATGGGCCGTGCTCATTGTCAAGGGGCGGACCACAGTGGGAACCATATTTGGTTAATGTTATGTGCTCTATTGCTTGGGCGGACCAGAGTGGAAGCTATTTCATAGCTCTTGCACTTTCCTTTCCTCTTATGCAGTGGGGCTTTCTTCTGCTTGCCACAGTCGGGAACTACTTTACAGCTGCCTTTTTTCACCCCAGCATCCCCCGGGGATCTCCTCAGCGCTTCAGCAGCGTGGATCATGCGTCTGCCTCGGGCGACCAGTGTCGCTGTTACACTCACCTGATTCCACGGGGGCGCCACCCAGCAGTTGGGGTTCAGATGTCCCTCCGTGCGATGCTCAGATGCGACCAGCGGAAGAGTTCTGCCTGGAATACAGATAAGCTATGTTCAGGACTGGGCAACCGGGGTAAACAGCCTCCCACCTCCCTGTAGGTCTGCGACCCTTCTGGACTTCTGCTCACCTTTTTTAGATGTTGGCGGGTTCTCCGTCCTGCTGTCTTGGCAGGGGCGCGTTGTGCTTGGTGGGCAATGGCGATCGAGTTGCTTCACTGATGCCGACCCGTCTTGAGTCTTTAAGGTAGGTCTTATTGCTGTGAATATTGCTGTTCTTGCATGCCTTTTAAACAATGTCTTTTTCTTCCTAGGTACGCGGAAGTCCAATATGTGGCAAGGCGGAATCTGTGTTTCGCCGGTAAGTATGGGCATTTTTGGAGCGCCTTGAGGCGGTGAGTAGGCGCTATGCGCTGCACTTAAGATGCCTTGCCTTTGCTAACCTGTTATCTTTTCCTCTCCACAGGTCGCGGTACTCGGCCGGAGTATGGAATTTCCGTAGTGATGCTGATTGAGGAGCGGCTGGCGAGGTAAGCCTTTCGGCACAGTTCGTTAATTGTACAATGTCTAATCCCTTGTTTCTTCTCTTTTACAGGTCCGTCGATCCGAAGGAGCGCTGGTTCCAGGATGATGGTAGGGAGAGCTGCGGACCGTTGGCGATGAAGTTCAGGTAAGCTGCCGCCTTTTCTCACAATGTCTTCTCCTTTCCTTTGCAGGTGCTGTTCTTCCGAGGTTCGTGGCTGAAGCTGAACACGGTGAGCGTTACGTTGCAGAAATGCAAACTAACGAGAAGCGTGTCAGTCTATTCGGGTGTGGTTTAAATAGCTTCAAGAAAGAAGTCCAGGTAAAATAGTCCCCATGGTACCACACCCAAAAACACTACACTGTAAGCCTGGTTTCAAGGAGCCAGTTTATGAGGATGCCTCCACATGACTGGCATTAATGAAAAGTAGTTCCCAAGCACAAGTCCATATTCAAACATGAGCCTGGCGCCAAAGGTGCTAGGACTGGCCCCAAGAAGGCCTAGGCTGCAATTTCTTGGGTTTAGTGGTCACCGGAATCAAGACTCTCCCTGGCCCATAGGTTGGCCAGGGGGTCTTC
Source organism: Ambystoma mexicanum (assembly GCF_040938575.1). Taxonomy (NCBI): domain Eukaryota; kingdom Metazoa; phylum Chordata; class Amphibia; order Caudata; family Ambystomatidae; genus Ambystoma; species Ambystoma mexicanum. Next base: position 1,446,578,200 of record NC_090922.1, on the reverse strand, counting down.
AGAGTGTGGGTCGTGACAGTCGCCTTGTTCTCCTTCGTGTCAGCCCCGCAGTTCGATCAGTAGCTGCCGCCATGGCTAGAACCTGTGCGGCTGCTCTCACTTTGAATAAGTTTGTGCCGTCTTCCACAACGGCGCAGGCAGCCTACAAATGAGGCTTTTATGCAGCATCGGCCATGTCTATCATAGTCCTTGTCTTGCTAGCAGCACCGAGAGAGGTATCCTGCAACATTAGGTGACTAGGTCCAGTCCAGCCAGGTTGCAGTAGTTGAGATCTGGACAGCTCTTTGTTCTATGGCGTCCGCCATCTTATTTCTTTGTTATCTTGTCGGGCCGCCAACTTTTTGTTACACGTTCTTTGTCAATCGTTCTTCCACTGACACACTGCTTGACCGTCTGTCTTGCACGGCATCTTTACTTGTATGGGCCCCAATTTATATGCACAACCGCACCGTGTATCTACAGTTATAGCTCAGGATCGTACCGGATCAGCAGGAGCCTCTCAGAAGCGTGTCCTTCTGCATGGCTCCTTAGCCACGCCTCCTTTGACTTATATATATGATGAAGATACTACTGTATAAATAACAAACAAACCCTATACAAAATGACCAACAACGGAAACTTCAGCGCCACCCTAAGCAACTGCCTCACATAAATAAGTCAATGGATGATGGTCAGCTGCCTAAAACTCAATCGAGACAACATTAAAATAATGAAAGCCTCACCTCAGGCCACACCTGAAACTCTACTACTGTGGCTTTTGTAAATGGCTAACTGCCGCAAATTATCTAATTTGATCAAGAACCTAGGCATATTAATGGACAATTTACCCATGCTGGAGCCCAAAGTCAATGTAATTAGCAAAAAGTACTTTACCATCTCCGATCTATCTGACGGGTTATGCCGACCTCTCCAACACCCACAGAGCGCTGGTTGTCATCCCCTGATTCTTTCAAGAATCAACTGCAGAAGTAACACTTAGGTATCACAGACTACCGCACAAATAATCCTCAACTGATCCAAAACACAGCAGCTGGAGTACTACTCAGAGTCAACCGGAGGCAAAGCATACAGTGGCTTTCGGAGCATTCCACTGGCTACCAATCCAAAGAAGGATCCAGTTCAAGGCCCCCTGCGTCACCAACAGAGCACCTGAAGGTCAAGGAAGAGAATTCCTTCAAAGCAACGTGTCACTCTACCAGCCAACTGCATCCCTAAGATCATAAGGTTGTTTACCGTCCAAACCGCTATGCCGAGGAATAATCTTCCAAAAGCCATGCGCACGGAAAATAGTCTGAGATTTCGAAAAGAGCTGGAAACTATAATTTTTGAGTAAGTAAAGTCAGACGACTGCCGTTACAATGTTTACTGTCATATCCCCCTTTCTCGTTTCTGTTGCTTCTTTTCTGCGCCCTGATGCCTGCGGGCTCCGGCGATTTGGGGACAAATCAAATCAAAATGAAAGGACAGACTGTTGGAAACCAGATTATCCAGAGAAAAACACAGAGGCGCCGTCTTTTCCACTATGGCGGTCAAACAGTGGAACGAAATACCATGGAAAATATACACCCTGCAGCAACACCCGAAACTGAAGAAAAGTCTAAAAACCTGGCTCTTTAATCTTTATCACACAGAACGTTTAATTTGCAGCCAGTAATTGGGTGTTTTGTCTGTCCTAATTGTGCCCCCTGAGGCTATTGGGTGTGTTGGCGCACTTTAAATGGTTAAGTAAAGTAAGCAGTGGAAACACCACTTCTCAATAGATGGGCACACGCAGGTACAACCTAACGGAACACCATGCCGGCTCCTGACTGTCCACCAAGAACAATAAGCGCAGCACACAGGAAACTATAACGACTAGAAGACATCACATCCAGGCACTGCCAATACCCCAAGAATATAAGTGCCCTGTCACCCGGAATAACCAAATCTCACCACAGGCTATCTTCATGCATTAACACCTAAAGCCAAAAATATCTCACCATTACTCAACCAACAGCAAGAACAATCGTTTGAAAGCACTACAGAAACCCCCAAAACACTCCCCAACTTTTTCACTATCAATCTCTCTCAGGGGCAATGTGCACGCCTTGGAAGCAAGACGACACGGATCAACACAGGTTCATTCCCCGGGTCCGCGTTTAGAAACCTCTGGGTATTAAGCACGTTATAAATAACCTCCACTTCACTACCCACACAAACCCGCCACTCACACATGACTTATATAAAAAAAAAGACCTTCTCCCTAGACTTCAAAGATCACAAACGTACACTTCTAACTACATCTAACATACTCAGCACTCGGCCAACGCACGCTCACACTATAAGCACAAGGCCACGCCTCTGGACACAAAGCCATTGATGTCTCTGATATTCTAGTCCTAAAAAGCTTACACGGATGCAGAGCTCAGGGTAACCTCAACATAAAGCATTGCAATCTTGCCTCTCTCTACTCCCAGCAACCCAAACGCACCTACTCTCTTCCAGATCCGCCAGAGCGCCAGGAGACCATGCAAATGGCAGGGCTTTGTGCTATGAATATCAATAGCACAATATAACATCTGCGCCGCCATCTTTGCTCGGAGCTTCTGCCTGTGGGTTCCGCCGGTGCTCCATAGCAAATGCAAATGAGCTTTCTGTCCTACTCTCTGTGTGTTAAACTGTTCTGAGTTGTCCCTTAGAATTGATTAAGCTTCCATCAGCATGCTCAAAACACACAGATCCATACTTAATTTTCCACAACTCCTGGGGATATGGTATCCTGCCAGCTTCGGTGTGTTTCAAAGATCACAGAGTGCAGGCGATGGAGGACGAGGAGCCGAAACAGACCCCGTCACCGCACAGCGATGACAGCGGTTAATTCTGAGGCGATGTGGGTGCTGGTGGGGCAGCAGCAGATCAATGTTCTGTTAATTAAAGATGTTGGACCAACCCAAGTGTCAGCGATCTGCAGGGGCGCGGTCAACTCTGTTTTACTGCGAAGAATGTTCTGGAAAAGTCCGCCATTTCTTAATCAACACCACCTGGCCTCATCACAAACATTCTTTTTGCACATTGTAGCAGTTTCTCTGCTGTGTACACATGCGTAAACACAAGAACACGCAACCAAAAACAAAACGAGGCAGAGAGAGAGAGAGTGTGTGTGTGTGTGTGTGTTTTTTTTTCTCCCGCACCTTCAATCTATCTTTGTGATCTGTCAATTAATATTTATTTAAGAGCAAGGTGTCAGTTCGAACAGAAATGACTTACAGAGTAGACAGTTACAGAGAGCTGGGGCAGGCCTAGGGTAAGAAGCCTTTAGATATGAGTATTGCTGGATTGATTGATCTATACCAGGTGGTGAAGGGCTAAGAATAGGAGCATAAATCAGGGAAATGGTACAGGAGGGCATTATCAACATTTTTTTACATTGAGTTCCTGGGCCCAATATTTATACATTTCATGCGGCCTGATTTACAAAGGTGTTTCGCAATGGTGCAATTCCATTGGAATTTTTTTTTGTAGATCAGGCCCACAGAGTTTTCTAAGGGCAGAATGTAGCAGAGGTTTATTGGGTGGTTAGTTTGGAGAGGAATAATGGGGAGGGTTTGGGGATCCCCTCCCGTTGCGAGTAGGTGGCATTGTGCTCTATTTTGAAGATTTCCACAACATAACTGGGTTTGATGGCAGGAGTAGATACTTGCAGTAGAGTGGGGCAAGCAGAGAAAAGGAGCCAGAGCTGGAGGAGGCAATGACGACTATTCAGGGGTGTAGCCACCTCGCCAGTCTGGGCCTGCACCTTATACACGTGCGGACAGGGTAGAGGCTTCTAAATGAGATATATCAATTTTGTAAGGCATTTTCTTCACCCTGCGCCCACTGGCCAGGCCAAGTCTTCTAGTTAAAAGCACACAATTGAACCAAATGCCTTCTTCCATTGCCCTAGAACACAAGGTGACACGATCCCAATACACATCTCCTGGGGTATATTACAGTACTTTCCAGACACACAAATGAAGGATGACTAAGGGCAGCTGTCATTGTTTGACAAGGGCATGCAGTTGATTGGTTTGATGTAATGAAAGATAAAAAAACAAGTTATATATGTTTGGCAAGCAGATGTTCTAGAAATAAACTACACAGTTTACAACGAAAGGGGATTTAGTCTGTGTGTTCTGGAAGCTTAGATTGATAACTGTGGTGTCTGGGGTTCTTAGAGACAATATGCACCCATTTCAATTTCAATCACGCACACATTCTTACCAGAGATACTTGTCACAGGCGAATGTCATCACAGAGAAACATAGAAGCTTTAAAACATTATGAATAACATATCTTTATATTACCCAACTAAACGGGATTCATTTTACCGACTGCATAAAGATAAGCCCTGCAAGACTTCACACATATGCCGCTCGCAAAGCATGTTCCATAAGCCCTGGCATTAGTATTAAATGCCATTTTGTATATGTGCACGTATTATAAATGCAGGCCTACATGTACCAGAATGCAATATGATGGGAATCTAAAAGATATAACTGGTTAATACTTCACACCCTAGATGGCACAACTTGAGAGATCGGCAAACTACTCTACGTATGCTTGTACTTCTTTAAGACTTATGCACAACCCAGAAGCTCCTGTGCCGTTGGGGAAGGCATTGAAGTATCTTGGTAATGTGCACAATATTGATAACATTTGCAAATCTGCAACGGAAGTTGTTAACCTGTGTGTTAAGTAAATGCATGAGCATACATGTGATTGCTATTTTGTGCTATCAGGCAGGAAGTCCGATACCAATATACCCTCCTGACCACCTACCTATAGGAATGCCATGGTTGAGGTTAGTGAGTAGTCCTGGCAGGGCATAAGAGGGACCGGCAATCCCTCCCCAGTCATGACATGGCTTTTTGGGGTAAATATATTGTCCTTAGCCAAAAACCAATCGGCTGTGCTCATCCTGTTTGACCTCCCTGTGCCAACTATGAGATGCACGAACCACTCCTATATAATATGTAATGACTTCTATCTATGCAACATAGTCTCTACTTTGTTTACAGAGAAATATCCCCGATATAATACCCCAACCACGATAATATCGCCACACAATCTGGGATGACAAACAGGCAATTCCCTTAACTGAATATCCTGTTTAATTTCATAAAATAAATCAAGAAATTGGGGAGAGGCCAAGTAATACTCCTAACTATGGTGTCAAGTGTATGATAATCTAAGCGAGCAACCATTATGTTAGCGCCATGGACAAGGTTTTTTGAAAATGACTCAGGTATCCCCGTTGAACTATCTTGGAGAGAAAAACACCTTAATTCATGAACATATCATATAAGCATGAGATTATAACATGGAAGCGCAATCAACAAATTCATTTTCTTTGGCACTCAGAGTCTACCTAAGGTAGAATTATTCTACTTCTGCTTACAGTTATTTGAAAAAATGACATTGGTTATTGAATTTGACATTTACCTCTTGGGGAATGTTATGTTTTATTTTTATTTTTGTATTAATGTAACGCGGTGAACATAATCAACCTTTTACATATAATTACACATAATGCATCACATTTGAGAAAAGACATAACATTTCAATAGAAACATTCTGAGTACAAAATGTTAAGACGGTCCCAAACAGACCCAGAGGAACTGGAGTCAATCCAAACCAGACTCAAATGACGGAGAAGACAAAGTCTGCGGCAAAACACTGCAGGGACAGCCTACAAGCATTCGAATGTGACTCTCAAAGTACCAATTAAAAACAACAGCTTAAATACTACAACTGTGTCATGTAAGGAACTCATGGTGGCAACAGTAAAGACAGACGCAAGTGATCACAGTTCAAGGGTGTTTATTAAACTGAATATGTGGGTTGGAAAAATGCCTACCCTAAACCTAAAGCTAAAATGGGAGCAAGTTACGACCATCAAATGAAAAATAAGGCAGTCCTAGTGGTGTCTTGTCAAATAAAAAGGGCCTATAATAAAAAAAAAAACGATTGCCAATCCTTACAATTAAATACCAAAAAGAGTGTGGGATAGGGTTTACAAGAAAGAAAGAAGTGTTCATTAAGGATAAGTCTGGATGTGGTAGTCAGGGTCTCCCTTCCCCACATTTTGAGCATGGGACAAGGCGGGACTCCTGAGCACAGCACACGCTGGAGCATTCCAAGCACTAGCTAACAGTTCACCTCTGGGGTAGCAGGACCTTCAGTGGTTAAGTCTCTTTTCTACAAAATGTCTCTTGCCTCTGAGGATCTGATGTATTCAAAAATAATAAATAAAAGTTCCTTTCTGCTTGCACGTTGGGTGATGCCTTTTCACCCCTGGATCCCCTTCTTCCGCGCGCAAATCCTTTTTGATCATCAGCTTCCCTGCGTCGGGTTTACTATGGCTTTTCTTGTATTCACGAGTTTTAATGTCTTTTTTTTTTAACCAACTTTATTTTCATTTTTTAACTTAAGGCAATGGTTGAGCTTTCGTCACAACATATGTTAAGAACATTGTTATCAACATGAACCTTTTATTCAACTCCCTTGAACTTTCTTGTAGAGTCTAGTATTGTCTTCAAACTTTTCCCCACCCCTCCCCCCTTTCCTCCCCACCCGCCCCCCCCTTCCTTTTATTAATTGAACCAATCAAAACCATGGTTGTAACCAGAACAGTTCCAAGAGGTAACCCCTCGCCATATCTTCTGCTGCCTTTATCTGATATGGATGTTTCTAAGAGCCCGGGGTTTAAAGTATTGATTCGCCCACTCCCCCACATAGTCCTGGAGTGGGTCCCATATGGCTAAGAATTTCAGATATGACCCTGATTTTGTGGCGCAAATGTTTTCATTGCCATAACTCCCCACACTTTCACCCACCACCATGGAGTTGTAGGGCCCTCCACTGTCTTCCATCGTTGGGCCACTGTCATCCTTGCTGCAGCCAGAAGGTGGGTTATGAGGGCTGCTCTGTTCCCTGAGGCTGCATAGTTCCCTTCTGCCACTGCCCCCAGCAGAATGACTTTCGGGGACCATGGTAGGTCTGCACCTGTTATGTCCCTGATCAGGCTCAGTATTTCTTTCCAGTATATTTTTATCCTTGGGCATGACCACCACATATGGAACATGTCTCCTCTTTCTCCACACTGACGCCAGCATTCTGGGGGTACGTGGGGATCATTCTGTGTATTCTACTTGGGGGTAAATACCAGCGGTAACATAGTTTATATGCCGATTCTTTGATTGCCGTGGATTCGGATAATTTGTGCGCCCTCCTCCAGATTTGACTCCATTCTTCCTGCGTAATCTCCTCTCCTATGTCCCGCTCCCAATCTTTCATGTACTGGAGGGAGTCATCTGTTTGCGCCTTATCCAGTAGCTTGTATAGTCTAGTGATCCCTTTTTCATGTGGCCCACTGGGGGTCGTAACCCTGCTCTTTTAACCTCTGGTGTGAGATCCAGTGGCGTAATTGAATATATTTAAAATCTGTGGTTTTCGACAAGGCTGAATCTATGTTTACATCCTTCAAAAGTGAGTGGGGCGTCGTCCTGATACATATCTTGTAGGGACAATGTGTCTGCTTCGTTCCAGCCTTCCCAGAATCTTTTGTGAATGCCAGGTGAGAAATCTGGATTATGCGTGATAGGGGATAGTGGGCCCAGACCTAATTTGACCCCCCTGTTACGGATAGCCTTATCCCAGCTGTGTAGGGTCGTTTTAGTGGCTGCTAAAGGATACCTCCCGTATCTCTTGCTTTTGTTTTTAGGAATGGTAGCTTACCCAAAGGGATATCTGTCGCAGTCTGTTCTATTTTCCCCCAGCCTGGAAGAGGGTCTTTACCCGCCCATTTCAATGCTGGTGCTAATTGGGCTGCTAACACGTACCTCCCCATATCCGGGACTCCCAGCCCCCCAAGTAGTGTGGGCTGCATCAGGATCTTTTTTTGGATCCTCGGCTTCTTATTTCCCCAGATGAATTTAAACACCGCCTTTTGGAGTTCGAGGATCTGTTTTGGGGGGATGACCACTGGGGTTGAGCTTACTACATACAGTACTTTGGGTAGCAGGGTCATCTTTATCGCCACTATTCTAGCAAACCAGGACAATTCCTGGGCATCCCATCTCTGCAGGTCTTCCTGCAGGCGCTTCCATAGGGGTGTAATGTTTGCCTTGAGCAGATTCTTGACGGTTCTAGTGATATGGATTCCTAGATATTCGATGGACTGTTTTTCCCATTTCAGGGGATAATGTTCCTTCAGTAAAGCTACGTCCCCACTACCTTCGGTTATATTCAGCGCTTTGGATTTTGAATAATTTATTGTGAACCCTGATGCCTTTTCGAACTTCTGCAGTTCTCTGATTATTCTGGGTAATGTGTGTCTTGAGTCTGCCATATAGAGCATGATATCATCTGCGTGGAGGGCTATCTTGTTTTGAATCTCCCCGGTGTGCACCCCTCTAATTCCCGGGTCTTCCCTTATCTGCAGGCAAATGGTTCCATTGCCATGGCAAATATGAGCGGGGATAGAGGGCACCACTGCCGAGTAACCCTCCGGATATTGATTCTTTCTGAGGTGTAGCCATTCGCCATTAGTTGCGTAGATGGGTGCTGGTAATTTGCCAGAACCATTTTGGTGAATATCGGTCCACAGCCAAAACCCTCCAATATCAGTTTTAGGTACCTCCAATCTATGCTGTCGAATGCTCGTGTGGCATCTAATGCGGCGATCGAGAATATTTGGGCCCCCCGGGCCCCCAGTCTATTATGTCAATTACGCGCCGGACATTATCCTGAGTATGTCTCCCCCTTACGAAGCCTGCCTGGTCTGCGTGTATTATCTCGGGCAGTACTGCTGCCAATCGATTCGCCAGTATTTTCGCATACAGTTTTGCATCTGTGTTGAGGAGAGCTATGGGGCGGTAACTGGTGCATTCTACTGGGTCTCTCCTAGGTTTTAGTGGTAATATCGTGGTCGAGTGTCCCATATCCTTTAAAACTGCTCCCCTATCCCTGATTAGATTGAAAAGGCGAGTGAGGGGAGTTGCCAATTGTGTCTGGAATATTTTGTAAAACCCATTCCCTAGTCCGTCGGGGCCTGGTGCCTTTCCCCCGGGTAGTGCTGCTATCGCATCACACACTTCCTGTATTGTGATGGGTTCCCCCAATTTTCCTTTTTGTTGATCCGATATCTGTGGCAGTTTTATGGCTGACAAATATGACTCCTGTTCTGCTGCGTTCAGGTTTTCGCTAATCAGCAATTTTTTATGAAAGTGGACCATCGTTTCTAGTTTATCCTCCTCTCCCGTCTGCAGTTCCCCTCTACTATTTCTTAGCCTGGTGATATAATTTTGCGCCTTCTGTTTGCGTAGTTTAGCTGCCAAGAATTTGCTCGCTTTCCCCCCGTGTATGTAATATGATTGTTTCGTGTTTAGCAGTATTTGCGCTGTTCCATCTGCGGTATGGTTTTCTAGTTTGGCTCTAGCCTTTTTAAGGTCTCGCCAGGCTCTGGGCGTCTGACGGGTCTTATGGAGCTTTTCGGCATTTCTAACCTCTTCTTCCAATTTGCGCGTTATAAGGGCTCGCTCCCTATAGTATTGCGTTGCTTGTGCTATGAATTCCACCCTATTTACTGCTTTCCCCGCATCCCACACCACCCTCCAGTCCACATCTCCATTGTCATTTTCCAGGAAATAGTTCCCTATGGCTTCTTCCATGTGTGCCCTAAGTGCAATATCCCTTTTTTTGACATAGGGGATCAATGTAGAGGACACCAGGATCATGTCTATTCTACAGTAACCCCTGTGCACTGCTGAGTAGTGTGTGTATTCTCGGGTGTCCGGGTGGAAAAATCGCCACGTTTCTATCACATCCAAATCTCTGAAAAGCTTTCCAAGGGCCTGTCTGTTTTGCTGATCTGCTGTGGTTGGGGGGAGTGTTTTGTCCAATTGTGGGTCCATTACACAATTAAAATCCCCTCCTGTTATCACTCGGCCTTCGCACCATCCTCCCACCTTCTGGAGTAATTTAGGGATGTACTGGTCCTGTTTTTCATTGGGGGCGTAGAGTGCTAGTATTGTATACAATTGACCATTAACAGTACCCTTCACCCCCAGGTATCTACCTTCTTGATCCTTCAGTGTTTGTTGTTTGCGAAAGTCTAAGTCTCTGCTACATAGGATAGCCACCCCTTTTGTTTTTGTTTGGCTTGAGGCGAAAAACTGAAGAGGGTATGTTCTGCTCCGCATCCTTTTTTCATCTTTCTGTAGCAGATGCGTCTCCTGTAGGATCGCTATCGTTGATTGCATAGCTTCCAATCTATCTAAAATCGAACGTCTTTTAGCGGGGGAGTTTAACCCATGGACATTAATTGAGACAATGTTCACTTCTTCCATTACTCCCTAGGTGGAGATTGTCTGCCTGTGGGTCCCTATGTTCTCGTTCACTATAGCTTACTCTGCCTGTTCTTGCTTCGGTTTCATACACTCGTGGAGCTGGCTCCTTTTCCTTCCCGGACTTTTGGTTCCCTGCTTTCCTGTCTTTCGTTCCAGTTCCCTCCCTTACTCACCCTCCTCCGCCCTCCCAATCCTGGGGGTGCATGAGGCCTGGGCTCCCAAGGGGCCCCCAGCTGGTCACCGCGGGCTTAGGGCCTCTGACCCTTCCCCAGTTCACAATAGTCAGGAATTGTATTACCTGACCCTGTTTCCAAGAGTTATGACCTCCTACCTCCATGCAGGCGGTTCCATTCAGCCGTGCTGTTTCTCCACATTTGGTTAACACTTTACTCGTCGTCCGTGTGATGGGCCGAGTCTGGATCTTTTGGGCCTCTTCGTTCCCTGTCATGAGCCGGCTGTGAGCTTCCGGGTCTTCCTCTCCTCCCTCGTCTTTGCTTTCGCTCCGTTGACCATTCCCATGGCTTGCTAGATGGGCCGTTCATGTTTGGGCGTGGGTGCACAGATGCCTCTGGCTGCTCATCCTCCAGGTGCAGCAACGCCAGGCCCTCTGCGCAATTCCCGATTCTCCTCTGTTTTCCTTCCCATGTAAACGACAGGCCAAACGGGTACGTCCATCTATAACGGATTTGCTGTGTTTGAAGGGCCTTTGTAACAGGTTGCATTAGCCTTCTTTTGTGGAGAGTAATCAGGGCCAGGTCCTGTTACAACTGTATAAGGGACCCATTTATCGTAAGGTCTCCGTTTGTTCTTGCCGAGCGTAGCACCTCCTCTTTCAGACCATACGATGTCATTGCTATCAAGACATCTCTGGGTCTCATGCCTGGTTCATTGCGTATTGGGCCCACGCGGTGTATCCCGTCGAAGCCGATCATCTCCGGTTGGACATCTGCTAGCAGGCTGCTGAAGCAGAGTTGCATGGTATCTTTCAGATCCTTGTCCTGTACCGATTCCGCCAGGCCCTTGACCCTAATATTGGATCTCCTTGAACGATTTTCCAAATCCTCCGCCTGGAGTTCTAAGTTATTTGTTGCGGTCGCCAACTGGTCCAGTAGCAGGCTATTTTGGTTTGTTTCTTCCGTGACATTCGAGAGGCCCCTTTCGACTATGTCCACTCTTTCACCCATCTCCGCCATTTCTTTATTGACCTCCTGGAGGGATGATTTCAGGTCCTCCCTTAATTGTTCCATTTGATTCTGGAAAGCTTTGGTCATTCTGTGCTCCATGCCTTTCAAGCAATTTAAGAGTTCATCCTTGTCCATTGCCATTATGCTAGTTGGGAGGTCCTTTACTGCAGGAGTCGGCCCCGGGGGAGGGGATGGTGATTCTGCGTGTGTTTGTCGCCTCTGCCGCCAGCACTTCTCAATTTGCCCTTCCTGGGGTCTGACTGGAGTTTTTGCTCTGGATGTGCCCGTTTTGGATCTGGCGTCCGGCATCTGAGTTGCCCTGCATGGATGTTGCTTCTGCGTCGCCGGGTGCCCAGTACCTCGCTCCTATAACTGTATATTGCTGGAATGGGCTGTGTCCTCCCACGTATCCAGAACACGGGGCTTGCCCTCCGCCGTTGTGTACCTTGCCTCGGCGAGTTTTATTTTTTGTGTTGCCCTTGCCGTGTCGATGCTGTAGGGGGTTAACCAGGCTTATTATCGTGGATGATTCCACTATCCCAAGTTCGTCTGCTTTTGTTGTTGCCTTGTGCCAAGCTGTTTTCGGGGATCGGGCGGCAAACACTCTTAGCCAGATCCCGTGGTGTACGTTGTTAGGTGTACTGCTCCGTTGTGCCAATGGGGACAGGTGGTTCGGGATAGCAATAATAACGTTGTTTCAGGTGAGTCCCCACCGGCCGCTCACTCCTGGTTGTTTTAGGCGGGCACACGCCCTGGGGGTGAACCCAGGGGCCACCACCTACTTTTCGGGGTAATATACCACTGCCCCTCTGTCTGCCTGTACTGTTTATGTGGGCCCTGTGTCCTCGTGGGCCTTTTGGGGGGGGGGAGGCGCCCGGGCTCATCGGTGCTGATGACTGTTCGCCGGGCCCCCTCTGACATGTGCGATGAGCTGGCTGAGCGGGGGAGACGGGCCCGGCTTCCCCGCTCGTCCCTCGGGCACCGGTGGGTCGCGGCTCCACTGGCGGCGTCAGGGCCGTGTAGCACTCCAGCACTTCTCCCCGTACAGGCCGCGGCGCCCGATCTCAGCCCTACAGGGGTCCCCGAGCATCACTTGTTCGAGCGGGGGAGACCCTGGAGGGGCACCAGCCGATCCTGCTGATTCTGTCCGCCTGGTGGGGGTCAGGGAGGGCTCAATCTCCTTTGCCGTCCTGGCTTTGGCGGAGCTCTGCATACAGGCTGCGTCACTTTTACTGTGCTGGTGAGAGGGCGCAATCGTGCGGACTTGGTTTTCTGCTGCTACCAAGCTGTTTCACCTGGGTCTGTCAGCCCGAGCGGGGCCCCGCGTCCTCCACCACTTTATTGCTGCATCCGTTGGGTTGGCTGCGTGGGCCCTTAATGTCTTTCCTCAGGGCTTTGGGGAGAATATGATTTGCGGGCCTCCCGGTCACTGAGTCATCATGGGGGATCTTACGCTGCTGCCGGAGACGTTAGGCCTCAGGGCCCCTCCAACCCTGCGGGTCAGTGATCGCAGCTTCCACCAGGTATATTACGCACACCGGAGCGCGGTTGCCAAGCTGTTGGGAGCGTGTCCACCATCCACTCCGGGACACCGGTCCGCCGTGGCAGGGCTGTCCGGAGGTGGACCGTAGACACCTGCTTCAAGGGATCGCAGTGCAGGGGGCACCCCCGATGTTTCCCCTCACCTCTCCTTCTGCGTCAGCACCGGACTCGGCTGTGGGGCTTGCTCGCAACACAGCAACTTTCACCCGATGATTTCGTGAGCATAACTTGTCCGATTTTCTTCGGATTTTTCCCATGTGGGAAGGGGGCCTTCATGAAGCGTCGGACTGACTTTCCTCTTGTGGGGGGTATTCGGCTCATGCTCATGATGATCCGCCTGCGTGGCTCTTAGGAGTGTTGTTAACTGATTGTCACACGGAGGAGGGCACATGCCCCACACGTGGGGGCCCAACCCTCCGCATGGCCCTCTATCCAGGGGCCTGCTTCTCGCGGTTCGTGGCGTAGTACTCCGTAATGTGACACAGGGTCCGTTTCCTCGGCCTCGAGCACCGGGACCCAGACCGTGGCTTGTGGTGATACGGTCCGGTGCAGGCGGGCTAAATCTGATTCATGCTACTCCTGCCCAAGGAGCACCTTCTGTGAAAGCCAGGAGGTTTCAGTGGATAAGCTCTTGTCTTTACCTCCTAGGGAGGTGGTGCAGCCGTGGGCCTCCTCGTTGGGATAGTGGGGGAGGGGGAGATCCTTTATCCCAAGTGCAGTACTGGATGTAGCGCGCGGCGAGTTACGTTGGGGGGCTGGTCCCCGTGGCCTATGCCGTGGCTGTGCTTATGGGACAGGGAGGGTGCTTGGGGCACTGGACAAGGCTCTGAGGCCTGCAGATCACTGGTCTTCCGGGGGTTCTGGGGTTCTTGGGGTAGGTGGCGTAGGGAGTTTACTCCGTGGTGGCTCTTCTCCTGTACAGGGGAGAGGCTGGTGCCGTCTCCGTCACCGGCGGGTGTGAGACAAGGTCCCGCTCAACTCGCAGCCCGCCCGTGGGTGCGCCTTCAGTCAGGTGTGGAGAGCAGAAGGGGCCCTCCCCTCTGCATGAAGGGCCTCGGCAGACACCCCATAGGGAGGCAAGGCCGGGGGAGGGGGGGTACTCCCCGGGTGTATTGCGCAGCTCCTCTCGGTTCCTCGCAGTTCCTCCCAGTGGGGCGCCGGGCGGCTCAACGGGGAGTATGCGCGGAGCTCTTCGCAACTCCCCGACCAGCTCCGCCCGAGACCGTAATACAGGCAATGGAGCGGAGAGCGCCCGGGAAGCCGCGACAAGGTCCTCGCTTTCCGCGAATAGGTGGCGAGAGGTCTCGTCTCTCCCAGAGTCTGCGGTGGTGTCCCGATTGGGAGCGGAGACCAGAGGAGGCCCCTTCCCAGCAGAGAGGGCCTCGGAAGGCACTTGGGGGAGGTGAGGTCACAGTGTTTTAATGTCTTTTTAAGCAGTTCACTGTGGACATCACTCTACCGAGTTCAGTCTTGTCAACACACTGGGACTTCAGACTTTGCCCCCTGTTCATCGGCATCCCTCCATCGGGTTCACTCGTGCCAACTTTTGCAATTCGCAAAATGCTGGATTCACTTCCCTCGACCCAAGTCTCTTGCGCCGTTTCCAAGGCCTTCTGGTAAGAGTAGTTTCAACCATAGAGTATTCGCCCAGAGTTGCTCAAACAAGCACCTGCGTGGTGCCTGACTCCCCTGTAGCTGGCTTTAACCTTGTATGGAAATAAAAGTTCTTTGTACTTTTCTTCAATTAGCTGGTTTCGCTACTTTTGTTCAAACACAGTTCGGTTTCTTATCGGCTCTCCCCTCGATTCACCTGCTGTGATGAACTGCTTGCTTTGCTTTTCTCGGGAGTCAAGGCCGGTACCACGATGTCAAGCGCCCCAACCTCGGCTTGGTTTATCAGCTTTGTGTACCGTTGACATCTGCTGCAACACACACTGGCTATTGTTTGTGGTCTTATGTTTCCTTCTGTGGAACCATCAGCCAATATTCTGTCTTGAATTCCTCCTCTTTGCTCCCAACTCATTCTGATTGATAACCCCATGTAACCTCATGTTCCCATGTCTGGTAGTAATTAAATCCCTCATGATACCTATATCTGATCTGAAACATGTTCCTCTGCATAGCCCTGAGATGGTTTGTTAATATTTCTCTTTTATATAGAAACAACAGGGTGAGTCTCCACTGGTTATGTGGTATGTTCTCTGCATGAGGTTCTGGAAGCCCATTAACTGCACAGTGTAAATACAGCTCAAGTGGCAAAATTAATTGCACTGACCCATATCCTCGCGAGAACAAGACTGCCTCTAATTACACCTGATTTGAGGTACATGCATGGGTTGGTGCGTGGTTTTGGTATCCTTTGGCATCAGAGGGTCCCTTTGACTTAGGCTGGTACTCCCCATCCTTAATGGAGTATATGTTTCAGCCCTGTTACAAGCCCTTTACTCCTTTAATGCTGAAGGTGTGATGCATCACAAACCTTTACTGCTGCGGGAAGTAACCTGGCTGATATATCAGCTCGACATGTATCCCTACACGGGCCCTTACTCCTATGATGTTGCTATCTGTGTTTCAGTTGAACAGTCACCGACTACAACTCTCTACAGTTTGGCAGGGCTGCAAGGTCAAGCAGCAGAGTCTGAGAAGGAACAGTGGCCCAAAAGAAATGATAAATTACATACTAACTCATTTTGGCTCTAATAGTGCTTAGAATGATTCTACTGTATCTTGCTAGTCTGGTCCATACTGTAGTACATTGTGGCAAGGGAGCAATGGTCGATATTGTCATTTGAGATTGGTTCGCCCCCTACTTCCCTACTGTGGCTGGGACCTATTGTAGTAACTCATCTGTGCATTTAGGACACAATGTGGGAAGAGCGGTACAAACTGTGACATCTACACATCCGGTGGCAGAGAGCCCATTCCTGAATGTGCAGGTAGATTTCATAAAGCTCCCCAATTGTCAGAACTTTAATATTGCCTGGTGATATATTCACCAGTTGGGTGGAGCATTTCCCTGTCGAAAAGCTGATTTTTTTAAAAGCCATTCTTCTCTTAGTTGACTTCATTTCCAGGCTTTGGACTCATTATTGATAGTGGTAGAGGGATCCACTTTACTGGGCAAATCATCGGGATGTTTGCAAAGCTTTTAATATTTCCCAACAATTTCACTGGACTTACCACCCCAGTGTAGCGGCAGAGTAGAATGCTGGAGCAGAGGTATTACATTCTGACTTTCAAAAGTGTGCCAGGAAACTGGCCTTAGATTGCTTGAGGCTCACCCTTAGTAAGCAAAATAAAAAGGGGGGACCAGGTCGACTACCTCTTTCTTTAGTCCCTGAGACTCAACAGATCAGAAAAAGCCAATCTGGTTCATTCAAAGAGTGTTACAACCACTATTCGTATAGCATATTCATTTATTTTAATACATATTTAACCAAAAACAAAACTAAAAAGGCCTCCAAAAAAAGGTCCTATGTATTCATCTAAAAAGACTTATTTCAACATGTGCAAAAACACTTACATTCTTCAGAGGGACAATGCACCATACCATCAAATTCAATACATTGAAGGAATCACAAAAAACAAAAAAACAAGGGAAACACAGTTTCAAATACTGTTAATATATGTTATTAGTTTGCAGATTTAAGGAAGGATCTTGCAACGAAGGTTATGAACATTAATGCATGATTAAATGCAACAATTTATCCAGGGAGATGACAGCATTTGCTTAAATGTTTGTATACAGTCTCTCTGTACTACTGTACAGGATTGTTTTAGAGATGTACATACGTTTGTAAATTCAAAAAGACACCTCTATAGCACTTGATATAGATTGAGAAGGAGAAAAACCGTTAATAACAATTTCCTCAATTGTAGTTGACATATGTTTCGGCCATGTTAACTCATATAGTTCACTCTCACAGTGCTGTTGGTCCTATTAGTTAAAGCCGTCTTCAGGACAAACAGATTTGATTTTGACGTGTAGTTTATACTTCCCAAGTTTCAAACTTCCTTACAACACATTCTGCATCTTTCTCAGACTTCTTCGAGACTAATAGAAACATTCGAAAGGTTCTTAGCGCCGTCTGACTGCTCTTGGGTGTTCAGTCCCAATAGTCACCATACAGATGTATTCAGAACAGCTTGATGTTATGCTGTTGCCGTACTGTAATTTACATCGAGGGTCCTTGATGATAAGTTTCTTGAGCGGTCTTCGCCGCTATTCCAAACTGCACTTAATTTGCAGTTTCACCCGCCGTCTCAGAAATAATTAAAGAAGGTGCCCGGTTTCTTCTTTCACCCGGAGCGTTCTGTGTAATGGCTCTGGGACCCTCGATGTAAATTACAGTACGGCAACAACATAACATCAAGCTGTTCTGAATACATCTGATCTGTAATCCCATGAAATATTGAAGGGATGCCATATGAATATGGGCACATCACCTCCAGTGGCAGACTGCCGAAATATCCAGTTGGAAGATGATAAAATGAAAACTGTTCTAGTTCCTGTGTGAAGTCTTTTCATTTTTTCCATTCACAGTTGAAGGACGTGCTGCCAGAACTGGCTACTGAAACCCTGCCACTCACTGCAGTCTGTGGACTATGTGTATTTGAAGATGCAGACGCTACTCTTTGGCCAACTCCAGTGAGCCTGGGAAACACCTTGCCAGTAGAAACCAGCTCCAGCCTTGCAGAAGAACCTCAGAGGTCTGCTACTACCCTACACAGTTCAGATCCTCCAACCTATGGGAGATGCACTCTTTGTCCATGCAGCGGACAATTCTGGGTGTGACTCAGAAGATGCTAAAGGGGAGAATGCCTGACCTCACAGACAGTATTTCAGCATTCAGTGTCTCCACCAAATAGTGAAGAGTGTGCAGGGGACACCCAGAGGAACATTGTTTGCCTGAAATCATTTTGGTTTTCCTTTTATAGCAGAGATGCTGGTTTGTACCAGCTGCTAAATATTCTGCTCATCCTAATGAGACTGTTCGGTTGCCTCTGTCTCTGATCATCCTCATGCAGATATGTGCTACTTTAAAGGGAAGTGTTGACTTTATCCCACCCTCCGTTGGGCTTTTTCTCCTAGATTCTTGAGCACTGAAGTTTTTTCAAAAAATCTGCAAAACTGCCACGAGCAAGATGCTCTGAGAAGTAGCTCCACTCATAACATATTTCACGCATGACATATTTACAACACCATGATCATGTGTTTACAATGTTTGATCCTTTCTTTCACCATTACTGGTGCTGCATTTAACAGCACCGGCCATAAGTCACAATGCCCTGATACAAACCATTGGGTAGAAGGTACACATACTTTCCTTCATGCAGCTTGGCAGTACGCTTGCATTCAGATTGTTTGGTCTGCTACACAATGTGCCCTGTGGCTTCTGTGTAGCTCCTGTTCCTTTTAACAGGGCTGATGTCGTCAGCTAGCTTAGATTGGTTTCTGGAACCAACCTTGGTTCTTGTTCCCAGGTAGGATTTTATGACCCTCCAGGTTTTCCCTCCCCAAATCAGCTTCCGGTGAAACCTGCTTCCATACACCTGTCAACCTCTGCTACAGGTCTTCTCTGTAATACAAACCATGGTTCTATATTCATTAGAATTCATCAAAGTCAATACTATCTTTCCACTAGAACTAGTGTGACCATTAACAAGGTTTCCTTTTCCTTTGACAAAGATTATACTTTTGTTGACTGCGGTTACGTCACTTTCCAAGAACAACATCACCTGAGCAGTAAGTTTGAACTCATAGTTGCCCATGGATTGGAGTGGAGTTGTTACATGGGCTATATCCTACCTTGTATTAGACGCTCTTCAAAATTCCCATCAGCGCCAAGAGGAAAAAGAGAATCTGGCTGGTAGACCTTCATTGAAGGCATGGGATACATAATTCCTAGGTTGTGTGTTATGCTGAATCGAGATAAACTGTCCAACCTGTCCTTATTACTGTAGAAAGGAGCTAATGATACAACCATGTCCCTTTCATTGATCAATCATGAGCATGTGGCTTTTCACACTATGGCACTGCAAAACCGAATGGCACTAGATATTATTTTCTCCTCTATAGAGGCGGCTGCCCTCTAATTGGATCAAAATGTTGGACATTATACCACATTTTGGTGATAACATAACCAATATCTCTGCCCACATTTGGAAATGTTTTGCCATATTACACCCAGATGGCACTGCCACCTGCTGGCCACACTCTTTTTTTCTATGGCTTGATCCTATGTCTCGCACTTCTCCTCCCCTTCCCCTGGCACTTTTCCCCTTCCCTCTCCCCTGCACTTGCGCGATCTCAATGTTACTTGGCCTAGTAAGATCATTGTCTTGTGCTCCCTTTTTCCCCTCCCTTACCTCAATGCACCTTGAAACACTTGTGTATAGGCACGCTATAAATAAAATATATCAGATAACATTTCCTTGAGGTAGTCTTTGTGGTCTTGACCAACAGGCCCCGTTGGTTCACTACGAGATTCTATCTTACATGAAGAAGTGCTCGTTTTGTACTCCTGTTAGGAGTGTACTACCTGTTCCTCCTAGCCAAATGTGCATTTGCCTGCGTAGAAAAGAAAACCGAGAGTACCTCAAGGCACATTGTTTAATATAGTTGAAGGTGTGGAGTTAAAAAAATACGAAACAACATCTTTACCTTTACAAGCACCCAGTTACCTGAGGGTTCGGTGGGCGGTACAAATTAAGAAACTAAACTAAACTAAACCTTTAAGAGCACAATTATCAGACACAGAAAAGGAGTTGCCATGGGCGCAAAATATGCCCCAACTCTTGCCAATGTATTCATATCAGTCTTTGAAGAATAATATGCCTAGAAAAAAACAATTTCAAAATGCATGTCTCACATATTAACATATTAACATATTAACGTCATTATTCTGGCATCACTGCATGAATTCTGAGAGTATGCGAGTAAAGTTAGCTCTCTTCAACATCTGGACTAGGATAGAAGAAATATTGGATATTCAGATCTGAAATTAGTTCTCGTATCCTAAAATAATCACTGCCCCTGCCTTGAGACGAGGTAATCGGCTGTGCTGTGAGTTCCCTTGGTACTGTAGTTGTGAGAAATGGACTAAGTCTAGTTTACCGCTTTGAATTACTGTCCGTATATCATAGTGGACATTGTGGGTGTTATTGTGTAAATTTGTACTGTCTCTTTCTTTCTTTTTTTTTTTTTTTTTACATGCTACTTGATCTTTTAGATTGATTTTATATGTGTATTTGGCTTATTATTTATCATATTGCTTTATTGTTATTATTCTGCTCATTTGAAGCTTAGTTTATACATGTGTTTAGTTATCAATATGTGTAAAGTTTATTAAATAGACTGTATCACATTAATTAAATAAATAAATAAATAAAAATAAATATTACTTCATGGACAAAATACATACATTGATCATTTGAGAAGGAATGTGTGCCAGGAATAGGTAGACATACCTAATAATGACCAATTTGAAATAAAATGAACTATAGAATGAAGTGCAAGAAACCAGACCTTTTTAACATGTGGAATTATACCTTGGACATGAACAACATACAAAGCAGAATCTACAGAAAACGAGCACAAGTCAATTCTGCGCGTCATTCCACAGTTTCTGTTCACAATTGAAAAATGTGATTTTAATATGCATGAATGGCCTTGAAAAAGCATTTTTCAACATGAAAGAGAACCTGGCAAAATACACAAGTTTTTGATTATCTCACAAGTGGCGTGTCAGCACTTTTGGGCCTCAAAGCAAAGCTTGTTCCACAAAACCCGGAACCCTACTCCCAAACCATCCTAAAGGCGGCCACAGTGCCTCCAACCTTCAATGAAACAGTGTTGTTACCCGGAGCTGGCGCACAATACATCTCTATCCAGACATGCTTCTGTGCTGTAGGACCACTTTGGTGCTGATTTCTACAGTGCAGAACCTGAATAGCATACCATTACTATGGATCTGTCCTTCAGTGAACTCATCCTGAAGGTGTTGCTGTGCATCCAGCCCCCAAGCCGCTCAACCCATGTAGCTGAGTAAGAACTGGGCGGAGCTTGTATACACTGCTTCTGTCAAGTCAGGTGCAGCTTCGTGGGTTGCACTGTATTCCAAGGGTCTGTTGGAGTCCCGTTGCATCCCCAAAAAGGAGTCAACTTACCTTACGGATACCTGCGGAAAACACAAATGTAAAACAATTGATTCTGAAAATGTGAACTATCACCCCAAGCGTTGCCGCGGATGTGCATAAAGACTTTTGGGGTGGAATTTTGGAAAATACCACATATCCATTGACAATAATGAAAATCAGTCAGATGCATGAATCCAGCAGTTTTGCATACACAGTCATTTATACACAGTCCATTCTGGGTGTTATTATTCTTATCGCCCACTGTCTTGGGGACCAGAGTGCCTGAACCAAGCTGGAAACTGCATCAGACCAAACAACCCCTATAAAGACACTGGAGTTCGTTGGGCCATTTCCAGTGCATAATTTGTAAGAAAATATGTGCCAGGGAGAGGCTTTGCTGGGGGTGAGGGGGCTGAGGGGGCCATGCCCCAAGTCTTTTGCTTGTAGCCCCGGATAGAAGCTCAGGGACTACAACCAAAAGGCTATAGCTAGCCCTAAATTCTGTCAGTCCCGACATTAGCTTAGCCCCCGATCTTTTCCAGACCCAGCAACACCCCAGGGCCCAAATATTTTCTAGCCCGCTTGCGACACTGTGGACGGGCAGTTCTCCACCATTGCTGTGACCAATCACAGCTGCTCCCACAGTGTTGACACATTTGGGGCTAAACTACAGCTGGCACCTTCAGAATCAATCTGAGGCGGAGACAATAAGTGCTGGGGCTCAGAAATAAGTGCCAGGGCTGAGCCCTGGCAAACACCCCCGCAAATTAAGCACTGGACACCCTTTCTCTTCCAGAACTGAGTCCTTTTGACTCCCCAGAGACTGGCTGTCACTTTTCATGGCTACCACCTGGCTAGCTGTCATCCTCCCCAGGCACTGCAAAACGTCTCAGCTCCAGTCTGCCCCCTGCTGTAGCTCGGCCCCTCTGCACCTGCCCTGTCAGGGCCACCCACCCCCTTCACTCATACGTCTTCTGACTCGTGACACGACGCAGAATGAATTAAGTAAACATTTGCTAACTCAACAAACTAGGTCTGCAATGTGTCTCCATTTTCATCGCTGCGTGTATTCCGGTTCTAGCTGGCAATACATTAATTTGGGAGATGAAATTAGGAAAAGTGAAAACCCCACAGCACCCCAATTAGAAACATTGCCCAACGCTTAGATTCCCGGGCGGACTCACGTTTATGGGGTGCCATGTATATTGCTCTGTGGCTTTGCTGAGTTGTTCATCTTGGCAGAGAATGAAGGTGGCTATTTATTTTCGTGCTCTCGAGTCCAAGCAGGCGGCTCAGAAGCACAGAAGCCTAAGAAAATATGAATTGGGTGACTTGCGTTTTCCGTCAAAAGTGTCCTTCTTTGAGGGCGCCACACGTCACCGCGCATGCGGGACGTGAGGCGGATATAACACACGCTACAGCTTCCCCGGTTCATGTATAAGAATTAAAACAAATATGCATACGTTAACTTGATATCATCTTTAGATTAGAAGGTAAAATGTAAGGCATATTTTCTTTGCTAATGGAGCGGCGAGTCATTATTCTATTAAAGATACCACAGTCAATATAAGGCTGTTAATGTCCTTTGCTTCTCGGAGCACTAAGAGCAGCGAAACATCTACAAACTGAGCCCATTGCCGTAAACATGCAAGGCCCAACCAAGGCTCAAGTCCCCCAAAAAGTGAGGGAATTGTGACATATGCAGTGGCGGGTGACGTCACGGCAACTGAACGTATCCTAAAGTGAAATATGCACATTTCGTTCAGTTTGTCTCTCCCAAATGAAGAAAGTGCACAGGGCAAATAAGCATTTGCAAAGAGTACGTATTTCCCTATAGCATTGCTGGCTGAGTAAGAAAGTAGTGCGTCTTTTATGTCTAAGAAGCTCCAGCAAAACATAGCAGAACACCAAGACAAGATAGTTTACACTTGCTTGATGAGCAATTCGAGTGGTCTTGTTGACAGCATGGTTCTTTTTTTAATTACGTGAGAACAGACGGGGCAGTGTCCGTCCTTTGAAAAAAGTGAGCCCAGACCAGTAATCTCGCATGGTCACAACTTGTGCCCTGGGAACAACTGGAGTACAAAAAACATCATATGGGCCACTTGACCTCTATAACCAACCCCAATCGCTGGCCTTGCACACCTGTCAAGTCCCATCTGAGCCCAGCTCCATTTTTGATGGTAGCTAGCCAACTCAAAACTATTTTTTTTCGTGATACCGGCAACTCCCACCATTAGTCATTGGACAATAGCTCTGGCTAAGGGTGTCCCCATTAAGACGCCCTGGCTCTCTAGCTCCCTCTCATGGACCCCAGTGTTACTGCTGTGCCATATTGGCTCTTTGTTGTCTATCTACTAGCCTAGCGTCAGGTGCTGGCCAGCAGCGGCGTGCCGCAGTGGCGTGCCTCCTTCTGGTTCAAGCACCTGGTGGTGGCACTCTCAATCCAAAGTGGTACCGATGCCCATCTGCATTTGTTAAAAAAAAATCATTGCTTTTAACATTTATTTTAAATACCCTTTGTTCTCGAAATAAATGAGGAAGTAATAGAACTGCGCTGACCTTATGCTACAAAGAGACAAGACAGGGAATCCTGTATGCAGCCCAACTGTCTTCACAGCACATAAGTCACTGTTTCAAACAAGCATCTTCTGAATAAAATGTGCAAGCACCTATGCATTATTAATACAATGCTTTCATGTCAACAAATTAGACACACCAAAGACTAGTCAGCTTTAGTAGCTAAAAAAACAGATTCACGTGATAGAGGCATTTGAATTGGAGTACACACAGAATGAGGGGCTTTGGATTGCTAATGGCCCCTTCCCAGTGGCAGTGACTTGACTGAGAAGGGGCGCGTTTGCACCCTACATTTCACACCTGTGTGTCTGCTCCCGCCCAGTAATAAAAGATAAGACTTGAAAGAAACAGACTTGGGGGGAGACCTGGCGACTGTGAAGCCCTGGGGTGGCTTTACCATCACATCATGTGAGAGTCCTCCATTGGTGCCAGAGTGCATTATACAAAAAAATAATACTTTTATTAGGATTTCACAGAGGAAGACATCCTTGATTTAAACTTGTAAACAGCACCCTTTTCCGCATGTTGATGGACGAGGATGCCTAGCGCACAGCAGTTCTGGTGCTACCAGCAGGGTCAGGATGCTTGCAGCCGTCCATGTTTGGTGGTATTTTAAGGTGGCCTCCAACGGGAAGCTCTGGTTGCTCCTGTTGCCCAGTGGTGTTCTGCCGCGGGTAGAGGTGGGTGAGTCAGGCAGTGCTTGGGCTAAATGGCTGGCTTAAGCTTGCCTTCAATTTCAGAACAATCGCTGGAAGACACAATGCGATTCCCAACGGCTGACAGCAATAATACATGTAAATTGGCCCCGGCCAGGGAAACGTGGTCAGCATCTGGCTGACTCCCGGCTTTTCCATGTTTTGATCGTATGTCTTGCTCTTGCTCCCCCTCCCCTTCCCCTGGCACTTTCCCCTTCCCTCTCCCCTGCACTTGCGTGATCTTAATGTCACTTGGCCTAGTAAGATCGTTGTCCTGTCCTCCCTTTGTTCCCCTCCCTTGCCTCTTTGCGCCTTGAGGCACTTGTGTATAGGTGCGCTATCAATTACATATCACATCATATCACTCCCAGCACAGAGACTCACTCCTGTGTGGCCTACATACCTTCCTTGCTACTGCCAGACTTGAGTAGTCCTGCAGCAGGTATGGAAATCCCCAGGTGCTGCCCGCAGCCTCGCACTTCACTGGGGGGCTCTTCGGGTGCTGGGCAGAAA
This sequence comes from Ambystoma mexicanum, assembly GCF_040938575.1. Classification (NCBI taxonomy): domain Eukaryota; kingdom Metazoa; phylum Chordata; class Amphibia; order Caudata; family Ambystomatidae; genus Ambystoma; species Ambystoma mexicanum. The sequence goes on along the minus strand of NC_090922.1, from coordinate 1,446,553,180 downwards.
TGAGGAGCAGGGAAGCAATCATTTTCAGCAAGCACCAGTGGGAACATAAACTGAGAATGGGATGCGTTAGTTAAAAGAGGCATATTGTATGCCCCAACCCCCTTTTGGGTGTTACTAGTATGTACTGTGGATGGTTTGAATTTGAGGGGAGCTGGGAGCTATTTAGCTCCTGCTTGTAGCCTAGAAGAGCCTGGTTAGCTTGAAAGCAGGAGCTACGAGGAACTATATTGGCTCCCCAAGCAATTTGTGCCTTACAAACATGCATACGTGACATTAACTTTGAGTATTTGAGAATGCTAATATAGGCTAATTAGGACATATCTAGTACACATGTAAACACTATGAATCAAACTTATACAAACAGTTAACCTGTGTATTTCGTGTGGAAGTTACATTCACAGTGTGCTGGGTACACGCTCCTCGTTCTGCACTGATAGCTCCTGTCTCCTTGGTGATGTCTGACACCCAGGAGCTGGTTTTAGCTCCCATCTCAATTCCGAACCCTGCGTGGAACATGGAATATGGCAATCTCCATTTTCCCATATATTGCTTGGACGCCCTGAAATAGAAATGGAGGTCATTTTAAAATGTGCAAAGTTAGGCAAGCTGCTGTGATTGGAAGGGCTTCCTGGTTTTCAGCTCTAGGTGGTTACATTTGCCATAGTAACAGCCAGGCAGACTAGAAGGTGCCAAGTCTGGCACGTTCGTCAACAGGGAGTGGTGACTGAACCGCTGGGAATGGACATGGAAGAAAGAGGCGATAAAAGCTGGTAATTGGGGAGAGGAGAGAGTACACCATTATAAAAGCTGGAGGGAGAGAGAGCGGCGAGATGGAGAGAGAAAGAGAGAGAGAGAGAGAGAGATAAGGGACACAGAGTTCCTGAGGTGTACTGGGTAGGAGACTAATGATAACCTGCAGTGACCTGTCCCACAATTATGCTTTCCAAAAACCTAAGTATGGAGTTGGCGACAATGGAGAGCCCTCTATGAGAGTGACGGATGAAGACTACCTCACCCGGGATAGCCCCCCCCCCCCCAGATCTAACAGAGATCTACCGAAACAGATAATTCTTTGTAAAAGATCATGAAAAAGGGGCTACCCCGGGTGAGGTATGAAGGCTAGATATGTTTCAGACTTTGTTGGAAGTTGGGACCCCATTAGAGCCCATGGACAGAATAGCAGGACACATAAAGAAACAGTCCTTGACAGATGTGAGAAACAACAGTAGAAATGACAGATGTGGGAAGCAGAAAGTCCCGGAGTCAGCATCGTGCCCTCTCCAAATGAACTCTGGAGGAAGCTGTGTCCCAACTTCTCCTAACTCAGGCATATTCTTTTAGATCTTAAATCAAAGTCTGTAGTAGGGCGAGGAAACCAAACACTTAAAACTATTCTATACCATACCACGTTCTTGAAAATGTGCTAGTGAGGTATTCAAAATAAAATAAATAAGAACTTAGGTGGGCACTGAGTCTGCAGTCCATCACCTGCGAGAGTATTCAGGAGCATCTTGAAATACCAGTAACCATTGGTACGATACATACCCACAATTACTCCTGGTTCTTCTGGAAGGAGTGACAAAAGTTTATTTCCATGATGCCTGCTGCTATTTGGCAAGCCCCAAACACATGCCTACATCAAAAAATAACTCCATGCTGGTGTAGTGTCCTGGCAAGAACACAGTTAATGGAGCGCTGATGGATGGCCTAATGCGCATGCACGAGATGCACGCATGCGTGGTAGAAAGCCCGGCAAGCGTCAGTTCGCCGCAGGAGTCGACTAAAAACTGTTGAACCTGCTGGAGGCTCCATATCTTATTACAGGCCTGGGCCTGTTGTATGTGCATGTATGTGGCGTGTTCTCATTGCATGCTGTCCTCCCTTAGGAATCAAATTCAAAAGAACCTACCAAAACTAGACGATGGCAACGAGAATGGAATGTCTCTTTTGGAAATAAGGAGAGGACAGAAACCCTTGTAACGGGCACTGCAGACACAATTGTGAATTTTCACCATAATTTGCTGACCGCTGAGATGTCAGAAACTGAAGAACAAGGTAGTGCCGCAGCTTTTCACTGCCCTGGACCATTTGATATGGGTGACCAGCAAGCCCTGGGGGGAAAGATGGATTCGGAGATTCGAAAATGACTTACATGCCCACGATGAGACCCTGGATGACAAGTTTGCTAGGCGGCTGCTGGTGAACGTCTGAAGACGTCAAGACATACAAAGTCCTCAAGGAAGCATTGAGCAACTACTTCGACCCCCAGCGCAACATTGACCACAAGAGACACACATTCAACTTGGCGTGCCAAATGGCGGGTGAGTCCATGGATGCCTTCGCCACCCACCTTTGAAAACTAGTGGCGCACTGTGAATATCACAAGTTCACAAATGAGGAGGCCATCAGACTGAGGATTATAGGAGGATGTCTGTCCTCCTCATTCGGGAAGAAATAACGATTTGAACCGCTTCTGTTGGCAACGATACTACAAATGGCTACGACGGAGTCACAAGCTGACACGCAAGCTTTGCAAATTGAGACCGATAAGAATCCAGGTCGAGAACAAGCCTACCAGGTCTCGTCGGCAGCGCCCGCTCGAGTGAGGCCCACAAGCAATAACGCACCCAGATGGTCCCCTTCATTCAGAAGATGCTACCGGTGTGGCCTTTGACTTCCTCACCAGGAAGGTGTGAAATGTCCTGCCTTTGGGCAAGCCTGTGCCAAGTGTGGTAGGGACAACCAATTGGCGGTCATCTGCAATTTTCCACTTGGATGTTCGCAGGGGTACAGCTCCCTGCCATACAGCTCGTAGTCTGGCACACGCAGCAATGTTATGAGGAGAGATGCCAGCGCGAGGAGAGACCTTGTGAACACGTCAGGCAAGTGACCGGAAGATCTCCGTTGCCCTCACCATCTACAGATGGCACCCATGGGAGTATGTGTATAGGATGAACGGAATGAGCTCCGCATCGGAGGGCGACATAACATTACTAATGGGTGATCACCAGGCTAAGTTCCTCATTGATACTGGTGCCACCCTGAACATAATGTGCATATCAGAATATCGCAAGATGTCATCTCCCCCCCAGCTAAGGTAATCTGATTTCAGAGTTTTCCAGTGGGATGCGAGAGGTCCAGTGCAGAACCATAGCAAATTTCATGTATTGCAAGGGGAAGTCTCTGGAAGCAACCTACTGGGGCACACAACTGCTCTTGAGATGGAAATTGTGGCTGTGTCCTACACCATGCAACACGGACTATCAGACATGCAAGCTTTCCCAACGATGTTCGAGGGCATCGGATGTCTCAAGGGAGACCCTGTGACACTTCACATTGATGAATCCATAGTGCTCATGGCTCAGCATCTGAGAAGAATTCCAAATCACTTGTAACCTCTCTTTGAAGAAGAGATACAGTGGTTGCTGAAGGAAGGAATAATTGAACCAGGGGACGGTCTGACCCCCCCCGGGTGTCACCCATAGTGGCTGTACCCAAAGGAGGATTCTATGACAAAATATGCATATGTGTGGACATGCTGCAAGCGAACAAAGCCATTGGCGGAAGAGGCATCACGGAATGCACCTGGATGATATGATCAGCCTGCTGAACGGGGCAAAAGTGTTCTCGAATCTTGACTTGAACAAATGTTATCATCAGATCATGATACAAAAACAAATATCACCACATTCACCACACCAATTGGCCTCTTCAGATACAAGACACTCCGTTTTGGCATCTGCTCGGCAGCTGAAATATTTCAAGAGAGGGTACGGACAGTGATTAGGCATGTTGGCAACTGTTTCAACTACAGTGATGACATCCTAGTGTTTGGAACCACCATAGCTCAGTGTGATCAGGCACTTCACCAAGTATGTATGGTGCTCGGAGAGGCCAGCCTGACACTGAACAAGGATAAGTGTGTGTTTCATAAGTCTCGCCTTCAATTCTATGGACACATCTTCTCACACAAAGGCATGAGCCCCGCACCTGGAAAAGTGGGAACCATCTCCAATATTTTAACTCCTCAAGATGTCAGTGAAGTGAGGTCTTCCCTAGGGATGGCCAGCTATTGCAGGCGATACCTTCGAGACTTTGCGACAACCAGTGCTCTGCTCAGGGAGGTCACCCAGCAGGGCAGGGCATTTCGATGGTATCAGCAATGTGAGGAGGCATTCACACAAATAAAGAAGGCCATTGCATCGGCTGAACGTATGGCCTACTTCAACCCGAACATATGAACCTGAAGTGACTGTAGATGACAGTCCAGTTGGCCTGGGGACAATCCTGGTGCAACACCAAACCTGGCGAGAATCCCCCAGAATAATGATTGCCTACGTCAGCAAGAGCCGGTCAGAGGTGGAAACATGATATTCGCAACCAGAAAAGGAGGGCCTGGCTGTCGTGTGGGCTTGCAAGCACTTTCAGATGTTTCTCCTCGGCAAGCCCTTCATGATTGTGGTGGATCATCAAGCCCTAGTAACCATCTCTGGAAGTTCCAAATGCAAGATGCTGCGTGAATAGAGAAATGTGAAGTGCGATCGCAGGATTTTGACTATACAATTGTTCACAAACAGGGGAAGGAGTACAACCGAGCGGACTTCATGTTGCGGCATCCCCTCTCGGACACGTCCACCAACAAATCAATGGCCAAGGAGAATGTGAACTTCCTCACCCATCATGGGCCCCCAAGGGCCATCACACCAGAAATAATCCTGAAGCACACGGAACAGGACACTATGCTGGTGCGAATACAAGACCTGATTAGGCCTGGAAGTTGGAGAGATACATATTTCACAAACTGACAGATGGTTGACTGTGCCGTGACAGAACCTCAAGCCTTTAGGAATGTAAGAGAGGAACAGTATCTGCGGAAGGGTTTGTCATGCGAGGACACAGAATAGTGATCTTCTCGGATTTGCGGCAGCAAGTCATAGACCTAGCTCATGAATGACTCCGGGGGGGTGGTGGCCACGAAGAGGCAGGTGAGAGACGCCATGTGGTTCCCAGGACTTGATCAGATAGTGAATGCACGACTGGCGCCTGCCACCTGTGCCAGTGCACATCCAGGCCAAATAACCCGGAACCCCTAAGGATGTTGGACATGCCAGAGCTCCCATGGACTCACCGGGCAATTGACTTCTTCAGGAGAGCACATGCTGGCTAGTCATCATGGATGAGAATTTGCAATTTCCTCTAGTACACATGGTATCATCCACAGCTGCCAGTGCTGTTATGCTGGTGTTGGATGGCATCTTCTCTGTGTGTGGGGCATTCTGGAAGTCCTCAAGTTGGACAATGGCCAGCCATTCTACAGCCTGGAGTTTGTGAAATTCATCGAATAAAAAGGCATCCACCACGGTAAGGTTACTCCCCTCTGGCCACAGGCAAATGGCATGGTAGAGCGATTCATGGGCAGCCTCAAGAGAGTCCTCCACCGGAACGAGTTAAGATCTATGTCTCTCAATCAAGCCCTGTGCAACATGTTGCATGACTACAGGAACTCTCCTCATGGCAAAACAGGAAAGTGTCCATCGGAGTTGTTATTCGGCAGGATAATTAGAACTAGACTTCCGTACGTGGCAAGCGATCCGAAAGAAGATGCGGAACAGGTGCAAGAAAAGGATGCCCGCAAGAAGCAGGACATGAAGATCTATGCTGATAGCCGGAGACGAGCGAAGAGGACCAAGCGGCAGATAGGAGACAAGACACTTGTCTGTGGAAGGCAGGAAAGGAAACCAGACTTAAGATTTGATCCAGAATACCTAACAGTGTCCAGTGTCAACGGAACAATGGTGACTGCTCGATCGCCTACCAAAGTAGTCACTCGAAATGTCTCCCAGTTCAAGCTGTACAAGTGAGAGGGTCAAGAAAATGGTGAGAGAGACGACTCAGTGACCTCAGGTAGTGAGCCAGTGAGAGAAGAAATTGAGGAAGAGCCAGAAGGATGTCGAGCAAGGCTGGCCAGATGTATCAGAAGACTGATGCGTTTAATTGAAGAAATGTAAAGACAGAACTGTAAGTGACTGACTTTGTTTGTTCGACAGGGGGAGATGTAGTGTCCTGCAAGGATGCAGTTAATGGAGCCATGGAGCTCAGATGGATGGGCCAATGAAAATGCGTGACGTTCGCGCATGCGTGGTCGAAAGGCGTGATGCGGCATTTCAAATAAAGACAGTTCAACCTGCTGAAAGCTCCTGGTCTCATTACAGGCCTGTGCCTGTTGTATGTGCATCTGTGCGGCGTGTTCTCATTGCATTCTGTCCTCCCTTGTGAATCCAATTAAAAAGAATCTACCGAAACTAGAAAGCTGGTAATTTACCACACAAAGAGCCAGGACAAACAATCAGTCTATAGGAGGATAATGAACAGGGAGAACGAGAATATTGTGTCGAGGAGCAGGATATGGAAGATTCCTAGTCTCAACCAATCACATCCTGTGAGTCTGAGGTGGAGGATGATGAGCCAGGAGAATTAGAACAATGTGCAGATGAGCAGGTATGGAAGAGCCCTAGTCTCAACCCATCACATCTATTGAGCCTGAGGAAGAGGATGATGAGCCCGGACAAACGCTCAGTCTAAAGGAGGATAATGAGCTAGGAGAACGAGAACACAGTGTAGAGGAGCAGCATATGGAAGATTCCTAGTCTCAACCCATCCCATTCTGTGAGTCTGAAAAGATGGATAATGAGCTAGTGGAACAAGAATACAGTGTAGAAGAACCAGGGTGACCAGGGGCAGGTTGTAGAGGAGCAAGAACTGGAAGATTCTTAGTCCCAACCAATCACATCCTGTGAACATGAAAATGAGGATGATCAGCCATGAGAATGGGAACACAGTGTAGAGGAGCAGGTTTTGGAAAGTTTGTAGTGTCAACCCATCACATCCACTGAGTCTGAGGAAGATGGTGATGAGCTAGATAAAGATAATGACCCCTGATGGTGCAGGCATCAGCAAAAACAGGATTCATGCAAGCACTGATGCCAAGGCGGAGGGCAGTGCCATAGATACAGGGATGGGTGAGGGAGAAAGCTACTAGTCCCCACCCGTGGACAGTGTCTTTCAAACAAAACCTGTAAGATCTGTAAGTATTGTATTGTATTGTGTTTGGTTAGTAATATAGTGCTCTTCCCCCACTTGTGTGGCCTCAATTCTCTTTTTTCCTTGGTTGGAACGCCCTTGGTGACCGTAGTCTGAAGGCCGTAGGTTTCAGCCTATGGTACAGTAGGTTTCCATAATGTAACAGTCATTGATGGTTTGTTGTACCTAGATTTGGGAATATCTTTGTATTGGGAGATTTCTAGTGTTGAGAACTTCCCTGAATGTGTGAAGCAGGTTGAAAGTTGCAATGATTACTTAGTGATGGGCGTGTGCTACCCTGGCCTATTCATTGTTAGTCGTCTCTCATGTGGACCGGCAGGCGGGGGCGCGGTGAGAATGTTGTGAGTGTGCCACAGCGAAAGCTGCTGGCTTACCTGGAGTGCTTGTCGGGTGGGAGTGTTGTTGTGGGTGGGTTGATAGTGGATCAGGTGTGCCACAATGAAACCTGCTGGCTTACCTGGAGTACTGAGCGGTATGTGGTGGTGTGTCAGGGGAAAACGCTGCGAGAGCTGCCGGCCCCTGAGTTGTGATTGATGCAGGGCAGTTTATTAGTGGTGTATTCACGGGTGCAGTGGATTAGGAAAGTATTGGGAAAAGACAGATTTTAAGGGCTTTCCTGAATTTCAGGTGGTTTTCAGTGTTGCGAATGTGTAAAGGAAGCAGATTCCAGATGATTGTTGCTTGGACGGAGAAGGAGTAACCGGTAAGCCTTATGGAGCTGTGGGGTGGGATCACTAGGTGAAATGCAGTGTGAGATCTGAGGTTCCTGGAAGGTTGGTAGGGGACAATTTTGTCTCTGAGGAATTCAGGGCCGGTGTTGTGGATTGCACGATGGGTGATGCACATGGCTTTTGAAAGTGGTGCGTCAAGCAATAGTGAGCAAGTGGAGTACTCTCAGGTGTTCTATGGTGGTGTCGTGATCTGGTCAAAATCTTCCTCGGGGCCAGCCCTTTGAGAGCAAAAAATACCCAATTCAGCCCAAAATACAGGTTCTATTGTGCTGAGCAGTGATCTCACGCTAGTGACAAATGACACCTTCAAATAAGTTTTAGCATATTTATTCTAAGCAGTGAATTTCATATACATTTGGGATTCAAGTTAGAGAATATTACAGAGCATAGAGAAACATAGAGAAATATAGAGAAACATAGAGAAACACAGTCTTACGTCCCTTTAATCAGCACTGGGAGACCCTGGCCCTCATAAGCTAGCTGTAAACAATCCCCGCTCAGAGAACAGTGCTGCAGGACGCCGTCAGAGCCAATTCCGGGCACTTGACCTTGCACGAACCAAGTCCACAGGACGATCTCCCCCCGAGTCATGGGAGCATGGATATTTTATAATCTCGTGCTGCCGGTCCATGACGCACAGTTCCAGAACTTTCCCTGTGCAAAATATAGGCTGGCTCATGGAAAAAACCCAACTCTGTTAATTTCCACTGCTCCGTCTGAGCCCCACCCTGGATCCCATCTGCGAAAGCTCAGTAATGTCTTATCAGTGCCTTCCCAGAGAACAGGAAGATTAGCTTGGGGCCAGGGCTACCGTTAGTGAGGCTGAATATTCTAAGGGAAGCAGGGATGTATTAACCCCATCTGCAAGCTCTAAAAGGCATGCACTCATAGCTTAGTGTTTATAGCGCTTAAGACTGGCTATCTAAGCGCTATATAGGTGCCATAATGTTCCAAACACTCCAAAAATACCTATTAGCTACAGAGCTAGGGCCCTCTCCCTGCCTGTCTATCAACAATGCATAATGTGACCTATCACTCATACTAGGCCTGCATATTCCTTGTAGCTCACTACTGCATAATGGAAGTGCTACAACAGACTACTGTCAGCATTTTTAGCACATACTTTGAATACACTATTGGCTTTCAGCGGCTAATGCTGTCATCTAAAGCCCTGATTGGCAAGGTTGCAATTTCGTGTATCACTACATTCCACCCCTATTCAACGTGTGTGCGACAAATGCTGACTAATACCTATCAATATAGTATTTAGTGCAGTGATAAAGACCTTGGGGCTTTGCAAGAGGTTTAAGCAAACTACCTTCTAGCGGTTAGTTAGCGTGGCATGCAAGGTAAAACACTACCTAAACAAAAATGTACACAAAGTGAACAGTGACATATACCCTTGCCAAAACCTGGCCTACACAAAAATACCTACACAAAGTGAACATGGACATTTACTCTAGCCAAAACCTGGCCTACACAAAAATACCTAAATAATTATTGTATAACTGATTGTCAGTTAAAAAGCAGCATGCAGTTAAAATGTCAAGGCAATCCAGTGTAGTCTAATCTACAATGCACTATTGCATTTATGTATGGTTACCAATTCTAAAACCTGGCAGCCTTTCACTCTAAGGGCCTACCCTCCCCCTGATCCCAGGGCATTCAAACGTGACTATGGGCTGTGTGACTAGACACTCCCCCCATGTATGTGGAACCCAACCGGAAATCATCTAATTTCGTGAACAAGGTGAACCCATGGGCACCAGGTTGTCTAAATAAAAACAATTCTACTAATTTACATCAAGCATGGCATGTGTTATTCATGCAATCAAAAGCAAGCATTTTGATCCATATGTATGCCGGTAACTGTAGCTCTGCGTGCCAGTGTGTGGAGGATGGTCGCCCCCACTCAGTAAAACGCCAACACCTGCTGATTAAACAATGTTTGCCATACAATGCATCGTGTGTATTTAGCAGTCTTGTTGACCTGCCCTATGGCAGAAAAAATGTCTTCATACCTAAAATTCTGCCATCTTCAGTGTTTGCCAATACTTGTAGCAGTGTTGGGCGGTATCAATGAACCCCACTAGGCTAGAAGTTCTATAGCAGAGCTGGCATCAGAACCCATAGTGGCTAGCTTATTGTGCACAGTTTCTATGTCACAAGCATATAAAGCTCCTGCAATTAATGAATCTAGCTCCCTAGCTACGCGCACTCTAGTGATGGGCCATAGAAATGGACTCCATTTGTAGCAGCTTGGTAGTACTAAGGAAACATTGCCTCATGATAAATCTATGTCTAAGTGTATCACTGTAATAATGGAGGTGTGCATTACCAGCCTACAATTTACATGTTGCTTACTACTGGAAAATCTAACACGTTCACAGTGTCTACCTATTGTGACTTGGAGAATACCCTTCTTCAAGTGGGATATCTACCATATACAATATTAGTTTTTAGCCACAAACACCATACTACTATCCGGCAGTGGCTGTTTCATCACACCATTGTGTAAAATGCATTTAGTCAAGTTATAGTCCATAAAATCTTGGCGAGAGCACTCGCTGCAGTTCTTGGTCAGAAAAACATCACATTAAACAAATTTAAACAAATCGTTGTATCCATTCACTGAAACATTTGGGCCTATGACTTCATAGACACCAGTCATATGAGTCAGTGACAAAAGATGTCTGACAATGTGCCAGGCCAGTACGCTAGCAATTCCATGTGGATACTCATTTGTAGCGCTTTTCCAAAGAATTATTCCAAATGTCTACAATCAAAAAGGTGACTCTTTGCATTAGTGTGCTGGAGACAGCTGTCCCCACAAAAACATGAAACTGGTTGGTTTAACAAAAAACCGTGTCACACTATGTGTCATAAAATCAAACATCAAGTCAGCCATGGTTTCATTTACCTGCCTTAAGCTGGCTGTAAAAGTATCCAGTGTTTCGAAGGTTACCATCTCAAATTAGAGCTCACACACTTGGCAGCATTACTTCAATTAAGAATCTTAGCCTACGCACAGGACTTTGATGTGCGCACTCATTTTATCACAAAATAAATTACGCTCCTGCTTGCATAATCCTGCTGCCCCAACAATTCATAAATCATTCTCCTGCCTACGTGCAACGTAGAAGTTTTTTTTTTTTTCAAAAAACAAAACATCTCTGGTTAAAGCAATTCAGTTGGAAGAGTAAAACCATTTCGTTTTTTCAGATTCATCTCAAAAGGTGCATTTAAAAACCATTTTTCAATGTGTTAGCATTCGAGTGCTGTGTCACACAGCTGTTTGTGGTGCATGATGTTACAGTCCACAACTCATTGTCCATAGTCCTTTAAACAAGAAAGGCAAGCCATGTCAATTAAGTTATTTCCAGCAACTGAATCATTTGAATGTGTAGCATCAAATATTTGATAATTAGCCAAGTCTGCACCGTGCCAGTTCAGCAAAAGTTATTACTCTGTTGGACACCTTTCGCAGGTTGCAGAACAAATAGCAGCATGGAGTGCAGTGCAGGACACGTTTAAAGTTGACTCGCATCTCGCAGTAACTCGCATATTCTCTTAGATCAGTGTCACCCACATACTGCACACATTTACGCCAATAAGGACACCCTATTGTCTTGCTTTTTTGCCTAGGCAAAATACAAACAGAAATGTTAGGATTTCATCAAAACTTCAATATCATTATTCTTCAATATCGGCGTTATCCACCCCTTCCCTGAACACCACCCCCATCTTCAGAAGTCTCACCAGGTAACTACACACTTTGTCATTGCTACTGCAATTATTTATCACCCTTCTGCATGTTATTGGGGGCTTATTTACATTCAACCATACGGGGTGTAACTGCCTAATCACAAACTCATTTGTGCAATGCGATCATAGTTGGTCAATGGTACCTCAGACTGATCTGTGATTTTTACAAAGGCCATATAATAAGTACCCAGGTCGCACTTCTCAATGGATCAATGGTTTTCTTTGTCACCAAAGCGATCACGACTGCCAGGCGCCAACTTGCTTCCAGTGTCTCATGATCTTGATTTAGTTTGCCCTGCTGGCATCACTCCATATTTCAAAGGTAAAGTCTTTCAGTCCAATACCGCCTGCAGTTGCACAAGCAGCTTTGTTTATTTTTCTCCATACAGCTAGTGTCTTTCAAGCCTCTGGTTTTTCACTTGTCATTTTCTCAAAGGGTGTTTGCTGTTTCTTGGACCACCCCTTTGAGCGCAATAGTCTAAGTCAGTTTCTTTTGTTGCTTCAACAAATCATTCATTCTTGCACTAAGCCGTGAGGCTTCTGGATCATGGCTAATGTGCAGTGTTCATGTTGTACTCCAAAGCCCCGCTCTGCATGTTGTCTCTTGCAAAACGGCTAAGCACTTTTGTCAGTTTTGCTTCCATCTGGAATGCCATAATGTCTTTGTCAGTTACTCCATCCCTGGCAATGTAGCTTGTAGTTTGCCAGATGTGTATTTTCTCTTCTCAAAGCGCCTAGAGGTTTCTTCTCCAGTGCACAGCGCTTTACTTCAGTTCACATCACATGGTGCATGGGAATGCAGCTTGCACAGCAATAGCGTTTCATTTCACATCACATCACATGGTGCATGGGAATGCGGTTTGCACAGTAATGTCTGTTGGAATGGGCAGCTGTCTTTTCTTAGCCCATTCACAGATGCACAGGTTCCCCAAATGTTCAGATGTGATGTGCCCGTCTGCCATCCTGCATGCAGCGTTTGTTTTCCTTCCAGTGTTACTGGGCAAATTCTTTACTTCTGATCAGTTCTGTTATTGCATGCCGTCATAAAGTCTCTTTTCTGCCTTTGCACCCCCTTCCTCAGTTTTCTGCTCACTGACGGTCTTTTCACAGGGGAAGGAATGCAGGAATGTCATTGTTTATCTTTCGTGTGCACCTGGCAGCGCCATGAGCACGCAGCAAGCTTATCTCTTTGCTCTATAACTCTTACACTGTGGCGGCTTCAATGGAAAGGCACTCGTTTCAGACAGTTCATACAAATTAACTCTTTCTTGCACTGCTTTTGTCCAGCAACTCAGAAAAGCTCTCATATCTGAAGCATCATTTCACTAAACAGAAGTGCAGTATTCTGCTTTTGTCTGCCTTCCTTTCGCGCACCTCGCCCAAGACAGCTTCAAGGCACAAGCTCTGCGCACACAGCAAGACTCTTATTTTCAAAAGAGGCACTTTTCTTGTCATCAGATTCTACTCCATGTAATTTTGCAAAATGTCAAAGCGTCTTTAGCCTGTTTTAAACTGATTAATGTCTCATTTAAAAGCATACGTTTTTTTTTTCTCTTCTTCTTCCTCGTAGTTTTGTATTTTTGCTTCACAAGCGCAATCCAATGCAATGTGCGATTTTTCAAGAGAACCCGTAACCTACTAAATCTTTGTGCTATCTTATCACACACAGATTTTTCATTCTGTTGTACCATTGCCAGAATATAACCACTTATTTCAGTGCATTTAAAAATAAAAATGCCATGTTTAGTGCAGCTCCCTGCACGGTTTTTTCCTGCAAGAACAACCCACACTCCCTATATTGCTTGTGGGCTGTTAAATGTGTCAACAACATTTTTCACCATATACCACAGTCAACAGGTCACTATTTCCAAACATGCATCACTTATAAGGCAACAGTACAAATCCATGGCATAACGTGGGAACAGTCAAAAATACTCCAGGGGCAATTTAGAGGCAATTTAGAAAAATATAAATTGTTTTTTCTCCCCCCAAACCATTGCAAACTGATTCTGCAATTTCAAATCAATACACAAAAATCGAAAATCCAAATAACATTCACTCACTTTCTTTTTTAAGTGAGTCTCTCACCCATTATAAGCATGGCACAGCTTAAAATGCAATATAACCATTTTAGTGTGTTTCCTTAAAAACAGAATTCGCCACCACTAGCACATGGAATTTACAGTTGCCAAAAGAAAAAAACAAACCCTTTAGGCTCTCAGCACAGATGTTACTCTTTCTCCTAAGCACGGCTCATTCCCCACGTTATTTTTCAGGAATGCCAACACTTCAAAAGCATACATCAAAAAAGCGAACCTTCGCCTCCGAACATTACAGCCCCCCACTCGCTAGCACACTGGGGCTGAGTCAATGGTTAGATTACTATTCACAATTTGCATGTCAAATCCTTGCAATTATTTTTCCCTGCCCTCATGACAGAATAGAGATGAGAACACCGTCTCACTTTGCATTTCAAATTACAAATTTAAACTGGAGAAACCGCATAATAAAATTCTTTTCTAATTGAGCATACATCTTTCTTGACCATTCATCGGAGCGCTTTAAACAAAGCCATTTCCCGCTTGTTTATCGCCTTGTACTCCCTTGGCTCCATTCCCAAGCAATAAGTCAGTCACGACTGATTTACTGAAGGGAGTCTTAACCACACAAGCTAACGGCCACGGCAAGCCGACACAACGCTGCTGTCTTTTGAAGTCTCAGAGCTGCAGTGAGACCCCCAAGGAAATGCGACAGCCTGCTCTTCACTCTACACTGTGTTCTCTCACACAATTTGTCATTTCACAGCAAGGCACTGCTCTTCACAAATCCCACAAAGCTGCCACCAAATGTCGTGATCTGGGCAAAATCTTCCTCGGGGCCAGCCCTTTGAGAGCAAAAAATACCCAATTCAGCCAAAAATACAGGTTCTATTGTGCTGAGCAGTGATCTCATGCTAGTGACAAATGACACCTTCAAATAAGTTTTAGCATATTTATTCTAAGCAGTGAATTTCATATACATTTGGGATTCAAGTTAGAGAATATTACAAAGCATAGAGAAATATAGAGAAACATAGAGAAACACAGTCTTACGTCCCTTTAATCAGCACTGGGAGACGCTGGCCCTCATAAGCTAGCTGTAAACAAGCCCCGCTCAGAGAACAGTGCTGCAGGACGCCGTCAGAGCCAATTCCGGGCACTTGACCTTGCACGAACCAAGTCCACAGGACGATCTCCCCCCGAGTCATGGGAGCATGGATATTTTATAATCTCGTGCTGCCCGTCCATGACGCACAGTTCCAGAACTTTCCCTGTGCAAAATATAGGCTGGCTCATGGAAAAAACCCAACTCTGTTAATTTCCACTGCTCCGTCTGAGCCCCACCCTGGCTCCCATCTGCGAAAGCTCAGGAATGTCTTATCAGTGCCTTCCCAGAGAAAAGGAAGATTAGCTTGGGGCCAGGGCTACCGTTAGTGAGGCTGAATATTCTAAGGGAAGCAGGGATGTATTAACCCCATCTGCAAGCTCTAAAAGGCATGCACTCATAGCTTAGTGTTTATAGCGCTTAAGACTGGCTATCCAAGCGCTATATAGGTGCCATAATGTTCCAAACACTCCAAAAATACCTATTAGCTACAGAGCTAGGGCCCTCTCCTTGCCTGTCTATCAACAATGCATAATGTGACCTATCACTCATACTAGGCCTGCATATTCCTTGTAGCTCACTACTGCATAATGGAAGTGCTACAACAGACTACTGTCAGCATTTTTAGCACATACTTTGAATACACTATTGGCTTTCAGCGGCTAATGCTGTCATCTAAAGCCCTGATTGGCAAGGTTGCAATTTCGTGTATCACTACAGGTGGGCAGGTTAATGGGCAGGCGTGCTGCTGCATTTTGGATTCTTTTGAGTTTCCTTAGTTGGGATGTCGGGGCTCCTATCTAGAGGCAGTTTGCATAGTCTAGGTGGGAAAGGATGATGGAATTGATGGCTGAAAAGAGTTGGGATAGGTGAGGTAGAGAAAAATCCACCTGAGGATACGTAGGTGTAAGAAACAGGTTTTGGATACGCTGGTGGTGTGTGTTGGGAGAGGGATAAATCTGAGTCAAAACCGCATCCAAGGTTTTTAACCACGTTTGAGGGTGCCGGTGCTTGTCCTAGTGATTTGGGCCACGGGATTGGTTGGGGGATGAGTGATGTTTTACAGCAGACTAGGATTTCAGTTTTCCCAGGGTTGAGGATGAGGTGGTTGGTCGTCATCCAGTGATCAATGTCAGAGAGGTACGATGACATGTCCGGGCTGCCAGAGCCTTCGGAGTTTGGGATTTTGAGGATGATCTCGGTATCAACTGCATAGTTGTAGCAGGTAAGGCTATACGAGTGGATGATTGTGGGAATGGGTTGTATGTAGAAATTAAAGATTAGTGGTGACGTGGATGCTCCTTGGGGGACACCTTTACAAACTGGACATGATATGGATGTGAACTGGTCGAGGTGCATGATTTGTGACCGGTTAAAGATGAAGAAAGAGGTCCACAAAAGGGCTGTGCTTTTGATTCCTAGTGTTTGTAGTCTGACTAATAGAATCGAGTTATCGATAGTATGGAAGGCTGCAGATAGGTCTAGCAGGATGAAAACCGTGCAGCCGTCGGCGTTGGCTGCTCTTTTTAGGTTGTCCCAGATGGCGACTAGGGAGGATTCTGTTCACCCTAGGGGTCTGAAACCTGATTGTGCTGGGTCTAGGAGGTTGTTGGCTTTGGCAAATTGGCCAAGCTGTTTGTAGGCTTCGCAGTCAATCAGTTTGCTGATGAAATGCATATTGGAGATGGGTCAGTAGTTTTGGGGGAGGAGTGGGTCAAGACTCGGTTTTTTGAGAATGGGTTTGGTGTAGGATGTTTTTAGGGCTTTCGGGAAGGATCCTGATGTGAATGAGTGGTTAAGGATTGCGTGTGCAATGTTACCTGCAAAGGTGGAGGTTCGTATTTTTTTGAGCATTGAGGGTGGGCACAGGTTTTCCGGGGAGCCTGACAGGCTGGCTGCTACCAGCGAGATTAATTCTAAGTGTGTGATGAGATAGAAAGAGTCAAAAGAAGATTGTGATTGTGGGGGAATTTGGTGGGGGACTGCGGGCGAGTGGGCAGTGGCGGTAAGATATTTTGTTTAGCGATGATGGCGTTGTGTCTTTCGTTGGCGGCATTGTAGAAGGTGAGCGAGAGTGTGTCACGTAAGGCTCGGGAGCTTAGAATGGACAGGCGCAAGCATGAGGGGGAATCGAATTCTGCTATGATTTTATGTAGTTCCTTACTTGGGGTGGGAGCATTTTGGATTCGGTTCCCATAGAATGATTTCTTGCTTTTTCTGATTCCCGATCTGTAAATTCTGGTTGTGCTTGCTAGGTTGGTTTTGTTCTGGGCTGATGGGTCGGCTGTCCAGGCCCGTTCCAGGTGAGGCTTGAGGGTTTTGAGAGGTTTGAGATTGGGGGTGAACCACTTCGGTATTAGTCCAGATCTCTACAAGGCACGTTTTGATGGGGTCATGGGTTTGAGGGCATTGGTAAGCCTGAGATCAAAGTGAGTTGAGCGAGTTGCGGAGTGAGAATTAAAGATCTGGGGTGATTACCACTTTGTTCCATAGTGGGAAAGTAGAAGGGGTGGTTGGTGGTGGACGTGTGGGGCGTTGGTCGCTGACCACAGCAAAACATCAATGTGTGGTAGCCAGACCACCAATGACAGCACTTCAACACATTCCCAGTCTGATGCACATTGAAGGGCATTTCTCGGTCCACCATGAAAAACTAAAGTGTGGCATTTT
Organism: Ambystoma mexicanum; assembly: GCF_040938575.1. Classification (NCBI taxonomy): domain Eukaryota; kingdom Metazoa; phylum Chordata; class Amphibia; order Caudata; family Ambystomatidae; genus Ambystoma; species Ambystoma mexicanum. The sequence goes on along the minus strand of NC_090922.1, from coordinate 1,446,535,769 downwards.
TTCATCCAGGTCAAACATGAACAACACCTTGCCATCTGCACGGGGTGGAAGAAACCTGTTTTCCAGGAGAAGCCTGGGCTCAACTTGGGTGCCACGTTGTTGCAGCCCCACGTGATCTGGCACCATGCACAGGAGTGGAATGAACATGCAAGACCTTCCCTGCAGCCCTCCACCCAGCAGCCAATTGCCATTGAACCCCAAGCACGTTCTGTCACCCCATAAACTATTGCTGATGCACCAGTATTGTCCCGGAGGCCAAGCCCCTGCTCCACTCCCTGCACTGAAACTAGGCGCCAGGTCAGTCTGATGGAGGTGTTTGAGCATGGACACAAATATCACAGGAGGCATGCAAGTGCGTGCTGTTTTCCGTCAGTTCATGAGTAAAAATGATCACCGCTGGGACGTTTACAGTCAAAGTTACCTTTCACACAAAGGGTGTACCAAAGTTATTGGGGTACAACCAGGGGTGTTGCTAGGTCTGGAAAAGACCCGGGGCTATGCTAATGTTGGAACAGGGGGCTAGCTAGCCATTTGGCTGTCGCTCCTGAGATTCTATCCGGGGCTACAACCAAAAGACCAGGGGCTATAGCCCCCTTAGCCCCCCCCCTAGCAACGCCTCTGGGTACCACCTTATCAAATGGGGCAGGCCCTAGATTTGTCTGAGAGCCAAAACGTTCTCATTTCCATGGACATGTTCCCGAGGACCGAGCATTGAGTACAGGGCTGTAACTGCACACCAGGGTCATCGTTACGAGTGTGACACTAAGGGTAAAACACGTGCTGTTTATAAATACTCCACCAGTTACTGCTCCACATTGCAGCATCAGGAAATACCAGAGGATGCAAATGTCCACTTAATGAATGTGGTAATTATCACATACTGCATGTGATAAACAATGGATGCAGGAACTTCACAATATTGCATCTAGTGTTTACCTCACAAGTCAGACTTCCCACACAAATAACAACATATTTAGCTCCAACATTTACCTCCTGCTAAAAGTAGATGGTAGTGACTGCCAGCTGAGGTTAAATGATACACAGATGCAGCCCATCAATCCTGAAAAGCTACAATAGGCCCACCCCAACATCCCACATCACACACCACCACACAACTAGGCGGAGCTCTGTCGCTCCACATTTGAGGATAGGAGCAATAGGGCCAGCAACAGAGAGCTCTAGAGGTGACAAGGAGCCTGCAGAGGCCACCTATCCCTAGGGTCAGACTGTCCCCCTGGGCACCAACAGACACCCAAATCCTAACTCAGTATTGCCTGTGGAGGTGCTTCACCCATGCAGCTTCTAGAGGACCTAGGAAGTCAAATTAATATACACACAGCCATACTCCTACCGAATTGAGCCGCAGTTTCCGTGACACTGGCACGTACCATAACCCAATCTGCATGTTGCATGGCATGTCACAGCCAACATCCCAGGTATTGCATGCCCTTCTTTGACATGCCCCTTTTCACACCAGACACCAACCACCACATATGCATGCTTCTAATGACATCAAAAGGCGTTTCCATGAAAGCTTCAGATTCCACTTCATAGGTGCCATGGACCACGCACGCGCACACACACCCCTCCCCTCCCCCCCTCTCTCTCTCCCCGCACTGCCCCAAGACCATAAAAAGAGGACAACATACCTGAACGTTAGATAAGCTCATTAATGAAAGAATTAGGAGCTGATGGAGGGGGTAGATGTCCAGATGGAAGTTTAGTGATATGGATAAAGTGAGATGCCCACATGGAAGTCTAGGGATATGGATAAAGGGGGATGCCCAGATGGAAGTCTAGGGATATGGATAAAGTGGGATGCCCACATGGAAGTCTAGGGATATGATAAAGGGGGATGCCCAGATGGAAGTCTAGGGATATGAATACAGGGGGATGCCCAGATGGAAGTCTAGGGATATGGATAAAGTGGGATGCCCACATGGAAGTCTAGGGATATGATAAAGGGGGATGCCCAGATGGAAGTCTCGGGATATGGATGAAGGGGGATGCCCACATGGAAGTCTAGGGATATGGATAAAGTGGGATGCCCACATGAAAGTCTAGGGATATGATGAAGGGGGGTGCCCAGATGGAAGTCTAGGGATATGGATAAAGTGGGATGCCCAGATGGAAGTCTAGGGCTATGGATAAAGGGGGATGCCCAGATGGAAGTCTAGGGATATGGATAAAGTGGGATGCCCACATGGAAGTCTAGGGATATGATAAAGGGGGATGCCCAGATGGAATTTTAGGGATATGGATAAAGTGGGATGCCCAGATGGAAGTCTAGGGATATGGATAAAGGGGGATGCCCAGATGGCAGTCTAGGGATATGGATAAAGTGGGATGCCCACATGGAAGTCTAGGGATATGATAAAGGGGGATGCCCAGATGGAAGTCCAGGGATATGGATAAAGGGGGATGCCCAGATGGAAGTCTAGGGATATGGATAAAGGGGGATGCCCAGATGGAAGTCTAGGGATATGATAAAGGGGGATGCCCAGATGGAAGTCTAGGGATATGGATAAAGGGGGATGCCCAGATGGAAGTCTAGGGATATGGATGGAGTGGGGTGAGAGTTCCCTAGAGGGAAATCTGGGATGGGGGTGTCCAGTGCGCAGTCTTGGATAGTGACGGAGGTGGGCGACCAGGGGCAAGTTGTACCCTTATATCCCTTTCCATCATTCGCATAGCCGTGCAAATGCCTCCAATAATTGAATATCATTGAAACACATGTGTGTGCTACCACTGGCATGAACACTTTCCTCCATCCCAACAGGTGATGCAGGATATCTCCTCTTGACGTGGCGTCTGACTCTATAGCCAGAGGAAAAGCGCTACAGTGAAGCCCATGTTCAGACTTGCAGCACCATCAAGAAGCGTTTACATCGAACTGCCAGAGTGCTGATGTATTTGCCACGAGTGTGGTCACATTGTGAAAGTGTGCCTCATGTTACACCATGTATGCACCAGACAACATGCCCAGGAGAGCCTCCCTCCAGACAGCGATGAGGAATAGGAGGAGGGGGGCATATACAGGAATTACCAATCAGATGAAAAGGATGGGCAGCTCAACAGGCAGCAATTGGTGGGCAGCTTTTCAATCTGCTGCTAGGATCACCATTGCTCCTCTGAACACTGGGGGTGTGCGGTCGCCTCTGTATCATGTCCAGCTGCTCTCTTGCATGGATTCGCAACAAGGGGGCACGTGTGATGTCCGAGGAAAGTATGATGGCGGGGAATGTGACAATTTCAGAGGAACACCATTTCGTGGTATTTGTAGTATTCTGGGTGGGTATCAGGTAATATTATCCCCACCAATAATGTCCCCATATATATGGTCGTGGGGTAAGGCCATAGGCGATATCATTAGTGGGAATTATTTATGGGGTTATTGGGACGAGGGTCCCAATTAAAATAATTATGGGGGTTGCGGGAGTGTCTCCCGCCGGTATCACGGCAAAAATATGGCGATATTTTTGTATGGCGATATTTTATATTATATTTCAGAAGCCTGTACATGAAGGCGGTGGAAAACCTGGCGAAGGGTGGCATGCAATGCAGCATGTGGACGAGATGCTGCGGCATGCGCCTGGAACAGATGAGGCAGGGAATACACCAGCTTGAGTTGAAGGGAGTTGGCTGTGCTGACACGTGTCTGCATGTGTTGTGTTCTGCCTCCAGCAGTAATACATTATGAATGATGGTGCCTATGTCTAGGAAATACTGGGTGCTGTATTGGCAACCTCGTGTTGCCCATGCTAATGGACTGGCCCTGGGAATGGGCCACCCACCACCCTGTTATTGCCATGCAACAGAGGAAGACACCATTACAATCAATACATTCTAGCAATTCTATAGATAGAGATCTGAATAGAATATACATCGGAAATACCTCCAAGGTTATAAGGAAGTTTACACAGGAATGTGAGCACATTTTATTGGACATAGACAATAGTGTCCATAGTTTTAAGGTAAATCTCCAAAAGACCATAGAAAAACTAAAACTGTATGATTGGTAGCAGCAATTGTGTAAATTACATAAATGTAAATTATATTAACAATATGTGAAATTCTGGAAGCCATTGCAGTAATTACCAACATATGTATCACTCTATCCAAATAAACGCTACGGTTATGCCTATATATGATTTCGCTTTAACTTGTTAGGTACTTTGGGAAGGTAGAGGCCTATTCGTGGCTTGGGCCTTAAATATCGTACTTGTGGACTGTGTAAAGACCCTCATAACTATGAGCCACTAAGGCATCTCATCTGATACAGTAGGACACTCAGCACGCTTCGACAAAGGAGGTTTGGAAGATGTGTGCAATGCCCTAGTAGAGTCATGCATGGTCCATTTTCATGGAGGGATCCAATACATAAATGACCCTACTAGGGTCATACGTGAGAATGTATGGTCCAGGCTCATGGAGGGATCCAATACATACATGACCCTAGTAGGGTCATAAGTGAGAATGCATGGTCCAGGCTCATGGAGGGATCCAATACATACATGACCCTAGCAGGTTCATAAGTGAGAATGTATGCTCCGGGCTCATGGAGGGATCCAATACATACATGACACTAGTAGAGTCATAAGTGAGAATGTATGGTCCGGGCTCATGTAGGGATCCAATACATACATGACCCTAGTAGGGCCATACGTGAGAATGTATGGTCCGGGCTCATGGAGGGATCCAATACATACATGACCCTATTAGGGTCATGCGTGAGAATGTATGGTCCGGGCTCATGGAGGGATCCAATACATAAATGACCCTACTAGGGCCATACGTGAGAATGTATGGTCCAGGCTCATGGAGGGATCCAATACATACATGACTCTAGTAGGGTCATAAGTGAGAATGTATGGTCCAGGCTCATGGACGGATCCAATACATACATGACACTAGTAGAGTCATAAGTGAGAATGTATGGTCCAGTTTCATGGAGGGATCCAATACATAAATGACCCTACTAGGGTCATACGTGAGAATGTATGGTCCAGGCTCATGGAGGGATCCAATACATACATGACCCTAGTAGGGTCATAAGTGAGAATGCATGGTCCAGGCTCATGGAGGGATCCAATACATACATGACCCTAGCAGGTTCATAAGTGAGAATGTATGCTCCAGGCTCATGGAGGGATCCAATACATACATGACACTAGTAGAGTCATAAGTGAGAATGTATGGTCCGGGCTCATGTAGGGATCCAATACATACATGACCCTAGTAGGGCCATACCTGAGAATGTATGGTCCGGGCTAATGGAGGGATCCAATACATACATGACCCTATTAGGGTCATGCGTGAGAATGTATGGTCCGGGCTCATGGAGGGATCCAATACATAAATGACCCTACTAGGGCCATACGTGAGAATGTATGGTCCAGGCTCATGGAGGGATCCAATACATACATGACTCTAGTAGGGTCATAAGTGAGAATGTATGGTCCAGGCTCATGGACGGATCCAATACATACATGACCCTAGCAGGTTCATAAGTGAGAATGTATGGTCCAGGATCATGGATGAATCCAACACATACATGACCCTAGTAGAGTCATACGTGAGAATGTATGTCCAGGCTCATGGAGGGATCCAATACATATATGACCCTAGTAGGATCCAATAGCTTATTTTGCTCTTATCACATTTTTTAAAACAACTCATGATCTTTTAAAAGAGGATTTCTATATCGAAAGCTTAAGACATTGATGAATTAATCACTAAAGGTGTTACTAAAGAGGATGCATTTTAGTAAATGTATATTTTTGTAATGAATGTTTTACAGTGTTTATGTGCAAGGCTATTATGCATGCACGTCTATGCAACAAGGACGAGCATACTCGCCCTTGGCACTTAAGGGTATTAATATGTGGGAATTATTGTGTACGTTAAGATTTATTTATCAATTGTTAGGTTCATTTTTTTGTTAAATGTTTCTTGAAAAATGGGAGACAAATAAATAAATAAAAACAATCAATAAAGCAACCCCAACATAAACCCTAACCTATCCAGCCAACCCACTAAATCAACCCCAACACACGCCATAACCAATTCAGCCCACCCACTAAATCAACCCCAATACAAACCTTAACCTATCCAGACCACCCACTAAATCAACCCCAACACAAATCTTAACCTATTCACTCCACCCACTAAATCAACCCCAACACAATCATTAACCTATTCACTCCACCCACTAAATCAACCCCAATACAAACCTTAACCTATCCAGCCCACCCACTAAATCAACCCCAACACAAATCTTAACCTATTCACTCCACCCACTAAATCAACCCCAACACAATCATTAACCTATTCACTCCACCCACTAAATCAACCCCAATACAAACCTTAACCTATCCAGCCCACCCACTAAATCAACCCCAACACAAATCTTAACCTATCCAGCACACCGACTAACCCAACCCCAACACAAACCTTAACCTATCCAGCACAACCACTAAATCAACCCCAACACAAACCTTAACCTATCCACCCAATCCACTAAATAAACCCCAACACAAACCTTAACCTATCCAGCCCACCCACTAAATCAACTCAAACACAAACCTTAACCTATCCAGCCCACCCACTAAATCAACCCAACACAAACCTTAACCTCTCCAGCTCACCCACTAAATCAACCCCAACACAAACCTTAACCTATCCACCACACCCAATAAATCAACCCTAACACAAACATTAACCTATTCACTCCACCCACTAAATCAACGACAATGCAAATCTTTGCCCATCCACCCCACCCACTAAATCAACCCCAGCACAAACCTTAACCTATCCACCAAACCTACTAAATCAACCCCAACACAAACCTTAACCTATTCACTCCACCCACTAAATCAACCCCAACACAAACCTTAACCTATCCACCCAATCCACTAATTCAACCCCAACACAATCCTTAACCTATCCCGCCCACCCACTAATTCAACCCAACACAAACCTTAAGCTATCCACCCGACCACTAAATCAACCCCAACACAAACCTCAACCTATCCAGCCCACCCACTAAATCAACCCCAACACAAATCTTAACCTATTCACTCCACCTACTAAATCAACCCCAACACAAACATTAACCTATTCACTCCACCCACTAAACCAACCCCAACACAAACCATAACCTATCCAGCACACCCACTAAAAAAAACCCAACACAAACCTTAACCTATCCAGCACAACCACTAAATCAACCCCAACAGAAACCTTAACCTATCCAGCCCACCCACTAAATCAACCCCAACACAAACCTTAACCTATTCACTCCACCCACTAAAGCAACCCCAACACAAACCTTAACCTATCCACCCCACCCACTAAATCAACCCCAACACAAACCTTAACCTATCCAGCCCACCCACTAAATCAACCCCAAAACAAACCATAACCTATCCACCCCACCCCACCCAATAAATCAACCCAAACACAAACCTTAACCTATCCACCCCACCCATTAAATCAACCCCAACACAAACCTTAACCTATCCAGCCCACCCACTAAATCAACCCCAACACAAACCATAACATATCCACCCGCCCCACCCACTAAATCACCCCCAACACAAACTTGAACCTCTCCAGCTCACCCACTAAATTAACCCCAACACAAACCTTAACCTATCCACCCCACCCACTAAATCAACCCCAACACAAACTTTAACCTATTCACTCCACCCACTAAATCAACGCCAACGCAAACCTTTGCCCATCCACCCCATCCACTAAATCAACCCCAACACAAACCTTAACCTATCCACCAAACCCACTAAATAAACCCCAACACAAACCTTAACCTATTCACTCCACCCACTAAATCAAACCCAACACAAACCTTAACCTATCCAGCCCACCCACTAATTCAACCCAACACAAACCTTAACCTATCCACCCGACCACTAAATCAACCCCAACACAAACATTAACATATCCACCCCACCCACTAAATCAACCCCAGCACAAACCTTAACCTATTCACTCCACCCACTAAATCAACCCCAACACAAACCTTAAAGTATCCGCCCACCCACTAAATCAACCCTAACACAAACCTTAACCTATCCAGCCAATCCACTAAATCAACCCCAACACAAACCTTAACCTATCCAGCCCACCCACTAAAATAACCTCAGCACAAACCTTAACCTATCCAGCCCACCCCTTAAATCAACCCCAACACAAACCTTAACCTATCCACCCCACCCACTGAAACAAATCCAACACAAACCTTAACCTATCCACCCCACCCACTAAATCAACCCCAACACAAACCTTAACCTATCCAGCCCACCCACTATATAAACCCCAATGCAAACCATAACCTATCCACCCCACCCACTAAATCAACCCCAACACAAACCTTAACCTATCCACCCCACCCACTAAATCAACCCCAACACAAACCTTAACCTATCCAGCCCACCCACTAATCAACCCCAACACAAACCTTAACCTATCCAGCCCAACCCCCGAAATCAACCCCAACACAAACCTTAACCTATCCACCCCACCCACTAAATCAACCCCAACACAAACCTTAACCTATTCACTCCACCCACTAAAGCAACCCCAAAACAAACCTTAACCTATCCATCCCACCCACTAAATCAAATCCAATACAAACCTTAACCTATCCACCCCACCCACTAAATCAACCCCAACACAAACCTTAACCTATCTACCCCACCCATTAAATCAACCCCAACACAAACCTTAACCTATCCAGCCCCCCCCACTAAATCAACCCCAACACAAACCATAACCTACCCACCCCACCCCACCCACTAAATCAACCCCAATACAAACCTTAACCTATCCACCCCACCCATTAAATCAACCCCAACACAAACCTTAACCTATCCAGCCCACCCACTAAATCAACCCCAACACAACCCTTAACCTATCCAGCCCACCCACTAAATCAACCCCAACACAAACATTAACCTATCCAGCCCACCCACTAAATCAACCCAAACACAAATTTTAACCTATTCACTCCACCCACTAAATCAACCCCAACACAAACCTTAACCTATTCACTCCACCCACTAAATCAACCCCAACACAAATATTACCCTATCCACCCAACCCACTAATTCAACCCAAACACAAACCTTAACCTATCCACCCCGACCACTAAATCAACCCCAACACAAACCTTAACCTATCCAGCCCACTCACTAAATAAACCCAGACACAAACCATAACCTATCCGCCCCACCCACTAAATCAACCCCAACACAAACCTTAACCTATCCACCCCACCCATTAAATCAACCCCAACACAAATGTTAACCTATCCAGCCCACCCACTAAATCAACCCCAACACAAACCTTAACCTATCCAGCCCACCCACTAAATCAACACCAACACAAATATTAACCTATCCACCTCACCCACTAAATCAACCCCAACACAAACCTGACCCTATTCACTCCACCCACTAAATCAACCCCAACACAAACCGTAACCTATCCACCCACCCACTAAATCAACCCCAACACACACCTCAACCTATCCATCCCAAATACTAAATCAACCCCAGCACAAACCTTAACCTATCAACCCACCCACTAAATCAACCCCAACACAAACCATAACCTATCCAGCCCACCCACTAAATCAACCCCAACACAAACTGTTACCTATCCACCCCACCCACTAAATCACCCCCAACACAAACCTTAACTTATCCACCACACCCACTAAATCAACTCCAACACAAACCTTAACCTATCCACCCCACCCACTATATCAACCCCAACACAAACCATAACCAATCCAGCCCACCCACTAAATCAACCCCAACACAAACCTTAACCTATCCACCCCACCCACTAAATCAACCCCAACACAAACCATAGCCTATCCAACCCACCCACTAAATCACCCCCAACACAAACCTTAACTTATCCACCACACCCACTAAATCAACTCCAACACAAACCTTAACCTATCCACCCCACCCACTATATCAACCCCAACACAAACCATAACCGATCTAGCCCACCCACTAAATCAACCCCAACACAAACCTTAACCTATCCACCTCACCCACTAAATCAACCCCAAAACAAACCTTAACCTATTCACTCCGCCCACTAAATCAACCCCAACACAAACCTTAACCTATCCACCCCACCCACAAAATCAACCCCAACATAAACCTTAACCTATCCACCCCACCCACTAAATCAACCCCAGCACAAACCTTAACCTATCCAACCCACCCACTAAATCAACCCCAACACAAACCATAGCCTATCCAGCCCACCCACTAAATCAACCCCAGCACAGACCTTAACCTATCCACCCCACCCACTATATCAACCCCAACACAAACCATAACCTATCCAGCCCACCCACTAAATAAACCCCAACACAAACCTTAACCTATCCACCTCACCCACTAAATCAACCCCAAAACAAACCTTAACCTATTCACTCTACCCACTAAATCAACCCCAACACAAACCTTAACCTATCCACCCCACCCACAAAATCAACCCCAACATGAACCTTAACCTATCCACCCCACCCACTAAATCAACCCCAGCACAAACCGTAACCTATTCACTCCACCCACTAAATCAACCCCAACCCAAACCTTTGCCTATCCACCCCAACCAATAAAGCAACACAATGCAGCCCTCCACTACCTACCCCCTCACTGAATCAACCCCTGCACACACACACTAACTCCACCCACTGAATGAACACAAACACCCACCCACCATCCGCCCATTGATTCAAACCCAAGCACACACCTCCATCAGCAACCCCTCATAACAGTGTTATAGAGTCATCACAGTCGACAAGCAGGTGAGCTGAAGCGTGGTGATTGGGACAGTTGTGCTGACCACTGAGGAGGAGTACCAAGCAGGCTTTTGGGGATGGGATTGGGTTCTGATTTACTGGAAAACTAAAATGGATTATCATCTGACCTGCCCTCTCCAGTATGCCAGACAGCATCTGGAACCTGTGCAAAGATGCCTCTATGGCATCCCTTGTCCTCTGGCTTTGAAGTATGACTGCCTTGGCCTGTGAGTCATTTGAAGCACACAGACACCTATCCTCTGGAATGTAATTGCTTTCTTAATGTCCTCCAGGACTGTCAACTGCCTTGAAGCAAGTTCCTCCTGAAGGTCCTGTCTGGCCTCCATTTCCCGAAGGCATGAGAGGATTGCTTTATGTTGGGCCTGGTGGACATCATCCAGGCTTGGCATGGTGGGCCTATGGTTTGCAAAGGGTCTGCACCCTGTGCCGATATATCGACTGCATGATAACTACCATCCATATCTGTGTCATCAGTATGGTGACGATTGTTTTCCAGAGGTATGGTACTAGTGGCGAACATCTCCTTGGTGCCTGAGCCCACATCAATCCTTTCTTCCACGGTGTCCATTGGCACCAGTTCCTCAGATGGAAATGTATTTATTTATTTATTTATTCGTATTTGTTAAGCGCACAGAATCAGCCCTGAGGCATCGTGGCGCTGGTTACAGAAATAGCGAAACTTAGTTACTGTTAAGAAAGGATGAAGGCCTTGCCTATGGCAAGGGGTAAAGTGCACAGAATTGCACAGGGAACAACTTAGTATCTAACAACGTGCATAAAATACCCAAGGCTTGTGTATGTATAACCCAGGAGTGCAAATAAAGTATTACCAATATACAATAAAGGAATGTAGGGTAAACACTTAAGACCTCCTTATAACTGAAAGGAAAGTCTGCAAACTCTTTACCCACTATGCTCTTACAGATACTGACAGCGCTAAACCCACGTAGCGGGCAAGCAAGTACAGATTCTGTGAACTGACACTCTGTAAAATACTGAATAAGGAACATTCAAACAGTACTCACGAGGACCGGAAAGACCACTAGAATGTCAGTAATATCACGAACCCTGTAGATCAAACAGGAACCCAGAAGGCTGTAAAAGCAAAGGGTTAAAGATAACAAAATACATAAAACCTTAGTCAGGGGAAAGTATGAATTGTGATGTTAACTAGTGAGGAAAACAAAAGGGGATACACACTGGAACATGTTACAACAACACCCACACCTAATATTCGATGGAAAGTAAATGCAGAGGTGCAAAGGAAAATATGGAATGGACTCTGAATGAAGTAGGATCAGGAGCAGGGGAAACGCTATTACAAAAGGAAACCTATCCCACCCAACCAAGGGAAAAAGGTAGTAAATAAATACTACTAAGGTAAGATTAATGCATCAAGCTTTTCAGTAACCAGGACAGCATAAAGAGACAGAACGCACCGGAAACCTGGGCTGCAACTAAGAGTTAAGCACAGAGAAAGGCTGTCTGCAGACAGAGGAAGACAGAAAGGGAAATTCAGAAAGCATAAACCAATTAGCACATAATCCGAAATCCAGGGCAGAGGAACAAGATACAGGAGCTAAGGAACTGGACACAAAAGCTAGGGACTGGAACTAGGTACAAGGCACAGAAACCAGGAACAAGGAACAAGGAACAGGAGACTAGTCACAACAGGAACACTGCTACAATGACCAGCGCCGGACTGAAGCAAACTGAGGCTTTTAAAGCTGCTAAACGAGCACACCCCTCAGGCGTGCCGCCTGCTGCACCTGCAGCCACAGGTGTTGCCTATCCTCCACCCAGGCTTGTGCTGCAAGGGAGGAGACGAAGCAGTGAGCCAGGCATTCTGGGAAGCAGGAGGTGAAGCAGTGAGCCAAGGCATTCTGGGAAACATAGTCATTTGATTTAAGTAACATGCTGGCTGCCAGAGAGGAGATGAAGCAGTGAGCCAGGCATTCTGGGAAGCAGGAGGTGAAGCAGTGAGCCAAGGCATTCCGGGAAACATAGTCATTTGATTTAAGTAACATGCTGGCTGCCAAAAACCTGGAATGGATCCGGAAGGGAAGTAACTTGGAATATAAGGGTTTAACGTTCGCAATTCATCAGAACACTGTAGCATAGGGTTCGAAGGAAATGTCCAGTAGGGAATAAACCCCAAAACATGCCCCCAAGTGACGGGAACGGGAGCGAAGGGAGCGAGCCGTGACACTACACCCCCTCCCACGGCCGACTCCAGGCGGCCGTTACTCGCACAAAACGTCCTCTTTCCACGACAGGAGCGCTTCGTCTTCAGAAGTGGCACTGACGGAGACGATGACCCACGGGCAGAAGCAGAAGGACTGGAGTGAATAGAATCAGGCCGCAGTCTATAAGAGCCATAGGCAGGTTTTCGGTGAGGAAGAGACTCATGGATAGAAGAAAGGCATGAAGGACTTGCAGGACCTGAAGCAGATTTGGAAGGTCCAGGAAGCTCAGTCTCTGGAAGCGAACACTTATACCATATTGAGGAGGGAGGCAGGCTGGTGCGACATGCTTTGGACAATGATTGATGCTCTGGTAGCCCCCCTGCTGTGAGCGGACACACTGGAGGTGAGAAATCAGCAGGTTTCAGGAAACGTTCATGTTCAGACAAAGAAGGTGGCGGCCGAGGTAGAGGTTCGAATCTTCTCCCATCATCCATTTGAGTAAAGGCCTGTGGTTGAGGGTGACCAAGGTTCAACTGCATCTGTCCCACGCCTTGGGGACCTGGAAGTCCAATGGGTTGTACGAGGTTGGCACTCCTGATGTCAGTCATGTAGCCACCTTGTTGCTCATGGAACACAACCGCAGGAACGTTTGGCATACCGATAGGAGTGATAGACGCAGTACGTGGCACATCAGGCACATTCGCAGCAGGAGTAATAACGGGCACATTTTGAACTGCAGCAGTAATGTCCTTCCTTTGGCTACTAGCACCCGAATGGTGCAGCAGTTGGGGGGCCGTGCCCGTCCCTTCCTTCAGGCTCATGTGTGATCCGGCAACAAAAAGGCTGTCAAGCGGCTGATCCAAACCGGTCCCCAAATGTGAACCGTCCAGCCCGTTATCCTGGTTGGCTACTTGTTCGATGTCTGGGCCATGGCGGATGGTATCCGTCTCCCAAGTGTAACACTCCAGGCAAGTCCAACGACCTTGCATGTAAGACTCTCCCGAGTCGTGATCCAGCTTGATGTTTCTGACAGAAGATTCAGACTCAGATGTAGCATATGCGGGAGGTGCTGATTCTACAGTCAAGCAGTTGGGAGTATTAACTTGTGTAAGAGGCAGGCCTTCTGGTGATCCTCCTGAAGCATAAGAAGGGCAGATTGGACGTTCATCCGTAAATGGTTGTGATTTAGGAGGTAGCTCTGAAGTAGATGAATCTGCAACACGATCAAACAGAGCAGACAGGTGCACCTCCGATGTTGGCAGCGAGGCTGAACAGGATACAGGTTTTTCATGAGCTGGAGCCAAACTAGCAGTAGGTTCAGGGACCGAAGACAGGCACTCAGGATGTGCTACCGGAGGCTCCGTGGCTAAAGGATAATCTGCTGGATGAGTCACTGTAGCCGAAAACAGGCATGCCAGAGGAAATTCAGAGGCTGAGGGCATGCAAGCTGGAGCCGTCACGTTAGCTGATGACAAACTTGTCAAAGTCTTTGACTCTGACCACGTACATGGTGAAGGCTCTTGAGTGATTGGCAGACATAGCAATTGTTCATTGATTGAAGACACGTTAGACAATGATGACTGCAGAGCCGTGGACTGGATAATTGAAGAGTCAATGGTTGTAGGAGGACAAACAGAAGTCCCAGAAGTCAACAAATACATTTGTGGCTCAGGAATGGAATGCCTCTTTAGGGCGGTTGACTCCTTGGCACCAATAACAAAAGACTGAACTGTAACCATGCCGTCCCTCTCCTTAGTGGATGACACAGAGTCTCTTCCTTTGTAAGAATCAAATTCAACCAGAGGGATCACCGTAGTAAAGTCTCTGTTAATCAGGATTTCGTCGAATGTCCATTCCTTTGTCTCAACTTCTAAAGGTGGCAGATTATCAATCAACAGTTCAGGAATCGCCTGCCGGGTCTTTGTTTTAGTATACTGTGGAATGAGTTCATCAAAACAAGAATTATGTACTGTCTTTGATTGTTCATTGTGACATAATTTGGCAGAAGAAGGAATGAACACAGAGGTAGCATCGTTTTCCACATCAGCTTGAATGTTTACTTCAGTCTCAGCAGCTAGATCAAGGGCAGAACCTAAGCCTACGGTAGTGACTGATTCTGTGTATGCCACCATTGTGGATAATGTTTGGGAACCAGAAGTATGTATGTGTTCAAACTCTGAATTATGACTGACTGCTACAGAGGAAATCTTAGGTAAAGGAGTGACTTGTAAATCCTCAACTAATAGCAATTCCTGACAAACGGTAGAACGTTTGTCAGAATCTGTGCTCTGAATAAGTGCTGTGCAAGAAAGAGGACTTTCACTTCCAATAGATCTTTCATATTGACAAGTATCATGACCTACTAAAACCTCCTCACTCAGAGATTGAACAGTCTTCACTTCATCAACGGATAAAGTTTGAGGTGTAGTCAGAAAAAATCGTAAAGTTTTATTCTCCTCTAGTAAACTGATGTATTCTCGTTTTAACTCCTCAAATTCAGCTTTTAGCATGCCCAGGCTTAACTGTACATCCCTATTAGTAGGCACAAGGGAAGGCATGGTGACATCAGGGCTGGATCCTACCCTAGTCATACGGACGTTTACTGATTGTAAATTGTGATTTACTGCTTGTAAGTCTTGTGATCTATACTCTCTCTTACCGACTTGGTCTGTGTTACCCCTAAGTAAACTACTGACATCAGACATCTTGATATTAGGGACTACAGTAAGTACTTGTGCAGAGGAGTAAGCAGTTGACTGAGGGCTGAAAACAGAAGATATGTAATGAACCCCTTCATTCTTTATGTTTGAATCATGAAACTGTTCAATCTGAGGTAAAGCACAACCGGAATCATGGGGTTCAACAACAGATGTACTCGTATTTATTAAATCTAACAGTGTATTATTTTCCGCTGCTAAGGCTTGTGCGGACATATCTGGATCGAAATTAAAGACAGAACTAGGATCAGGCAATGTACGATGGGCCATCCTATGGAAAAAATACTCAGCACGTAAATACCCATTTGTATCAAGGAGTTCCTTTAAGTCAGGATCAATGATTTGATTGTCACAGGAAGACTTAGTGGAAACTTTCTGTACTAACTTGTTAGTGACCGTGCTGCCTTTCTTTCTTAAACTGGCCCTATTCAGACGGGAATAATGGCTGGTCATTCTGTTAAGAAAGGAAGAAGGCCTTGCCTATGGCAAGGGGTAAAGTGCACAGAATTGCACAGGGAACAACTTAGGATCTAACAACGTGCATAAAATACCCAAGGCTTGTGTATGTATAACCCAGGAGTGCAAATAAAGTATTACCAATATACAATAAAGGAATGTAGGGTAAACACTTAAGACCTCCTTATAACTGAAAGGAAAGTCTGCAAACTCTTTACCCACTATGCTCTTACAGATACTGACAGCGCTAAACCCACGTAGCGGGCAAGCAAGTACAGATTCTGTGAACTGACACTCTGTAAAATACTGAATAAGGAACATTCAAACAGTACTCACGAGGACCGGAAAGACCACTAGAATGTCAGTAATATCACGAACCCTGAAGATCAAACAGGAACCCAGAAGGCTGTAAAAGCAAAGGGTTAAAGATAACAAAATACATAAAACCTTAGTCAGGGGAAAGTATGAATTGTGATGTTAACTAGTGAGGAAAACAAAAGGGGATACACACTGGAACATGTTACAACAACACCCACACCTAATATTCGATGGAAAGTAAATGCAGAGGTGCAAAGGAAAATATGGAATGGACTCTGAATGAAGTAGGATCAGGAGCAGGGGAAACGCTATTACAAAAGGAAACCTATCCCACCAAACCAAGGGAAAAAGGTAGTAAATAAATACTACTAAGGTAAGATTAATGCATCAAGCTTTTCAGTAACCAGGACAGCATAAAGAGACAGAACGCACCGGAAACCTGGGCTGCAACTAAGAGTTAAGCACAGAGAAAGGCTGTCTGCAGACAGAGGAAGACAGAAAGGGAAATTCAGAAAGCATAAATCAATTAGCACATAATCCGAAATCCAGGGCAGAGGAACAAGATACAGGAGCTAAGGAACTGGAAACAAAAGCTAGGGACTGGAACTAGGTACAAGGCACAGAAACCAGGAACAAGGAACAAGGAACAGGAGACTAGTCACAACAGGAACACTGCTACAATGACCAGCACCGGACTGAAGCAAACTGAGGCTTTTAAAGCTGCTAAACGAGCACACCCCTCAGGCGTGCCGCCTGCTGCACCTGCAGCCACAGGTGTTGCCTATCCTCCACCCAGCCTTGTGCTGCAAGGGAGGAGACGAAGCATTGAGCCAGGCATTCTGGGAAGCAGGAGGTGAAGCAGTGAGCCAAGGCATTCTGGGAAACATAGTCATTTGATTTAAGTAACATGCTGGCTGCCAGAGAGGAGATGAAGCAGTGAGCCAGGCATTCTGGGAAGCAGGAGGTGAAGCAGTGAGCCAAGGCATTCCGGGAAACATAGTCATTTGATTTAAGTAACATGCTGGCTGCCAAAAACCTGGAATGGATCCGGAAGGGAAGTAACTTGGAATATAAGGGTTTAACGTTCGCAATTCATCAGAACACTGTAGCATAGGGTTCGAAGGAAATGTCCAGTAGGGAATAAACCCCAAAACATGCCCCCAAGTGGCGGGAACGGGAGCGAAGGGAGCGAGCCGTGACAGTTACAACATAAAGGCATAAAAGCATGCAGGTTTAGACAACAAAACATTAGCAATGTGTGTATGTTTGGCTGTGGTAGAGGGAGTTTAGTTAAAGAGAGAGGTTTTGAGTTTTTTTCTGAACGCTGTAAGGGAGCTTTCTGCTCTTAGAGTGTGAGGGGGATTGTTCCAGAGTATGGGTGCTATGTAGGGGAAACCCTGACCTCCCGCTGTAGTCTTGTTGATACGTGGTACAGTGAGTTGGTTGGTATAGCAAAGTCTGGTAGGTTTGGATGAGGGTGGTCTGTGGAGAGTGTCTGAGAGATATGATGGTGCGGTGTGATGGATGCATTTGTGGGTAGTGGTCAGAACCTTGAAGGTGATACGTTCTTTGACCGGGAGCCAGTGAACAGATTGTCTTGCAAGTGAGATGTGTTCCCTTTTGGAGATGCTTAAGGCTGATCTCAGAGCGTTATTTTGAGTGACCTGAAGTTTGTTTAGGTTATTTTCAGAGGTGCCAGCTAGGAGCGCGTTACAATAGTCAAGTTTAGCACCTATGGTAGCTCTTGCTATTGATAGACAGTTTTCTTTGGTAAGGAATGTTTTGATGGCGTTGATGAATTTGGAGCTTAGTGTGGATGTGGAGACAATGGCACTAACTTGTTTATTCATGGACAGGGTTGCATCAATGTAGACCCCTAGCGTTTTCACAGAAGATAGGACTGGGATAGTGCAGTTGTCAATGTTGAAATTGACATAGAGACTATCTAGCCTGGCAAGTGTGGACTTTTGGCTGAGGATCAGGATTTCAGTCTTACCCGTTAAGACATAGGCCCTTAGTGGCCATCCAGGCTTGAAAAGTGGCGTATATATGTTTTAGAGCCAGGGCGTCTGTGTGGTATGAGCCAGTTAGGGGGAGAAGCACTTGGGTGTCGTCTGCGTAGTTAGTATAGGCGATCCCAAGTGCATTCAGTTTATTGAAAAGAGGCTTTGTAAAGAGGTTGTACAGCGTAGGTGCTGTACAAGAGCCTTGTCGGACACCGCAGTGTATTATGGATGGTGTTGCGTTGGACATGTTTGAAAAGACTTTCATGGCCCTGCCTTCTACAAAGGATGGTATCCATGAGGTGGCTTGGTCTGAGAAATGTGCTGAGTGCGAGAGGTGTGAAGTGAGGGTCTTGTGGTCCTCTAGGTCGAATGCCACTGAGAGGTCAAGGAGGAGGAGAAGGGCGGGTTTACCTGTGTCCAGTATCTTAGTTATTTGGTTTTTAAGGTCCAGCAGAGCAGTCTCTGTTCCGTGGCCTTTGCGTAATCCTGACTGTCTGGTACCTAGGATGGAATTTGTTTCAAGGTATACTTGGATTTGGCTGTGTGTCACTTTATCTAGAATTTTGAGAAGGAAAGGGGCTCGCGTTATAGGTCTGTAGTTGTCAGGCAGCATGGGGTCGAGAGTGGGCTCTTTTAGAAGTGGGCACACCCAAGCTTCTTTGAGACTGTCTGGGACGGAGCAGGTCTTGAATGAAGCATTAATGAATGCGGTAATGAGTGGGGCAAGTGGTTCAGCGCAGTCCTTGATTAACTTTGGAGGGCATGTATCGCCTTTGCAGGTCGATGGTTTCAGATGTTTCAGGATGTCCAGGACTTCTAGTTCTGAGACTTTGTGTCATGCACCAGCCCTGGAGAATAGCTAGTCGATGGAAATACTACTAAGATGGCGGTCGGTTCCGTTCTATCTATGGCGGCCTGCTCAATTCTATCGGTCTAGTCATTTTCCAACATGGCCGACATAGTCTATAACCAGCGGCCCATAGCAACGCTCTGTGCGTTGTATCGTTCCCGTTACGTGCCTAGCAAGTCGTTCTCGGCGCCTTGCTTATCAGTAGTGCCTTGCGTTCAAATCCTTTACTTACCCACCTATTCTTTCCCTACACGGGAGGTGATTTCAGGTTTTCAGGTAAGGTGATTAGGGTCTTATCTTCTGTCCTTTCATGCACAACGCACTCTACCCAGCGTTTTCCATGTAAGTATTTTTTCTGTATTTTTCACTCAGCCGGCGCTTCAGCGTTAGTGTTTCGCTGTGGGCATTTTCAACTGATCTTACTATTCTGTTCTTTTCTTACCTCTTTATTTCCTCCTTTCTTCTGTGGTTCCGTTCGTAACGCTTTCTTAGCGTTTCGGCGAACCGAGACCTCCTTCCAATCAACAACTCTGCCGATATAATCATCGAGCAAGGAGCGGACATTCATACTACATGTCCGGAGCTCTGCGGCTATAAGAATCAAGATCTCCATGTAATAGCCGGACATCAGTGTTCCACGGACACCTGAATACTGATCGGGGTTTTTTGCCAGGAGGCTTTTTCCCCATTCTTAAGGGCGTGCTCCTCAGGTATCCCCTTGGTCTGTTATCAGCCAGATCACGGAGGCTGCCGAGGGAGCGCGTCCATACCTTCGACAAAAGAAAAAGGAGAAGAACCCCGCCGAAGGAGAAAAGGTTAAGAAGAAGAAGAAGGCTGGAATAAAGACGGAAGAGGTCCAGGAGAAGACAGGTGAGGAGGAGTTGGGGAAGACAGAGTCGAATCGTGACAGTATACAACGCCAAGAAGACACAATGGCATCACCAGAACAGATTCAAGATATGTGTAACGCCATACAGAACCTCCGAGTTGATATGCAATCATTGCACGCGGAGAACCTTCTTCTACGACAACAAGCAGCCTCTAGGGAAGTCAGTAGAGATGATTTACCGCCAATGCCATTCACATTTGGAAAGTACGATGGAAACCCTAGGCATGTCAAAGAATTCCTCGATGCTTGTACAGTATATTTTTCCTTCCGACTTCGAGCTTTCGAGTCTGGAAGGGCCAGAGTTGGGTTCCTCATAGCCAACTTGACAGGAAGCGCCCTAGCATGGGCGACCCCTTTGGTAACCAACCAAGACCCTTTGGTTAACGATTATGCCCAGTTTATACAAGGTTTCAAGAACCGGTTTGAGCGTTCTGAAGTGCAGTATTCCAAATATGATGCCTATCTTGATGTCAGACAAGGAAGTCAAGAATTACAGGGTTACGTTGCACAATTCCAAACACTGGCGGTATCAGCGGGATGGCCGGATACAGCACAACAAACAATATTCCGGAGAGGGTTAAATGAGGAACTGAAGGACGAACTGGCTAGAGCAGTACGTCCCAACACCTTTCAAGAGCTGGTTACGCTAGTCCTACAGATTGACTATCGTCTGCAAGAAAGACGAGCAGAGAAGAGAAGAGGAAGAGGATCAGCGCCACGCTACAGCCCGCCTTCAGGAAAGAGGGAAAGACCTATGTCGGAAGAACCTATGCAAATAGGGGCAACCAGGGGACCGCTAACCAAGACTGAAAGGAGAAGAAGACAGGAGCTCAATCTTTGTATGTATTGTGGTTCATCTAATCACATGCTTAAGGATTGTACAGAGATCCCCTCTAAGAGACAGGGAAACACCAGACCCCAGGGTTTTGCAAGGGAAGCCATGGGGACCACCATACAAACCCTTGCAACCTCACAAGACCCATTAAAGAAGGAATAGAGGACAACCGTCTGATGGTATTCCAGCTGTCTGTTTCCTACAGTCTGAGGCAGAACCTATCGGTTTTGACAATGCTTGACTGCGGAGCAGCAGGAAACTTCATAGACGCAACTTGGGCTCAGGAAAATCAAATTCCACTAAGGAAGAAGGACAGACCAATACCGGTCGAGGGAGTGGATGGTCGTCCACTCTCATCAGGACTCATTACCATGGAAACAGAACCTATAACAGTAAGAATGGATCATCATGTCGAAACCCTCACATTCGATGCTATCAGAGCCGCTCATTTTCCGTTGATATTAGGTATTTCATGGTTAAGAAGACACAATCCCAAGATTGACTGGACTAACAACAAGTTAAGCTTCGACTCAGAATACTGCCGGGAACACTGCATGAATACTATGGAATTCCAGAAGGAGATACATTCCGGTCTCCCTACTACTCAATGCAATCTCTCAATATCCTCAATACCTAGGCAGTACATGACTTTCGCTAGAGTGTTTGAAGATATCAATCCCAGACTCCTCCCACCTCACCGCCACGAGGACTGTAGTATAGATCTAAAGGAAGATACCTCCTTACCCTTCGGCCGAATGTATCCACTATCCTTATCTGAAAAGGAAGCATTGAAGGAGTACCTCAACTCCAACTTAATGAATGGGCTTATTCGATCATCAAGGTCCTCAGGAGGGGCATCTTTATTCTTCATATCAAAGAAGGACTCCAAAGAATTATGCCCCTGTATTGATTACCGGGGCTTGAACAGCATTACCATCCGAGACAGATACCCAATGCCGCTTATCAGAGACATACTGGAAGCCGTCAGAGATTCAAAGATATTCACCAAGCTCGACCTCCGTGGTGCATATCATCTGTTAAGAATAAAGAAAGGAGACGAGTGGAAGACCGCTTTCAGGACACCGCTGGGGTTGTTTGAGTACTGTGTTATGCCATTCGGACTGGTAAACGCCCCAGCGGTATTTCAGAGATTCGTAGACAAGATCTTTGCCGACATGTTATACATATCGGTAGTCATATACCTTGATGACATTCTGATCTTCTCTCCATCCTTGGAGGATCATCGGCTACATGTGAGCGAAGTACTTCGTAGGTTAATGGAAAATCAACTTTTCGCCAAGCCTGAGAAGTGTCTCTTTGAGACCACAGAAGTACCCTACCTGGGATTTATATTATCAGAGAAAGGTATCCGCATGGACCCCAAGAAGGTGTTGGCCATAGACAGATGGCCAGAGCCCTCGTCTGTCAAGGAGATTCAACGTTTCCTAGGTCTGGCGAACTTTTACCGTCGGTTTATACCCAACTTCTCTGATCTGGTATTACCCATCACAACACTTCTCAAGAAGGGTATAGTATTCCAGTGGGGTTCGGCGGCTCAAGCAGCATTCAAAACACTAAAGGGACTATTCGTCGCTGCCCCGGTTTTGGTTCAGCCCGAGCAGGATAAACCATTTATCTTGGAGACCGATGCCTCGGGAGGTGCGTTAGGGCAGTCTTGTTACAGGAAGGAAGCAAGGGAGAAGAACACCCTATCGCCTATTACTCTCGCACCCTAACCGGAAGCGAAAGAAACTACTCAGTTCTGGAAAGAGAGTTATTAGCAATGCGGGCCGCCTGTCAGGAATGGAGACATCTGTTACAGGGAGCCTCTCACCAATTTGTGATTCGTACTGACCATAGGAACCTCAAGGTTCTCCAACAGATGGAATGCCGGAATTCCAGACATGCCCGTTGGGCCTATTATTTTTCAAGCTTTGATTTCCGGATCACCTACATACCAGGATCCCAGAATAGTGTGGCAGACGCGTTATCACGAAGCTGGTTGGAGGAAGATCTATCGGAGGTTAAGAAGGAGAAGATTCTGTGAGAGAACCACTTTCGTACAATTGCTAACCTATTCCTTGAGAAGGTTCAAGGTGAACTCAAGGATTATGCTCAGGAAGAGAAACAGTCATACCAATTGCAGGAACGCGAAGGGTTGTGGTTTCATCATTCCGCCTTGTTCTTACCCACCTCCGATCTTCGCAGACAGGCCATCAGCTTTTGTCACGATCTGCCCTTGGCTGGACATAAGGGGGAGAAGGCCACATTAGAGTTGGCGTCCAGGAGTTTCTGGTGGGCGTCGATGCGAAGAGACATCATCTCTTATGTGTCGACGTGTCCCATCTGTGCCATCAATAAGACCCCTCGCCACAGACCACTCGGACTCCTACATCAAGCTAAAACACCCACACGCCCCTGGGAGGACCTCTCATTGGACTTCATAGTAGAACTTCCGGTTTCCCAGGAGAAGAGGGTGATCCTAGTCACAATTGATTCCTTCACCAAGTTAGCTCATTTCGTAGCTCTCGTAGGAGTTCCTTCAGCCTCAGAGACCGCTACAGTCTTCCTTCGCGAGATCGTAAGGTTACACGGTCTACCACGGTCCATCATTTCAGACAGAGGAACGCAATTTACTTCTAAATTTTGGAACGCGCTATGTAACCAGTTGGCTATACAGAAGGCGTTATCCTCGGGATATCATCCCCAGTCCAATGGACAGACCGAAAGACTGAACGCTAGTTTAGAACAATACCTTCGCTGTTTCTGTAACAGGGAACAGGACGACTGGGCTGCTCTGTTACCAATGGCAGAGTTCGCTTATAACAACACTTTTCATACGGCGATTAAGATGAGTCCTTTCAAGTGTACCTATGGTTATGACCCACATCATCTAGGAACCTTATCTTTCAGCAGCCAGACCACAACTCCCGCCTTGGAGAGAATGCTGATGGATCTCAAGCGTACTCACAAGGAAGCCCTACAAACCTTGAAGGAAAGCCGCAAGAGATATAAGACCTATGCGGACACCAAACGTAATCCGGTTCCTCTTTGGAAGACAGGAGATCTGGTTTGGTTATCTACACGATATCTACCTCGCTGGGCTCATAAGGGGAAATTCTCGGCACGATACATAGGTCCCTACCCAATCCTGGCCCAGATCAATCCGGTAGCTTTCAAACTGAAATTACCTCACTCTCTGCAGAGAGTACATCCGGTCTTTCACTCCTCTCTACTCAAGACTCATCAAAGAGATCTGTACAAGAGACCTCTGAGAAGGACGGTGTTCACTCCGCCCGAAGAACCTGAGGAATATGAGGTGGCCAGAATTGTAGATTCCCGCTACAGGGGAGGAACCCTTCAATATTTGGTCCATTGGAAGGGATTTCCTGTGGCCGAAAGATCTTGGGAACCAAGATCCCATATGCACGCTCCCAAACTTGTACAGTGATTCCATAGGTTGTACCCAGGAAAACCTGGAGGAGGCGGGTATCGAAGGGGGCATACTGTCATGCACCAGCCCTGGAGAATAGCTAGTCGATGGAAATACTACTAAGATGGCGGTCGGTTCCGTTCTATCTATGGCGGCCTGCTCCATTCTATCGGTCTAGTCATTTTCCAACATGGCCGACATAGTCTATAACCAGCGGCCCATAGCAACGCTCTGCGCGTTGTATCGTTCCCGTTACGTGCCTAGCAAGTCGTTCTCGGCGCCTTGCTTATCAGTAGTGCCTTGTGTTCAAATCCTTTACTTACCCACCTATTCTTTCCCTACACAGGAGGTGATTTCAGGTTTTCAGGTAAGGTGATTAGGGTCTTATCTTCTGTCCTTTCATGCACAACGCACTCTACCCAGCGTTTTCCATGTAAGTATTTTTTCTGTATTTTTCACTCAGCCGGCGCTTCAGCGTTAGTGTTTCGCTGTGGGCATTTTCGACTGATCTTACTATTCTGTTCTTTTCTTACCTCTTTATTTCCTCCTTTCTTCTGTGGTTCCGTTCGTAACGCTTTCTTAGCGTTTCGGCGAACCGAGACCTCCTTCCAATCAACAACTCTGCCGATATAATCATCGAGCAAGGAGCGGACATTCATACTACATGTCCGGAGCTCTGCGGCTATAAGAATCAAGATCTCCATGTAATAGCCGGACATCAGTGTTCCACGGACACCTGAATACTGATCGGGGTTTTTTGCCAGGAGGCTTTTTCCCCATTCTTAAGGGCGTGCTCCTCAGGTATCCCGTTGGTCTGTTATCAGCCAGATCACGGAGGCTGCCGAGGGAGCGCGTCCATACCTTCGACAAAAGAAAAAGGAGAAGAACCCTGCCGAAGGAGAAAAGGTTAAGAAGAAGAAGGCTGGAATAAAGACGGAAGAGGTCCAGGAGAAGACAGGTGAGGAGGAGTTGGGGAAGACAGAGTCGAATCGTGACACTTTGTTGAAGGCAAATTTAGGGATGTTAATGGTTTTGCTAGAGGTTTGGGACTGTGAGTGCTGACTCTGTTTCGGTAGGGTATTGCAGTGGTCAAGGATTTTGTTTTGTAGGAGGTCTATTTTGTTGAGCATGGCAGCTTGGATACTGTTGCACCAAGCTTCATCCTTGGTGATCCCGTCAGTAGAGGTGGGAGGCACTGTAATCTCTTTAAAGATTGGGAAGAGTTCTCTTGAGTGGGACTTAGAGTCTGATATTCGACAGTTGTATGACTCAGATTTGGCATTGAAGATGGCAGCTTTGTACTTTTTTCCGATGTCTTTGAATAAGTCTTTAGTGATGTTGCACGGGTTGGCCTGCCAATTTTTAAGCGTCTGGCGCTTGTTGTTGCGCAGAGCTTGGAGGTCCTCTGTAAACCATGAGTTGGAATGGAAGGACTTATTTTCTTTTTTTTCTTCTAGAGGAGCAATGGAATTTATTGCATTAGTGAGCGTAACCTTGAGAATGTCTGCTAGAATGTTAGAATCTTGTGAGAAAGTTGGGGCGAGGCATGGAGTGTTGAGAAGGGGGCGTAGGTTGTCTGCAGTTAATTTTTTGGAGCTTCTAGTTAAAGTGTCAGATTTATGTACTAAGGTTTTTTTGGTAGGTGTCGTGGGGATAGTGAATTGTATGCAGCTGTGATCCTCTGTCCTCTGACAGCTGAAATGTCCCTCAGCACTCCCTCTGATACCTACACTGGTGCTGTCCAGGTATCCAAGGTTTCTGTGGTGTCTGGGGCAGGTGGCCATAGTGGGCAGGTGACCTGCTCTTCTCCTTCTCTCATGCCACTGTGCACAGCTACATATTTAGTAGTTATGGATGTACTCGTGGAAGCCCAGGGTGCAGCGCTGGTGGTGGTTGGAGCACTTCCTCCTGGTGATGTCCTTCTGGTGGTGGTCATTGGGCCCTACTGCCTGGTGGCATAGTAGTGTTGGTATTTTTTAGTTGGTTCTTCATAATCGTTTGCTATCGTTTGCGGATCACCGTTGTTGGGAATAAAAGAGGCATGTGGTTTGTTCCATCACCAAAATGACCAAACAAGCGCACGCAGTTAATGGAACTTCATGAATGACAGCGCACGTCCTTGCAAGGTTATCTTTTGGGCATGTAACCTTCCCATTCTTGGTTTGTCCTATAATCAAATACAGCACATCCTCATGACCGTGTTTGGAAGTTACTGAACGAATAGATGATGGTGCATGGGTTCCATAGACAGGCAGAGTGTCCCATGGTTGCTTTTCTGCCTTAGTAACAGAACAGAAGGACAGAGAGTCAAGGCTACCCCTCTCTTTGACGCACAGGAGGTGTGAGAGGACCTACAGAAGGCTAGAAATTATTGTGAACTAGCCATTTCATCACACAGACAAAGTGGGAATAATACTGATAAAACAAAACGTATTCACATTAAAGAAGCATACTAAAAACAAAGACCAAACTATTAGTCATGCACTCAGTGTAAAGCATACAATTCTGTACATGGTGTGGATAGTAGCACAATGGGTGATATGTAATGTACTGTCAAAGCATTAGCATGTCAGTAGAAATGTACTGCTAATGCTTTGACAGTACATGAAATATCACTAATTGTGCTACTAACCACTCCATGTACAGAATTGTACCACACTATGTACAGAGGTAGCCTTGACTCTCTGTCCTTCTGTTCTGTTACTTATTCACCTTCTGGAATCAGGCCCCCCGTCAACAAAAAAGAGGGTTCTTTGCCCCTATTCTTTCTGTTGCTTTCCTACCTTGGACAAATCTCTCAGGGGTGATGCCTATCAGTGATCTCTCTGGAGATGTCTGATTCATACAGTTGCATTAAATAAGTGTGGCGGTTCTCCCATGCAGGTGATAGATATGCCTGTCATGGCTCTTTGTCTCTGCAACAGTGCTGTGTTGTTTACACAGAGGTGGCATTTTCAGGATAGCTACATGTGGGTATCTCCAAAGCATACCTCAGTGTATGTGCTCATTCCATGAGTATTATGGTGATTTGATGCATTTAGTGGCTGCACCTGATCACCAGCTCTACTCACCAGCACCAATCTGGAGCCAGCTCCAACCTTCACATCACCAGCGCCTGCCACATCTGCGATGTCTGCCACACTTGCGGCCATAAACCCCATGTATGAAGAGGTCAAGGACACGGCCCCCTCCTGTGGCCATACATTCATGCCTGGGCTCAAACAAGATGGTACGGAGAGGAAGGGAGAGCTTGAGATCATTGTATATACATTTGGAGTCCTTTTTTGGGAAGGGCTGCCACTGCCATCACCTTGTCCCACATTCTACCAGAGTGCTGGGCATGCTCATTAGGATCTGTTTCGATGATCAGGTGGTCCACCATTCTCCATTGGTGACTTCCACTTCCACCGCGGGGCACTCCTGCTCAGGAAACCTTGGCTTTTGCAGGCTCCCAATCCTGAATTTGAAACCTGAAATCTCCCAGATTCCTGCCCTGTGGTTATTTTGGATATCTGGTGCACGGAGCTGCGATTCGGGCTGGATTGAGTGTGGTAATATCGCGTGCAGTATGTTGATTTTACTGCATGCAGCTTTTCTTATAACTGCATGCAGAGTGATGAAGGTTAAATCATGCTGTGCTCGTCAAATTACCTCAGGCGAGGATTCCGGGTGTTTTTTACCTGAAAAATGGTAACGAGGCCCTCAATGACTTTACCTTCCCTGCCAGCCAAGAGGTGTTCCCATTCTGAAGTAGTCATTATGGGAAGTTAATGCATGTAGTCTGGGATCAAGCCATCTGGGCATGACAGGGTTTGAAGTCAGAGGTCCCAGAAGAGTTGTTATCTGGAAGAAGGGGGCAGAGGTGGTTGCACAGTGTCTAAGACCATGACACCTGGTTTGTTTTCCGCTGACACAAGGTGTAATGTCCTTGCCTCCCTATGAGTTGGCAAGACCATTCAGGACCATGCATGTTCCTGTCTGTCCTGTGGTTTTTCTCCACCTTGTGTTGACACGTTTCATCGGCATTTGTCAACCTCTGAAGGCTGCGGATGCCGATGGCCAGAAGATGAGGCCTTCACCAATTGTAAGTGTGTGAAAGGTTGCCAAAGATCCACTGAGCCCGCAGTCCAGACGTCTACTTTACAGAGAATAATGCTTTAGCTAAGTGAACAATGCAATGCTATGCCGATGATTGCAACCTTCGTAGCCGAGCTTTACCTGGGGCATTGTTTGTGCCACGACAAGGCCATACCTGTCAAATGTCTGTTATGTGCTAACACTTTTGGGGAGGCCACCAAGCTTGCAAGCCAACACCGTGCATCACTGGCATACTTGCTGGAACTCAACCTATCCAACATGATAATGGACCATAATTTATTGACATTGTGGATACAGTGCAGCTGCAGAGTGATGTGCTCATAACCTTGCGGGCAGATCTAAGCATCAGATCTAAGCATCGCCTCAGTGAAAGACAATACTGAATAACTCTTGGACTTGTTTCTTGAACCAGGTTTCAAGATGGAAAGGGCTGTTTTTCAGTTGCCTAAGAACTCTGAGAACTTAGCATACTGAGGCACAGTTCATATGCAAGACAATGCAGTGTGCTGAAAGGAGATTATATGAGGATCAGTGTCAGAAAGAAAATACAACAGCCGCTAAAGATCTTAAGTACATTCTCTTCTTTATCATCAGGGAGTGCGTTGATATTGTTGTCTCGGGAGGGTAGCTCAGCGGCAACGTGCTCGCTCCCCGGGTCCGCGCTTAGAACCCTCTTGGTATTAAGCGCGTTATAAATAACCTATCTTATCATATCATAACATAACAGTGCCTGATGCAGCTTCTGTGAATACTCCTGCCTGTAGTGATGGGCTGAAGAAGGAGAGTCTGTGGGATCTACTCCTCACTCATTCGGGAATCCTCACAGCAAAAGGGTCTGAAACAACATACAGTGGACCTTCAGTAGTTTGGATGGAGGATGCATATCCACTTGATAATGTCACACAAGCAGGAGGATGGCCATTACAGTACTAGTTCAGTCCATTTGCCCAACAACTCTTGTGATCGTTGCCACAGTATCCCTGAGCTGCCAGTGTACAGTCTGAACATGTTTTTAGTGCTACCGGGGCTATTGTGTCAGACCGCAGGAGAAGCCTGGCAGAGCCCCAGTTTGAAAAATGAATATTCATTTAAATGGACCAGTGCGGAAGCCAATGACAAGACACCTAGCAACAGTAGGACACCAGCTCCAATGAAGGCGTGTCTGCTTCAAGTCACACACTGAAAAGTGAAGCGGGATTGTTTAGTGGGGCTTGTGGTTGTGAAATGGATGGACTGATGGTCTGAGTAAGGTGTGGCAGTAATATTATGATGAGATGGCTTTAGCCTTTGCGCTACTACTCTTTCGTTCCTAAGTCCTGCTCCTCTGATATTAAAATTCCATTTCCTCTGGAATATTTCCCGACGCATTCAAAACGGTTCATGTCTCTAATAAAAGAATACTTCCCTGGACCCTCTCTAGCCCAAAAACTACCGCCCCATCTCAAACACCAGGTTCCTTGCAAAACTCATGAACCGAACCGCCTACTCCCAACTAAGGGGCCAATTCATGGAACAAACGTGCGCCGAAAATCTTGGCGCAAGCTGGCGCAAGTGTGAAAAAACAGGCACACGCACGCGTGTTTCCCTCGGGATGTGCGCCAAACGCCTGCGTGGCGCACACGGGCGCACACGTCATTGCAACATCCCGAACACCGTGCTCGACGTGCACAGAGAAAGCACACAACGTCAGCGCACACACCTAAAAGGGGTCGGGACACGGGGCGTAACACGCGGAATGGGGAACAACGCGTGAAAAAGAAGGCGTAACTGGGGAAGTACTGCAGGGAAATACACGAAACGCCCACACGCAGGCAAACAACACGTATTCATGGAATCGAATACGGGAAACCGGCGCACGCTAAAAGACGCGCAAAGGCGTCAACACGTCCGCCACACAAAAGCAGGCAGAAGTGTCCCCGCGCACAGTATAAAAGTGCACGCAAACTACAAACACGTATATCCAACTATGATGAATGCCCCATTTGTCACAGCACTGATCGTGGGACACCGCAGGAGGAGGAGAATAGCCAGGACCCGCATTTCTTTTCCCCGGACTAGCCTTTTTAGGGATGCCTGACGACTAGGTCTATGGCAGGTATAGGTTTCCACCCCGTATCATCCTAGACCTGGTCAGGGAGTGGGAAGATGACCTTACACCCCCCACCCTGTGCTCCCAAGCATTGTGCCCCTTGGGAAGGTGCTCAATGTCCTTCATTTCAGCAGACAACTGCCATAGTGGGGGGTGGAGGGGTCTCACAGGCCTCGCAGTCACGCTGCCTACACCAGGTGTTGGCAATCATCACTGCACGACCCTCAGTCCGCAGGCACATATACATGCCCAGAACATCTGCAGAAAGGCAGGCCGTGGTCCAGGACTTTTGCAGGGTGGCACACTTCCCCAAAGTGTTCGGTGCCATAGATTGCACCCATGTGGCCCTACATCCACCTAGGGCCACTGAGCACATCTATCGAAACCGCAAGCACTGGCATTCCATCAACGTGAAGCTCGTATGCGATGCAAAGGGAATCATCACCTCTGTCTATGCAAACTACCCTGGCTCTACCCATGACAGTTTCATTTACAGAATGTCCGCCCTGAGCTGGGCCCTGGAAGCTGGCCAGCATGGCGACACATGGCTCCTAGGTGAGTACAAATGCCTATTCACATGCATGCATGTCACACACAGACAAATACAGAAACCCCAATAATCACAACCATTATCTCCTCCCCAGGGGACAGTGCCTACCCTCTGAGCAACCACATGATGACCCCAATCCGGATCCCCACCACACCACCCTAGGTAAGATACAATGCTGCCCATATTGCAACCAGGAGCATAGTGGAGCGCACATTCGGAGTGCTCAAGTCACGCTTCCGCTCCCTTGACCGCTCTGGCGGCCAGCTACTATATGCACCCCCAGTAGTGTGCAGGATCATTGTGGCAGCATGTGTCCTGCACAATGTTACAACACGGCGGGACGTACCGGTGGACATGGTGGTGCCCCCACATCCCCAACCACAGGCACAGGCGCTGCCCATGGGAGGGGAAAGGGCACGTGGCGAGGCAGCCCGGACCCAGCTTGTGGCCACATTTTTCACCTAAACTCCCACCCCTGCGGAGTGCACACAGGCCTGGCACATACCAGTTGACAATCGATGATGACAAAGAGACAGTCAACTGTCACAACCTTACCACCCTGAGAATGTTGCCACGGAAGTGCTACATTGTGTGCATCCCTAGCTACTTAAACATAACCAATCCTGTGTGATCAAAAGGAACACATGCAAGGTGTGTATCACACCCCCCCGCAAAACAGGCCATGACAATCCCTGGTATGGAAACCAAACCCTCCCAACCCACATCACCCTTGTCTGCCACACCATGACATGGCATGCAATAGCAAAAGCCCAACACATGACCAATAAGATACAAAGTAACATGTCATAAATGAAAACTGGCCCGAGACAATGATACCTGACATGGAATCAGATGAAATGACTGACCAACAACCTCCCACACATACAAAGTCAGACACAAATGCTTTCCACCAGTCGTAGCATGAACACAACACTGAATGCCTGTTCACATGCACATTGGGGACGGCAAAATCCCTACTCCCAAACCTGTGTGCTTTGTGTGTCTCCTGCAACACACTGCTCAGCGCACAGCACAGTGAGCAGCCATTGTGTTGCAGATACACCTTGAGCATGACATGAAAAGGACAAATCAAATAAATAACCAAATGACGCATGTACAGGATACCCAAATGGTAATACATCATGCGCTGCAGGGACACAGCGGGCCAGAGAAGGCATTCTGTGTGCACCTGTGGCCATGGAAGGGTGGTTGTACGTCTGGTGGATCATTGTGGAACTGTGTGTGTCATTAGGGACATGCACTCAATATATGCATGTGAAATCAGGTGACCCTCAGTGTCCTGTACACATCACATGTGAACATTGCCCATGTGAACACCCCAGCATGTCAAACCACACCAATCCCCTGACACCTGAAAAGTAAAGACAACACAGGAACAGGCATTGACCAGCAGAACACATCATGTACATAGTACCCCACAATTACAATGTCAGAGTGCCCAAAACACTGTAGCCCAAGCCAACTGTCCAACAACAAAAGGCCCTCCATCATATACACATCACTGTGACCTTCTGAACAACTGTGTCTGGGGTATGTAGCCTTCTTCCTTCAAGTCTACCTGGCTACAGGATCACCCTACCCCTTGGTCTCCATGTTTCATGTAAATAGGGTCCAGCCCCCTCAGAGCCCACCTTGACTGGTAAAAATACCAAATCGCAGAGAACTCCAAGGAGCCAAACCCCCAAACCAGGGAAAAAGCCTGTAGGCACCAGAAAACCCTGGAAGAGTCTCCAGTAGATTACTTGAAGTAGTAGGAAATGTCAAAGCACATGTACAAGCACAATGATAGAACAACCAAGGTAGCACAGTTGAACAATGGTCCAACAGGATGGGTACCATTTACGGTACATAACATACAATGAGGATGCAACAACTGATGGGTAGTATCACAGCTCCGGTGTCCAAGCGCAGGAGTGGCACGAACCAACCACCCCCTCCGTGGTCTGGGCGCCTGCAAGGTCAAACTTACACAGGCCTCTGAGACCCCGGCGGGGAAGGAGGGTCAGGGATATGTTGTTTTGACAGGCATTGGTATGCAGGATAACCGGAAAGAGGGGCAGGAGAGGGGAGTTGGATTGGCAAGGGAAAGTAGTCAAAATACAAAAAACTACTATTCACAATAACACATACTCAATCAGAGAAAACATGTTCATCATGCACATTGTACCAAATTAGTCAAATGCAAGCCAAAGAGAGACTTATCTCTGGGGTGAGTGCTGGCCTCCTGCCTGCGCACTCTCAGATCTGGTAACAGGAGCAGTTCAATGCTGCAAAGAGAGCGTGAGTTACTAATCTGAATGTGTGTTAACAACACACACAACACCATCCATGCCCCAAAGTAAGTGACTTCTCCCCAAACAAACACTCTTGTCTGCTGCTTTTTACCCATACGTTAGCTTGGCCCCCTCATGGTTCATACACTGTCAATGCAGTAAGGCAGGCGCATGTGGGCGCGTGGGAAATGGAAGACCAATGCGTCAAGAATCACACATGATACCATGGTCCCTAGGTGAGCTGCTACACGCGTATAGCGAGGTGCAACTTCAGTACAAGTTGTGTTCTGGCAGCTGCAGATTTCAATACGTAGTGCACGTGGTAATTTGCACATGCAAAAGATATGCACTGCACATGAGTCTGTGCCTCGCTGGGTGTCCCTGTGCGCTGGATCAGTTTCTGGCTAGGAACGCTATTGCCCTAATAACTCTGCTTCAATAGAGCAGGGGGTACTCGAGGATATGTTCGATGGCTCCTGCGTGTGCCTCTGACAACTTGTAAAGCCACTTGGCATTTGGCCCTCAATGCATGTCAGCTGTACTGTGCGCTTCTCCAACAATGCCTGGCAAAACTCCCCAGCACTGGTGCCACTTAGCATGCATGCGCAAGTGGCCTGGTGGAAGGTTGGCTGCGGTGTGGGCCCTTGTGCTGCTCATCTTGCCTGGAGCTCCTGGAAACAGGTTGGCTTCTGTCGGACGTCTGAGCACAAGCCCTGTGCTTCTGCTTGCGCACACATGCACACGTCTGCACCAACGAACGTAGCCAGTTATCAGGATTACTCGTCCCTGTGTCTGCTGCCAAAGGTAGTGTGGAGGCTCATTTTCCTGCAGAAAGGGCATACAAGATATTAATAAGGCTGGAAAGGTCCCTGTGTGTGTGTCTTCATGCTGGTTGTCACTGGGCCAGGTTACAGACCTACATCCAAACTCCTCCCACCATCAGTGTGACTTTGACAGGCCAAGGGTGCAGGCTACTGTCTACAGCATGAAGTGCATCAAGCACATACACAGGCAAGGAAATAACATACATCACAATCCACATGAATTAATGGAGACATCAATCACGTACTCACCCAAATTGATTACAGACATGGGGTGGATAAAACGCTACCAATCCCCACTAGGGGTGTTAACACAAGTAGTACAGCAGCAGACAGGCCACAGTTATGACGAAAGTCCAAAGCCCTTGTGTAAATGTATGTTACACCGAACCATCCTAGCAAGCCCATGGATAAGGAAAGCAGGAGTGGCCTATGTGAGTCAGGACCCCAAGCTGCAAACACATACACGAGACAAGCTTGAAGGGCCCAGCTGGAACAGACAGTGGATGCTTTCAAAAGCCACAAAGCACCCCACCGTCACATGAATGCACAATAGACAAACAATATTAAATTATATTAACTAATTAAACTAACAATGAAAAACCTACATAACCTCATTAAAATAACTATCAAATAGTTAATATTAACTAACTAAACTAAAATCAAAAATCAAAAATGGCCACATACGACCCTGGGGGGAGGCACTGAGGAAGGGGGAGGTACAGGGTGCACCTCAACACCCACATGCGATGATGTTGAGACAAAAAAGAAACCTTCATGGGCTCAACGCCTGCACGCCACGACCTGTGTGGGAGATATCTCGCCGTGCGAGTCTGGCTCATCCTGAAAAGGAGGACGTGGCACAGGAGCCTGACCACGCCTAGCCGCAGCTGGCCCCTGGTCGGCAGCAAGTCTGCCGGACGGGTGAGCCTGGTTCTGTGCGGCGATGACACGTAGGTCTGTATGCAGAACCTCCCGTGATACGCGTGTTTCCTCTTGCAAGGTAACGCGTGTAACACAGAGTTCTTCCTGCAACGCCTGGCTGGACAACTAATGCACTTCCCGGCAAGCACGTAGCTCAGCCGAGATGGTACGCTCAAGCTGCGCAAACCTCTCCTCTGCCTGCTCCCTCTGGGTCATCATGAGCACACCGAGAGTGGATCTGAGGGAAGCATACTCAACCTCCATGGCCTCCATGTGTGCCTCTGCATGAGCAGCAATTACTTGATGCAAAGACACCATTTCAGCCTGGTGTGCCCTGTCTGAGGCCGCCATGGCCAGCCTGAGCGAGCGGGCCGTGGACCGTGGCGCCTGCTGCTGGAGAAGCACCTGCCTAGCAGGGGGGAGCACGGATTGGGCCACACCTTCCATGCTCACAGCGATGTTATCAATTGCTGCCCCCTGCCGTTCTGAATTGGCAGTCATGTCTTGCTCCCACACAGTATACCTCGGTGGCGCATGGCCACCGCGTTGCTGGGCTTGACACCTGCGGGACCCAAGGACCGGCTGTCCTCGTTGGGTTGGCACCGCCCACGGCTGCACGACTACATGCCCCCGTCGACGTGATGGCCCAGGCACATCAGCGAATGGTGTGGAGGGTGACCCTGCATCCCAATCCACCACAGGCGGAGGTCCCACCACTGTCTGGCCTCTCAGTGCAAGTGTCACGGACAGAGGAGTGTCCACATCAGAATCACTCACCCCTGACGTATGGACCTGATACACATCCAACTCAACATGGACATCAGAGTGGTCATCTGGGCTGGAACTCATTGCCAGCCAAAGACAAGATGGTCTGTAGCACATGTGGGCTCTCGTGGTCTACCACCCCATGACCCCCACTTGTGCCAGGTTGCTGTTGTGATAGCAACCCTGTGCTTGGCATGACAACACCATCCTCTGGCTCCATTGCGTTATCATCT
This sequence comes from Ambystoma mexicanum, assembly GCF_040938575.1. Lineage (NCBI taxonomy): Eukaryota > Metazoa > Chordata > Amphibia > Caudata > Ambystomatidae > Ambystoma > Ambystoma mexicanum. The sequence continues at coordinate 1,446,499,435 of NC_090922.1, read as the reverse complement.
GAAAAGTGTAGAGAAAAAACATTAGTATACATGTTAGAAGCACATACCACACACACACATAGACATCACACAGACAGCCAACACATGAAGCAGACATGTCACACACAAAAAGAACCTGCCATGCATGCCAGGTCAATTTGACATTGCATCAGTGAGTAGGCATGTAGAAGGGTGTTATACGGCTCAGAAGTGGATCGATACAGTGCAGAACATGTGTACGTTACTCACTATCTACATGAACAAGTACTTCATGATGTGTATCAAAAAACGTGACGACAGTGCAAGGGAAAGTTCAGGCATCACGTGCAATGTGGAGGTAATGGGTTGCATGGCTACAAGCAAACTCCCCCCCTGAGGGAAAATGCAGTGATGCCTTGCATGGTAGCAAAAGGGTGACCAGAGACCTGTGTATTGGCAGAGAGTGTTGACTAGCATCAATTTCATCATCTGAGTCAACTGACAACACAGCAGATGATGATGGGACAGTAAGCAGGACACATGATGAACCCTCAGTAGTACACCCATGTGTGCAGAAGCCACTACACCAGTTGGACAGAGTCCGTGGGCCTGAAACAGGGGGAGGACTGTGCCCCACACAGACTTTGACACCCTAAACATGTGTGTGTGATGCAGGATTGAGCCAGAGTGGGCATGGGATGGCTGAAGAAATGCCATGAAATGTAGCTCATCCTGGACAGGTACTACAATGATCATCCAGTCAAGGACACATAGGGGCATGCATGGAATGCACATGGAGCATGAATGGGCACTCATGTCCCTGCGGAGAATCTGCCATCTGCACAGTCCAAGTGAGACACCCTGTATGAAGGGCAGATGATGTACCCCGCTGCATGTGTCTGGCAAGTTGGCTGGTGGAAGTTAGACAGTGTACACAGGAGGCTTGAACAGGCCATTGCAGTACGCCAAAATAATGCACACCAGTTCAATGGTGAAACTGCGGTGCAGGGGGGTGGAGGGGCAAGGGGCAATGCCTACGTGGAGTACTTGCATGCAGGCAGAGGACACATGCACGTCGGTCATGCAATGACATAGTCCCAGTGCGGAGAGGAAAGACACCCCTGGCTACATGCAGAAGGGCCAGTGAGCTGGAACATGGACCGGAGGGGCATCTGGGTGTTACGCTCACCTGGTTCCCACAGTGGCGTCGATCGGACCCGGACAGCTGCGGTCTCCCCCAACATGATGCGTAGTCTGAGATGACTGTCTGGACTGGCCCGCCTAATCTCGTCTGCTTGATCCGTAGAAGTATTCTCCTGCAAGTGGAGAAAGGGATTTAGCCACCTGTGGATTTTGGTGATGGCCCCCTCCCACTGTTCTCGTTCTCCCCACTTGTCACCTCCGATATCACCTTTTAGAAACCTCACCTGATGTTTTTAAATGATGAGCTCTCCATTCTGCATGGCATGTACGGGCGCGTAGATACCAGTTACTTTACTGGTTTGAAGGTACTGGAGGAGTTCCGGAGGAATATTGACTCCGGGGTTTATAAAGTTCAAAGAGTTCAATATGTCCGATGTTCACTCTTGTTCCATTCCCTTGTTGAATTGCAGCTGGTTCAAAAGAATGTTGCCTGGAGGCAGCTGATGGCGTTCAGGTAAGAGTCTGTATTACCCAACACTGTCCGGTAAATGTTGCATGAGTTGTTGTTTTCTCTCCCTTTATAGGTGCGGCATATAAATATGAGGCGTATTAAAGGAATGCCTGCGGTGGTAAATCAGGTAAGCCTATGGTGGTAAGAGATTGTATTTGTTGGCTCTCTTGGCTCACCTTGTTGTTTCTTTTGTTTTCCCCCAGGTGCTGGAGTTCGACGAAGAAAATGATGGAGGCAGCGCCGAATCGAAAGATGCTGTGGACTGGTGAGTATAATGCGGCACTGCTACTGGTGATGCGACGCGTGCTGGAATAATGTCCTTTCAGACTCGGAGTCGTGCAAGATCCAGAATCAGGTAAGGAATTAAAATAATGTCCGTAATCTAACCTTTTCTCCTTCTTTCCCCTTTTTCTAGGAGCTCCGGATTCGAGGCGGACGTGGCAGAAGACTGGATGCTGGCTTGCAGGCACGGTGAGCGTTACGCTGCAGAATGCAGAATAACGCAAAGCGTGTGTTGCTGGTCGGGCGTGCTTTAAATAGCCTCAAAAGTTGTCCCAGGTAAGAAATCCCTAGAACCACACCCGAGTAAAAAATAGTCCCTGTAGTAAAATAGCCCCCTCCAGGCTTCACGTTGGCCTGGATTCATTTGCAGCATGGTCTGCCTGAGGTAAGTAATGACTATGAGCCTGGCGCCTTAGGCGCCAGGACTGATTCCTATTATGAGCCTGGCACCTAAGGCACCAGGACTGAACCCAGATAGCCCCTAGCCGGGGCTGCTGAGGTTTTAATAAATGTCTGGATGCCTGCTTCCGGGGCTGATATGCTTGGTCCAGATGCCCGGGAGTAGGCATCATGACAGCACTCCCCCCCAAGGCCCCTCCTAAGGTTGTTCTTCCCCTGGGCACTGGTTTGTCTGGGAAGTTCCGATGGAATCTCTTCACCAACCGAGGTGCATGAACGTGGTCACTGGGCTCCCATGACCTTTCTTGTGGTCCGTAACCCTTCCAATCGAGTAAATAAAAAAGTTTTGATTTACCCATCTTAGAGTCTAGGATATTTTTTACCTCGAATTCAGGTTCTCCAACTATCAGGATGGGGTCAGGTGGTTTGGTTAATCTTGTTCCGGGTTGAACTGGTTTTAGAAGTGAAACATGAAAGACAGGATGGATCCCCATATTAGAGGGTAATTCTAATTTGACGGCCACCGGGTTGATAATGGCTTTAATGGTGTAAGGTCCCAAATATCTAGGATTAAAAGTTTGAGTTCCTTTTAGAGGTATGTGCTTTGTAGCCAGCCAAACTTGATCTCCAATCTGGTATTGGGGAGTGTCACTTCTATGTTGATCAGCTTTTTTCTTGTATTTCTCTTTTGCTTGTTTTAAATGTTCAGTTGCCTCCTTAAAGGCTTGTGTAATAGTAGAGTGCAGATGGGTCACTGCCGGCATTTCTAAGTGCTGGGGCGAATCAAGTTCTGAGGTTCGAGGATGATGCCCATAAATGGCATAAAAGGGGCTTTGTCCGGTTCCTGTATGTACTGAGTTATTGTATGCGTATTCAGCAATCCATAAAATATCCTTCCAATTGCTTTCGGTTTGGTGTAGCATGCAACGTAGGTATTGTTCAAGAGTCTGGTTGGTCCTCTCCGTCTGACCATCGGTCTGGTGATGGTGACTGGTAGATAACCTCACGTCGATTTGTGCCAATTGACAACATTTCTTCCAAAATTGCGAAATGAATTGACTACCTCGGTCAGAGACCAATACGGTAGGAAATCCATGTATTCAAACAATGTTTTCGAGAAATTCCTTGGCCAAAATTAAAGCGGAAGGTAATCCCTTTAAAGGAATAAAGTGTGACATCTTGGAAAAAAGATCAACAATAACTAGAATGGTGTTAAACCCATTACACGGAGGTAGATCTGTAATAAAGTCGAAAGACAATGTGTGCCAAGGTGTGGGTGGAATTTCCAAAGGTTTTAAAAGATCGGCTGGTATTTTCTTCTGACTTTTGTTTTGGGCGCAGATACCACAGGACAGCACAAATGACTTTACGTCTTTTCGTCAGGTAGGCCACCAGAATTGTCTTTTAATTTTAGCTTCAGTCTTTGCAATACCTGGGTGTCCGTCCATCAGAGCATCATGGTAATTGGAGTGACTAGTTCTTGTAGTTCCTTGTGTGGTAGAAATAGATGCCCTTAATAGTAAGGTAAGTCATTGAAGACTGAATAATCTTGGCCCTTTTTCACCCAGTCCTGCAGGGCTGCTGAATCGAAAAGTTGTTGGATTTTTAAATGAATATCTTCTAAAGTCTGTAGAGTAGTTATGCCAAGGATTCTTTGTTCTGGAATGATAGGCACCGGTTCTGGGTTCGAATATGCTCCTCCCATCCCTATTCGGGATAAGGTATCTGCCTTACCATTCTTGCAACCTGGTCGATAAGTGATCACAAAATCGAATTCAGCGAGGAATAATGCCCATCGAAGTTGACGCGATGATTGGGCCTTGGCTGTTTTTAAATACTGCAGGTTCCTGTGATCGGTGATTGCAGTAATGGTGTGCCTGGCACCGAGAAGATAATGCCGCCAAGCCTTGAAGGTGGATTTGATGGCTAACAACTCTTTATCGGTAACCGCATAGTTTAACTCGGGGGTCGAGAACTTTCTGAACCAAAATGCTACTGGATGAAGTTGACCGGTTTCAGGATCCTTCTGGGACAGGACATCTTCCATGGCTAAACTGGATGCATCGGTTTCGACTACGTATGGGAGCTCGGGGCGTGGATGCTTCAAGACAGGTGCCGACGTGAATTTCAATTTCACCTCTTGGAAGGCCTTTTCAGCCTCTTCGGTCCACAAGAAGCATTTGTTTTTTCGCAAAAGTGCTGTGATGCGGTGTACAACATGTGAGAAATCAGGAATAAATCTACGGTAGAAATTAGCAAATCCAAGCATGCTTTGTACCCCTTTAACTGAACTGGGTGATGGCCATTTGAGAATTGCATCCACCTTTCGAGAGTCCATTCGGACACCTTTTGGAGTCAGGATAAATCCAAGGAATTCAACTTCTGTAGCATGAAAAACACATTTTTCCAATTTTGCATATAACTTGTGTTGACGTAGTTTCTCGAGGACTGCACAAACGTGCTTAACATGATTCTGAGGAGGAGTACACTAGAATATATTTGATGTATACGACAACACAGACGTCAATGAGTTCATGAAGGACATCATTCATAAAATACTGGAAGGCTGCTGGTGCATTGCACAACCGGAAGGGCATCACCTGATATTCGAATAATCCGTACTTGGTGCGAAAGGCAGTCTTCCATTTGTCGCCTTTCTTTACACATACCAGATGATATGCCCCTCGGAGATCTAATTTAGTGTAGATGCAAGCGTCCTTTACTTGGTCTAGTAATTCGGGGATCAGATGCAATGGGTATCGGTTCTTCACCGTGATCTGATTTAATACGCAGTAGTCTATGCACGTTCTGAGGTCACCTTCCTTTTTAGGCATGAAGAACAAAGCTGAGGATCCCGGGGACTTGGATGGACTAATGAAGCCATTAGCAAGGTATTGGTCCAAGTATTGTCGTAGGTGAAGGTTTTCGGGTTCCGTAAGGGCGTAGATCCTACTACATCGAGGTTGTGCACCGGGTATGAGGTCGATTTGACAATCATATTATCTGTGAGGTGGTAAGGTGTTTGCCTGTTCTTTTTGGAAAACATCCTGGAATTCCTGATATTCCTGAGGTAACTGCACGACTGGATTAGCGACTGTGGCCAGGCCTTTGTTCAATGTTTTTTCCGGGTAACAGGTGTGTGCACAATCCGGGAAGGTTATTCTCTTCTCTCGCCAATCAATACAAGGATTATGTGTTTCCAACCAAGGTATCCCCAGTATTATTTGGAACTGCGGGGCTTTGATTAAATCAAACATAATAGTCTCTCGATGCCCATCCTGACCCAACAGTGTCATCTCTGCGGTGGAATGAGTTACAGGCCCAGAGCCAATTTCAGTTCCATCGACTGTGGTGATGACATCCGAAGTGGTCTTTTTGCAGAGAGGTAGATTCATCCTAGAAGCCAATTCGTGGTCCATATAGTTTCCTACGGCCCCGCTATCAATGTATGCCCGTATTGCGTGCATACTTGATGGCTGCCTTGGATCAATAAGGACCATTGGTATGATTAGGTGCGAGGTCTGAGTATCCTTCTTCAAGCTCGGCAAGCGGACCTCTACGCTTGTCGGGCGTGGTCGTTTCCCGAATCAGGCTATGTTTGATTTCTACCAGCAACTCCGACTACTTTCTTGGATGGTTTTATAGGGCAATCCCGTAGAAAATGTCCTGAGGCCCCACAGTACAGACACAATTGAATCTGCCGTCTCCTTTCTCTCTCCTTTTGAGTTAAGGGTCCCTTAACCCCCCCCCGATCTGCATCGGTTCTGATACATCTGTTCCTTTGGGGGTAACATTAGGTTTAACCAATACCCGGTTCTCGAACTTAGCTCGATCAGCCTTTCTATTCTGAAGTCGGTGGTCTTACTGGACCACTAAGTCTATATATTCTGCGCAATCCTGAGGTGGGTTCACAACTTGGGCCAAAACATCTTTGAGTTCACCCCGAAGTCCACGATGAAATAATGTATTCCGTTTTACCTCTGGACATCCGGTTTCCACCACCAACCTATTGAAGGTTGCGATATAGGTTAGTAGATCCTGGTTACCTTGTCGTAAGGATAAAAGTTTGTTATCCAGGGCCTGTCCCTGTGAATGTCTGGCGAATAGTCTTTCCATGCTCAATTGAAAACCCTGAAAATCTCGAAGGAGAGGGTCATCCTGGTTGACTAGTGGAATAGACCAATCCGCTGCGCTGCTTCTAAGGTATGATAGTACAAAGGCTACTTTGGCTTGGTTGTTTGGAAAAGCTCCAGGTCTGCATAAAAAGTGCAAGCGGCATTGGTTCATAAACACAGCAAACTTTTTCGTGTCCCCAGCAAAACGTTCGGGTGGAGCTAAAGGAATACTCCCTGGTAGAACCACTTGCACAGGATTGCTCGATGAAACGGGAGTTGGATTCCCCTCGAGTCCAGGTAGTGGTGGTATTTGCCCAGCTTGGTTTTGCAGCAATTGTCTAGCAAGATCATCAGTGCGCTCCTTTGACACAATCGGTTCTCTCCTGAGGGCATTAGTTTCTTGGCGAGCGGAGTGCACTTCTGCTCTAAGTTCCCCTAACAATAGGGCTAGTTGGTCGGTTTCTGAGGTTTCCAATACGCCCGGGTGGGGATTTGTAGATAGGCTTCGCGTTCTGGTACGCTCACCTGGTTCCCACAGGGGCGTCGATCGGACCCGGACAGCTGCGGTCTCCCCCAACGTGATGCGTAGTACCGAGATGACTGTCTGGACAGGCCCGCCTAATCTCGTCTGCTTGATCCGTAGAAGTATTCTCCTGCAAGTGGAGAAAGGGATTTAGCAACCCGTGGATTTTGGTGATGGCCCCCTCCCACTGTTCTCGTTCTCCCCACTTGTCACCTCTGATATCCCCTTTTAGTAACCTCACCTTATGTTTTTAAATGATGAGCTCTCCATCCTGCATGGCATGCAGGGGCGCGTAGATACCAGTTACTTCACTGGTTTGAAGGTACTGGAGGAGTTCCGGAGGAATATTGACTCTGGGGTTTATAAAATTCAAAGAGTTCAATATGTCCATGTTCACTCTTGTTCCATTCCCTTGTTGAATTGCAGCTGGTTCAAAAGAATGTTGCCTGGAGGCAGCTGATGGCGTTCAGGTAAGAGTCTGTATTACCCAACACTGTCCGGTAAAAGTTGCATGAGTTTAACTTGTTGTTTTCTCTCCCTTTATAGGTGCGGCATATGAAGATGAGGCGTATTAAAGGAATGCCTCCGGTGGTAAATCAGGTAAGCCTATGGAAGAGATTGTATTTGTCGGCTCTCTTGGCTCACCTTGTTGTTTCTTTTGTTTTCCCCCAGGTGCTGGAGTTCGACAAAGAAAATGATGAAGGCAGCGCCGAGTCGAAAGATGCTGTGGACTGGTGAGTATAACGCGGCACTGCTACTGGCGATGCGACGCATGCTGGAATAATGTCCTTTCAGGCTCTGAGTCGTGCAAGATCCAGAATCAGGTAAGGAATTAAAATAATGTCCGTGATCTAACCTTTTCTCCTTCTTTCCCCTTTTTCTAGGAGCTCCGGATTCGAGGCAGGCGTAGCAGAAGACTGGATGCTGGCTTGCAGGCACGGTGAGCGTTACGCTGCTGAATGCAGAATAACGCAAAGCGTGTGTTGCTGGTCGGGCGTGGTTTAAATAGCCTCAAAAGTAGTCCCAGGTAAGAAGTCCCTAGAACCACACCCGAGTAAAAAATAGTCCCTGTAGTAAAATAGTCCCCTCCAGGCTTCACGTTGGCCTGGATTCATTTGCAGCATGGTCTGCCTGAGGTAAGTAATGACTATGAGCCTGGCGCCTTAGGCGTAGGACTGATTCCTATTATGAGCCTGTCGCCTAAGGCGCCAGGACTGAACCTAGATAGCCCCTAGCCGGGGCTGCTCAGGTTTTAATAAATGTCTGGATGCCTGCTTCCGGGGCTGATGGGCTTACAAGATGTTAAAAGCACCCCTGCACCTGCAAGGGTGTATGTGACCCCGGTGATGAAGTGAGGGCTCACGCAATGCTCAGGCACCCCAAAACTGCAGTAAAACCGTGCACACAACCCCCGGTAGCCCACGTGTGTGGAATTAACCTCCCGCAGTACGTGGGACACGCAGGCAACCCCTCAGCAGAGAGGCAGAGGGCTGCCAGCTTCAGTGAGAAAGAAGTTGGCATCCTGGTGGAGCAAGTCCTGGGGCGTTATGATGCCCTCTTTGGAAGCTCACACGCCGACTATGAAGGACGGAAGGGGATCTGGAAGGACATCAAGGCTTTCATCAACGTGGAGGGGGGGCAGCCCGCGACATCAAACACATCCGGAAGATCTGGGAGTACTTCAGGTCCAGGACCCTCAGCAAGGCCCGGCACCTCGTGAAGGCAGAGGATGCAGAGGGGTGCCGGGTCCGCCTGACCAACATCCAGACGTGGGTCCTGGAACGCATAAGCCCAGCGCTCCACGTCCAGATCCTTCAGAGGCAGACCCATCTGGAGTTCAGCAGTAAGTGTCCATGCATTGCTGTGTGAAACAGGGCATGTAGCAGTGTGCTGGTAGTCATCTACTTGCCTGTATGTGTGACATAGGCCATGTATGGATGTGTGTGTGCAGGGACATCATGGTGCTGCACGTGATACCAGTCATGCATGAACTACATGGATGGAGCATGTGTTACAATGAAACATGCGGAGCAGCATGCGTAATGCACACATGAATGCATGCCTGTCTCTGTTCTTGGACATGGATGGGGTGTGAGAGATGGGTGCTGCTGTCATGGACATGTATGGTGTACATGTCTGTGTGTCTGAGTAGCGTGTGTGTGACTTTGAAACGCCATGGATGCATGACACATGTCCGTGACGATGTGTTGATTCACTGATGCAGTCTAGTCATCCTTGTATCCACTGTGTCTGTGGTGCACGGGGCCAGATGCATGAGACTCCGGTGATGTGTGTGCAGGGGATCAGTATGACCCATGATGCATGTGAGTTTAAACACAACATTGTATGTTAATAGAGGCCCTTGGACATGGATGCAAATGTTGATTGCATGCGCCATGCCTGTTTCTGCATGTGTGTTGCCTGCATTGACACATGTGTTGTGGAGGGACATGATTTAAGTGAGGTTTGACGTGCCACTCATGTGCTATTGCTTCTAGGGGACTATTGTACAGTACCCTGATGCTTGTGTTCTATGTCTCCCTCTACACAGCTTCGATAGAAGAAAAGGGCGGAGACGGCGCTGTGGAGCAAAGCGGTGGGGATGCATTCACCGGCCGGCGACGTAAGGCCCAGCCACCCTCCCAGGAATTACCATCATCTGGGAGCGAGGGGACTGGTGCCGCGTCTGCCACTACGGCTGCAGCGGAAGGGGTGGGTGAACCCCCACAGGGGCTTGCGATATTGGAAGACGGTGCAGAGACATCCAGGTTGGTGGTGTGCACAGAGGAGGTGGAGGCTGCTACTGAGCCGCACATGGGGCCTGGTGGGGATGTTACCACTGGTGCAAGTGGTGCAGTCCAGGGCCAGGGGCAGGAGGCAGCACAGGTCACCGTGGAGGGGCCTGTGCATGTCACTGTCCCTGACCCTGTGACTGTACCACCATGCACCAGCAGGGATGCCCCATCCCAGGCCCGTCCGCAGGTAGGGGGGAGGCCCATGTCATCTGGCACTCCACTACCTGCGGACGAGGAGACCCGTGACCGTGTGGAGTCCATCCTGATTGGAGTCGTGTTGTGCACGCGTGACATTTGTGATGATGTGCGTGCTTCCTGGGGGGACCACGCACATCATCACGAAGAGCTGCGTGCCAACGTGTACCAGTTGGGAGGGGCCCTGGTCGGAGGGTTCCTACATGTGTCGGGCACTCTGGCGGCCCTCTCCTCTGTGCAGACTATGCGCCAGTAGTTCTCCGTGCCGTCTTCCGGCCCAGATTCCACCAGGGTCCCCTGTGGACCTGCCCTGAACAACGCAGCCAGCTTGGTGGAGATGACATCCCTGCCACAGTCGGGAGTCAGAGGTCCAGCAGGGGTGGACACCCCACCAACTGGAGACCAGCAGATGGAGGATGTGCCGGCATCATCGGGCAGGGCACATGGACGGCAGTATCAGGCTCAAGGTGGGAGCGATGTTGGCTCGGGGCCATCAACATCAGAGGGGCAGGCATCAGCCAGAGGGCAGGAGGACCCTGGAATGGGGGTGTCTTCCATGTGGCAGCGGTTGGGCCAGCGGATAGATGCGGAGCGGCGGCAGGCTCACTATGGTCAGGGCGGAGTTCTCCATGTGCAGGGTGTTGAGGTGGGCTGAGTGCCTGGAGGCAACTTGCAGGGAGTTGGAACAGGCCATGACTGCATCCCTGCGAGACCTCGGGGACAGGGGAGAGGCCCGCCTCCAGGACATCCACATGGAGTTCGATGATGCCCTGATCCAGGACAGCACAGAGTGAGCCGTAGGACTTGCCTGCCGCCATTGTATATCGGTAATTAGTGTTAGGTTTCCTTTCTGTTTTTATTTCTTTTGGGGCGCTTGGACAATTGCTCACCTTTTTGTATATAATTGTTCATTAGGTAGGGTTTTTTGTACGTTTCCTTTCAATGGTTGGGCTCATGGACTCTGGATTTGTACTTTGTATATAGTTCAATACTGGTTTTCACTTCTTTTTATTTTTTTTGTTCCATGGATCAATGGTTTTGTCTTATTTTTTCACTTTGGATTTGTTTTGACGGACAGACACTTTGGACCCATGTGCTTTTGGATTGATTTGGATTCTGCTTTCACACATTTTTTTTTTATTTAGGACATGCAGCTTTTTCTTTCTTTATTATTTCCATTATTGTGTGTTTCATTTCATTCCCTTGCTTTTGTGTTTGATACATTTTTATTTATACTTCAATGTGTGGTATTCTCTCTTTGGTTTCATGCATGTCACGATGTGTGTTTTCTCAATCACTTGCACTCATTGTGTGTGTGTGACGGAAATGTGTTGATGTGCATACTTGCCATTTGGGATGTATCATGTGATGGGGATTTCTATGTGGGGTGGATGTAATACTTGGTTGTGTGTTTGGACTGGGGTGGCATGGGGTGTGATTTGGGTGGCCATAAGGCCCATGATTGTGGATCGTGATGACGTGTTGGGGGGGGACATGAGTCAGGGCCTGCTGGCAGGTGCCTGTCACTGCTGGGTGGGTGAGTGGGTGCATTAATTGGGGCATGCTGGCAGGTTCCTGTCACTGCTGGGTGGGTGAGGGGGTGGGGCGACATGAGTCGCGGCCTGCTGGCAGGTGCCTGTCATTGCTGGGTGGGTGAGTGGGTGGGGGGACATGAGTCGGGGCCTGCTGGCAGGTGCCTGTCACTGCTGTATGTGTGAGTGGGTGGGGGACATGAATCGGGGCCTGCTGGCAGGTGCCTGTCACTGCTGGGTGGGTGAGTGGGTGGGGGGACATGAGTCAGGGCCTGCTGGCAGGTGCCTGTCACTGCTGGGTGGGTGAGTGGGTGGGGGGACATGAGTCAGGGCCTGCTGGCAGGTGCCTGTCACTGCTGGATGGGTGAGTGGGTGGGGGGACATGAGTCGTGGCCTGCTGGCAGGTACCTGTCACTGCTGGGTGGGTGAGGGGGTGGTGGGACATGGGTCGGGGCCTGCTGGCAGGTGCCTGTCACTGCTGGGTGGGTGGGGGTGCAGGGGGACATAAGTCGGGGCCTCCTGGCAGGTGCCTGTCACTGCTGGGTGGGTGAGTCGGTGGGGGGACATGAGTCGGGGCCTGCTGGCAGGTGCCTGTCACTGCTGGGTGGGTGAGTGCGTGGGGGGACATGAGTCGGGCCTGCTGGCAGTTGCCTGTCACTGCTGGGTGGGTGAGTGGGTGGGGGGACATGAGTCGGGGCCTGCTGGCAGGTGCCTGTCACTGCTGGGTGGGTGGGGGTGAAGGGAGACATGAGTCGGGGCCTGCTGGCAGGTGCCTGTCACTGCTGGGTGGGTGAGTGGGTGGGGGGGACATGAGTTGGGGCCTGCTGGCAGGTGCCTGTCACTGCTGGGTGGGTGGAGGCGCAGGGGCACATGAGTCGGGGCCTGCTGGCAGGTGCCTGTCACTGCTGGGTGGGTGAGTGGGTGGGGGGACATGAGTCGGGGCCTGCTGGCAGGTGCCTGTCACTGCTGGGTGGGTGGGGTGCAGGGGGAGATGTGTTGGTGGTCACTTGTGCATGGTGACGTGTGGGCTGGCTGGGGGGCATGGCCAGGGTGGATGGGCTTCCTGCAGGGCATGGCCAGGGGTGCAGGGTAGTCCCCTGTGTTGTGGGCTGCCTGCAGGGCCTGGGGAGGGGGGAGAGACAAACACTGCCAATTTGTGTTGGGGCACCCCAGGAATACACGTACCCTGCTCGCCCAGCGAAATCGTGTGTGGAACTCCCTGCACACCCCTCAGTATGCACATACCCCGCTCACCCAAGGTCTATCGCGTGTGCAACACCCCGCGCACCCCCGAAATACACATAAGCCGCTCGCACAAGGCCTATCGCGTGTACAACTTCCCCCGCACCTCCAGAATACATGTACCCCGCTCGCCCAAGGCCTATCGTGTGGAAGACTTCCTGCGCACCCCCAGAATACACGTACCCTGCTCGCCCAAGGCCTATCGCGTGGAAGACTTCCCGCGCACCCCCAGAATACACGTACCCCGCTCACCCAAGGCCTATCACGTGTACAACTTCCCGCGCACCCCCAGGATACACGTGCCACACTCGCACAAGGCCTATCGCGTGTGTAACACCCCGCGCACCCCTGAAATACACGTACCCCGCTCGCCCAAGGCCTATTGCGTGTAAAACTTCTCGCGCACCCCCAAGATACAAGTACCCTGCTCGCACAAGGCCTATCGCTTGTGCAACACCCCGCGTACCCCCGAAATACATGTACCCTGCTCGCACAAGGTCTATCGCATGTAAGACTTCCCGCGCACCCCCAGGATACACGTACCTCGCTCGCACAAGGCCTATCGCGTGTAAGACTTCCCGCGCAACCCCAGGATACACGTACCCCGCTCGCACAAGGCCTATCGCATGTAAGACTTCCCGAGCACCCCCAGGATACACGTACCCCGCTCACACAAGGCCTATCATGTGTAAGACTTCCCGCACACCCCTCAAATACACGCAGGCACCCCATTCACCCTGGGCATGCCCCACAGACAGCTCACGCCATGGGGGGGTGCTTTTTCTATGCTATTTACCTAGCGCGAGCGTGGTACGTGTATTCAGATATTCAGAGGGGTGCACGGGGAGTTTTACATGTGTTTTCGCTGCCGCGGGAGGGGTACGTGTATCCAGGGGCGCGCGCGGGAAGTTTTACACGCGTTTTCATGGTTGGGGGGCTGTATGCTGTTCCACTGGCCCTTGTGCCAAGTCCTGGATTTGTGCGCTGTTCATGGCGCACGGGGCGGGGTTAGGGTCGTAACTGGCACTGCTGCAGGGTCGCTGCGCCACTCTGCGCCACAGCTGGTTATGGATGTTGAAATCCATGAATATGCTGTGTGCTGAAATGGGTTTTGGCGCACGCGGCTGGCGCAGACTGTCGCATGCGCACACTGTGCGCCAGCCGCGAGCGCCATTTGTGCGCCGAATTCTATGAATTACCCCCTAAATGCCTTTGTCGAAGCCAACAATCTCCTAGACCCCGCACAATCAGGTTTCAGAGCCTGACACAGAACTGAAACCACCCTAACCTCAATCTGGGAAGACCTTAAAAAAAAAAAACTGACTCGGTGGGATGCGCCGCATTAATCCTTCTTGACCTATCCACCGCCTTCGACACAATCAATCACTCAATCCTCCTTGACCGCCTCCGCTCCGTAGGAATTTGTGGAACCGCTCTCAAATGGATAGCATCCATACCTCTCCTTTCCCAACAGACTCTCTGCGGTCCAATCAATTGTTATATCAAGACTGGGCTACGCTAACCCCCTCTACCTCGGAGTCCACACATACCAACTGTCTAAACTACAAAGAGCACAAATGCCGCTGCCAAACTGCTACTAGCGCTCGGCCCGAGAGAGAACATCTCCCCAGCCCTCAAAACTCTGCACTGGCTTCCGGTTGCCTGAAGGGTGACCTTCAAAACCTTATGCATTTCTCACCGAGCACTGCATAAAACCAGACCTCAGTATGTTCAAGACAAACTAAAACCCTATCACCCTTCATGTACTCTAAGATCAAGCTTAGCCGGCCTCCTAGTCATACCTAAAACAAACTCAGTCAGGTTAGGCGGATCATCATTCTCAGCTTTGGCCCCCACGCTGTGGAACGCACTCCCACCCCACATCCGACTCACTGAAGACCTCTTTCCGCAAATTTCTGAAAACTTGTCTCTTCCCCTAAAACCGACCCCAAACTCAAACCAACTCAAACTGGATAACAGCAACTCAATGACCTTACCATATACTAGATCATAAATAGCAATGCAGCTTCATGATCCAATCGGCCAATCGAAAAACGGATTAACCTCTATTGGTTAGCTAAAAAGCCTAACAAAATAGAATGAGTAAAAAGGATCAAACCTGCGAAGTAGATAAAAAGAATACGTTGTACGTGAGCAGTAAAGTGGCTGTAATTAAGGAAATGGACAAAATAAATGTAATGGACAAGAGGATCAATGTGGACGCGAGGAATAAAGTGGATAACAACAATTCAACTAACCCAAACTACTAGATCCTAAATAACAATAAAACAAATAAAATTACAGCATCAAGATCCAAGCGAGAAATCGACAACTAATAACCTCTAATGTAAACTAAAAGGACAAACAGAATAGAATGAGTAAAGTAGATCAAAGCAGTAAAGTGGATAAAAAGTATAAAATTAAAAGAAAGCAGTAAAGCAGTTGAAATTAATGAAATGGATGTAATGATCGCAATGGACGAAAGGAACAAAATGGATGAAATGAATAAAGTGAAGAGGATAGAAAGATGAATACAGGAGACGGATGAGTACACAGACAGATGGCATAGAATGTATGAGTGCATGGTATAAATGGAAAGTACAGAATTGACGATTCGAGTACATGATACGAGTGGAGTGCATGGGACAGATGGAGAGCACGGAACGGATCGAGTGCGTACGACAAGTGACATGGGCTGAACCGATAATGCATGATGAATGAATTATGTGCATTGACTGGATGAATGCGTTGAGTGGATGAGTGTGTTGTGCAGATGAGTGCATAGAGCGGATTAGTGCGTAGAGCGGATGAGTGCGTAGAGTGGAGGAGTGCGTAGAGCGGATGAGTGCGTAGAGCGGATGAACGCATAGAGCGGATGAGTGTGTAAGAGCGGTTGAGTGCGTAAGAACAGACGAGTGCGTAAAACGGATGACTGCGCAGAGCGGTTGGGTGCGTAGAGCAGATGATTATGTAGAGCGGCCGGGTGCGTAGAACAGGTGAGTGCGTGGAGCGGGTGAGTGCGTGGAGCGAGCAAGTGCGTTGGAGCGGGCGGGGGTGTGAGCAGATGAGTGCGTAGAGCGGATGAGTGCGTAGAGCGGATGAATGCATAGAGCGGATGAGTACGTACAGCAGATGAGTGCGTAGAGCGGATGAGTGTGTAAGAGCGGTTGAGTGCGTAAGAACAGACGAGTGCGTTGGGTGCATAGAGCAGATGAATACGTAGAGCGGCTGAGTGCGTGGAGCGGGCGAGTGCGTGGTCCGGGCGAGTGCATGGAGCAGATGAGTGCGTGGAGCGGATGAGTGCGTGGAGCGGATGAGTGCATGGAGCGGATGAGTGCATGGAGCGGATGAGAGTGCAAAATGAATGAGGGCATAGAGCGGATGAGAGCGTGGAACAGATAAGAGCTTGGTGCAGATGTAGGTTGTGGTAAGGATGTAGGTTGTGTGAGTGGATAATAGAGTGAAGTGGATGTAGTGTGCTGATCAGATTTATGGTGTTGAGCCAATGTAGGGTGTTGAGCGGATGTAGACTATGGTGCGCGTGCAGAGCTGGTGTATAGTGCTGAGCGGGTGTCGAGTGTGGAGCAAACGGGTGAGGTATGTGGATGGAACGGGTGATGTATGTGGATGGAACAACGGGTGAAGTGGTTGAAAGTTAGGGATGTAGTAAGGGGAAGAAACGGGTGAATTAGGTGGTAGGAATCGATTGATCAAAAAGAACGGGTGATGTATATAGATGAGACGGGTAAAGTATGAGGAAGGAACTGGCAAAGTATGTGGACAAAATGGGTCAAATATATTGAATAGAATGATTGAAGTGTATGGATGGAACGGGTGGAGTGGATCGATCAAGTGGAAAATGTGGTTGGAACCGATGAAGCATAGGGTTGCAACGGGTGAAGTATGTCAGAGGAACGGATTAACTGGGTGAAACGGATGAACTGGATGAACTGGGTGGAAAGGATGAACTGGGTGGAACGGATGAACTGGGTGGAACGGATGAACTGGGTGGAACGGACGAAAAAGGCAGAAAGGACGAACAAGGCAGAAAGGACGAACAAGGAAGAAACGACGAACAAGGCAGAAAAGACGAACAAGGCAGAAAGGATGAACAAGGCAGAAAGGATGAACAAGGCAGAAAGGATGAACATGGTAGAACGGGTGAAATATGTGGATGGAAAAGGTGAAATATGTAGATGGATCGGGCGAAGTACATGGATGGAACGTGTGAAGTATGTGGACGGAACCGGTGAAGTACGTGGATGGAACCGGTGAAGTATGTGGAAGGAACAGGTGAAATATGTGGAAGGAACGGGTGAAATATGTGGAAGAACGAGTGAAATATGTGGAAGGAACAGGTGAAATATGTGGAAGGAACAGGTGAAATATGCGGAAGGAATGGGTGAAGTATGTCGATGAAACCGATGAACGGGTGTAGAATGGCTGGAGTGGCTGGAACTGGTGTAATGGTATAACGGATGAAGTAGGTGGACGAACATGGAATGTGTTTGGAACCGGTGAAGTAGGTAGAACCGGTGAAGTGGGTGGAACGGGTGATGTGGGTGGAACCAGTGACGTAGATGGAACGTTTGAAGATGACGTATGTAGATGGATGATGCATGGAGAAAGGATAACGTGGGTAGAACGAATTAAAGGAGCATTGCATAAAATGGTAGGAGTGCATAAAATGGTTGGATTGCATAAAACGGCTAGGAGTACATGGAATGGATTGAGTGCGTGGAACAGATTTGAGTGCATGGAACGGATTGGAGTGCATGCAACAGAATGGAGTGCAGGGAACGGATTGGAGTGCATGGAACGGATTGGGTGCATGGAACGGATTGGAGTGCATGGAACAGATTGCAGTGAATGGAACGGATTGGAGTGCGGATGATGGCATGACTTACATGGAATGGTTTGGAGTGTATGGAATGTTTGAAAAAGCATGGAAAAGAATGGTTTTGAGTGCTTGAAACGGTCGTAATGCATGGAACAGTCAGAGTACATGGAACGGATGGAGTACATGGAACTATTGGAGTGAGCCCGATCTCAAACACCTAAGGTAAACCACCATATCACATCTCCACGCTTACTCTCTTCTTTACACCACCACTCAAATAGAACACAGTGATACTATGACACCATTCGGTATAGCTGTTCCCATATCATTATCTACCTCATACTCCCCATCACCCTAACTAAACACAGCTGCTTGCACACCGTCCAGCCTAGGCGTTCTCCTCAGGCCTGACGCAGTCAGAATCGGTCTGGATAAAAACCAGAACAAACACATACTCTTGATCTCCCAACCACCACACCTACCGCTAAGAAGCAGCTATCACACGAATGCCACACCAGCTGCACACATATCCGGTGCGCACACGCACCTTTGACTCTATCTATTCTCTCTACTGACTTGAACTTTGGTTCCCGAGGGCGTTCAACATACCAGCGCCTTGAGACCATACCAATGGTACATAAGGCGCTATATAAATGCAAAGTAACATAACATAACATTCGTTTAGGAGAAAGCTAGTTTTCAACAGGCCCAAGAGATGTCAACATAAGAAAATTTTGTGTTCTCACCAATCAATACTGAAAGCTGGCAGCATGATCATTTGTTAGGGTTCTCCCTGGCTGCGGGCCGCCAACCTGAGATTGTTTTGAGTTCTCTTCACTGAGAACCACTAACGTGATCACTTTTAGCATTCTCCCTGCTACCTGAAAGCCACCAAGGTAAGAGTTTGTATGGCTCTCCCTGCTACCTGAGAGCCACTAGCATGAGAATTCTTAGGGTTGTCCCTGCACTACATAAGACAAGAGAGACCCAGGCATAATATTTTTCTCAGGTTCTCCCTGGTGATGGTGAGTGAAAGGGAGGTTGCATATTTGGGGCAGAGACCAGACCAGCAGGGTAACAAAGAGCATTTACAGGGAGATGACAGTAAGCATACAGGCAGTGGTGGCCAGAGGATGGGGACAACATTGATCGGGCCAAAACCCATGAGTCTTATCAAATGTAGAAGACAGAATGAAAGGGCCAATTTGAGAGCAAATATGTTGGTCATGTTTTTGATGTTAGGGAGCAGTGAGAGAGATTCCGTGGTTGAGAGAGGCGAGGAGCTAGAAGCAGAGGAAGAGAGAGAATGCACAGGGTGGACAAGGGATGGAGAGATTGAGGCGAATGCTAGATGTTATGTTATTAATAGGATGTATACCGTGTTCCGCTGCCATGTGCATGGTCTCCAGGCAGTGATGGTAAGGTGGCAAAAGGAGATTACGGAGAGATAAAAGCAGGCAGGTAGGTGGGACAGTCCATGTAAAGATATCGAATAATTCTGGTCAATTACCCCACACAACATCCTCCTTCATCTTCCTTGCATCTGCCTCCTTCTGTCCACCGCCTCATGTACCGCCTGCTGACATTCATGCATTTCTTCACATTCCCACTGCTGCTGTTCCCCAAGTTTTCACCTCTATGGATTTCACCCCATGTTGCCCCTTCATGTACTCCCTCCCGCTGATTATCCATTTCTGCCTCTTAGAGAAATTACCGCCACTTTTCCCGCTCCACCATACTACGAGTTTGGCCCTGGAGTGGGGGATTTACCTCCTGCATCATGCTAATCCGTACTTTAAAGTCACTAGTCTTTCGATTAGAATGGTTCATGAAAAGCAGAGCTCAAAGAGTGACCTCCAGATCCGTTCTTACCCGCCACCCTCCGATCTATTCAGATCGTAGATACCATGCAGAGCTCAAAGGCTCATAGCCTGCAGTCACTCTGCAAAAGTTCAATCAAATCTCAATTGTGTTAGTAATTTGTTAATCAGATGCTCATGTGATGGGTTGTTACCATACTTGTCTAGAGAGCCTCCTACGCACGTAGACACGGCAGCACGGTCACACGGAAACACTCACGCTACGCTCCGCGTCTGCAGGCGTTGTTTAAGAGCGAGATTCCACCTCGGTGCGTTCCGTCAGCAGTGCTTTTCATGTGCGGCCTTTACATGCCACGTCTTCCGCCGTACAGCAGACTGTATATGCTTCACTTTACAATCCACTTTGCAGTCTGCTTTGCGGAACCCGCACTTTTAATAGATGTTGGGGGTGGAGCCTCCTCTCCTCCTCTCAAGCACCGGATCTGCACACAGAAAGAAAGGATAAAAAATCAGGACTGCCAGACACTGCAGACTGCTTCACTTTACAATCCATATTTTAAATACACGTTCTCCACTTGCAAGGACCGCTTGTTTTTAGACATTTTCGAATATGGAGCTATGTTGTAGATTCTATCGGCTCGCGCGGGAATAAGAAGATTGTGCTCTATGGCGATTTTCTTCTTTCCTTTCTGGAAGTTTCCTTTTCCTTTCAAGGTGACTCAAAGTCGAGCCACGTTCTCATGTCCCCCAGGGATCGATCCTATTTCTGATGTTGTGTAATACCGACATGAAGCCACTGGGAGGCTTGGTGGATTGTAGTCAAAATATTGCAGATGACACCCAGTTATTTATTTGGGAATTGTCTTTGAATAACACTGAATGGCATAGAGGAGTAGATGGCTGCACATTTTCTTAATTGGAACCTGTCAAAAAAGGAGTTTCTGTAGATTGGGTCCCCTTTTTCTTTATTTCAGCACTATGGGCTCATTACGAGTATGGCGGTGTGGGATACATTCGCCGGTAACGGAATTACAGGTACCTTTGCCGCTCCGCCTTACTACGGGTATGGCCTTGGAATGGGGGGTTTACCTCCAGCATCATGCTAGAGGTAAATCTTCCCACTTTCTGCAGAAAATTGTCAAAATCGAAGGAATTATAGCAGCAGTAATTCTGCCGCCAGTAATTCTGCCAAGAAATGCCCCATAGAGTCTAGCACCACTTGTAATCTTGTGGTAATTCCGCCGGACCACGTGGCGGTAATAGTAATTCCATTGGGCCGTACTCTGGGAGATTTACCACCAGAATACCGCCCACCTTGTAATGAGCCTCTATGTCCTTAGGAGCCACTCCTACACTGGTTCCCCGAGGGCATTTAGTAGGTGTTTTTGGATTCTTGTATGAACTTTTGCCTCCACATCTCAACACTGGCTCAATCATGCTGTTTCTCAGTTTTCCCTTTTGAGAAGTAGCACGCCTTTCTTTCTTCATCATGCTATTTTCACTGTTGTTCAAGCATCATTTATTTCGAGGTTGGATGGTGGAAGGGCTGTTAAGGTTCTCCATTTTCTTGTCTTGCTCCTTTGAAAGTTGTCCTTCACTTTGCAGCTCGGTTGGTGGATGGTAAACATGCATTTGCCCTTATGACCTCTGTTGCTGTGACCATCACTATGTTTCACCACCCCTTCACAATCAGTTTAAGCTGGGCTGCCTGGCTTTCACAGTACTCGTTTTACTTTTAAACAATTTGGTGCAGAAATGTGCCATGCAGGGCCATCTTGAGGAACCTTGGGGCCCGGGGCACAGACTCCTTTGGGGCCCACATCTATACCAAAGAAATTAAGGGATAAAAAAAATCCCTGGTCACCGCCCCCAGAAATCTCTGTAACCAGTACCTAACAAACTGAGCTATCTTCTGAGCAATCATGGCATTCAAATTTATCAGCATGAATTTCAACTTTCATTATGGCACGATCTATATATAGCCCACAGAAGGGTGAGAATACTACAGCAGCTGTGCTATCATGAGTGGACAAACTGGGGACGCAAAGGCTTTATAGGATTAATTGATCCGAGCAAAATGTTCTGGTCAGCAACAGCCTGGCTGCAGGTTCGGCACCTCTGCAGCACACAATAAAACATGGTATGTGCTATTTAAGGTTTGTTAAACAAATGGGCAGTGACTGATTTCAATCAGGCAGCCATGTGGGGGCCCCTTCAAGGGTGGGGGCCCAGGGCACATGCCCTTTTTGCCCTCCCATAAAGACGTCTCTGGTCCCATGGCTGGAAGGACTAGGATTATGAGGATCAAGGATTTGAAGAGTCTGGAAATTGCAAGATGTATACACCCACCACTCTGTCCCGCCAATCATCTTCTGCCACCGCCCCTCGTCGGTGGGACTCAGTTTCAGTGACGTCTGCCTCATGCCAACCTTGCTGTCTTCCAGAAAGGCTTAACAAAGGTACATATTCCGATTGCTTTTACTAATTTAGTTTAGATAAAGTTATATTTTTCTGGCTGCAGCCTTAGGTCATGAAAGTGTTTATTGTTTGGTGTTTTGCTTTTTCTTATTTATTTTATCATTTAGTCCTTTATCTTATTTGCAATTTTATTTTGCATTTTCTGTACTTAATGGCTCTGCATTTATTTTGTTCTTTTAATAAGGTTTTCTTTTCTTTCTATTTTTTATTTGTTTTAATTGATTTACAATTTTTACAAAAGAAGAAAAAAGAAAATGTCGTTAAATACATTTTCTGGATCACTTTTTACTGTTGTACAGCATCCGGCTATTTTGGTGTGAGTGTTCTCTACATCATTTTTTTTTTTAATTAACACATATTATCCCTAATCGGTTGCTCTTGGGCTCACTTACATAGCTCTACCTGGAACAGAGACACCAAAAAAAGGATCACCCCTATATCACCACTGGGGTAATTTCACTGCATTTTACCGCATTTTACGGAGAGCCAGACGCCCACACCGCCACTCCTGCACCTCTCGCCCCCTCTTTCCCTTTCATCCCCATTCCCTCTATTTTAACACATCCTGTCCCTCTACCTGACACACATCTACAGAGGTCGAATGAATTGGTGTGAATTGATAGATAATTTATATCGCGCTCGTACACAGGTGTTTCAGAGCGCGACAAGGGAGAACAAAAACAACGATCTTACTGCAGTAAAATGTTCTTCTGCAAAATCGTGTGAAAGAGCTGCGGTTGGATCATTATAATTATAATTACTCTTTTATAACCAGCTTAATACCGACGCGTGGTTTCTACGCGCGGGATCGGGATTCGAACCTAGGTTACGCAGCGTTGTCTTGCTTCCATGGCAAACACGTTACTCCTGAGCGATCCCCCCTCACCGATGAGGATGGAGACCTGGGTGAGGAAGCATAAGTGGTCTGAACAGGTGGTCTGGACCTACAATGTAGCCTTTGTAAAGACAACTGTCGAATCCAGACGGAGGCTGCACGGATCTCCAGCAAGATGTTATTTCACCAAATTGGTGATGCCAGGAACGCATCAGCAAAAAAAGACAGTCTTTGCCCCGTTGCAACAGCTTCACGACAACCCAGGCACTACTTAACCAATAAAACTAGTACTATAACATAAATGTCAACTTTTCACAGTGAGTTCGAGGGGCATGTATAGTTTGGTCACAGTCCCATGGCCCGCACTCTAAAAATGTGCACAATTTTCATAGCTCCACCCACCTCACTAAAAGGACAAAATGAGCTGGGAGCTGTTGCAGTGTGACCCCTCCTGGGAGCATGGTAGCTCCCAGGATGTTGTAATGGGTTACGTAGCAGTAGCCACGTGACCAAGATAATAAAAGAAGCGAGCCGCTTCCGGCTCGTCAGTCTCACCACGATCTGTCTGACTCCAGCGTCGTTCTTGGGAAGCACCATGTAGGTGCTACGCTGTGTGTGCTGGGCCCAAGGACGGGGCCCAGCTTAAGGACGGTGCCCCTGCCGGGCAACGCCGTCCGGACGGTGCCCCTGCCGGGCAACGCCGTCCCTGTGGGTCCCCCAACCATGTGAGGCGGGTTGGGGTGCGACCCCGGCCTGGGTGCCCCCAGAGCCGGGGCCGCGGTGGCCAGGTGGACCTGGCCACGTGTGTGGAGCTCCGGTGTCCCGGAGCGGGTGGGATGAGCCCCCACCCTTCATCACGCGGCGTGATCGCCGCGCTGCAGCGTGTGGCGTCGGGTGCTACCCGACCCGAGTACGGGGCTGCCCGGTGATCCGGAACAGCCCCCCAACAATGGCGACGAGGAACAGGCCCGCGAGCCCAAAAGAAGGAGAAGTGTGGCGGGCCCGACTCCAACTGGGCCCGCGAAAGGAGAACAACGTGGCGCGCTGCTTGCCCGTCCCCTGAGGGGGACGGAAGATGTCCTCGGCCATGGCCCGGGGGGGAGGAGGATGTGCGGTGGCGGCCGCATGGGCTGCCCCCCCCTCTCTCATCTGGGGGGAGGACCGTCCCCAGGGTGAGGAGAGAGTGTCCGTGGCGGCACCCGCTGGGGAGGTGCTGCCCCTCCCCCACCCAGCAAACGTCGCCCCACGAACAAAGGAGTGCGGGCCCGACTCCAACGGGGCCCGAGAAGGGGAGTCGGTTGGAACCACAGCCCCAACCATGTGGGAGTGAGGTGATCTGCGGCGCCGGCCGCGAGAAAAGGGGTGAGTCTGCCCCCACTGCCATTAGCGGGGGCGAGGAGGCTGTTTCCCCTCTCCTGGGGGGGGGCGAGAGTGCCCCAGCGTCGGCAAGGAGGCGCTGCCCCTCCCCTGCGGCCCATGGGGGGGGGGCGGCGAACATCGCCGCATGAGATGTGATGCAGGCCTACAAAAGAACTGCCCGGCCGCAAGGGTTCAGCGGCGTCGGCCGCGACGGGGTGAGCCTACCCCCACCAACCGAAGGAGGGCCGAGTCCCATCAGGGCCGGAGAGCCGGGAGGAAGTCCGCGGCAGCCCCCAAGAGCCAAGGGCATGCCGCGGCCAAAAAAAAAATGGAGCGGCATCGGACGCAATGTAGAGAGGTGAGCCGCCCCTCCCCTGCAGGTGTGGCGGCGTGTGCCGCGCGGCAGGCGCCGCTCCCTGGCCCTCGTGTTATCCGGGCCCCCGTGGATGAGGGTGGTGCTGTGCTCCCCACCAGTAAGGGTGGGAGGAAGAAGGCTGAGTGGCCGCCCGCATGGGCAGGAGGTGAAGAGGTGCAAGCCCCCCTGAATGTCTGGGGCAATGACTGGCAATGGCCATACATCACTCAAGAGCCAGAGGGGGTAAACCCTGAGAAGGAAGGAGGAGTGCCGGGGATGGGCGTCAGGGTGGTGGTATCCTGGTGCCCCTCCAAGCCCTGTAGCTCGGGTGCCCTGCCAGTGCCCCACCAAGCCCTGCCACCGGAGGTTCCCTGCCGCCTTCCTATGGGAGATAGGAAGTATCATGGGCGGCCGGTGGTCAGCGTGACAGGACTCGACCACCAGTGCCCCCCTCAGACTGTGGACTTGGCCGATGTGGCCCCTGGGCCTACCCAGGTGCGGCTTTGCCGGCCCTCGTTTTGACTTTGGATTGAGGCCGAGGGGAACATTAAGGAAGACCCCAACTGGTCTCCTGCAGCTCCACCAGTGCAGAAGATGAACCTCATCATCGATGGCCCCATGAAGTCCGAGGGTCGGCCTACACTTCCGTGTGTGGAATGGCCCAGCGGGTGGACAATGTTGGGTGGTGTACTTGGTGCCAGTGACTTGAACTGGTGGTTGGGTGTTAGTAGGACCACTCACCCAGGTTAATAAAGGGTGTCGTAGTAGAGTGGTCCTAGGAGTAATAGTGTATAGTTAGTGGTATATGTTTTGTGTTGTTGTTTATTAAAAAATGGAGTGGTGTTGCAGTGTGACCCCTCCTGGGAGCATGGTAGCTCCCAGGATGTTGTAATGGGTTACGTAGCAGTAGCCACGTGACCAAGATAATAAAAGAAGCGAGCCGCTTCCGGCTCGTCAGTCTCACCACGATCTGTCTGACTCCAGCGTCGTTCTTGGGAAGCACCATGTAGGTGCTACGCTGTGTGTGCTGGGCCCAAGGACGGGGCCCAGCTTAAGGACGGTGCCCCTGCCGGGCAACGCTGTCCGGACGGTGCCCCTGCCGGGCAACGCCGTCCCTGTGGGTCCCCCAACCATGTGAGGCGGGTTGGGGTGCGACCCCGGCCTGGGTGCCCCCAGAGCCGGGGCCGCGGTGGCCAGGTGGACCTGGCCACGTGTGTGGAGCTCCGGTGTCCCGGAGCGGGTGGGATGAGCCCCCACCCTTCATCACGCGGCGTGATCGCCGCGCTGCAGCGTGTGGCGTCGGGTGCTACCCGACCCGAGTACGGGGCTGCCCGGTGATCCGGAACAGCCCCCAACAGGAGCCCACCACATTGAGGACAATTCCATTAGAATTGAAACAAGCACAGTTCTCTTGTTTACCTTTTTATAATAGTGTTTAATAGCATAGATACATTTGTTTACCTCAATAGAGGTGACAGTTGTGATATGTGATTAATTTGAAAGACAAGCACTGCATCTTATTTGCATCGCTCAGCTAAAGAGTGCATTGCTTTGTAGTTTTGATTTTCCCTTTTATAGGTATTCAAAAGAGATGGGGTTGTACTCGAGTGACTTGTGATCTCGGGCACAACTGTTCTCAGAACGTGTGTTCACCAGCAGTGAAGTGCTCTTGACAAATTGAAGTGCCAGCTATTAGGCTATGTAGTGATGGGGCAAACACAATTGTAAACACTGATATAGCAGTGCCTGACTTATTTTCAGAAATCAGAAGTTAGCATTTTCTTTTCAACCCAGCCCCATCAATAACGTGTGTGCCTGACCCCCAAGAACTTGAGCCGTTGTTTAAATGGAACTGTGGCAGCAATGGACTGCAATGGCCTGCGATAGCTACAAACATTAGTAGGACACAGGAGGTGAAAGCTTTAACACAGACAGAAGCAGACCTCAGTTAAGTCGTTGCACGAAGATGAAAGGCTCGCTCTGCATTTAAACAATCCTCACGTTAGTAAGCGATGACCAGGTTCGGACTGGCTTATTGGGCAACAGGCCCATGACTGAACGAAAAACGCAAAATGCTTGCGTAGACAAGTTTTTTGGGTCAAAGTGGGGCTCTTTTTTGGCCAATGTGGGTCAGTCTGATGAGTTACTTCACTCTGCGGCTAATAGTTTTGACCAGTATTGCTGAATAAATATTGTTTAAAATGTACAATTTGCATCACATTGTATCAAAAACCTCCCCCTTGGGTACTATTCAAACAGCGAAAAACCTCCCCCTTGGGTAGTATTCAAACAGCTCACAAAAGGAATGATTTCCCATTTGGAACTGTGGGCAACTTTTTCGTTGGTGCCCGGAACAATGTTATGCCCCAGTCCGACCCTGGTAATGACCTTTTTCTCAGCCTGCCCTGCTCGCGGTTTTCCTGGCACGTTTTCAGCCTGGAGGGTTTGTTGCTTTTTTGCGGGTAAAACCCGCGAGTCGCAGGTAGGTTGACAGCTCAGAGGGGATGGGAATTCTCTGAAACTACTAAATAGTGATCCATTCCAAGTGTGGCGTCTATTGGAGGCTCCAAAGAACTCTGCAGACCTTTGCTCTGGTCCCATTGCTACACCCCTTAACTCAAGGGCACGCACCCTCTGGCTCTCCAGATGCTTTGGGCTCTGGCCGCCATGATGCCTCACCACTGATGCTGGCTAGTGCCCATGGGATTTGTCGTCCAAAACATCTGGAGATGTTGTGCAGGCCTCTGCCTTAACTCAAGAGTTGCTCTTGAAGGCAGTACAGAAAACCAACAAATGCTTTGCTGATTTACAACTGGGTTCCCAGATGAGTTATGTGATGGAAAGAGCACGGAAGGACATTTCGGGGGTGGGGGGGAGGGCCTTCTACAGAGGCCGAACACGGGATCTGCCCCAGTAGTATGGCCTCATAGGGTTCCTCAGCATAGCACCCTGGTTGATGACCTGGTCACTGGTCTGTAGGATTTTCCCATTCAGATTCCAGAGGGCGTTGTGTGTGAAGGACCTGTTGTGTGCAGTGTTAGATGGATTGATTTAGTTAAATGGATCACTGTGGCCTTTGGTGTCTTGTATGTATTGTCTTTTGTACATGTGTGCAGTGAGGCTCACGGGCATGCTGTGCATGGTAAGAATGTGTGTATAATATTAAATCGTGCTAAAAGAACTCTGAGAGCAAAACGCACACCATTGTTCTCTGCTCCCTTATTACGATATTGGCAAAGTGGGTACAGGCTGGTAGGAAGTGAATTTGGGACCTAACTTTGGAGATGTTGGAACTCAACAATGGCCCCATACAGAGGACTTTCTTCTCAAGTTGGCCCTTCCTGGTGTGTGTGGAAAACTCCAAAGCACACTGAAAGGCTCTTGTGAGCACGCATGTGATCCCGAGGCTATGCCAGATGTCCTTAGGCAGTACTTCTGAGTGGGTCAGTCCCTATCTTTTGGGGGGGTTCGTTTTTTGCATCTGTAGGTCTCTATCTCGGAAACTGTGAGCAGTGAGACCAGCAACTCACTTCAAGATTCATACAGACCAGTGGGGGGCGGACTTGGCATTGCACTCCCGCAAGGAGCAGGTGATCAATGCAAGTTTGAATACCACCACTCTGGGACTTGAAGTAAAAGGGGTGGAGAGTTTAAGGACTCCCTGCTGAAGACACCAGTGCAAGTTAGGCAGCTGAGGCAGGGGAGGCTGGCTAGTGTGCAGGAAGGTTGTACCATGATTGAGATCTGTGCTATTTATATCACTTTATTATAGGGCAGCGATCCCCATCCTATAGTTAAGGTGAAACCGATGAACCATTGACTTCTACAAACATTGTATTGGTAATAGCTTTTGGCTCACTGAACGGATCTGGATGGCATGTTCCTAAAATATTGCCTTGCATTGGGCCCTCTAAACTGGAAGGTATGTGGCTAATTCCTTCAACATCTCAAAGATTACTAAGTGTAGAAAAAAAGCTGTTGTTGTAATGACCCCTTTCCTTTTTCCTCAGAGGAAAAGGTTCTTCCGTTGGACGCGGACACAGCGGAATCCGCTGGACGGATTTGCGTCGAATAAGTAACAAGTAGGGCACAGAGCATTGCAGATATTTATTGTTGTGGTTTAGTGCAAATCTGTCAAGTAGTTTTTTTATTTATAAATAATTGACAGAGAAGGGAGCCCCAACACCAAAAAGCATTTATATATCTCCCATGATACATTGCTTGAATATGAGGCACTAGTTTTTCAAAAGCAAAATTCAAGTGCCAGCTTTGATTTCTGAAAGGACTTTTGAAAACAATTGAAAAGTTCACGATGGAAGACCATGGTGTTAACGCAGTGATACCACTGCATTACCACTGCATTACCCCCTGCCGTACTATGGCTTTGGCTGTAAGGTGTAGGAGAAACTTCCAGAAAAATGCTGGAGGTAATTCCGCCACCTTACTACCACAAAAACAGCCATTTTGGTGAAATTACCATCGCCGGTGTTAACTCCACCAAAGCCCCCAAATGGGGAATAACACCACTATACCATCACTTGTAATCCAGCTGTAATTCTGCTCGACCAAGCACCGATAACAGTAAATGTGCTTGGGGGTATCGGCGGGTTTACTGCTGAGATACCCCCAAACTCATAACGAGGCCCAATTCATATGAATCTGCAGTTGTGATAACACGTTATTCTAAAGTGTTCAGTGGAAGTTACTTTGTGGCTGTGTCTCATTTAACAAACCCTTTCATATCTACACAATCTGAGTTTTATATGAATGAGTAAACTAGCCTATGCAAAGTACAGATTAACCTGTTGTTTGAAATTCTTTTCAGGTATTTAATGTATAACATGTTATCTATTGCACAATAAAAACAATTGTATCTATGTTAGGTCCAATATGGGGCTCCTTTCAGTGGAAGCACACAGTAATGTGTATTCCACAAGTAGTCTAATGAGCAGGTCCCAAATTATCCTGCTACCACGTTCACTCTTCTTTTTCCCTGAATGATTTATGGTTGCCTCATTCATCATTGTACCATTACCCCATTATCCTCGTCTCACACTTCCTTGCCCCAGTATCCCATTAACCCATGCCACTTTTCCTCTTCCCGGTACCACAGCAGTGCTCCCTTACCCTGCCTCATTCTTCCCTGTCCTACTCCTCCATTACTCTGCCTCCCAGTCACTATTAGTACGCCATTACCCATCTCACATTTTAGCAGCCTAGTATCCCATTACACCCACCTCACTCGTCGTCTTGCCTTACCACATTACCCCTGTATCACTCCTCATCATCCCAGTACATCACTACTCCTAACTCCTCCGTTTCCCATTAGTAATCCATAAACTTGCATCGCTCTTCCTCGTCCCAGTACCTCATTACCGTGCCTCACTCCTTCCTCATTAGTAACCCATGATGCTGCATCACTCTTCCTCATTTTATACTTTATAACGCTGTATCACTTTTCCTTGTTCCAGTACCCCAATTATAATCCATTATACTGCCTCACTCTTCCTCGTCTCAGTACCACATTAGTTATCCATTATAGTACCCCAGCATGCATCTTCCTCCTCACAATGCCACATTACTAATCAATTTAATTACATCTAATAGAGAAATCATAATTCGGAAAGCTGATAAAGGAGGAGTGATTGTTATACAAAATAAAGAAGACTATATCTGCGAATGCAATCGACAACTCCTAGATCAGGCGTGCTATGAACCTTTGAAAGAAGATCCAACCCTCAGACTTCTTAACCTAATCTCATTGAAGTTCACCAAAGCTGAACAAAAAGGCTGGATTTCACCAAAGGAGGCAGATTTTCTAGTAAAGGACAACCCACAATTCCCGCAGTTTTACACCCTCCCCCAGGATCCACAGATCTATGCACAATCCCCAGGGAGGCCAATTGTCTCAGGGGTTAACTCAGTGCTTGAACCACTGTCTCAGTTCACAGACACCTTCTTGCAACCAATGGTACGGAAAATGGCCTCACATATATTAGACACCACCCAAATCATCAAAGAGGTCAAAGGGGTATTATTTGACCCTACTGTAGACATACTACTCGGCCTTGACGTGGTCGCACTATATACCAGTATTCCACAGAAAGTGTCTTTAGAGATGCTCGAAGAGAAGTTGCTCCATGACCATACCGTCAAAACAACCCCAGTCTTGTTTATTTTGTGGTGCGCTGAGATGTCTCTAATGGGAAGTTACTTTCATTTCAATGGTGAATTTGACAGACAATGGGAACGGCAATGGGGGGCAACCTGGCACCCAGCATAGCCAACCTATATATGGAGTATTTTGAATTCTCCAAAATCATGGGCACACAGGATCCATTTGCTAATAATATACGAGCTTGGAGGTGGTATATTGACAACATCGAGCTTGGAGGTGGTATATTGACAACATCTTTGTTACCTGGACCGGAAATGTTGAGGAATTACAGAATTTCTGTTTATGGATCAACGCGCTAGATAGATTTTTGAAATTCACATCAAGTTATAGTACAGAAGAACTTAATTTACTGGACATTACCAATAAAACCAATAAACCAATTTGTATGTGAAACCTTTCAATAAACGTACTGACAGAAACTCTGTCCTACATTATACCAGATTTCATCCCTGACACGTGCAAGCTAACCTCCCACTTGGACAATTTCTTTGATTGAAAAAGAATAGTACCACCAAAATGGACTTCAAAAGAGAGGCAAACAATATGAAAGAACGGTTGACACAAAGTGGTTACCCTGTTGAGGTTACAACAAATGCACTGAAAAGGGCCAGCAATAACCCAAGGGATGCCCCCCTAGAATATAGGAACCGACCAAACGACAAAGATAAGATACACAAACTGGTCTGTGTCAATACATTTAGCCACATGTCTAATGCAATCAAGAAGATCATCTGTAAGAATTGGAGCATTCTGGAAAAAAGCACGCAGCCAGTACCCAGACCAATAATAGTATTTAAAAGAAACAGAAACCTTAAAGACTACATTACATGGAATGAAATCAGCCTGAGACCCCACAAACAAAAAACATTACCACAGCAATGGGGATTCCAGAGATGATTGGTCACCACCCGTGTGGACATTGCGCCTGCTGTCGCTACACCTTCAAGAGCACAGAGATCGATATCGGATTCAAATCATTGTGGAAACAAACACAACACACAGACTGCAACTCACCCATGGTAGGTTACATCGTCTGGTGCCCATGTGATAAAATCTACATTGGGAAAACGGACAGGAAGATTAAACTCAGGATAGGGGAATATAGAATTTGCCTTAAAATTGTACAATCAATGCACCACTAGTTGAGCACTGGATAGAGATTGTAAATCAAACTGATGACCTGAAATGGTCTATCCTGTACAAATTAAAGCCAAGTACAGATAGTAATCGGGACAAAATAACACTCTTGACAAAAGGGCAGCAGTTAATTTTCCTGACAAAAAGCATGCAGGAGGGGCTCAAAGAGAAAATTGATTGGACACTCTGATTTGGGGTATCATGATACTGCCACAGTTCTGTACCTATATGAGTGCCGATCCTTAAACTTTACCTCTATTCCCATGCAGAGTAAGCTCTGTAGATAGAGAACTAAAGGTTGTTGTGCCACCTCATATTCCTTGTACCTTGGAGTTTAAGTATTCCTCTTATCTAATTTACCATCTGATCACCATTCATGATTCCGCTTTTCTTGTACGAAGTAAGCGGGTAAACATCACATATCCTGTTTATTTCGATTAAACGGAAGCAAGATGATTACCCACACTGTTGGTTAGTAGAAAGCTTTTGGCTAAAAACATAAGTGAGATAACGTACCCTTTTCCGTTGTCTCGAATACATGAAAACTTGATGATACAAAAATAGAACTGCAGGCAGGGTTGACATATGCAAGTAGGCAGCCCCTTTGACATCCAATCAGGACAAGGCTTAACTCTGTGGCGCCTATTTTAAATAGGATTGACGTCAGATGTCATCCGCTTTTCGTATGGCATAGGAGTAAGAAATGAAGCACACAGCAGGGACAGCGTGAACGCCCACCCCGGTAAGTCATTAGCTGGCGTATCCTGTAGGTAGTTTGCCCGCCGTTTGAATCATCTTGGGGCTCCTATTAATGTGCAGTCTTTCCCCTTTTCCTGCGTCAGCATTTTGCAGTTAGGCCGTGGGTCAGTCACACCGGCCAGAACTGGTGGAGTTAGGAAGATTTACTACATCGCCTACCTGATGGTGGCTGTCGAGCCACAGCCATACAATGCTGGGAGACAAATTTTGATATTAAAAAGAATGAGAGTGTGAGTCCACACTTTTCAGCGACTGCAGGTAATGCATTTCATGCCATATACATGTGTACATTGCAAAATAAGTGCAATCAGACGAAGAATACGCCCTCTCTGAACCCTACGAGTTAGGACCCCACAATTCCTGACTGTATCTTTTTTGTCCATGCGTATTGTAGGCACGAGCACGACAATAGACCAGCACGCTTTTGCCAACGTCAGTGGGTATGATGGGATTGATTGCTACGATCCAGATGGGTGTTTAATCAGCTCTACCACAATGTGACCTTACCAATTTCGGTAAGACAATTCAGTTTTCGTGTCAGAAGTTAGTTGCAAGCCTTGGCTGTTGAAAATACCACACCAGTTATTCTACATGGTTTTCAAAGCAGATCAGGAGATTTTTGTTGTATTTGTATTGGTTTATACAGTTTCCTCGGTTCGATGACCCTTCCAGACTTATACTTGAGGACCCAGTAGAAGGAACCAAGCGGGTTTTGATGACAGCTACAGTTGAATACGTGAGAAGCATCTGGCCTCCAATGGTAAGCTGGCTCATGCATTGAATACAGCTAAACTAATAGAGGTGTTCTGTTTGAATTTATCTTTGTCATGGGTTTAGTGCCTTCTTTTTCAATAATTGGAGTAAGCAACTGGTGTCGTACAGCGTTGAAGACGCTTGTGTCCCTTTATGTATCATAGCTGACTGAAGTACTGTCTATTAGTGCAACTAAGCTGCACAGTCACACTCTATGTAGAGTTGGTTGACTAGATGAGATTCAGTCTTGTTAACATATGGTCACTAATTACCAACGTTCATCTGTTAGAGGGGAAGATTCATCACTCTAGCCTAGTAAAGATGTTTGTTTGTTTTGTTTGTTTATTCATTTGGTATGGCGCACCGGACCCATAGGTAACTGGGTGCAACAGAGTACAAGATACAAGAATATTTTAAACTGGTATACAAACAGTATTCCATATACATGTGACACATTTGGTAGGGGATTATACAAATATATAAATATACATACGTATGTCTAGAGACAGGGAGGTAGGGATAAACGGCAAAGGGAAGCTGACATAGAACTAAGGTAGGTTTAGAAACTGGCTAGTGCGAGGTGCATTCGTTAGTCATGGAGGTCGTTGGATCGCAGCCATTTAAGAATGTTTCGCCTAAAGCTATGATAGGATTGATCAATTCTGAGGTCGAGTGGGAGTGCATTCCAGTACTGGCTGCTTTGACCAGGAAGCTACATCCACCCATTGTTTTTATCCTAAATCTGGGTATCTGTAGACAGTAGGGAATTGGCAGCTCTAGTAGGGCGAGTTGAGGTTTTCCTGATTATTCTCTCTGCAAGGTAAGGGGGAGCTGCATTATTAAGACATTTGAAAGTTAGTGAAACTGTTTTCAGTGCGATCCTGTCACTGATTTTTAGCCACTGGTGTTCTCTTCTAATGTTAGATATGTGTTCTCTAGAGGGTAGATTCAAGGCTGTTCTCAGGACGTTATTTTGCAGTATTTGTAGTTTGTCAGTAATGTATTTGTTAGCTCCCAGGTACAGGCATTACAATAGCCTAATTTGGAAAATATTAGGGCGTTGGTGAGGATCATACAGCTGGCTTGTGTTATGAAGGCTCGGCAAGCCCTAATAAGTTTGCACGTATGGTGGAAGATGCTAGTGATTTTGCCTGTTTCTTCAGTGACAAGGTGGAGTCCAGGTAGAAACCTAGCGTTTTCACTTCTTTGGCTACTGTAATTATGTTGCCATCAATGTTGAAAGCAGAGTAGTTGGGATTAATTATTTTTAAGTTAGTAGTGGAACCGAGGAGCAGGATCTCTGTTTTGGCATCATTCAGGCAGAGGCCATGGTAGGCCATCCGTGCCGTGCCTGAATGATGAGGTATATTTAATTTACCAAGGCCGTATCAGAGACAAAATTGCCCAAAAGGGGAATGAGGATCTAGGTGTCATCTGCATAATTTGTGTAGGTGACACCCAGTCTGTCCAATTTGTCAATTAGGGGCTTGCTAAATATATTATACATAGTTGGCGAGACGCAAGAACCTTGGGGAACACAGCATGTTGTTTTGATAGGGTCCGCCGATGCCGATGTGGAGAAAACTCTCATTGTTCTATTGTCCAGGAATGATTGGACCCATGCGATAGCTTCACTTGAGAAGTGGGCCGCCGATGCCAGGTGTTCACACAGTACTGCGTGATCCACCAGGTCAAAGGCTGCCGACAGGTCAAGGAGGAGTAACATGGCAGTGCTTCCCTTATCATTGAGCTCATCAATTTGTGCTTTTAGACCAATTAAGGCCGTCTCTGTACCATGCTGTGGCCGACATCCAGATTGCGTGGAGCCTAGGAGTTGGTTAGTTTCAAGGTAATGTTGAATCTGTAGATAGGCTACTCTCTCTATTCTCTTGAGAAGGAAGGGTACCGTGGTGATAGGCCTGTAGTTAGTGGGGATAGTGGGATCTAGTGTTTGTTTCTTGAGTAGGGGTAAGACCCATGACTCTTTAAGTTTTCCAGGGACAGTGTTGATAGAGAAGGAGGCATTAATTAGTTTGGTGATGAAGGGGGCTAAGTCCTTTGCAGAATCCTTAATTAGTTGAGCATGGCCGTTGTCGCCTTTGCAGTTGGATGGCTTCAGGGATGAATTGATTTTTATAGTTTCCTGGATGGAAGTTTTGGTGAATTTGAATGGGGCTGGGCCAAGCGAGCTTTTGGTAAGGCTGGTAGGAAGAGTTTGGCTAGGTGGCAAGGAGTTTTTTTGTTGGCCATTTTAATTTGCAGGGTTGTTATTTTATTGGTGAGGGCATTCTGGATGCCAGTACACCATTGTTTGTCTTTAGGTATGTTGTCAAGGGGCGGTATAGGGGACTATATGACTCTGAAGATTCTAAAATTCTGAGATTAATAAAAATTGTATTAATCAGCATAACTAACCAAAATTGAAATTTGGATTGTAGTTGTAAAGTTGAACAGTGGTTTGTGTTAAACAGATAGCCCCTGAGGAATTTCCTGATAATATCAAGGCCAAAGTAAATAGGAAAGAAACATGTTGGGTTTTTATACGTTTTACACATTTGTATGAGGAGAGTAGTATGAATGGTGTGCAAGATGAGTACTGTTTTAAATAATCAACTCAGATGTGGTTTTGCACAGCACTAGACACTTTATTGTAAATCTTGGGTACTTAATATTGATCTGTTTTTCTTTACTGTGACAACTTTAAGAATTGAATTGCAAAATAATGCATTAATATGTTTTTAACCACTATGTGATAACAATAGAATATGTAATAATTTTAATCCATTGTGCACAGATTGATTTATCTCTCTGACCTGCTAGTGTAGGGAGAATCTTCCTCCATTAACAGCTTTCTTGTTTTGTAGTTGAAGGTGATTAACGTGACAGAGGGATCGCTTGTTGTTGTTGTTCCCTCACGCCTCTTGTGGTTGGTGTTTTATCCATTTAATTACGTCACCTCCCTCTTCCTCATCTTGGTACCCCGTTAATAGTTCATTGCATTACCCCCTCCTCCTCTTCCCTTCACCTGTTAGTAATCTATTACGTTACCTCTGCCTCTCTCTTCTTGTCACGGTACACCATTAGCAATCCATTATATCCCTGCCTCCCTCTTCATCACGGTACACAATTAGTAATCAATTCCATTACCCCCACCCCATTTTCTCATCCCAATACCCCATTAGTAATCTGTTACATTATATCCACCTCTGTTTCCTTGTCCTAGTACCTCATTGGTCATCCATTGCATTACCCTTCATCTCCCTTTTCCTTGTCCAGGTACCCCTTTAGTAATCCATTGCATAATCCCTGCCTCCCTCATCCTTGTCCTGGTACCCCATTAGAGATCAATTACATTACACCCCTGCTTCCATCTTCCTTTCCCCGGTACCCCATTAGTGATCCATTACATTAACCAATTCCTCTTTCTTCCTCATGCTGATACCCCATTAGTATTCCATTTAATTTCTGCCACCCCTCCTTCCTTGTCCCAGAGCCCTATTAGTAATCCATTACATTAATCCTTTCTCCCACTTACGCGTCCCAGTACCCCAATTGGTAATCCATTACATTACCATTGCCTCTCTCTCAACCTGCTTCCTGATTAATAATCCCTTACATTACTCCCAACTCCCTTCCTTGTTCCAGTCCCCATTAGCGATCCATTGCATTACCCCTCGCTTCCCTCTTCCTCATCCCGGTACCCCATTAGTACTCCATTACATTACCCCCGCCTCTTCCTTCCTCTTCCTTGTACCCCATTAGTAATCCATGTCTTTATACCTCTCTCGTCCTCATCCTGGTAAAGCCTTAGTAATCCATTACATTACCCTACCCCCTTGGTCCGGTGTTCCATAAGGTATTCATTACATTAACCCTGGCTCCCTCGTCCCGGTACATCATTAGTAATCTACATATTACGCTACCTTGTCTGCATCCTTGCCACAGTACCTCGTGTGCATCGTATCATAGTCCCCCATGAGCATCCCCCTCACAGTCCCTCATGTGCATCTCCCTCACAGTCCCCCACGTGCATCCCTCTTATAGATCCTTCACGCATACTTGTCATAGTTCTACACATGCATCCTTGAAACAGTTTGTTGGGCGGCTCCTAATCACAGTCCCTCTTCATTTTGTTTATATCTCTTCCTTGTTGCAGTGACGCTTCTTCTTCCTTATCACATTTCCTCCTTTGTTTCATCGGGTGGCAAAGCGGGCCATGGACAAAGGTCATTCCCCAGGCAAAGTAGCCACTGGCTATGGCCATACGGCATACCCCGAGGCCCACAGAACCTCAATGGGGAGCAGCTCATGATGCGTAGTTTAGAAACACACTATAACTTTGGATATGAAATCAATTAATGCATCAAAATTTAAAACATTGGTACTGCGGTGGTGTGAAATATAACATAATAAAAACCTTTAAATTCAGTGAAAAACTTCTAAGAAACAGTTAAGACGAATTGGGACAATGCAACAAATCCCTTCCAATTCAATGAAAAAACTTTAGTTGAAGTGACGTTAAGGTGCCAGTTTAATGCAACAAAACCCTCGAAACTGAGCAGGAGTTGGAAGCTATGCCACCTGAACTCCAAATCGTACCATTGCGCAGCCCATGAGCATACTGTGGGGAGGCATCCCTATGCTGCCTGTTGACTGTAGGTGCCATATCTGTACTGCCTGGTGATGGCAGGTGCCATATCTGTACTGCCTGGTGATGGCAGGTGCCATATCTGTACTGCCTGGTGATGGCAGGTGCCATATCTGTACTGCCTGGTGATGGCAGGTGCCATACTTTTTAAGATGAGGTGTCACACCTATACTGCTATGAATCCTTATAAGGGGTTGTGTCATAGCTAAAATGTCTTGGAGGAGTCATAGCAACACTACCTGCCTAGGGGAATTTCCTACCTATCTGCTTAGTGAATGAAGACAGTATACCTACACTGATTTATGAGCAGTGATGTCAGACTTCCATACTTCCGGGGAGGTGCCATATCTATTCTGCCTGATTTGTGGGGTAATAACTAAACTGCCTTATCAGGGAAGGTGTTATATTTTAACTGCCAGATAAATGGATGTCTCATGCCTATACTGCCAGATGAGATGAGGTTTCATACCTGTATTGCAAGGCGGGGGGACGTAGAATTCTTTTGCTGCATGGCAGGGGAAACCCTCCTGCCGCCTAATTGGGGTCATTATTGTACTGTCTGGTGAAGAGCACAGGCAGCTCATGCATAATTGGCAATAGAGCGGTGTCATGCCACCGCTTATGAAGGAGACAGAGAGCAGGCCGACTGAAACCTAAGCCTCGCTTCTACTGCAGCACATAGCTGTAGAAGCGCTCTTGGGTTGGCTGGTGGTGTGCAGAAACTGTTTTTTGACTGGAGTACCCCCAGCCTGTGCATGCTTAGTTGTGTGTGGAAGATCGTGGACATTTTGCTTCCCCAGACTCACATGACCCATTGGGCTTGTGTGCTGAGGTATTGCAGGCCCATATCTGTGAAGTGACACTCTTG
The DNA here is from genome assembly GCF_040938575.1 of Ambystoma mexicanum. Taxonomy (NCBI): domain Eukaryota; kingdom Metazoa; phylum Chordata; class Amphibia; order Caudata; family Ambystomatidae; genus Ambystoma; species Ambystoma mexicanum. The sequence continues at coordinate 1,446,460,710 of NC_090922.1, read as the reverse complement.
TGCCACCCGACTGTTGAGGCCCAACCAGGGAGCCCAACTATTGGGCCCTTGCTCATTTGCAGGAAGCATGAATAATCAGGAGAAGTGTTGATGGACATCTCTCTCTGCCTCCTGCTGGCGTGCAGGTGTCCTGGAATGGAAAGCGGGTGCCAGTGGCAGCCGTATGGAGCTCTGAGGAGGCCGTTAGGATGATGGAGCAAGTAAGAAAAGAAAACATGTTGTGTGTCTTTGTATGCATGTGTGCATGCATGTGAGGTGTTGCATGTGTGTATGCCTAGCAGCTGTGTGTGTGTGTTTGTGTATCTTTGTGCGCACATGTGAATATGTTTGTGTGTCAAAACTTGTACATATATGTTATGGGAACGTGTGTGAGCATGTGTTTATATGAGCGTGTATTTGAATGCAGTGTGCATCTGTGGAGGTGGGCTGGTGATTCCAACTGGGAATGGTGGGGGAGGCAGAGATTATTGATGATAGCCCTAGCATACTTTCTACACTGGCTGCCAGACAAAGTGTTATGGAACAATGCTGGCATATATTCACATAGCCAGCATGAAACTGTCTTTGTACAATGTCAATATGCCATTATAGGACACAACAAAATTAGCATTTTTTACAGTGGCAGTACTGTATTATGGGGCACAGGAAATGTGTGTGGTCTCCCAGTAGCAATGCTGGCATTATTAGGCACAGCCAACATGAGTGTGTTCTTACGGTGGTAATATTGGCATATATTTGCATAGCCAGCACTAGCATATTTTCTAAAAGTGGCAATACAGCATTGTTGGGAACAGCAAGTTGAGTGGGTTCATACAGTGGCAGTACTGGCATTGCTGGGCACAGCAACATGTGTGTGTTTTTACAATGGCAATTCTGGCATTAATGGTAAAAGAAATGTGAGTGTGACAATACTGGCATATCATGGTAATGTCATCTTGCAGTGGCAACATTGGTATTATTCAGCATAGCCAATATGAATGTCTTGTTACAGTGGCACTCCTAACATTAATAGGCACAACCAATATTAGTAGGAACTATTAGTGGAAATAATGCCATTATTGGGGACAGCCAGTGTTTATTTTATTGTAGTTTTGTATAGCCTACCAAGGGACTTCAAAGCACTAGGGAAGGAGAAAGAGGTGATGGGGGTAACAAAGAAGGTGGATGGGATAGTGGGACATCACAATCATGCAGGATGGTGGTGGAGGTTAAGTTACAGTAAGCAGTCAAAGTACCACAAATAGTACATTCTTCTCATACAAAGCATGCAGTATGGAAACAGCAGTGCATGTTTATATATAGGATGATTACAGAAAAAGTGCGTGGAGGCAAAGGGTAAGATCTGGTGTATATGAGAGAATGAGGGGAAGGGACATATGGGCCACAGGAATAGGGAGAATATTTGAAAGGTGAGTACTGTGAATGGAATGTGGTACAGCGAAAGCTAACTAGGGGTGGGTCTTACGAGCCTATTGCTCACCCATAGTTTTCTGTTTTGAGTTTGGAACAGGCTGCATTGATGTTTGCTCTGAATTTAAGTTGGAGTGTGTTTCATAGAGGTGTTGCTGGTGAGTGTGTTGTTACAGTTGCAACACTGGCATACATTGGGAGGATAGCGCAGTGGCAACGTGTTCGCCTTGGAAGCAAGACGACATGAAGCAACACAGGTTTGATCCCCGGGTCCGCGTTTAGAAACCTCTGTGTATTTAAGTGTGTTATAAATATGCAACTAAGACAACAACAACAAATTCTGTAACAGTGCCTCGATGCCCCCAGGCTATGTGAGCGCTTTAAAAAATGTGAATAAATAAAATTGGCACACCCAGCATGACTGTCTTCTCAGACTAGCAGAATCCTGATATATATTCCGATTACAGATGTCATGAAGGGTATTTTACAATAACAATACTGACATGTATAGTGGGCATAGGCATCATGAAAATACATTCGAAAATGTTCCTGTTTATTGTTGGTAACCTTGCATCACTTTTATCACTTTTTAACCTACAGAACCGACTAAAAATTGTATAGCTTTTATCCAGTTTTTCTCAAAATGTGTTCTGCAAAATGCACAGTGTTACCCAATTACCCAACATTATCCAATATTTAAAAAGATTTATTTGGGGCGAACCTTCCACACCTTTATAGGTTGGTCTAGGCTCTCTTGCTAGCTTGGTGGCTTGCGCTGTTTAGTGGAAAATATTTTGTCTTCTCAGTTGAAAATATTGACATACTTTGTAAAACAACAAAAATACAAATAAATCATGCCTGGGCAAAAAGTACGTATAGTAAACACACTTTCTGGACTATGCACGTATCCATTGAGCTGACTCAACACACAAATATCATATCGTTATCTTTATTTAAAGAAAAATGTTTTTAGTGTTTATTGATTTCTTGACTGTTTGCTACCGCGACACGTGTTTCGACCTCTGGTCGTCTTCAAGGCTATTTATAGATTTATTTCTTGTCTATTCTCCTATGAGAGGATTTGTATGTTCCCCTTAATTGGCCTGTGTAAATGTCCATTCAGATTTAATGAAGACTATTATTATTCAGTCAAAGTTATCTCGTTAATTTGATCAGCATCTAAATATAGTTGAATTCTCTCGATACAGAGTGTTATCCTGTTCGGGTTAGACACCTGTTTCGACCTCTGTTCGTCATCAAATCTATACTATGTACAGTCCGTTAACATAATTAAGAAAGAAGAACTAATCTCACCATAATCATTCCAAAAATAAATTACAAAACAAATAATCATCCCTTGATATTACCATTTCAAATCCGAGTTTTGGTAGTTAATAGATGAACAGAAGAGGTTGAGGGAGGGAAGAAATTCAAAATAATAAAAATAAGAAAAAGGTATAAAACTTCATTAGTTATACTTGCAACCACATTTATGGTTAAGTATAGTCATTTGTATCCCTTTTTTCAACTATGATAAGTGATATATAATTATGTTAGCTAATTGGATTCATTAGCATGATTTATCCTAAATCTCCATTTTGTTGTATCTTCATGAATACGGGGTCTGCCTGATAATTCCTTTAACATTTTATTCTTTTAGGCTTTATAAAATTAATCTCATAAAATTTTAGTTCAACAAATGGTTTCGTTTTAAGGATAAGTAGCTCACCCACAACTGTGTGATGCTTTGTTAGTGCAAAGCAATTTGTGCTCATTAATATTGCCTACTTTGTGCAATATGCCAATTCATGTACATATCTTCCATGAAAAAACTGTTCTGTTATACTACCATAGTGATTAGTTGAGTCATTGCGACTCAACTAATCCTGTTCGGGTTAAGGGGTTCTGCATGGCATGCTCTCGCAATCGCCATTTTGAAAGTCATAATATATGCAAGTAGGAGACCGTATGTTACGTGTGTGACATCCATGCGTGCGTACATCAGATACTCCATTGTTCCTTTATTAGTACACTATGTGCATGTGCCCTTAACCCCTAATTGTTGAGATTGTTGTGAAATTATTTGGTATGCATGCGCTAGAGGTTTTTCAGTCGATGTGAATATATGTTGTTTTAATTGAACCATTTAGCATAATCTGTACAAATTCCTAATATACCATAATTCATATATTATGAAATCTCATGAGTATAAATTAGTAGCGACTGATTGTTGGATTGGGTGATCGTCAGTAATTTCATTTTTGTGATCTCATGGTCTGGGTGAGCAACTAACCTTTACCAAGACTAAATACACCAATATTACAATTCAAAACTGGAATCCCAAATCTACCTTCATAAAAATACATTCATTTCGTGTTCACAGTTTAGTAAATTTTTTAAACAGCATAATTTACATATCATCTTTGATTCTGCCTGTCTTAACATGCGTTCTAGTCTCCCTCACGAATTTGCATTTTTACTTTGCCCAGTCCAATGAAATGAATATCATCTTTGTTATCCATTTGATGCTAATGGGTTGACAAAGGTAATCTGATATCTTGTGAATTCAAACTAGACAGATGTTCTCATATACGGTACTCACCACAGAGATTTTACGCATACACACATAATTGCATACACTACATACTTGGATCTGCAGTTGATAAGATCCATAATTGGAATTACTGTACCATCATGATGTTTGTATTTATTAGTATCAGAATGTGCATGCTTACACATACTACAATTTCCACATCTATAGAAACCATGTGTACATGGTTTCATCCATTCACAAGTTCTTAAACTCTGCGTGTCTATAGGTTTGAGGAAGGAAGCACTTAATTATTTTTTAATGGTGGATGGGGGATGCCCAAGTATATATACATTTTGGTTTATCTATACGTCCGATTAAGTCACTGTCCATTCGTAAAACGTGACAATGTTTGTGAACAATTATGAATAAAGAATTGTTATCCTGTGAAGATTTGGTAATAAAACTCACCTTTTGGGGTTCATTAATCTTTATAACTGTTTTTGGATTTAACATATCATCTCTACTCATTCCTTTGATTTTATTGCATGCTGCGGAAATAAATTCTTTACTGTATCCTCTTGCACTAAATCTCTTGTTTAACAAAATTGTACTGCAATTCTTGCGAGCTCAGTAAAATTCTCCTGTGGGGATGTTGTTGATGATGGATTTTTTTATGCCAGCTGGAGGCGACAAGGGTGGAGTTGACTTCCATTGGTTTCCTAAATGTCTTGCTTTCTATTTTATCATTCTTAAGGTATACATTCAAAATAAGAAAATCTATACTGTTTTAGCCACTATATCCTGTGAATTCTAAACCAAAGACACTGTCGTTGATATAGGCAATGCATTGTTGAAAAATATCTGGGGTACCCTTCCAAGTTATAATAATGTCATCAATAAAGCGTTTCCACATAATGATTTTGTGTTTATGATCTGGATTAACCAAAGCACAAGTTAGTTCAAATTGTCCCATGAAAAGATTGGCTAACGATGGGGCATATTTAGCACCTATTGCTACCCCCTTAGTCTGATTATCTTAGAAGATAGAATTAGAAGATAGATTGAATATAAAGGTGTTGTTATTAAAAGTGAACCATAAAAATTCCTTGATCATTTCTAAATGGTGTCTATTGGATGCTGAAATATGTGAATAAGTAAAATCTATTGCTTGTATTGTCAGTTGATGTTCTATTGAAGTCTATAGTGATTTCACACCTAGAGTGGCTAGTAAATAATCTGGTGTCCAGACAATGGTCATCAAAATATGCAAAACATGAGACGAATTTATAATGTAGGAGGTTAATAGCCCAACTTGATGTTTAATTAGGAGTGTCTATGTATGTATTTGGTGAAGCTTGCAGCTATGCATGCAACAACTGCATTTGCGTGCACATAGGCTAAATGGTGCATTTTACGACTTGGTGAATTAAGTGAGAAGCGAAATGTTCCCTGTTCCCCATGCATGAACTCTGCCCCATTCCCCTTCTCCCTGCACAAACCTGCATCTCCTCTGAATACTTCCAAGCACAACAAAACAGATTGTGGTAGAGGTTGGGGTTGTCACCTAAGAATTATTGTGCAAGAAAGGAGCAGGACACTCATTTTGCAGCATGCCATGCATCACTAGCCCAGTCACGTCCGTATGCTTTGCAATTTGGACTTGTAGTTGTGCTTTCCCACTTATAAATGTAGAACTACACATCGCAGAATGCATAGAAGAAAACAGGTTTTGGTGATCCACAGATGACATGGGACAGTATGGTAGCTCTGAAGGATACAAGGAAAGTGTCTTAAAACACCATTGGGTCAGTTTGATGAGACAGAACATATTTTTGAGAAAGAGCCCCAAATAAAGCATGGCTTTGCGGTACTGTCCCATATAATTTTCTCTGCAATGTTACAAATTAGTTTTTTAAAGTGTGTAAATGCTTTTTATCCATCTATTCCTCAAAAAAGGACGTGCAGGGTAGCAGCAGGTCTGCTGCATGATGAACCAGATGCAGTGAGATTTGAAGCAGTGACCTTACAGTTATATTCAGATATCTACGGTACGTGCATGAATGCACTGAGCTATCACACCAGCTTCTCAAGGAATTAACAAATCAAAGTTAATTGGCATTTTGACAATTAATGATGATTGATTCACAGCATGAGATATGTCTCAACAATACACAAACCTCTCATGTTCCCCAGTGGCAACCCTGTTGTTTTTTTTTGCATTTTGCATTTAGGGCCTGATTCATGGAATTGTATGCGCTGTGACTTTGCAGGGCATTCTGCGCACAAACCCACCCCCCTTTGTTGATTCATGGAATCGACTTTGCAGGCATTTTCTGGACCTTGCAGGCACTTCACACAGGTGCGTCAAATCTCTGCGAGCAGTCGAACGCCTTGCACAAGTATGGGTCGGGCCTGCGCATAGACTTAAATAGGGGGCGGAACATTCATATTCCCCATTCGTCACGTAGAATGAGGAAGTACAAGCCATTATATGGGCGTGTCGAGGGACGGGCTGCGCAAGGAAATCGCACGCTCAGCACTGCGAGAAACCAAGAGAATTCATGGAACTGACTGCACAATATCATGTCGTGGAATTCTGCACACAAAGCTCCCGATCACACTGTGATGTGAAGGCATGCCAAGTCCCCAATTGCACAGGAATCACTTCGCAAAGGTAAGGTCCGATTGGGAATTTAGGGGTGTGTGCATGCAGTTGGGGTGCTGACCGCAGTTAGGGGTACGCGTATGCAGATTACGGGGTGCAGCTGTCATTTATGGGGGTTTGCATGCAGATTTACTGGGGTCTGACTTGGGTTACAAGAAATACAACATATTTTGTCAGGGTGCAGTTATGGGTTACTGTGGACCCTACGCAGTGTTGACGGGGTGCTGCCTTGGTTGTGAGGATATGCATGCATTACTTTGCAGGCGAGGGGCCACACATATGTGGCTGGATTTGCTTTGCGTGGGCGCGGGTCATGGGCGTTCAGGCCGCTACTTGCGCATAGGGTTCCTTTGCGGCCACAATTCCATGAGCACGCGGAGCATGCACAGGACCTTATGCATGCATGGACTCGCAAAGTTGTTCTCGGCGCAATGTGTTTGCGAGATCTATGCACACTTTTCTATGAATGGGCCCTATATAGAAGGGAAACAGCAAAATAGCAACTACCATAAGTTACAACTTAAAACAAGGGCTGGGCGAGATACTACAGAGTGACACAAAGGGTAGGACACATGACAGCTCAGGATGTAAAGGGTGCAGCAAAGTGCAGTTTCTGCTGAGTGGGGATACTGTAGCAATATGAGCACTATTTTAAACGGGTGGTCAGTCATTTTTTTTGAAAAAGTCGAATTCCGTTTTTTTTAATTATATATTAATTTTGGGGTCCGGGATAAAAAAAAATGGGTAAAACAAAAACAAAAAAAGGGGGGGTTGGAGGGACCCCCCCCCATTTCGTATTAAAAAAATTACTATAAACCTTTTAAAAGGGTGTATTTTTTCTTCTTTAAGGCAAATATCAGCTTTGAAAAAATACTTGATCTCGCATGGTGCAAATAAATATCGGGCACCTCCTCATTACCCCGACGAGCTGGTAGGGAAGCCCAGCGGGATGAGCACGTGCTGCAGTTCTCCAATATACACTCATAGTCCAGCGTTTCCCTTTGCGCTCCGGGATGTATATTCTTGCTTTTATATTGTCAAGGGCATAACTACATGAACCAGAATGCAAAAGAAAAAAAAACAGGACTGAATGAGCATCTCACGAAAAGGAGAGTGTTGGCATGTCGTTGACATGAGGGCCATCGAGTTCTGAAAAATTAAAATAATTATATAAGCACCGAAGTACAATCGAGCCTCCAAAATAAGTAGTGTGCGTCCAATTCTTATCTGAATTTAAAGCGTGGTCTCTATGCTTATAATGAGATTGTGACGTGGTGCCCATACGCGAGCACATAGGAGTTAGCAACATCCCAAATAAATAATGAATCCGGCAAGTGTCAGAAGGCCTAGACGCTTGATAAAAGGCGCGATGGTGCCGCGTGACGCATGGCTGCACGCGCCGTGCTCCCAGCTGCCACACGTGCCTACTCTCACTCTGCCATTTTGACCACTTTAGGAGTGCGGACACTGTCTGCTACCGCCCCCAAGCGCTCCCTCTCTTGACCTGCGCCGTTGATTAACGAGCTGACAATATTGTATTGATAAGGAATTAACCTTGGGCCCTCCCTGTTTCAGTGTCGATAGAGCGGAAGCCAACTACATGCCTTCGATCGGAGGACTGCGAACCGTCTCTGAACGCTGCTTCGCGCTCTCCACAAGATGGCTGCCTGCGGGAAAAGGAAGCAATCGCGACATCTTTACATCTTAACAAGGCTAATCGGATGGATGGATGGATGGATGATAATATTATTTACAACATTTTACATTCTCTGATTTGGATCTGTGGAAAATTGCAGTTAAGCAATAACTCCAGTGGTTTAAGTGGGTCGCATTATAGGGCAGGGCTCTGGTACTCTCCAAAAAGTACCCATGTGCCGGGGGCCTTCCAGGGCCCACCCCATAAACAAACTAGCACTGATCCCTACAGGCAAGCCTCTCAACCCATGTGCGGTGAAAGGGCTGCCTGCGGAGGTTGGTGCTGCAAATTAATCAGTAAAGGAAAAGGTGAGTTCTGCAAAATGAATGCTACCACTGCGCCCACCTCTCCCACTGACTTCTTCCAAAGCAGGGACAAGAGTGGCCAATGCCTTTTTGCAAGAGGTCAGCGGGAGAGGCAGGCGCATTGCTAGCATTCATTTGGCTGCACAGTCCTCTCCTTTTGTTACTTAGGGGCCGATTCATGGAACAAACGTACGCCGAAAATCCATGCGCAAGCAGGCGCAAGGGAGCGCAAGCGTGAGAAACTCAGCGCACGCGCACGCGTGCGATTCAAGGAAGACGTTGCGCGTGTTTCCCGCTGTCCGTGCGCCCAATCCAGCTATGTCGCACGCAGGCATACACGGTGTGCGCTACGCGCACAGCAAAAGCGCACATAGCGCAGCGCACACAACCAAAGTGGGCGGAACAGTGGGCGTAACACGCGGAATGGGGAACAAACCGTGAAAAAGAAGGCGTAACTGGGGAAGTACTGCAGGGAACTACACAGAACACCCACACGCACGCGAACAAACCTCATTCATGGATCCGAATACGGCAAAAGACGCGCACAGGCGTCAACGCGTCCGCCACACGAAGGCAGGCGGAAGCGTCCCCGCGCACAGCATAAAAGTGCGCGCAAACAACAAACGCGTATATACAGCTACGATGAATGCCCCATTTGTCGCAGCACTGATCGTGGGACACCGCAGGAGGAGGAGAATAGCCAGGGCACGCATTTTTGCACCACGGACAAGCCTTTTTGGGCTGCCTGATGACCAGGTCTATGGCAGGTATAGGTTTCATCCTAGACCTGGTCAGGGAGTGGGAAGATGACCTTACATCCCCCACCCTTTGCTCCCAAGCATTGAGCCCCTTGGAGAAGCTGCTCAATGTCCTGCATTTTTTGGCCACTGGGTCATTTCAGCGGACCACTGCCATAGTGGGGGGGGGGTCTCACATGCCACGCAGTCACGCTGCCTACACCAGGTACTGGCAATCATGACAGCGCGCCCCTCAGTCCGCAGGCACATATACATGCCCAGAACACCCGCAGAAAGGCAGGCCGTTGTCCTGGATTTTTTCAGGGTGGCACACTTCCCCAAAGTGCTCGGTGCCATAGATTGCACCCATGTGGCCCTACGTTCACCTAGGGCCACTGAGCACATCTAGCGAAACCGCAAGCACTGGCATTCCATCAATGTACAGGTGGTATGCGATGCAAAGGGAATCATCACCTCTGTCTATGCAAACTACCCTGGCTCCACCCATGACAGTTTCATATACAGAATGTCCGCCCTGAGCCGGGCCCTGGAAGCTGGGCAGCATGGCGACACATGGCTCCTAGGTCAGTACAAATGCCCTTGCACATGCATGCAAGTCACACACAGACAAATATCCAAACCCTAATAATCTCAACTATTATCACCTCCCCAGGGGACAGTGCCTACCCTCTGAGCAACCACATGATGACGCCAATCCGGAACCCCACCACACCACCCCAGGTAAGATACAACGCCGCAGATATTGCAACCAGGGGCATAGTGGAGCGCACATTCGGAGTGCTCAAGTCACGTTTCCGCTCCCTTGACCGCTCTGGTTGGCAACTACTCTATGCACCACCAGTAGTGTGCAGGATCATTGTGGCAGCATGTGTCCTGCACAATGTTGCAACACGGCAGGGCGTCCCTGTCGACATGGTGGTGCCCCCACATCCCCAACCACAGGCACAGGCGCTGCCCATGGGAGGGGACAGGGCACGTGGCGAGGAAGCCCAGACCCAGCTTGTGGCCACATTTTTCACCTAAACTCCCACCCCTGCGGAGTGCACACAGGCCTGGCACATACCAGGTGACAATCGATGATGACAAAGAGACAGTCAACTGTCACAACCCTACCACCCTGAGATAGTTGCCATGGAAGTGCCACATCGTCTGCATCCCTAGCTACTTAAACACAAGCTATCCCGTGTGACCAAAAGGCACACATATGACATATGACATGATATGGCCTATACACAAGTATTTCAAGGTGCGATGAGGCAGGGAGGGGGGAACATGGGAAGACAGACAACGGTACTACTAGGCCAGGTGTAAATGAGATTGTGCAAGTGCAGGGGTAGGGGGAAGGGAAAAGTGCAAGGGGAAGGGGGGGAGTGCAGTACAGGGGAAGTAGACCAAAAAAAATACATAGGTCGGCTGGTGGCAACTGCAAAGGTAAGTGCAGACAAGTGCTGGGAAGGGTGAGCTGTGGGGTAGAGAGACAGTACCGCAGTGCAGGGGTTGCCAGGGAGGCAGTGCAAGTGGAGAGTGTCTGGGCCAGGGACCGAGGTCGGTGAGAGTGGCCCAGTTGCAGCTCCAGTGCAGTTCCAGTGAGGAATATTGCAAGGGAGAGGCAGAGAGAAAGCAGAAGCAAAGAGGAAGGTCTTGAGGTGCTTCCAGAACTGGAGATGGTTCCCCTCAAGTTCAAGTGAGGCAGGAAGGCTGTTCCAGAGGGAGGGCCCTGCCGCGGAGAGAGATCTACCCCCAGCTAGTTGCTCTGAGAAGCGGATGACCCTGACATGCAAGGTGTGCATCACACACACCTGCAAAACAGGCCATGGCAATCACTGTCATGTCACTCAAACCATCCCAAACCACAACATGACATGGCAAGCAATACCCATACACCAACACAGTAACGATAAGGTACACATTGCCATGTCCTAAATGTACAGTGGCATCAGACAATGATGCCTGACCCGGAATCAGATGAAATGACAGACCAACAAAATCTACCACCCAAAATAAGTCATTTCCAAATGCATTACAAGAGTCGTAGACGTAACATAACAATGAATGCTTGTCTACATGCACATTGTGCATTGCAAAATCAACACTGCAGCTCATGTGTGCTGTGTCCTACTCCTGCAACACACTGCTCAGCGCACAGCACAGTGAACAGCCATTGTGTGTGATGCACACCCTGAGCATCACATCTAAGTGACAGACCACATCAAACAGCAAATTAGGCATGTACAGGATCCATAATCAGTCACAGAACATGTGCTGCAGGGACACAGTGGGCACCAGAAGGAAAACAGTGTACACGTGGATATGCAAGGGTGGGAGTACATGTAGTGCATCAGAGTGCAAGTGTGTGGTTCTGCAAGGACATGCACTCCACAAATGCATGTGCACTGAAGTGACCATTAGTGTTCTCTACACATCACATGTGAACATTCACCATGTGTACACCCCAGCATGTCAAACCAAAACTATCCCCTCGCACCTGAAAGGTAAACACAACACATGAACAGGCATTGATCAGCAGAACACAACATGTACATAGGATACCACCATTACAATGTCAGAGTTCCCATCACACTGCAGGGCAAGGCAACTATCAACAACAACCCCCCCTCCCTCACAAATGACCATGACCCAATGAACAACTGCACCTGGGTCATGGGGCCTTCAAACCTCAATTCCACCTGGCCACAGGATCACCTTTACCCTTCATCACCATCTCCCACCTTGTGTGTAAAAAGGTGCCTGCACCCTCATAATCCACACTCATGTCCAAAATCACAAAATCCAAGCCAGAAAAACGAACCAGAACACCCTCCAGTAGATGACTTGACGTAGCAGTACCTCGCAAAGGCCAAGTACTACCACAATGATGCAACAACCAAGGTAGCACAGTAAAACAATGTCACGACAGGATGTGAAACATGTGTGTACTATCACAGGTCCCCTGTACAGGCGCGGGAGTGTCACGAAACAACCACCCCCACCATGTCCCGGGTGCCTGCAAGGTCAAACTCACACAGGCCCTTGAGACCCTGGTGGGGAAGGAGGTTCAGGGATATGCAGTCGGGACAGGTGTTGACACACTGGATGACTGGAATGAGTGGCAGGAGAGGGGAGGAGGAATGACACATGAAACTAGGGAATGCACGAAAATGTACTACCTGCATGAACACATACACAATCCAAACAAACGTGGACATCATTGTCATGGCCTTCTGTAGTCCAGGCTCAGGAGTGGTACGAACCAACCACCCCCTCTAGGGTTTTGACACCTGCAAGTTTGGGGCTTACACAGGCATCCACAACCCCAGCGGGGAAAGAGGGTCAGGGAACGTTGCTTGGATAGGTACGGGAAGCAGGAACACCGGGTAGAGGGTACAGGGTTTCAAAATTGCATAGGATTACGGGTGATTAAGGAGAAAAAACATACCAAATTGAACCACACATACATCCATGCATTAGTACACTCCCCAGCAAGCCTATGCAGAGCAGTTCGAAAGAAAAACAACAAGACACTTAGCTCTGGTTTTGAGTGCTGGCCTCATGCCTGCGCACTCTCAGGTCCGGTTACAGGAGCACTGCAATGCTGCAAAGAGAGCCACAGTCAACAACCTGTACATACCAATTACACAAAAACACAACATCAAACATGCCCCATAGCAACAAACTACTCTACAAACAGACAATCTGGTGTAGATGCTTCGTACCCATATATAACATCACCCCTGTGACGGGTCATACACAGTCAATGCAGTAAGTCAGCCGCCGGTGGGTGCGTGGCAAATGGAACACCAATGTGTCACAATTCACACAACATGCAATGTTCCCTGGGTAAGCAGACAGACCCATATAGCATGCCATGACTTCTGAGCAAGTTGCGTACCACCATGACCGAAACAAAGTTGGCAGTGCATTTATCATAAAGTACATGGAAAAGACATGCACTGCACCGAGTATGTCCCTTGCTGTATGTCCCTGTGAGCTTCCCCTTTCCATGTCTCGGAAGGCTACATGGTTGATACAAGTGCCTCAATGGACCTCGGTGTACCGGAGGGTATGTGCCACTGCCCCTGCATGTGTCCCAGACAACCCTACTATCAACAGCCATCAGTCCACCAAGACATCTGAGCTGCATTGTGTGCTTCAACACCAATATTCGTCTAAGCTCACCCTCAGTGCTGTGACTAAGCCTGCATGTGCAACTCGCCTGGTGCAAGCTTTGCTGTGTCGTGGCCCCCCTATGCTGCTCACCTTGCCTGGAACATGTCAGCAGTTCTAGGATGTGGGTCTGCAATCCCTGTGCCTCTGCTTATGCACACATGTGCATGTGGGCACCAACAAACGTGTCCAGAATTCCGTCGTCCAATGGCCCATGTCTGCTGGCAAAGGTGCTCTGTAGGCTCAATCCCCTGCAGAAAGGGCATGAAACACATGATTAATGCTTCAAAGTCATCTGTGTGTGTCTCATCAGGCATCTCATTACTTGACCATGTTAGAGAGTCACATCACAAATCACACCATCAGTCCGTCTTTCACATCCAAAGTGTGGAACACTATCTACAGCATGAATTGCAACAAGCACGTGTACAGTAAAGATATGAAACATACTACACAATGCATAGCAATTAATGTACACATTAATCATGACACACCCCATCTAGCAAAAGCTGAACAGTGGACAATAACACCAAAATCATCTCCACTAGAGGTGTCAACACAAGTCACACAGCACCAGACATGCCACAGATATGACAGTCCAAAGCCCTTGTGTAAAATTCTGTAACACCGAACCATCCTTGCGAGCCCATGGATAAGGGAGGCAGGAGTGGCATATGTGAGTTAAGGACCCCAAGCAGCAAAACACATACACAAGACAAGCATGAAGGGCCCAGCTGGAACAGACAGTGGATGCCTTCAAAAGCCACAAAGCACCGCACCGTCACATGAAAGCACAATAGACTAGCAATTTTAAACTAAATCAACTATTAACTAATTACACTAACAATGGAAAACCTACATTACCTAATTAAACTAACTATCAAACAGAAACTTAACTAACTAAACTAAAAGAAAAATCAAAAATGGCCACATATGACCCGGGGGGGAGGGGAGGCACCCAGGAGGGGGGGAGGTACAGGGTGCTGCTCAACATCCACATGCGATGATGCTGAGCCAAAAAAAAAACCTCCATGGGCTCAACGCCTGCACAGCCCGACCTATGTGGGAGATAGATGGTCGTCCGAGTCTGGCTCATCCTGTAAAGGAGGACGTGGCACAGTAGCCTGGCCACGCCTAGCCACAGCTTGCCCCTCGTCAGCAGCAAGTCTGCCGGACGGGTGAGCCTGGTTCTGTGTGGCGATGTGACGTAGGTCTGCATGCAGAACCTCACGTGATACACGTGCTTCCTCTTGCAAGGTAGCACGTGTAACACGGAATTCCTCCTGCAAGGCCTGGCTGGACAACCGCTGCACCTCCCGGCAAGCATGTAGCTCAGCCGAGATGGTATGCTCAAGCTGTGCAAACCTCTCCTCTGCCTGCTGCCTCTGGGACATCATAAGGACACCCAGAGTGGATCTGAGGGAAGCATACTCCTCCCTCAGGGCATCCATGTGTGCCTCTGCATGAGCAGCAATAGCTTGACGCAGAGACGACATTTCAGCCTGGCGTGCCCTGTCTGAGGCTGCCATGCCCAGCCTGAGCGAGCGGGCCGTGGACCGTGCCGCCTGCTGCTGGGGAAGCACCTGCCTAGCAGGGGGGAGCACTGATCGGGCCACACGCTCCATGCTCTCAGCGATGTTCTCCATTGCTGCCCCCTGCCGTTCGGAATTGGCAGTCATGTCTTGCTCCCACTCAGTATACAGCGGTTGCGCGCGGCGACCGCGTTGCCGGGCTTGACCCCTGCAGGACCCAAGGACCGGGGGTCCTCGCTGTGTTGTCACCGCCCGCGGCTGCACGACTACATGCCCCCGTCGACGTGATGTCCCAGGCACATCAGTGACTGGTGTGGAGGGTGACCCTGCGTCCCGATCCACCACGGGCGGAGAAACCAAGACTGTCTGATCCCTCAGTGCAGGGGTCGCAGACAGAGGAGTGTCCACATCAGAATCACTCACCCCTGACACATGGACTTGATGCTCATCCAACTCAACATGGACGTCAGAGTCGTCATCAAGGCTGGACTCATAGGCAGCCAGAGACAAGATGGACTGCAGCACTTGGGGGTTTTCGTGGCCTACCACCCCACAACCCCCACTAGTGCTGGGTTGATGTGGTGCTACCAACCCTGTGTCTGGCATGACAACACCATCCTCCGCCTCCATTGCGTCATCACCTGAAAAATAGAGATAAAAAAGGTCACTACACATGTCAGAAGCACACAACACACACCGACAGCAAACGCATCCGGCAGACATGTGACACACAACATATAACCTGGCATGCATGCTGGGTCAACTTTGAATAGCTTCTGTGATCAGACCTGTTGAAAGGTGGCAGTTTCCATGGAAGTGGGTCTATGCAGTGCAGAAAATGTGTACGCCACTCACTACCTACATGTACAAGGACTCCATGGTGTGTGCCAGGAAATGTGAAGGCAGTGCAATGTCAAATTAAGACATCACGTGCATTGTGCATTCAATGTGTACCATATCTAGAAGCCAAGCACCCCTCCACCCCAGTACCAAAGTGTATTGACAGGCAGTGTTGACTGGCATCAATAGCTTAATGTGATTCAAATGACAACACTGCAAATGATGCTGGGACAGTAGGCAGGACACATGATGAAAACTCTGGAGGCCGCCCATGTGTGAAGAAGACACAACAAGAGTTGGACAGAGTCATTGGCCATTGAACAGGCTGAGGCCTGTGAGCCACACAGATTGTCAGAGCCTAAACATGTGTGCAACGCAGGACTGAGCCACAGTTGACATGGGAAGGCTGATGAGATGGCAGGCAATGTATGTAACCAAGGACTTGTATTACAGTGATCATCCAGTCAAGGACACATAGGGGCATGCGTGCAATGCACATGGGGCATGATGGGCACTCATGTCCCTGCGGGACATTTGACCCATGCACAGTACAAGTGAGATACCCTGCATCGAGTACTAAGGCTGTACCACACGGCATATGTCTGGCAGATTCTACGCTGGAAGTTAGCATCTACACAGGACACATGAACAAGAAAGTACACATTGGCAAGATTGAAGCAGACCAGTGCAAAGGTGGAACTGGGGTGCAGAGTGGCGGAGGAGGGGCAAGGGAGCATGCCTACATGGAGTCCAGCATGCAGGCAGAGGAGACATGCATGACGGAAGCATTGCATTACTTACACATCAGAACCATGTACACGTCACATGTAGCAGCAATCATGCACAACACATCCCACAAGTGAAACACACACGTCCTCAACAAACACGCATCAATACTCACTGGACTGCGCAACAAAATCCAGCATCTCTCCCACTCCTTCGACCAATTCAGGTGGTATGAACTCCGCAACGAGAGCCTAATGCGGAGTGAGCTCTTCCTCCTCTGGTGCAAGCCCATCGCCAGTCACCAGAGTCAAGTTGTAATTAGAGGCACGCTTAGCCTTAGTGCTGCGCTTGATGTCATTCCAACGCTTTTTGCACTCTTGCGCACCTCTTGGCCGAATGAACTGACATGTTCCGCAACATGCTTCCAGTGGGTGTCACGTTGGACAGCCGTAGTCTGACTATTAGCACCCACTAGCATGTCATGGCTGTGGCCCCGCACGTAGTCCACGAGGAAGTCCAGTTCCTGCTTACAGAAAGGCTTCTTCCTCGACGTGCAGGAGGTCGTGGCTGTGTGTGGGGTCCCAGCCTGTGCTGCAGGTGCAACCATCCTCCTCTTGGACTGTGGTGCAGACCCTGGCTGGCTAATGCCACCCTGACCAGTATGGCCAGTGGGTTGGATGGATTGAGCCAAGGGAGTGGCAGGTGGAGGGATGACCAAAGGCCTGACTTGTGTCAGCGGCAGCTGGGTGCCCACTAATGGACCCTGCGCAGCAACATCAGCTGTGGCAGGGTCATTGACCGCAACGGTCCTGGTTGGCAGACTCACAACCGGGGTGCTGTTGGGTGCATCTGCCCCTGCACTTGCCAACACCCGGCTGTTCGGGGCAGCAGATGACATGACTGCCCCAGGGACACGTGTCTTGGTCTGAGCAGCCCGGCCTGCCCCTATGGTTTCCCCCCTGGCCTGTTGGAGATCTACCAAGGGCTCTTCAAGTGCCAACACAGCCTGCGCTGGCAGACCCTGAGCCTGGGTGGCGGTGTCCACAGCTGCACCTGCAGCTACCACTACCCTTGGGCCCGTGGCAGTCCATGGAACGGACTGCCGGGTCGAACGGGTGCCAGGACCAGATCCAGGAGCTGCATCCCCCGGAACCACAGGGGGTGGTGGCATGACTGCACAGACACATGGCACAACATTGTGCTCAAGTGGCGCACCCCTGCCTCTTCCCCCTCTGTGGCCGCCCTGGACACCCTGGAGTCCCCCTACTCCCTGGTCACCACGGCCACATCCCCGACCACGCCCGCCACGAGGAGGATGCCCAGCTGAGGCGCCCCTCACCTTTGGTGTCCTCCCAACCATGGCACTGATGTAGTAGTGCTGGCACAGATGGAGTGGTGCCAATGGGAGGTGTACACCACAATTGACCTGGGCAATTGGGGTGAAGAGGGTGGGAAGCAAGCTGTTAACAGCCCCCCTGCACCTGCAAGGCTGTATGTGACCCCGGTGATGTGGTGACGGGTCACGCAACGCTCAGGCACCCCAAAACTGCAGTAAAACCGTGCACGCAACCCTTCAGCCTACGTGCGTGGATTCAACCTCCCGCAGTACGCGGTGGCACCCAGTAACACGAATAACGCGTACGCATGGGACACGCAGGCTACTATTACATTGAAAATGGGTGCGATACACAGGGGCACCCGCAGTGGGAAAAAGAGCGTGTGCGACTCACCATCTGACTAGCGCGATGCAGAAAAACACGCGTAGCCAATACCCCTGCCAAAAGAAGAGATACGTCCTTGATAGCTGTGAAGTTGTGATGGCGCGCGAAACAACAGGAAGCAGCAACACACGTCGGTCTCCACGAAAGGCACGTACAGCGAACTGCTGGGCCCGCTCACCTTTAACCCGTGCTGAGGGAAACGCATGCGCGCATCACGTCACTTACGCGCATGGGCCCTTTCCTCGTATTACACGCGGACGTGCAGTTTTTCACGCGCGCTGAAATGCCCATGCACGCCTGTACGCGTCACGTCACAGGGGCGCTTGCGCTTGAGGGGCCTTCTGTCCAATGAAATTGCGTATGCGTGCAGACGCGCTTACGCACTAAGGGCCTTTCCTCGAATAACACGCTGACGTGCTGAATTTTCATGTGCCAAATCACTCCGTATCAAGCTGGCCACACGTAAGCACACGGAAGACCACGCTCCTGCCCAGAAGGCCAAACTACTGCCCCCCAGAGCCCCGAGCACGCTCCCACCTGCCATCTGCTGCTGCCTGACTGCCTGCTGCCCACCTGCCCTGCCATTTGCTGCCTGCACATCAGCCAGGGGTGCTGTTGCTGTGACCACCCCTGCTGGAACCGAAGACTCCCGACTGGGATTCCATCGCTCCACAGCACAGCCCCAGGACCCAGTTGCCCACCCACTCCTGCCTCTGGGGTTGTCATGTTGGGGCAAACACCATCTGAGACCACTGACAACCCCCGGCCAGAGAGGCAGAGGGGCACCAGCTTCAGTGCCACCGAAGTTGGTGCCCTGGTGGAGCAAGTCCTGGGGCAGTATGATGCCCTCTTCGGAAGTTCCCGCGCCGACAAGGAAGGACGGACTCGGATCTGGACTGACATCATGACTGCCATCAACACGGAGGGGGTGGCAGTCTACGACTTCCAACATGTCAAGAAGCGCTGGGAGGACTTTAGGTCCAGGACCCTGAACAAGGCCTGGCGCCTCTTGAAGGCAGCGGATGCCAAGGGGCGCCGGGGCCACTTGTCGGAAGAACAGATGAGCGTCCTGGAACGCATATCCCCAGCGCTCCACGTCCAGGTCCTTGAGAGGCAGACCTGTCTGGAGTCGAGCGGTAAGTGTACATGCATCCTGATTGTGAGCTGTGCGTGTGGTGATTTTTCAGTAGTGTGCACGTTGCACATCTGTTTGTATGGGGTCGAGTATGGGTGGGGGTGTACAGGGCCGTGGGGCTAACACATGCAAGGGCTGGAATGTGTGAGACATGGATGGTGCTTGTGTGTGTAGGCTTGCATGCCAAATGCAGTTGTGTGGGCACACATGTTTGGATGAATGTGTATGTAAGTAGACATGTCTGTGATGTCACACATGTATGTTGTTTTCAGCTGCATGTATCAGCACTGTGTACATGTGCATCTGTGTGTATTTGACAAGGGTGCAACAGTGATGCAACATGGATGCATTTGACAGCTGTATGTGGAAGCCTGATCGGCAGATGTGACATGGATGCCCATCTGAACACTGCGACACTTGGCAGAGGTGTACACATGCATGCAAGTGTGGTGGTGTGTGTACATGTGTGGTGCACTTCCTGTGTTGCATGTGATGTCTGGCTCACCTTTGCCTGCTCATGCTGTTGTATGTGTATGGATGGTGCTGGTAGTTGCGATATGGCTGTGGTATGGCTCATGTGTGCGAGTTGAAATGACATGTGTGTTGGGGATTGTATTGACATGTCTGAGGTTTGCCAATGCCACTCATGTACAACTGTCATGGGTGTATGTGTCCATTCTACAGTGCCCTGATGCCTGTGTTTTATTTCTCCCTGTCTGCAGCGTCAACTGATGAAGAGGGCGGAGAAGGTACTGTGGAGCACAGCGGCGGGGATCCCACCGCCAGCCGGAGACGCAAGGCCCGGCTCCCCTCCCATGTGGTCATCTCGTCGGGGAGTGAGGAGTCTGGTGCGTCAACGGGCCATGCGAGGTGACCTGAAGTCTTTTCATGAGGAGACTGCAAGTCGTCTCGAATGGCTCGTTGACCACGTCAGCCTGCTGGGACAGGCCACCCAGGCCGGATTCCTCCGTATGATGGGGCTTGCTATGACCCACTCCTCAACTGAACCCCCTACGCGCCAGCCGTCCTCCGTGCCATCTTCCCACCCATCAGTCACCTGGGTGCCCTGTGGAGCTGCCTCTGACGGTGCGGCCAGGCTGGTGGAGGAGGCATCCCTGCCACAGTCGGGAGTCGGATGTCCAGCAGGGGTGGCCACATCAACGACTGCACCCCAGCCGGCGGAGGATGTGCAGGCAGCAGGAGGCAGTGCACGGGCAGAGGCACAGCAGCAACGTGGTGGGAGCCATGAAGGTTCGGGGCCTTCAACATCGGAGGGGCAGGCATCGGCCGGAGGGCAGGAGGACCCAGGACAGAGAGTGTCTTCCGTGTGGCAGCAGTTGGGCCACGCCATAGATGCAGAGCGGCAGCGGGCGGAAGAGGCACGGCTCATAATGGTCAGGGCGGAGAACTCCATGCGGAGGGCCCTGAGGCGGGCCGAGTGCCTCGAGGCAATCCGCAGGGGTTTGGAGGTGGACACGTCGACCGCCCTGCGGACCCTCGGGGCCATGGAGGAGGACCGCCTCCGGGACATTGAGCAGGAGTTCGATGATGCCCTGGCCCGGGACATCCAAAAGTGAGCCGTCAAACTAGCCCGCTGACCTTTTACATAGTTATGTAGGTAGTGTTAGGTTTCCTTTTTTTTGGATTTATTTTGGACCTTTTGGACATTGGCCACATTTTTGTATATAGTTTATTTTATTAGTTAGTGTAGTTAGATAGGTTTCATTTCTTTTGTTGGGATAATGGACCCTGGCTTGTTCGTATGTACATAGTTCACTGTTGGATTGTATTTTTCTTTCACATTTTAACCATGGAGCAATGGCTTTCAATTTTATTTCCCATTGGATTTTGTTTTGTGGACAGTGACTTCGGACACCATTACTTTGGATTATGATTTTTGGTTTTGCTTTTTTTCACGGACATGCTTCTTTTCATTTTTGTACATTCCCATTTCTGTTTCTTTATTTTTGATTCTATTTATGTTTCCTTTAATACATATTTTTTTAGTGAACTTCAATGTGTAGTATCTCATTGGTTTCATGCATATCATGATATGGGTTTTGAGATTCACTGACACCCATTGGGTGTATGTGAGGGAAATGTGTTTGTTTCAGAACTTGCAATTGGTGTTCTGTCATGTTATTGCCAATTATGAGTGGGTGGATGCAATACTCGGGTGGGTGTTTTGCATTTTGAGGCTGACCATAGGGACCAGGGATCTAGATTGTAATGACATGTTGGCTGGGGAACATGAGTTGGACATGGGTGGGGGCCTGCTGGCAGGTGCCCCACAGTGCTGTCGGGTGGGGGTGGTGGGAGACATGGGTGGGGGCCTGCTGGCAGGTGCCCCACAGTGCTGGGGGGTGGGGGTGGTGGGAGACATCGGTGGGGGCCTGCTGGCAGGTGCCCCACAGTGCTGGGGGCTGGGGGCGGTGGGAGACATGGGTGGGGGCCTGGTGGAGGGTGACCCTGCACTGCTGGGGGGTGGGGGTGGTGGGAGACATGGGTGGGGGCCTGGTGGAGGGTGACCCTGCACTGCTGGGGGGTGGGGGGTGGGAGACATGGGTGGGGGCCTGCTGGCAGGTGCCCCACAGTGCTGGGGGGTGGGGAGGGTGGGAGACATGGGTGGGGGCCTGGTGGAGGGCGACCCTGCACTGCTGGGGGGTGGGGGTGGTGGGAGACATGGGTGGGGGCCTGCTGGCAGGTGCCCCACAGTGCTGGGGGGTGGGGGTGGGAGACATGGGTGGGGGCCTGGTGGAGGGTGACCCTGCACTGCTAGGGGTGGGGGTGGTGGGAGACATAGGTGGGGGCCTGCTGGCAGGTGCCCCACAGTGCTGGGGGGTGGGGGGGTGGGAGACATGGGTGGGGGCCTGGTGGAGGGTGACCCTGCACTGCTGGGGGGTGGGGGTGGTGGGAGACATGGGTGGGGGCCTGCTGCCAGGTGCCCCACAGTGCTGGGGGGTGGGGGGGTGGGAGACATGGGTGGGGGCCTGGTGGAGGGTGACCCTGCACTGCTGGGGGGTGGGGGTGGTGGGAGACATGGGTGGGGGCCTGGTGGAGGGTGACCCTGCACTGCTGGGGGGTGGGGGTGGTGGGAGACATGGGTGGGGGCCTGGTGGAGGGTGACCCTGCACTGCTGGGGGGTGGGGGTGGTGGGAGACATGGGTGGGGGCCTGCTGGCAGGTGCCCCACCGTGTTGGGGGGTGGGGGTGGTGGGAGATGGGTGGGGGCCTGGTGGAGGGTGCCCCTGGTGGCTGGGGGTGCAGGGGGACATGCGTTGGTGGGCAGTAGTGCAAGTTGACATGTGGGTTGGCTGGGGGCAAGGCCATGGTGGATGGGGTGCCTGCAGGACATGTGCAGGGTAGGCCCCTGTGGTGTGAGCCACCTGCAGGGGCCGTGGAGGGTGTAGAGGGAACACCTGGGAGGACCCACACGTGCAATTCACGTGTGGTGCTCCCCGTGCACCCCTGTAATACACGTACCCTGATGGAATTGCGTGTGGAACTTCCCGCGCACCCCTGGAATACACGTATCCTGCTGATGTTGCGTGTGATACTTCCCCCGCACCCTGAAATACACGTACCCTGATGAGATCGCGTGTGGAACTTCCCGCGCACCCCTGTAATAAACGTACCCTGCTGAAATCGCGTGTGGAACTTCCCGCGCACCCCTGATATGCACGTACCCTGCTGAAATCGCGTGTGGAACTTCCCGCGCACCCCTGAAATACGCGTACACTGCTCGCACGGGGCCAATCGCGTGTGGAACTTCCCGCGCACCCCTGAAATACACGTACCCTGATGGAATCGCGTGTGGAACTTCTCGCGCACCCTTGGAATACACGTACCCTGCTGATGTCGTGTGTGAAACTTCCCCCGCACCCCGAAATACACGTACCCTGATGAAATCACGTGTGGAACTTCCCGCGCACCCCTGAAATACACGTACCCTGCTGATGTCGCGTTTGAAACTTCCCCCGCACCCTCAAATACATGTACCCTGATGAAATCGCGTGTGGAACTTCCTGCGCACCCCTGAAATACACATACCCTGCTGAAATCGCGTGTGGAACTTCCCGCGCACCCCTGAAATACACATACCCTGCGGAAATCGCGTGTGGAACTTCCCACGCACCCCTGAAATACGCGTACCCTGCTCGCACGGGGCCAATCGCGTGAGGTACTTCCCGTGCACCCCAGTGATACACGTAGCCCGCTTGCAGTGCTGGTACAGGGTTAGCGCAGCCCTTTGCGCTGGATTGGGGATTTTGATGGTTTTTCCCTGCGCGAGAGGCGTTCTTGGGGGCGTGACTGGCGCTGCTGCAGGGTCGCTGCACCGCTGTGCGCCACGGCTGGTTTTGGTGGCTGGAATCCATGAATACGCTGTGCGCGGAAATGGATTTTAGCACACGCGGCTGGCGCAGGGATTCGCACGCGCACACTGTGCGCCAGCCGCATGCGCCACTTGTGCGCTGAATTCTATGAATTACCCCCTTAATCTGTGGTGCCGCCCTTAAAGGCAACCCTTTTAACACCCATGCAGTGAAAGCCCGAGCTGCCTGTAGAGATCGGTGCTAGTGGAAGGGAGCCACGGCAGAACCTTTGATAAAAATTAGCCACTCAGGAGGTCTGCTGTTGATAATACCACAAGTCACATAAGGGCTCTGCTTTTAATACATAGAGTCACTTTGGTTGCTGCAGTTGATATCTCTATCTGTGGTGTTCCCCAGGGGTCTAACCTCTCTCCCTGGCTGTTCAACCAATACCTGGCACTTCTTGCCCACCTCATTGTGCGCTCTGCCCCAACTTCCAGTGCTATGCAGATGAAATTCAACTCATTTTCAGGCTACCCTCAACCACCTCTTCTCCCTCTCTCATCTTTGACTGTCTGTCCGCCATCCAGGAGTGGTGTGCCGCCAATTACCTCTGCCTTAATGCTAGTAAGAATGAGATTCTCCTCATCGGCACTCCCACACCCTCCTTTCCTGTCACTCTCTGGCCGGCCTCTCTTGGCCCTCTTCCTGCTCCCATCTGTGAGGCTAAAAACTTCAGGTTCATCTTTGACTCCACACTTTCCTTCTCTCCTCACATCTCTGGCGTCTCTAAGAAGTCACACTACCAGCTGCACCCACTCAGAGGTATTCTTCCTTTCCTCTCCTTCCCCCAGAAGCTCACTGTCTCCAAAGCTCTGGTTCTCTCTCGGCTGGACTATTGCAACAGCCTCTTTCTAAATCTGCCTGCTTCTACTCTCTGCCCTCTGCAGCTCATCCAGAACCGGAATGCAAGACTTGTCCTTGGCCTCAAGCCCAGGGATTGTATCTCTACAGGACTGAAATCTCTGCACTACCTCCCAGTGGCTGCGAGGATTAAGTTCATAACCATCTGCATCATCCACAAGGCCTTCTGGGGCCTCAATACCTTCAACTCTCTCTTCCTATATACCTCCCTACTCGAGCTCTTCGCTCATCTGCCTCCAACTCCCCCAGGGTCAGTCACTTCTCCAGGCAACAAGTTGGTGGGAGATCTCTTTCCTCGGCTGGGGCCTCCCTCTGGAACAGCCTCCCTGCCTCCATCAAACTGGAGGAGAACGATCTCCGGTTCCGAAAGCTCCTCAAAACCTTTCTCTTTGCTTTTGCTTTTTCTCCTCCCCTCCTCTGCTGGCCTCCCAGTTGTAACTGGAACTGCACTGGCTGCCTGGACACCCTCTCATCTCGGGACCAGGTCCTGCCGCCACCGTTTCACACCTGCACTGCCCACCTGGCAAATCGCGCACTTCGGGACTGTTCTCTGTATCCCTACAGTCCCCCGCCCAGCCCTTGACACCTGACGTCTGCACTTACCATGCACTTGCCACATGCTGGCCGCTACTTACTTATTGTTATCATCTTTGCCATGTACTGCACTGTCCTTGCCCCTTCCCACACACTTGCGTGATCTGAATGACACCTGGCCTAGTAGGATCGCTGTCCGTCCTCCCTTTGTTCCCCTCCCTTGCCTTGTCGAGCCTTGAAACACTTGTGTATAGGCGCGTTATAAATGCCATATCATATTATATCATCATATCTTCTATTCTCTCATTTTATTTTTTCTGTTTTTCATACCTTCTCCGTTCCTCTCTAGTTTCCTTTCCATTTCTTCCTTCTATACCCTTTCTCGTTCCTTTTTCTTCTTTTCTTTTTTCTCTCTTGGACCTCTCTTTTTATCATCGTCGATGCCCTTTCTGTCTAATTTAAGTTGTATCTGTCCTCCCATCCACTTGTGTTGTACTATTGTTATTCCACTTGCATTGTCTTTCTCTTTCTTTTGTCTCCTGACTTCCTATTCTAGTTCTATCTGTCTGTCCTTTCTCTCATCGCGCTATTTATGTTCGTCGCAAGTGGACATATATATACGTTCTTTATTCTTACTTTTTTCCATGCTGTCTTCACTATTATAAGCAGGTGGTGCGCAGGTTGGATTATCATACCCTGCTGCTGCTTTTAATTTCTTTAGAGGATAGATTCCCTGTTTGTCTTCCGTTGTGCTATAATTTATAGGTGAAAAAAAGAGGAGCTGAGGGTGTTATGTCCTCCTCTTTATGCTGATTAAGCATCCACTCCATCTCAGGCGGGTCTTCTCTCTCACTCTGATACATCTACCAATATTCAGCTAACCTTTTCTGTAGCTTCTTCCCTGTGTATGTAGGCATGTTGTCATGTCTCGCAGCAATGCTTTTGATAATTAACCTTTTTGAGGCCACAGCATCAGTGTTTTATTAATCGTGCCTTTTACCCACTCAGGACGGTACTTTCTAATCTTAAGTGTGTATTTTAGTAATGTCCTGCATAGATCTAAAAGGAGAGTGTCCCCCGTAATGACAAGTCATTTTTAACTGTCAATACATAATGTTTTCTTTTGTCCATTATTTATTTCATCATACAGCAATCACTTTAGACCAGCACCATCAATCAGCGTCTATTTCCAAAAAATAATTTCTATATACAATTTCCAAACCTATACAACAATATTCATTTTGTCTATTTATAATTTTTAACAATTTGTATTATCTTGTTATTATTTTTGTTAATTGTAAGAATCTTATCTTATTCTATTTAACTCAAATGCTACCCTCCTAGGTTTGATTTGCACCAATCACTTGCTTTTCTAGAATCTTGTAACTTTATCAAATTGTATTGCTATAGTTTTTATAAATGTAACCTTTCAACCTATGTTATCACCACTAATACTAAACACGTCAATACATTTTTTACACTAATATTTTTATCTTTTTAAACCCAAACACGTGTGCACACCTTTTCAATGATAGTATTGTCCTATTCTCCTGATAGACTTATCTCCTCTCTATTTTGCTCCATTTTGCAGTGCGTCGCTCACCGTTCTTTGACTGTAGCCGCAGGAATCCCTTAAATAATAATCTGTTCCATAGTTTGGTGCGGTCCCTTCTCCCTCCTTGAGGACAGGTATCGAGGTAACTCCCTAATAAAACCTGTTAAGTTCCCCCACTATATATAAACACATGTAATACAGCCCCTCCCCTTTCATTTGCCACTTTTTTCGATGCGTCTACTTACACTCGTTATTCATTTCGAGCCCTTCAGTATTGTCTCTTCCCCAATCAACCATTTTGCCTTTAGCCCATGGGGCGCCTGCGGTAATCGACAGGAATTTCTTCAAAGGGGCACCTGCCGACTGTTTCAGGTCACACGTGTTGTACCACCACTCTCCACAGGAAACTCTGCAGTCTTCCAGCTAATTGTGGAAGACATCGAGCATCCGAGGGTCTGGATCAAACCATCTGCACTGGTACCAATTGTACAGTAGCACTTTTGAGCGTTCTTGTGCGCAGAATGGGATTACCATAATAAACAATCTTGGACCCAAATTACGGGACAGACTCAAAGAATATGGCAAAATACTACTTTATTATCAGTTCATTAAAGTAGGGAAACCTGGCGTACAACAAATGGTAGTACACACACTCTCAATTACATTTCAGATACACAAAGGCTGTATACCTTGATTGGCATCAGCTATGATGTCATTCTACAAGGCAAATGGTAAAACCTATGGGACCGAGGGATTGGTTGGGGGCATATCTATTTCTGATTCTAGGGGCCTCATTATGAGGTGGGCGGTAAGTGGTTAACGGCGCCGGTAAAGGCGCCGGAGCCGTTAACCCCTTACCGCCCTATTATGAGGACCCCTTGCTGGACCCGCTCTGGACATCTGGTTTTACCAGACGTCCTTAGCGGGTCCCTCACGGGGGCCAGCATGCTAACAACGGGCCCTTTATTAACGTTATTAACGGGCCCGTTGTTAGCATGCTCCCCATTCCCATTGAGCCTTATGGGGGCTCAAACGGGAATGGGGATGGTCCGGGTTCCCTGAATGGGGAAATACCGGGCCCTCCAAGGTCAGAATGGCCCGGTATTTCCCCATTCAGGGAACCCAGACCCGGACCCCAGTTTGGAGGCAGCCATGCCCTTGTTAAGGGCATGGCTGCCTCCAAACTCGTAATGAGGCCCTATAAGTGTTAGTTACATCATTGGCTGCCCCTCATCTGACAGGCATACCTGGAACTTCCCTCTAACTATGCATAATACAGATTATAGCAGCATTACAGCAGCAATTTGGCCCCCTGCAACATTGTATGCTCAACATTGTATAGGCCCTCATGATAGCTTGGATCCTTTCCCAACCTTGGCTACTCGGATACTCAGCTCACTAGCAGCACGTAAGCAAAACGAAACCCAGGTGCAGAGAACGACAGGCAACTGCCCACTTACCCAATTAGTCTACCATCTCTCATCAGCCAAGGCTTCTCCTTTGTACTTGACCTTGCTGGATGTTCTCTTCTCTGAAAGCTTAAGTGGAGTGAAGGTACATTGTTATCTTCGTCTGGAGCTTATGAATAGGCCTTGTCTTCTGGTCTTGTACCATGTGTGAAGAGACCATGATTTTATCAATTTCGCCTTCTATTTAGTGCTTTTTGATTCAATTATATCAGGTGTCATTACCCTCTTCGGCCTCTGGAGACTTGGTTGCTCCACCACACATATGCTTTTCACCATTTTTAATTGTCAGTACTTGACATTCACAAATGTTCACTCATTTTCTTAATCTAAGAGAAATATGTCTTGCCTACCTTGCTTATCCTCGTTGACTCCTTTTATACCCTGCATTTATTTCTTGCTGTGCCGTCCTTGATTTCTGGCCAACAGCTATTCTTTGTTCATGCACAAATTTGTATTTTCAGCATCTGTCAGCTCTGAAGCCCTGGTCTCTCTCCTTTGAGCTTTTTGCTTACTATTATTCGGAACCGACGTCCATCTTTTCAACATGGCCGCTTTACCCGTATTATATTTTCTACTCTAGAAAGCTTCAATGTGACTCATCTACCTTGCGATTCTGTGTATATGCATGTACTACTCATCTGATTACTTATTTTCTTTGTATATATGGTTTCTTCTCACTTGTATATATATTTACTTTGTTTCTTCAGTTACATCTTCCTTCTTTAAGTATTCTTATATCGTTTCTGTGCCTCATTGTGTCTTCTCCTTATGACATCAGTTTGCATCTGACAGATTTTCTTTACAGCTCTTCGATATATAGTGGTGTCTGCCAATCTACTCCTACCACCTCATTTCGAGGGTAAGTTCGAAACGGTTGTCTGAGTGCATAACTTCTCTCATACACTCGATGCAATATTGGAATTACACTTGGTGTCATGCACAGTGTCTTCTTGTTCTTCATCCAATATGTCGGAGGTGAGGGGGCGGGTTCTATCAATGACATACACGTCTGCTCCTCTACAAATGTGTCTTACATTCCAACACGCATGGAAGAACCATACCTGACAAATATTCCTATGTCCCCTAAAGACACTCACGCCCTCAAGGTGAGCCACCACCCCACTCCACAAAGGCGTCCACAGGCTATGCCTAGACGGATGGACCGCAGTGAGACACCATGACCCAGCAAGGCCAAGCCTGCAGATGGCACTGCAAACCCTACGTAGCCCCACAGGCCACCAGGAGCACCCCCAAGCCCACTGAACCGACTCCCACAGCTGCAGTGTCCGAGACAGATGCCACACCTCCTGGCAGCGTGACTGGAGTCACAGTGGGACATCAGCCCAGTGCCACTGCCTGCAGAATGGCCAGAAACCTCACCACCGCCAGCGTGCCCAGACACCTGAGCAGGATGCGGACACGCCATCCTATGGCTCCGCTGTCTACAGCCCAGAGCCACTGCACAGCCCCCCTCCCATTCAGCACACACCACCAAGCAACATCGTGCTTCATAGGCTGGAGGAGATGGAGAGGCGGCAGAATGAGATGGAGGTAATTGGGCACACTGATTCGGAACACCTCCAGGAGATCTGTGACTGCCTGCAAGAGGCCACCCTCATGATTATGCGGGCCATGTCAAGGAACTGGACAGAGGCTGCTGCCAGTACTGACTGTGTATGCGCAGAGGGTCAAGGAGATGAAGGAAGGGGTCTTGACCCTTGCCGAGACTATTGGTCAGAGGTGAGAGGTCACACTCCAGCACATCCGGGGTCCAGGCTCGATAGCCTCTAGTTCTATGACACCCACTGAGGGGGCACATCAGAGTATACCCAGGAGCCGGGCCCAGCGTAAATTGGGTCCCAGAAGACATGGGGCTGGCATAGGGGGAAGAGGCCACAGAAATAACATTGAGACACATTTTGCCCTGAGTGGCCGTGCTGGGAAGTTGGTGGTGGGAGGGAGGAAGCGGGATAGTGTGCTGGGGAGTTGGTGGTAGGAGGGGTAGGGGGATAGTGTGCTGGGGAGTTGGTGGTGTGCGGGAGGGGGATAGTGTACTGGGAAGTTGATGGGGGTAAGGGGGATAGTGTGCTGGGGAGTTGGTGGTGGGAGGGGGAGGGGGATAGTGTGCTGGGGAGTTGGTGGTGGGAGGGGAGGGGCGATAGTGTGCTGGGAAGTTGGTGGTCAGAGGGGGGATAGTGTGCTCTGGCCTTGGTGGTAGGTGTGGGAAGGGGGTTAGTGTGCTGGGGAGTTGGTTGTGGAAGAGGGAGGGGGGATAGTGTGCTAGGGAGTATGTGGTGGGAGGGGGAGGGGGAATAGTGTTCTGGGGAGTTGGTGGTATTGCGAGTGTGGAGGGGGGCTGGTGTGCAAGGGAGTTGTGGTGGTGGGAGGATGGAGGGGGATGTGCACATAATATCATTAAAACTGTTGAACTTCATCAATGAGGGAGCATTCCTGATTGTGTCATTGTGGTGTTTATTAATAGAGGTGAGTATCACACAGTCGTGCATGTTTTGTGCCATGTTGCTGGGTCAAAAGAAATGGTTTATCAGTCCCTGGCAAGCCAGTCTCCCATCCCTCACATTATCTCTGGCAATGCGTGCATTTGCCTCTGCCACAGGCACTGCACCCTCATCCTCTGGGGCATGTCCACGCCAAGGGGAAGCAGAACATTTCTCTTCAGGCAGATATTTTGCAGCATGGCACATACAAGCACATTCTACTCACTTTCGCTGGCGCATCAGGGCTCCACCGGAAGGGTCAAGACAGTAGAAACGTGCCTTCAGAGGGCCAAAAGGTACGTTCGATTCACCCACCAGTCCTGCTGTGAGCATGGTAGTAGGCAATATCCTGCAGTGTTTGTGGATCACGCACAGGGTTCATTAACCAAGGCAGCTGCAGGTATTTGGAGTCACCTGTATGGGGGGAGGCACAGCCATTAGTCACAGTGCTATGTGTGGGGGTGGATGTACACGGTATAAGGGTTATGGATATCATGTGCATGCATGTGGGGCTTCATTTCATGGCATGTGTCTGTACAATGCCTGTTCATGCTGTGTCATTTGTATCATGCATTGTTTTTACTTTACATGCACCTTGTTCCCTTGGATCAGTTGTTATGTAAGGAGTCTGTCAGTGACATGTGCAGCTGACATGGTGGTTGTCTTGTTACAGTGTATTAATCGCGTGTATGTGGCATGCTGGGTTTGCCATCAGCCCTCTCTAGGCTTCTGGGGTCACCGGGTCGGCATTCGGGGCTAGGCACACAGGGCTGTGGTACTCGCAATGTTGCTTTTTTGTGTTTCGATGTGGCCATTTGTCAGCATTGCTTTGGATTGTGCATGTTTCATTGTGGTACCTGTAGTCATATTTGTGTTTGTAGTTGCTATTGTATGTGTTCATCAGCTTCTCCATCCAGGTATGTCTGACATGCGCATTCAGGGAGGAGTAGTGCTTCCGGTTACGGTACACTGCTTCATGGGCCTAGGGGGCCACCAACGCAACATGGGTACTGTCCAGGGCTGCTATTACATTTGGCATTTACCAATGCCCAAATAACTGGCTGTTTAAGCTCCTTCGTGGACTGTTTGGGTGCCGCAATTTCATTCAACAATACTCCATTGTGAATAGTCTGGTCATTCAATTGGTGTAGAAGGTGGATTATGGTTTCTATACATTCTTTATGTATGTGTGTCCCTGGAATGTAGAGAACTCCATTTCTCGCTCTGCACTCTCTTGTTGATGCGTTTGCTGGGCCTTTTCCAGGTCTCCAGTCTGATTCTGCATATTGGCCTCTTTATTTTACAATAGCCCTTCAATGAGCTGTGAGTTGGGCCATTTTAGTGTGTTCCTGATGCGCATTTTGAGTCATTTAAAACTCGACAAAAGGTTGATGTAACATCGCACCATCCTGCCAAATGTAAGTGCCTACTGATGTCATTTCTTGTATTATTCTAGCCTGCAAGCACCCAGCCTCCTGCTCGTGCCAATCCCCCCGAATGAACGGCTTGTCTAGGAGATGTTTTCTGGCCTCTTCCACTTCAACGGCACTCATTTTAAAAGTAGCTTTTTTTTCAACCGTATAAACTCTCTGCACTGGAAAAAATACCTTGCACTTTATTCCTGCTAGATTTCAATAATCAATGCCAAATCAGATTACTTTTGCATTCCTCTGCACAATCTTATTCCTCATACACCTTACTGATGTTGCACTAGAATGAATAGGCTGTTAACAATGGACGTGTCATGAATCAAAAATAGAAAGCTAGATCCCGGCCCAATACCCCATTTATGTGGGGTATATGTATAGGGCAACAATTGATGCAGGGAATTTGTTCCCCCCAATCAAAAGCACCACATCAATATACCCGTTTATCTAATTCACTCTAGCCCTGTATATCAACCATATAATACCATGTAGATCCCTCACCCCTGTG
The DNA here is from genome assembly GCF_040938575.1 of Ambystoma mexicanum. Taxonomy (NCBI): domain Eukaryota; kingdom Metazoa; phylum Chordata; class Amphibia; order Caudata; family Ambystomatidae; genus Ambystoma; species Ambystoma mexicanum. The sequence goes on along the minus strand of NC_090922.1, from coordinate 1,446,427,998 downwards.
CCCTAGATAAGCCAAGAACCAGGCTGGTGTGTAGAAAGAATATATATTTACTAATAAATAGGAAAATTAATATTTGCACAAATCACAAGACACACCACCTCACTCTGTGTCCAAAATGCTTTTCTTTCCTAACAATTCACTTTTCACACAAATTGAAAACACCAGTTGGTTTAGGATAACACAAATCACAGAATCTTTAACCCCACAAAATGTACAGTTTTCCTTCTTTGGTTATTTCTACCCTGGTTATATAGAAACACAGGTCTATAGAATTCTTCAGATCCCCGCTCACTCACAAAACACTCTTAATGTACAGAATTGTGCAGCACTCTGGACATGATAGAACAATTTAATTTCACAATATACTTTGCAAAGGGTTTACTTCATAACATGTAGCACCTTGAAACCTCAGGCCATACGCTTGGCAATATACTTTACATGAAGTTTAATTTAAATAACATGCAACAGTTTTCTATTGACAAAAACAATTTCACACATGCAGCGCTCTTTATTTTACTGCACACTTGGAAATTCTAGCAGTGTTGGAGTGCAACAGACTTTAAAAAAACACACACTTTTTATATATATAGACCCCTTCTTCTTTCACCACAATACAATGAAGAATCTCTCTTCTGCCAGGAGTCACTCTCTCACCCTCTATAGTGGGTTTGCCTTGAAATCAGGGACTTCACTCTTTTTACGTTGGCAAGACACTTTTCTGCCACAGCACATCCCCAGATATTAAGTTTACCATGGAAACCCCTCTGCTTCAAAGTAGGGGCTGGGGAATAGGGAGCAGTTGGGAATTTCGTTTTTATGAACCCCGCCCTTTAGGGAATTTTAACTTTAACAGGCTATTGGGGTCACTACAAGTTTGCCGGTCTGGAATTAACATGCCAATAATAACATATATCGGAATGTTTCTGGACCGGCAAATTTGTCCCACCTGATTTACCTCCGGCTCAGAGTTGGAGGTAAGTCAGGCACCCCACTGGCAAATAAGCAACCTGTATTACCGACACCAGTATTTCCAGTGCCATTAATATCAGAAAGTCCTATGGGACTCCATGGAATGGGGATTAACCACCCTTGCCACCATTTGTAATCGCACAGTAATTCCAGCAGACCAAGTGGCAGTACTGGTATTACCGTTTGGTGGTATCCAGACAGATTTACTGTCGGGATACCATCAAGCTCGTAATTACCCCCATTATATTTGTATCCACACTGGAAGTAATATTGAATTTAAATTTCAACAAAATTACAATGTTTAAGTTGGCTATAGGGGAATTAATTACATTATTTCTTGGTAAGAAAATGCTAGGTTCTGTACCCCATGCGCTAAAAAAGGGGAGGTATTCATTCAAACAGATCCCCACAATAATTGGTTTGTTTGGACAAGTTACTTACATAGCCTATGTCTGGGTTTTGTGCTCAGGAAAAGTCATCAGGGCTCCTGAATCATCTCATGGGCTGCATAGGGACATGGTTAGATGGCTTCTTCAGGTTCCGTCACAGGAAGCCTCCCACAGAAATCCCCCTATTTGCCTTTCCTGATTCTGGATTCCCAGTCTCTGTTGCTTTTCCAGGTTTCCTCCAATTCCTGTCTCCAAGGCAATGTTAGTTTCCCAGCAATTTTTCATTAGTCCCACTCAGATCGTATCAGACAGCTCTTTATTTTTCTTACTGTGCGTCTCCTTATGAATCTTTAACCACTCCCCAAATTACCTAAATTAGGATATGCTAGCTGAGTCGCTAACTATTCTCCTCTATTGTCCACCTGCATTGCAATGATTGGTTCCTTTCCTTTACTAGGCATCATCCCTGTGAGTCATAACTCCACCCCTTTGCAATTACATTTTTGCCCACTTCAGTTAAAAATGACAACGTGGAAAAATGTTTTAATTTACAAATAAGAATCACAAACTATATGTTTCCGAAATGGTCTAATCATGTCTTACTTAGTGAAATATTTCTTTTTCCGGCACGGTGTTGCAGGTTCGAATGGCAGATTTTGTAATCTATTCAACAAATATGAAAGTTATCAACACAGGAGTTTCTGCACAGATATCTAATTCAATAAGCTATCATCTCACTGAAACTCCCTGAATCTCTGCTTCATGACATTTTTTGAGAAGCTATCATCACATTTTAGCTTATAATATTAGTTCCAAAGGTCGAATTTCTATCAAAGTTGCCGCAACAGATGTATCTTCCCATAAGATTTCTAATGATATTTGAACCAATATTGTGCAAATTATGGTTCCCGAAATAATGGCCAAAGTATGACCCTATAGATATAATCAAAAACATGGATCAAGGGCAGTGAGGTTGGATTAATTCTACTAGCATACATTCTTCATATCATCAGATTTAGCAAAAAAATCTCTTTTTTATTCTTTTTCACAACATAATGTGCACAAATTTCATAAAAATACCATAGATACTCTATACACCACACATTGACCACATCTCTCACTACCACCTTGCATAGACAGTCATGTCTTCACACACTCGAATATTTACCACATATTCTAGCATATAAAACAATATAATATACACTGTAGTTCCTTTTCCTCTTCACCTATTTACAATAGTATCTTTGGCCCCACATTCTCTTTTGCAGTATGCCTTTCTTTTGGACCACGCTTTATTTGTAGCCTATGTCTTCATATGTTTCGGTCCCTAATAGGCATCCGTCTTGCCCATAATTCTTAGGACCTTCCTCAGGACAAACTATACAAACAAAAAAGCTGTTCAATATCTGCTTATGCCAAAATATAAGGTGATAGATGTCTTCACAAGTTCTACAGTTCTCAATCACCTAAAAACAATAAAACAGACACACTTGTTATAATGCAACCTCATTTCTTTATCACGGCATATTTAATTTATGCAGCACCACCCAGAGTAACTTCATTATGATAACTTACACTAACCTCTAATTTTTCTGATGGAGGATCTTTTAAGTATTGGGAAAATAATCCCTCAAGTTCACACGGACCCCAACGTCGTCTTTGAACCTTCTGTATCCTTCCAATTAGGACCGCATCAATACAGAACTAAAAACCAGAGTTAACATTCAACATCCTAGTCAAGGCTGCCACATCTGATATCACCTGTCTAAGCCACGAAGTAAACCCAAGTCACTTACTTCCACAAAACGCTGTCAGCTGGCTCAGTATTATGCCAAATTTGGAACTTCAAACAAACAACCGCAGTTCTATTTAGCTGCATGTAGATCTACAAATCAATGTATCAGATTAGAGTAATATCTCTACGATTTACTACCCAATTTCTTGGTTGGGTCTCATATAACAATAGGGACAACACGCACTCACCCATATTGGACAGAGGTCTCTTGTACCCTGTTCTGTGTTCAGATGCTGTACACTCATCACTGCATCTATACTACGGAAAACAGTAGCATTACAAACTTGTCACTACAGACCATCCTGGTTTTCTGTACATGGATGTGACTAAACACTATTCCATGTATTTCATTTAGCCTTTCAAATACATTCACCAGTGTTGTCATCATTCGGTGCATAGTGATGACAGCCCAAGTGCCCCTGTTATGTGGCCCACCTGCATAGTTTTGTAGTCCTAAGCAGCCTCTGTCTCTTACTGGCAGTGCTGATATATCTTACTGATCTCTATTCCTTTTACTGCACATCAAATAACGTGACCCCCATGCCATTATGTTTCATTTTCCATAATCACGGTGCTGCCGAGCAGTTCCTTACCTTCACGGTGCTTAGTCTGTGTTCGTCTCTGCTCCTAGCGGGTCGCGTCCGTCGCATTTGAAAAAAGTCGCAGTGATTCCAGCTCATACAACAAATACCAAATCATAGAAATGGACGAGGGACTACCATCCCCAAAGGACCTCGACGGTCATAGACATAGGACTGCTGCCAAATAAATCGGATGTTGCTGCTTCCACGAAAGGACTACACTGAACATGCTTTAGTGATGGGTGATTCCAAAATATTAGCAGTTAGACCAGCAAATAATTCACGTGCTACTCAAAAAACGGCAGATCTCTTTCTTACTTGTTTGTTATAATTTCTTGTATTCCTAATAACAATTCATGTACCCTGTGATTATAAGATGTTCTTACATCACATATCGCAAGTGCTAAATAGCATATAGTCAAACTCCCTTGTGGATGTCAAATGTCAATACATTGACCACAGGTCCACATCGCACAAGAAAAAGTTACCATGCTATTTAAAACTCCCACACCCTTTCTTTCTTATTTGTTGTAATTCCTAGTGTTGCTGAAGGCAACTGTCTAGATCTTCATTATTCATAATATTGGAAACCCATTACGTCAAATACTGCAATGGCATGCCAATTCCATGTGCTGATTCCTTACTTATAGAGATTTCTAGAGATTTGCCGGCACCCAGGTTATGGGGTGGTCATCAAAAACACATGTCCATATTACAATATATGCAGAAGCCCTTACGTATAATACCTCATTGGCTTCACAGTTGAATATGATGATTCCTCAATTATAGAGATGTCTCCACACCCATAAACCCTGGTGCTATCAGTGATGCAATAACCATAACTTACCAAAGGGTTAACGTGATCAAGCTTCCTTATATTTATAAGGATGGGTTTCATGATCTTACTGGCCTCTTAACCCAATGTGGTAGATCCTTACTGATGTCTCCATAAGTGTCTATCCACATGCTTGGACAAGTAGCATCCACATTCTTACTACATTCAAAATAATCTATTCCATTCTATGGCGATGTTCATGCCGGTCTTCACTGAGTAAAAGGAATGGATCCATCAATGTTCTAATTTATGCAGTAGGCTACACACATCTCCTCCGCGTGTTGGAACCTTTATGGTTTGTGATACAAACCATTTCATTTCATTTTCTGTATGTTTTGCTCTCGTAAAATTGTTGACTAATGGTTTGTCCTTTACTTTATTTCTTACACAGGACCTGTGCCCTGTAATCCTCATGCGCATTTCTCGCATGGTCTTACCTACGTAGATCATATCACATGGGCATAGGATAATATATACCGCATTCTTAGTGAGGCAGTTCATATGGCCTCTTAAAGTCCACTTCACTTTCCCATGTTCCAATTTATGACATGTCTCAGTGTAAGGGCATGCAGCACACTGCCCACACTTATAATGACCTGTCAAAGGTGGCAGCCCCCACTGGTTTAACACTGTTGGTTCGTCATTTCTTTTCTCCGGGTAAGCATGCAGTAATTTTTGTCTAAGGTTACAATTCCTTTTAAAAGCGAACAGTGTTTTTTTCCAAGGCTACCAGGATGTTTCACAAGGTGCCAATTTCATGTAATGCTCTTTTTTAGGTCATTACTAATGGGCGAGAAAGTTGAGATGCAAATGAGCTGATCTTTCTTAGTTTTCTCCCTCTTTGACAGACAAAAACAAACATCTCTGTGTGTGTTAAGGGCCCGTTTCATATTTTGTTTTACCAGCTACTTTGGGTATCCATGGTCTGTGAGTCTTTCCTTCAGGACACTAGCATGTTCCAAATAGGCTTCTTTTTTTGGTACAATTTCTTCAAATCTGAAGGAATTGCCCATATGGCAAATTCTGTTTAAGGCCCTCAGTGTGGAAGCTCTGATAATGCAATAAAGAGTTCTTGTCTGTAGTCTTCCTAAACAATGTTGTTTCTAAATTGTCCCCTGATTTTACAATCAACAGATCCAGAAAACTGATTTTGGCGTCACTGCACTCCATCGTGAATTCGATGTTGGAATCGCAGCTGTTTACCCAGTTTACAAAACACAATAGTGAATTGGTGGTGCCCCTCCAGACTAGGAACACATCATCTATATATTTTTTCCACAATATTAGACTAGCTGCAAAAACTTGTTGTTTAAGTGAGCTGTTAGCTCCGGAGATGTACAGATCTTCAAAATTAGCCATGTAAACATTAGTTACGTCGGGTGCAAAAGTAGCACGCATGCTGATGCCCTTGAGTTGTTTATACATCTGTTTGTTAAACAGAAAAACATTCTCACACATGGCTATATGGGTACACTCCAGGATGAATCCTGTAGGTGGTATACGTGGTTCCGGCCTGCGATCAAGATACATACGCAGCACCGCTATGCATTCAATTTGGGAGATAGATGTATAAAGGGATTCCACATCCATGGTCATTAATATATCCCCATCTTCGATGGTCACTGTTTTAAACAGATTAATCATATCTGTGGTGTCTTTTATGTAGCTCGGCATAGTTTGGACAAATGGTTTTAAGAAGCATTCACTGTAAATAGACAGTGGTTCAAACAGGGAGTCAATGGCCGATGCTATCGGCCAGCCTGGTGGTGTGTCAGGATATTTGTGCACTTTTGGCAGTGTGTAAAAATCCCCCACTTTAGGGTAAGTTTTATCCAAAAAGATTCCTTCTTCCTTACTAAGCCAATTTTCTTCCATGGCATGTCTCATTAAACTGCCAATCTCCTCAAGTAATCTCAATGTTGGATCTTGATCAAGCTTCTTGTATGCATTAGTATCTGCCAGTAGTCTCAGACATTCCTTTTCAAATTGCACAATATCTATTACAACAATCCCCCCACCCTTGTCGGCCGGTTTGACCCTGCATAGAATCCTATGTAAAAATAATGACAGGTATATTTTTCTCTTCAATTATCGGGCATATGTTTGTTCCCAAGAACTGCATGAAGACCTGGCTTCTGGCACTCATTGACCCAAGCCTGCCATAAAAACACTTAACACTTCTTCCTCCCAGTGCTAATGCTAATGCCCATCTGTCTTTATCTTCCTTGAGCAGAGGTTATACTCTGCCCCCTCACTCATGTTGCAGTCTCCTGTAATATATCACTTTCATTAACTCATGGATAGAGACCTCTGCACAATTTCTTGTGGTGTTCTTGCTGTGTTCCTCGCGGTTCCTGTGTCTACCCTACCGTCTACCACATAGTTACCAAATGTCTCTTCCACCTCCTTGACGCCACTGGTATCTCACATACCAATTAGGCCGATTACACCCAAATTCTCCTTCCACTCTCAGGAAATTATGCTGAAGACTTGGATGGCCACACACTTTCTATGCCTCAATGCTGAAAAGACTGAAATCCTCCTTGTGGCACCTCCGGCGGTACTTAAGAATCTTAACCTGCACAATGCCTCCTCTATGATAGATGGCATCTAGATCCCTGTCTTCGAAAATTAAGACTCTGGGAGTTTATCTCAGTGCCTCATTTCCCTCACCTGTCAAGTGAATGCTATCGCATCCTCATCTGCCCACACAACAAAACTGATTAACGCCTGCAGACCATTCTTATCTCCTGACAGCTGCCTCACCATTGCCTGAGCCGTCATTGGTTCTAGACTTGATTACTGAAATGCATTTCTTGCAGGCACGTCAGTGCATAACATTCAAAAGATGCAAGTCATGCAGAGCAACACTCTCCGAGCAGCCCTCAGCATACCCAGCCAAGAACATATCTCTGCTGCAAGAATAAATGTTCATTGGCACCAGATACGAGAACGGATCATTTTCAAAACCTTGTCTATCACACACAGATGTCTCTCAAACTCTGTTCCCCATACCTCACACAGAATATCACTAGAATTCAATCAACAAGTCCAACCAGATCTGCCTACGCTCACCGGCTCATCATGCCCACATTTAAACTGGTTAGAGCCAGCTTCCCGGTTATTGCAGCTAAACTATGGAACACAATTCTGCCTGTCTTAAGAGCTGAACAATCATCCTGGGCCTTCGGTAAGCTCCTGAAAATGTGGCTATTTGTTTAGGTATTTACTTGTGTGGTCTGCCCTCACACCACTTTGTCAAAAGAAATAACAAGCCTGTAGCCTGTAATGTAACAGCTGCCTCGATACCTCTGGGCTTAGTGCACTTTATAAATGTAAAAATAAATAAAATACATGAATCCATTAAAGGCTGCCTCACTGTTTACACAGCACCTCACCCCAATAAATTCCTTCACAGGCACTGCTGCAGCTTCAAAGAGATTTTCGGATATTCAGATAATGGCAGGGGAGTGGTGTTCAGTACCTGGGCCTTCGAGAAAATGGGCCTCATTACGAGGTTGGAGGTAAGGGGTTACCGGCACCGGTAAGGATGCCGGTGCCGGTAACCTCTTACCTCCGTATTCCGAGGTCCCTTAGCGGCTCCCGCTATGGGTGCCTGGTTTCACCAGGCGCCCTTAGCGGGAGCCGCTAAGGGATCAGGGAGCTAATAACGGGCCCGTTATTAGCTCCATCCCCATTCCCATTGAGCCCTATGGGGGCTCGAATGGGAATGGGTAATGGTTCTCAGAATGGGGATTTACCGGGTCCTCCAAGGTTGGAATGACCCGGTAAGTCCCTATTCCGAGAACCCGGACCCGGAATGCGGTAAGGGGGTAGCCATGGTGCTAATAGCTAAGGGGTTTAGGCAGCCTTGTTCCTATTAGCACTATGGCTACCTCCTACCTCGTAATGAGGCCCAATGTCTTTTAGGCTAATCACAGTTATTCTACATACACAGAAAACGGGTCTTTTTGAATGTTGCAACTCCTTTACACATTGACCTGCTCTAATATCTCGCATCAATGTCCAACGTCCCATTTTAATATACCTAGTTCAGGCCAGAGAGTTTCCTCTGTAAACAGTTCCTTTCAAGCCAAACTGCAAAATGTATTCACTTCTATGGCAGCTTTTCTCTGTGGGAAGGATACATTTCAGTGACTCAATATCCTGTAATGCAGGTAGAACTCATTTTATTTCAGCCTTATCATTTGCACACATGGCACACTTCATTTTAGGGATCAGTGGAATTTGTTTGAGTTCATTTGAGTGGAATTTGATCGAATTTTTTTGTTGTTGTTAGTTTTGCTGCAAATATATGTGGGGGAGAACCCCCGCAACCCTCCCAGCCCCCCCATATTAATTATTACCCTAAACCCACCACCCACATATATTTGCAGAAAAAACCATCACCCAAATATTCGATCAAATTCACCACGATCAAATAAACTATGGTTAAATTGGGTAATACCAATTATAGTATTCCTATTTTTACAACATTGTAGGTATTTTGGCAGCATTGAAATGTCCACACTGGCCTTCCGGTCTGCCAGTCAACAGTGTGCCTTCAAATTACAGGAACATATTGTTGTCTGGGGCAGGTCATTTGTGTCTTGGGGCTGCATTTAAACCCCACAGGCAACTCCTCAGGGATTATGCTACTCCTGCACTTCCACTGGGAATTGGGCCCTCCAGATTACACCCCCACCACACAAAAATGAAAAATCATAGAGCTGGGCCTGAATACACTGCAGAGAAGTGGCATATTATGATATAGCGGCTGGAAGAAGGCCTCCGTTTCAGTATGTGGAATGATGGAATTTTGGTGGCAGGATATTTCTCTTTATCTGGGGATTCTATATGAAGGTAGACAGCCCCGAGCGACAAATAAAAACATGAATTTATGAAACTATATGGTACAGCTTGCACATTATGGCTCTCTCACTCCCCAAAATGTTGCATGTGAGGAGTCATATTTTAATTTTAGAAAATCGGGATGGCCAAAATGCCAAACCCCTTTCCCATTCACAGGATGTTTCAACCAATGAGAGTGGAAAATAATACCTGCCACTGCTCAGAACACCAACAGTTCAAATATACAATGCATTTCATTCTAGGCATTTATTCTTCATGTGGAACATTCTGCCCACTGCAACAATACTATTAAAAGTCTTATTGAAAGTGTATTTGTAACTCCCTGGGTGTGCCCCTTTGCACAATTCCCGGCTGATTCCCGTCTAGGTTTACACTACATAAATCCCATACATACAGATATCAAAGTAAAGCAGTACTGAGTTTGTACTCTCCAATTAAAAACACAGCAGTCATTATGCCATGTACTTGTATTCTCCAATTAAAAACACAGTGGCCTGTCTGAAACGTTCCTTATGAAGGCCTTTAAACGTATAGCTGCCCTGCTGAAAAGTGCCTATAATCTCCAATTACAAATATAGCAGCCCTGCTGAGAAGCACCTTAACCTTGAAAGGTTTACAGATCACAGGAAGTTTACAGATCACAGGAAGTTTACAGATTTTTGAAGTGTAGGAGATGTTAAAGTAAAGCAGTCCTGCTGCGAAGTGCTGTAACTAAACTTTCAAATCAGTAACTTAACTTTCAAATCATTATTGCTCTTTTGAGAAATGTCTGCACAGTGATCAGAAGGAACAAGGCTGCCTTAAGGTCATAGATCTTCTTAGTGTCCAGAGGAGGAGGAGGACCCAGAGGTTCTGCCTGAGGGTGCCATTTCATATTCTTTGGAATATCCAATGTGTCCTCATCAATGAAATGCAAGTATCTTCCCAGAGAGATGCAGAAATCATCTAACTCATGCGGGTGTGCGAGGCAGGACCAGCACTTGCCCGGGGATGACAGCTTGGTCTAATCCTGGGCAGTACTTACCTATCATTCTGCTTCGAGTACAGAGGTCGAGGAGGACCATAACTCACTGAAAAATAGAATAGTTGTCAGGACGAAGCGGTCCCAGTGGCCCACAAAGACTCCTACTGGGGGAAACATGTCTTAGCTGTGGAGGCTACTGTGACTGACCTAAGGAAAGGATCAGGGCTAATTGAGCTGCGAACTGCTCGAGCACCTGCACAAGGAGGCATAATGACAAGGCCAGAACATATGTCCCACTCTTGAAGTAGGCAGGCAGGAAGGACCCTGGGTAGTCAGCGTGTTGGCGTTGGTCCAGGTATCTTCTCAGAGACTGACTTAGGGTGTAGACCATGACACCGTGAGCTCCAGTAGAAACCCACTTATGGTACAGACTATGACACTGGGAGCTCCAGAAGAGAGTGAATTATGGTGCAACAGATCATGGCACTGTGAGATCTGGAAGCAGACTTTCAGCTTCAGGCTTTACATCTTGCAACCATTTTGTGCACTGCATTGTGATCCTTTTTAAAATTGTATCTAGGTGGGTGTGCTTTCCATCTTGCTTCCATTTTGTGCACTGCATTGTGATCCTTTTAAAAATCGTATCTAGGTGGGTGTGCTTTACATCTTGCATCCATTTTGTGCACTGCATTGTGATCCTTTTTATAACTGAATCCTGCACCCCACCTATTGCTCTGTATTTGGATTTGTGCCTTCTTTAACTATTAGGCCGCCTTGGAGTAATGGCCAAGACTGTGCAATGCAGCCCTTCCTTTTCCTTCTCTGTCAATGATATGGCACTCACCATCTCTCCTATCGCCGCTAACTACTACACTATGACCTATCCTCCCTCTCTCACAAAGTCTGGACGGAAAAAGCACAAAAATGACATTCTGGGTCCAAATCCTGGCCTTCCCATCGTAGACACCCATGTCAGTTCATCTTTCAGAGAGATCTTCACCGATATCCTTTTCTCTGTCACCTCTCCAGACATATGGACTTCTCATCTCATCTCTACTTTCCCCCCCTTCACATCCTCTCCCATTAATGGTGGCACCTTCTGGGAAGTCCTCTTGGCAGGCTTCTTTTCATCACGCTGCATCAATAATGTCCACCACAATGGCACTATCCTGGTTCAGGGTCCTCAAGGCAAGCTCCTTCTCTTTGACCGGATCCTGCCGCCCCTCATTAACTTTCCTCCTTCTCCTGCCTCTCCCCTACCTTTCTCTCTGCCACCCCCTTCCCCTCTCTGACTGGAGTATCACACCCCTGTCCTCCACCTCAGAAAACCTTCAAAGGGAGAGACCGTTTCCACCTGGCGACTCTTAATGCCATTGGCAAGTGGAGGCTGAAATGCTGCTTCTAGATGACTACACCTGGCTTGTTACTTTGTTAGTGTAGCGTGAACTGGAACAGGTGGTCCAGCGTTTGACCTGGAGGGACTGCCTGAGCTAAGTGATGTGCAGTGTTGAGAACGTGCGACTCAGGCAGACGTCTTTGAAGCCCTGTGCTCAATGGCAAAGATCAAGGCCCAGGGTGACAACTAAGATCTTGATTAGATTTGTCGGGAAGAAGGGTGTCCAGCTCTTAAAATGAAGGAGCTGCACCAAGTGTCCCTCTCGGGCACCATCTCCAGACATCTCCTCTGTCTGCCTAAGCGCCCACGCACTTTGAGAAGTGCTAAGACGTAGGTGCTGCTGAACCTCACATTCAGCAGAGCACCAAGATACTCTCCCTGCATGAAAGACTCCGATCTCAATCACCTGTCTATCTGTCTGCTCGATTGAGAGCAGAGAGCAGAACCACTGAGTTCTGCTCTCTGATTATGCTGCAAATGCTTAAGGGAAATGGAAGCTGACAAAGCCCAAAGAGTTGATTTCCTGGCCGAAAGCTGCAGAACTAGTCTACTTGCTGCCTACTCAGTCGAACTCACCTCCGAACCCAGTCGAACACCTACCCTATCCAGGGAGCGACTATCCCACCTGTTTTCCTGACTATGAAGTTCCGGCACTGAGCATAGTGTCTTGAAACCCACACAAGTGGATAATGGTCAGGGACCCTTTGAGAGAGGTGTTCATTTCTGCTGAGTCGAGGGTGTCCAGAGACATTTTAGACTGTGTAGCTCTTCCACGCCACAGATTAACCAAGGAAGATGCAGCCCCAAACCTCTGCCAACCTAGTGCTCTACATATCGAAATCATTGCAGAATCCGTTGTGCAGCTGTAGAGAAATGTAACGCTCACCTGGTCTCCACAGGGGCGCCGAACAGAGCTGGACGGTCCGGTGTTGAGTGGTTCCTTGTGTCCCCCTCTGATTCCCCTTTTCGTCACGAAAGCAGGTTGCCTAAAATGTTAACTCAGATGTTACCCAACCAGAAAGACGAGGGCAACTCCCGCCTCCCGTGACCTCTTCTTGCACCCCTCTGCTATGTCTAACCTTTATGTTATGAATGGCGGACTATCCATCCTGCGACTGTGTGCAGGGGTGCGTAGTAGTTCAAGGATCTAGTTACTTCACTGATCCTGCAGAGTTCCAGACAACTCTGACTCAATGGGTAAGTCTTTATTCCAAAGTATGGATTGCTTAAGAGTTCAAGTTGCCAAAAGTTCACTCCTGTGCCTCTTCCTTACAGGTTTCCCCTTGGTGCTTAATATGGAGTGGGTCCAGCGTTATGCAACAGTTTTTCCACACGATATTGTTCTCTGCGCAACTAACCTGCTATTCTTTGTATTCTGCAGGTGGGGTATATCCAAGACAGAGATTGCATGGTGATGTCTTGCGGGACTGCGAGGAAGTGCTGCCTTCAGGTGAGTAGCGGCGCTGCGCAAGATTTTAAAGTCTGAATGAAGCCTTTCCCCACTGCGCGGCTAACCTGATGTCTTCTTTTGTGTTCTACAGATGCGGCAGCTCCAGAGCGGAGATCGGATGATGGAGCGGTGATCGAATGATGACGCTTCGATGGATCGCTGGATTGAGCAGCCTTCTGGTAAGTATTAGCGTTACGCAGCTAACCTGGTGTCTTTTCCTTTGCAGCTCAGCAGAAGCGGAGACTCCAGAGCGACCGAGATGGAGCATCAGGTAAGAGTCTTATTCTGTTCTCTTCTCTCTCTTTCTCCTTGCAGGTAGCTCGAGAGGACTGGACGGGCGTGGCTGAAGACAGGCCTGGAGTTTGCAGACACAGTGAGCGTTACGCCGCAGGAGTGCAGAATAACGCAAAGCATGTTCTGTACTGATGGCGTGGTTTATATAGCCTTCAAGAAGTAGTCCCCAGGTAAAGTAGTCCCTCCAACCACACCCTAGCAAGTAGTTCCTTGGTAAAGTAGTCCCTTCACCCTGCCTCAGACTGGTCTGCACGTGGTTCTCTCCCTTTGAAACCTGCCTTACTTGGCAGCATGAGCCTGGCGCCAACGGTGCCAGGACCGAGTCCAGGAAGCCCTTAGGGAATCCTTTGGGGCCTTGAAGGTCCCCATGGGTGCCAATACCCTGAGCTGGTTGGTCTGTCCTGATGTCTGGGGGCAGGTACCGTGACAAGAAACCCCTCAACACTCACACCAGAAAAAATAAAACCCACCAGGGAAAACGGTCCAGCACATCTCTTGATAGTAGAACAAGGTTTATTTTCATGAAAGTAAAGTGCGCAATATCAAAGAACTGCAACAGGGCACTCTAACCAACAAAACCAACATGGACGGCAGCTTATAAGGATCAAAAGCGTCACAACTGACGTACATCACAAAGGGTAGCTGGTTGGTGTGAACCTATACATAGGGGGCCTGCTCCATATGGGATGCCAGTTCATTGGTCCCACCTCCTCCTGTCCAGCTTCTTCCATCACGTGAGGCTCTTCTCACTGGGTCATCAGGTGCTGGGCTCGATAATTAGCAATTAAGGGCCTGATTCACAGAAGCATTTTATAATAGCGCAATCCCATAGGAAAACGCTCTGTGAATCAAGCCCTAAGTGTGCAACTCATAACATTCCCTATCAGAGACGTAATATGCACCTGGTACTGCAGGCATGGGCGCAGAGGCTACATTCGAGGTCAGTTATCTTACAAACTCCAACTCAATTCCAGACGCGTCAGTACTGTTCCAGGTCTTCCTGCCCTGAGCTTTCAATGTATTACTTTCCCTCACTGGCACCTCGCAGCATATATCACAGGGGCCTTGAATATTCGGCTGTCATCTTTATAAAAAAACGGGTGTTAAACAGTTTTATGGTCTGGGGTCTTGGGCTGCCTGGTTCTCTGGAATGTTAGTGTCTTGGGATGGAAGCATCCTGTCACTTAGGGTTTGGCTGGACTAGATCAGAGGCTCGTGGTCTCCCTCTCGTGGGATAACTGCTCACAGGGAGCCCTCGGCCCCTCATGGACTGGCTGGGCAAATTCTTTATTGGTTACATGTGCTAACAGTACGAGACAATTAAAGGTTTATCGGACCTCATGAATTTTGCCTTCCCTACTACCTCCCAAGCTGTAGTTTATTCTCGCATTCACACACTATCTCTATGTCTTGTGCTTGGGTCTATTGTCATGGCTTCAGCACAAAGCCAAGTCTCAATTTTAAAGATGACTGCTATTTTCCAAGATGGTGTTCTTTGTCTGGTGCACTCAACACCCAGTTTCACTGTGATCAATCTCCTAATGCAAATTGTATTGTCACCCCGTCTCCCTCTATATTATCCCCGACACCCACAACACAGACTTGGGCCTCTGCCGCATTTGACCTCCTGGGGGCCTGGGATGATCGCCCCTGCTTCCCGACATTCCCCCCTTTCGTTAATACCATATTAACACACTGCCAGGTAGGCATTTCACTCTCCTGCTTCTCAATGTTCTCCCTTTCTAATCTTTAAGCTTCCAAATATGGTGGTGTGCCTTTCTCAGGCACCCATGCTTTGCACAAATGCCACAATCTTTATCCTGCCTGCACATACTGCTCTGAGGTGCATGTCATATTTTTAGTTGTATTTTGTTTATTTGTAATGCGCACCTTGCCCTGGGGCATCTGGGCGCATGAATTGACGTGATTGGTTACAGGCATATACATCCCCCATCGCCTGCTAGGTCAACTCAGTGCTCTACAAAGTTCTAGGAATCTGGTGGGGGAGTGGTAATGGTGCCTGGGGCATGGTGGTGTTGCTCTAATACAACCATGCAGGTTTGTCAGGGCCATCTGTTTGTACTGCACTGTATTTTGTACCACGTGGTGCCATGTGTACCCCAACTGAAACCATCATCATTGCACTGCTAGGCATTACTTTAGCACAGCACCAACGTCCCATCTGGCAGGTGCAGAAGATCTCCAACAGGAACACTACTACTGGCCCCAGCAGCTTCACGATTGCCCCCATTCACAATGGTGCCCAGGAAAAAAGGTTGTCGAAACAAGTCACTTTTTTTAATGCCAGCTTCTGTTTGCATGTGAGTGTGCATGTGAGTGCTGAGGGTGTGCAGGGCCCCTATTATGTTGGTGAGGGAACCGTTCTCTGCATCATTAGGAGGCACGTAGGTGGAGCAAGAATTGCCACTTTTCTTGCAAACCCCTCATTCCATGGCCGTGGGGAGGTCCAGCGGTTCTGCAATGTCATCAGTGGGATTGCTCGCATCTCCATCTTGATAGCATTGAGGCCTTGTTTGGTGTCATGGGGCAGCTGGATCACTTCCCAGTGCACAGTCCGAAGCCATTTGGCCTTAGATGCAAAAAAGGTTTCTTCCTAGCTGTATGGTCTATATTGATCTCGTATTTCTTTGAGCAACTGTGAGGAATCTTGGGACAGATAGTTGGACCTTCCCCTTCTCTGCAAATTTTCTTTCTTCTCCTTTTCTGTCAGGATGTGGAATATAGGCCACTGTGGTTGGGACATTGGACATTGGACACTGGTGCTGGTGTTGAGGCTGACAAGTCACCTGGTTCCACTATCATTTGCTCTTTAGAAACCACTAGGAGTACTGTGTGAGAGTAGGTGCCCCTCCATAGTGGTTGGAGGTGCAGAAATTCTTGCTGGCCGTAGACCCAATGGTTATCCATCACTGCTGATTTCCCTTCCTTGACGTCTTGGATGTATATTATCTTATTGCACCTGCTGTTGGTCCCCAGAGAGACACTCCCTTCATTGTAAAAACACAGTTCATATTCTTCCAGCTTTTGCACATTTACTGGTTTATCCTTTGCCTCGACCCACGTGAGCTTCGCCACATGCTCATTCCAGTACTCTCTACATACAGCATTTACCTTTTGGATCACTTCTTCTCTGAACTTTACGTGTCCTCCTGCCATGCAACTCATTGTAGTTTCTTGCCATCTGTTTGCTACGAATTTCACACACTCTAGCTTCAAATAAGGTCTGTGTAAACACTACATACTTCTGGGGTTTCAAGCACACTGCAACTCGTCCGGGTCCATCATTGCAAGTTGTACACTCCGTGCTTGGAAAGTGCTTTGCAGCCTGCTTAAGGCTAGATGGACCAAACATTGGGCCTCCAAGAGTGGAATCTCTTGTGGCATTAATTCCTTGGGGGCCCCTGACGTGTGTGTTATCAAGGAACAGATGTAGTACTCCCCACTGACCCTCTTTTTGCCCACTGAGAGCATGTCTGCGCACCAACTATTACTTAACTCTGTATGGTGAACATCATCTATCACATCTAGGCGTAGGCCTCTCTACTCATCAAATCTAACCCTTTTAGCTGTCTTCTGAAATGTTTGGAAGCAGTAAGTGTGAAAAATTTAACCTTGCAGTAATGTTGGAAAAGACAATGGGAAAACACAGTGGCAATACCAACTCAGCAAACTTGCTCATTTGCTTTCTGGTATCATTTGTGTGAACAAAAAGTGCATTGATTTTATCAGTTTCTGCATAGGATGTAGCCATAGTAGTCATATTAGCATATTTTGAGGATGGTTTGGTGAACAAATTGGCAATATTAGTGATATAAGTAACATTTCTCTTCCCCCCCTTTTATATGACCTCCCCATATAAAATGACCTCCTAAATAAAACCCCAATTTACAAAATTGACAGCGCAAATAATCCAGCAACACAATGCATGACACACATGTACGTGGATGAAAATTTAGTCACCAAAGAGTGGTCATTCGACCTCAAATTATGCTCTCTTCCAAAGAAATACACATGAGAGTACCTTTTTTATAACACACAAGAATAAAGTAGAAGAAAAGATCAAGCGAGAGGAAGGAAGAGAGAAAGAAAGAGAGAGAGAGAGAGAGATAGAGAGAGAGAGAGAGAGAGAGAGAAAGAGAGAGAGAGAGCGAGAGAGAGCGCAAAATGTGCTTAGCAGCATTTATATTTTGTAAACAATGTACAAAAAATTAAAAAATTAAAAATACTGGTGTCAAAGGCCATCAACAGTTATGCTTTAAAAAATGTACAAACAGTATTATGAGTACTTTAATCAGTGTGTGCTGTCACATGTTTAGCAGTTACTCAATTTGTGCGGGATGTGTGGCATTGGGTGTTTTGCAGACGTCCGAACGATGTATCCAATACCGCAGCTCCCTTACCTTTACCGCCAGGCTCGCTCCACCGACGGACAACATTTCTAACGTAAACCAAATCGCCGGGGAGCAGCTGATGCAATGTTGATGTCACTGAGGGAGTTGCAGTGCTGGATGCATCTTCAGATCATGGTGGTGCAATCTGCTGAGAAATACATGTTATTGCTTTTGTCATGTTAAAAAGATAATCCCTGAATTCGTCCCCTAGAACGGACTCAGCCCTGTGAGCATCAGAAGCTTTCCTTATGGGAGATAGGGGCACGTGCATTCGCCAAGCAGTTACCACATCATGAACGATGATCATTGCAGGGCTGTGTGCATAAGCTAAACAGTGCCAGAACAAACCGTGCACCCAATTCTTCCTGAACATGGTGCACAGTTTGGACAGTTTGCCCTTTAACAGAACATTGACCCTCTCCACAACCCTGTTGGTCTGGGGGTGGTAAATTGTGCACATCCAATGCTTGATGCCCAGTAATGTTGTTATTATCTTTGAAAAGCTCATTGAAAATATTTGTGCCATTGTCGGATCTTAACAAATTGCACACTCCCCATTGAGGAAAAACCTGCCTGACCAAAAGTTTTGTGGCACACAGCGTCAGCATGTGCACAAGGACCTGCCACCACCCATCGGGAGAAGGGACTCCCCACCACTAATAGTCATTTCCCCTTTCCCCCATGTCCGCGTAATCAATATGTAATACGTGGGCCGGCCCAGTTGGGCAGGGTACCTCTGATTGTTCTTAAAGTACTGTAAAACTGACACATAGTACATTTAATCACCATTTTGGATAGTAACTCCTGCAGATTGGAGATGAACCAGTCCTCCTGTAGATCTGTAGCAGTATTATGTTTGGACACATCTAACGGCTGGTGCAGCTGGTCAAAAGCGACCAGCAGCAACTCCTGGGCATGGCCACTTTGCCTGTTATTTCCTGCCGCCACAACAAATCTGTCGGGGATTGCTTAGATCCTCTTCTCACCCACAAATCCTTATCCTCCTGGGGGCCCGTCCCTGTAGTTCCATAATTTGAACAAATGGTAGTGAATTATAGGATTCAGGTAGTTGAGCTCAGCCTTGTGCTATCACTGGACATTCTGAAACATTGGGCACATGGAGATATGCTGTCTATATGGCTATCGCGTCCGCAGGGGTGACCTCAAATGTGTCATTAGTATGGGCAGTGTATTTTACCACCGTCGCCATGGAAGGCTATGAAACTGCAACTATTCGCTTGTCTAGTAATGAGGCATGCTGTACTGGGGACCTGTCATGCCTCCTAAACCCTCGCCGCTTCCACCATGCTAAACCAAAGTGCACTGTGGTGGTGGCATAGGCGGAGTCCGAATAGACAGTCAAGCCACAACCCTGGGATACTATGAGAACCTCAATGAGCACTTTAAGCTCTGTTCCTTGGGCCAAATAATGGATAGGCAGTTTCTTTTGTACAATCACTTCATATTATCTGTCCATTAGGCAGACAACAGCCGCAGCCGTGTGCCCTCGGCCCGTCGCTGGTCAATGGTCGCTGACCCGTCAACAAAGAGGACCTCTCAACCCTTGAGTGGGCAGTCCTTTGCTTTGGGAATGTCCTCCTCCTCCCTCTAAAATTTTACACAGTCATGCATTGTGAGTTCCTCGTCAGTGCACATTTCTCTGAGAAACGTGGCAGGCTTTAGAGTCTTGCACCTCACTATGTGTATGTGTGGGATGTACAGGATGAGCTCATATGTGGATGCCCGTTGTGTGGTCAATGTTGATCGCTTGAGGATGGCAAACACTGCATGCTCCATGTACAGTGTTACCGAACACCCCATGACAATTGTGGATCTTTTCTCAATTACGAACGCTGCAGCAGCAAGTGTCTGTTTGCAAGGATCTACGTGATTTATCCGTGGATGATTTTCCCGCAGAAAAAATGTTCGCGTGGGATATGTACGCATTACAAAATGTTCGTACATTTCCCATGCAAACATTTCCATTATAAATCATCCAGATTTCCTCACTCATACCCTCAGTCACACCCTCAGTCACACC
Organism: Ambystoma mexicanum; assembly: GCF_040938575.1. Taxonomy (NCBI): domain Eukaryota; kingdom Metazoa; phylum Chordata; class Amphibia; order Caudata; family Ambystomatidae; genus Ambystoma; species Ambystoma mexicanum. The sequence continues at coordinate 1,446,408,000 of NC_090922.1, read as the reverse complement.
CCCACCACACACCCACCCTTTACTTACCTTTCCTTTAGACGCACTGTGTCCCTGTCCGTGATCGGGAACCGGCACCCTTTTTTAAATTTTTGATTTATTTTTTTAATTTTGCTCCGGTGAGCTACAGGGGTGTCCCCCGCAGCCCCTAACCACTATAATGTATAGTACAGTGAGAAGGTGTTGCGGGGGATACCCCTGCAGCCCGTTTTTTTCTTCATTTTTTTTATTTCTTTGTATTTTTTTATTTTAATTTTATTTTGGCTAGAGTGAAGTGCAGGATTGCCCCCCAACACCCCCGCAGCCCCCATCTTTTTTATTTTTTATTTGCTCGGGTGAGCTGCAGGGGTGTCCCCCGCAACACCCCGCTCACTATACTATACAGTATAGTGAGCGGGGTGTTGCGGGGGAACTTCCCCGCAGCTCCTGGCTGTTGTTTTTTCTGGCAGGGGGCTCGGGGGTGTCCCCTGCAACCCCCACTAACTGTAGTGAGGGGAGTGTTGCGGGGGACAACCCCAGCCCCCTACTGACCCCACCAAAACTCCTAAACACATACCACAAAAAGTTCAAACTTTTGGTAGTTAGAACTTTTCGTGGTTGGTTTTAGGTCTTTTTGTGGGGTCGTTAATTTTAACTCAAACATTTCGTCCTATTCCATTCGCAAGTGAACTAGCCTTGCATCACTGAATCTAGTACACCACTGTAATAGACCAATAGCTTGTGGCCCATCAAGCTTTTCTGTGTGAGAACTGCGGCCATCCTTTGGCCATTCAAATAGGAAAACAAATAGAATTCTTGGGTATAATCAGGGGTTGCTAGTATTGGTGCGGTACTCGTAAGCATTTCCTCTGTCCACACAATCATTTTGTCTGTTCTTTGTGACTCTTTAAGGCCTTGCAGTATGAGTCTTGCGTATGCAGTGTAGTCTAGAATCCAAGCCCTGCAATAATTACACAGGCCCAGGAACTTCTGCATATTTTTAACTGTCCTCGGCTGCGGGGCACTGCGCACTGATTCAGTGCATTCTGGTATGATTTTGTTCCCTGGAACTGATACCAGCTGGTCCTAAATAAAGTACTTCTTGAAGACAGTACTGTAGTTTTTCGCTGTCCACTTCGTACCCGTGTATAGCTGCAAGAGGGTGATCGAGTAACTTCTGCACTACTGCTCGTTATCACTGCATACTAATAAATCGTCCACATACCGAATGATGGCACTAGGCACATGGATGTTTCCAAAATCAGCATGTAAGATTCTGTTAAAGGTGGGGGTTCTCGAGAGCAGCGCCATGATGGCCACTCCTATGTGAGCTCCCGGACCCTGCGATAAATCTGTCCAAAATCTGGTAATTTTGAGGTTGATTAGCCCCGAATATCTGGAGGCTTACCGTTGAAGATGTACTGGACACGCTACCTGGCTGCCTTTGACTTGGGCTGTACCGGCTGTCAGGGTTTACAGCAGATCCGGGTGAGGGCCGCTGTGATGGAGATAGCGTGGCCCAGGAGGAGTGTTTTGGTGAAGCGGCACTGTGTAGTCTGTGTTGCGACCTGGTACTGGGGAAATCGCAGCTCCCGTGGCTGCAGCTGAGACACAGCTGGCATTGAGGCACCCCATTTTGCCGTTCAGTTGCAGCTGATGACCCTTGTACGGTTTATGTGCAGTGCAGGAGTAGCTATGCAGCTCTGCCAGCGGGGAGCATATGAGGAAAGCTGCCGAACACAAGATGACCGGCTGGCCGGTTCACTTAATGACCTTGAGGTGCGGCTGACATGAACTGCGCTGTGAACTTGTGCTGGCTGTGCCTGTTTGCCGCACTCAAAATATTGCTATCAGGGGAAGGATTGAGCAGTCCTGCTCTGCCGCCACCTGTGACAGGAATCAGTGGGCTGCATCAATGGAGGAGTGCATATTCGGAGCACAAAGTTGGGAGGAGCCACACCATATAGCAGGATGCTTGGGACCGCAGGCCTATGGTGAGAGAGCCCAGGACTCATCCCTGTGGTGGTGGCTGAGCCCTGGGTGAGGCGGCTGGTGCACCCACAGTGCTGAGGCTGTCCCCTGCCCTGGTGATGTGCTGTCTGCACCTGAGAAAGCATCTTTGAAGATACGGGAAGTGTCAGCAGCTGATCATCTTCCTGGGGCAGTGCAGGCCTGCGGGCAGCAGTAATATCATATTCTGCTACTTGTAGCTGCATAGGCACAGCACCTGAAGAGTGCAGCAGACCATAAGGCCCTTTGTGGAAGTAGAGCCCCCTGCAGAACTGTGAATCTGATAGTTCTCAGTATATTGCATGGTACCATACTGTGTTGAGAGACTTTGCAAAAACAGTTTGACTGTCATCACTGAGGCTCCACGCCTTGGTTTTGGGATCTGTTGGCAATCTTTTGTAATCAGGGTGGCTCCTGCAGAGTGTAGTGAACGCTGAACAGTAACTGAACACTGTCCTCTTACGTCCGTGATCAGTCCTGGTGCGCTAGGCGGAAACATATACGAAGCATGACAAAGTACAGTCTAAGCTCCAGTATGGCACCCCATCACAGTCAAAGGCTGCAGCACGGGGAGCCCCCGAGACTGAAGAAGCAACCGCACTGGTGATTGTGCCCTCGCCAGACACACTGAGTGCCATTAAATGCATCCTGACCCAACTACAGAGTAGCATTTCTTCCCTAGATAATAAGATGGACACACTTACCTGCAAGGGTGATCACATGCAGGTCCGGCTCAACAAGCACAGGGATAGGCTAGACGAAGCAGAACAACGCCTCTCTGCGGTGGAAGATGAGTCCTCTGCAACATCTAGGGAGGTAGTTGAGTTGCGCAAATTGGCTAAAGAGCAGCAGGAAAAGCAGGATGACCTAGAATCCAGGTCCTGACGCAATAATCTCAGGATGATGGGGGTCCCGGAGCAGCAGCCAGAGTACCCATGGAACAAATGGTGGAGGCGCTGCTGATGAGACACTGGGGTAGTCTGGATTTTCCTCTGCTTTGTGGTTGTGAGAGCCCATCGCATCCGAGAGGGGCACCGCTCAGTTCTGGGTGCTCCACCTAGGCCCAACATCGTTCAGCTCCTCAATTATCATGATAGGGACCATGCTTTGTGAAGGTCGAGAGAACTGGGCTCCCTCAAATATCACGGTGACCAGATCTGTCTTTTCCCTGATTTCTCAAACAAGGTACAGGCGTTGCAGAGGAACTTCCTCGAAGTAAAGAAAAGGCTCAGTGATGGAGGATTCAAATACACCATGTTGTACCCCGCACGCCTGTGGGTAGCACACAATGACAACGCCCGGTTTTTTCAAACTCCGGAGAAGGCGAGTGCCTTCCTGGACAGGGCTGAAGGTGGGACTGGATCGGCAAAGAACAGACATGATCGGGGGAAGGGCCTCACCCAAAGACCCAGCATCACACTGTGGTCATATAGTGGCTTCCCTGTCTGGTTGCTTTGTCCTGAATTCCTGAGGGGTGGTCAACCATTGGGGACTACAGTGGAGGCTATGGCAGGTGGGGGTGCCTATTTGTATTTGTATTTATTTATTTATAAAGCGCAGCCAGGCCCGGGGGCATACGGGCACGTAAGTTAGAGTTACAGCTACAGTTACAATTAGGTGCAGTAAACAAGGGTTACGTTACAGTTACAGATAGGTACATACTTAGTGTTGCAAATACATACATACATAGTCAGAGATAAATACATTAATTACAAGAGTGAGCCGTCAGCAGTCAATCGTGCTGGGATCAGGAGGTTAGGCTGTCATGGAGTCCGTGTTCTGAAGCCAACGCTTCGTGTTGTGTTTGAAAAGGTGAAATGAAGGATCTGCCCTTAAAAGCGCGGGGAGTGTGTTCCATAGTTTAGAAGCTTGTACAGGGAAGCTAGCTCCACCCGAGTTATGGAGTTTGAATCTCGGTATGGACATAGTGTTAGCTTGTGCTGCTCTAAGTGGTCTTGATGATGTGTGAGGTGTAAGTTGGTTGGTGAGGTAGGCTGGTGCAAGGTTGGCCCTGGCTTTGTGTATGAGGGCCAAAGTTTTGAGGGATATTCTGTGCTCTACTGGGAGCCAATGTAACTTGCGTCTAGTCTCAGAGATATGCGCCTTTTTAGGGATGTTGAGGGCAACCCTGATGGCATTATTTTGAATTACTTGTAGTTTGTTGATATTTTTGTGGCTAGTTCCTAGGTAAAGGGCATTGCAGTAGTCTCTTTTGGATAGGACTAATGCTCTAGCAAGAGTAATGCAATTGGGTGAAGAGATGAACGGCCTACATGCAGTGATCAGCTTGCAGGTGTAAGCGGCTGATGATGCTACTGCATTAGTTTGTTTGGAAAAGGATAAGGTGGCATTAATGTAGATGCCAAGGGTTTTAGTATTATTTGGAACGGGGATGAGATTACCATCTATAGTGAAAGATTTGAATGCGGAATTGAGATTTTTAAGTTTGGCGTGAGTGCCAAGGATGATCAGCTCAGTTTTTTCGTCATTGAGACAAAGTCCATGATGTGCCATCCATGCTTGTATTACTGAGTATATTTCATTAAGGGTTTTGCTGTCTGCTTCATAGTTACCCGAGATAGGAATGAGTATCTGGGTGTCGTCCGCGTAATTAGTATACGTGACACCCAGATAGTCAAGGATATCAAAGAGGGACTTTGTGAATACATTATAAAGCGTCGGGGACACACACGAGCCTTGCGGGACTCCACAAGGTACTGGTGAGGGTTCAGCAGAATCAGTGGGAGAGAAGACCCTCATGGTTCTGTTCGCCAAGAAGGAACTGATCCAAGCCGTGGCTGCATCTGAAAAGTGTGCAGCAGTTTTCAAGTGGTGACAAAGTGTTTGATGGTTGACCAAATCAAAAGCTGCTGACAGGTCAAGCAGTAAGAGGAATGCAAGTTTGCCATTGTCTTTCAGGATTTGGATCTGGGTAGGGAGGTCTATTAATGCAGTTTCTGTGCCGTGTCTCGGTCGGAAGCCGGATTGCCTAAGTCCCAGGAGATTGTTAGATTCTAGGTAGGCCTGTATTTGTAAATAGGCTGCTCTGTCCAGTATTTTTAATAAGAAAGGTACAGTCGTTATCGGCCTATAGTTAGACGGGTTGGCTGGGTCAAGCGTGGGTTTTTTGAGAAGTGGAATGACCCACGCGTCTTTTAGGTTGTCAGGTACTACTCCGGATTTGAAGGAGGCAAGGATGAGGTTGGTAATGAATGGTGCCAGATCGTGCGCGGCTGCTTTGATGATCGGGGCAGGGCAGGCATCACCTTGGCAATTTGATGGTTTAAGTTTCCTGATAATGTTTTCTACTTCCCAGATTGAGAGGGGTGAGAAGCTGAAAGGTTTACAGGTTGACTTAAAGGTAGGTGATTTGTTCGGTAATTGTTTGTAGTCAGGGTCAGCTAGTAGCAGGGATTTTTTTGCATTGATTTTGGATTGTAGGCGAGCTATTTTATCTAATAAGGCCTTCTGAATATTACTACACCATAGTGCGTCAGTAACACATTTGTCAATAGGGGCAATAGGGGATTCTAATTCTTTCAGAATCTTAAAAAGTTCTTTTGTGTTGGATTCTGCTTGTGTAATCCTTTTATTATAGGTGTCTATTTTAGCAAGAAGGATGGCTTCTTTGTAACTAGTGGAAGCTAGGGTAAGCTCAGACTTATTGGATGCTGTGGGGTACTGTCTCCAGTGTGCCTCAGCGGTTCTCTTAGTTTTGCGTAATTCTCTTAACTGCGGTGTGAACCAAGTGTTAAGGTGACGCTGTGGTTTAGGTTTCCGCAATTTTAGGGGGGCGATGGTGTTCAGTGCTTTGAGAATAGCCTGGTTGTATATATCCACTAAAACTGTAGGGTCAGCATCTGAGTCAATATTGTTCAGGATGGGGAGTAATATGGGTAGGAGTTTGTCAGGTGTAATGTCTTTCTTATTTCTCGTGCTGGTGGCTGGGGCGATGATAGGAGCCGGGTGGGGTGTGTTGGCTTTGATAGAAAAGGTTATTTTATGATGATCCAACCAAATGCATGGGTCATTGGATAGGAGATCAATAGAGCAGTTGAGGTGAGTGAGCCAGTCCAGTGTTCTGCCCTTGATATGAGTAGGCTCATGAATAATGTGGGTGTGACCCAAATCAGATAAGGTGTTGGCTAGGTCATGGGCATTAGTGTTCTTAGGGTCGTTAAAACCGAGATTAAAATCCCCAAGTAGGATGGTTTGTGAATTGGATTTGGTGTCTGTGGTTATGAGTGATGCAATGTCCTCTATAAAAGAAGAAATGGGACCTGGTGGTCGGTAAATAAGGTGCATTGTTGCCGTGTGGTTAGGTGATAGAGGAAGTTTAATGGACAGGGATTCAGCAGAAGGGATTTGAGCATCCTGGATGACTTTAATGTCAAAGGTATTTCTGAATATGAGGGCGAGTCCACCACCCTTTGTCTGAGTGGTGTATCTGTCGCATCTAATAATGGCATAATCATTAGGTATAGCAAGGGCCAGCGATGGACCGGAGGCAGCATTAAGCCAGGTTTCCGTGACTGCAAGGAGATCGAGCTTTTCGTGAGTTATAAAGTCAGCGATGTCGAGGGCATGGGCAGGGAGAGACCTAGCATTCACCAAGGCTGCTTTAATAAGTTTGTCTTTTTGGTGAATTTTTTCTGGTGGTATGGGTTGGTCATGCAAAAGGATCTGGTCTGGCTTGTCTGAATCAGTGGCCGAATTGGCAAGGTTCTGGTCAGTGTGCAAGTGTTTAATACTACTGTAGGTGTACAGTTGGGGTTTTTTGGCCCACAGTCAGACTCTTAATCTAGAATTTCTGATTAAGATGCTAGGGTGGTGAGAGCATGGAGAGGTAGGTGGGCTGGTTCTAGAGTTCAATCTAATGTTTCTATTAGCAGTAGTACAAGGTTGGTTAGGTGTTGGTCTGGTGGCAAAGTGGCGTATCCAAAGTGCTGGATCATCCAAGTACGGGTTAGCAGGTATCATGGTGCTAGGCCACGAAGAGCGGGTAGTGGTTAGCATGCGTGTGCAGGTGTATGTGTCTTGATTAGAATGTGGGTCAGGTTGACTAGTCCAGCGTCTAGTGTAAATGTACAGTAGGTGGATGAGAGTAGTTAGGCACCAATACATGATGTGGGTAGCGTTGCTAGTAGGCAGGGGTTGCAAAGTGGTCTATTAGCGACCATAGGGCACGACACAATCGAGTGTAGTCTGTAGGCGACCATAAAGGAACAATACAGTCAAATGTGGTCTGTAGGCGACCAGAGGCACAAAGGCACAACACAAATCAATCAAGTGTGGTCCATATGCGACCATAAAAACACAGTACAATCAAGTGTGGTCCATATGCGACCATAAAAACAGAGTACAATCAAGTGTGGTCAGTAGGCAACCAGAGGCAAAATGGAGTAGGGTAACACCTAAGTCCAAGCTAAAATGCAGTAGGGTAGCACATACGTCCAAGCAAAAATGCAGTAGGGTAACACCTAAATTCAAAATGACACAGTTTGGCAAAAATGCAGTAGGGTACCACCTAAGCTCAGAATATCACAATTAGGCTAAGATACAAGGGCGCCGCGCCGAAGATAGCTAACCATAAAGTAGCGCTAATTCAGATCATGCACAAGCTAACCAGAGCACATTCAGATGGCGCTAGTTCAAGTCTTACACAGAGCAGGCCAGAACATGTCTAAATGCAAATCTGCATTTTGATAAACGATTGCTTGCACTTGGGGATTCGAGCGTATAGGGGCTGGTGGGCAACAGGTAATATGCCTCCAGCTTACCTGGCTGCAGGTGTGGATGCTGCTCCTGCAGCAGTTCTTGGTGATGCTAGGGTGCTCCTGCTCATCCAAATGGGTCAGCTCTAGGCCGCACCTTCCATGCGCCAACAGGCGCTAACAGGCGGATGGTTTCAAATTTGTAGTAGCGAGGACACGAGCCTCGTTTTCATGCCGCGATGCGCCCCGCATGGGAAAGTCAGGCAGAGTAAGCGGACACGGTCAGGCAGGCCGTGTTGGCTGGATGCAGACTATTGTGCAGCTGCTATCATCTGTAGCCCAAAGTGGGGGCTGTGGGGGAAATCCGCACAAATGGATTTCTCTCCAATAATCCTTACTGTGCTGCCGGATGAACACTCGTAGCTGGTGAGACTCTGATGAGCTTCTCAGAGCGCACCACGTGCTTGGTGCTCCTTCGGGAGAGGAAGGAAGGGCTCCTGCCCTCTTCCCTTGGTGGTGCAGATGGTGGTCACAGGTGCTAACAGGGCCTTTGTATGGCCTTAGTAGATGGCCGCCTAAGCCTCCAGAGGCTCCCTTGATTTGGATATGTTTTTTGGGTGGGGCGATATCAAACTGGCAGGTTGGGGTTGTCGTGTCGGTTGGGGTAGGGGGTGGAAGGAACTGGGAAGGTTTTGTTGATAACTGCGGTGGGGTAGGTTTGGTTTTAACAGCACACATATGTTTGACCCCTAATTACATCACTAGGCCAAGCAGTGAAGAGGGCTTTGCTAAGGATGGCAACACTGGGGTGGGCCTGGGTTGGTATGGGAATGGAGTCAGGTTCCGCCACCTTGGGTGTTGTGCAATGTAATTATTTGACTGCTCGGGGTTTCGAGATGGGTCCTCTTGGATATGCAAAGACACCTAGTGGATATCGGTCTGCTTCGGTCTCTTGCCCACCAGTGAATCCGCATTTGCTAAATCTTGGGGCTGTCACAGGTACTTCTCTTTGTACTCTAGGTACTCTCCGCAGGGTATGTATATTTATCAGGAACACGGTCGGGTTTCGCTGCACAGAAATGGGTAGGGCCCTGGTTCTCACAGGACTAATACAGGGGAGAGGCTTTATGTTTTTGAACTATTAAGGTTCCAATACGGACTCGATCGAGATCCTAGAATTAATTGAGGAATATCATCGAAGGCACCCTGGGAACATGGTATGCTGGCCTGGGGACTTTAATGCTGTCATGAGTAGCTTGCATGATAGATTGGGGGATCTTAGCAGAAGGGTGTCTAAAGCTAATGAAAGCTGCACCAGATTTGCACCAAAGAAGGCTTGGTGAATATAAGGCGGGCTCACCATGGCAGAAAAAGGGGTACACATTTAGATCCTCTGTCCATGCTTTGGCTTCCAGTCTTGACTTTAATCTTGCTTCCATTAATGGATCAGGTTGGATTTCGGAATATTATATCCTAGCACACACACTCCTCAACCATGCCCCAGTGATTGCAAATCTCCTAACTTCAGGCAAGTGGCATGGGGCAGAAGCTGGCATTTTAAAAATGAAAGCCTGCGAGAAACTGTGTTTCGGGAAAAGGTGAGAGAGGGCAACCTTTGGTTCTTTCAGGAGAATGAAGGCTGAGTATCATCCTACTTCACGCTGTGGGAGACTTTCAAGTGCATGGTAAGGGGTTTGTTTATTGCCAAGTAAGCAGGAATTTTAAGGACTATTAGAGTCTAACTGAACACTAGCGAGGCTCAGCTGCTGGTTATAGAATCGAGAGCAGGATTCCTCAAGGACGAGGGTATGCAGGCCAGGTTCCGAGAGGAATTGGGAGTGTTTCGGGAGTAGATGAACGAGAGGTTTAGTTTCTTAATAGGTCTGCGACGTGGTGTGGGTATGGGGAGGGGCAGAGGACAGGAGCTACATAGGCCCACCTAATTAAAGCTGAAAACTCTAGGTTGCACATTGCTGGGGTCGTGAATCAGGCTGGGAGGCTCTCACAGACAGATGACAGGATTATGGGGGTGTTTGTGGAATACTACAGGGATTTGTACTCATCTAGGTCTGCCACGAATGAGGGCATGCTAGGCGAGTCTCTGGACCAGGTTGGTCTCCATTAGGTAGTACAGGAGGAGAGGTGACTGGTTGGGAAAACCGTTAACAGAGCAAGAGATCCATGAGGCGATCAAGTCGTCACCTGCGGGGCAGGCTGTGTAAAAGAGGACGAGATATCCACTGACGGGCCCATCGGCCAGTGCCCACCTTCTAGCACTTGTGAGACAAGATAGCTGTACCTTGTGAGGAATGGGGGTGCAGGATTCACTTACTCCAACACGACTCAATAAGGAGGACTCAGTAGTTTGGCAAAGGGAAGTCCGTTTAATGACAAGTACATCAAACAGGGAAACAATTGGAAATCAGCATCCTTGCGATCCCCTGTCTCGCTCCGACTTTCACGAACTTCAGTTGAACAGCAACTTTTATACATGAAACTCATCATCATTGACATCTAACTCTACAAAACTCGTCATGCAATATAATTGGTCAGGAAAGGTAACTTAAGTATAGGTGCTATATCTGTATACGGTAACAGAGCATGCAGATTGGATAACTCTTATAGGGTGGACGTCTATGTCCAACCCTCTACATCATGCATGATAGACGTCATGTCAACTGCGATGTCCCATTGGTTCTACTATCTATAGGACCCTAGATAACTTGGTCTATTGTGATTGGGCAGGTTACACCCTTAGACGCAAATCTCCACTTTTAATTAGCAGCATGCAGAATGGACACCCAGGTGTCTCGTGCCCTAGGATTCACCCTGCCTCCTTTCTATCAATCAGTATCTTTGGGCTATGTGTCAATTAGTTGGCTGGGTATGGCCTCGGAACTGCAGCCTTTTATCAGGAAAAGTTATGGCATCCTCGGGTTCTGGGTGACATCAGACGTTAGTGCCTCCTTATGCTCAGCTGGTCACATGTTTGTTCACCATTAATCTGCTTCAGTTTCCAGCTTTTAGTGTGTTTTAATTCTACTTAGGCCTTGCCACCTGCCTGGGCCTCCCTTATCTTGACCTTCACGGGGCTGGCTGGGATGCTCTGAAGTTTCGATTCTTGTTAACTGACGTTCTCCTCCCCTTCTCTGGTTGACCTCGATTTCCCTGGCATGAGCTGCTCCATGCTGAGTTTCGATTCCGCTCTTCCCTTTTGGCTTTAGCTGGAATATGAATCTCGGCCTTGATGGCCCCATGCAGCCTGAGTTTAGTTCTGCTTTACAAAATGGATTCGCACTTGTATAATGCGCCTTATTGAGGTAGATATATGGTTGGCGCTTGCCGCTCTATTCTTCTACTAAGCATTGCAAGCAGTATCGTTTCTTAGCTTCTTGCGTTTGAAGCCTATTTACACACATTAACTGGTTGGTTGCTTCCACCTTGACTCACAGCAACGTTTCCTCACGTTTTAACATCGTCTCTTTCCTGTGTCCATTACATCTATTTTCATAGTTACTTGCACTGGCGTGCTATCTTCGATAGCCGGTTTCGTTCATTCGCGAGTCTGTCCAGGCCCTTGTGTTATTTCCACTGGCCTTCCATTAAGGCTCTTTGGGTTTCTTCGTGGATCGTCTGTAGTTACTCTTCATTTCGTCTCAGTTGCTGGTATGGTTGTCTAAGAGGGTAATGTGCAGCCCATGGTTATCTGGTTATGGGTGCTTCAACAGGTACGGCTCTTCTGATGTGCACTGGGCAGAGTCCCAACACAGCTCTTTGTTGGTTCATTTGCTCCTCATACGTCACATACCTTGGTGCGTACGCTCCTGGTACCTCGTAATGGGGGGTAGGGGTGCAGGCCATGGCTGGGACCTCCTCTACACTCCCCCCTCTGGTCGGTTCATCGACCACTTCTGCCACTTCTGCGTCCTCCTTCGTGTTCGTCTTTCTTGATTCATCTATGTCTTGCTTGTCATCTTCAGGGTTTGTACATGATGGTGTGAACATGTGCGCCTTGGGGGTCTATATTTTTATCACTCCTTTCAAACTTCCTGCTGTTTTTACATGTTCGTCTTTGTTCCAGGTCATTAGCTGGCATTGTAATTTGGGCTGCAATAGATCCATTTTCCTTCGTATTTTCTTCGTTTCCTGGGATATGTAAACTTAGTTCCTTCTGGCGCAAATTCACTGGCCTTCACAAAGTCTCTTATTTCTTCATCAGTCAGGTCTCTCGGCTTCCACCCTGGTTCGACATCAACCATTATTTTCATCCCAATGACTTTCTTCGCAGTTTTCTGGCACTGTGTGATGATTATCTTGATAACACAAAATCCTAGCAGCATCATTGCCAGTAAGGCTCCCAGAATCTTGAATATATCTGCCATCCATAGCGGGACCCATGAGAACAGGGCTCCAAACCAGATGTCATCATCCACTTCATCACTTTTGTCGATCATCTGGTTCTTTAGGTTTGTCAACATACTTATGGCTTCTGTTAGGGTTCCATATTCTTCATCGTGCGATGGTGTAAATGTGCAACACAATTCTCTGATATTTGCGCAAACACCTCCATCCATCGCTGTGATCATGTCAAGTACATATCTGCTCTGGTGGGTCATCAGTCTGATGGCTCTCAGTTCTTCTCTGATCGCGTTGAATCCTTTTATAGTGGTGTTGATGGTCTGCAATAACTCCCATCTGGTTATCTGCAGCCATTTAGCATTCACTCCAATTTGGATGTGTGGCAAGAGCATTGTGGTGAATACTGTTGAGGTGAGACTGAATAGCCTGTGTTTGTATGGGATTGCATGGAATGCCTCTTCTGATTTGGTAGAAAAGTAATTTTCACTCTTTATCCTGGATACCAGTTCCACAGATCTCCTTTTTCTTAGATGAGCATCTGCTTTCGGGAAACTGCCAAACTTCAGGTCATTTATTAGGATCACTAGTGCGGGGACGTGGACATTTACCAGTGTGCATATGCCTCCCCAGTTCTTCGGTAGTCTTATATATGCCTTGGATCCACACGCCCAGTAATGGTCCATAATAACTGCGGTTCCTTGTGTCATTCCTGGGACTTCAAAGATTTGTCCGCAGTTTGCATTCTCTCCCATCTTCCTTGTGCCATTACTTCTGAAGCATAATTTCGGGCTTTCCAGTGGTACTATTTGCAGGGGTCCTCCTCTGTCTTCGACCCATGTTAGCAACTTGACCAACTTTGGCCATAGAGATTTGCAGAACCTCTGTGAGTTCTCTATTGCTTCCTTGCAGTCTCTGAGAACCATCTATGCTCAGCAGATTACTACTTCTTCTTCCCATCCGTTTGGAGAGACCACTGTCCCCCAGATCTGCAATTGGCCCCGTTCTTCCAGATTTGAGCCTCTTTTGCAGTTTTTCCACGAATGTTCAATCTGGGGTTTATTACCCATCGTGTTCCTGATCCTTTGATGTCAGGATTCTCGTATCTGATCACGTGATTCCTGGTATGTGCCCTGCTTCTTGTTTTAATGTCCTGGACGTAGCCATCTTCATCTGGGTAACCCTTTTCGGTGGCCCATATTAGTGAGGCGTCTCTTCCCATAATTTGTCCTCTGGTGTTACACATTGCCTCGTGTGACATACAGTGTGCTGTAGGGACATCAATTTCCACTGCCACGAAGATCTTGGATTTTCCCATGCTGTACGGTAGGAGTGCACAGACAAAACATTCTCCTTCTGATTGTCTTTGTCGTACTTCCTACATGTGTTGGTACCATATGCTGTTTCCGAGATGGGCTGTGCTGTCCAGGTAATCATTGAGTTCATTGTTGTCTTCATGTGGGTTTCTCTTGATCCTCAACGTCCTTTTGTAGTTAGCTATAACCACGTCTCTAAATGCGTCTATGTGACTCTTTCTTGCTGGAGGATTCTCGGGCATGCTTGTTTGAGGAGCAGGTTTCATTACCTGTATCGCTGTGGTAGGAGAAGGTTTTGCGTTTCTTTTCCTTTCCTTTTGTAATTTTTTGTAGATGTTCTCTAGCCACCATTTACTCACCGACTCCCCAACGCGTGGCTGTGTCGCAGGCCTGCTGTTTGCTCCTTGTATTGGAGCTGGCGTGCTTGCTGTTATAGTCTCTGAAGTTCTATTTATCAGCTCCTCGTGCAGTTTCTTGCTCTGGCTATGAATGGGAACAAATAATCCATCAACATTTGTGTTTTCTCTGTGAGTTCCTAGGTGGGTACTTCTGTTCTTTTGAGGGATTTTGCTATGCCCTCTCTCTTTGGTTTCTCACTTGGTTCTTCTTGGTTACTTCTACTGTTTTCTAGAACTGGTTGTTCGGCAGGCAGTCTCATTTTCTCTGTTGCCTTCGTTTGAGGCCCAGTAGCCATTGACACTTGCCCTTGTTCGTGTGTGTTCAGTGTGTGAGTGCGTGCAGTGGTCAGTGCAACATTTTCATTCATTCCGAGCTGACCCTGTCTCCAATTTCCTTCTTCATTTGTTACCTTAAATGTGTGCAAATCACCCTTAATCACATTCAATTTCAGTTTGTTTATTTCATCATCAGGTTTTCTTGGAAGTGGGATAACTATATAGGGTCTGGGTACTTTTGTGGGGCCCAGGCATTCATTATCAGGTGGGTGCACTGAAATTGGGGCGCTTCGTGCACCGATAAAAAATGCAGTTCTGATGGTCAATGACAGAAACACAATGATGATTACTATGCATATACACATAACAGATCTATTCGATAACTGGCAGCATTTTCTTCCAGGGTAGCGGAGGCGCCCCTCTGCTGGCGGTAGAACCATGTTACTGTTCTGGGCCCCCATGTCACACATTAGTCTATTATCAGCGTTTAATTCTTTTCCTCACTATGATTTCGTTGCTCAAGGGTTTGTGAATTAATAAAGTGACAAGTGCTTCTCGAGTGTCTCCCCTCTTGCGGGTGATGACAGTAGTCTCTGGGTCTGGGGTACAGTTCCCTTGCTAGACTATGGAAAAAGGTTAGGCTAGCATCTTTGGCACGTCGCATTTATTATGCATATCTACAATAGGTAAAATCCCAGTGCACTCCTCGAATTTGTCTTGGTCCTGAGGACATGCTGGGACCTGTTCAATGTGAAGGAATGAAAAGATGGAACTGCCAAAAATCACACAAAAGTAAAATGTTGTAAAAATAAAAATAAAAATAAAAATGAAAGTGAACATGAAAAATAAAAAATAAAAATAAAAATAGGAAAAAATAGAAACAGAAAAAGAAAAAACACGATGGTGGAGTTCTCGTTTTCCGCTCTTCTCGATCTGTCCCACGGTGGAAAGATAAAGCAAGACTTTCTGTCTCCCCGATCTGTCCCAAGGTGGAAAGATAAAGCACTGAGTTTCTGTCTCCACGATTTGTCCCACGGCGGAAAGATAAAGCACTGACTTTCTGTCTCCACAATCTGTCCCACGGCGTAAAGATAAAGCACTGACTTTCTGTCTCCACGATCTGTCCCACGGCCGAAAGTCTCATTGGAAACTCCTAAGGTATTCTCGCTGGAAGTTCGATAGCTCTACCTGGAGCATGATGCCGTGGAGGAGTGTGCCTATGTGTGGGACGTTGGCTGGATCTCTGAGGAAGGTGATGACGTCAACATCATTAGGCCTTCCCACCATTTCTGGATAGTCTGTGACCAGTCTGAACAGGACGTTGTGCGCCAGCCGGGTGTCCTCGGGTGACAGGGATATTTGTCCTGTTTTGCTGAGTCCCGATCACAAGGTTTTCTTTTGACTTGAACAGTCTCTGCACTTTCCTGTTGTGTGGATTGCCACCAGGTTATTTAGTTTAGCCCGCAGCTGGTTCAATTGTGCTAAGTTCCTTGGGTTTCTGATAAAGGTGCATGTGTCCGTGGTCCTTCCGACAAGTGCCAGGAACTTCTCTATTATTTGGAAGAACAGTGTGAAGGTGAGTTCATCAATGTCTACCTGTGGTGGAAGCATTTGTGTCCTCTTCACTGTGCTCGGGCAGCTCGGTGAAGGCTTCCGTGATGACAGTCAGCAGTTGCCGGATTACTTCCTTGTTGGCAGGATCTTGAACAAAGTCTGTGACACTGGTTTCTCTCCCTATGAGTGACGGATATGATATCATCAACTGGAAGTATGTGAGCACATCCCACTTGAGGTCTCTGTTGGGGGATACCATAAATTCTGTAAACAAAGTCTTGACACTGGTTGCCTCAGAACGCTGTGTTACGCTCTCATAAAATGTCTTTTTCGCATTCTGTATTACAAAAGTTCGGTTTATCAACTTTGCAACTGTGATGCACAGAGAGTCCGTATTATTGTTGTTTATCATACTTTTCTGAGCTTAGGAAATGTTCGGTTAGCCACAATTTTAAAACAGAGTTCTCTTGCCTTTATTTTGCTGCTCATGCTGCCCATGCGTCCTTTTTCCTCGCCATGGATCTTGTCTGCACGTGCTGAGGTTCTTCCCCGTTGTCTGTGGTTTCTTCGTGGTTAGATGCAGTTGGAGGGCTCTCCCCTATGTATGGTTTAATGTCATTTAGGAAGAGCCACGCCCTCCTTCCTTGAAGCTTGACGGCCGACGGAGTGCAGTCCTCCACGATGAAAGGGCAATTAAATCGTGGCTCGTCCCACCTCTTTCTTGGGATGTTCCTTATAAGTACAGCATCACCAAGGAAGATGAGAGGCGCACATAAACCTTGCGCAGCACCTGTTTCAGCACTTCCTGTTGTATTTTGTACTGTGCTGTTTTTTTTTCGCTGCAGCTGGCCTGAAATGACAGGAGACGCTGGATGTCATACAGTTCAGGTAATCCTGCATCTCTGTCCCCAAGACCTCTCTCGTTGGCTGGGCATCACATCTAGCTCTATCTGGGGGGGTAAGAGGGGTCCTCATCCTTCTGCCTGTGACTGTCTCGTGCGGCATGAGATGATGGTAGGAGCCTGGTTGGTTCCGAAGTGCATACAATGTCAGTGGTAGACAGTGCAACCATCCCTTTTTAATGTCTGTTTCAGCTTGGCTATACAAGCTGTTCACATATGCCATTCCCCTCCGGATGATACGCCGACGAGAACGTGTGCTTTATACCAAGCAACAAGCTGATCTGCTCCAACACTGAATTGACAAAGTGAGCCCCGTTATCTGACCTCATTACCTTGCACACCCCCCATCTAGGGAACACCTCCCTCACCAGAAATTTGCCAGCACAGGTAGCATCTGGGTGTGTACAGGGACCTGCTTCTATCCATCTAGAGAATGGACACACCACCACAATTAAATACCTGTACCCATTGCACACTTGAATCATGTCGACATAATCAATATGCAAGTGCTGGAACGGCCCATTGGGCCGGGGGATAACTCGTCTCTCTACTTTTAATGTGTGCCTAGTGGTGAATTGCTGGCAGATAATGCAGTTCATCATAAAAAAAGCAACATGCTCTGCTAAATTCGGTGTAAACCCATCTTCTGCGGGCGTTGCAGCAAAATTTTCTTTTGTCATATGTATAGGGTAGTGCAATTCCTCCAATGCTATTTTTAGTAGGGCGACAGGCATTACTGGTTTAACTGTGCTGTCCTGCCTCCACAATCTGTCAGAGGGGCTTAAGGAGCACCCTCGACGTTTCCACAAATTCTTCTCCTGAGGTGCCACCCATTGTAGCTCCATTAACTGAGCCTGCCCCATACTGCTATAGGCCTCAGGTGTGGCTCGTGCTACCATCATCCTTTCATGGGTACGTGCCACTTCCACGTTCATGATCGGTTCAGTCTTGGATGCCATACGCTTGGCTTCCGTGTCCGCTTCATGATTTTCACGTGACACGAAATCCGTCCCTTTGGTGTGGGCGGCGCATTTCATGACCGCTATGCCTACTGGGAGCTGTAGTGCCTTAATCAGCCTGTCCAATAAGGCTGCGTGTTGTACTGCCGTGCCGTCTGCTCGGAGGTAGCCCCTCCTTTTCCAGTGCGCCAGTCCTGCATGCACTGTGGACGTCACATAGGCGGAGTCACTGTACACCGTTACTTCCTGGTCTGCATGATTCTCAATGGCGAGTATCAACGCCAATAATTCTGCAGCCTGTGCTGAATAATGAGATGGTATTTGTGCACTAACGAGTACTTGGAATTCTCAGTTTGCCATTTGTTTTATTACGGCAACGCCTGTATATCTTTGTTAATCTTCTTGATCAATTCTCGAAGAACCGTCAATGAACACGATCTCACCACCTGCCAGGGCATTTTCTTTTACCCTGGGGATTTCATCATAGAATTCCTCGTAGTTTGCAGAGTCATGTATAGGTTCTCCCTCTGTGACTGGTTCAGCTATGAACGTGACTGCATTCACAGTTTTACATCGAACTATTTTGATCGATGGGTTAGAGATAATCACCTCATAAGCGGATGCTCTCTGAGATGTCAGCGTTCCCTTTGGTTTTTCTAGTATGGCGAATAATGAGTGCTCGACATACAAAGTCATGGAGCACCCCATCACTATGGATGATGCCTTTTCGATGGCAAATGCGGCAGCAGCGAGATTTTGTTCGCCTGGGAAGTGGCCTCTCATAACCGGGTCTAGACTCCTGCTGCAATACGCTAGGGGCTTATACCCCAGTGAAGTTCGCTGCGCGAATATTGCCGTCATAAAATGACCATCAGTATGTGAAAACAGGTAGAATTCCTCTGCATAATTTGGAATCTCTAAAACTGGGCCTTACAAATCGCCCCCTTGAGTTCTGCAAACCCCTTTTCCATTGTCTCAGTCCATTTGACTGTTTCCTTTGTTGCCTGGGCTTTCTTCAAAGCCTGAGCAAGGGCTTGGTATACGAGCTGTAATCGAAGACCCATGCTCTGACATAATTGCACAGGCCTAGGAAGCTCTGCATTTGTTTAATCGTGAGCGGCTTAGCCGTGTTCATGATAGCTTCAGCCCTTTCTGGGGTTATCTTTTTCCCCTCATGGGAGATTAGCTGGCCTATGTACCGTACCTCTTGTTGACAGTATTGCAACTTCTCCTTGTTGACCTTATATCCTTTCTCAGCCAGTATAGTCAGTAGCTGGACGGAGTCACGACTGCATTGCTCTTCAGTGGTGCTGCAGATCAGAATGTCATCTACATACTGCAAGACAACACTGTCTACTGCAATATTGCTTAGGTCAATTTGCAGGACTCTATTGAAGACAGACAGAGACTCACAATACCCCTCTGGAAATCTCGTGCTTTTCAGACGCATTTGTCTGAAAATAAACAACATCAGGTCTTGCAAATCACGGTGCAACAGTATTGAGAAAAAAGCATTTTTCAAATCGATCACCATGAAATATTTTGCCTCAGTGGGTATGTTGCATAGAATTGTAGATGGGTTAGGGACTAGAGGGAACTCGGCTTCAACAATATCGTTTAATGCCCTTAAATCTTGGACCAAACGCCAAGACCCTCCCTTTGATTTCTTGACGGGGTAAATCACTGTGTTGCAAGGTGATTCTGACGTCACTAGGATGCCCTGTTCCATCATGGCGGAAATTGTCTTCGCAATCCCTTCATCAGCTTCTCTGGACATGGGATATTGTCGAGCTCTTGGTAAAATTGCTCCTGGTTTCATTTTAATTATTACTTCACCTGCCCCCTTCAAGTGGCCTACGTCATAAGGCCCTGTAGTCCATACTGTGACGGGTACTTGGGCCATGTCATCATCAAAGTATTCCGGATGTGTCAGTGCCAACATCATTCTTTGTAGCACTTCCCGTTTGATCATTTTGACCCAAAAGGTGAGACTCACTTCCACCCTTGTCTCTTCTAGGTCATGGTGTTCTATGAATAGATCGTCATCGGTGACATTGGTCACTCATACTCTTCTTCGATGGCGATAATCGCGCACCATTGTCTCCCTTCGTCGTCATATCCTTCAACCAATACCACTTTCCCTCTCACTGCGGCAGATTGTATCATTAAGGGAAACACTTGTCCCTCCTCTTCGTGCATAGGTATTCTTGGTCTAAATAGGAACCCATCAGCGGTTCTCATGGTTTTATCCGCGAGGCCTGGCAATCCCGCCATGAGCACCCGCACTCCATATGCAAATACCTCTGGTTCTAAGGCTGTAGCTCTCATGGCTATTCGTCCTGAGTGTGCTCTAATCATTTCGCATATGTTTGAATAATGCTTTCCTGGAGTGAAGCACACTATACCATTCTCGGTAAATGAGATTGTCATATTCAACTTTGTCATCAAGTCCTGACCCAGGATGTTTACTGGGGTCTGTCGTGAATACAGTAAGGGTACATTCATTTCTCACTCTCCTACAGAGACTGGGAGCGCGTCTGTAAAGGGAACTCTACTGTGAGCTCCCGTGAAACTCTGAGTATCTATGGCCTCGCTGGACAAGGAAAACTTGCCTTCTCGTATGCACGAGTGCGTTGTACCCGTGTCAACTAAGAAGGAATATTCTCTGCCCCCTATGACGACATTCACCCTAGGTTCCCTATCAGGGTCTGGTGTCACTGATAGGATAGAGCACATCAGAGTTCCCCGTGAGCTGTCCTATTTCATATATAAGTTCGGCCCACTGTATGCATGTGAATTTCCCCCATTTCCAGGGTTGTCTCCCCCTCTGGCGTTAGTGCCCTGAGGCATTTGCTGCGGTGCCTGCTGGGAATGTCCTTGTAGCGGGTTCTCCATGTTCGAGGGTTGAACCACTTGCTG